>NC_087481.1:43535420-44785420 GCF_036417665.1 Passer domesticus | reverse complement strand
TGACCCACTGTGTCAGCTGGACCGGCTGTGCCGCAGGGGCCAGTGGCAGGAGGCCCGTGACCTGCAGCACCGCCTCATTGAGCCCAACACAGCGGTGAGCAGGCCGGGATGCTGAGGGGAGGGCGTGCCAGGCCATGACAGAGGCAAAGAATGGGAGTCCCTTGGGCTGCAGGGGGTGGAGGGGTGGTTCAGGGCGACAGGAGCCAAGACAGGCTGGAGGTGAGAAGGTGGGAAGTGCCAGCCCTGTCATGTTAAGGAACAGCTTGTCCACTGGCACT
Organism: Passer domesticus; assembly: GCF_036417665.1. NCBI lineage: Eukaryota > Metazoa > Chordata > Aves > Passeriformes > Passeridae > Passer > Passer domesticus. The sequence goes on along the minus strand of NC_087481.1, from coordinate 44,785,142 downwards.
GGGCACTGCATGACCCTCCGTCATGCAGAGCCTTGCTGGCTATTTATAGCAGCAGTGTGTGTGGGGGAAGAGCTGGTCCTTCCTGGGCCCTTCAACCCACTGTGGAATGGCCTGTCCCTGCTGCAGAGCCCAACGTGCCACAGAGCTCCCGTGTGGAGTCCTGTGTGGGTGTGCTCTGCCCCCACCCCACAGTGGGCTCTTCATGGGGTGCTGCAGCCACCTCACACCCTGCCAGCCTTGCAGCCCCACGTGGCGAGGACAGGAGTGATGGCAAGCAAAGCACAGCAGAGCCCAGAGAGCCTCCACGCCCTCCCTCCCACAGGTCACCCGCCGGTTTGGGGTCCCGGGGCTGAAGAAGGCCATGGAGTGGTTTGGCTACTACGGAGGGCCCTGCCGAGCACCCCTGGCCCCTCTGAGCCCTGCCCAGGTTGAAGAGCTGAGGAGCACCTTCAGTGCCAATGGCTGGTTGTGAGGTGTTCTCCATCTGCCCCTTCCCGCACTGGGAAGGTACAGGAGTCAGGGAACTGGGGACATTCTGGGGATGCTGGGAGGTGGCCAGGAGAGGGCTGCCATGTTACTCTTCCCTGTTGGACAGGGCTAGACTGGGTGTAGAGGAGGGCAACCCCAGGCCAGCCTGCAGCCCTGCCAGCTCCCAGGGACCTGTTGTCTTCTCCTGGGGAGGGGTGGATCCTTGTGCCATGAATAAACCTGCAGTCTCCTCTTTGTGTCTGCAGTCCTGTCTGTGCAAGGCCCCCGTGCCATCCCTGCTCCCAGCAAAAAAGACGTGGCACAGGTGTTTGGCAACATGGTTTACTGAGCTGAGGCCCGTGCAGGCAGCAGCACAAGGCAGGGTCACAGCAAGGCACGGGACCCGGTGCAGGCAGAGCCTGGCAGGGAGGGCACGGCCCTGGAGCCTGCACTGGGCAGTGAGGGCTGCCGGGACCCCTGTGCCAGGGCCAGCCAGACTGCACCGGGGGCCAAGGTGAGCATGCAGTGGGGAGGTGAAGGACGCCTGTGGGGGGCAAAATGGGGAACTGTGTGCCCCCTGCCTGCCCCTTCACTGTACCTCTATCCCCGCCCTGCCCAGGCCTCCTGCCCCAGCCCTGGCACTCCAGGCAGCCCTGCTCACGTGCCTCATTCCAGGCTCCAGCTGACCCTTCTCCTTGCTCGCCATTGCTACCATCCTCCACCAGCGTGCAGCAGACATGTGCCAGGCTGGGCATTCCCCAGTCGCTCTTGGTGGGGATGCTGCTGCTGATGTCCCCAAGGCAGTGGGTGGATGGGTGGATTGGCACAGGGATGAGGGGGACGCAGCCCAGTGGCTGGCCCTGAGAGCAGGCTGGGTTCCTTGGGGACACAGTATCACCGTACCCTGGGCATGCAGAGGGATGGCCAGTCGCCCAGAGCTGAGCGTGCAGGCCACAGCCTGCCCGGGGTGCCCACCCTGCCTCCAGGACCAGGGCAACAAAGTGAGCCAGGAGCTGCCCCTCTGGGGGTACGTGGTTCAGTCAGCAGCTTCCAGCCAAGGCACCCTGGCAGTGGGGTCAGGGACCAGCCTCTACCCCTCTGCTCCATCCTCTGCAGCTGGCTAGCAGCTGTAGTGGTCCACAGTCTTCCTGGGGGGAAGAGGGGCCAAACCCCTGTCCTTCTGCTGCTCCAGCAGGTGCCAGGGCTACAGCCAGAAAGAGAAGGCACCACGGCTGCCCCAGGGCACTTGGGTGGAGAGCGGAGGGTCCCATCCCCTCCAGCGCAGGGGCTTGGCAGGAGGATGCTTGGAGGGGCCGAAGGGCAGGGAGGCACCCAGCAGTGCCACATCCCTTCTCCAGGGCCAGCCAGCGCCCAAGTAGGGGGGTCCCTGCTCTGGTGGGAGGGCATGACATCACGCTGTCAGGCTGTGGGCAGACTTGGAGGCGCCCTGGGCCCTCTGGATGATGGCCGTGCACTTCTCCCGCCGCAGCAGCTTGTTGTTCTCAAAGAAGCCCTCATTGCGGGGCACGCCGTGCGAGCCATCAGGGAAGGTCAGGAGACCTGGGGAGGGGAGGCAAGGGCTGGCAGTGAGGAGGCAGGGATGGGGCCAGGGAAGGAGGGATGGAGCGGGAGATGCTGGAAGGGGCTGTGCTGAGCAGGGGCCGTGCAGCACTCACCGAAGCCGTACACGCGCCCGCCTTTGAACTCGCCCTCAAAGGTCATGTTGTCACAGCGCGTGAAGACTCCGACGCCATTGAACTTGCCCTGCACAAACTCCCCCTCGTACCTGTGTGGGAGGGTCTCCTGAGGCAGCAGCTCCCCGCGGCAAGGGGGAATGCCCGGGGAGGCGTAGGCAGGAGCGCCGTGCCCACCTGGAGCCGTCGGAGAAGGTGAGCACGCCGCAGCCGTGGAAGAGCCCGTTCTCAAAGTGCCCCACGTAAGCAGTGCCATCCGCAAACGTCAGCTGGCCGATGCCGTGCCTGCGACCTAGGTGACAGCAGAAATGGGCAGCACAGGGCAGAGGCGGGACCTGCCCCAGCGTGGGGCTGGGCAGAGGTGTGGGGTTTGCTTGTCCCCCAGCACAGTGGCACCGTTCTCTCCTGCCTCATCTCACCTTCTTTCCACTCGCCGCGGTACTCCTCCCCGTTGGAGTAGGTGAAGGAGCCTTTGGTGAGGGTCATGGCAACAGCCTCCAGCACAGCAGGACGAGAGCTGCCAGGGAGAGGCACAGAGAGCTGCTGGGCAGGGAGAGCGGCTCGGCTTGCCCAGGGCCCTTGCATCCTCTCAGCTGGCAGAGAGGAGCCTGTCTGCCCTGGGGACAGCTCTGCCAGGGCACAGCACACATGAGGAGGAGGTGAGCCCAGGAGCACAGCTGCCCTGCCCAGGCTCTGAAACCCCAGCCGCCAGGTTCGGGTTGCTGCCCGCCCCACTGCAGGGCTCGGGAGATGTGAGCCCACGGGGGTCACAGCCCTGTGAAATGTGAGTGAGTGGCAGGAAGAGGAGTGTGGCACGAACTGGCTGCCTCCGTCATGGCACTCCAGCAGAACCCCAGAGGTCCTGCACTGTGCAGGCTCAGGCCAGGAGCCACTCTCAGCTTTGTTCCCGACAGAAACAAACGTTTTGGAGAGGAGATGGATTTTCTGGATTGCGTTCAGGGGCAGTTCCTCAGGAGAGTGAGGAGAGAGCTTGTGGGGTTTCTGGATTCATCACCAAGAATGGGCAGACCCAGTTCACCCCCAGGGATGAGAGGACACTCCTCCCAAGAGGGACAGCAGAGATAGGATCCTGGGGCTTTGCTCGGCTACCCAGGCTTTGCAAATCTCCCTGCCACCAGCAAGCATCTCCTGAAGCCCTGTACACCTCAGAGCCCTGCCACGCAGCACAGCGCTCCCCAGCACGCAGGAAGGCACCAGAACAGAGACAGCCCCGCGGGTGGGCTGGGCGCTGCCTCTCCAGCAGCTGCCGGCGCAGCTCCGGCAGTGCCAGCGGTGGGAAGGGGCTCCCAGCATCCAGGCGGGGTCCAGCCGCTTACAGCGCATCCCCCAAGAGGCGGCTACTGGACCGCAAGACCCAGCAGGAGCAAAACAGGAACTCGCCGGGGCTTTGTGTCCGGAGCAGTGGCCCCAGCCGAGGCTGAACAGTGCTCCCTGCTGATGGGAGGGAGCGGAGCGCCGCCGGCTCCCACCCCGCAGCCTGCCCAGGCGCAGGAGAGGGTGCTGCGGCGGGCGGTGGCACGGCCAGGGACACTTCACGCGGGGGACAGCGCCCCACGAGCTCTCCAGCCCGCCCAGAGGGCGGGGCAGCGCAGCGCAGCCCGGACCGCACGGCGGCCGGGGGGCACGGCCCCGCGAGCCGCACACCCCGGGCCACGCACCCACCCGCCCGGGGGTGACCGCGCCCCCGGGCGAGGCACCCGCACCCCGGTGTGTCGGTATCCCGTCGTGTCTCTGCTCCCGTGAGCGCCCACCCGCACCCCGCCGTGTCCGTGCACCCGCACCCCGCCGTGTCCATGCACCCACGGCTGACACACGCGCGCCCCAGCACCGGGACGCGCGTGGCGATGCTCACGGGCCCGGGGCGCGCCCAGGAGCGGGGCGGGCGGCGCAGGGACCCGCGGCCCGCGCTCACCTGGCTCCGCGCTGTCCGCCCGCACCGCTGCCCACCACGGCCCGCCGAGGGGCGGCGGCCGCCACCGCCCCTGCCAGCACCCCGCCCCGCCGGGCGGTGCCTCGCCGCCAGCGTCCATCCCCACTCGCCGTTGGCTGTTTCCATGGCAACCGCTAGCAACGCGGCTGTTCATTGGCCAGCTGCGCAGCACGCCCTCGCCGGTCGCCATCTTTGTGTGGGGCAAGGAGCTCACCCCCGCGGGCATGGCTGCAGGGGGCAGCGCCCTCGCCCTGCCGCCATCTTTGTAAAGGGCAGCAATGGGCACGGCCACTCCAGAGCGCCCATCTTTGTGTAGGGCACCGGCGCCAGCCGCCACGGCGGGGGTGTACGGGGGGCGAAGACACGCTGGGCTCCCGAACGAGCGGTTCGAGGCGCGAGAGCTCCTGATCTAGCCCCAGCGGTGCCATGTCCGCAGCCGCCCCCGCGGCTCCTGCCGCAGCGGCCGGGCCGGAGGCGGCGCGGCCCGGGGCGGAGCAGCCAATGGGGTGCGGCGGGGGGCGGAGCAGCCCGGGGGGCGCGGTGACGCGGGCGGAAGCGGAAGCGGAAGCGGCGGCAGCGGCGGCGCGGCGGGGCCGGGCGGGCGGCGCGATGGACGAGACGAGCCCGCTGGTGTCGCCGGAGAGGGCGCAGGGCCCCGACTACGGGCTGCCGGGCGGTGCCGTGCGCGCCCTCCCGCCCGCTGCGCCCCCGCCGCCCTCCCCTCCCGGCTCCCCCGGCGGCCGCGACCGCGAGCGGCAGCCGCTGCTGGAGCGCGGGGCGCGGGGCCCGGCAGCGGCGCAGGCCCAGGCGCAGGCCCAGGCGGCGGCGGCGGCAGCGGCGGCGGCAGCGGCGGCCGCGCAGCGGGAACGCAACGACTTCCCCGAGGATCCCGAGTTTGCCGACGTGGTGCGGCGGGCCGAGCTGGCCAGCGAGCGCGGCATCTTCCCCGAGCGCATCTCGCAGGGCTCCAGCGGCAGCTACTTCGTGAAGGACCCGCAGGGGGTGAGCTCGGCCTGGCCCCGCGTGGCCCACCCGGGGTGGTTCCGCCCCCGTCGCTCCGGAGGCCGGTGGGCTGAGCGGCACCGGCCGGGAGCGGGGCGCTAGCGGGAGTGACCGGCCGCGGAGGGCTGGTGGGAGCGACCGGAGCGGGTCTGAGCCTCCCCGGGGGGAAGAACAGCGGGACCGGCAGCGAGAGTGCGGGGCAGCAGCGTCCAAGTGCTGCTTCAGCCTCTTGTGCCCAAAGAGAAAGGGTCGCCCCCTCCCGCAGGCCCGTGCATCAGCATCACACAGTGACTCCAGCCCCGGGGCTGTGCCTCTGCGGGCTGAGCTGGTTTTGGCCTGGTTTTTTGAACTGTTTTTTTGTCTTCTCTGTGGCTGTGTGGTTGGTATGGTGGAGAGAAAGTCCTTGCCATGCAGCTGGTTCCCTGTAGACCTGGTTGTCTGTCTGTGTGCCACTGACAGGATGAGTGTGCAGCACGGGCTGGCTTGTCTTGTGACCTGCTGCTCCCTGCCCAATTACTGGAGCTGTTGCTGTTTCCTGTGACTCCCCTGCCACGTGTTGGCTGGGATGCTTCCAGGGAATCAGGAGTGAGCTCTGTGGTCTCTGGCGTGTCCTAGTTTTCCCTCTCTGGGTGAAAGCTGGCTCCTGGAAGCTGTCAGTTCCCAGCTCAGCTGATGGCGTGTGGGGAAATACTCGTTTGTGCCTCAGCCCAGCTCCCTGCTCTTACCCAATATGAGACCTGGAGGGGGCAGCCAGATGAGCTGCTCGGGGATTGCAGGCTGGAGGCTGCCTGGCTGCAGGAGACCCAAACTCAAGGATGGCTGCTGGAGCATGGTGTGAGGAGCCAAAGTCTGTGTACTGCTGGCGCTGTCAGCTGGCAGGTTCCCCAGATTATCCTGCTGCCAGCAAGTGTGGTGTGTGACTGGTTGCTGTGATTGCTGCCCAGGGTTACCAAAAACATCCCACTGCTGGCACGGGAGAGAGCGCGGCATGTAGATAATGTGGGCAGCAGGGGGAAGATATTGGGGGGAAAAACTTTATTCTCTGATTATTTCCCTTGAGGCTGCTGGGGCCTGAGCTGTTCCAGGCTGTGCTGCCCAGCCCCAGTGGTTGTGACCACCCCAGTGCTGCTCTGTGCTGGCCAGCTCCCTGCCTGGCTGCTGGCACCAGGCAGACCTGTTTTCCCTGTCAGGGCTGCCTGGAAGGGGATGCTGTGCTGCCAGGCCTCTGGTTTCTGCTTCCGTGCCATCCCTGCCTGGCTGGGCCTTGTTCTGCTGGACTGGTTCCATGGAGCACCGGGCTCCATGCTGCCAGAGCTCCTGACAGGCCTTTTTGCAGGCTGATATCTGAGGGTGGATATTGGATATACTGACAGTCGTGTGACAGCCGTGTGGGGGATTGCCTTCCTGCCTGCCTGGGGAAAGTGGCTCCACCATGTGATCTGGACATGGCTCAAGTGATCCTCTTCCCTCAAAGCCTTCCTTTCTGCCTTCCTGGTGGACAAAGCTTTGGTTCTGCTTGCTGTGGCCTGGCTTTTGGCATTGAGGTTCCCTGCTGAAGCACTGGGACTCATGTTCTTCTTCCACATTCTGGCAGGAGCTCAGCTTGGGGAAGTGATGCCCACTCAGGCCAGGGCTGGCAGTAGCCATGGGCAGAAGGCCTGGTTGCATGTGCTGCTGAGTCACTCCAGAGCAGGGACTGCCATGCCCCCAGGGATGCCTGACTTTTGGGGACAGGTGGCCTTGCTCCTGTCCCAGCCCTTCTCTCACCTGTGTGCTGTGGCAGTGCTGGCTCAGTGCCCCACTCACGGCTGCTGTGCCCTCTGCAGCAGTGGGGTGCCCATGCTGCTGTCCCCACTGTCGGGTTGGCATGTGTGTGAGGCTGGATTGAGGGGCTGGGAGCTGCTGGTGGCCAGTTGGAGCTGCCTGTGCCCTCTCATCCACAATGTATCCAGAGAGGCAGCCCTTCTGCTGGACTCCCCAGCCCAGAGCCCTGGCTCCTCAGGGGTCCTGCAGGTGCTCAGCTGTTATGGTCCTTTTCCTCTGGTCAGTTTGGGATCAGCTCTGTTCACTGGATTTTTGAGCCAGGGCAGGGATTGCTATCCTTGGCCCTTTCCTGTGTGGACATAATGACCAACCATGAGCAGTAGCTCTCCCCCGCCATCCAAAGGTCACGGGAATGAGACTGATGTGTTTACCAGGACACTGCATCATCACTGGTGGTTTTTGGGACTCACGTTGGGTATAAAGGTCTCTGGGCAGCACTCTGCTCTTGTGGGATGGGATACTGGCTGGAGAGGGCTTCTTCCCAGCTCTGCCTACCTCCCTCCCAGGAGCTGTGAGGTTTTGCCTGGTCCCAGGAGGCTGGTCATTATGCTAATGAGGGCAGTTCTGGACCTGTTCCTTAGTATCCCCACTGTAGGCTGAGGAAAGTGTCCCATCTCTGCCAGCTTCCTGGACTCAGGCCTCTTCTCTCCCACTCACAGAAAATCATTGGCGTCTTCAAGCCCAAGAATGAGGAGCCATATGGGCAGCTGAACCCCAAGTGGACCAAGTGGCTGCAGAAGTTGTGCTGCCCATGCTGCTTTGGGAGAGACTGCCTTGTCCTGAACCAGGGCTACCTGTCAGAGGCAGGTGCCAGCCTGGTAGACCAGAAACTGGAACTCAACATTGTTCCCCGCACAAAGGTGAGGGGACAGCTGCTGGGGGCTTCTTCTGGGGAGGCTTCCGTGTGCTTCCACACAGCTCTGCTTGCACCTTGTGTCACTGCTGACCTAGGAGATGGAGTGCTCTAGACTAGGACTGTTCCTGCTCAAACCATGGGGATCCTTGGGCTGGGCAGAGCTCTGGAAATGCTGTGACTTGGTTTTTTTGGGCAGTCCTGTGATTGGCAGTCCTGTGATTTGCCAGCATTCCCTGCTGACTGTGCTCATTGGTGTCCCTCCAGGTGGTGTATCTGGCCAGCGAGACCTTTAACTACAGTGCCATTGACAGGGTGAAGTCCCGAGGAAAGAGGCTGGCCCTGGAGAAGGTGCCGAAAGTTGGCCAGCGCTTCAACCGCATTGGTCTGCCACCCAAGGTAGGGCTGCCAGCCTCCACGCCCGCCTCTTAGCACCTCCCTGGCCTCTCTGGCCTCCTGTAATGCAGCCTGTCCTTGCGTCAGGTGGGCTCCTTCCAGCTCTTTGTGGAAGGCTACAAGGATGCAGACTACTGGCTGCGGCGGTTTGAAGCCGAGCCGCTCCCGGAGAACACTAACCGGCAGCTGCTGCTGCAGTTCGAGCGGCTGGTGGTGCTGGATTACATCATCAGGAACACAGGTAGGCCCAGCTGCCTGCCACTGCATGCTGCCTGCTCCTCCATGTCCTGCCGTGCTGGAAAAAGGGGAGGGAGGTAGGGTCTGGATGGCTTTTCCCTGCACCCGAAACTCCTCTCCCCTCGGTTGCTGCCAGGTGACATCTGCCTCTAGGCAGAGTGCAGCTGCTGGGCTGCTCACCACCTGAGGCTCTGGCTGCTGGCCAGTTTACTGGCAGGTCTGGATCTACCATGGTGCTCAGGTGAAAGTTTGCCAACTGTGAGGATGCAGGGACATCCAGAAATCCAGCACTAACTGTGCTCCCGTATAGCCCATTTCACACCGTGGTCTTGAGTTTCTGCTAGGCTGGAAGGGATTGAGGTTGTACTCTGGGGCTTGCAGGCTGACCTTTCTCTTGGGAACTGGTGATATGTGGACCTCTAGGGCTGTCTGTTAGGGGCTTGATGTGGCTCCCCATGCCTGCAGCAAGTTTAAGGGCTTTGAGAGTTTGTGCCTAAAATGTGTCTGTCTCACTTCTGGGTCAGGGGAGGAATAGTCTTCTGCCCAGCCTGGTGCAGGGAGGCCCTGGTGCTGACACAGCTGGTTCTATCTCCCTGCAGATCGGGGCAATGACAACTGGCTCATCAAGTATGACTGTCCCCTGGACAGCGCGGGCGTGCGGGTGAGTGGCTGCTCCTGGACAGGGCCAACACGGGGACTCTGCTTCTGGAAGCTGCCAGCTTGGCAGGCAGGACAGGAATTGCCCATCTGGTTTGGGTTTCCAAGTGTGTTGAGGCCTGATCTTGTCCCCTGGGCCTTTTGTTACCATTTGTGTTGGTGGCTTGTGGCCTAGTGGGACTTCATGAGGATGCAGCTGAACTCTGTGGGGAAAACTGGCGTTGCTGGACTTTGGAGTGAGACCTGGGAGGGAAACAGCTTTGTCCCCCTTCCCACCCAAAGCAGACTATGTTTCCCTGTGCTTAAGGTGCCATGCTACAGGCAAGAGGCTGCTGTGCCTCTGTGGTAGCCAGGGGCTGCAGGGAGTACGAGAAGACTGCTCCTGCTGGGAGGACCTCCTTGTGACATGCTTCACTTCCTTCCAGGACAGCGACTGGGTGGTGGTGAAGGAGCCCATCATCAAGCTGGCTGCTATAGACAATGGTTTGGCCTTTCCCTTGAAACACCCGGACTCCTGGAGAGCATGTGAGTCCCTCAGGCTGTGCCAAGGCCCCGTGGCAAGCCATACAACTCCATGCTTGGGCATCCTTTTCAAGGATTGCAGAGGAGAGGGCTAGGGCTGTGCCTCTGCAACTTCTGGGTTCACAAGCAGCTCCTCAGCAGAGGCTGTAGAAGGCAGATGCAGAACCCTGTGTCCCAGATGCAGGGAATCTAGCACCCAGGGGCATGTGGTATCATGTGTTGCTTTCCCCAGTTCTAATGTCTCCTGCTTTCTTCCACAGATCCGTTCTACTGGGCATGGCTGCCCCAGGCCAAAATCCCCTTTTCACAGGAGATCAAGGACCTGATTCTTCCCAAGATCTCAGACCCCAACTTTGTCAAGGACCTGGAGGAAGATCTGTATGAGCTCTTCAAGGTGAGCTGGAGGAGGGGTGAAGATGATGTGGGAGGAGGAAAAGCGGGAGTGGTGTTGGGAGCTCCCTGTCAAGGTTGCAGGGACAGAGAGATGGTCAAGCTCCTGACAGTGTTTCTGGGCTGAGACACAGCAGGGTTATCCTTCTGCCAGAAGCTGAAGATTCAATGTGGGAGAAGCACGAAATCCATGGGACAGGACAGGGGATGTGGCTTACTTGGGGAATAGGCATCTTGTTCACTGCATGAAGCAGAGAGTGGATCTCATTGTGTTCTTTGCTCTCTCTCTTGCAGAAAGACCCTGGCTTTGACAGGGGACAGTTCCACAAGCAGATTGCTGTCATGAGAGGCCAGGTAAGCTGTGCAGAGTTAAGACAGATGGCTGAGGTAGGAAGCCTTGTCCCGCCTTTGTGGCAGGAAGGGTGCTGGAGTGGATGCTCTGTGTCGCTCAGCATCGCTCTGTTGTGCCATACAGATCCTGAACCTCACTCAGGCGTTGAAAGATGGGAAGAGTCCACTGCACCTGGTTCAGATGCCACCTGTGATTGTGGAAACCGCGCGTTCCCACCAGCGCTCCGCCAGTGAGTCCTACACGCAGAGCTTCCAGAGCCGGAAGCCTTTCTTCTCATGGTGGTAGCTGTGGGAGCCACGGGCAGGGCTTGGCCACCTCGGACTAGCACTGCGAGAGGAGCTGGGCCACTGCTGGCTCCTGTGGCTGGGACTCGACCTTCAGGGTAGAGCGAGCAGATGCGACTGGAGGAACCTGCAGCTGAACTGGAGGAGCCGGGCAGCATGGGCATGGTCCCTCCCCAGCTCCATGGGAGCTTGGTGCCCTGCCTGGGGCAGAGGCCAGGGGGAGGTGTGGGAATCTACCAGGAACTGTGGTACGGCTGGGACCCTGCTGCTGCCTCTGTTCCTTGGCCTGCATGTGGTTCTGAGCACCCCTGCTTGGGCTGGGATGAACGGGCTACCTGAGCCAGGATCCGTCCAGCCCCTTACACCAGCCACTGGCCCTTTTTTCCCCGCCATGCCAGCTGCCAGGCTGGGAAGGCCTTTAGTAGGTGATACTCCCTCCATTTCCCTGAGGGTGTGCTGTACTCCACTGTCCCTCCAGTGCCCCAACCCCGTGCACGCTGCTTTCCTCAGGGGGAGTTCCTGCTGCCCACTGGCGTAGCGGGGACCACAATGAACGGCTGTTCTCTGGCTAGAGCTCGAGGAGGGGACATAAGAGGGACAACACATGCGACTGGCTTGGGTGCAGTTAGACACTAAGGCAAAGAAAGTGCTGGCTTGTCCCTGTGAAGGGCAGGTGGCTTCGCAGAGCTCTCCCATGGGAGCTCTCCCCTTTTGCCCCAGTCCATTTTCCTGCCTCATCTCCATAGCTGCTCTCGCTTGACTTTCTTTCCTCTCCCAGCAAGCTCCCTGGCTGCTGTGCAGCCAGCATGGTGCCAGCCTTGTCTGTGCCTAGGGACCCTCTGAGGGGCAGGGGTTGCCAGGGAAGGGCTGGAGGGGCTCTTCTGCCACATGGGTGGGAGCACTAGGGGACCAGCATGGACTCCTGCCTGCCCTGGAGCTGACAATCTCGCAGGCCTGCTGTGGCTGGGGAGGCAGGGAGCCCCTCTCACCAGCAGCTGCTGAGCTTGTGTTGTATCAAACAGCACCAGGGCTGCTGCCTGCACCTGCTTGCCTTGAGCTGTGACTTCTCAGGCTGCTGGGAAAAGTCAGAGTTGGGTCCTGTTGTTCTGTTAGCCCATCTTTGGGGAGTGAGAGGGGTGAAGGCAGGTGAACCTGGGAAGGCAGAGCAGCTGCTTTGTCTCCTTCAATGGAGCAGCATTGGCTGTGTAAGCACAGAGGGGGCAGCAGTGGAGATCCCATCTCCCCAGCCAGGCCCAGCTGCATTTGACTGACCCAAAATGTATTGTTCTAATGCACTGTAGAAATGTATGTAATGTATTTAAACCATGCAACGGTCTGAATAACAGAGCTGCCATTGAGCTGGCTACATCTGTGCCTCTGCAGCACCCTAGAGCAGGTTGGGGTTCCTCAGCCCATGGCTGGTATCCATGTGTACCTGTACAGGGATGCACTGGCTGCCTGCAACTGCTGGAGCTGCTGCAGGACAGAGTTCCTTTCCTGTCTGCTCATGCTGGACTTTGAGGGCAACCAGCTGCCCAAGCTGTCTCCTGGCATTCTGTCTGCAGATCCTGCTCCAGTCTCTCCTGGGCCCAGTGGCTCTTGGAGAGGGAGCTCTAGAGGCTGGAGATGAGGCTGCTCAGCTGCTGCTTCTCCTCCTCCAAGTGGCCACATTCAGACTGCAAGTCTGCTCCCTGTAGCTGCTTCTCCTCCTTCAGCCACAGGACCATGGCTTGGAGTTTTGTTCTTCTGGCAGCGAGGCTGAATACCTCCTGCTTCAGCTCCTCCAGCTTCAGAATGTCCCTCATGACTGCTCCGTTCTCCTGGGTGCTACACTCTTCCAGCTTGGCCAGCTGCTCTTCCAGCAGAGAAATCTTAACCTGGAGAATCTGTGTTCTCTCTTCCTAGTGTTCCTTCTCATGAAGGGCAGCATGTAGCTTGTTCTTCAGCTGTCCCTGTGACTGTGCCAGGGCAGTTACTGTGTGACTGTGCACTGGAACAGATTGGCCCAGAGAGTCTCCCTCACAAGAGATATTCAAGAACCATCTGGCTGTGATCCTGTGACATCTGCTCTAGGATGCTGGGAGGCAGGGAGGCTGGAATAGAGGACCCACAGGTCTGTTCCAACCTGACCTCTGATGTGGGGCTGTTCCCCTTGCACTAGGTGCTGTACAACAGCCTGGACCATGGCTCTGCTACTCAGGGATGAGCAGGACACAACCAGAGCCTCACCCACCACCACTGTCTACCCTTTATTAACCATTCATTGCACCCGCCCGGTACACTTAGGGACCTTGGGGAGCCGCTCTCCAGCCTCTCAGCGCTGCTACATGGAGCCCGAGCCCGTCTCGGCCCCGCATTCACCCTCCAGCTTCTTCTCCGCGATCCTACGGGCAAGAGGTGTGTGTTAGCGGCCTGGCCCGGCCGCAGTTCCCCCGCCTGCCCCGCCGCCGCGGGCCGTACCTACCGAAGGTGTTGGAAGCGCCGAAGCGCTGCCATCCCGCCGCCGGGCTGGGCTCGCCGCCGCCGCAGCCGCCGCAGGGCCCGCGCCATGCGCCGCTGGCCCGCGTACCGCCAGACGAGGCGGGCGCGCTCCTCGGGCCGCTCGGCCCCGCCGCTCCGGAACAGGCTCCGCAGCTCTCGCAGCCCCACGCCCTGGAAGATGTTGGCCGTGGCCCGCTTACGGGCGCGGGCTGAGGGCGCTGCCCGTCCCGGAGAGTCGCTCACCACCGAGGCCGGAGTGCCCATGGCCCTGGCCGCTGCGGGCACCGAACAGTCGGCGTCAGGCTCCGGTCCGCCTCCCCCGGGATCCGGCGCGGCTGCCCAGTGAGGAAGGGGAGGCGTCGGGGGAAGGGCGGTCCGGGACGCCGGGCAGGGGGCCAGCCGCACAGGCGTGGCCGCCCGGGAACGCGGGAGACGCCCCGGCTCGGGCCGGGGCACGCAAGTCCGGTCCCGCCCCGCCTGGGGCGCCGGGCCCCGCCGTGACCCACTTTCGCTCCGGCGCTGTCCCGCACGCAGCGGCCCCTCGCACAGACCTGGCGCTGGCGGCTCCGCCTGCCGCCCGCTGCGCTCCCGGGCCCGCTGCGCGCCGCCGCGCCGGGGTCCCGCCGCCGCCGCGCGCCCCATTCATTCACCGTGCGCGCCGGCCCCGCCCCCGCCAGTCCCCGCCCACCTCCCCCTACCACGGCCAATCGGCGCCGAGGGGCGCGGCTGCCCCTTCGCTGGGAGGCCACGTGGCGCGGATGACGTCACGGGCGGGGTGCCGCCGCTCTGCGCTCCGAGGGGAATCCCGGTGACGTAAGGGGAACCCCGGCGCGCGCCCCCCGCCGGCCGCCGCTCGGGGTCCCGGAGCGCTGTCCCCGGGCCCCGCCGCCGGCATCGGTCGCTGTCTTCCCCGTCCTCCCGCCGCCCCTCGCGCCCCGCCTTGCGGCCCGCCCCGGCGGCAGCGGGACGGGAGGGGCGCGGCGATCCCCGCCCGACGCAGCCCTCGGCTGTCCGATGGGCTGGCGGGAGGTGCGGCGGGGCGGGGAAGAGAGGGGAGAGGCCCCGCGCGGGGAGAACCGCTAAGTGCCAGATGTTTGGCAGCAGTCAGGGAGGAAGTCGCTGCCGGGGCCCTGAGTCCCGCCCGAGCCGCGCCGGAGTAGGCAGGGCCGCGCCATGGCCCGCACGGCTCCCCCGACAGTGCCGCCGCCGCCGGGGCCGCCGGCCCGCGGCTCCCTCAGCCTCCACCGCGCCTACCTGCGGAGCCCGCTGGGCCTCCTGCGCCTGGGGCAGCTGGCTCTGGGCGCTGCCTTCTGGGTGACGGTAGCGGCTCACAAGTACGAGGGGGCGGCCCACTTCGCTCTGTTTGCCGCCGTCCTCATCTGGCTCCTCACCCTGGCCCTCTTCGGGCTGAGCCTGCTGGGGCGCTGGGAGCTGGTGCCCTGGCTGGGCTCCCGCTGGCTCCTCACCAACCTGGTGCACGACCTGGCACTGGGTGTGGGGCTCTACGCAGCTGCCACTGGCATCATGGGTCACAAGGCCAAGCAGAGAAGCTTTTGCAACCTGCCGGGCTACAGCCAGCACTGCCTGTACAGTGCCTACCTGAGCGCCTCCATCTGCGGGGGCATCACTGCCTGCCTGTACCTCTTCTCCGGGCTCTATTGCCTGTTGCGGCGTTGCCAGGACCAGCGAGACATCATCTGAGACCCCGTGCCACTCGGCTCCCCTTCTCAGCCGCAGACAGAACACAGCCTGCCTTTGGGATGAAACGACCCTGGCGCCCCATCCCCTCCTGGCTGACTGCACTGCAATTCCTCCAGAGACTCCTGCACAGACGGACGGACAGACAGAGGCCTTCGCGGAGCACGGCTTCCCCTGCAGCGCACCGAGGCAGCGTGGACACCCAGCCACTGCACAGGCCCTTCTCCCAGCCCTCGACAGATGTAGGTACTGCAAGTGGAAGGAGCCAAATGGAGAGCCCCTAAGAGGGACACCAATCTTTGGGAGCGCCCCTAGGACTCAAGCCAAAATCCCCTGCCCCTGGTCTTGCAGATGCTGCATGCTCAGGTGGGTGCTGACTATTCCCTGGGGTAGAGGGGGGACGCCTGGGGGAGCTGAGCTGGGGGCAGCAGTGCCTAGTGGAGTTGGATGGGCATAAACCCCCCTGACCTGCTGGCAGCTCTGTGTTGTCATTCCAGCTGCATGGCGCCTCCACAATTCCCTAAGGGAGGCTCTGAACTTGGCTTCCCCAGCCTGGGCCCCTCCTTCTGTCTGGCCTGAAAACATCCTTTATCTTATTGGAGCTGCAAAGGGCTCCGTGCCTCCCTGCCCTGCACTCAAGGGGTGTGGAGACACCCAGGTACTGCACAGCCACATCCAGCATCACCCCAGTCCAGTTTGGAGACTGAGAAGGGCAGCAAGGCCTCCATTGCTGTGGAGAGAGAGGAAGGACAAGTGGAGCTGTAACCTGTTCTGTGACCCTGGGCAGGGGGTGAATTCCTCCAGCCCTGCAGTTTGTGCAGTCCTGGGATGGGGCCAGGTGCCCCAGAGGTTGAGGGGAGCCAGTCATGGGGTTGTTGTCTCCTCCCGCTGTCCCTCCAGAGAGGTTTGTGGCTCCAAGCCACCCAGAGCCACTGAACCAGCCACTGAACCAGGCTACTCCAAAAGGGACAGAAACAGCCTCGCTGATGGTTCTGGAGACCAACCTGCAGCCCTGCCTGTCTCTGCTGCACTTGATTTATCATCCTGGACAATCTTCATCTCTGGACTCTCTGGGAGTGGGCAGTGCCTGGAGACTGTGGTGAGGTGGAGGGGAAGGGTGGGCATTGCAGCATGGCTGTGCTGGGGAGCTGGGGCCAGGCATTGTAGGAGCACAGCCTATCTTGGAGAACAGAAGAGGACACTGGCACTGGAGCCAGCGCAGCCCTGGATCAGCCTCCAGAACCCACCAGGTGTCAAGTCCTGACGAGGCCACTTAGGGCTGACTAGAGAAATGGACAGCCAGAGACAGAATTTTTGGAGCAGCACTGCACTAGGGCTGCCCTGCCACAAGCCCTCCTCACCCTGCCTGGAGGCAGGTCCTCTCTACTGCTCCCAGTTCGAGGGACGGTCTGCTCCAGTCTCTGCATAGACTTAGATCAGTGATATGGGTGTCCCCAGCAGCTGGCCACAGCTGCCTGTTGCTGGGGTTCCCTGGTGCCTTTTTTGAGGTGGAGAGCAGCAGCCATGATTCCCCTGGGTGCTTGAAGGGGTCTGGCATTGGTACTGGGTCACCACTTCCATCATGATGTGCTGTCCCAGTGCATGCCCCATCATGCTCAGGGGCCCTCCAAGCCCCAGGCCATGTAGCCCTTCCTTGGGTAGGACATGCTGTCTGTGCCCTGTGTCAAGGCTGGTCCCTGACACTGCCTGCCCCTGCCTTACTCTGGTGCAGCCCTTGGCCCAGGCTGTCCAAAATGCCCTCGGTGCTTCTGCCACCACAAGTGCCTTCCCCTGGCTTTCTTCAGCCCTGTCTGTCACACCAGCTCTATCCCCGTGCAGCCTCCTTTCAGGCGCCAATGGATTCACCTTCCAAATAAAGCAATGTTGGCGCTCACTGGGTGTCTGGGGCTTTGTGCTGGGGCTGGGACCTGCTGGGTGTGAGGTCTGAGCTGAGATCACACCCAGCTCTGTAGCCCTGCACCCTGGGGCCTCTCTGCTTGGAGTCTCTGGCCATGGTCACGAAGTCCTGGGGTGCTCTGGGGTCACAGGCAGGCTCCCTCATGCTGAGCCACTGCTGCTACTGGAGAGGCTTAAGCCTCTGCCCTTGGGGGCAGGGACTATCCCTGGCCCTGCTGCCTGTCCAGAGACTGGGCACAGCCTGATGCTCACATGGGGCTCCGGACAGAGCAGAGGGAGGCCAAGTCCCCAAGGCTCTGGCTATGGCATGTACTGAGGGCAGGATGTAGTTGCATTCCGAAGGGCTTTGTCACTCCGTGCTGAAAGGGCCCTCTGTCCCAGGGCCAGGGCACTGGGCAGTCATGTACACACTGACTGCCCCTTGGTGGGTCGGGGCCAATGGAGGGCTGCCTGCATCTCCCCAGACTGGCTGCAGCTCTGGGGTGCTCTCTTGGGACAGAGTTGAGTCTTGGACCTGGACCTGCAGCTGGGGTGTCGCTGGGTCCCCAGCCTTCTGCCCCTGGGACACATGCCCTGTTCATCAGAGGCTGCAGGCAGTCGGCAGCAGCACTGTGCCCTCATTGTCCAAGAGCCAGCGTAGGGTTAGAACAAGGTTACAACTTTTGGCATCAGACGAAGCCCAGGATCCCCAGAGCATCCCTGGGAGCCAGCATCCCTGCTCTACTGCAAGCACCTTTTAGGACAGCCCATGGTGCCCCGAGCAGTGCGAGCAGGGCTGCAGGTGCTGGGCAGGGCAGTGTCAGCGCACCCAGAGCTGGGATGCTGTGGGGGTGTGGAGGGGCAGGGAATGAGCTGCCAGCCACGCTCACGGGCCTGTGCGGAACCTGCTGCTGCCTTCCAGGGACTCGGGGTGTGAGGCTGCTGCCTTCCAGGGACTCGGGGTGTGAGGCTGCTCCCTTCCAGGGACTCGGGGTGTGAGGCTGCTCCCTTCCAGGGACTCGGGGTGTGAGGCTGCTCCCTTCCAGGGACTCGGGGTGTGAGGCTGCTCCCTGGTCTCTCCTCGGGGACAGGTGGCCCAGCAACCTCATGGGGACAAACCCACCGAGACCGGCACAGCTGGATGCAGGCCACGCCAAGACCCAGACCGAGACTGAGCCCTGAACCTGGATTAGACCCGGATCAGTGCCCAGCCCTGCACTGGGACCGGATCCAGGCTGTGACCGAGCCCCACACCAGAGCAGACCCGAATCGGGACCGGGCCGGGGCCGGCCCCCGTGTCTCGACCGTGCCCACCGAGACTCCGGCTGGAGCCGTCCCGCGGGCCCGGCGGGCAGGGCGGCTGGCAGCGCGGGCGGCCCGGGGCGCCGGGAGGGCCTGTTCCGCCGCGGGCGGGGCTCCGGGCGCGCCCGCCCGCCGCTCCCATTGGCCGCGCGCGGCGTCACGGCGCGCCCGGCCGCGTCACGGGAGCGCGCGGGGGTCGGGCCGAGCGCGGCGGGGCCGCTCCGCTCCCGGTCCCGTCATGCAGGCGGTGGAGCGGGACGCGGCGGCAGGCGGCCCCGAAGGGACGACGGGAGCTGCTGAGGCCCCGCCGGAGCCGTCGCCGCCCAAGGCCGCCGCTGCTTTCGACCTGCTGGAGCTGGTGCGGAGCTACCGGCGGCTGGAGCTCTACCTGGAGCCGCTGCGGGACGCCGCCGAGGGTGTGCGCTCCCTACTGCGGTAGGTGCGGGCTGGGCCGGGACCGAGACCCGGACCGTGCCCGGGGCCTCACGTCGCTGGCCTTCCCCCCTCGGCAGGTGGCAGCGGCCTGTGTGCTCCCTCCTGGTCTGCCTCGGCCTCAACTTCCTCCTGCTCACCCTCGGCCAAGGTGCGTCTCGGGCTCGGGGCTGGTGCCGCTCCCGGAGCCGCCGGCTGACGCTGTCCCGCCTCTTGCAGCCGCCTGGTACTCGGTGCTGGCCCTGCTGGTGGCCGTGCCGGCCCTGCTGGGTTACCTGCAAGAGACGTGCCGGGCCCGGCCCTCGGAGCCCGAGCTGGTGCGCAGGAGGTACCACAGCATCCGCAGGGAGGATCTGCGCAAGGTGCAGCTCTCGCGGCAGGAGGCCATCGCCCAGGTCAAGAGCTTGTGAGTCCCTGCGCCCCCCCAGCGTGGGACTGGCGCGGCCTCTGCAGCCAGAAAGGCTTCCTGGAGGCTGCGGGAATGTGGGGAACGAGGGTGTGTGTTTGTGGGGTTTTTTTGTGACTGTCTCGTTCTTAGCCTGATCCAGCTGGAGGGGTTTCTGAACGGGATGTGCTGCAGCTGTGAGGCAGTGTACCGTGTGCTCTACTGGGAGAACCCCACTGTCTCTTCCCAGTGAGTAGTACTGGGTCGGGCACCCTGTGGTGGGCTTGGTGGGGAAAGGGGCTCAGCCAGGCCTGCGGTGCTGTGTTTGATTTGTTTGCTGCTTGGAGAGAACAGATGGAACACCAGATAAGGGAAGGAGTTTTATGCTGTTATGTGAGTTGCTCTGACTTGACCGCAGTATCCTGCTGCTTTCCACAGGTTTTATGGGGTGCTGCTGGGCACTGTCTGTGTCCTCTACCTGCTGCCCCTCTGCTGGGTCCTGGCCATCCTCAATAGCACCCTCTTTCTGGGCAACACCCAGTTCTACCAAGGTATGAGACCTGGCTGGAAGTGCCCTGTGTGGGATGGGTTGGGGAAAGGCCCTCTGAAGCCGGGGATCCTTCCCTGGACCTCTCCCTCACATGATCCCACTGTCCCATGTCAGGCTCTGCCGTAGACCCTGACCCCCCGTGAAGGCAGTGATGTCCTAGGGGTGGTGCTCAGCAGCCAGGGTGGGGGGTATGGTCCTGGGGCTCAGCTGTTGGAGGTGAGAGTCTCTCCTGATGTGTGTCCCAGCCCAGGTGCCACTCCCTTCTCTGTGGTGTGGCAAACCAGGGTCTGTCAATGCAGGCTGTGTGTGAGCCTCTCCATCCCTCTTGATCCTTGACTGTGCTCTTCAGGACTTCAGACACATTCAGTGCCTGTGGCAGTATATGACACAGGCTTGAAAACATGTCATTGGAAGGGAGAGGAGCCCTCTTCCGTGGCTCGTGCTGCAGGAGTGTTGGATGTGTCTGAGCTGTGATGTTGGCCCCTGCCGTTCCCTGTCCTGAGCTGGGCAGGTGGGGAGGGAGCTTCCTTTCTGCCCTAACTTTGATGTGAGAACAGAGGAGTGCTCAAGACATCTGATGAGTGAATGATACATGTCAATGCCCCACCTTGAACCTTGGAGGTCAGGTCTTGCAGTTGGCTTTTGCGTGGTGTGGCTGGGAGTAGGGAAATGCCACTCTGCTCCAGCTGTGTTCCCCTCTTTACCAGTGATCATGGAGCTCAAGGCCTCCATCGAGCAGTGTGTGGGCTCCAAACCCCTCGAGAGCACTCCAGAGCCTGCTGAACCCCTGCCACCAGCTGCTGCCCCAGATCGGACCCCCACCCCCACCAGTGCAGAGGTGAGATAGGGGCAGGGCTGGCAGTTGTGGGGTGGGAGCTGCAGAGTCAGCTCTTGGGTCCGACCATGTCTGTGTCCCTCTACATACAAACTTCTCCCAGCTGCCAGCTTTGCTGGAAGCCTGTGAGCCACTCCTGAGTTACTGGGATGCTGCTCTCTGCCTTGGGGGCTTGGCTCAGTCCTTTTGCCACATGTAAGGATGTGGTCTGAGGAGGCAGGGGCTCACCTCACCTTCTGACACTTGTGTTGCCTGTGAGGCTGCCTGGGGCCAGATCCATTGTGCTGGAACCTGCTCAGAAATGTGGGGCCACCTTTGAACAGAGGCAGGGGAGCAGCAGGACTAGCTTTGTGAATCTCTTGTAGGACCTTACCCCTGGCAGTGTGGAGGAAGCAGAGGAGGCGGAACCTGATGAAGAGTTCAAAGATGCAATTGAGGTTTGAGGCTGGTTGGGGTGGGCTGTGCCTGCAGGGCAGCTGAGGTGGGAAAGGGACAAAGACCTTGTTGGGCAAACTGGGTGCTCAGAGAGAGTGACTGTGGGGCTGGGTGCCTCTGAATCTGTGTGTCCTCACTCTCCTCTCTGTCCCATGCTGCGGGAGAAGGAGAACCAGCTGCTGGTCATGGTGAGTACTGCCATGCCAGGGTGTGGTATCTGCTCCCAGCTGGAGCTTTGCCTGGTTTGCCAGTGGCTTGTAGAAATGCCAGCTGGAGCACCTGGCTTGTTGGATGCCTGCAGCCCTCAGTGTGCCCCAGCCACCCTGCTGTGCTCAGCTGGCTCTGCTCTCTGCAGGAGGATGATGAGAGCTCTCAGTGCTCAGCAGATTTTGACCTCAGCCTCCCAGACAATGGTTTTATGAGCAAGAATGAGGTGATCCGCAGCAAGGTGTCCCGCCTGACCGAGCGCCTGCGCAAGCGCTACCCCAGCAACAACTTCGGTGAGTTTGGCAGCAGGTGCTTCCTGGGGGAGCTCAGCAGCGTGGGGTCTGTGCTGCTTCCAGTGGTGGCCACAGGACTGGGAGTGAGAGGGTGGTGTGGTACTTGCTAGGTGGTGACACCTCCAATGACCTTTTCCACCTTCCATGGGGAGAATGGTCCCAGCACGCCTAGGAAGGGCAAGGATGCAGCAATGTCATCTCTGAGCTGAGCCCTTACAGCAGCTGTAGATGTTCTTGTGCCACTTGCAGCCCCAGGCAGCAGAGCCTTGCCTGACCTCTGCTCTCTTTCTTTCAGGGAACTGCACAGGCTGTGCTGCCACCTTCTCTGTGCTCAAGAAGAGGGTGAGTCTTCGGCTCTGCCCCAGCTTGCTGTCTGCACCTGGGGCTGAGGTGTTGCTCATGTCTGGCTTGCCCCAGCTTTCTCCAGCTCAGGTGTCTGGCCTCAGTCACAGCCCAGATGACCTCAGCTAAATGCTGGGTGTTGTCACACACCTAATGGCACCAGGGATCCCTTGTGTTGTGGAGCATTTGTCCATTTACTCCTTTGGAAGCTGCCTCAGGCTAAACCTACATGCTATTTGGAAGGTACCTGCTCTGTGCCCTGGTTTAGTCCATTTCCTGTGGCCTTTGTGGTGAAGTAGAGCATGGATCTGCTAGTGGGAATGACCAGTTGCCTTATCTGAGCCCTGTGTGTAATGCTTGGCACTCAGTCTGTGGGCAGTGGTCAGAAGGAGGAGGTATAGACTTTGGACCCCCTTCACTTACTCCTGGCTTGGTCTGATACACATCTGGGTCTCACCTTCATCTTTCTCCACAGCGGAGCTGCAGTAACTGTGGGAACAGCTTCTGCTCCAGGTGTTGTTCCTTCAAAGTCCCCAAGGCTGTGATGGGAGCCACGGGTGAGTTGAAAGGTGGAGGGAAGAGCTTCTGCTTCCCCCTTTCTGTCTGCCCAGGGGTTTACCCTAGCCCTGGTGGGGAGGGTGGACAGGATGTTCCCAGCACAGCCTGGCTCAGGACAGAGCAGTGATGAATTTGCAGCTCTAGAAGCAGCTTTGTGGCTGGGGTCCCTGGCTCCTGGTGGGAAAGGGGGATCATCTGTGACATTACTTTCCTTTCCAGCCCCGGAGGCTCAGAAGGAGACAGTGTTCGTGTGCGCGCTCTGCAACCAGGTGCTCATCAAGTGATGAAACAGGCCCAGCCACCTCCTGTGTCCTGCACTGCCTGACACCTGGGACAGCGGGCAGGCACCCCTGCCACTGGCAGCCTGGAGTGTTTGGATCCCAGCACGGCATTCCCCTGCCAGAGGATGCTTGCACTTGTGCTCCTCCTGCCAGCGCCAGGCTGGACGGACCAGCCTTCCTTGCCATGCACCAGCTGGGTCGCTGTGGTGGAGCACTGCCCACGGCTGTGCCCCATCCCTGCAGCTGCTCCAAGCCCTGGGTGCTCTCTGGCACTTGCTGTGCCCTGCCACGTGCTTGCCCAGGCCCTTTGGCCTGGCTCAGTGATGGAAGAGCCATCCTTCCTACTCGTGGTCCTGCCTTCACCTCCTCGGTGGGGCAGAACAACCTCAGGGCTCTGTCCCTACCTTTCCCAGCACTGTGCTACAAGTGACTGTATTTTTGGGATCAGTTCAGAGCTTCTCCTGCATCCTTTGGGGTCTAGACTAGCTAGGTCTTTCATCCTGGCTCAGCTGAGACTCTGCTAGTCACTCCTGTGCTCCTCAGCCTCACTGCCTGCAGGTTTAGTCTTTTCCCCCTGAATTTGGCTGTAACCCAGAGGAGGAAAGGGAATGAGTTTGGATTGGGCTGTGTGGCTGGGTCTCCAGTGTGACAAAAAGCAGGAGTTGGTGCTGCTCTGTGCACTTAGTGACTGCTGCTTTCTACTACAAATTAATATATAAATGCATATAGAGAATGACCAATAAATCTCTTGTCCTCAGCTGGCTCTTGTGTCATACCAGTAAAAGCTGTCCCAGTCCCAGGTCTCTCTGACACCTCTGTGTTTTGGCCCTGCTGTCCTGCAGGTGCTCCTGGAGAAATGGTGTTCCTGTGCCATCAGCTCTCCATGCTTTACTGGAATTCCCATCTTCTGTCCCGCTGTAGCCTTGTTTGCCCCCTGCTCAGAGCTGTGTGCAGCTGCCTGTCAGCTGTGCCAGGGCTGCATCCTGCTGGGCTGGAGCCAGGGAGCACCTCAGCTCTGACAGGAGCTACTGAGCTTCCTCTGCCTCCCGTGGCTGCTGCTCCCCTGCCCTCCCGGGTGGTGGTCCCACCAGCTGCCTGTGTGCACAAGGATGACCTTTCCTTGTGTGAACAGCAAAGCTCCCAGCTATGCCAGGAATGTGACCCTGGCTGCTGTGCAGCTGGGAGCAGCCGTGGCCTGGGTCCCTGCCAGCCAGCTGCAGCTTCCCCCAGGCCAGGGAATCTGGGGGGCCAGTGCCCACCAGGCTGTGACACCCACTAGTCTGAGAAGTTGCTGGAACCCAAACCTCTCTGCAATCTCTACCTCCCACCAGTGTGAGAGCTCCTATGTGACAGGCAGCCTCAACACTTATCTTGGCTGTGGGCTCATAAACTCCTTCACATGGAAATTTGGAGAAAAGCTGGACTTGGCATTTGCTGATGAGGGTGTCTGGCTTGTGCTGGGTGTGCAGAGGGCTGAGCGGTTAGTGGGGGCAGTGGAGCAGCTGTAACGTTGGGGAGGGGGCTGTGTAGCACTGCAAGAGCTGGGGGTGTGTTTGTGGGGGTGTCTGCAATGGGAGATTACTGGGCTGGGAGGGGTCAGCTTGCTCAGACAGCTGACAGTGGGAGGCAGAGGGGCCATGAATATGTCTAGAAAAAAACACTTGGAGCAATGAACACTATGGCCATGTATGTCTGAACACTCTCTGGGAAGATGCTAATGACACAGAATACAAAGGGCTACAGATAAACTTAGGCTGTGGGAGATGGGGTTTTATTTATGCTTTTTAAGCTTTGCAATAAAATGTTGTAATTGACAGTGTTTATTCCTATGTAAGTGTGCTCCGCAGTCAAGCTCTGAACAAACCTAATAATATTTGAATTTTTTTCCAATTTTTTCCCAGTGGCCAGGGAGGGCCCTTTTTTTTCCCAGGGCCCATTCCTGGTGCGAGGCTGGGGCAGGGACTGGTTGGCCCATGTTCCTGGCTGGCTGTGGGGCAGGGGCACAGGCACCTCTCCCTGCCAGAGTGGGGGATTTGGGGCTCTGGAGGGTGACCAGTGGGGCCAAGGCCATGCCCGAGGAGGGCAGAGTGAGAAGAGGTCACCCCAGAGCAGGGCAGGCACACAGTGCACTTGTCAGCCAGAAGAGGAGGGGTGCAGACATCCTGCAGCCTCAATGTCCTTGTCCCAGGAGGCTCCCTGAGGCTGGGCCAGCTCCCAAGAGAAGAGTGTCAGGCAGCCAGGCACTGGATAAATGCCCTGGCAGGCACCTTCGGCCCCTCACCCCTTGGGATGACTGGATACAAGCACACCTGGAACACCTCTGGGTCACTCAAGCTGCCCCCTTGCCAGCTGGGACTGGGGAGGGCAGCTGAGCTAAGGGACAGCCCCTGCTGCCATCAGAGGGGCTGGGCTGAGGGCTGCCCTGCTCCTTGGGCTTTTGGGAAGGTCCTGGCTAGTGCAGGTGGGTGGCCTGAGGAATCATTTTGGAAAAGGCTGGAGGTTGTGGCATGAGAGGTCTGGCAGCCAAGCAGGGCTGGCAGGGAGCTGCAGAGAGGACTTCAGATGATATGGGGTGGGGAGGACAGGGCTGGAGGCTGCCTGGTGCAGTATCTGCCCACTGTGATGCTCAGTGCCAGGCTTCTCACAAGTGCTGTGAGCTCCCAGACCATGGATTTATCCCCTGGGGTGACAAAGGAAAAAACTTCCCTGGCAAACCACTGCCAAACCCAGCTGTGAGGCTCCAGCAGCAGTGATGGCTCTGTCCCCCCATCCTACTCATCTCAATGCCCTCCCAGGCTCCCTGGAGTGGCAGGGGTGCCTGAGTCTCCAGGGATACCTGTGACCACGAGGAGCTACATCCCTTGGCTTGGCTGGACTGCCCAGGTTCAGCGCCTGGGGTGGGGCTCAGCCAGATCTGAGGTGACCTTGCTCAGGCTGCCTCAATCCATGGGCAGGACTGGAACCCCCCTCCCATTCTTCTGGGGTCCCTGAAGGAGCCCCAAGAGACTCTTACCCATGAGCTGCAGTGAGTGGCACACAGACTTCTCTGGGCTGGAATAATTTACTCTGGTGGTGGTGGGCAAGGGGTGAGGGGTGCAGCAGGGCTGGTCTGGGGCACTTGGAGGTGCACCCCCCTCACAGACTGAGCACAGTGCGGGGAGTGGGGGAGCCCAGGAAGGGTTTGTGCAGCTCTGGGTGCTCGGTCTGGAGGGACTCAGTCTGTGGGAACAGAGGGGCTGGGCTGGATCTCTGGAAGGTGAGATAATCCAGGGCTGGATGTGAGCTCCAGCTGAGGGTGTGGGATGTGTTGGTGGGCTGGGATAGGGACTGGGGGCTGAGGGTCTGTGGCATATCATGAGGGAGCTGGGCACAGGACATGGCTGCAGGGCAGGGGTCACAGGTGTAGCCAAGAGGGCCAAGCAGGGATCCTAAATGATAGCAAGGGTCTCTGGGCTTCTGGGTGGGGAATCTGGGAGTAGACAAGGATGTCCAGTACAGAACAGGGCTCACAAGCATGCAGAACAAGGGTCCTGGGTCCAGACTAAGCTCATGGGCAGGGGTGAGGGCCCTTGGAGCAGAACAGGGTCCCAGGGGTGCAGAGCAGGGCTCTCGGGAGGAGGCAGGTGTCCTGGCTGTGGATCGGGGCTCCCATAAATACAGCAGGGAATCCTGCAGGTGCAGAGCTGGGCTCTGGGGCACAACCAAGGGGCTGAGGTGAGCAGAGCTGAGGTCCTGGGGTGCAGCTAGGGAGGCCAGGGTGGGATGTTGGGCCAGTGCAGGAGTTCTGGGAAAGGGCAGAGTGGGCAAAAAGCCCTAGTGCTGCCCAGCCCCGTAGAGCAGGGGGTGGTAGAGCGGGCAAGGGTAGGAGAACATGAACTTGACTGCAAACTTCATCTCCTTGTTGTGCTTCTGCCAGGGGTAGATGGCCAGGAGGAGCAGGCGCCCGCCCACCTTGCGGCCCATGACCAGGAAGCTGCCACTGAGGCTGTCGAGCTGGGGGCAGGGACAGGCACCTGCGTTCCTCATGTGCAGCACCATCTTCTTGGTGTCCTTGCGCTTCAGCGGGCCCAGTTTCAGCACCTTCTTCTTCTGGGCAGCCACCAGGCGCCGCTCCCCGTTCTCCTCCGTCACCTCCCTGATGCGCATCTTCACCACTGCGTGGGGGAAGGGAGCACTGCTGGAGGGGAGGGTCTGGGACAGGCAGGACAGGGTGCCACACATCCCTGGTGGGGTCTCTGGGGAGGTTACTGAGTGGGGAGGGGAAAGGGGGTGTTGGGGGGGTCCAGCAGAGGCCCCCAGTGACTCTCCCAAATGTCTTCTTCCTATCCCCCACCAATGTCTTCTCCTGGGGTGCTCCCATCCCTGGCATGAAGGGTCCAAGGGAATGGCTCAGGGGTCTCCCATGGGGCTGTCCCCACACAACCCCACCCTCTGGCCAACTCCCACCCCAGCTGTCAGACCCGGGGGAGGCAGACCCTTGTCCAGGGGGGCTGGGAAGGAGAGCCCAGCACTCACCAAAGTCACTGGAGCACATCTGCTCCATCATGCCATCCGCCTTGTGCTCCATCTCACACTGCGTGCAGATCTTGGACACTGCGGGGAGAGACCAGTTACTGTCACAGCTGCATGCTGCTGGTACTTGTCACCAGGGCCAGCTCCTCGGGGACACGCCTGGGAGAGCCCCAGCAGCTCCTCTGCCCCCTAGATAGCTGTGCTGGGGTGACGCAGAGAGGCACAGAGCACCCTGCTGGCCAGGGCCAGCCCCCAGGAGGGGGAGAGATGTGGGGACACCCTCCCATCAGATGCTGGCACTCCGAAGCACAGCAACAGTAAGGGCGGTCCCAGCCTAAAGGCTCTCACAGCCCTGACCCTGACCCTAGGCTGCCTTGGGGCGATGTCCCCTCTCCTGCTGAGGGGACAGCCACCCTGCAGCAGCGGTGTGGGCTGGCAGCCGCAGGTGCAGCACGCTCTCTCGCTGCTGACATGGGACCCGGCGGCAGCAGAGGGACACAGCGCTCCCACCTCATCCCGTGTTCTTCCTCATCCCAGTCTGTGCAGGCAGCCGGGAGCACCGTGCTCCAGGGCAGTGAGTGCCCAGGCAAAGCTGATCCCGTGCCCGCTCCTGCCCTGTTACAGAGCCCTTGGCCAACACCGGTGTCCTGGGCTGTGCTTTGAGGGGTGAGGGGATGGCTGCGCAGGGCTCCACATGCACTCCCATCCCACCACAGAACCCTTCCCGCTTACCTGGCGGCGGCGTGGCTTTGCTGTTCCCAAACTGGACGGCGATGCAGAGCTCGTGGTCGGAGGGGAACTTGCCACAGTGCAGCATCTCAGGCCAGGGGAAGCCGTAGGACTCCATGACAGGGGCACAGGAGTCACGCACCACCTCACAGAGGGAGCGGCAGGGGTACACGGGCCGGTCAAGGCAGACGGGGGCGAAGAGGGAGCACAGGAAGAGCTGGGTGTCGGTGTGGCACTGCTTGGCGAGCAGGGGCACCCAGCTGCCAGCCTGCTGCTTGGCCTCGGCCATGGTGTCGTGCTCCAGCAGGTTGGGCAGCCGCATGCGCTTGTAGCCCACGTCGCGGCAGAGCTGCATGTCGGGCGGGATGTCGAGGCACTGCGGCTCCCGCCCGTAGAAGCGCCCGTGGGGCAGGCTCTCGGGCTGCCAGCCGTAGTAGTCGTAGTGCTGCCCGCCGCCCAGGGACCCTGCCAGCACCAGCGACAGGGCCAGCAGCGCCGTGCCCCGGGAGCCCGCCTGCGGCATCGCCGCTGCGCGCCTGCCGCTGCCGGCCGCGGCTGCCGAGCGGGACGGGAGCGCGCTGGGCGCCCTGCCTGCTCCCCTAGCGCCTCCCACGCTCGCTGCCCTTTCTAAGGAGGTTGGAGACCTCGCCGGCAGCCAATCTGCTCTGCCTGCCGGGCCCCCCGGGGCTGGCCCCCTGCTCCCCCTGGTCTGCCCGCACCGCTGCTGCCTCCCTCTCTCCCTCCCTCCCTCCCTGGCACATGGTGCTGCAATGCCCCTCGCCCTCCCGGGGAGCCCCCCTGCATGCACCCCCAGTCCACTCTGGCTCTGTGTGCCCTGGGGTGATGCTTTCTAGCAGGACTGGCTCGCCTGTCCCATGGCGATGTGTTGTGGCCACAAGTTGCCCCCATTATTCACCAGTCCCGCTGCCCCCATCCCACCCAGCACCCCAGAGGCACACTCTGTCATGGGGCAGGGGACCCTGCTTCCTGCCCTGTGCCACCCCACTCCCTACTCTTTTCTCCCAGGACAGTGTCCTTGGGGTGCTGGGGTTTAAGGAAGAGGCTTCACGCTGCAGCCCTGGGAGGGCTCCTGTACCCAGGTGCCAGGTGTGCCATCAACAAGGCGATGCCATGGGCATGGGGTCCTTATTCCTCATGGATGGTTCTGCCAGCATGCACCTTGGGCAGCCCATGGTCTGCTGGCACAGGATAGCTGGGATTACACCTTCCAACAGGGGCCTGCACCCAGGCTCTGCAGTGCTCAGGCTGCGGGCAAAGCTAGAGCCCAAGTGACGTGAGGGTCCTGCCCGGATGACATTCCCCCATTCCCTTGGAGACGGGGGGTGCAAGGCTTAAGACCCCATTAGAAACCCATTTGTCTGCAGGGGTTATCTGGGGCACCCCTCCCTTTCCCATGATCGATGCCCCTGCCTGGCCAACGGGCTTAGGGCTGCCGCTGGCCCCTGCCCACCGGATAAGGCAGCTCTGTTAATGGGCCATCGAGCAAACAGTCCAGTGCCGGCAGTGATAGCAGCTGCTCTTTGCCCTGGGCTGGGGGCAGGGACTGTCCCCCCAGCCCTGCTGGGGTACATCTGCTTTGGGGCGA
This sequence comes from Passer domesticus, assembly GCF_036417665.1. Classification (NCBI taxonomy): domain Eukaryota; kingdom Metazoa; phylum Chordata; class Aves; order Passeriformes; family Passeridae; genus Passer; species Passer domesticus. Next base: position 44,755,970 of record NC_087481.1, on the reverse strand, counting down.
TGCTGGGAACCTCAGCTGCACAGCCTGCCCTTCCCTGCAGCCTGCCTGCCCTGCCCATGCCCTGTGTGCTCAGCACCCACCACTGCATCACCCAGGGACGCTCGCTTCCAGCCCGAGGGTGGGCTGGGCTCATCCCAGCCGGCCCCGGAGATGGCACCATTAATGTGTAACTGCCGGGGCCCCGATAAGATACAGCAGCCTGTTATCAGGGCTGCCTGGTAGCAGCAGGGAGGGTGATCGAGGCATCAGGCTGTCACGGCAGGAGTAAGATTGTCTGGAGATAAATGCTGATAGAAAATAGCTAATCCGTGATGGATGGGCTTGGGCAGGGTGTAATTGCCATGGGAGCTGGGCTGGGAAGGGCTGGTGAGGCCTGGGAGCAGAGGCAGAGGGAGGCCGGGTGTGCAGAGTGGAGCTGGCAGCCTGTGGATGCTGAGCACAGGGGCAGGTGTGCCACGTCCCTGGGCTGTTCCCATGGCACTTCCAGCATTGTCCTGCTCTTGACCATGGAGCCATAGCTCCTGGCTCTCAGCCTGCCCCATCCCACAGCCCAGTCTGGCCTCTACATCCCCAGCTCCTCCCAGGAAGGTGTTGGGGGTGCTGAGCACTCCCTGCCAGCTGGCACCTCACCAGATGAAGGTGATGGGGCTGGCGAGGCTGGGGCTGAGCAAGGATGTCCCTGCCAGCTGCCCCAGTCCCTTCATCTGTCATGACGCCTTCATTAGAGCCCTGAGTGACCTCCTGGCCGTGCTGTGGGGAGCAGGGCTGTCCCAGAAGAGCGAGGTCTGCCCCCTGCTCCCCCCGTGGGGTGTCCTGGCAGCCCGACCTCCCAGCTAAGTCTGTGCCTCTGCTCTGGGGAGCCCCTGCTGCACTCGCGTTGCTTCCTTAACCCTTTCCCACCCAGGATGCCCCAGGCTGATCTGGGCCGTACCCCGGAGAAGGGGAGGGACCCAAGAGAGCTGTAGCTGGCACACTTCCCTGCGTGTCTGCGCAGGCTGTGCCCACATCCCCGTTCTGCGCCCGTGCAGCTGTCTGTGAGATGGACACTTGCTCCTGTCTCTCCAGAAAGCTGGCTGTGCCACCGCTTGTGTCACTGCCTGTGCCACTTGTCACAGCAGCGAGCCGGAAGCGGGGCCATGGGGGCTGCCCCCTCTGCGGTGGGGACCTCGGGGACGGCCAGCCAGGGTGACACAGTAAGAGCACATCACCTGGGGGTGCTCCTCGGCACTCCGGACCCTCCCTGCGGAGGACCCGTGCCTGGCTGCAGCACAGGGCAGATCCCGCAGCAGGGAAGCAGGAGGCTCCCCGGAAAGGAGCAGCTGAGCAGGGTCGCTTCCATCCCTGTGTCCCCACCCACTCTCCTGCCGCAGCTTTGGGTGCTACCGACCTTGCTTCTGTCAGCAGAGATCATCCCCTGGGCCTGGGTGGGTGGGCTGAGCGGGCTCCCTCCCACCCTCCTCCTTCCCCATCCTCTCACCCTTCCCGTCCCAGCCCCGCACTGGTTCCTGGGCTGCTCCCAGTGTGGAGCAGGGGCCTTTGGGGGAGGCAGTGTCCCCAGGTCGGGACGGCACGCTGGCACTGTCCCTGCAGGGACACGTGTGCCATGCTCTCTCCCGGGAGAGAGCAGCCTGGCCGGGGCAGTGCCGGGCTGCCAGCACGGCTCCGTGGGGTGCTCCTGCCTGGGCGGCCGCGGGAGGCTGGGACATCACTGGGGACACCGCGGGGTCGAGGCTGCCCGGGGTGATGTGGCAGCGGCGGGGAGGGTCAGCGGTGGCCGCGCACTTGCCCCGCGCCCACACACGCTCCCGCTGCCCGGCAGCCCCAGGAATGCGCTGGCAGCGCTCCCGGCCCAGCTGCGGAGCCGACGCTGCCCCGGCGCCCTCCCAGCCCCCAGCCGGCACCTCCTGGCCCTGCCCAGTTCCTGCCAGCTCGCACACAGACCCTCCCTGTTCGCTGCAGGACACCCCGATCCCGGCCCCCGGCGTTTGGTGCTCTCAGCAGGGCAGGGAGGGGGCAGGTGGCATGTGCGGACCCTCTGAGCGGGAGCCCTTCCCGCACAGTGTGGCACCACGCGTGGGGACCTTCTCTGCTGTGTTCGTGCCTCCCCAGCGCCTCTGCTCGCCCCACAGCCCCGTGCGCGGTGTGGGGCACGATCCCCGCTCCCAGCTGGCTCCTTTGCTAATGGCCGGCCTTGGCACCTTGCTCTGAAACCACATCCTCCTCCGGCTGCCCGCGGGCAGGAGGACGCTGTGTCTCCCTGTGCATTCCCGTGGGATGTGCTGGGGGCTGCCCCACCCTCTGCGGGGGCTCCCAGTGCAATGAGGGTCCTGGAAGCAGCCCTTCAGAGGGACACAGCCGGGCTGCAGGTGCCACAGAGGGGTGGCCACACGCAGGGTGCCCAGTCTCTAGGGTCAGCTGGCCCCAGCTTGGGGCACTCTCCTGTGTGAAGGGGCAGGCTGGGGCATTTGGAGCTGTTTCCCAGAGGCTCACAGTGTGGGGGCCTCGTTCCCCTCCCTTCTCCCTCCCAGGTGCACACACCTGGGATCTCTCAGGAAAGGTTATCAGCTAATCACGCTGTGTTTGTGCCTCCCAAATGTCACTGTTGTCCTCGCTGGGACGGTGAGCTCATGCTCCCCACCATTACTGAAAGCACTTCCAATGCTAGGAGAAACAGCTGCCATGCCCTTCTGTGGCCCCTTTGAAGCAGAGCTGGAGCTGCTGACAGCTCTGACAGGCTGGAGAGGGGTCCAGCAGGCAGTGGGTGCAGGATGGAGCCACAGGGGTTGATCCCAGACTGGTTGCAGGGCTCCAGATGTCCTCCACAGGCCTCAGTCATCCTTGTACTGCAGGGAGGGTTGAGATGCTGGGGTGAGGTGCAGCACCATGCACCCAGAGACACAAGAGGGACACTCCCTGGTCCTGGTCTGGGAGTCAAGTGCAGGGCTTGGAGCAGGGGCACTCTGGGCCATGCCTGCTGTGTGTGATGGGCACAGGCACATTTTCTGTTGAGGGCTGGCCATAGGGGTGCCAAGTGTGCCCCATGTCTGTCCCGTGGGGCCAGGGGCAGGGCCTCTGAGAGGTGAGCCAGGGCCGAGGGCAAGGAGAGATCTGTGGGGTCTGTCTGCAAGGCAGGTCAGAGCTGCCTCAGCCCGGGTGCAAGGCAGGGGAGTAAAGGCAGCTCTGGCACCAGCCATGCCTATCCCTGCTGCTGGACAGCCTGGAAAATCACTCCTTTGGGCCGAGCACATGAGCAGAAGGGTGAGAGCCCTGCCAGGACCCCTCACAGTGCAGTGGTCTGGGGAGGGCAGCAGGGCCATGCAGCACATTGAGGCTACCCCGAGCCCCTGCTGTCCCTGCTGCTACACCCTGGGCAGTGTGGCTGGCAGAGGGCAGCTCCCGTGGCGGGGTGGTGTCCCACCCAAGGACACTCCTTGACATGCAGACAGCAGGCCCATGGCCTGTGAGGCACATGGAGCCCAGAACTGGGCTGGGCTGGTGTAGCTGGCGGAGACAGCCCTGGGGCAACACTCCGGGATGTGGGATGAGGGCAGAGCCTGGGATGGCAGGGGGAGCTCATCTCCCCAGCCCCTCACTGCAGCATAGGAGAGCAAACTTCATCTCCTGGCAGGCACAGCATTGCCATGGCAACCGGCAGGACCTGCTGGGCGGGCAGGAGAGCACCGCCGTGGCAGTGGCATGCAGCGCAGGAAGGAGAGGGGATGCAGGGCCTGGGGACATCTGAGGACAGGCTTAGGTGTGTGAGCACACTGCATGAGCACCTGGGCGTGTGCCTGCGGTGCGTGGGGTGTGCAGGCAGATGTGGGCATCTGAGTGCATGCACGAGTGCCAATGTGCATGCACGTGTTTGGGTGCATGGCAGACTTCACACAGCACCCTCTCCCTTGGTTTTGTGGCACCATCGAGGCAGGGTGCACCTCGCTGCTCTGGAGTGTGGGCTGGCAGGGTTGCTCTGAACCTTGGGAGCAGCAGGTTTCCCCAAAAGCTGTGGGATCCATGGCTTTGTGTCTGTGGGGAAGATGAGCCCTCCAGCTGGGGTCCCTGACTGCATGTGTCCTTTGGCCCCTTGGTCACAAACCCTGCCGTGCTCCAGAGAAAGGGGGCTGCCTGCCAACCACCCCAAGGCCCTGCCTCCATCTGCTCTGCCCAAAGCCTGGGCTGGTGCTCAGAGCAGGGAGCAGGGCTCGGACAGAGCTACCCCTGTGCTGCAGGCAGCTGGCTATGGCGTGGTAGCTGTGTGTGTTACTTGTGTGTGTTAGCTGTGTTAGCTGTGTGTTAGCTGTGTTAGCTGTGTGTGTTAGCTGTGTGAGCCGTGTGTTCGCTGCCAGAGCAGATGTTCGGGCAGGCCCCTCGCCGCCTCCAGCACGGCCCAGGTGCTGAGGGAAGGCTGGCTGCTCTCCTGCTGCTGAGGGCCCTGTGCCCAGCTACTGCACCCCTCGCCCCACTACAGCCCCAGCTGGGAGCCCCCCTCCTTCGCCTCTCGGGAGAGCCTCTGTTCCTCCGGTTTGGCATTTCTCAGGCTCTAATTGAGCTGTCAATGGGCAGAGATAACGGGGAATTCGTTAGCTCTGCTCTTTGATGTCTGCCCGCGCTCTGATCGCAGCACCAGCTGCAACTCCTTCGCAAACAAACAGCTTCAGATGAGGTCCCTTGGCACGGCGGTGTGCCAGTCCCACGGTGGCCTCCCCGGATCCCTGCCGGGCCAGCCTCACGGCCCTCACACCCTCTGCTACCCGCGGCAGCAGCCCCTCGGCAGCCAGGTTCCCCCCGGGACCCGCGGCACTGGCCGTGCCGGACCCCGGCACGCTCAGCAGCAGCAGCAGCAGCCCTCCCTCGCAGCCCCTCCCCGGAGCCGCCCCGGGGCAGCCGGTGCCGCGGTCCCGCGGGGCTCGGAGCCGGCGGGCGCTCACCGCCGGTGCCTCGGGGCGGGCCGCGGCGGACCGGGCGGCTGCGCACACGGGGCGGCCGGGCCCGCCTCCGCCTCTCGGCTCGGCAGCACCGCGGACAGCGCCCGGCCCCGCGCGGCTCCGCACGGCCCCGGAGACGGCGCCGGTGCGCTCCGGTCCCCCCGGCACGGCACGGCCCAGCCCGGCCCGGCGCCCGCCGCGCCATGGCCACGGAGGTGGGTGCGCGGCGGCACGGCGGGGCGCCCCGGCGGCGGCACCCCCGGGCCGGGCTGCGGCGGAGCTCCCCCGGCCGCGCTGCCGCCGCCCGGCGCTGCGGGGCGGGCACGGACAGGGCTCCGTCCGCATGGGGTGCGCTGCTGCGGGAGGACAGCGTGCGGCGGGGGTCGTGGGGAGAGCAGGGTGGGGCTGGGGGCTGGAGGGCTCCGTGGGCGCAGGAAGGCCGGCCAGGGGCCTGAAGGGGTGTGCGGTGCAGAGCGCCTTTGGTGAAGGCTGGAGCGTGTCTGGGGTGGGCTGTGGGACTGGGGGTTCTCCCTCATGCCGTGGGTCGGACGCGGGACAGCGTCGGGCGGTCTGTGGGGCACGGAGCAGGCAGTGGCCCCATGTCACCCAGAGGAAGCACAGGGAGGGGCCTGGTGCCCGCCCTTGACACTACCTGGCGCCTCCGTCCCCTTCTGCAGCCGCCAAAGCTGCCCCACAGGCTGCAGCTCGGGGCTGGCCCGGGCTCTCACGCCCTGTGGGGAGGCAGGGCTCAGGGCCTGCTGCCGGGGCTGCCGCTCCTTGCATGAGGACGCCCCTCTGCAGCCTGCCCTCCCGCTGTGGCAGCGCTGCAGCCCCGCTGCCCAGTCCCTGCTCGGCTCGCTGCCATCCTCCGGCCTGGAGCTGTTGGCTTGGCTGTGTTCTGGCACTGCTGGGGACAGGGGCTGTCCCCTCCCCGGGCCATGGCCCGCTGGTGGCACGCGCTCGTGCGTGCAGGAACCACCGGGGGCGAGACCAGAGGCCAGCCCGGGCCGAGAGCGCTCGCCCTCACCCTCCTTCCGAGCAGGGCTGCCACAGCTCCCCGCCCTTGCCGCCAGCCTCCCCTCGCTCCCCGCTCCGCACCTCCAGCGCCAAGCTGTGCTCATGGCGTGACACAGCCCGTGCCAGGGGCTCCCCGCAGCCCCTGACCCTGCGGGAAGTTTCCATCCTCCCGCAGGGATCCCGGCGCCCTTGGCTGCAGGCCCCCGTCTCGCCCTCTGCCCTCAGGTGCACAGCCTGCAGGAGCTGCGGCGCAGCGCGTCCCTGGCCACCAAGGTCTTTGTGCAGCGGGATTACAGCGACGGGACCACGTGCCAGTTCCAGACAAAGTTTCCCCCTGAGCTGGAGAGCCGGGTACGGGGTCTGAGAGGTTGTCAGGGTGGGGGGTGCCCTGTGGGGACTCAGAGGGAAGAAGGGTCTAAAGGCGTGGGGACTTACGGGGTGTTGTATGGCCCTGGGCCAGCCAGTGCTGCTGGGTGTGAGAAATCACAGCTGGCTTGGCTGGTGTGTCAGGGCTTGGTGCTCCTGGGGACTGGAGGCTCTGCTGAAGGCTGCAGGCACAGCAGGTCCTGGTACGGGTGGGAGGTGGGCAGGGACCTGCAAGCTGAGGCATCAGCTGGGCAGGGAGGAGAGGGTTAAGTGCTCTCCAAGTCCCCCCCGGAAAGGGGACAAGGTTGTGCAGGGAGTCAGTCCCTGGCCAGACTCCTCTTCACCCTGCTTTCTGTCCTAGATTGAGCGGCAACTTTTTGAGGAAACTGTGAAAACCCTAAATGGCTTCTACGCCGAGGCAGAGAAGATTGGGGGCAGCTCATACCTCGAGGGGTGCCTGGCCTGTGCCACTGCCTATTTCATCTTTCTCTGCATGGAGACACATTATGAGAAGGTGCTGAGGTGAAGGGGAGGGTTCAGGGATGGGCACAGATGGCAGTGGGCCCAGGGCTCAGGGGTGTCCCAGGGAACATGGGACTGGAGGCCAGAGTAGACAGCAACGCTGGCAGGCCCTGAGTGTCCCTCCCTGTGCTGGCAGGTCCTGAAGAAGATCTCCAAGTACATCCAGGACCAGAATGAGAAGATCTATGCACCACGGGGGCTGCTGCTCACTGATCCCCTGGAGCGTGGCATGAGGGTCGTATCCTTTGGGCAGCGGGATGCTTGGGGGATGGCAAGGGTGAAGGGACACTGGGTGTGGGTTCTGGCCAATTGGGCTGGCACATCTCACCGACGATCCTTAGCAGGGTTCAGATCGAGATCTCCATCTACGAGGACCGGTGCAGCAGCGGCAGCTCCAGCAGCGGCAGCTCCAGCAGCAGCAGCGGTGGTGGCGGCGGGGCGGGGGGCCGGTGACTGGCAGGGAGTCCCTGCAGGGACTCGTACTGCCGGGACAGTGGCCTCTCCGAGCTCCGCAGGCTGCACTACCAGAGCACCCGCTTCTGAGCCCGGGGAGAGCAGCAGGGGGAGGCCGGGGCTCCCCGGTGGGGCTGCCCACCCCCGCCTGCTCTTTGTCCCCCGCAGTGGGTCTGCCCCTGCTCGGACCCACTGTGGGCAGGGACTGGTGCTGGGGCATCCCAGGTGCTTCCCACTGAGCCAAACTGTTGCCAAGGGGCTCCTGCAGCCCTCCATGTGCTTGGTGCTGCCGCCCCTGCCGCAAGCGAGAGGAGCTGGCCCTGCTAGGGGCAGTCCCGGCTGGCAGTGTCCCTGCTGCCATGCGCTGGGGAGCGCCCGGGCTGGCAAAGCCTCAGGCAGCGCTAAGCAGGGACGCACAACCCCACACTCACAGACACCGACAGCTCTTGCTGCACCCCCTCCTGGGGGCACCCTGCTCTTGGTGCTGCGGTGTGGCTCAGCTCTGCTCGCCCACTGTTCAGGGGGCCTGGCAGAGCACTGGTGCCGCTTCTCCTGCATGATGGGCCATGCATCCACCCCAGCTCCACACCACCCGCTGCCCCATTGCTGCTCTCCTGACCCCTTCCCCCATGGCACTGCATCCTCTCCAGCAGCATCCTTCACTGCCAGGACACTGGGCGCTTGCTTCTGCTCCTGCATGACCTGCTGCCATCCCCAGCTGGACCCACGCATCTCTCCAGCCCAGTGCCCAGGCCAGGGAGCTGCAGTGCTGGGCATGATGCTGCCTCTGTGCCGTGTGCCCTGGGCTCATTCATGGCTGAGCTGTGGCATGGCTGAGGCAGGCTCCCTGCCCAGTCCTGGCAGAGTTTGCTTGTGCCTAGCTGCCAGCAGCCCCCTGCCCACTCTGCCCCATGACCTGCCCTAATGCAGGGAGGGTGCCCAGTGGAGCAGCTCCATAAGGACCCTTCCTCTCACACTGCTGAGTCCTCCCCCGCCCACGTGTCCTGCATGCATCTGCCACCAGTGCCCCAGTTCTCAGCCTGGCCTGTAAGAGGGGACCTCGAGGGGCACCTGAGCCTGGTGGCACGGTGTGGAGGTTCATGGTCCAGAGTCAGACAGGGGAAATAGGAGGGTCCCTGTGATATCCAGCACCCCAAGGAGAAGAATTCCTATCTGGGAGCAGGGCTGAACCGAGCTGGCATTTCTCTCCTGGGAACATGGAGGGAGGACCCTTCCCTGTGGGACTTCTTTTGGCTCACTCATGATATGTGTGTGGGGTGGCCCTGGCCTCAGTGTTCCTGCTGGAGCCCCCACCCCTGCATGGAGACCTTCCTCAATAAACCCCACGCTTCTTCCCCCACTGCCTACCCTGCATCTTCTTGGGTTGGGGGGGGGGCACATAATCAGGCTGGGTATCTCTTTTCACACTGGGTTGCACAGAGCCCCACAAGGGTGAGCATGGGGGAAGGGAGGGGATGGAGAGGAGGGAGCAGCCTAGGGGAGTAGGAATAGACCTGTGTAGCAGTCATGTGGCCCTGGGACAGGGACACTCAAGGAATACAGAGCAGGAAAGGGTTTATTCAGTTGGTACTGGGTGCAACCAGCACAGTGCTGGGGGGTAGCAGGGAACACCTGGCTGTGCCAGAGCAGCCCAATTGTGCCAGCACAGCCTAATTGTGCCAGCAGCGTCCACCAGCACCCAGGGAGAAGCCGTTGTGACAGTGGCAGTGGAAGGAGCCATAGCTGTTGTGGCAGATATGGTCACAGGGACCAGGCTGTGCCTGGCACTCATCTATGTCTGGGAAGGAAGGGGAGAAGGTCAGAGCTGTGCCAAGGGTTCAGGGAGTGTCTGACATGGGCAGGGCAAGGGATGAAGGGGGCATGGGGGGGGGAGATGCAGGTCTGGGTGAACCTGGGACACAAAGGCAGGTGATCCTGCCACTGCTTGGTGCCAAGGCTGCTGGCTGGCAGATGTCCTTACTCTACCAACTCCAGCACAGCAACAGTCTGTCCATTCTGCCCCCCAGCCCCAGGGCTGTGGGCACAACTGGGCACCCCGACCATCTCTGCTGCCAGGGCAGCCTGGCAGCAGCAGGTGGCTGGGCACTGCAGGTACTCATCCAGGCACCGGCTGGCAGCCGGATCGAGGGGACGGAAGCCTGGGTGGCAGAGGCAGCTGTGTGCCCCAGGGGTGTTGATGCAGAGCTGGCTGCAGTTGTGCAAGCCCTGAGCACACTCGTCGATGTCTGGTGAGGGTAAAGAAACCAGTGTGGGGTTATAGCATGTAGGGGGAAAGCAGCCCAGCCCGGTTGTTGAGGTGCAGGCAGGGCTGCTTAGTGCACCCCAGCCCCTTCAGAGCTGCACATTTTGCTGCAGTCCCAGCGCAGAACTGGGTCAGGGGCCCCAGCACCAGCTCCCATCCAGGTGGGAAGAGCTGGGGCAGGCTGGGGGTGCTCCCCATCCTGGGCTCCCTCCCCTTGCAGCCCCAGGGCAGGGTGGGCAGAAGCACAAGCACAGCCCTGCCCTGCAGAGCTCAGCAGACCAGCTTAATAGATGGGATATAGTTTATTGGGGATTCTCTGGGAGAGGGGCTGGAAGACTGTTGGGACTAAGCAGGGTCCGACTCCAAACAGAAGGGTCAATACGTTAAAAAACAGACCAGGAGGATCCTGCCCCTGCAGGGCTGGGAAGAGCCTCCTCTGCCAGGGCAGGGGAGGTGGCTCCCATCACCGAGGAGGGGCAGGCGAAGCACACACGTCGCAGGCCAAACCAGCAGGCACACGGTACGGTATCGAGGCGACGGAGCAAGCGACCACCGGGGAGGTACCAGCATGGCAGGAATAGCACTGGGGCCGTGGGGTGTGCGGGGGAAGGGGCACTGCCAGGCCGCCCCAGGGCTGCTTTCCCAGAGACTGTGCACAGGACTGCCAGGTCTGTGCCCGTCCCACTGCAGGTCACCCCAGTATGTCCCAGCCGCCACTCCCAGGGTGGTTCGACGTGGACAGAAAAAGAGAGACAGGCAGAGGCCAACCCATCCTTCCACCAAGGCTGCTCTGGCATGTTATGGGCAGGGGTTAAAGTGCATAGAGACAAAGGCAGAGTCCAAGGACTAGAGGGAGGAGGGCACTGTGGGGGAGCCCCAGCCAGCTCCCAGCAGATGGATATCCCCCAAAAAAGGCCACTTGAGCTGCACAGAGAAGGAGGGAAGGAACAAGAAAGAAAAAGAGAAAGAGGAGTCAGTGGCAGCTCAGTGGGAGGCACAGACAAACAGACACAGAACCAGGGTGGAGCTGGCTGGGCTGCTGTCTGACAGGCTGCAGGCTGTGGCCTGGCCTTTGTCAGGGGTGCAACAGCATCCCGAGGTGGTGCTTTGGGGCTGATGCCAGCTGGCATGGGGTGAGGGTGTCCCAGCTATCACTCACCCACGCAAGCTGTGCCATCCTCGTTGGGCTCAAAGCCCCGGCTGCAGCGCTTGTTGCTGCGGCAGCGGTACCCGCCATAGGTGTTGATGCACAGGGGCTTGTCCCGGGGACAGATGAAGGGGAACTCGGTGCACTCATTTGTGTCTGCAAGAGGGTCCTCAGTGTGGGGAGAGCCTGAGGCTGCCAGCCCCTCCAGTCCCCCCGGTGCACTGGATGGTCACCCCAGTGGTAGCCGTGCAGAAGCTGTACCCCTGCCCAGGAGGCTCACAGCACGGCCACAGCCCCCTGCTGCATCTCTGCTGCCCCTCCCATCGCTCACGGCTGCAGCACACAGCCTGCCACACGCCAGCCGTGCCTCCTGCCCTAGCACACTGCTCTCGCTGTTCCCTGTGCCCATGGTGCCCCTCTGGAGCTCTACAGGTGTCCCATTCCCAGGCCATGTGCCAGGCAGGCAGCTGTACCTGGCACTGAGCCATGTGGCAGGCAGCCACCTCCCAGTCTCAGAGTGTCCCCCACGGGGCTATGCTACAGCATCCTGGGGACAGCACACCTGTGCTTCCAGCAGCCACTCACCTACACAGCGTCCATTCTCGTGCTGGGAGAATCCCTGCCCGCACTGCATTTGGGAAGAAGCAGAGACCACTGGGATGGGCAGGAATCACCCCTGGGCAGCCACTGAGCCAGCAGAGCCCAGCCCCTTGTTCCTGTCCCCAAAGTCTCACACCCTACACCCACACCTGGCCCTCACCTCCAGCGGGGCAGGCATGAGTGGCTGCTCCACATCCAGAGGGTAGGGGATCTCCAGGACAGAGTTGGTCTCACTGCTCGCCACAGCTCGTGACACCACGCGGCCATCTGGCCAGGTCACCTCCAGGCTGCTGGCTTCATCACGCCCTGCAGGCGGGCAGCCCATCAAAGGGAGGGTCTCCAGGGTGGGCAGGGGCTGAAAGGAGGCCAGTGGGGTGGTAGGGATGGAGGGGCAAAGTCCTCCCTTGCTCCCTGAGCCCAGCTCCAGGTGCTCATGCTGACAGCCCACGCACATGGATGTACTCTGAGGGGTGTACATGGGATGGCCTTGCAGTGGGCAGGGACACCCCTGCAGGCTTGGCTGCTGGAGATGCTGCACCGGGGCAGAGTTAAAGGGAAGGGAAAGCCCTACTGCCTGGGCAAGGCAGCAGGCAGGGGATGGGGAAGGGGGCAGCTGCCCCTTGCAGCACAGCTGCAGTGCCTGGGCAGCCTGCCCCCAGCCTTGCACCGAGCCCAGCATACCTAGGGTGACAGGCATGGATGATTCCTGCGCAGCAGGACAAGGGGCAGCAGACACGGCCCCTGCCCTGGGGAGTGCCAGGGGAGGCTGGGGCGGTGCAGCCCCTTGGCTCCAGCTCACCCAGTCCGAAGTGTGCCACGGGCTCCATCTCGCAGAGGTAGCCCGAGCCGCCGTCGATGATGCGCAGGTGGGCCCCGCTGCGCCGCGTGAACAGCACCACCTTGGCCCCCCGGGCAAAGGCCCCGAAGCGGCTGCGGGGGATGACACGCAGCCAGTTGTTGCCGGCGCCCTGCAAAGGGGGAGGGAGCAGAGAGGCTGAGCTGGGAGGGACGGAAGGCATGGGTACGACACGAGGAGTCCCTGCTTGACTCACCTGGGTGCCCTTGAAGATGGAGATTGGCTGTGCCATGGACTCGCCATGGGATAGGATGAGGTCCAGCATCCCATCGCCATCAAAATCTGTCACTGCACCTCCTGCAAGGATGGAATCATGTTGTGCCTGAGGCCTGGCCCCATGTTCCCCAGCACTAGACCCTGTTGCTGCTGTGGCCTTCCACTGGCAACAGCAGCACTCCCAGCCATGCAGGGACAAAGGGAAGATGGGGTGACTTCAGTGCAGGAGTGTGGTTGGCACCCTGTAATCAGGTGCGTTGGCACCCTGGGCAGTGGAGGGGACAGGCAGTGCCTGGAGGGCTCTGGGTCACAGGGAACTGCCTGACCTCTTCCCAAATGCAGAGGCTGGCTTTGAGCAGTGGACACCCAGTAAAGGGCCCTTCAAGAGTGCCTCTGGGATACTGGAGATGGCACTGTTGGCTGGGTATGGGTGGAGGGAGAAAGCATGAGGCACTCCTGGCTGACAGGAGCTCCAGCCTCCTGGTGGGAAGCAGGCAGATAACTCAGCCAGGCATGCAGCATCCTCAGGCAGAGAAGGTGCCAAGCAGTGCTGTGGCAGAGCAGGGGGGACCCACCTGTGCCCCGTCCCTCTGGCTCCAGTGCATCCCCTGGATTCAGCTCTTCCACAATGGGGTCTGAGTGTTCTCTGCGGATGAGCCTGCCAAGAACACACAAGGATATTAACACCAGCTCATGCAGTCCTCAGAACCTGCCTGGGCATGTCTGTCCCCTCCTGAAGAATCACGATAGGGGTGACAGCCCCGGTGGCTACAGGATGTGGATGGAGGATGTGACTGTCCCCTGCCTGTTGGCACATCCCCACTCCATGCAGGGGCAACAGGAATTTCATAACAGCTTCTGGGTCTGAACTGCAGAGTAGCAACACCATCTGTTGCATCCTGCTGGAGCCTGGAGATGTCTCCAAAGGGCTCCTTGCAAAACCCTTGCCCTCTACCCACCCATGGGTGCAAGCACTGGGTAGAAAACCACTTCCCATCACCCTTCACACGAGGCAAGGAGGTGCTACACAGAAGTAATAAGAATTGACCCCCACAATTAACAAAAGCCATGAACAAGCTTCCACACGGCTGCTAATCAGCGGTGCTGGGGACCCCAGGGGCTGCTGCAGGCACGATCACAGTGACTGGTAATGACACCAGCAAGGGCTCAGTCACGACGCCTTTTATGAGCCGAGCCCGAGCCGTGGTGCTGCCGGAGGGGAGCCCTGTGAGCCTGGCTGTGCTGCTGGGCTCCCAGGGCGGGGTGCAGGCTCCCAGTGCACCGGGCTCCTACCGGAACAGGCGGTTGGCGGAGGAGCCACGGTAAGCGATGTTGTTGAAGAAAACCTCCAGCTCCTGGTCGTTGTCGAAGTCGGCTGCGATGACGGTGCGGACGGGGGACGGCATGGAGAACTTGGGGGTGGCGATGTCCTGCGTGGACACAGCCTGACAATAGGCACGGGAAGCAGGACACCTGGCTCCTGCTTTGATGCCTCGGGTCCCCTCCTCGCCGGCAAGTGGGGCTCAGAGACAATCGGCCCAGAGCGAAGGCAGCCCCGCTGGCCGAGGTGGCTCAGTGGCAGAGCCAGCAGCGCGGGGGGCTCCCGGCCTCACCCGGAATCGGACGCGCCCGGGAGCTCCAGCCTGCAGGTAGAGGCGGTGCGGCCCGTTCCAGTTGCCGTAGACGATGTCCACCCGGCCGTCGCGGTTGAAGTCAGCCAGCGCCACACCGCGCCCGTGCTGGTAGGGGTCATCCAGCCCTGGGGAACCGCGAGGGCACAGGGGGAGACGGGAACCCCTCCCTGCCTCCTCGTCCCCAGCACAGCTCCTAGGATGTGCTCCATGGTCCCCAGGCAGGTGCTCCACGCGCAGGGTTACATCCCTGCCGCGCTGATGGACGCCCCATGCACCTCAGCCACTGCACAGTGGTCAGTGGGGCACTGCGTCCCCAGGGCTGTCCCCACCACCCTCATCCAGTGCAGGCAGGGACAGGCAGAGCCACCTGCCCTGAAACTCCCAGCAGCTGTACATTCCCCACAGCTTCCCCTACTCACCCACGGCAGCCGCCACGTCCCTGTACGTCCCGTCCCCCCGGTTGTGGAAGAGGAAATTTGGGCTGTTCTCATTACCGCAGAATATGTCAGAGGCACTGTCACTCAGGATGGGGCCCACGGCCACCCCACGACCGCCTGGGGACAGTAGCCCAGGATGAGGACACTGTCTGAGCTGCCCCAGGGGAGTTTGTGCTCCTCGTGTTCCCTCAGCGCTGCCCACACGGTGGGCCCAAGCACCCTCCCCCGCCCCGTCCCCCCGCAGTGTCCCATTCTTGCCCAGCTCCAATCGCTCTCATCAGGAGCTAATTGGGCCTGGCAGCCGCTTGTGTCACTCCCAACCCTAATCACTGCCATCGCCATGGTGACAACACTCCTAATTAGTGACAATTTACCGCTGGGGCACGCAGCGGTCCCCACGGTGGTGGGGCAGCATGGGGCGCAGGCGGGCTTGTTCCTCCCGACGCCCACGTTCCCAAACCCCGCTGCCTGCCCTGTGGATGCTGTGAGCTCGGGAGGAACCTGCCCCGCCGATGGTGGGCACGGGGGTCCTGCCGGGCGTGCATCCACGGTCCCGGTCCCTTTCGCGGGCCGTGGGGCTGCCACTAGATGGGGCAGTCAGGCAGCCCAACGTGGCACGGCCTCCGGCTGCTCTGCCCTGCCACAGCGGGCTCCCGCGCTCGCCATGCCCTGCAGCGCCCCGTCCCCCGCAGGGCCACGGCAGCCGGGTGTACCTGTGTACTTGCTGACGCCAGCCTGCGCGGCCACATCCACCAGCACCACGACACCACGGGCAGGGTCGCTGGCAGCCACGTCCATCTCAATCAGGGCATGGGGGCCCACGTTGCCGCTGGCATAGTTGGCGATGTAGATGGAGTACCTGCCGGAGCCCTGCAGCCGGCAGCGCCGCCTCAGCACCCACCCACCCACAGCTCATCTCCGCGGGGTCCACGGGGTGCCTGCTGTGAATGCTCCGTGGGAGCAGGCCCTGCTACTGTGTGCTGAGCAAGAGCTCTGCAAAGCCCACGGCAAAAAGCATCCCAGGAGTAGGGATGTGCCCCATTGCCTCCAGGAGCGCTCTGGTCACAGTGCCGGCATGGGGCACATTATCCCCCCTCCCAGCATCCCGGTGTGCCAGGTCCTCCTAGTTGCCACTGCCCCCTTTGTCCCGTGCAGTGGCTGCACCCTGATTTAGCGATAATCATTTGGAAACAAACCACTGCAGGAGGAGGACGAAGAAACAGCAGGTGACAGGAACATAAATCACCTCGACAGGCACGTTTATCAGCTGGTGGCAACCGTGTGGACAGGCATCCACAGTCTCTAGAGCTGGGGCCATTGCTAGCCCTGACAGTCAAGGGGCAGCTGGGGCACACCCTTGGCCAAGCAGGGGATGGGATGGGCAAGGGGAGCAGGCCCCCAGGACTCCACTGACGGGGCACTGGGAGTGGGGAGGGGGCAGAGATGCCCCTGCCCACAGAACCCTGCCTGCTCACCGTCCGGTCCACGCAGGCGACAGAACGGCCGGCAAAGCGGCTGGCCACGTCGCGGTTCACCTCGTCACTCAGGATGTCCTCCCAGCGCCCGTTGCGGAGCTTGAACAGCTTGTCTGTGTAGGTGGCCATGCCTGGGGAAGGGGGCACAGGTCAGTGGGCTCCAGCACGCCGCCTACTCCTGAGGAGGGTGCTTTGTAGTAAGAGAAGTTGTGGAAAAGGTACCCTTTTTCCAGAGCACCCCAAATATCTGCTGTCCCTGCAGCTCCCTACAGTGCCATAGGGCTGGGCTGCTGCTGCTGCAAGAGCCCCATGACCCTTAAGGGCCACGGGGAGACACACAGAAGAATCAACTCATTAAGCTAAAATATGTCCCAATGAGGCACAGCCCTGTAGATCATCCCCAGGAAGGTAAAAAAAAAAAAAAAATTAAAAAAGAAATCGATTCAGTGGCAGGCAGTCAGCGAGCTACACCGCTTGTGACAGCGCCAATGGCAGATCCTGATTTAGGGACAGGTGTGCCAGCAGCCACTGCCAGCCCGGGTAATTAGGAGCACTGGGAAGACAGATCTGCTGCCTGGAGGTCAGGGACACAGGGCAGGGCTGGGCTGGAGCGCCAAGCCAGGGAGCACTGGGGATTCCCGATGCCAGCTTGGAGCACGTAAGTCTTGTTCCCATGACAGGCATGCCAGGAGCAGGGACAGCACTGGACAGGACTTGGTGCAGCAGGCACAGGAGAGCCATGAGACCGAAGGGCACAACTGGGATTTACAGTCCCTGTGGCAGGACAGTTGAGGGGGCAGAAGGGAATCTTCTGTCCCACTTGGGGTGCCACAGAAAGGGCAATGGGCAGCTGGAAGTGCTGACTCGGTGGCTGGCTGGGCTCAGTGTCCCACCCGTGCTGCCATCAATCAATGGAGCCACTCAAGTGAGAAATTAACTCCAGCCCGCGCACATCCCTCACACGCCGAAGGTCGCGGGCAGCCGTGCCGGGGCTCCCCCCGCGCCTGGGGCCTGGCTGCCGGCAGGGCTCACCAGAAAAGGCATTGTTGGTGTTGAGGAAGTAGATCTCCTCGCGGCCATCGCCGTCGATGTCACAGGCTGTCACACCGATGGCGTTGCCCTGCCGGTCCCGCAGCGCGTAGTACGGGGAGCCCCGCTCATCCTCCGCCACGTTCACCAGCCGCCCCCGCGCCTTGTCGTACTTGAGCACCAGGTTGGGGCCATTGTACCTGCGAGTGTAAGCAGGGCTACTGGCTTCCCGAGGACTGGGGATGGGATAAAAGCCTCGTCTCACCCCTGGGGGGGACACTGGGTGTGACACTGGATTCTCCCCATGATGGGCACCTGCATGGTCCATGGAGGCCAAGGACCCTGCCAGGCATCCCATGTCTGGCAACACCAGGGAAGCAGTGGGGGTCAGGCAGATAGCAGTACAGGATGGGGTGCAGGTCTCTGCTTGCAGAGCTTTCCCAGGGCAAGGAGACCGGCACGCAAGGCAAATCCTCTCAGCACGGTGCATCCCACTGGCTCCTCGCCCGCTCCTGCCCAACGCACCAGTAAACAAGTTATACAACGGGCACCACGACTGCTTACAAAACTCCAGCTGCCTTCTTGACTCGGCACAGCTGGGAGTGGTGGCCCAGACCCCTCCAGGGTTCCCAGTGCTGGCCATGTTTTTCTGCCTCAGTGATGTTCAGAGCAGCAGCAGGGCCACACTCTGTCTGCCACTGTAGCACCTCCATCTAGCTGGATGGGATCTGTGAGGGTAAAGGTGGGCACACCGGTGTGTGCAAGTCTCTTTAGGGAGTGAGGGTGGTGGTGTACACAGACACCCTGCAGCAGCAGCTCACAGCTGTGCCAGCACACACACAGAGCCTACACCATGGCCCCTGCTCTTCCTGACCAGGGTTGGACGTGCTGGCAGCAGCTGCTCTGCGTCCAGCCCCACTTGGGCAGTGGCAGCACACGGTTCCCTGCTTCCCCGGCTCCTCCTGGCCCTTCCCAGCCACCACTCCAATAAAGGACTATTAAAAACCTCCAGCCAATTAACTGAATCTCCAGAGAGAGCTGAGTCCTGTCAGCGGAGCTGAGACGGCCTGGGGACACGCTGGCTGTGCACTGCAGGGTGGACCCTGGCTGCTGGGCAGCTGCCACCGCCCCACAGAGAAGGGCCCGATGGGGGCACTCACGTGGTCCTACACAGGCACTCAGCTGGCATCAACACCCTGTGTGGGTACACACTCACCCGTGGGTGCATGCAGACCTCAACCCACCCACCTGTGTGCACAGCCCCCCAGCCAGCCACAAGACCACCGAGGAGGGAGACATTCCTGTCCCTGCAGCGCCACGAGTCCGGCTGTCACTGAGGCATGAGGTGCACCACTCACCCTGCCACCACAATCTCGAAGTCCCCATCGGCATCCAGGTCGGTGACAGCCACGCCGTAGTTGAGCTGTGTGGGATTGCTGTCGTAGTCAGGCGGGAGAAGGCGGTGGGTGACGGCTGCAAACATGGGCTCGCTGCGCTGGGAGCCCTCGCTGAGCCAGGCCAGGGACAGCAGGCACAACGCCAGCATCCTGGACACCTGGGAGAGACCTACAGCCCATCAGCTCAGGAGGAGACTCTGCTCACCATGCCCAAGCAGCCCCGCTGTCCTTGCATGGGAGACGCTCCCTTTACAGCCCCTGCCACAGCAGCCCAGCCTGTGCCACACCACCTGTCCCTCGACCCTTGGGCACTGTCATTCTGGCGTCCCCATGCATGGACTGCCCTGGCACTGTTCACCCTTGGGACAAGATCCTACTCCAGTGAGCAGGGCTGAGCAGCAGCCCAGCCTTGGCAGCCCATCCTGTTAGAGGGACTGGAGGGGCAGCAGGAGGGCTGTGGGGGGCTGACAAAGCTGGGCTCAGGCACAGCTCACTCTGCCCTAAGATGCCCCTGGCTTCCAAGGTCCTGGTAAGTCAAAATGTCAATCACTGCTCCCTTGGCAGGGTCAGAGGAAGAAGACATTCACTGGCCTAAGGAGTTTGTCTTCTGTCCCACTGGTCTTCCAGAGCTCGGGAAATTCACAGGGAGAACACAGGGATACTTTATCAGGTTACTCCCATGTGCCTCAGTTTCCCCATCCTGCTGGAAATGTTCCTCCCAGGGTCTCTGCAGGGTGAGCTCCTGGCCAGGGAAGGCTTCTGCACAGGGAAGCAGCCATGAGAAGATGCTGGGAGGAACAGGAGACTGGAAGGAGAGGCTCGTTTAACCCGGACTGCGGAGGACGGCTGCTGCCAGCACTGCTGGCAAGGCTGCAGAGATTCTGGAGCTGGCTCTGACCTGGCTGTAGCACAGGTGATGAGCAAGGTGGCACTTAGGAGGGCACCCCTCATCCCAGGCCTGGCAGTCACCTCCAGAGGGGAAGAGCCCAGAAATGAGCTGTGTGATCCCAGGATATGGGCACGATCCCACATGCCTGCACTCCAGCAGGGAGAAAAAACGCTTGCAAACTGGAGGGGTGGTTGGGGCACCTGGCCTGGAAGGGGACAGTGCTTCATGTGACTGTGCCTGGGCAGGACCTCCCTGGGCAGGACTGCCCTCCCCAGCCAGGAACAGTTCCCCGGGACAGGAGTGAATGACCCCTCCAGCTGACCTCCATGCTTTGGAGTCAGACAGCAAGCCAAGGAAGCTGTGGCAGCTGTGTGGTACCACACATGCCTAGCTTGGAGAGGGGAAGGTGCCCAGGATTTAGACCCCAGCAGACTCAGTGGGCTGTGGAGAACAGCCTGCTGCTGCCTCCTCTGGGGATGGGAATGGTCCCAAGGCTCTCCTGGGGGCCAGGATGCCCATGCCATAACTATCTTCCAGGCCCATGTAGCTGGGCAGGAAGGGGCTGCTCTCCAGCTGCAGAGGAAACCTTCACCCTACTGCCCACACCACCACAGTTCTGTATGGCATTGCACCAGCCTGCTCCCCTTTCCTCTCCAACCCCATGTGCAGCCCAGGCACAGCTCCCACGGTGGATGTGTGTGTGTGTCCCCAGCTCTACCCTGTGCTGCTCCGTCTCTTCCTGTAGTGGCCCATTAACCTGCCACACTGTCTGGAGCAGCTCTTGAGGGGCAGGAGCCTGGATCTCTCCTTGGTGCAGGGGTCCCATCCAAGACATGTGATGGGGACAGGGTTCATCGGGTTGTTCAGGGATGGGAAAGTCCCTGGGTGTCACTCTGCAGTGCCAGAGTGAAGGAGGGGGAGCCTTTGCCACAGCCCCTCTGCAGGCTTACCAAAACGAGCATGGGGAAAGCCACTGACAGGGTGGACATATGGGTGCAGGGCTGACACATAAAGCCCTGGCCCTGCAGAGCAGTGCTGCCTCACTCCCAGCCACAGCCAGATGATGGGTGGCTGTCCCCAGGCCATTGGCAGGGCGCCCTGTCTTTGCCCACTCCATCTCCCAATCTCCAGACTGTTACCCAGGTACCCCACCCGCCCCATCCAGCTGCAGCTGAAATCCCTCCAAGCTGGATGGAGCTTTTCCAGTAGGAAACAATGTTCCTGATTGGAGACAAAAGGCTTTCCCAGTGGATCCGGTGCTTGGTGCCATGGGGAAGGGATGTCCAGCCCAGCGCCAGGCCATTTTGGG
Organism: Passer domesticus; assembly: GCF_036417665.1. Lineage (NCBI taxonomy): Eukaryota > Metazoa > Chordata > Aves > Passeriformes > Passeridae > Passer > Passer domesticus. Next base: position 44,735,435 of record NC_087481.1, on the reverse strand, counting down.
AAGGGGAAGGGAGGCAGACTCAGGCTCTGCATGTCAGATGCAGAAGGGCCTCATCATTCCCAGCATGCTTGTGACAGAACCACAGTCCCAGCATGAGGCTTCACCTGTGGTTTGAGGCTGTGGGGTCCTGCCTGTGTGCAGGGCACACCTCAGTCTATCTTGTTCCAGCAGAGTCACGTCCTGGTTTGTGTTGTGGCATCTGGTGGCAAGGTCACCCCCAGGTGCTTCTGCAGCATGGCCAGTGACACGAAGCCAAGGTGCCAAGCAGGGGCACAGCCACTGGGAGGGTGCAGCAGGCACCCATGCAGGGTGCAGCCAGGGGGAGGGTGCTGGCCCCACGGCAGAGATGCAGCATGTAGGATTCACCTGAGCCATGCATTGCTATGGCTGACAGTGCCCGGGTGGGATGGGACTGGAAAGGGACCATGGGACAGGCAGGCGATTGTGCCCCACACCTCTCACCACAAGTGGGGAGATGCTGTCCCCAGATCTCCCCATTGTACACACACGGACATCCCCCAGTCTCCATCGTGGGGAAGGGGGGTGTGAGGTCCCTGTGCGGCCGCCCTGTCCCGCGTGTCACCGTGACATTGGTGCCCTGCACAGCACGCGCCCCAGTGATGTCATGCTCCACCACTGCAGCAATGTCCCGTTGTGGGCCGCAGTCACCTCCAGCTCCTCTACGACATTTCTTGACATCATGCAGCAAGGGTATCACTGCACCCCAAATGCACCCCAAAGCAGTGACAACATGGTGACACCACAGCACCTCATGCCACCATGCTGCACGGGCCCCACTAACACCATATTCTCATTCCCAGGCTGCCACAGCTGTACCTGCCAGGGCAGAGGACAGGCAGGAGATGTCCCACAGACCCAGCAGACCCCTCTCCCACAGCAGCTGGGCTGCCCAGAGCAGCAGCAGTGTCCCTCCACAGCTCCTCAATCCCAAGCAGCCCAGAGCCTGCAGTGCCTCTGCTCCAGCCAGAGCCCATGAGCTGGGTCCTGCTGCGACGTCTGCTCGCTGCTGCGAGCCTGTCCCTCCTATGCAGGACTCCTCAGCGCTGGACCTGGCAGGCTGGGGCTCAGCCAGCAGCAGCCAATGCAGTGTGGAGATGAGCAGTCACCTTAGCCTCTGAGCTCACCCCAGAGGGACACCAGGTCCTTGGGGGGCTCGGGCCCACCAGCACACAGCCAGCCCCCTCCCACGCAGGCAGGTACATGGCTGGACGCCCTGTGCACTGCCCCCCGCTCCCCCACGGGCTCAGCCACCACCGAGCACAAGTGCCGCTATAGAGAGGGGCTGTCCCTCGCTGCTCACAGTCCTGCCAGCGCGCTCCAGCCCCAGCACGCACCCCCATCACCGCACAGCCTCCTGAGCACGGTCCTCCCCAGCCCAGCATCCTTCCGTCCCCATCCCATCCTTCTTCCCGCTCCCTCCCGGCTCACTGCCCCGCATCCCCTCCACGCCACGGGGATAGGCTACGTGCCCGCGGTCCCGCTCCGCCCTCCACCAACTTCTCCCCGGGCCGGTGACCGTGCCGGAGTTGAGAGAGGCCCCTCCCCGCCCCGGAGTCCCCGGGAAACTTCGCGGAGCAGCAGAGCCACAGCGCTACTCACGGGCCAGGGGGGCCGCCCCGCGCCCCCTCGGCGGCGGGAGCGCATCCCGGAGCGCCTCTCGCCCGCGGCCGCTCCGCTCCCGGCTCCCGGCTCCCGACGGGCCCGCTCCGCCCGCGCGGCGCCTTAAGAACGGGCGGCGGCGGCGGCGGCGGCGGGGCGGGGGCGCCGCTGCCAATGGGGAGCGCGGGGTGGGGCCGCCCGCCGCCACGGCCGGCCCCGCGGAGCGGCGGGGGGGCACCGGGCATCGCCCCGGGCTCCGGGCACCGGCAGGAGGGGAGCGTCCCGGGATGCCGGAGTCACGGCCGAGACAGCTGCGGCGTGTCCCGGCTCGCTGCCGTCACTCCGGGGGTGCTGGATGGGGAGCAGTGCTTGGTGCTGGGCACGGCTCCCCAGCTCCTGCAAGGGCCGCTGGCGTGCTGAGCCCAGCAGAGCCAGGGCCCTGACCCGGCGGAGGAAAGAGAGCAGAGCTGGGCACCCCACGGTGCAACGCTATCTTCTTGGAAGGGCACGGGAGAACAGGTTTAAACTAAAAGAGGGGAGATCTAGATTAGATGTTAGAAGGAAATTATTCACAGTGACAATGGCGAGACACAGGAATCGGTTGCTCAGAGAAGTTTTGGGTGCCCCATCCCTCAAAGCGTTCAAGGCCAGGCTGGAGGAGCCCTGGGTGACCTGATCTAGTAGGCAGCATCCCTGTCCATGGCAGGGGGATTGGAATTAGATGATCTTTGAGCTCCCTTCCATCGCAAACCATTCTATTGTTCTATGAATCCAACACTCAGCCACAACCCGAGGGTCAGCATCTGCCTGTGTCATCACCCTGCATGTCACCACCTCTCTCTGCAGGGGCCCCAGGAGTGGCTGTGCCATGGCAGCCACCCTGAACTCCAAGAAAGGCCCCATCGTAGGTTATGCAAGGCACTGACTTGCCCAAAATCTTGTAGCCAGTGGATGCTTGAGGCAGGATGGCATTTATGCAAGCCTGCCTTTCCCAACCTGTTTTCCCGAGGGGCTGGGCACAGAGCTCTCTGCGTGTCTCTGGGAGCACAAAGTGGCTGTGGCAGGGACTGGGACAGCACTGACAGGGCACAGGGCTGCCAGGTCACCCCAGTGTACACATTCACAGGTGCCCCAGCACAGAGACTGGGGCTGCAGGCACTGTGAGAGGCAGCATGCTGGAAGACAGCAGGAACTCATGCCACTCTGGCTGCTTCAAGTGGCTAATCACCTCCTCTGCTAAAGCCCTTATTGAACATGTCTGGCTACAGCTTCTGCCTGTTGCTCCTCATTCTCTCCCTGCTAGATTCGAGAGCTCTCCAGTCACAGTGATCGTTTCCCACAAAGGTGCTTCCATACAGCCATCAAATATCCCTTTATTTCGTTTCTGACGACTCCCTCTTGCAGGGTGCCTGGCTGAGCACCAGGCTTGCTGCGTGGCTGCCTGCCGCAGGGTTCTCACAGCCAGAATGTTGGTATCCAGGCACAGGGAACCTGCCAAAGGGCACTGCCGTGGGGCAGGAACCACACCTGCATTTGCCATGGTGAGCCACAATGCCAAGCAAACCCACCAGACTGGGATGGCAGTGTGACCACCACACATGTGCAGTGCTGTGCTCCCCCGTGCACCCCAGCGCTGTGGGTGTGCTCTGCCTGCCAGTGCCCACAGCCCCAGTGCCCGGCTGCAGCCTTGCACGAGTGCGTGTGTGCTCAGGGTGAGCCCCCCTCACTCATCCCAGGTTTGGTAACCACCCGGATAATTATTTGTACAAACTGCAAGCTGGCTCCCACTGCCCTCCCGGTGCCTGGCAGGCACAGAAAACACACAAGCCAGCAGGCAGCCAGCTCAGGCACGCCAAGGCTGTGAATGGCGCTGGGCACACTGGCTCCCTGGGGCTGCAAACCCAGCATGCCAGCGCAGCGGGGCTGGCGCTGGCCACGAGCACAGCAGAGGCGGGCAGGGCTGCACGTGCAGCCGCACGGCCGCGGCGTGCATCGGGGTGTGCGTGACGGGCACAGCTGGGCACAGCTGCACACGCCGTGTCCCCAGGGGCGCGCTCGCCCCACGGCACCCCGCGGGCACACCCCGTGTGCTGTGTGCCAGCAGGACACACGTGCCAAGAGGGCCTCGCACGCTGCAGCCCCCAGCCACTGCCGCTGGCACCTGTCAGAGTGGTTTTCATAGGGCTGCAGGGTGTTCCCCACCAGCTGCTTTTGGAGCTCCTCAGTGCCCTTCTCATGGATGCTGCCACCTTGCCAGGATATTCCTCTGGGGGAGAAAAGCAGCCAGCAGGCACCTTGGCACAACAACAGCCGTGGCCATAAGGAACATCCTTGCACCAGTCTCTGGGCCCTGTGCTGGCGTAGATGTCTCCATCTCACCCCTCCGGATGCATCCACACTGGGGACAAAATGGGGCAGACCCCTCAGGGTGTGCCAGAGCTCTCTGCAAGGGGCTGCAGAGGGACGCCCAGAGCATCAGTGGAACGAGCTGGGATGCATGAGAACATTCGCAGGGACATTTGCAGAGCAGTGAGGAAGGGCGCAGGCGTTGGGGCACAGGGAGCCTGGCAGTGCGGTGCACGGAGGGGGGTGGGATGTGCAGGGAATGGTGGCACGGTGATGGGGACAATGCACAGGAAATTAGAGCGAGCAGCAGCCAGACACGCTGCGGGGGGAAGGGAGCTGCTGCGCTCCACTGAGGGCTGCGTGAAGGCGGGGGAAGGCTCTTCTGCTGAGCTGGGGCCAGCACGAGCACCAGCCACGTCTTTGCACATCTGGGACCTCCCTTTCCTATCCCCAGGACTAACATGGCCCACTTTCCCCTGCCCCTTGCTGCTGGGGCCCCATCCATGCCGACCCAGCTCCCAGGGAATGGGAACCCTCTTAAAGCTGGCTGCCCTGATGCTTGGTGACCCTCTGCCTGGTGGCTCATCTGCTGCCCCAGGCGCTCACTGGGGAGAAGGCAGCAGGAAGGTGGGGAGCAGTCTGCCCTGTGCTTGCACTACAATGGGCAGAGGGGTGGCACAGGGCTGTTAATGGGTACTGCCACGCAGAGTGAGCCTGTGTGTGGCAGTGCCAGATGACCCCCGTGGCTCTTGCAGGGACAGTACTGGTCTGGGAGCAGGATGAGAATCCACCTAGGATCAGGGACAGGAATCCACCCAGGATCAGCTGGATTCATAGAGCACGCATGCAGCAAATGTCCTCCAGCAAATTTCAGACGGTGCAATACAAACAGGGTGCAGGTGAGCACAGGAATGCTGACTGAAGGCACTAACCTCCAGGATACTTCACTGGAGCCATCATTCCCCTTTCTGGAGCACTATGAGGGCCAGACACCTGCACACAGCCTGGTGGGTGCACAGCACACCCACTCACACACTGCCAGCACACTCGCAAGCACCTACATGCACACACACAACAGTCTGTGCAGCCAGCCCATCTGCCTGTGTGAGCACTCCGTGTGCCACCCAAATGTGCGTGCAGACCACACACACACACACACACACACCTGCACTCACACGTGCATGCAGCGATGCGCATACATCCCATCATACACCCCTGCTGCTTTTTGACACCACAACATGCTGTGGATCCCTCAGCTGCCAAGCCGATCCTGGCTCTTGCCTGGCATTGCCTTTTTCTCTGGAGGGGCTGTGCTGGGACATCCCTGCTCCGAGGGTCTAATTTCCACTGTAAATGTATTCATGGATAATTTATCCCCAGTTGTTCCTGTGCTAATGTTGTCTTTTAGCTGAAATAGCTCTCCTCCTCCTGGCGTTCACCCTGCTGATGTATTTATAGTGAGCACTCCATTTCCCCACAGCCTGCACCGTGCTGGGCAGGAGTCGCTGTCCTCCCTTCATGGGTCTCCCGGGCTCTGCCTCCTTGGCAGCCCCATGATACCTCTGATCCCCTTCCAGGCTGATTCCAGCACAGGCAGGTCCCTTGGGGCCCAGGCAGGTCCCTTGGGGCCCAGGCAGGTCCCTTGGGGCCCAGGCAGGCATGAAAGCAAGTGCCCAGTCCTGCCAGAAATGCCTTCCTGGTTCCTCCTAGGATTGCTTCTGCCTCTCCCATGTCTGCATGCCCATTGTGTGGTGGCTCACAGTGACATACCCCCATGCTCAGATGGCTGCTTGCTTGTTCCCTCTTCTCCATGCTGTCCCCTCCCTGTCATTGTCCTGCAGTGTCTGATCTGCTGTCCTGCCCACAGACCTCCTCCCTCTCTGGTCCTGCACCCCAGGCCACCACACTGCTCCCGTGTCCCCTGGACACCTCTCAGCGTGGGGGTGTCTTTGTGCCTGGCTGGCAGTGACCTGGCGACTGTCACTCATCCCAGCAGCTCCCTGAGAGCTTTTTCCTCCCAGCACCCTTCCCCAGTCCCCTCCTGCTGCCAGCAGGAGTCCCTCCCAGGTGCTCGCTGGGCATGGCAAACCCTGGGAAGGCATTACCCTCACAGAAGTCAGGTTAACCCCCGAGTTTGTTTAATCTAGTCTTCCAGTCCTCTTCCTCACAGGTTTCCTTGGCAGCAGCAGGGTGTGAATGCTGGATCCCAGGCACTGCTCACCCAGGGGGTCTCCAGGGGTGCCCAGCCCCTGCCCTGGGACCCCCAGCCCTGCAGCTCTCTCACAGCCTAGCCGCTGCCTTTGCACAGCCTCCCTGGACCCTGCAGGTCCCCAGCCTCTCCCGTCACCGTGCACAGTGCCCCCAGGTCCCCGCTTGGACTCTTCCTGTCGCCGGGACATCATTAGAAATGTTAATTATTTATTATCACTAAAAGCCCTTTTTTGCTGCATTGCTGTTCTCTGCCTGTATCTCTGCCCCGTGCTGCCTGTAACCGGATCCGCCTGCGCTCGCCTCCTGCCTCGCAGTCCCTGTCCCTGCTTTCCCTCCTACCTGCTGGGACACGGGCTGCGGGAGTGAGAGCTTCCACCCCACTGCAGGACGCGGCCCTAAGGGACGAGCTGCACTTGTGCCCCTGGGATCCCAGAGCCCTGCGGTGTGGAGATGCACCAGTAGCAGAGCCCAGCCTGGGGACTGGCCTGTCCCACGCCGGGAGAGGGGACAGGAAGACAGAGGAAGGACCTGGCTGGCGCTGTGATGGAGCGAGGAACCATTAGCTCTTCTCAGCCAAGGACAAGGATGTCCCCCCCAGAAGCACTGGGATGGGGCTCCCTGGCCAAGGGATATCAGCAGGGTGGAGGCATCAGGCTGTGCTGCAGCCCTCCCAGGCAGCATTCCTGGCTGGGAAAGAGCAAACAGGCTGAGGGGGAGCCTGCGGTGCTGCTTGCAGCCAGCTGGGGCTGGCAGGACACACTCGGGGCAGCCAGCTGCTTCAGAGAAGCCATGCAGCTGCAAGGAGGCAGGGGAATGCCCAGCCTGCACAGCTCAGTCTCCTCTGCCAGGGCTCCTGAAAGATTTATCAGCTCCAAGTGGACCCCATTGATGAATCAATTAAAGCTTATCAAAAGCAGCGGAGTTCCTTCCCATGGGGCAGGGCTGGCAATGGATGCAGCAGCTCTGCCACAGCCAGCGCTGGGTGAGACTGGGAGCTGCTTCAGGCTGCAACATCCCTGAACACTGCTGGGCAGAAATCACCTCCTGGCAGCAGCTGTGCCTACTACAGCCAGCCACGGTGCCCTGGTACCTTCTAGGGACTGTGGCAGAGCAAGCTGTGACAGTGCCGATGGGAGGCAACTGGATAAAACCTTACATGAGGCCTCTCCCTCGCATTCCCCCCACCTCCAGAAGGAGCCAGGCTATCCAGCCAAGCTGCCCAGCCCTGGCGCTGTCAGCCCCTGCTGCTCACGGTCCTGTCCGTGCTGGAGGGCGAGGCAGCAGCGGGAAGGAGGCCAGGGTGACAGCTGTGGGAGAGACGCTGGGGATGGCTCCCCCAGGAGCGCGGGGAGGAGCACCCAGGCCGCTCCTGGAGCGGTATTGATTCCTGCAGCACAAGCACTGCCTTCTGTGCCTGCTCATTGTCGCTGTGCAGGAGAACAAGGAGCGAGAGAAGCCGGCACCCCCCGCCCCAGGCAGCCCGCCCTCCTCGGGGCCGCCGGCAGCACCAGCTCTGCCCGCACACCCCGGCTCCCCTGCATCCTACAGCACTGTCACGGGCTGCTGAGTCCCCAGGTGTTTTGTGCAAGAATGCAAAGCAGATATCATCCACCCCAGCCCCAAGCTCTCTGCAGTCCCCTCCCCACAGGCTGAGCGTGTTCCCTGGCCAGGCATGGGAGAGACACCCAGGGCTGTGGGTGCTCTGCCTGCCCCTGGGGCTGACAGGCAATTCCCTTGTTGTTCCTGCACACCCCTTGCTGTTCCCCAGAGCTTTTCTCTGCCAAAAGCACTCCGTAATTTGCTCTGCAGCAATAAATCAGAGGGATGCTCACGCAAGCACGGGCCAGCCCTGAGCTCCCTGGGACCAGGGTGCAGCAAGGTGCTTGAGGCAGTGCTCAGCCCCAGAATGCGGTTCATTCATTTCCTGCCTGCCCACAGCTTGGTGGGGTTCCCGGTGGCAGGTCTCTGAACTCCTTGGGTTGTCTGGGTCCTTTAGGACTAGAGCAGAGCAATCAGGGACCCCTCTGAACCCACGTGTGGTCCCAGAGGGTCCCCAGGACTGGCTGGGGTCTGACGCGGACGCAACAGCCTTGGTTGTGGACAAGGTGGTTCTCTGTCTCTGGACCATGCCTGGTTGTCCATGTTCCTGCTGCTCAAACCCTGGCAAGGAGCCAGGGAGGAGCAGCCAAAATCCCTGCCCCCTTTGACACCCCCATGAGCATGTTGAGCCAGCAAGTTCTCCCTGAGAGCCCCGGGAGCCACAGGAATTGACCGGCTCTCTGGGGGCTGGGAAGAGGCTCACAGAGAAAAGGCTGGTCAGGGAGAGCTGAGGCTGCCCCGTGCTGCCCCTCCCATTCCAAGGGCCAGGGTTCAAGGCAGTCGCTGCTGTGCAAGCAGGAGCTGTATGCACAGCTCACTTGAGATCAGTGCCAGATCTGGGGCTGCCAACAGCTCCTTTCTCTCCCGCACTGCTCCTTTCAGCCTGTGCCTCCCCACGGCCCCAGCTGATGCAGCTGCAGATAAACAGACAAGGAGAGCCAGGCAGCAGCTCCTGGCTTGCTCTGCTGTCCCCTGGGAGGCGCAGACATGGCAGCTTTAGATCAAAACTCTTCAGAAGCAAGAACAATCCCAGCTATCAGCAGAGAGCGGCTGGCTGGTTCCCGGCATTCACTCTGCTGGCTACATGACATGGGCAGTGGGTTTTGGACTGAGGTACTGGGATCACTGCAGAGTCACGGGATACTGCAGCTCCCACCGGCATGGACAGGCTGGGGGAAGAGCAGGCAGCAACAGGTGACCCCCTGTCCCAAAACCGGGAGCAGTGGGACACTGCTTTACACAGAACTAGTCAGCCTTTATAAAGGGAGTGATATCTCCATGCCTGGGAAGACTCCCAGGACCCCTCAGACCACTCTAGCTGAGCCATGGTCAAGCCAAACCCTACAATATTATTCTGGGGTAGCTCAGGGAGCAGTTCAGGTGGGATGCCCTGACCCATCTGCCCTTTCCTGGGGAGCATGGGGGTGTTAGCGGTGCAGTGGGTCTCTGTCCCCATGGGTGGCAATCTGGAGGGTACCACCGTGTCCTTTGAGGGAAGCAGGAGCACAGACACAGTGGCTGAGGCTGGAGAGGACACAAGACTGTGTTTCTAGTGGACAAAAAGAAGGGGGTCCTTCTGCAGCCCACACCTTGCGGTGCTTGGACTGTTTTACTGCTGCCATGGAAACTGCTGTGGAGCATCATTCTGTTGCACTGACCAGGGTGACCAGGCCATGGCAGTTCCCAGCCTCTTAGTGCTCTCACACCTGGATTTACAGAGTGGGAGAGGCTGGGTGCTGCCTGCCAGTCACCATCCTTGGGTCACTCTGTGACAGGATGGGGGCATCCCTGGGTAGGGCTGTTCCATCCCCAAGGAAGAGAAGGGATGGAGAAACCAGATAAGTGCAGGCAGGGGCTGTCTGGTGCCATTCCCAGACAAACCCAGCTCCCACGCGGCCAGGGGCTCCACGCTGCTTGGCCTCCCGCAAACATAAATCATTTTCTAATTTATAACATGAATAATTGATTTTGCCTCCATAGCTGGCGATAAATCTCCTGCGCGCACATGCATAAGAAAATAATAATAATGAAAGCGATCAGGATCTGCTGCCATCGATTACCTGTGAGAGGGAACACGGTCCCCTGTGTGCCACACGAGGCTGGGACAGGGGCTGCTCCCCAGGGAATGCTGCATGGCCCTGCTGATGTGAGCTTTCCTTGTCCTGCACAGGGGCACCTGTCTGAGGTGGGATGACTGGACCTGTCCTAGTCTGAGCCCCTGGGGCTGTACTGGGACCCACACTGGGCAGTCAGGGAGGTCCGAGTACTTCAGGGTATCCCACACCTCAGGCATGAGCGGTCCCAGCCTTGTAACTGCACCTGGGGAGGGATAAAGTGCTCGGCACGGCCCCATTCAGGGATGCCGCGTGGATGCCCCAGTGGCACCTTGCCAGGGTGGCCGTGACCGGCCCCGTGTCCCGGCAGCTTCGGTCTAGGGGGAGCTGCAGCAGCTCTGGCTCCCGGCTGCCCGGTCCCGGCACGGGCAGGCAGCGTGCCCGCCATGGCACGTTCCGCTCCCCGGGTCACCTCCTCCCGGTACCCACACCACGAAGCCGGCTGGGAATCGCATCGGAGAGCTTCGGCTCGGCAGGAAGGAGATCCTGGAGCGGGGAGCGGGCACAGACCCGCTCTCCATCAGCCAAACTAACCAGGGCGGCCGCACCGCCTTGCCCAAAGAGCTGTCCCCATGCCTGCCCGCCCGGCCACAGCGAGCACCGCGGCTCCGCCCGGTGTGCGACACCGATCGGTAACAGGACACCGACGGCAGCCTCGGGGGGGAGAGCGGGGGTCGCTGTCCCTCTGTCCACACCATCCCGGCCACGGGGCGTCCTTCCTGCGGTGCCGGGAAGCACGGCCCACTGTGGCACCGCGGGCGCGGAGCACGGTGTGCGGCGGGGCGGCCCGCGCGCCCCGGCCCGGGGGAGGAGCGGCGGCGGGGCGGGGCGGGGCCGGCTGCCGGTGCCGCACTACAGCTCCCGATGCCGCACTACAGCTCCCGGCGCTCCCCTCGGCGGGGCGGGCTCGGCGCGGCGGAAGCGGCGGCGCGGCGCGGAGCGACGGGGGACCCGGCACGGCCACGGGTAACGGCGGCGGCCTGGCCCGGCACGGCTCGGCACGGCACGGCCCGGCCCGGCACGGCACGGCCCGGCCCGGCACGGCCCGGCCCGGCACGGCACGGCGGGGCGCTCGGTGCCGGGGCACAGCGGCCCGAACTGCGCACCCTGCCCGGTCCCGGCGCTGCCCCGCTCTCCCTCTCGGTGTCCCAGCCCCGATCCTCATCCCCTGCCCCGTCCCTGTCCCCCAGCCCTGCTCCCCTGGCCCTGATCCCCCCTAAGCCGCCCTCCCAGTGGCTGGCGGGCAGCCCCGGCACAGCCGGATAGGGGCACCCCGCACACCCCGTAACTCCGCATCCTGCACGGGGCAGAGTGTCAGCCCGTGAGTGCCGCGGAGCTGCACGCGTTCCTGGGCGCCGTGCCGTGTAGAACCCGTGTCTGGTGCTCACACGTGCTGCACGCTGCTCTCGGGGCTGCCTGCAGGCCCCTGGCATCCTCGTGTATCCTTCACACCACCTGCGAGGTTCTGTGTGCTGCCTGCTGTGGGGCTGTCACAGCCTAGAGCGGCCCATGGCACGATGCTGGTGACCAGATACGCCTCTTGCACATTTTAGGGTGGTCATCCCAGTCACTTGCTTTCTGGTGTAAGTGCACTGTAGGGCTCTGGGCCTTGCATTTCAGGCTGCTCTTACTCCTTGAGTAGCTACTTTGGTTAATTTAGCTTCATTTTCCCAGGCTGGGTCTTGCTTTGTTTCCTGCTTACATTTCTGGGATCCTTTCAATGGTGTCTTCTCTGGATGGTGTTTACAGCAGCTCACTGCTCAGTATCATCTAATGACAATTCCTTGTTCAAGTTGAAGTTTGAGAGATGCTGTAAAACAAGACCCTGAAGTTCAGCTAAGTCAGCTCTTGCTTGTCTCATCAAAAAGCTTTGCCCAGTGATTCTTCTGAAATAACTCTGGGCAAGCCAGTGTCCATCATTCATTGTACAGGTGTGTGCCGGCTCCTTTAGCTGCCAGTTTTGTCTCTGGGGATAGGAACAGGGTTTATCCTGTTCTCAGCTCTGGTTGTGTTGTGCCTTCTTGCAGAGAAAATCAGTGCCTTGTTTGCTCTACCCATTACTCAGGCCCTGGTTTCTCCTTGGCACTGTGTGTCAGCAGGTTAATAGGTTCATCTCTGCACTGGCCAGGTGACTGTGTTTGTGTGGACATGCTGTTTTTGCTTTTCCTGCAGCTGTTTTTGCAAGGCCTCTGCCTCATTTGCATTTTTCTGTTTAAAAACAGTGATTTTTCCCTTTTGAGTCATCTTTATTTTTGAGACATCATTAATTTTCTCTCCCTCCTTGTTTATTAATAGACCTTTTCACTTTTGTGCTGATTCTGCCTGGTTATATTTGTAAAGTCCTTTGTACTCCCCTTAGCATTCTGGCTGTTAACTCCTTCTGCTGGTTTGTTGTCCCTTCCCTCTCCCGAGCCCCCCTGCAGCTGTGAGGGGACACTATTGACTTTCAAATCATCTTCCTGTCTGCAATGTTCCCCTTCTCCTGTTCAGGTATCTCCTAAGAGCATCTATATATCCAGGTGTCTCCTGAGAGTATTGCGAGTGAAAGGCACGATTGAAATCTCTGAGTGCCTTTGATGCTTTTGCCACCTCCTCACACAGCCAGTGTTGCTGTGGCTGCTGAGAGCTCTTTCTCCTGGCAGCAGGGGACAGGACGCCTTAAAGCCTGCAGATGCAGCTCTTTGCTCCTTGAATGCTTTGCTTTGCCGTGTACCAGTGGCTGTGTTCATGCCTTTGCTCTGTCTCCACCAGGTATCCAGGTCCTTTCCTGGCCCCATTGCCCGCTGGTGAGCCAGGTGGTCTGGGCTGGAGCTCTGCTGAGAGCAGGAGAGGTGCAGGGTAGCCAAAACCTCTGACAGTCCTTGCTCAGGCTGCCAGGGGCTGGTGTTGTGCAGTTGGTAAGTGTGCCATGGCACGTGCCTGGCATGGGATGAGTCTTGCAAGTGGCAGGTTCCCCAGTGGAGCTGTTTAGAATCTCCTTGTACCTGCCTTTTTATTAATCTTGTTATTGTAGTTATTTTTTTCCCCTTCAAAGAGCCCAATCTGCTGCAGGCTGTAAAGAGTGACTTTGTGGTGTGCGAGCTGCATGCCAAGGCTGCGTGAGGTCCCCCAAGGCTCCTGGTCCCCCAGTATTGCCATCCCTGTTCACTGTCAGGGCTTTAAGGTTATCTACTCTATCGATGGGAATATGGATTGAGTGGAATTAGAAACCTCGAAGGCTAAAAATACAGCTCCCTGCCAGGAAATGCGGCAGCCTGCTGAGAGGGTGCTGTGTGGCACTGAGACTTCTCCAGGAACTGGCATGTTCCACAGGAGCACCACAGCCCAGCAGCCGTGCCTGTTCCCAGGTTCCCTGAGCAGGACTGTGGCTGGCTTGCTCTTGTTTGTGGTGTCCCTCCCTCGACAGGACAGGGAGAGAAATCAGGGAGAAAACGCTGCCCATGTGTGCTGATGTTTGCTAGAGGGGAAACTCAGGCTGGCACCTGACCAGGCAGCTCACTCAGACCCCACAAATGCACACCATGAGCAGGGTGTTCCTGGGAGCCGTGCAAGAGGAGCCTGTGCCTTCAGGGAGCTCTGGCTGCCTCCTGGCTGATGATCCAGCATCCTCCTGGCCATGCTGGGCTGATGGGCTTTACGTTCCAGACAGCTGGGCAGCACTCCCATCACCACTTTTACCATGGTACCATGGCCTTTCCCTGCTTGGTGCCACAGTGCTGAGTTGTTTTGCTAGGCAGGTCCATAAAACAAGACAGCATCTGGAGCAGCACAGACCTTTTTGGGGATGCACTGCTCCTTGCTGCCTGTCTTTGTGGGGCAAGCTTGGTCCCAGACTCTGGAAGTGGTAGGGTTGCCCTGCCTAGTGTAGTGTGAATGAGACCCAAAGCCAGGGCCATTGCTCTGCCTCCCAGAGCATGAAATTAGTTGGTGCTGACCCGTGGCTGTGGCATCGATGAAGTGTTTGATAGGCTGGGGGCAGGGGCTGTGCTGCCCTGTGGGGAAAAAGCAAAGCTCTGCAGCATCCCTGCCAGTGTGGGTCATCCTCGCCGTGCTTCTTCCCAGGCTGCAGGAAGCAGCTCTTCCCCAGCAGCGTGTGGCAGGCAGAGGCAAAGCTGTGCAGGGAGAGGATGCTCCCAGCACCAGCCGTCTGGCTAATGCTGCACCATCTGCTTTGGAGGGTGAGGCAAGGTGAATGGCAAGTTTTTGAGGAGCCCATAAATCCTGTGTGCAAAGGCTCTTGGAGGTGACATGGCATCTGCATGGAGGAATGCTGCTTCTGGTTGCTCCCTGGTGCTGGAAATTGTCAGGAAGGAGAGAGCCTGGGGAGATCACTGACCCCCACAAGACATTCAGCAATGAGCCATGGCCTGGGACTCTTGGGCTTGGCTGGGAAAAGTCCTTCAGCAGAACATGCTTAGGTGCAGTTGGAAGCTATCTGTGGTTGGAAATGGTGGCGCCGGGGGGCTTCCAGTGCCCCCTCCCCTCTGGCACTCGGGCTGCCACTCGGTGAGAAAATGTATAATGCCTCAGTGTTGAAAAATGACTAATCCAGTCCTTGGAAGGTTTGTAGGATACATTCCTTTCTTGCGGTCGATAAAGATAAAGGGGATCGTTCTGCCAGCAAAATTAGTGTATCAAAGAGGGGGGGAAAATGAAAAGAGCTACGGAGACAGAAAAATGGTTGGGGCAGCCCTGGGATGGTGCTCAGCATCACCACAGCACCTGTGCTTGCACCTCATATTCCTGCCCACCTTCGCAGCCTGAGGTGCAGGCACAGGCACCACGGCTGTGCTAGGGGTACTGCCCTGCTGGGCTTTTCCAGTGGTTTCCAGCGAGCCATGAGAGACTCATCCATCATGCCAAGGCCACGGTTGTCCATCCATCACAGAGGGGATGATGCCGTGTGGCACGGGCAGCCCCAGCCAGTGGTTGGCCTCCCCTCGCCTTCCCGGCACCACTGCTGGCTGTTGGTGAGGGGCCGCGGGAGCGTTCGCGCCTCGGTCGGGGCTGTGTGCAGGGGAGGCTAATGTACCGGAGGTGCCTCGGAAATGAGAGCCTTGGATGGGTTCCTGGCCCTATTGATCTGCCGGCAGTTTATGCATCCTGACATTCATAATCTCGGTCGGCGCTGATGGTCCAGATTAATGGGCCCAGGGGCTGTCCATCCGTCACTTCACATTAATTACTGAAGAGGTGTTTTTCCAGTGATTTACCTGACAGCGGCCTGTGATGAATCCCCCTAAACGGAGTGGGCAGTGATTAATCATGGGGCCCCAGCCCAGCCCCACTCTGCCTTCCCCTCAACCACAGTGCAGCCCCCCGCACCATCCGTCTCCATAAACCCTGTCTGATGCATATTTATGGGGGCAGGGGGGCCTGGCCGCTTGTGGTGTGCCTGCTTCTGCCAAAGATGATGAAAAATAAATCTCTGTCGGGACGGGGCAGCAGGTGAGCAGGGCTGCATCATGCCGTGGTCCTGTGCCAGGGTATCCCTGCGCTGGGCTTTGCTTTCTGTTGTTCTGTGGCTGCCTCAGGCTTCTCTGTGGTTTTTGATGGCTGAGTAGTGCGTGGTCTCAGTGTTCTGCTTCAGCTGCAGACACTGGTCCCTTGGGCTTGAGGGTCCCAGGTAGCAGCTGCCAGAGGAGGGCAGGCCCCCATTCTGTCAGGATTTCCTTCTTCTCCAAGCCAGATGTGCCCCACCAAAGGCTGTAGGGCTGTGGGGTGCTCCTGGCCCCAAACCCTGTCTGCAGATACGCTGCTGTGGGGCCATGTTGGGGCTGCACAATCTGTCACTGTGTGCCCGTTGCTGAGGGAGCAGGGGTGGTGCTGGCACCGCGGCTCGGTGACCTGGGCAGGGGCTGATGGGCTGTGGGTGGACGGTGACACTGTGCTCTCCTTGGCAGGGCTGGCACCATGCAGCAGGAGGCGGAGGGCGGCCGGGTGCGCCGCAGGAAGCCTGACATGGCCCTCTACGTGCCCAAAGCGCGGCGGGAGAGAGAGGCACAAGCGGCAGGCGACACGCGGGCTGGGCACCGCCGGGAGCCCGAGAGCCACCGCCGGGAGCCCGAGAGCCACCGCCTGCTGCAGGAGCCTGGCTGGGCTGGTGGCGAGGGGCAGAGGCGAAGCCCCCGTGCCAGAACGCAGGCAGGCAGAGCGGCAAGGAGGGAGAACAAGGTGGATGCTGGCCCAAAGGAGCTGCGGACAGCCTCTGCCAGGCACAGCCACAGGACGAGAGGCGGCTGCCCTATTGCACTGGAAAGCCTGGAGGCATCACCCGGCGTGTGTGAGCCGTGCCCAGATCCAGCTGCTGCTCAGCACTGGGACAGACAGGACAAAGCATCTCATGAAGAACCCAGAGAACTCAGCCACGATCACAGGATGATAAGGACTGAGCCTGACCCTCCATCCCCACAGAATGCCCAGGCTGGGGCTGTGAAGGCTCCCCCTGAGCCTGGGGATGACCCCACTAGCCCAACACCCGCTGCTAGCCCAACATTGGTTTGTCAGACAGGTTTGAGTGGGACGTTGGAGCACTTGGGGGACAGCACCCTAGATCCAGCTGGAGACCTCTCTCAAAGCCTGGGAGAGGCTGCCTTGCAGTCAGCAGGGTCAGGCAACCATGGCAGTGTCCCCCAGTTGGTGGGGGAGACAGTGGGTCTGAAAGCCTGGGAGGAGGAGAGGGAGGAGGAGAGGGAGAAGGAGGGGTCTCTCCTGGAAGAGCAGAGCAAGGGTTGTGCCACTCGGGTGCCGGAGGAAGAGGAGACGTGGGGAGGCAGAGCTGAGCTTCCTGAGGAGAGCACCTTGTGTGCAGCAGGAGCCAGCTGCGAGCCCGTGTTCCTGAGGGGCAGCGTGGGGGATGTTCCAGTGCTGCCAGGGGAGAGCACTCCACAGCAGGGCACGGGCAGCCCATCCCAGCTCCCGCCTGCCGTGGAGGAGAGCACTGCTGGAGCTGGGGATCCCAGCCAGGAGGGTGACCTCGTGCCTGCTGGAGGGGAAGCAGGCAGCACTTCTGCCTGCACAGAGAGCAGTGCTGCATCTGAGAGCAGCCCAGGGGAGGGAGCACCTCTGGAAAGCTGTGAGCCCCCAGTGCCCCTAGAGCAGCTGTGCCACGGCATGGAGGGGATCTCACCTGCATCCTGGGCCAAGGAGCTGGCCAAGCCAGCTGAGGATGTGGGCTCGCTGCAGAAGCACCAGGAGGCTGAGAAAGAAGAGAGAGATCTCCACAGCAGCTCCCCTAAGGAAGGACAGAGCAGTGCCAGTGCTGAAACCCTGAGCCAGACCAGCCCAGGTGCTGAGGAGAGCTGGGATGTGCTGTTCAACGATGATGGGGACTGCCTGGACCCACGCCTGCTGGAGGAGGTACTTCCTGCACGCCAGTCTTGGTGGGGATTGGCAGGGCTGCTGACTGGTGCCCACGGGGATGTGGGGGATGTGTTCCTGTGCTCTCTGGGGTGGGTGGGCTGCACCCAGGGCATGGCCAGCCTAGCTGGCTGTGCTGCCTGCTCTTAGGGCCAGCCTTCTCCTGTGCTGCCAAAGCACCTGGGATCTCCATCTTCCCCATCTGTCCCATCCCGTCCTGCATTGCTGGGGAAGGCTGGGGTGGTCATCCCTCTGTAGTACATAAAGTGTGCCCAGTAAAACCTGCAACTGCACCCTCATGAAACCAGGGCTGGTGAGAAAGAAATGGGCTGAGATGTATGAGATCCCATTGAAACAGCAACGGAATGGTTCCTCGAAACTGTGGCTTCTTAATCAGCTGTGGCTCATTGCCATTCCCTCCTGCACACATGCTGCTGAATTTACTACAGTTGGCTGCTTAGTGCCAGGACCCACACCATTTTGCTGCCATTCACAAGGAAAGCTCAGTTCCTGCAGCAAGGCTGGATATTCCTTTTTGCATTTTAAATCAGTAGCGTCACACTGGTAATTTTCCAAATAACATTATGTACCTGAAGAAACAAACAGCATTAATATTGTTACATCCAGCATCTGCCTGCCCCTGGGTGGAAGCAGGGCGTGAAGTGATGGGTGGTGCCTTGATAACAGCATCTATGAAGGGATCAGATTAACTCAAGAGCACTCTTCCTAGGGGCACAGATCCCATCTTGTCTGCAAGGCCTTGCTTGGGCTGATGTGTCTTCTTGGAGCCTGGCACGGTGCTGAGACAGTGGGACACAGAGGGCTCACATTTGGGATGTGGAAGGGCTTTGGGTGTTCCCATCCCTGCATGGCTGTGCTCCCCTGAGCCACTGTCCCTCACCCTGCAGGCTGGAGATTGAGGTGAGTGCTGGTGCGAGGAGGACAGCACTGCTGCTCTGAGGCACACGGTGCAGCTGGCACTGGCTGTCTGTGGGCTGATGCCATGGGCATGGCTTTGCCCTGGGGGAGGAAGGGCAGGGAGGATCCCTGCACCCTGTGGTGCAGCCACAGGATGCTGTGCTGTGGGCAAGGTTGTGCTGTGCAGTTCAGCTTCTCACTCCAAGGAGTATCTGTATTGGCTCCCCTATGCACAAGCTCTGAGACAAGTTTGAGCTTTCCAGGGAGCTTCCCAAAATGGGTGAGAAAGACCCTGAAATAGGGATTCACCAAAAGTTGCCATCTTTGTCCCCTGCAGATTCCTACATGGTGCCTTGTGCTTCCTGAGCCCTCCAAGCTCCCGGCAGGTGGATGTAGCTGCTTGGGGAGGGCGCAGGCACTTGGGAAGAGGGAGCTGTTGTTAATTAACATAAAGAACAGGAAAATTAGTAACGTCTTCCTCGAAACCGAATCCTTATGCAATGCAGATAGCTGGCAGAGAACAAGATTTATGATGTTCTGTGTGGAGGAGAGATTTCTGATAGCGGATGGCTCTTTAATCTAGCAGGAAAAAACACCGTAGTGAGCAGCACTGGCTGGAAGCTGAAACCATACAAATTCAGAGTAGAAATCAGTTTGAACAGAGAGCAATTAAACAGTGTGACTGTTTCCTGGGAGGCTCTGTGGACTCTCCATCAGGCGGTGGGGCATGGCAGGGGCCGCGGTGCGTGCGTGCCCGGGGCTGTGGTGTGAGCCAGCAGCCACAGACCCCTCTGACCTGCTCTGCCAGGAGTGTGTCTTCAGAGAGCAGCGAGATGTGATGGACAGGCTTCATTTTCCCTGTCTGTCTGTCCGTCCATCAGCGAGCCCTCCCCAGGATGCCTGCCAGGGCTGGGGGCCCTCCCCAGGACCGTGGCTGTCCCTCCCTGCCCTGCCCTGCCCCACGGCTGGGGAGCTGCTGGCACGCTGTGTGCTGGGCTGGCAGTGCTGGGCACCTGTTGAGCCGTGCCTGCCGCGTGGCTGAGCCCTGCTGCCAGACGGCTCCTGTCCCTCCTGCCCCGCCACACCTGGTGATTTGTGAAGGTCAAGGGCTGCTCCGGCACTCTGTGCTCCTGCTCTCTAATCATCTTCCTGCTGCCTGGCACTGCCTGAGTGCTCTGCTCCCTCAAGCAGCACTGCAGGGCTTTATCCTGCCTGGGAATGGCTCCCTTGCCTCCCCTGAGCAGTTGCAGGTGCCTGATGAGTGTGCTGCCCTGCACGGGGGTGGTGGCAGGGCAGGAGGCTCTGCTGGCAGTGCTGGCTCGTCCCGTGAGCTCCATAACTCAGCTCTACCCTCCACCAGCACCCAGCCGCCATGGCAGCACCCCCTTACCTGCCGTGAATCCATCTTCCCCATAAAATTGTCGGAATGAGCACTTTTTATTGACTGAGCTGCCTGGGATTTATGGACTCTAACCTTGCAGTCGTGGTGTGCTCTGCTATGATGGCTCAGGGGATCGGGGTGGGAACCTGCCTGAGTTATGTACCCGTTTCGTGGCATCCTGCCAGCCCCACGCTCCAGGGGGAGCAGGGGAGCTGCCCGTGGCTTTGCACTGCTCCTGGCCTGGTGTCTCAGCTGAAGCAGGGTGCTGAATCCCCTTGGCCTCTGGCACGGTGTGGTTTGGAAAGCAAGCATTCAGCAAGTGATGCAGGGTGGCCCACTGGGCAGAACATGGTGCAGGGTGACCAGCTGGCACTGGCAATGCTGTGGGCAGAGGGAAATAGGGGCTGCACCCTTGTGTTGTGGCAGCGGGAGGCTGCTGCCTGTTTTTTTTTTTTTAAATAAAGGCTGTAAAATGTGCAAGGTAGAAAATCTCTACAGCCATCATCTTTTAGGGCTGGAGAAAGTGCCCCGCTGTGAGGTACTAAAGGTGCACAACCCATTTTATCAATAAGAAGATTGAGAAGGGGCTTGATTAACATTAGTAAGTGCTGTGATGGGGAGGAGACCAGGGACTGAGGGTTCTTTAATCTGGCAGAGTGGCAGAACAAGAACTGCCAGCTGGAATGTGAAGTCAGACAAATTCAAATGAGAAATAAAACATAAATTTCTAGGTGCACAGGTGATTAACCAGCAGAACTTGCTCCTCAGTGGAGCACTGTCTTTTTCATCTTGGTATCTGGGGTGCTGATAGGCTGCTCCAGTGCATGTGCTGCAGCCAGGGCGTGCTGAGCCTGGTGCTTCCATGTAGCAGAGAGACATCAATCTTTCCTTCTGGCATTACTATCCTGCTCCTTGTTCTTCCCCTAAGGTATTTCAGGTCATCACATCACTGTGGAAGGAGGGGTGTGCTTGGATATTCATGTGCTGTTTCACCCCTGCCATTCCTACCAGGTCCCTGACTTGGCTGCAGAATGTGGCAAGTGGAGGGATGCTGGTAATGGGAAAAGCAAGTGCATGGTGTGAGAACCCTGCTTGGTAACTCCTAATTCTCAAAGCCATGAATCCATCTGCAGTGCTGGGGTGGGGTGCAGGGGCTTGACAACTTTCTGAGGAGTGCTTGCCGTGGGTTGGGACCTGCTGTGAGGCAGGTGGGCATGGGTTGCTCAGTGCTGTGCTTCTCCTACTGCTGCAGCTCTCAGGGGGTGAGAAGCACCAGGAGAGCCAGCAGTCACCCCGCTTCAACTACTATGGGGCTGAACCTGCTGCCCCAGACATCAGTGACGATGAGCTGCCCCACGTCATCGAGATCTACGACTTCCCCTCGGACTTCCGCACCGAGGATCTGATGCGTGTCTTCTGCAGCTATCAGTGAGTCTGTCCCTGCTGCTGGGGTTCCCTGCCTGGGCTCTGCTCCACACGGCTGCCCATCAGGTGCCCATGCCTCGCTGACCTTCCCTCTCTTTGGCAGGAAAAAAGGCTTTGATATTAAATGGGTGGACGATACGCACGCCCTGGGCATCTTCTCCAGCCCCATAACAGGTACTGCTCCTGGTTCAGCTGGGGATGGGCAGAGAGGAGGCATCCCTCTCCCACGGCTGGATCCTGGGCGTGGGCTGACCCTGCACGTGGACGTGCTGCTCTCTTCCTGCAGCACGCGATGCCCTCAGCACCAAGCACCTGATGGTGAAGACACGGCCGCTGTCCCAGGGCACCCGCGCCTCCAAAGCCAAAGCCAGGGCATTTGCTGGTGAGTGGTGCTGCCCTGTGCCAGCTTGTGCCATCGTGCTTGTGCTGCAACCTCATCCTGATAACTGGGGAGGGATGGGGCAGCCAGCACGGCCCCACAGCTGTGCTGGCTGTCCTGTCCCTCCCAGAGTGCCCCACTGACGTCCCCCATCCTCACAGAGTACCTGCAGCCGGCCAAGGAGCGCCCTGAAACGTCAGCTGTGCTGGCCAGGCGGCTGGTGATCGGTGCCCTGGGGGTACGGAGCAAGCAGACACCGGCACAGCGGGATGCAGAACGGAGGAAGCTGCAAGAAGCTCAGGGTGAGATTTGGGTGCCTGGAGGGGCTGCAGTGTAGGAGGGCCTTGCTCATGCACGCTCTGTCTCACAGGGTGCTGGGTGAGAGGGGGCTGCAGCAGGGGGGACTCCAGCCACTCCCACAGGGAGGTGGGGCGGTGGGGATGTGGCATTGACCCTGTTGTCTCTGCAGAGAGGAAGCGCCTGGAGAACAAGCAGCGGGAGGATGCCTGGGAGGGCCGGGACTGAGCCAGGAGGCTGCACTTTCAGCCCATGTCCCTCCCTGCAGGCAGGCAGAGCACTGCGGCTCAGAGCTGGGACAGATTCTGCACTGCCTCCAGAAGCACTGGGCTGCTTCACCGAAAGGGCTGAGCAGCGTGTGAGCTGGTTGGTGCTGTGGGGATGCTGTTGCTGTCAGGCAGCACTGCCCACCCTGCCCAGGGCAGAGCCCCCAAGGCTGCCAGCCCCAGCAGGAGCGACAGCAGGACGCAGGGAGCTCAGCAGAGAGCACGGGGGGCTCTGTGGGGTGGCCCTGGCCACCTGGAAGGGCCTTGTGAGTGAGAGTTTCTGTCCTTTATTTTGCTAATAAATGCCATTTATTTTATTTGCTTGCCTGGGTGGTGGCTCCTCGTTCCCTTCATTCCGGGGGAGGGTGTGAGTGCCGGGGGCTGGTCCGCAGCGCTGAGGGGATGTCCACCCCTCCCAGGTGCTGGGTGTCCCCAGCGGCTGTGGGGGATGTGCAGGCAGGAGGGATCGGGCAGGAATGTGCTGGCAGCAACCCTGTTTACTTCCGCGGAGCAGCTGCAGCCCTGAACAGCAGGGCCCTTGTCAGAGCATGGGCAGGGCCATGTTCCTGGCCCCACATGGGGCTCTGATGTGGCCATGCTGCCATCCATGGCAGGCTGGGGGGCTTCCTGCCCTGCCCCTGGGTGGAGGCTGGCACCTGGGACCCGCCTTTGGCTCTGCTTTGCATCATCTCTCAGCACCTGAAAAACAGCCCTGTGTGCCCCAGCACTCCCACCCTGTAGCTCCGCAGACTCTGAGGTTTTGGGGCCTTTCACAGGAGGTGAGGATGGCGGTGATGCTTTTCTGCCACTACTGCCAGCAGTTTGCATGCTTTTGGTCGCTGAAGTGCTCATGTGGCTGCCCTGTGTCCCCTGGCTGTCCCCCAGCTTGGCAGCAGTGGGGCAGGTCATGACCCCGTGGTGGTGGCTGCCTGCCCCTGCGCCATCCGGCAGCGCTGCCAGCTGGGAGCCATCTCGGCTGCTCTTCCCGGATGCTCGTGGCTTGGCCGGTGGAAATTCCAGGGAGCAAAGCTGCTCTCATGTGGAAAACATCTTGCCGGCCATCCGGCATCCCTCAAAGCCCAGCCTGGCCGGGTGAGCCTCCACCAGCACGTGCCTTGCCACGGTCCCTGGCCTCGGGCCCCTCCAGCGCATCACCGTGTTCCCAGCAGCAGCTCCACGTGCAGGGACCATCACGTGTGGGTGCAGCCTGACTTGTCCTGGGCCGAGGTGGGTGCTGACAGCCCCCCACCCTGGGCTGGTGCCTGCCAGCGAGGCAGGAAGGGACAGAGGTGTGCAAGGAGAGGGGTGGCACTGCCCCGTGGCTGGCGAACTGGGGAACAGACAGTACAGAGTGTGTTGGTGACATTCCCTTTTATTTCCTGTTGTAAGAAAAAAGATAGAAACCACGGGAGGTGAGAAACAGAGAGCGAGGGCACAGTGTTCCCTGTGTCCCCACACTGTGCCCAGGAGCAAGGGCTTTGAGGGACAGAGTGGCCCTACCACAGCTCCCATGTCTGGGAAGCTGCCAGGACAGCCTGGGAAAGCCCAGCATGTCAGCTGCATACACTGTGGCTGCTGGGCTGGCTGCCAGCCCGTGCTGCCACAGAGCTGGCTGGGTCTTTCTGCACGCACAGGGTTAGCCAGTTCAGGGCCAGGGTGTCCTGGCCCACAGGGACCACTGATGGCAAGCCAGAGCTGCTTGATGCCAGCCACGTGCAGGCAGCCAGGGAGTTGGTGGCCCTGGGTGGCACAGAGGGAACACTGCCTAGCTGGGGACACATTGCCTAGACCAAGTTGTTCCCAGCTGGGGACTGGCTTCATGATCCTAATAGGAAAGAGTGCAGGGAAAGGAGGAGGTGATGGTGAAGGAGTAGCCCCTCTTCCACAGCACAGCACCCTGCTCCCAACTCACAGAACCTTTATTGAAGACAGGACTGGTGCATGGCTGGCTGGGGACTGTCCTGAGTCTGCTGGACTGGGGGGCTGGGCAGGCTGAGGTAGTTGTCCTGGGGGGCCCTGGGGCTGTGGGGGTGAGGCCTGCTGCAGTACTTGGGCCACTCTCAAATCCCGCTGGCAGCACGGGACTGGGCACCCCCAGGCATTCCCCGCCAGCCCTGGCGCTCATCTCCCTCCTCTGCAGCATCAATAAATACAAAAGTCTGCAAGTCCCTGAGCTCACTCTGGTGCTGCCAGGGCACAGGGGCTGGGGTGTGGGAGCTGGACTCTCCCGTGGCGCTGCTGGGACCACGGCAATGCCAGGGGTTCACACGAGGTTGTTGGCCAGGCGCTCCCGTCTCTCCAGATCGCTCACCACGTCGGCACCATAGGCATCACCTGGGGAGAGCGATGTTGTTGTGGGGGTAGGTGTGTGTGTGAGGGGTGGCACAAGAAACCTGTGACACCCTCAGACTCATCACTTCCCTCACCCTGCCTGCCATAGCCCCTATGCTTCCGTCCCTCCTTACTTGTGTGGCAGCCGTGCATCCAGACACGCTGCCCATCATACTTGCACTGGCACCTCATCACGTTGTTGGAGAAGTCCGACTCAGCCACCTCATGCTTGGGGTTCACGACCACCTGGGGAGGGCAAGGGGCAGGGCTGGGAGCACCTCTGCTATGCCCTGGCCAGGCAGGGCTGTGGCATGCACAGCAGGGTACAGAGCAGCACCCTGATGTGCAGCACGAGGGATGCTGTTGTGCTCATGGAGGAGACTCCCCAGTCCCTCCATCCCCATACCTGGAAGGTGTAGCTGCCTGGTGGCACATCGGTGATGTCAATCCACTGGCAGTCGATGTCATGGCGGTAGGTGTCCCAGCACCCCACACTCACCCCCTGCTCACCGAAGTTGGCACAGGCGAAGCGTCGCTGAAGGCCTGCAGCAAGGAGGGAGGTGAGGGAGGCACAGACAGAGCCCCTTTGGGGAGCAGAACGGGGCTACTGTCAGCTCTGCAGCTAGCACCTACCTTCGGGGCAGTTGGTGTCTTCCAGGCAAAAGCTGGCCTTGTGCCCCTCGGCCACCTTGGAGCCATTGAGCGTCAGCAGATCGTAGTGGGTAAAGACCTCGATGCTGTGGAAGTGTCTGTGGGGACAGGGGCTGAGCACAGGGCCAATGCCCGGCCAGGGAGCACGTAGCTGGCCCAGGCAACCCCGGCAGAACTTCCGGCAGGGCAGCACCCAGGGACTCAGCAAATTACAGCCCTGAAGCCAAATAAAGCCGTAATGACAGTGCTGGCTCAGACGCTGTCAATTACCCCGGCTGGGACAGCCTCCTGGGGACGGGTGCCACCATGCCCTGCCTGGCCCAAGGAGAGGGCAGCTCCCTGCCAGCCCCTGCCTGTGGCCCACTCACCGGTGGCACTGGTGCCAAGTCCAGGCATGCCGCCCCATCCTCGGTCGGAAATCGGCTCTTCCCAGGTTGTGGATCTGGGAGGAGAAGCGAAGAAGGCGGCGGTGGCCATAGGGCCACTGCATGCTGTCAGCAGAGCGGGAGAGGCAGCGCTCCTCATGGGCACAGTACAGCAGCCCCAGCGGTCGGTCCTCCAGGTAGGCTGTCTCCTGCACCAGCTGGGCATTCATCACCAGGTCTGGGGCGTCTGGCATGGAGGGGATCAGCGGGGATTGAGAAGGTCATCCCCTTCATAGCACCCCCTACTCTCCTACAGGAGAAGGGGGGTGCCCCCTCCCAGCAGCGCCCCACGGGCTCCTGCTACTCACGGGCAGTGCAGGTGACCCCTGCTGAGAAGCGTCCCCCGCCGCTGGGGCAGTGGACAGGGCCATGGCGCTGGCACTGCTGCAGGGCCAGCTCGGTGCCGGCACAGCGCACCCCGCTCATCACAACCCGGCTGGCATCGGGGCTGCCTGCCCAGTACCACGTCTCCTGAGCAGAGGAGGAGCACAGTGCTTGGAGCAGTCCTTGCCAGCGCCCACCTGCCTCCCCTGCCTCCTCTCCTACCCCAACACTGCCACCAGGATTTGTCCCCCCATTGTCCCATCCCAGAGCCCCTGGCCACACCATGCCCACACTGTCCACCCTGCAGGACCCCTGCAGTCCTGGCCCCAGGCTGGTGCCCCACTCACCTGGAGGGCATGGCTGGCAAAGCCCAGCCCCAGCTGCCTGCAGACCACCATGGCCTCGTTCAGGCCCCACTGTGCACCACACACTGCACCCCACTGCAGCTGCCCCTGCACTGGCACCAGCACCTCCACCACGCCTTCCTCGGGGTTGCGGCCCCCGGCCAGCCGCACCTGTTGGCAGAGAGGGAATGGAATGTGGCACAGACTGCCAGCTCTCCCACCCCACACTGCAATGGGACGAGCAGCCCGCACATCCAGCTGAACATCTCCCTCATCTTCCTCTTCCTCCTTTCTCCCTACAAGACCAGTGTTCCCACCAGATCACCCTGCAGAACCCCATCAGGGCACTGCTCTGTGTCCCCCCACCCCGGGTCACCTCAGAGCTGCTCTGAGCACACACTGGGCACAGGGCTTGGGGAGCAGGGACTGTGCAAGGGGGCTGGGGTTCAACAGGCTCTGGGAAGGCGGCAGGGACTCACCTGGCTCTTGAAGTCCGTGTGGGGCACGTGGCAGCGGACAGCAGCGTCGGCCTCGTGCCGACACCCGCTCTGCTCAGCATCCTGGAAGCGACACTCGCCCAGGGAGCGCTCACGGCCAGTGCACTGTACATGGCTCATATGGATGGGTCCCAGACCTGGAGCACAGGAAGGGTCAGTGCTCCCTGCTCCACAACCATCCTGGAGCAGGACCCTCATCTCATTCCCCTGGTCTGGGCATTCTCTATGGGAATGGGGCTGCCCATGGCAGGAGCAGACAGGGTGGCCTCATGCCAGGGCAGGCTGGAGCTGTGTGAGCATCCCAGGATTCTCCATCAGGACACACTAAACCAGCTGATTTCCCCATCGTACCCCTCCAAGCCCAGAGGTTTCCCAAGCCCATGCTGTAACACCTGCCTCACCTTGTCCCATCCGGGCTCCCACCAGGGCCTGCTTCGCTGTCCCGTATCCCAGCTGCCGGCACACCACACTGGCTGCAGCCAGGTCCCACTGCTTGTCACACACGGTGCCCCACTGCCCGTGGCGCAGCACCTCCACCCGGCCCTCGGCAGCGTGGGTGCCCGCTCGCAGCCGCACTGGGAGCACCTGGGTACAGAGAGCAGCCAGTCAGCACCCCCAGGACACTGCCAGCCCCCTCCTCAAGTGCAGATGGGCTGGCTGGGTGCTGCCCAGCCCTGGGACTCTGTCGGTGGGAGAGGGTGTGCAACTCTGCAAGGGCTCACCTTTCCTGGGGCAGTCTTGTTCTTGCCCTTGCCCGTGCCCTTCTGGAAGGCAGGGCCAGGCAGACAGCTGACGATGGCGTGCATGCCGTCGGGGCAGGCGTGCTGGCGGGGGGCTGGTGGGGCCATCTGCACAGGGCAGTGGGCCAGGTGGGGCTCTGAGCCCTGACACCGCACCTTGTGCACCCAGAAGCTGTTCTTCTGGCTGAGGGTCTTCAGGCTGCCAAGGGAGAGGAGCAGGGCCAGGGTCAGCTCAGGTGCCAGAGACTCTCTCCCACCCAATGCTTATGCTGGGTGCCCATTCAAGGTGCCCTGCCCACCATGCACAGTGCTGAGTCCTACCTGGAGTTGGGGTCCTTCAGCTTCCTGTTCCAGAGCTTTCTGTGGGTGTACAGAGCCAGGAGGTGAGAGAGCATGCTGACACTGCCCAACTCTGAACCCCCTGCCCCATCATTTCTGCCCTCCCTGGCAGGAGATGGAGACCCCAGGGTACGTCATATTCTCTTCCCACTGGCAATTACTGTGCCAAGCCCGTCTGTACCATGTGTCCCAGCGGGACTGTGCGACTCCTGGCACTGGTAGGGGCTCATTATAGGCTGTATTTATACTTCCAGCCTGCGACAGGATGGGAGGGACCAAGGGACACTTGTCTTTCCTCTCCTTTCTCCCACACTTTGCCAGCCATGATGGTGACCATCCCCAAAGACCTCTGGATGTTGCTGAGCCCAACTCTAACCCTTGTCAAAGTCCTAAGAAGGGGATCCAGGCACGGCCAGGCCATACCAGAACCTCGCACACCCACCCACGTGTGCAGCCCTTCTCTGACACTCCCCCAGTCCCTTGTCCCCGCAGTGTGTCCAGCCTGGCACCTGCCCCCCGTGCCCAGGTGCAGCGCGTGTCCCATGTCCCTACCGGTAGAAGCTGGTGTTGATGTGCTTCTCCCGGGGGAAGCCCAGCATCCCGCAGACCACACGGCTGTTGTTCCTGCTCCAGCTGGCATCACACACCTGCCTCCAGCGCCCGTTGTGCTTCACCTCCACAGCACCCTCCATCACTGGCATGCTCAGCTTGGCCCGTGCCAGGATGGGCTTGAGCCGCACCTCCTCCAGGGTTAGTCCCAACACCTGCCACAGTGGGAATGGGGTGGGCATGGGGCTCCAGCATTGAGGGCAGAGTGTTCAGAAAAGGGGCCAGGGGAAGGGTTAGTGGGACCTGCTCCAACTGCCTGGACATAGGCAAATGCCATGGGCCCCCACTCACCTCTCCCAGGTGACCAGAGGTGGTAGCCTGGGGGGAGTTGCCAGGCAGGCGCTGTCCTGAGCACACCACACCAGCATCCTCGCCATGGTGGCAGTCACTGACGCCCCAGCCATTGTGGACACACTCTGCCAGGGAGCCTTCGCTGCCCCCACACCGCACGTTGTCCAGCCAGATGGGGCCTGGGGACACAGCATCACAGGCCCCATGCAGCGTGTCCTGCAAGCTCTGCACCCACAGCGCTGTGGGGAGGCTCCCAGAGCCAGCGGGAAGCACGCTGCCCTCTCAGGGCCCCCTGCCCCACTCCCCACCTGCCCCCTACCTTCCCCTTGGCCGTAGGTGGCACTGTGGGTCCAGGTGATGGCTGCGGTGTATCCCAGCTGCCGGCAGGCCACGGTGGCCGCGTGGAAGTCGAAGCCATCGTCACACACGGTGCCCCAGCGCCCCTGGTACAGCACCTCCAGCCGGCCCTCTCCAGCTGGCCCCCGTGGTCCCCCCAGCCGCAGCTGCACCGGGGCTGGCTCCTGCCTGCTGGGGGACACCCAGCACAGCACCAGCACCAGCAGCATGTGACCTGCACCAGTTGGCATCACCATCGTCGTTCTCTGGGTGGGATGCCTGGGGACAGACCAACAATGAGTCCTTGGGGACCATGGCAGAGTGGGAGTGCAGCTGTAGCCCCCCTGGGCAATGGTGGAGGGATATCATGCCCTCTTGCCTGGTGGTGACATCCCTGTCCCCGTGCTGTGGGGGATGCATGGGCTGGTCCCTGCCATACTCACAGCATACCCCAGCCCTACACTCTTCAGCAGGCCACCCAGCTCTGGCACAGCCCTCCGGGCACTGACAGCCATGGGCAGCCCCACGAACATTGCCCTGTGCTCTTGTTCCTTCCTGTCTGCCTCATGCTTTGGGACATGGGTGAGGGCCCCGCAGAGTCCCCTTTCATCCTCCACCTGGATTCTCCACTGAACACCAGGGTTCCTCCCCATCTCGCACACAGCCCTGTCCCCATCACCTCACCTCTTCCCCTGCATCCTCATTCAGAGCACTGGTGGGATTGCTGACCCCCCTCCGGGTACCCAGACCTCCCCTCCCGGGGCCACCTTGGCACTCACCCTGGCAAGGGATGGTGGTGCGGGACGGCAGCGGTGCGGGGCAGGCGGTGGCGAGGGACACGGTGGTGGCTTGGGGCCGCAGCGGCAGCGCTGGCAGCAGAGGATCCCGCAGCTCCTGCCTCCCGCCGGGCACCGCCTGCAGCCGCTTTTATGGTGCGGCGGGGTGGGCCGACCCGAGGGGGCCCCCCGCCTCCCCGCCTCTGCTCCGGAGCCCAGCCCTGCTCCCTGCCCACCCCCGGCCCTGCTCTGCCTCACCGCACACGGGGGCAAACCTGTTCCTGTCCCGAACCCCGTCCTTTCCCAGCCGGGAGGATCTGAGCTGTCCCGGACAGTCCCTGATTGCCGGCAGGCTGGACCTCCCCCGCGTCCAAACGGCCTCGGTCAGGGATGTCCCCTCGCTGGGCTGTCCCGCGGCCAGGCACAGCACGGACTTTCTGGAGGTGACGAGCTGCTGTGCCGGGGACACTCCCTGCAGCTCCAGCTCAAGTGGGTGCACAGGCACAGCCGGGAGGTGCTGCAGCGGGGCCAGGGCTCGGGGGGGACACGGCAGGGTTTGGGATGCTACCGTGAGCCCGGAGCACAGTTTCCCCGGGGCTTGGGGCATCACCTGTGCCATCCATAAACCAGGCTGGCTGTGGGGGTCCCCAGGCTCAGCCCCGCTCCGTGGGACGTGGAGAGGGGTGATGCCCCCCACCCCGGCTTGCCCCGGGAGCAGCCTCCGGCTTGGGGTGCCGCCAGTCCCCGGGGCACCCTGCTGCCCACACGCCCGCCGTGCCCCGCCGTGGGATGGGGATAAACAGGAAACCCAGTGCCCCGGCCGTGCCCAGGGACCGGCCAGGAATGTGCCGGTGGCCACCGGACTGTTTGTTTGGAGTCAAAGCAGCCGGATCCTGCCGGGAGGAGCCAGGATCAACACGGCCGGGAATAGCCCGTGAGCTCATCGCCACGTCTCGCAAGGACCTCCAGCACCTCTGGGCGTGCAGGGATGCACAGCTCTGGGTCCCCGTCGCAGGGGACTCTCATCCCAGCCCTCTGCCTCGGCCGGGGTCAGGGCACGTCCTGAAGCCTCTGATCCTAGCCAGCCCCAGAATGGGGGCCACGGAAAGCCCTGGGGAAGGGCAGGGCTGGGGCCAGCAGTGGAGCCCGTGACTCATTCGTCTCGACGTTTTGGAGATCAATTGCTTAAGTGTGAAGCCAGGAGCCTCCCCCGAACTCCTCCCCCGGCAGATGCTGGCAGGAATGCAGAGCAGGCGGGTGCTGGGTCCCGCTCCCAGCTCTGCTCCTGGGGACAGCAAGAAGAGAGGGGTGAGGGGGCTGCTGGGCTCCGCCACCTCTGGGACCCGCCAGCACCGGCGCTGTGTCCCGCCGCTCCTGTGACCGGGTTGGAGGTGTCCCCTGTGCCCTGAGGTGTCAGCCAGCGAGCCCCTCGTCTCCCTCGGGGCTCACTGGGTGCCAGCACCTGCAATCCCGAGCAGCCAGCAATGGCAGCAGCTAAAAATAGGCGGCGGCGGCAGGGCAGCCCGTGCGCGGGAAGCTGTGGGCGGCGTGCGGGGCTATTCTCAGAGGGCTGCGGGACTATTCCTGGCCGGTCAATATTGATTCAGCCAGCTCAGGTGCAGCAGCTCACCCTGACAGCGCCGTATTTAGGGCCCGGCGAGAGGCGAGGCGGGCGGCTGAATCGGGAGCATTGTCCGGCGGAGGAAGAGGGCAGGGAGAGGATGTGAGCTCTGTAATCTGCAGCCAGCGGCTCCCGGCAGCAGCCCGGGTGAGGGGCACACCCCGAGCCTGCTGTGGCTGAGGAGTGGCCAGCACGGAACATCTGCCCTGGGGACGCAGGGACGGAGCCAGGACACGTGCAGGCAGCTTCCGTCGGGAATAGGAGCATGTGTGAGGCACGAGGGGCAGCTGCTGCTCCTGGCTCCTGCGGTTTCCGAGCTGCTGGGCACGTGTCTGCTGCACACACAGCCACCAAGAGCCGGGGGACTGAGGACAGCTGGGGACTGCAGCTACCAAAGCACTATCCAGGCAGACCCCTGCTTGTTCTCAGCACTTAGGATGGTCCGGACCTGCCCGGAGCTGGGGAACTCAATACAAACAGCCCTGCATGCACCTGAGCCTGCACCAATGAGAAAGGACAGGGTGAGGGGCTGTTTGTCCCTGCTCACTACTCTGAAAGGTGCCTGTTCTCTCTGGCAGCTCCCCCAAGGCTGCATTACCAGCAAGTGTGGATAGCACAGTAGGAGCTGCATGAGTTGCTCAAAAAACACAGTGAGAGTGCTCATGACAGAGCCCGGGCCAGGGTTTATTTCCATGGGCACAGGCAGGGGCTGAGTGAGGATTGCCATGGTCGTGCAGGGTCCCAGAGCCGGCTGTGGCAGGCTGGGAGCAGCCACCTGCTCAAGGTGACAGCAGCAGCCGGGAGCACAGGGGACCCTGCCAGCCTACACCCAGCTCTCAGGAGATGCTGCTGCCCTGAAGTGCTGGGGAATCAAGTTGGGGATGAGCAGGGCTCTGCATGGCATCAGCAGGGCACGCTGCTGTCACAACCCTGTGTTGGTGAAGTCAGTTTCTCCAATCTCATCAGAGGTGCCTGAAATCCTTGATAGCCACCTGGGCAGCATTGCGTCCTGCTGCTCCCATCACTCCTCCTCCTGCAAGAAAGGAGAAATGGGGAATGCTGGTGCACTTCTTCCACAAGTCCCTTCCTTCTGCAGGCCTCTATGAGGGTCCTGGCTCCCAGCTCTGCTCACCAGGGTGGGCTCCACTTCCACACAGGTACAGGCCAGGAATTGGGGACCGGTAGCCAGAGTAGGATGGTGCTGGCCGGGCAAAGTAGAGCTGGTCCAGAGACATCCCTCCATGGAAGATGTTCTGCCAACAGAGCTCTGTGTGAGCTAGCTGTGCCCAGGCCAGGCCCGTGTGCCCACCAGCACTGGCACCAGAGTGATGCTCAGAGTTGACATGCATGGTACCCACTCCACCGGGCAGCCCAAAGATCCTCTCCAGGTCTGGTGGTGTCAGGATGTCCCTGCCAATGACAGATGCCTTGAAGCCTGGGGCATAGTCTTCGATGCAGTCAAACACTAGAGAAAGATGAAGGGACTACTGCTGAGCAGCCTGGGGGAACATGGTAGCAAGCTCCAGTGCAGCTCCAGGGCAGCTCTGCCCACGGGTGTTGCTGGGGTCTGTGTGCATTACGTACCCGTGTCTGCATACGCATTTCTGGCCTGCTCATCCCAGGACTGCCCTCCTGCCAGCG
Organism: Passer domesticus; assembly: GCF_036417665.1. Classification (NCBI taxonomy): domain Eukaryota; kingdom Metazoa; phylum Chordata; class Aves; order Passeriformes; family Passeridae; genus Passer; species Passer domesticus. Next base: position 44,702,595 of record NC_087481.1, on the reverse strand, counting down.
TGGCCGGGGTGTACTGCGTGAAGAGGGACACGACATGGCAGCCTGGCGGGGCCAGCCCCGGGTCCAGCGCTGAGGGAATGCAGAGCTCGATCATGGGCCTGGGGAGCAGCACACCAGCTGGGCAGGCAGAGGGGCACCCAGCCACTCCACACTCCTTCCCCAGCATCCCCAGCCGTGACTGTCCCCTCCCTTCCCCAGCGCACCAAGGTGTGCCAGGACAGGCTCCTACCTGCTGGAGGGGTGCCCGTGGGCAGCCTCAGTGAAAGCCTGATGCAGGAGCTGGGTGCCCTCGCAGTTGAGATGAATGGAGCACTGGTGGTGGGGCAGGGGCTGGCCGTCGCGGGCATTGGGGGCAGCCAGGAAGCTGGGCAGCCGATCCACCGCCACTGGGCATGGGGTGGGGAGATGAAGTGGGGTCTGGCACCAGTGTTCCTCCAGCAGGGATGGCAGTGGAGTGTCCTTGCTGGTACCTACCATTGATCTTGGTGACAGGGGAGCGTGTGTCGAGCTGCCGGATCCGCTGGACAAAATCCTTCGGCAGCCGCTCCTAGGGTGGGACACAGGGGTGCAGAGGCTGGCTGTCAGGGGCAGTGAGAATGGGGCTGCTCCAACATGCCAGGCCCCCACCAGCCCCATGCGCTCCATACCTGAGGAATGAGCTCCAGAAAGGTGATTTGGGGGGAGGCGTTGGACAGCACCAGTTTGCTCCTCACCTCTGTCCCATCCTGCAGCACGACACCCTGCGCCTCCCCGGCCCTGCCCAGCAGCACGTGGCACACTGCCTGGGCACGTGAAGGGGACAGGACTTTACCAAGAGCACCCCTGCTGCCTGCAGGGATGGGCCCCTCTCCCACACAGCCCGTACCTTCTCAGCAAAGATGTGGGCTCCCCGGGCAGCCGCTGCCTGGGCGATGGCTTGGGACAGGGCTCCCATCCCACCTGCCACGTAGCCCCAGGCCCCCCGCCGTCCCTCCAGCTCACCCATGACGTGGTGCAACAGCACGTACCTGCAGCAGTAGGGCCTTGGATTAGCTGCTGGGTGAGGGGACCGATCTGTCCCCTGCATGGGTAGTGAGGATGGTGCCACAGCCCCCACAGTCCCCCCATGGGACCATGCCACCTCATGGGATGTAAACTCAGTTGCAGGGAGCACACACCAGCCAGGATTCAGCCCAGCCCGGGGACAGAGGTGTCCAAACATGAAGGGATAGGTGGGGGCCGCTCAGGAGAGCCAAATGGCAGGGCTGGGGGCAGCCCCTTGCCCAGCACCAACCCCTGAGGCACCTGGCAAAGCTGAGCAGGCAGCGGGAGGCAGAGGCAGGGGGACGGGGCATGGGTGTGCAGCAGAGCCATGCACAGAGCATGGCAAGGGGGGACAGTGCAGGATGAGCCCCAGGGGGAAGGGTCCCTCACCCACTGCCAGGGGTGTGTGGGCTGGCCATGGCTCCAATCACAGCATCAGTAGCCAGAGTTGCCTTCAGAGGTTCTGACTCAAACCAGTGGTCCAGGATCTGGCCCAGGAGAAAGAGAGCATGCCAGGCTTGGGGTGAGGAGCTGCCGCAGCATCCTGGCAGGCAGGAGAGGAGTGAGTGTTTCCACACCACCACTGCCAGCACGCACCTTGGAGATGGGAGCTGTGAGCACCTCGTAATAGTGGGGCAGCTGCCGGCCCAGTGCCAGCCCTGGGGGTGGAGAGCTGCTGTGAGACCTGCATGGCTGTGCCAGGGCTGGCTGCTGGTGCCCAGCTGGCTTTGGAGGTCAGTCAGTGGCACCAAGATGAGCAAGAGCTCACCTGCTGGCCCAGACTGGGCTCCTCAGGAGGCTCTGCATTGCCCGCCCCAGGTGCTGGCAAACCCCTTGCTATCGGGGTTCCCTGGCATCCCAGATGTACCTGCCTGCAGCAAGGGCTTCAGGGTTTGCAAGTTCCTGAGCTGCTGGAGCAGGGAACCCTTTCCCAGGGCAGCTGTATCCACTGGAGGGGCATCCAGCAGTGGGTCAAGGGCTAACACCATGCGCCCCATGAATGCCTCATACTCAGGGTAGGCCTGGAAGGGGACAGAGGGTGGACAACAAGGGCTGCACCATGGTGGGTGCAATGGATACCCCCCCCAGGAGCATCCCTGCCACTCCAGGGGCAGGGCAGCCCCTCGTGGGTTTTGCCGTGCCAGGTACCTTCCCCTGGTGGTACCTGGGCATCCTTCTTGGAGAACTGAGCAATCTGCTGCTGAGTCTGGGCCATGTCATGTCCCAGCAGAAGGGAGCGAGGACGGCTCCTGTCCTCCAGCAGTGGGGTGAAGGAGTAGGGGTCCCGTGGGAGCACCCTCAGACCGTGCCGCTGCAAGACAGGGATGTTCCCAGTACAGGGACAGCCTGGCAGCAGGGTCCCCTTGCTTGCATGCTGGGAGTTGCCAGCAGCCCTGCAAAGGGTGGGTGCCACTACCTGCAGCTCCAGATCAGCATAGATTTGTGGTCGCAGCAGGCTGAGCAGATACGATGCCCGGGAGAACTTGAACCCTGGAACACGGGAAGGTGGTGGGGAACGTCCACCACCAGGGCTGGCCAGGGGGACAAGGGGCACGCAGGGATACCTGGCACAATCTCCTCGGTGACGGCCGCGCCGCCCAGCACGTGACGCTTCTCCAGCACAGCGGTGCGCAGCCCTGCCTGCTGCAGGTAGGCAGCCTGTGGGGAGCATGGCCACACTGCCCTGCTGGATGGCACTGCCAACGTGAGCACCCTCTTCACACGGTGCCCCCTCACTAGGGAGTGCCTGTGGGAGCCCCAGCCCCATGGACACTGCCACCAAAGCCCTCCCTTGCTCACAGCACAGACCCTTCCCAGTCCCTGTGGGTGGAGGAGAGGCAGCACGCCCCTCTAGGTACTCACTGCCACCAGCCCGTTGTGCCCTGCAAGAAGAGAGGGAGATGGGCAGAGCCCAGTGCTGGTGATGGCCCCACAGCACCGGGCACCCTGCCATGCCTGGAGCGTGGGGCTGTGACAGCCACCCCGGTAACAGGCTCTAGACACAGGGACACAGGTGACAAGGAGCATCCTCCCCCAGCCCTGCAGCCCTGCCCCTAAAGGTGCAGCAGAGTGGGACAGAAATGCCCAGGGCAGATGCTCCCACAGTGCTCTGATGCTGGGGAGCTGCAATTTGTGCCACACCCCTGCGTTGTCCCAGGCATGAGGAGCAGTCCGGGGGTTGGCAATGCGTCCAGCACTACTGCGGTGCCCACCTAGCTGCTCCTCTGCCGCCTGCCCTGGGGGAGGGCAGATGCGGGTCCCCGCCGCCTGCCCGCAGCTCGACTCCCGCTCCCCTCTCTGTTACCTGCCCCGATCACCACCGCGTCGTACTCCCGCTGCAGCTGGGCAGCAGCCCCGGCATGGGCCAGCCGCGCTGCTGCCGGCGCCAGGGACAGAGGCCATCCCTGCGGGGAGCGGGACGGGCGGAGCAGAGCTCCCCGGAGCGCGGCCGCCCTCGCCCCGCAGCGCCCGGCCATGGCCGCCCCAGCCCGGACTTTGCTTTCACCGCGGAGCTTTCCGCAGGGCTCCCGGGCACGGGGAGGGGACGGGGCCAGGGGAGGGGACGGGGCCAGGGCCGGGAACGCCTCGCGGAGGCGGGGAGGCCGCTCAGGACGGGGGCGCCCGGGAGCGCTGCCCGCGGCTGCTGCGGACCCGGCTCGGGGCTTGCGGCGGGGCCGGAGGCGAGCCCGGGGCTGAGAAGGGATCACATCCTGCCTGGGGCTCGGCTGGCTGCCAGCAGCTCCCCAGGAGCCCCCTCCCCCTGCTGCTGTTGTGCTGCAGGGATTATCCAGAGGCACGCGGCTGCGGTGACGGGCCAAGCGCGGCCGGACAGACGGAGTTTGGCACACCCCAAAGCAGACAAGCCCCAAGCACAGCCCTGAAAGCGGCAGGAAAAGGGGCAGTTTGGGAATGAGCTTGGCTTTGAATCCAGAACTACTGCTCAGCAGGGCAAATTCCAGCTAGCAGGATGGGGCAAAGGCCCTGTCATGGTCCAGTGCTCCCTGAATTGCTGTCCCCAGCTCCAGCGAGTGGCATGGGAGCAACAAGGGGCAGTGGCTACGTGAGTCCCTTGGGGCTGGCCCCATTCCCAGCTGTACTTGAGGTTTGCAGTGCACTGAGCCCAGACGTGCCTGGGAAACACATAAGCTGCTTCAGGATTTACGTGCTGTTCCCAGCTAAGCTCAGAGCTGTGGCTAACTGGTGCCTGGGTGTGGGCAAGGGGGTGCAGGATGGGCTGCACCTCCCCAGAGCCTGCCGAACCTCTGAGGGCCCTACATTTGGGGGTGAGGGAAAAGGGGGATGCACCCTAGACCATCGCTCCACTCAGGTTTGGCTACACTATCTTGATCTCTGGCCAAAGCCTGGCAGCAATGCCAAGCTAACATTATAAATCCTGCTCTGGAAATGCACTTTTCAGCAAGACAGTGATTTGCCAACAGCCTCTTGGCCCCCCTCTCTGTCTGTCCCCAGAGGCTGCTGGGTGGCAGTGAAAACCATGGGGAGCAGGCAAAGGGACAGTGCCAGCCCTGGCCAGGCTGAAGGATGGCAAGGTCGCCTGTTGCTGCCTACAGGCACAATCCACAGCATGGCACACAGACACTGAGAAAGCCACCAGGCTCTGGAGCACCCACACACCCACTTTAATCCCAGCCCCAGGGTGGCTGGAGGCAGCTCAGAGCAGAGGGATGCGGGATGGCTCCCAGAGGCGCCGGGCCAAGTCGTAGGCCTGCTGGACCACGAGCTCGGAGGGGATGATGCCCAGGTGCAGGGTCAGCAGCTCATAGCACTTCACCACCTCTGCCTGGTGGTTCTTGCTGTAGTAACGCAGCAACTTCCTGCAGAGGAGAAGACAGGGGCTTGGCAGGGACAGTGGCACACAGTCACCCCCTTCCAACGACCTTCCCTCTGTAAGCACTTTGCAAGGACACAGCAAAACCATGGCACCAGGCTGGGAGATGGGCTGGTGCAACTCCAGTGACACCACAGCACTGGCATCACTCACAGGGACCTGTGTGCCATCACAGCTTTGAGCCCTGGTGGCAAACCACAGGGCTGGCAACTGCTCACCTGTAGTAGTCCCCTGCAAGCATCCCAATGGGAGCAGAATCATCAGACAGGACTGGTACCTCCATCACCTCCAGCTTGTAGCCCTGGGGAGAGATGACAGCAGAGGGCAGGAGCTGGGATGGGACCACCGAGCAGTCAGAGCTGGCTAGGCCTACAGCCCTGCTCCCTGCCCAGGGAAAGAGGGCTCAGCCCTTCCTGGCCCCACATACCATCTCATTCTCAAACCAGAGGAAGTAGGAGCAGCAGTAGTCACCATCCTGCAGCATCAGTGTTGTGTAGCCCTTCTGTAGGTACCGCCGGGCCAGTGTGATCAGGGACCAGACCTGGGGGACAAGGGGCACCTGAAGCCTGAGCAGAAACTGCAGTCTAGCTAGTGTTCACTAGCTAGCTAATTCCCCTCCAATTCCCACTCTCTTCTGCGGTTCCCATCCCACACCCACCACATGAGCAGTACCTTTTTCTTGATGAAGGTGGCCAGGGGACCCTTGCCCAGCTCTGAGCTGGACTTCTCTGTCACACTGAGTGATGGTGCCATCATTTGTCCAGCTGTGCGGTCCACATAGATGAAGTGCACCAGGCCAGGGAAGTCCTCCAGGTACGTGGGATGAGTTAAGGGTGTCCAACAACTTTGATGCCCTTCTAGGACAGCCCCTGAGCCTCGGGGAAACCACCTTTGCCCACCACATTCCTCCCCTTGATCCCAGTACCGGGGGACAGGGTCCCACTCCCACATCTGCTACCCCCTTAGGGACACCCCGTTGGCAGGCTGGGTCCCCAGCTGCAGAGATGGGTATGACACCATGGTGATATTGCGCCTGCTCTTCACCAGCAGGAAGTCCCGCCAGTCCAGCAGCTTCTCCCTGCCGAGGAGAGGCACGGTGAGAGGCCAGGACCCACAAGCCCCAGCACAGCTGGGAATGGGGCAGCCCCCTGGCGATGCTGATCATCCCCATGCACTCACCTCATCAATTTCTGAGCACGGTCCCGCAGCCCTTGGGACAGGCTGTGGCCAGCAGAGGTCAGGAAGAGCTGGCGGTACACGGAGCAGAGCTGCCGCTTCACGTTGGCCACTGACTGCAGCAGCCTGAGCCAGGGGACACAGACAGTGCCGAGTTTGGACACTGGGTCCTCAGCACTGCAGGGACAGCTGGGCTGGTCCCCAGGCTGGGAAAGGTCCCTGCCTGTCCCAGAGACTTTCCCTGGCTTCCCCCTACTCACTCTAGGGAGCTCCCAGGTTCACTCCGTGAAAATATCTTGTTCTTAAAGTCCAACCAGGTGTTCTGCAACTAGAAAGAGACAGGACTGTGTCAGGCTGTGGAGGAAACAGGACAGGGTCCTCATGTCCCCACACCCACCTGGATGTCCTGTCCACTCAGCTTCTTCACAAATTTGTCCATGCGCTGCCGCAGCTCAGCGAGGAATGGGTAGGAGCGTGCGACTCCCACCTCTGGTCCCTCTTCCAGCTTCTTCTCCAGCACCAAGAAACCATCCAGCAGTTGGTACAAGGTGATGGCCACCTGGGTCATGGGGCCCTGCCAGGGAAAGGAGAGGTGGGTCAGGCAGGAGCCAGTCCCACCCAGCTTCCCTCCCCTCAGAGGCAGCTCACCTTGGTCAGTAGCACAAGGCAGATGCCTGGCCAGAGCGGGAGGCAGTGCATGGTGTGTGGCAGCAAGGGGCAGTAACCTTCCCGCAGGCTGGCATCCAGAAAGATCCTTCTGGGGTTTGAAGCTTCAGGGACCAGAGGCCCCAAGGTCTGGAGCAAGTCCTCTGCCATCTGGGAAGACAGGGGATGTGCTCAGTCCCCTGTGGGGATGAGACAGCTTGCACTGAGAGTGCTCTGTAGGGATGCAGCATTGCCTTGGAAGCTGCAACCAGACAAGACAGAACCAAAAGAGCTGGAGGGACCATGTAGCAAAAGATCAGAAGTGAGGAAAGTGCCCAGGACCCTAAGGACCCTAAAGGAGCAGCAAAGAAGAAGACTGTTGCAAAGACAAAGGTTGCAAATGCCTTAAACGGAGGCCAGTGTTTGCTGCTGTGTGTGAGGGGTTGCAGCATCCACCAGGGAAGCAGCCCAGAAAGCCCAGCGGCAGCAGAGGGAGACACTGGACTGCTCTGAGGCAGCCCCACTCTCTGCTGACAGCTCCTTGTAAGCAGTGCCTCAGAGGAGGAGATCAGAGCTGTCACAATTATGCACAACACAGGGGATGCAGGGCACCCTCAGCTGCAGCACAGCAAGAGACGAGTGACGAGGACCAGAATCTGCAAAAGGCACTGGGACAGGCTGGTGAGGCGTGGAGCTGGGAGGTGTTGCAGGACTCCGTGCTCACCTGGACGTCTGCAGCATCCACCTCCCCAATGCTCAGCATCTCAGCACCCTCTGACCAGCTCTCGCTGCCTGCAGAGAACACGGCAGGGCACCCTTCCACCCCCCTCAGAGCCCTGGGGCCCGTGCAGGGCTGGGGGTGTGGGGCACGGCTGCTGCCCAGCCAGGCACTCACCTGTACTGTTGTGGCCTGGTGAGGGCTCAGGTGTGTAGTACACCTCAGGCACAGAGAGATCGTCTGTGTCCTGCCAGCAAAAACAAATGGGTCAGTGACTGCAGTGATACAGGCAGCCCTCCCAGCAATCCCACCCTGCAACTCCTCATCTCAAGGACTCACTTGGTCATCTGAGTCCTTCTCTGCAGCTCCATGGGAGCCAGGGCCACTCACAGGGATGCTCTCACTTCTCTTGGGTCCCTGAGGGAGAACATTCCCTGCTGTAGGCTTTCAAAAAGAGAGAAAAAGCCCCTAAGCCCCAGCTGTCAAGGCATCCCCCCATGGGAGCACCCTGACTTGCTGCATGCCCAATCCTGCTCTGAAGCACCTGTGGTTCAAGCTCCTCCTCAGCACTCTGACTGGGGTACAGGTCCTGAACCAGGAGGATGAGGACAAGCAGGTCGGCAGGGCGGATGGAGCTGGCGTTGCGGCTGCAGGCCAGAGAAGGAACGGGTCAGCTGGGAGGGCAAATGGCTGTCCTGGGCAAATGGCTGCCCTGGGGAGGGTGGTGGGGCCGGGCGCACCTGGAGTAGAAGGCCAGCAGCTTGGTGTGTACCAGGAGGAAGGCATGGCCCACTTCATCCCCGCCACGCTCGGGGCTGGTGTTGATGTACTGTACCACCTGTCGCTCCAGGAACTCGATGCACTGCTCACACAGCTGAGGATGGATCAGCCGCTCCACGGCCTGGCGTGCAGGAGGAGGGCAGGCTGCTGAGCTCCCTCAGCCCCAGCCTTGCAGTCCTGGGGGCAGGTCTGAGCTTCCATTGCTCCAAGGAGCTGCCCGAAAGTCCCCAGCCTACTGCCTTTTCCCACATCCCGGGACTCCACACAGCCTCCCACCCTTGGAACACCCCAAAAGCGAGGGGCAGCCCAGACCATTGGTACCTCCACTGCAAAGCTCTGGTCCTCCTCCCGCAGGCGGCTGTAGGTCTCCAGCAGGCCCCGCAGCAGGCTCCACACGCGCTCCCGCTGCTCCCAATCAGCCGGCCGCAACCTGCAGCCGTCACAGAGTGTAAGCTCACAGGGGGCTGTCACCTCCCTGCGTGGCACTGACACACCAAAACCCAGCTGCAGCCCAGCAGGCAGGGGGTCCTGCTGCAAACGGGGGGTCCCAGCTGGAGACACCCACTCCCACCCCCCGGTGCTGCATGAAGGCAGCTCAGGGCAGCCACCCCAGCAACCGGACATGCCACCCCGTGCCGGTGGCTGTGCCTGCTCACTCCTTGCGGATGAGGTGCGAGTCGAGCGTGACGAGGCCGCAGTGAGCCTCCACCAAGCGCCGCAGCACGAAGAGCGTCCGGCGCAGGTCGTCCTCGCTCTGCGTCCCGTCGCCGTTCACTGCGATGTACAGGCAGTCCCCGAACTGCGAACGGCAGCGGGGTCAGGCGGGGGCCGGCCAGGGGTTCCTGGTCCCCGGTGCCGGTCCGGGGTCCCGGTGCCGGCCCTACCATGTGCAGGACGTGGAGGTGCCGCCCGCCCTCGGTGGCGAAGCAGGTATAGGTGTCGGAGAGCTTCTCCAGCAGCGCGGCGCAGGAAATGATGAGGGGGGCGAAGAGGGTGTTGAGGCTGTCCTCCAGCGCCGGGCCCTGCGCCACACTGTCCCGGTCAGCGCCCACGCGCGACCGCGCACCCCACGCTCCCTCCCGCACCCGCGCCGCCCGTCCCGCCCCACCTGCCCGGCGTGGGACGGCCGCAGCCGGCGGAGGAAGGCGGCATCGGCCCAGTAGAAGAGCAGCTCGGCCGCGGTGCTGGCGATCAGGACGCAGCGCATGGCCCGCGGCGGGGGGGACACCGGGACCGGGGCACCGGGACCGGGCGGCTCCACCCGCCCCGCGCCGCTTCCTGCTCCGCCGCGCGTGACCGCCGCGCCCACGCGCGCAGCGCCCCCGGCGGCCCGGCGCGGCACCGCACCGTGTGACACCGGCACCGCACCGGGTGACACCGGCACCGGGTGACACCGGCACCGCACTGGGTGACACCGCACCGGGTGACACCGGCACCGCACCGGGTGACACCGGCACCGCAGCGGGTGACACCGCACCGGCTGACACCGCACCGGGTGACACCGGCACCGCACTGGGTGACACCGCACCGCACCGTGTGACACCGGCACCGGGTGACACCGCACCGCACCGTGTGACACTGCAGCGGGTGACACCGCACCGGGTGACACCGGCACCGCAGCGGGTGACACCGGCACCGCAGCGGGTGACACCGCACCGGCTGACACCGGCACCGTGTGACAGCGGCACCGCACCGTGTGACCACTCCACCGCACCGTGTGACACCGCACCGAGTGACAGCGGCACCGCACCGTGTGACACCGCACCGTGTGACCGCCCCACTGCACGGTGTGACACCGCACCGCACCGAGTGACAGCGGCACCGCTCCCACCCGCCCGGCCCGACCCGACCCGCGGCGGACAGAAGACGCCGGCGCGGTTGAGAGCCCAACTTTATTACACCTCCGGTAGCGCCCGGGCGCGTCTCAGCTGCTGCTGCCCGCGACATCGCCGCTCTCCCGGGCAGGACACGCTCTCGGCCCGCCTCTCCGCTCCGGGATGTATAATTTAATTATCAACATTTCCCGCCGTGGAGCCCGAGCTCGCCCGCCCGGGGCGGCCCCGGCGCGCCCTCCCCCGCCCCGCCCCGCCCCGCCCCGCCCCGCCCGGTGCATCCCGCGGCGGGCCCGGCCGGCTGGCGGCATCCCGGCGGCAGCAGAGGGAGCTGCTTCCATGCGCTTGCTGCACCGGAGCACCGCCCGCCTGCGGGGAGGGGTCCGGCTGCTGGAGGGGTCATCCCGAGGGGCAGCGGGACCAGGGGTCGGGGAGGGCGTTCGTCCCGGGATGTACCGGGGCTCAGCACCCCAACCCTCCCTGCAGCCAGCGGGCACCGGGTGCTTCTCGCAGCTCACAGGACGGAGGATGGCAGGCCCTGCAAACTGGCTGTCGCACTGCTCTGGCGGGATGGTGGCCAGGGCTGTGGAGCTCTGCGGTCACAGAGCAGGGTGGCCCCAAGGTGGAGGACATCCTGGGGGTGAGGATGAGGGCACGGCGTGGAGCTGCCCAACACGGCCCCACGGCGAGGCTGCGTGGGCTGCCAAGGAGGCAGCGTGACCTGGGCAGTGCACAGGGGCAGGAGCGGGGCTGGCGAGTCCACTGTGGCCGCAGGCTATCGGTACCGACAGGCCAGCGCGTTCACATTCTTCACCACGTAGAAGCTCATGGTCAGCGGGGGGATGACCAGGGTGCGGCCGGCCCGCAGCGGGCGAGGCTTCAGCTCGGGGAGAGTCCCGTCATCCACCATGGCCAGCGGCTGCCCGTTGAGCTGCACCGACCTGCGGGACCAGGAGAGGGTCAGCGCAGTGGCACTGAGCACGGGACAGTGCTGGCGGTCCCAGGCAGCAGCACCTCACTTACTTGGAGTGGAGCCCGTCCTTGCCATAGGGCTGCAGCAGGTACTGGTGGACAATCTTATCCCGCAGCGTCCCTGCCAGCTTGATTTTCTTCCGGGAGCGATGCAGGTTGATGATGTAAAGGGTGATGGATCCCCGGACATAGTTGTGACTGCAAAGGGGAGAGTGGAGATGAGGGCTGCACTGCCACATCCTCAGGGAGCACCGCCTCCAAGAAGGGGCTTGGGGGTCTCTGTAAGAACTGGGCCCGTGCAGGCATCCAGATTCACTATCCTGCTGCCCCTTCAGAGGGAGATGCCACCTTCCCATCATGAAGCCTGGCACTGTGCCTCCCTTTTCCACTAGCAGTGACACGGCACAAGAGAACGCTGCCACGGTATCCAGAGTGGGGGTGGCCAAGGATAGAGTGTCAGTCCCAGGAGTGCCCCCCGAACCTTGCAAGGAGGAGGCTGAGAACGGAGGGGGGCTCTGTGCATGAGTGGCGTCTGCCCCCCACCCCAGGCACCTGACAGACAGGTCCGGACACTGATCCTCTGTCCCTGCCTAATCAGGCAGCCCCAAACAAAGGCTATAAAGCACTTTGCACCTGTCAGTTACTAGACAAGGTTTCCTACCGAGCTGGAGGCATGTTGAAAGCATCTGGACTGTGTAAAGAAACAGCCTCTCCTCCTCCACAATAGCAACTTGTGTCCGCGGAGGAGGTGGCCGCCCCCCCGGCTCGCTGAGGTGCTTTCAAAGACCTTATCAGCGAAACAATAACCAGGCCAGGCTCCCCGGCAGCACGGCCCGGCGGGTAACCCGACCGAGCGGGGCCCCTCGTGTGAAATCCACTCCCTTGATCTCTGGTGCCCAGGCTGCCCGGCGGCCGCGGCACCGGCACCGCCGCGCCCGTTCCCAGGGCGGGCTTGCCTCGACTTTCATCGGGGCATCGCCATTCCCGCACTCGCCCTTCGCTGTGACAGCGGCCAGAGCCGCTATCCTGGGAAGCCGAGCTGCGGCAGCGTGTCCTTGTTGGCCCCCATCTCCCGGGGGTGCCATGATCCCACCCTGTACCCTCAGCCTGCCCGGCTCCGCTCACTTGTGGTAGCTGGTGCAGTGGGCGTAGATCCGCAGCTTGTCGCGAATGACTCGGCCGGGCCGGGGCTTCCTCTGGAGACCGGCCACGTGGATCGCCAGCACCTTGGGACCAATGAGGCGCTTGTAAAGCAGGGACAGCCAGTAGTCCTGGGGGGCAGAGGGGACAGTCAGCAGCACAACAGCCCCCCCTGCTCACAGAGGGCGTGGGCAGGAAAGGCTGGCTCCCCTGCTTGCAGCCTAGCAAACTTTTGGCTGTTGGGGTGAAAATGTTGTGTGCCAGATGTCTGCCTTGGGATGAGTTCTTTTTGTGCAGTCCAAACCATAATGGCATGGATGTTTCCAGGAAAGAGACTCAGGGAGGAATTCGTTGCCCATGCTGAGAGACAGGGGTACCCTCTAAAGGAGCTCAGATCCTGGCTGGGTTGCAGAGCATGGGGAGCAGCACGAGCACATGAGCACATACCCATGGACCAACGCACAGCCGTGCTGTGGACCTGCACACCAGCTCCAGCTGATGCACACAGGGTGGTGGTGCCCCTGGAGCAGGCTCTTCGTCCACTCTCTACACAGAGCTGGAGCACATCAGAACTCTCCCTGCTCTTTGTCTCTGTTCATGGCACACTGGCTTTTGGGACTGCTGAGGGTGCTCAGCTTCCCAGAGGTATTTCTCCCATTTTCAAGCCTCCTGTGGAGCATGGGGAAGCCAAGCTCAAGAAAGAGGAAATGCTCAGACCCTGCACACATGCATGAGCAATGCAGCCCTAATTACATCACCACACACTACTTTATCCTGCAGGGCACAGGATGGGCCCCAGGCCCCGGGGAGGCCCCCCCTCATCCTCTGCAGGAGCTGGGAGGTGTGTGGTAAATGAAGCAGGGTTGGGGAAGGGAAAGGGCAGGCTCAGGCCCTCGCCTGCTGTTCTGCAGGATGGGGCTCTGGCTCCAGGCATGCCAGATGATGCTGGGGAGATGCAGCTTCTCTCCCTGCTTCTCTGAGTGCTGCCTCTGGGTACTGGGCACCTTCACACACATGAGCACTCTGGATAAATGCCCTCTGAACAGCCCAGACTGGATGTCCTAGAAGGGCCATGTGCCCCAGGGCAATTGGGATGATCTTCCCTCCCTGCTGGCAATGTCAAACATTCAGCAGTGATGGTCACATAGCACCAGGGGCTGACCTGCACGGCGAGGAGGAAATGAGTATTGAACAGGCACCCTGTGGCTCTGCACAGTGCCTGGGAAGGGCAAGGACAGCCCTGCATGGTCAGGACAGTGTGATGGAGGGGTGTTGCATGCCCTTCAGGGGCATGTGGTTGGGAATGGGGTCTCCAGGCCCCCAGGACGCAGAGGAGAATGGGCAGGTGGAAGTGCAGATATCTCATTTAGAGTCAGTTACCCATCCTGGGCCTGGGGAGCCCTCCCACAGCCCCCAGTTAACACGTATTTTGGGTAAAGAGGTCAGCATACAAAACTGAGCAGTGGGGCACCAGTGACCAGCACAAGGTGAAAACCCACCAGCCAGACTGGACTGCCAGCCCTATGACCTTTCCAGTTCAGCAGAAGCTGATCTGTTCCATCAGCACTTAGCTGCACTGGCAGAGAGAGATCCAGACACACTTCTCACTTTCTGGGCAGGATTTTGGCATAATGCTACAGGAAAAGCCACTTCTGTTCTCCTCTCGCTACTCCCAGCCAAAACCACGGGGCTTTGTGCCACACCAGCCTGGTAACTGCTTCCTCTGGAAACTCTGGGCCCCAAAGGAGATTTGAGCGTGAAGGGAGAGGCTCGTGTAGCCCGAGACAGCTCAGCCACGAGGCCAAAGCTCCCAGAGAGAGCGAGCTGCAGTAGCTCAGTGCTGCCTGTGTGTGCTGTCAGTGAGTCCCTGACCCTGCTGGCTGACTGGGCTGCTCTGCAGCCTGAGGAGTGCACCAGGCTTCTGCGGGAAGCAGTGCCAGCCTGTGCTGCTCAGGCTCACAGCAGGCAGGAGAAACAGTTCTGCTGCCTCTCTGAGAAGCCACCCTGATTAGCAGTCATTAGATGAGTAACTACTTGAGTTTGAAGTGAGGACAAAGAAAAGCACAGGCTTCAGTGTTTAGCTCCATGGTCATGCAGTAAAACTAAGTTTTGTGTCCTGAGCTACCTGTCAGCTCAGGCTTTTAGGTCTTCTCTAGAAGCTCTTCTGGGGTTTCTCATTTCCTCTCCACATTTCCACTGTGAGATGCTGCTTTCCCCCACAAGTTATGGGAGTGATAGAGGCCAGACTCTCAGTGTCTGCCCACAGAATTTCCATGTGGATCCCAAGAGCTGTCTGCCGGGGACTCTCAATGGTCTTGCCTCCATGGTGAGCTGGGACCAGCAGCTCCAGCCACCAGCTGAGCACCCACCCCTCTGGGCTGGGTGTTCCCCAGGGATTTGCTGCTTTGACATCAGTGTCTCTCCACTCTCAAGGCTCAGCAGCAGCAAGCTTTGTAACGTGGGGGTCCTGAGAGCCTGTCCAGCCCCATGATGTGCCCCAGCTGCTGCAAATTTCACATCTCAGCACATGCTCTTCCCAAGGATTCTCTGAACAACCCTGCAGAGCTGGGAGCATTGAGCCCCAGGCTCCTGCCACGATGGCTTGTGGGCAGAGCTGTGCCATTCAGCATCTCCCAAGCTGGGCACTAGGACAGATGATTATCTCTCCTGAAAGTGTTGGCTGTGTTTTGTGAGCTTCTGGCCCAGCTAAGGGTACACAGCTTTCCTGAGAAAAACCATACCGGTGCCATGGGTTGGGTAAGACAGTCAGCAGTGATTTAGGGTGAGCTGTTCTGCAAAGTATGAGGTGATCACGGCTGAGCGTGCAGTATTTCAGCACACTCAGTGCCTCCAGGGCAGTGCAGGAAGCACTGTGTCCCTCCAACATCTGCAGGAGGTGAGGGGAGAGCAGTGCTTTTACCTCGCCTTGCTGGCAAAGCTAGCTCCAAAGTCTCAGTTTCAAGAAGGATGTGAAAATACCGAAGAGAGTTCAAAGGAGGGCCAGGAGAATGACCCGGGGTTGAAAAAGGAGTCGTCAGCACTGGCCTCAAGGCACTTGAGCTCTTCAGCTCACTGCAGGGAAGCACTGCAGACAGCTGCAGCTTTTCGCGTCATCGCAAAGCCACTTGTGTGAGGGGCCAAAATCATGTTATTTGCAATAAATTACCAGGACCTGGTGACACCAAGCATTCAGATGATGGATTACACACACACCTAGCACGACTGAAACAAACCTGCTGAGGACAGACACTTTCCCTAGCTGGGCTGGTGCTCCAGGGCTGCTCCTTCCACTGGCATGAATGAACCCCAGCCAAAATCACGCCAGGGCTGCTGGGCTGGGTGTTCCCCAGGGATTTGCTGCCACCAGCTCCTGTTCAAATGGGCCACCTTGGGCAATGGTTGCTCTTGAAACCCAGCTGGAACCAGGGTGGCTTTTCCGCTGACCAGTGACCTCTTCCTCAGCCCTGACAGCAGCTGGCACCTGCTGCCATGTGGCACACCCTGTGCAAGCAAGTTCCCCAGGCTGGCAGTGCCCACACACCCCTTGCAAAGATGTGCAGTGTGGTGCTGGGCATCCTCTCGGGGACAGCCTCAGCAATGTCCAGGGAGACAGACTGCTCCAACCAGTGCAACTGCAGAAAGGATTCTTTTGGAGTCACAGAAGACTCTTGTTGTGAGGGCTGAGCCAGCAATACAGCTGTAGCAGTACAGGAATCTGGTTTGGTATTAGTCCCACGGGAATCGAGGGATCTTTCTTGGTTTAATTACTTTGCAGACCCATCAAGCAGCACTGCAGGTGAGGAGCACCTGAAGGCAGAGCTTTCCTGTGCCTCAGGAGGTCTCCTGTCTGGGACCCCTGATGTGTGGGCAGGAGGGGAGCTTGTGCTGGGTGAGCTGATGTGAAGAGCTCAGGGAGCCTCACCTTCTGAGCCTCATGGGGCCAGTGAGGACATACAAGCTTTCCACTAGAGAGGGAAAGCCCAGAGAGTTCCACTTGATCTCTTAGCACAGTTTACTTCATTGCAGAAGTTTTGGAGACCTCAGCTTTTGGAAACAAGGCTGATTAAGCAGACTCTGAGGCAGAACTAGTAGCCAGACCCTCCTGTCTGCAGAGCCATCAGGAGAAGGGCAGGACTTATCCCCATGCTCTCTCCTAGAGACAGCAAAGCAGCTCTGCTGTCCACCTGAATTGTTCAGCTCTGTGCTCTCCACGTGTGCGAAGATGTTTCCATAACCAGAAAACCAGAGTAAAAGAGCCACAGCCCTTCAGTTTCCTGGGAACTGTAAGCAGCAGAGGCAGCTGAATTTCAAACTGTGAGCTGTGAGCCCATGGTGCACAGCCTCCTATGGCTGGGGCTGCCAGGACATGGCTTTATGTTCCCAAGTCACCAGCAGCCTCAGCTGGCTGCTGCTCACCCTATTCCAATTTTATTGCTTCTTCCTTCTTCTGAAGCTGCCCAAGTTCTTCCCCTGTGCCTTATGCACACTCAAGTTCCAACAGGCTGTTACAGAGAACTCCAGTCCTGCACCCCCATCTGCATTTTCCACAGTCCAAGCAACCTGTGTGGAGATAAGGGCTGGCTGGTCTGAACATCACAGGACAGAGGGCTTTGCTCTTTTATCCCTTTGTTGTCCCTGGTGGCTTGTTTTTGACAAAAGCATCCCACAGAAAAGTAGAGATTATGGTTGTGAAGACATGGAGGGATGGAGAAGCTGCCACTTCCCAGGGAGCCTGTTCCAGCAGTTACATATCCACACTGTTAACAGTCCCACTCCTTATTTTTGTCTTGAATTCGTCTGGCTTCAGCTTCCAACCAGTGGTTCTTGTTCTTTCTTTTTCCACTAGATTAAAGAGATTCTCAGCATCCAAAGCTTTCTCCCCACGGAGGTCCTTACATCCTGTTCAAGCCATAGCTGCTTGTTCGTCCAGCAAGGCTGGATAATGCTGCTTTTAACATTATCCTTGAGTTTTATGTGCTTCTTAAGTGGGAGTTCAAGGTTTTCTCAGCCAAACCCTTTGCAAGGTCCTGTGACAAGCAGAGTGGGGCAGAGCCTCATCCCAAAGGGAACAACATTTTCTGAAGTCAAAACCATCAGCTCCAGACACTAATGCTGCCTTCATGAGCTCTCATGCCCCCACCCTCAGGGCCAGGATCTGTTTGCTGTTTCGTGTGTGCCTCCTCCTTGGGTGGAGGTTGTGGAGAACTGAGCAGTCTCCTATAACGTTTGGTGCTGTACTGGGGAGTCTGTCAGTGAGCACCACAGGGGACTCTCCAGAGGCAGTCTGTGAATGGGGAACAAGGCTCCTTCTAGCCCCAAACAAGGGGGCTTCGAGTGGACTGGCCTGCCAGAGGCACCAGCAGGGGAGGAGGAGGCAGCACAGAGATGCTGCAGCAAAGGTGCCCCTCGCCTCTTCCCTCTGCTCTGCCCCCCTGGGCAGGACAGACCCTGGCTTTGATCCACACACCACCCCATGAAAGGTCAGCTGATGCTGACCAATCCCTTCTTTGCTGAGGCCACATCCCAGCAGCTGCCCCACCACCAGCCCTCTGTGGCTGCTGACATCTCTGCCTGGGCATCTGCTGCTTTCGCTGTGCTGCTCCTCTTCCTTCCTGCTCTAACGGCTGCAAACACTTCATCTCACACCGCTCTTTCCTGTGCTGCCTTGTGCCTTCACATCTTCCTGCAGCCTTCCCCTCAAACAAGTGGTCTTCAGCAAAATTCCTGCAGTGGCAGTGGCAGCCACAGGAATTGCTGCCAGGCATCAGTGGCACTGAGGGGACAGGGAAGTGCTGAGGAGGACGTGAGCCCTGCCTGCTGCCCATCGCAGCCTGCCTCCAGCCAGTGGCCTCCCCACCTTCTTGGGATCTGAGCAAATGGAGGAACAGCCAAATCTCTCTTTTGTCATCACCTCTCCCTAACAGGGTCCAGGCGATGCAGGCTGCAGGAAGGGAGCGGAGTTGCCAGATCAGAGGGCTTGGAAACCAAATGCAATTTTTCTGTTTCCTGTTCTTCCAGAACACCAATCCACTCTGGGAATGGTCTTTCAATCCCACCTCATCCACAGCCCTGGGTGGGCTCTGTGACCAGGCTGGGCAGGTTTAGCACTAGCATGGTGCCTCTGGAGATGTGGGCTGTGTCCATCTTTCCAAGACCAAGCTGCTGCTGCTGGTCCCAGATGGATTTTGTTTCTGCCCCAGACTCTGCTGCAGGAGGAACAGTCCAGCTCCAGCTCTGCACATGTCTTGCAGCTCCAGTGGGTGGGTGCCAGAGCTGCTAGCATGGCTTTGATCCATTTGAGAGTCCATGCATATGCACTTCAGAGACCTTTTTTCTAGTGCACCAAGAGGGAAAGGCCCCTTAACCCACTGTGACAGCAAGCAGAGTTTAGCTGCTTTAAATCTGTTTCCTCATTCACAGATACTCACATCCTCAGAGCTAACCTGGAAGGAGGGAGGGTGCAGAAAGCAGACACTGCCTCAGTCCTTCAGACATGATAGAAAGGGCAGGGCGCTGGAGTGGATGCCCTGCTCCAACCTGCTCCAGGCAGTTGTGCCAAGGCTCGCTGGAAGACTTCCACAGGGCACCATTCCCACTCTGCCCTTCAGCAGACCATGCTTTAGCTTGACATCTCATGAAAGAGCTTTTCCCCCATGCACACCTGAACAGCCCGGGATTTCATCCCTCCCATCTGTGGCCAGAGCAAACGTCCTCTAACAATTCCTGCCAATTCTTGCCTCTGCCACCCCTTCCCTGCCTGCAGGCATCACTCCCACCACAGTCAGTGCTCTAGCGTGCAGGGCAGATGGGGGTGCCAGACGCCCGCGCAGCAGATTTACAGTCTCAGCAACAGCTTCCATGTGTGTGCAAGCTCCATTGAACCTGCTCCCTCTCCCCACCCACCCTTTGTCACTCCCGGACGTGGGACCGCGGGCACGGCACGCTGCAGTCCGGCCTGAGCGCCGTGCCCTGGCAGTGCCCGGGAGCCGGATTCCCGGGGGAGCCGTGCCCTGGCAGTGCCCGGGAGCTGGATTCCCGGGGGAGCCGTGCCCTGGCAGTGCCCGGGACAGCACGACCCCCTCGGGAGGAGCGCAGGGGCGGGAGAGGACCGGCCGTGGGGACCGGGACCTTGGGCTGCAATGAGCATTGCCTCCTGCCCAGCCGGCTCGGCTAAGGAGCGCACCGGGAGCGCAGGTGCTGCAGGTGTGACCTGCCCGGGACCCGCTCCCGGCACCTCAGCGCAGGGCCCTTGCCTCCTTGGACCCGGAAAAGGGGGGCCCAACCCGTTCCCTAATGCGGAGGTGCTCGGGACAGGTCAGACAGATCTCCCATGAGCCCAGGGCCCTCTCTCCTCCGGGATATCATGTTCTTCCCCACTGAGTTCTCCTCAGTGCTTTTGGGCAAAGCCAAGGGGGTGAAAAATCACCCGCAGCATCCAAGCATCTGATCACAGCACAACTGGGCACAGACCTTCGCACTGCTGCGATGCTTTCTCAAGGACACCATCAATTCACAGGCAATATCATATTGTCTTCTACCACCACAGCTGAGCAGGCAGCCCCTGCTGTCGATTCACCCTTGATCCCTCCGGGACTTTCTCACCCTGCATATGAATCTCATATGCAGAAAAGAACTTTAAGTGTCTACTGAACTCAGTGTCTCACTGCCTTAGAGGAAGGCCCATGAGGAGCCACAGGAAAATAGAAGTCTGATTTCCAGCTTTGGCTTTTCCATGGGGTTTGTGTTCCTCAAGCCATGTCTAGAAATATGCCCAAGTTTTTTCTCTGCATAGGTATAACCCTACAGCATTGTACATTAAAGGAGCAGAAATCAATACCAAGGGATGGATAAAAAAAGAGGTGAGTAGCACGTGGAAGAGCACTGAAAAAGTCTTTAACATTCTGTAAGAATCTGAAGAGAAATCTCCCGTCTGCCTGGGGTGAAATAAATGCATTGCTTCCCTCTGGACTGTTTCAGAGAGATATTAAGGAAAGAGAGATAGAGTATGCACGTTGCATGCCTGAAATGATCCTAGAGGTACTATATGCCACATCAGCATTTCAAAGGCACTGCCCTGTGACGAGCAAATATTAGTGCTGCTCCTGCCCTCCTTCCCTCCACTCCTTACTCCCACACATGTACAGGTTTAAGTGCAGGCAGGCAGACTGATGTACCTGCAAAAGGCTTTATTTGAAGGGCTTCTCTGACTATTATACAGCTGACTGCTCCAATCACTCAGGAAGAAAAAGCACTCCAACCATACATGAAAATGTTATCTCAAAAATAACAAGGCAGTAAAACACTTGAGCTCAGAGGGAGAGTGGACAGGCAATTCTGGCAACCAGGATGGGCACTCAAGCTGCCCTTCCATGGGTGAAGGACCTGGAGGGGCACACAAGGACCACGTCTCTTGCAAGATGTCCCAAAAGGCACAAGATGCTGCTTAGCTCATGACTCTGCTGAGTACGGGAAGCCCAGCAGCGATGTGAGCATCTTCCTAATTTCACTGGGAAGCTTCAGTGCCTGTTGGCCGCGCTGCTGCCACCTGAGACCATCCTCTTATTGGACAGGCAGGCATCAGCAGGGGCAGGGAGCAGAAGGAGGTGCAAGGGCTGCTGAGGGGAGCCCGGGCCTGGCTCCCAGCTCCCCGAGGAGCTGCCAGCTGTGGCTGATGCCCTGGCCGTGCAGCCTTCTCTCAGCAGGCAGTGAGAGCTGCCTCACGCCCAGCCAGCGTGCGGAAACCCCTTTGGCAGGGCGGCTAATGAGCAGATTGTATTTCAGAGCGCCGGCCCCGCGCAGGTACAGCCGAGCTTTCATCTTCTGATAGCTCCCACGGGAAAGGAGCAGCCGAGCAGGTCACCGCCCGGTCTCGCTGGGCTGTGCGGTGTTTGCAGCTTTTTTAAACCCTTTGTCGGTGTTCACCTGTCTGCGGCTCTTTTATAGCACAGGAGTGGAGGGAAGGGGGCTGTGGAAGCTCCTGCCGGAGTTTGTGCAGGAGCACCGTGGTGGGATGTGGGATCAGCGCTGGAGAACGTGGGAGAGTGAGGAAACGATCATGACAGCAATTGGCACCTCACTTATTGGGAGACTTATCTTTAAAACAACAGCCAAATCCAAGTTAAAGACTTCCATTGTGTTTAACAGCCTGGGGTTTATTCCTCTAACTCCTTCCCTGGCTTTAATCCCGTTTTGAACTGCACTCCTCCTCCAGCCGCTCTGGGGCTGCTGCCCCGCTATGCCAGGAGAGCTGGCCCTGGGGCACCCTGTGACCCTCTGTGCCAGGAGAGGTGGCCCTGGGGCACCCTGTGACCCTCTGTGCCAGGAGAGCTGCCCCTGGGGCACCCTGTGACCTTCTGTGCCAGGAGAGCTGCCCCTGGGGCACCCTGTGACCCTCTGTGCCAGGAGACCTGGCCATGGGGCACCCTGTGACCCTCTGTGCCAGGAGAGCTGCCCCTGGGGCACCCTGTGACCCGCTGTGTCAGGAGAGGTGGCCCTGGGGCACCTCTGCCCTGCTGTGCCAGGAGAGCTGGCCATGGGGCACCCTGTGACCCTCTGTGCCAGGAGAGCTGGCCTCAGCCATCTGCTACCCTTGTGCACCCATCCAGCCAGGAGCAATCTGAGGCCCTGAAGCCCTGGGAAAGGGGGTGATGTGGCTTAGTCAGGGAAAGTGGCTCTTCAGGAGAAATCCATCGAGCTGTGAGCTCAGGTTCATCTCAAACAAAGCTCAAAGCCCCCCAGGCTGGGCCCCCAGAGCTGGCAGGTATGCTTGCTGGAAGGCTGCACGTGGGAACAGCCCCAGGGGATACCCAGAGCAGCACAGGCAGTAGACCACGCTCTCCTGCTCACTGGTTTGCTCTCTGGAGCCAGCCTGGTGCTCAGGGATGCTGTTGCAGGGATGTTGTTTTCATTGTCTGAGCAGGCAGAGCTGGCTGAGATGCAGCTCCCCCAGACTTTGCTCCGCTGCAGCCACCCCTGAGATCCCAGCACAGCATCTCAGGCTCACAGTGTCAGGGTTGTGCACATCTCCAACAGCTCACTGGCAGTGTCTGCTGGGTCATGGACCAATAAATCCCTTCTAGGAGAGCTGCAGAGCACAGGGCTGCTCTGCCAGGCTCTCTGCTTGCAAGGCAGTATATTGACTAAGCCCCAGAGGAAAAGGAAACCTGCTACTTTTAACAGGATTTTTCATATGGTTTCCTTATGTGCTCTGGGAGTTCCCCTCTGCCCAGGTGTTTCTGAAGAGTGAGGGATGTTGTGGGGCACTGATGAGATCACTGCTCACTGTGAAGCTTTCACCTTGGTTCTAGAAATCTGAAATGGGGTGCTGGAGCTCCAGCCTGGCTTCCCTTGGGCCAGCTCACCATGAGCCATCCAGCTGCCTGCTCCATCCATCCCTCCAGCTCACCAGCCTGCCCTGGTGCCCCTCAGTGGCACCAGCCTCCCTCCTGTGCTGCAACCCTGGGGCACCAGATGAAACTGCAGCTCTCCCATCTGCCTCCAACATGCTGCACTTGACATGAACCAGCACCTCCTATTAACACTGTCAGGAACAGATCTGGAATGTTCATTTTCCGGCAGAGTTCAGAGAGGCCACAAGGAGAGAATGCCCCCAAACGTGCAGGGGGAAGCCAGCAGCAGCATGACCCCCCTGGGCAGACCTACCGGCAAGGGGTTGAAGTTCTGGTCCACCAGGTGGTTGTGGCCGTGGTCGAGGAAGGAATGGCGCACCACCACGTCGATGCCCTGGCTGGCCAGCAGGCCCAGCGTGTTCAGCCACCTGGGGACACAGGAACAGAGCCAGGGCACCATGCAGGGCCAGGGGCACCACGGGGGGAACACTGGGGGGGACTGCGGGGTCCCAGTGGCACAGGGATGACCATATGCATACAACCTGATCCCTGCTCCAGCACCTGAGCTGAAGCCTCCTGATGGTTTTATGAACTGGATCCCACTATCCCTGTCCCAGCATGTCTCTTCCCCTGCCCCAGCTGTGCCCAACTTGCTCATCCCAAACCCGTGCCTGAGCCCCTGTGTGCCCCCATATCTCAGCCCTCTGCCCCTGTGTGCTCCCCCAGCCTGCCAGCACTCTGCACCTCTGTCTGAGCAGGGCAGACCCGACCTTTGCACTGGCCTGTCTTCTCACACTGCCCGGGAAGGATCCTCAGTTCTCACAGCCTGCCACAGCCCTGATAGCCCGGGCATGTCCCTGTGCTTCCCTGCTAAGCTTACATAATCTTCCTCCATCTTTCATGACCACAGCCAGCTCTGAAGATCTGAACTGGGGCTTTGCAGCAGGATGTCCAGGCACGGGGCTGTGCCAGTGGACGAGCCCAGAAGCCAGGAATGGCTGTAGCTTCAAAGGGGAGAAAACGGAAAGCAGAGCAGAGGAGGGGTACTACGTATGAAATGGAGACATTAGCAATACTCAGGGTGCCAGGGAGTACTGAGGGGGTGTCTAGGCCTGGAGCTTGCCCTCTTCCAGCTGCAGTGCCTCTGCAGCGCCTCAGCCTGCAGAGCCCACGGGGGTGGCAGTGCCCGGGGGTGGCAGCGCCCAGGGGTGGCAAGGCAGTGTCACTCACAGGAACCCGGCTGCGTAGGAGTCAGAGAGGTTGTTCATGCCTCCAGCTGAGCTCATGCCAACACCTTCCAGCCAGATCTTCTTCCCTGGTGTGTACGTGTTCACCACCTGCGTGAGAGACAAAAGCAACCAAAATTACTCTGGTGAATGTGTGATTTAAAGCCAAGGCACACATCTCCTGTCTCATGGGAAGGCTTGTACTTTGGTGATGGTGCTGCTGGCCACTCAGTGCCTGCCTGGCCATGGCATGTCACTCTGTGTCTTTACCTTGGCTGGGTGGTGGGACACTATTCCTCACTCTTTCCTTCCACTGCCAGTGGAAGGACTTCCACATCCACTCACTCTTTTGGAGCTGCTCCCAAATGCAGTCTCATGTTCCCAGTCCCTGCTCCCAAGTGCACTCTCACGTTCCCAGTCCCAGATCCTGCTCTTCCCCTGTGGTCTCCCCATGCACTCTGTCCCACAGACTCCCCTCTCATGTCACCTTAGCTGGCCATACCCCCTCTCAAGGTGGCTGCCAGCCGTGGGTGGCCCCGAGCCCCAAAGGGACAGTCAGTCCCAGAGCTGAGCAGGGGCTGCTTTGCCACCTGAGCAATCCATGGCACAGGTGGGACATGCAGGTCTGAGCCACCCCTTGCCAGGCTTCAGCCAGCAGTGCAGACACCTGTGAGATGCTCAGCTGGCCAGAGCTGCCCTCTCCCAGCCCGAGCAACCTTCGGCACCACACCCTGTCCCCTCTCCTGCAATCCCACTTCTCCAGGCTGGGTGATGAGCTCCCAAGACCAGATGTCTGCAAACCCAGCGGCCCCAGGAATGCTGTGAGCAGCCTGATGGATCCTGCCCCATTAGTGAGGAGCGCTGGAATGTGCTGGATGGACTGGGATCCCTCAAAGATGTTAAATACGCCAGCTCTGGGCTGCCTCCCACTCACAGCCTGTGAGAGTCGACAGCCCTGACTGAAGCCCCAGAGGTGTTGGCATCCTGCCTGTAATTATCTAAGCCCGCCACCTTCCCCGGTCGGAGAGGAAGCAATAAAACAGGGAAGTGGACAAGTCCAGCTGCTCTAATCAGCCCCGGCAGGATGCACGGACTCGGAGCCAAGCTGGAGGCTATTAGCACCCAGTGCTGTGCTTTTGCTCAGCCACACTGGCATTCCCAGCAGAGCCTTCCCCAGCCCTCCCCTGTGCAGACCAAATTCCGGCCCATGGCTGTGAGGGTTCCCCTAAACTGCCCCAAGGGCAGCTCCTGCTGCTTCTGGTCTGGGATGGATGGGGTCCCACTCCATTCCCAGCAGGTTCCAAGCCAGAGGTGGGATACATGTCACCACTTTTGGCAGGGCATTATACCCGTGGGGGCTGGTGCCTCTTGCTTGCCCCACAGTGATTCCACTGAGCCATGCCTCCCCCACAGCAGGAGTATCATCCACACACATGGATGACTCCCAGCTTGTGCCAGAGGGCTCAGCAAGGAGCTTCTCTCCTCCAGCTTTGCTGCACTGACCCTCTCATCCCCTTTCCCAGGGCCTCTTTGAGCTGTTTACTCATTCTATGGTTTCTCCCTGCAGGAATTACAAGTGAGACATTGTGGTGAGTGGTAAGATTTGAAAACCTAGACAAGACAGATGGATGGACATCTCCTCTAGTCCCTAAGGCCTTTTTCACTCACTAGGTGTTCCTTATTTCTTCCAGGACTGACAGCTGAGTGTGTCAGTCTCAGCCCTGGCCCCTGTATCAGCCAAAACAGGGGGACCCTGCAAAGCCCTGCCATGTGTCCCATTGCTTGAGATGGGAGCTGGGTCCCCTGGACAGTGAGGTAAGGAGCACTCACAAGCCAGGCCATGGACTCTGGCACCACAGGACAGCAACAGCTGGGTTCCTGACACAGCTGAAGCAGGGAAAAAGGACACTAGTTCATAATGGTCACAATTCTCCACCAGTGAGAATCACTCTGGGAATGCAAGCGTCACTGCTTTGCAAGCAACATTTCCAGGCACACTGTGAGTGAGTGGGACAAGATGTGGCAGTAGGAGCCCCCTCCTGAGCACACATGGCACTGGCTGTGCCCAGGGAGGTTTGGCACCACCCGGCTGCTCACTCCTCTCCTTGTTCTGGGGAGCAGGTTCAGTTTCACCCTCATTACAGGCTGCTGCCTTCAAGAACAGACAGATGGGAGCCTCAAGCCAGCCAGATGCCTTAGCAGGGCCTTGCCTGGTGTTTTCTCCTGCCTTGTGTCCCAGCACACCTGCAGAGCCCATGCTGTGCTGCAGCCTGTGGCCACTTCTCTCAAATCCCACTGCACACCCCGCTGGGGCCAGGCTTTGTGCTGCCTGGTGTTCAGCCCTGCCCTGAGCGAGGGCTGGCTGCGTTTTCCCTGGGAGCACAGGGCCCAGCAGCCACTGTGCCCCAGCTGCCCTGGGAGCTGTGGTGCTGAGCCCTGGCCATGAGCTGTGCCACAGCCACCGTGTCCCCCGGCCCCTGCAGAGCCTTTGCCCTTGCTCACCTTCTGGATTTTCCTGATCTGGTCTGACAGTGTGTCTAACAGGCGTGTTTTCAGGAAGTCTGTCACCTTGGCCACTCGACCATCAATGTAGTAACTGGAAGGAAGACAAGAAGACAAGGTCAGACAGCTGGAAGTGTCCCTGTCCCCAAACCACGTCCTCCTGTTCTGCTGCTGCCCCATACCAAGATGCTTCCTTTGCTCTGGGGGAGTCCCTGCTTGCACCCTGTCCTATCCTGGCCCTCTGGCCACGCCTGTCTGACAGATGCTTCAGTCTCCAAAACAGGATGTAAGGTGGACACACCCTAAACACTGAGCATCCTGCACTTCAGGAACCATGGGAAGTTTTGCAATTTCTTAACTTTTGCTGGTGAAACTCCGGGGGTAGTATTCCAAAGGCTGGGAGCAAAATGCCACCTGCAAAGGCTTTGCAGCATTCTTGCACAACCTACACCTCCCTTGCTTGCTCATCCAGAAAAATCCTCAGCTGAATCCCCCTGTCAAGAGAGTTGTGGCTGTTAGCAGCAGAGGAAGTCCTGCTCTCACAGAAATACCTTCTGGCCCAAAATGCCAGGGAGTGTTTCCCATACAGGGGGCTGGTTCCTGCTCTCCATGTGCTTGATTTCATGAAGTACAGCTATAGTGCTGCCCATAACAATGTGAATCGTCTAAGTGTGAGAGGAAGGCTCTGAAATGTCTCGCTGCTGCCTCCTGGCTCTGGGACGTAAGGTGAAGCATTCTGTCCTGACTGCACATACCCTGCATCAAGAGGGAATCCCAACCTGCTCCTCCTGAGGAACAGTCCTGGGCTGTCACCTCTCCTCCATGCAAAGAGAAATGGCAGCCCTAGTACATCTCCCAGAGGCTCCTGCCAGTGTTGCAGGGAACAGGATGCCTGCTGCAGCATGCACTGGTGTACCCCTGGGCCAGCCCTTTTTCTGATAAATAGGTTTTGCAAGAGAAACTTTATGAACCTTCTCCTCCCGAATCTGCACTGTGTATCAGCCACTCACCCCAGCAAGCCCCAGAGAATATCAGAGCCACGTTGTGGGGGGATGGAGGTTCCCAGGAACAGCAGCAGCTCTGGCTGGGGCTGGAGGGGCTCAGTCATTGCCTCCCATCCCTCACTGGACCTACATGCACTCGGATTTCACCAGAGCTACACATCCCCTTCTCCATCCCTGCAGACCTCCCTGCAGCTGTGGGTGCTGGGATCCATAACGGGCTAAAGACCTGGGCTCTGAAGAAAGGTGGATTCACCTTTCCAGGGCTGCTTTCTCCATGACATGCATCTCATCCTCACCAGTGAGCACCTGCAGCAGTTGCAGTGGGTGTTTCACTTGGGTGCTGGAATGCAGGAGCATCCCCAAAGGAAGCTGTGGGCTAACTCAGCCTCAGACAGAGCACCTGGCACACGTGCAACATGCACGAGTGCTTGGAGAGGATTTTTGTGTCTCACTGCTCCAAGTCCCTAACTGTCCCAGAGCAGAATTCTATTACAGGCTCAACTTGCAAATGCATTCAACGAGAAGAACCTCTTCTGTCAGCCCTCCCCCAGGCGTGCAGTCCCAGCTGTGTCCCCAGTGAAGCACAGGAATGTGCCAGGCACCCCAACATTGTGTGACTGGGTAAGGAGGCACATTTCTGCATGTCCATGGTGACTGGAAGGTGCTAAGGGCAGAGATAATCTCCAGGGAGAGTTTAGGAAGTGCTGAAAATCATTCCGATCACTTACACACTGCCTGCTGGGAGGAGAGCAGATCTGTGAGCAGCAGGCAGTGGTGGGGTTTACACAGATTACTTTTTAAGACAAAATTACAAAGCAGTGTTCTCTGGGGATGGCAGATGTTTGGAGTTTAGCACCGCACTTAAAAACTGAGCAGAAATGACTTTTTCAGACTGCTGTGGACTAAAAACCCTGTCACCTGGGCTCAAAACTGGCTGAAAGACATAAAAAAGGTTGTATTCACATGGAAAAGATGGAGTTAGATACACCTCAGTCTGTGTAAGACCCTCCAATGCATCAGGTTTTCTGCAGGGTTCAGCTCCTTGGCCAGCATAGTCCCAGGGCCCAGGATAAACCCCTTGGAGAGCAAAGACAAGCTTGCACCTCCTCATCACCTCATCCAAGCACAAGGTGTGCTCTGACATGCAGCTCCTCTGCCAAGGGGAGAGGAGCAGCAGCAGACCCAGAGGAGCTCTGCCCCCAGAAATCACCTGGGGCAATGCTGTTGTACTCAGCATAGCCCAGACCCTACAGGGAAGAGAAATACTCTATTACCATCCTTGCCATGGTAACATTTATTTTTTGACACCTTCATTAACAACCCAAAGACATAGAGACTGGTAGAGGCACAAAGGGCACAAATAAAGTATCAGTATTTCTGCTTCAGTATCAAGAAATCTTGGTAGCATATTTCCTGGTGGCATGAGGAGGGGAACACTTCAGCTTTGGGTGTGTAAACAGAGCATGAAGACAATTACAGGCTTCAGAAAAATGGGCAAGGATCTCTTGCAAATCTGCCTGGGAAGTCCTCAGTTGCCAACAGGTATTTTCATCCTCCTCAGACTAGGAAAAAGGGAAAATGGGACCAGCGGCACAAGGTTTGTGAGGAAGAGAGAGGAGCTGAGGTCTGTGCTGATACCTGGCTACTGGGGGCTTCCAGCTGTAGGCTTGAGTTAAGGCACTTCCATTTAGTAACTTTAACTGTCAGTATAGGCAGTATAGAAATCCACAAAATGCAAAAAACTGTCAGGCCTTTAAAGCAAGAGAAGAGCTCATTAGGCGTGGAGTTAGAGTTAGAGCTCATTATTCCTTGGAGTAAAGGCTGCAGCTTTGCTGATATTTACAATGACTCAGTGCACTTGACTTTAAAAAAAATCCCAAAAAGCAACAACCTAAAACAGTCACAACTCTTCAACCTCCAAAAAAGCCAGCAGCAGCTGCAGAGAAATCCAGCACTGACAAATGCCTCTCCAGGCCTGCCCTGGGGTCCATGGCACTCACATGCTGCTCTCCTAAGTCAGCAGGGAGGTGAATGGACAGACCCTCCCCAGCAAGGGCAGGGGTCTCTGTCAGCCACGACTCTGCAGAGGCAGAGCACACACGCAGCTCTTGGACAAGCTGTTTGTCTCCAGCACAGGCTGACAGCTCTGTCAGTGGGCTCTGGGTACAGCACAGCAACCACAGTGGCCCTGAAGCCTAGGAGACATCAGCATGCACAGCATGAGCACTGCCCATGCTGTTTCTCATAATTCAGGAGAGAATAGACATGGCCAATTATATACAGAGCTGGGCCATTGTGTCCCCCTGTTTGATGCCACTATCTTTATAAACAGGCAGTCTGCAAGAAGATGAGAAGAGTCAGCCAAGAAAAAGAGGGATCTAGCTACCAAATCCCAGATGAGACATACGTCTTGAAGGAAAGACCATGTACCTCTACTTCTGGGTGTCCTACTATAATTTGGATGCTTGTTATACAAAGCTGAGACAAATTCTCCCCCTCTTCTTACATTGCTCCATTTCTAAAACAATCATTTGACTGTGCCATAGAAAAGCAGGATGAGATCAGTGCACTTTGCAAAGGGAGGTGTGACTGGGCTGCTCTGGAGGTGGCCAAACCTGAGCGTGGTGCAGGGGAAGGACTCAGCCAAGGGCTGGGCAAGAATTTATGCCAGTGCTAGGAAATGAACCACCCCAATTCCTGGCCTCCATCCTTTGATGGATCTGTAGCATGGGACACAGATGAGCTGAGAACAGTAGTGAGGCAGAGCTGAACACAGCTGCCAGTGAGAAATGCCCTTGTTCTAGAGCAGGCTGCAAGGCCAGGCTGCACACAGCTCCCCACTCCTCCCAGGGAGGGACAGTGCCAGCCACCAGAGCACTTGGGCAACTCAGGGGCTGGTTAGATGTCTCTGTCCTCTCACCTCCAGCTCTTGTGGTGAATTTAAAATTGTTTTCTGGCAAGATCCATGATTTGCTGCACGGGACCATAAGCATTGTACCACGTTTAATGAAGGCAGTGCACTGACTCCTGGGCAGCTGGTTTCATTTACATCCTCCTTCATTTTAAAGAGAAACCTTTGCCCCTATTATCTGACCTCTTCTTCTGTTGCAGTTAATTACATTAAAGCCCACTTCCCAAAGCTCAGGAATTTCCGGATCTACTTTGCTGGCTGCCGCTACGGGGAGAGTCTGCTTGGAACAGGGAGGGTCTGCTTGGAATTAGGGCACCCGCCTGCCAGGGACAGCGAGCAGGGCAGATCCTCACGTCAGCAGGACACCCTGCTGCCACTGCAGCTGTGAAACGGAGACCCCTCTGCTGGCCCTGGGCCCTGAGCACCCTCCTGAGGAGAGGGGTCTGCAGCCCAGGACGTGGGGCAGCCACCCTGCTTCCCATGGAGGAGAGAGGAGGACACGAGCTGCTCCTTCCAAAGCCCTGCAGGCACAGAGGAGAGCTGCTGCCCACCTCCAGTCAACTAATAAAGGCTTTGGTGAGGAGTGACGGGGGCTGTTCTCTGGCCCCAAAGGCACAGCTCACACCCAGGCCTTTCTCTACCCCCACACAGGATGCATTTGCCCATCTCGCCCCCGGGAGCCATCCCTGGCCTGTGCCATGTCCCCAGCCTTGCCCTGGCATTGCCTGGAAATGTGCTGGTGGCCAGGGCCATGGTGCTGCCAGGAACTGTTCCCTCCATCAGACAGAGAAGAGGATTGCAAGCCAGTGGGCAAAGCTGTGCCC
Organism: Passer domesticus; assembly: GCF_036417665.1. Lineage (NCBI taxonomy): Eukaryota > Metazoa > Chordata > Aves > Passeriformes > Passeridae > Passer > Passer domesticus. The sequence goes on along the minus strand of NC_087481.1, from coordinate 44,671,643 downwards.
TGACCAGGTTTATTTACAGGTTGTAGTGGGTTTGGATTTAAAACCAGCACACAGGTGCAAATGGGTCAGAGACTCCTTTCTGCAGCTCCCTCCTCCAGGCACAGCCTGTGAAGGCACAGCCCCCAGAACACTGAGGCTGATGTGAGCCCAAATGTACACGCTGGGTGCACACACTGGTAGGTGTGTCCAAGCTGGGCAACTCTCTCCTGGCACCTCTGGCAAATCTGCCCTGTGAGCATTTCCCCCTGCACGCTCAACATGACTTGGCCAGAAGAGATGTCACCCAAACCAAGCCTGGCAAAAGCATTTTAAGCAAAATCTCACACATGCCTGTGTGTCTGGCACCTCTCATTTGCCACACAGGGCAAGTGACTTTGTATCTTGGAAGAGAAGGTGGCATTCTCCAAGAAGCCACAGGGACAGATGTCAGCTGGTTTTGAAGATGTAAACATTTGCTTTCCCCATAAGTAATAGGTATTTGTGTTTCAGAGGGAGCATTGCATGAGGATTTGCCCATTAAACATGACAAACTTGGAGCTGTGTGAAACACTTCTAATGGAAAAGCAGTTGTGCAGACTGAGAGTGTGCTGGGGGATGGAAGTGGGCACAGCTGCAGGTTTAAGCAGACAATGAATCTTGCCCATGTGTGAGGACACCAGCACAGAGCAAAGACATGGGTGTGGGGAGGATTCTGGGCAGTGGGAACCCACATCCAAAGGCTGATGGGGTCTGCGTTCACTCATAACCAAACACAACAATCTAAATCACCAGGGAAATGCCAAGTCTCTTGGAGCCACTGTCACACCCTCCTTTAGAGGAAATTCCCTGAGCACTTTGAAGCCATTCACACATCCCTCTCCAGCAACACTTTACTTCTGAAGAGGGAGGCACACATGCTGAGTGATGTTATGTATGTAAGTGAAACCATACTCAGTTGAATGAGTGAGGCTCACTGGTGAGCTGCTTATTTCTACCCAGTGTCACTTTTCTATCAATTATATTTCAGATATATTCTGTTTTCACACTGAGAATAGGGCTCCTTGCAATATATTCCCTTCTCAATTCCCCTTCTGGATTGAGCACAGACTTTTCAAAGGAATAACAGATTTGACAAATTTATAACCAATATCCCAGGAGAACGTTAGGGTTTGGAACCAAAATTCTCATACTTGAAATTAGACAGCAGTTTAGTTTCCTGCTAATAATTTTCTTCTTGGATACAAAGGAACTTGTTTTGTTTTGTTTTGCTGTTTGGAGCAGAGGGATGAGACACTGTTTTGACATTTATTCATAAACAGTACAGAAGCCCAGCTCAGAGCTGTGGCCATTGCCAGTCCTCACAATCACATACGAGTGCTATCTCCAGAGCTGCAAACCCCGGCAGGGGGAGAAGCAGGAACACTGCAGTGGAAATGGGTCAGCAGGAAGCAGCTCAGCTCTGCTGACCCTTGTGGGGAGCTGCACCAGCCCTCCCATCCACAAGCTGCTGCTTCAGCACCAGACCTGACAAGCACTTCAGACTGACCCTATAAGAAATGCTTTCAAAGCAGCCATGCAGGCAGATTCCCTGCACACCAGATGAAACTCCACATCTGAAGCCTGGAAGATTGTTCCTTCAGCTCATCCAAGGGCTTGGCCCAGCCATCAAGCCCTGCTGCAGAAAGCAAATTCCTGGACTAAGTAAATGCGATCAGCACATCGTGTAATCATGAAAAGCAAATTCCCAGATGAGACATAGATCATCATTGCACAGCATGAGCCTGTAAGTAACACAAATCCTGCTCCAATTGCTCTGCTACCCCATTGTCCCCCTTGCAGCAAGCTGCTGCTGCCTGGCAGAGAAACCCAAGGAGCTAAACACCAGGCAAGCTCCCTGAGACAAGCCAAGCTCCAGGAATGGGACTTGCAGGTTGCTGGTCATGTCTGGTGCTATAAACCCCTCTAAGATGCCAACAGTTTCTTCTGCAGCAGCCTCCAAGGTTAACACTGACACAGAGACCACGGCTGTGCTTGCAGGACAGCCTCGTGTGTTACACCCCACTGAGCTCTGCTTCAGAGCAGGTGTCCAAAGGGCCTTTGCAGGTGATGGATTTACAAGCCCCACTGCTGCACTTCAGCAAAGCAGCTCAAAATCCCTCATGAAGGGTCATGGTGAGGAATAAGCTTGGGAACAAGACCTGTGGGCACCACACTCAAGCACACCTTGGACCTGAGACCCTGGCTCCATGCTCAGGCCAGAGTCCTGCATGGGAAGTATAACCCAGCATGACACCAAATCCACTTTTTCTGAGAACAGAATGGTCTCACCATAGTTTTTTTTTTTCCTCCAGTGAATACTTGTCTCTGAAATGTGTCCTTTCTGTGGCAGGAGAGAGTCCTGCCTGCCCCACAAACTCTCTTGCTATCAATTTTGGTGGTCACTGCTGTACTTTTATGGTGCCCCACCTTTGCACTGGTGTTTGTACTCCTACTGCAGAGAGCCACAGCCTGCTGGGGAGCCTGCCTCTGGCCACAGCATGCAAACTGCAGCAGGGGAAAATAAGAGGAAGGAAAAGATGTTTTTGGATTTTCCCTCAAATAAGAAAACCTCTCCCACCACAGGGTGCTTGTAACACTCAGTGCTACAGCTCAGAGCTTCCTTTGCTCTTCTGAAATCCAGTATTTGTAGGACCAGGGGGAAAAACAGGTAACAGCATCTCTCTCAGCCTCAGCTGGGCCAGGATCTTGGATGTTCATCCCCTTTTAGCTGATATCTGCTCCTGGGGCTCTACCTGCACGCAGGACACAGCGGCGTGTCTGTGGACACCCTTACAAAGCAGAGTGGTGCATGGAGCATTATTTGTTTACCATTGCACTAAGATGCCTCTCCCTTGTCTGGATGAACCAGTTTAGATTCAGGCCAGTGGGCATGAGGAGACAGTGACTGGGGTGAAAGGAAAAGGGCTTTCAGATAGTCCCATACATCTGTCACATGTGGCTTTTGCCTCCTTGTTGTCCCTACCCAGGCCACTCCTGGAGCTGCCTGTGCTCCCAGCTGCCTCTGGAGACTCAGCAGTCCAGTTCAGGCCTTTGTTTCCAGCAATCTGTCAGGCCAGGCATGCAGGCAGTGGTATTTTTGTTCTGTGTCTCAGCTGCAGAGGTAAAGGTTATTACATCCACTCCTGTAATTGTTTGAGAGGCTCGAGAAAGAAGGGCAGAGCCTCCTTCACCTGTTTAAATTCTGCAGGACAGAGGAGGTGGCTGCAGCACATCTGCCCCTTGACACCCAGAGAGCACATCAGCTCTGTCCCCAGCATCTGTGATCACTGCACTGAGTTGGAAAATAGCAGGAATGGTGAATACCTACTGTTGCCAGGTAACAGCATCCACCGTGCCGCCGGCCACTTTCATGAACCTATGGGAGACAGAGGAAGAAACCAGATAAGGCCAGTGCTGTCACAGGGGAAATCCTAAACAACCAGTGCTCATCCTACATCACGAGATAACAAAGGTGGCCACTGTGCCCACAAATATTTTCTAATGAAGCCTCTGTGTCCTTAAATAGAAGGAATAAATTCTACTTAATCCAAGTGCTTGTAGCAAGCACAGCTCAGAACAACAAAGTGAAACCCATCCAGCAGCAGAGCTCTGGGAATCATTTTAGAGTAGGTAGGGAGGGCTTTTGAAACACAACAGCATTTCAGAAACGAGATCTTGAGGTATGTATTAAATTCTGTGACTTTAACAACTCTCAATAGAAATTAAAGAACATATTTTAAATGTTCATTTAAAAAGGAGATTCTTCTTAGCCCCCAATATGTATTTAATCTGAGGAACTCTTTGCCTGGATTCAAGCAAGGACTGGAAAATGGAAGAAAATGGAAATAAAACCCAGCAAAGCTATTAGGTGCAAAAATGCCACCTCCTGCTCAGGAAGCTCCTGAGGAAGGGAGGAAAAGCTGGACTAACACAGCTAAGTGCTTTTCTTTTTTTGACTCTTTCTTTGGCATTGGCTATTAGCAAACTGTGGGATTCTGACCTGGCTGCCCTTCTGGTTTATTCCATTCCCACACCTAACCACAGCACTTCCATGGACAAGGTTAAAGTCAGTGATTTTTGGGCATTATTCTCCTGATGGATTTTGACCTGACTAAGAATATACTTCTTCCAGACAGCTCCTGTTTGAGTCAGACTCCAGGCTACACAGGTCCACCTGCTCACACTGCCAGTCCCAAAACCAAAGCAATTCCTAATTCTGGGCACCATGTGCAGCCACCACAGAAGGAGATGGTAACTGCAGGGGTGTCTCCCTGGCTCCCCAGCCCAGCAATCCAAACAGCACCTTGGAAAACTGTAGCTCCCAGGAGGAAGCCCAAGCAGTTCTTACATTCTCATGCTCAGGGGCATGGATATGGAAGCACACAGAGGCACGCTCTGACTGCACAGGCACGTTGTCTGTGCAGGAGTGCAACGTGGCTGATGCCTTTTGGAAGTGGTAATGCACACACATGACAGGAGACATTTGCTGCAGCTCATGGATGTGCTGAGAAAGGAAACGATGCTGTGTTTTCCTGGGCTGCTTTTGGTGCACGAGGATTCCAGGAACACAGCAGCGGTGTCACAGCTGTCCCAGCTCCACACTGGGGTGAGCGGTGCTGGGTCCAGCCACCCCGAGGAGAGCCCCATGACCGAGGGCAGGGAAGGGGAAGGTTTGTGAGGAGAGACCATCAGAGTATTTGTCATGGCAGGGGCGAGCAGCAGCTTTCTGGCACACGAGCCTCTAATCAGGTCTGAAACAAGAGCAGCAAGCTTCAGGCTAAATATAGCTCGGAAATGATCATTCTGACTTTAAATTAATGACCATGGTCAATTATAGACTGGGACAAAAGGGCAGCTGGACCCTGTGGAGCATAAGAGGATGCTGGCAAAGGCAGGAATAATAAATCCCTGCAGACAGAGAGGGAAGAGATACAATTAGAAATGGAAAAACAATAACATGCTGTAAACTCCTGTAGCATTGATGTATCCCCAATTCTGCTGCCCAGCAGTGCTGAGAGCTCAGCTCCCAGGCTCTGTAAAAGATGCAAAAGCCTTTCTGAAATGCTTTTACATCTCTCTTGAGGGTCAGGCCTGGAAGACCAGTTGGCAATGCAATGGCTGAGGACAGTTCCTCCCCAGCTGAGCAGGGGGACAATATCAGCTGGGCCAGCCCTGGTGCAGCCATAGGGAGAGGTGTGAGCTCCCCACAACTCACACCTGGAAAAAAGAAAATTATGCTAATATTACTGAGGAGACATTGCTGTTGTATAAAACTAAGTGTGCAGAAATGTGCCAAAAGAGTCAAAAACCCCAGCTGCCAGGTTTTATATTCTCTGTACAGGGGCTGCTGCATAAAATGTAACGCACAAAGTCTATAAGAGTAAACTAATGAACTCTAAACTGAAATTATGAACACAATCTGTATTGGATCTGAAGATCAATATGTTGCAATTGGATTTGAAGATTAGCTCAACTTGTTTTCTAACCTCAAATGCTTTACATTCTGGCTGAAAGAAAACCATCCTGGACTTCATAGAATCACCTCTTCAGGCTCAGCTTGGCACTCTCCCCTCACAGACCAAAACCATGAGCAGACCAAGCTTAAAGAAAAAAACCTCTGTTTTTCCTTGCCATTTTCATAGGTAGCTCTGTTGAAGACACACCTTCTACAGTGGTCTTTGAGCAGGGACTGAAAAGCCAAGCAAACCCTCATTATAACCTGCTGGAGCAGCAGAAGCAGGACATCCATATGCCCCATCTCCCACATCTCTAGGAAGCTACTTGGCCTCCCGATAAAAAGTTCCTGAGAAACTGTTATAGGGCACAGGCACCACTCAGGCAGCAGAGTGCAGACCAAAAACAGCACAGAAAGGCCCTGGCTTGCTTAGTGTTCCTCTTCTGCCTCTATAATAGCAAGATAAATCAGTTACTTCTGTTAATATCAAAATCTTACGATAAAACATACATATCTAGCTCGAATTTTCTTTAGCATGTTTGTTTTCCTTTCTTTCTGTTTTCTTCCTCTTTCCTTTTGTTGAGATTTTTTGCAAGATGAAGTTCCTGGTAATTCTTCAAGCCCTGCCTTTAGAGCTGGAGTTGTTCCTGGAACACCCCAGATGTCTTCAGAGGGAACCTAGAGCAGCCCAGCAGCCAGCAAGGGGTACTGCAGGAACAAGAGATGAAAAGCCTATGGGAGGTGGAGAGGCAGTAATGCACAGGTATCCGAATCTCCTTGTTTTAGGAACAGGGATTTAACTAATCCCTTTATTCCTATAGCCCCTGTGCTGCTCCATCCACAGGTTTAGAGGCCAGTGGAGATCCACACAGTCAGGATGACCAGTGACACATTTTCCCTTGGGATTTCCTGGGCTGTGTGATTCCCATGTGCGCGGCACGGCGCAGGCACAGTGAGCCAGACGCTTCCGGCAGAGCTCAGACCCCTGCACATGTGCTGCACAGATGGGCTGGGCTGGCACAGTAAATCTGCCATTTTCCTACACACTGGGGTCTCTCTGGGAGCACCAATTGACCCTGCAGCACATGTGCACTAAATCCCTCCCTGAGAGGAGCAGTGGGGCAAGCTCAGCCCATGCTGTGCTGGCAAATGCTGCAGCACTGCCCCCTAATTCAGAAGGGTGGCAGCCCCAGTGCCTGCCCATGGAACACCCCTGGCTGGGTTTCCACATATGAGAAACCTGGGCCCATGTTAAAATCCTCAAGAAAAGTCCTTGAAATCTTCTGGGACAGCATTTCTAGGTGGGAAAGCAGAACACATCAGAGACATGTAGAGGAATAGGAATCTTGGGTAGGGAGTTCCTGATTCTGAGGATGAGACAAAGTCACTGAGCTTGATATGGATATCTACATGACAGGGGATAGGTTTAGATTAGGTATTAGAAGAAACTCTTCACTGTAAGGGTGATAAGGCACAGCAGCAGGTTGACCAAAGAAGCTGTGGATGCCCTATCCCTGGAAGTGTTCAAGGCAAGGTTGGATGAGGTCCTAGGTAACCTGGTCTATTAAAAGGTGTCCCTGCCCATGCAGGGGGTTTGGAACTAGATGATCTCTAAGGTTTTTTTCAATTCAACCCACCCCATTACTCTGTGATACGTCCATCTTGTCCTTGCAGCTGGCTCTGTGCCAGCATCCAGGCCACCACTGCCACCATTGTGGTGCCCTGCATCGAGCTAGAACTGGGAAAAATGTAACTCAGCATTGCCCAGTGGCTCAGACAGTTCACAGCTCTGTCCCACAAATGGTAGTACTAGCACAAAGTGGAGCTCACCCCACAGGTCATGTGTGAGCTGTGGGGGAAGGAGCAGGAGGGCTGCAACACCTCAAGATGGTGGTACCCAAACCTGTACTGGGACACCATGGGTCAAATCTGACCTCTTCCAGAGCATCTCCCATAACCACATCTCCCAGGACCACAACTTTCACTTTAGTGTTGGCAGATACCTGAAACACATCTCCTGCTTTGATTCAGTACTTGCCAGTCATGGAGCACCTACTGCAACCTCAAGTAAATTGCTCCCATGGTTAATTAAACTCCAAGTACGTTATTTCTCATGTGAACGTGTCTGGATTCAGCTGCCAGCCTCTGGAACTTCCTAGGCTTATTCCTGATACATTAAAGAGACAACCACATTTGGAAATCTCTTTCCCATGCAGATAATTGCAGATTTTCATCCTTTACATTATTTAAAAAAAAAAAAAAAAAAAGAAAAAAAGAAAAAAAGAAGCCATGCTGTAACAAAGAATGCAGCTGCACAAGGAGAAAAGTTATTGCAGAGGCACCCAAGTGGTTTAGCATCTGAATGACACCTGAGTGCTGGACTTTACAAACAGGGGTTATTTCATCTGCTACTCCCTGAAGAACTACAAAATAGAGTCCCTACCCTGCACAAGCCCCAAATGTAGGAACAAGACTGGCCCACTTGCGGTTGTGGTGGTGCCCTGGTGGACCCCTAGAGCAAGGTGGCAGATCTCTGCCCTTTGAGCCAACTGTGATGGGTAAAAAACCCCTTTCATCTTGTGTCTCAGCTGGCTGTGAGGGTCACTAAGGCCCAGGCTTTACTTACTGACTTCTTCAGGTTCAGCAGCACAACTGAATACCTGCAGACCCCCACTAATGCTGCCAAGCCTTTATGCTGCAGTGGATATTCATGAATTTGATTCTGGGGAGCAGAGTCTGGTGTGAAAGGTATAAATCTGCTGATATGTTGTACTCTCTGTCTGCTCAGCATCACCTTCCTTCAGCCATCCTGATCTCTGGTAGGGCTGTAGAAACCTTCCAGCAAAGAGGGCTTTTTGTCCTTGGGGGGAGCTCAAGGAGGTAGGAGACAGGGACTCAACTGGGCCTCACCTACCTCTGGCCTCCACAGCACCCTGTGACAATTACTTACACAGTGCCACTGCCTACCATGTGAATAACCTTCCTCCTTCTTTACAAAGCTTCCTTCCAAACTACTTTCTGCACCGTGAACAAACCACCCCATTCACAGGCTCTTGGGCCTCTGTAACACTTCCTCTGAGCTCTCTTCTCTCTTCTGAGCTGAAGAGGCATGGCCTGTTTCATCTCTTCTCATGTGAAGAAATAACACACTATGCACATCCTCAGCTTCCCTCTGTAACCTCCTGGTTCTATCACATCTTTTCTGAGATGAAATGACTAAGACTGTAGATAGCAATCAGAATGAAGGTACAATGTGTACTTGCACAGTGCTGTAATCTCATCTATGTTTTCTTATCCATTTCGTTCTTCCTGTACAGGTGACTGTGAATCCAGAAATCAAATTAAGTTTCAGAAGCAACAACTACATTAACTCTTTCCTCCTACAAGAGCAGTAGCTAAATCTTTTGCTTATATCTCAGCTCCTTGACCCTGCTTTATTACCAACTGCAAAATGAGTCATCACATCCTTCACACCTCATTTCAACGTATTTAGGAATTGAGTCACTCAGAACTTCAATGCTACCAGAGCTTGAGTTCATGCTGCAGTGACCTCCTCCTCCCTTTGTACCACTAATTTAAAGTTCCTTGTCTTGTGCCTTTAATTTTTGCACAAAATTCTTGCTCTGGATCCAGTGAGTGTCCTGGTACAGTCTGTGCCACCAGCCTTGTGGTAGCTTTTGTAATACAATATGGCAAGGATATACTTTTTTTTTTAAGAAAGTCAAAGAGCCAAAGCAACTTCTAAAAATCCAGTGTTTACAAGTCCCTTGTGTCGAATATGGCAGAAGTCCTTCTCAGCAAGAGGACGGGAAAAATGCCTACATTCATTCCTAAAATTCATCCAGAGTCCTTCCCTTTGCCAGATACCACCTACTCCAGTTACTTATTTCTTGTTCTTGAATTTAAACAAGCAAGCTCTGTCCATACACTGTCTTTGGCTGCTATTTGGATAAAAACTAATGCCTGAACTGAATGAGGAGTGCTGACCTGCACAGACAGGCACAGCCCTCTTCATCCTCATGATGGCAGAGACATAAGGCAAGGGCAGCTGTCATTGAAACACTAGCAAAATCTCTCCCATTTTAAGCACCTTGATTTTGCTTTGGTGGAACCAAAATGGTTCCATTTCATGAACTGTAAGCTAACAATTCTCTCAACCAGATAAGTGTTAGAAACCTTGGCTTGGTGTTGGTTTGTGGGTTAAAGGAACAGGGCTGAAGACTGTGTCAGGTATTAACCTGACCCCTACTTGGCTGCCCACAAATAACTAAGACATGCCCCCTCCCAGTCCTGGCACATCCACAGCTGGCAGGGAGGAAGGGCTTCTTCTTAACCACCACTGACAAAAGTGCTCCTTCAGCTTTATGGGCTCCTTTCAGACCTCTGTGGTATGACATTGCCAAAAGGAGACACAGGGAACCAGATGGGTGGTTAAGTCTCCACAGGCATTACAAACCAGGAGCAGGAGGCAGAAAAATAATGACGGATGAGGAATTTTTGGGCCTTGCAAGGGGAGCACTGACAATTGGGAGCCTCATCACCTACTTCTGCCACGTGGATAGAGGTGCTGTGTCCCTGTGACCAGAGGGTGGATGCACAATGGTGACTGCTCGGCGAAAGGGGCCAAGGAGGCTGGAAAGAGGGCAGAGAAAAGCCAAGGAGCCACAAGATCTGGTGAGTTTGGGATCTGTGAGATGAGGAATAGGGAAAGAATGCAGCTCCAGACAAGAAAGATTTTCACTTCTTTGGTGACTCAGGAGTCTCAGGACCTGACCTGGCCACAGAGCATCAACAGCCAGTCTAGCACGGGCAAAAGTTCCTGCCAGCCCTTACCCTGCCAGCATTGCTGCAGCTCCTGCCATGGTGGAGGTAACACACTGAAACTTGTGAGTTACCAGTGGCAAAAACTGGGCTACACCAGCTGAGGAACAATGGGTGATGAGAGCCCAGAGTCAAATCCACCCACACATGCCAGCCTAAGTTTTGTACTACGTTCTGAGCTTTAACACGTTTTGGCATCTCTCCTTCCTGATAGCTTTTCCTCTTCCAGCACCAAATGGGCTATCCAGCCATGCATTAACCTTTGTGTCTGATTCCTGATCTGCTGTTAAAATCTATGTTAATTCCTTAGAATCCCATAATTTTTTCCCCAAGCCAATTCTGAGCAGTTCTGGGATCCCTGTACCCGCAGACGCAGTAGGTAGCTAACACAGTCTGCTCTGCAACAGCTCAGGCTGCATGAATGGTCTAATTAACACCTCATCAAACTCAACTGTTGGTTGCGTCTGGAGAAATTCCCTCTTGCACCTGTGCATCCACAAGACACCATTTCTAGCCTCCTGCATAGCAGGCCCAGCCACTGCAGAGCCTGTCCTTACACCATCAGCAGCAGCCCAGCTCCAGGACCTGCCTGCCCAGGGTGACACGGATGGCTGTGGCTGCACTGAGCCATTGCTCCCTGCAGGGTGGTGGAGGAGCTCAGGGACAACAACTCAGCACTGAGGAGTGTGCAAAGCCCAAGCTTCTGTGCCTCAAGCTCTCCTTCCCTCACTACATCCCACCTCCACCATTGGGAAGTGCATAGCTGTCACCCAGCACAGCTCGGTGTCACCTGCCTAAGGCCAGCCTCTGCTGGGGACAGTGTGCCCACCCTCCTATATGCTGCAAACTTTTGGGTGCCCAAACTGTCCATTATTGTAGCAGACCCCAGAGAAAGGGGGCACCTCAGGAGGGGTTCAGTCCCACCCTGTTCTGGAGGACAGGCATAAGGATTTAGTCAGAAGAGCCCTGGAGGTGTTCAGCAGATGCAAATGCCCAAGTCATGTTGACATTGCCATTGTTTCAGGACAAAATTTAAGCACAAATGATAAATTTAGTTTGGTTGCTTGAGATAACAGCTAAAAATAGACTAGAATGTTTGGAACACAGAGTATGGAACAGGAAAGTATTATTCTAGTTAATACTTCACAGTGACGTTTTTCTCTGAGTTTTGGGACATCAGGTATCTCCAGAGGCTTTCCCTGGAGATCATCTAATGCCAGCTTCTACTGCTGGAGAGCACTCCCTGGGCTTGTCTGAGGTCTCCTGTCCCATTTCAGCTAATTTCCATTACTTCTACCAAAACTCGCTTGCTGACTTTGTGTAACACAGCAGAGCTTGCCTGGCAGACAAATCCACCCATCCCATCTTTGCATCAGGGATGTCATCTCACCCCTCCCGCCTTCCTTAACTCTTGATGTATAATCATCCACTTGACATATCACCTCCTATGTGGTTGACTTCAGCTGTTCATCACAATTTTTTTTAAAAATAAGATAAAAACTACAAATTCCACATCATCAGCACTATGAGCTACATACACTTCACTCAGGAGCCTTCAACCTACCATGAGCACCACGTAGATCACTCATGGGGGTCTAGCAAGGCAGATGGCAGATTTGCCTTTGAGAGAACCTTCCTAAATTCCCTCTCCTCTCTCCTGCTTGCTGACTGTGTGTAGCTCTTTCAGGACCCTGAGAGGCACATCCTGGCTGTGACAGCACGAGGCACATGCTGAGCCACATCTTTCAGACCAGTTCTGGATGCTGCTGCAGAAGACAGAGCTTTCAGCAGCACTAACCCACATATTGACGAGACCTTGGGGAGCTACTGGGAATAAAGCTCATGCTGTCAAAGAGCTTAGGCACTGGGGTTTATATGTTTATCCTTTTGCAACTCCCTGCCCAAATACTGCAAATGAGTGTTTAGCCCTTTGTCTTTGTGTAATCAGACTTGTCCCTCCTCTTTACGCCCTGCCTGGTAATAATGGGGTCTTTATGTGGAAAGACCAGCAGCTCTTTTTCCACAGGACCCCGCAGGCTGTAAAGCCATGTAGGCGTGTGCCACTTGCTGTGAGCTGCAGACACCAAGATTTGGAGTGCAGGACACAAGGTTTCTCCATGGGAGAGACAAAACTCTTTGAGCACCCATGGAACAGAGTGATCCTGGAAGGCAGGGATGGCAGCAGAGAAAAGAACATATATCTTGGAGAGCAGGCATGCTCATCAGAGCTTTTCCACACCAGTTGGGGGGTTTATGAAGAGCCCCACTATCCCGTCACCAGGGCTGCAGCTCTCACATATCCTCCCTTTCATCTGAGATGGGGTGTCTGCCATTAGCTCCACCAGACTGTACACTTCAGCCTTGCTCCCAGGGCTGCTGTCAGTCAAAACACAGCCCAGCAACATTTAGCTGCCGGACCACCCTGGCCATGCGACTTGGCTCTTCCGACCCCTCTTCCCTGGGACCCGGCTGCGGCGCACGAAGGGCAAACACAGCAGTAGGACTTCCCTTTCTCTAATAGCTTCTTGGCTCTCATCCCCATTGTTTTCCTTACTCAGCCTGCTCCTCCCGGCGCTAATAGATTTCCTGCTGATCAAGGCTACTACAGCATTCTGTAACTCCCCGTGCGCCGCTCCCGCGCGGTGCCAAGCGCAGGCTCCGTGGGGCATCAACCACAGCCGTGGCGTGGGCACAGGGGCTCTTCCCCCACTTTCATCACTGGGAGGGATGCTGGTGTCGCAGCTGGTTCAACCAGCTTTATGGTCTCTTTGTGCTGCTGCAGCAGAGCTGAGAATCTGGCCCTGGCTCCCTCCCCGCCTCGCTGGGGACTGCATCAGTGTGCTGTTTATTGTTTCTGCCAGATCATTCCTGCAGATGTTAATGAATGCTAGACCCAGCTTTGCTCCCAGCAGAGTCCCTTCCACACCTCCCCCTGCCCAGCCTTCTGCACTGGAGTTTCTGTTTACAGTCCTGCAGGGAATTTCCCTTCTGCTGCATGGTCTTCGAGCCACACAGACCCAGCTCCTGCTGCCAGCAGGCTCCCACACCTCCCTGATTCCTGCAGCTGTCCAATGTCACCTCCAGGTGTCTGCATCCCTCTCTGTCACCATTCCTTCTCCACCTCTGGCCTTCCCAAACTAGAGACATGCCAATCCCCCTAGGAGGGAGAAGAGAGCTTGGCCAGTGAAGAAAGTTGCTACAGGTTCTTCCTCTGCACAGATGGAGGAAGTGCATGGAGGAGAAATCACCAAGTGGGAAGAGCAAAGCAATTTGTCCAGGAGGACTCAGAGATAATAATGTGCACATTGGTAAGTGGTGCCAGGACCCACATCCTCACCCTGCAGCTCTTGGGCTTGCAGCAGCCTGCATCCACACCACTGCATTATCTTAACATCCCAACAAGGTGGGAACCTCAGTCTGCCTATAACTGGGAAACGCTGGAAATGCTTGGGAGAGTGTTAATTAGTTCATCCCAAGATGCCACCAAGCACCTCTGCAGAACTTTAGCCGTACACTTGACTGTGTTCCAAAGCCTCTGGTTCTGTGGTGGCTCAGCCACACAGAGCCTCACTGTCCTGGAGGCTGTTGGACATTGGGAAGCCAAGGAGCAAGCCTACCTGCTGCCAAGGCCATTGGTTTCAGGAGGGGTTTCTGAGCTCTTTTTGATCAACCCAACACCACTTACCCTTCCAGGAAAGAAACAACATTCTTTCTGGGCCTTCCAATGTTCGGCCCATAGAGGTGTGCTCTGGAGTAAGTGCGGATAAGCTGCAGCAGGCTTCTCAGCTGAGTGTAGTCCTTCCCCAGCTGGCTGCCGTTCACAGAGCGGCCGATCAGTGTCCGATAGTTATTGGGCTCTGGGAAAATAAAAATTGACAAGCAAAACATGTCAGCTCTGCTTCCTCCTCTGTGCTTCCAGAGAGACACACCTCACCCTGCCACACAGCTGGAGCTCCACAGAGGACGCAGGCAGCTCTGCAGAACCACAGAAGGAGCCTTTGGGGAGTGGATGACAGCCACTGCCTGCTCTCATGTGCTCCTTTTGCTGTGTGCTGGGTGGAGAAGCTGTACCTTGGTGTCATGCTCCTGTCCCCATAGGGTTGCCCACTTCCCCTGGCACTGTAGCCCCACACAAGTCCCTACAGTAGATGGCCCAGCCCCCCAGGACCAGCTGGGCCCATAAGCCAGGGCAGAAACATTTCATGTGCTTAATACCAACTGAGAGAACTGTCCAGCTAAGAGACTCACTCACACCAAGTCTTAGAGGTGGTGCTGCCTTACAGCAGGGGCCTCTAAATCCCTCTGGAAATACACTGGTAAAGCATCCTGGGAGCTACAGGTATCCTCTTCCAAAAACTGAGTATCTTTCTGCTACAGCAAGCTCCATTCCCCTGGCTCTCCTGTTCCCACACTCACCATTGCCCAGCTCCCAGGAGATGTTGTACTTCTTGCTGGCACTGTACTTCAGCAGGCTGAGGGCATTGGAGCTGTTCCAGGAGTTGTTGGGATTTCGGCGCAAAGCATTCAGTGCAAAGATCAGGTGAAGGCCAGAGCAGTCAGCAAAGTTATAGAGTTTGTCTAGAGACCTGGCTGGGAAGAAACAAAAAACAGTTTGTAATTCAAAGGAAAGCTAGTTCCAGGGGGGTTCAAATGATCCTGCTGTCTATCATACCCTGCCTTCTATGTAGGATGAGCCAGGGTCAAATGCCATCCCCACGACATCTGTAACCACAGAAAGGCTCCTGACCTTTGAAACCCAGATAGGATTCCAGGTGTGGGTTCATCTCCTTCCAGCATGAAACTTGGATGCCCTCCACCTCTGTGTCAGAGCTGGGGCCATGTTACCAGAGACAAGTGACCTTATAACATCGCTTTTCATCTGCTCTTGGCAAGGAAAGTTTGTCCTTTCCTGTGCTTATTCTGCCTTGCATCTCTTTCAGAGCAGATCCCTGCAGTGTCTGGGAAGAGGACCAGGAAGTCACCACCCTAAAGCTGCCACTCTCCTGCACCCCACAGCAGCCTGATCTTTGCTCTGCAGCCCCAGTGCAGTAACTCAGTCCCAGAAATTATCCAGTACAGGCTCCATGCATCGTGCACCTGGCTGACTTCTGTCCTGCACACAAAGAGTGGAGCTCTGTGTCACCTCCACAGGGGCTCCCTGCCTAGTGACAGCCTGGCCAAACCCTGCTGCCAGCAGGCTCTCCCAGGGTGCTGGGGGCTATCTGGGAGCTGTGTCCTATCTGCTGGCCCCAAAGCTGCCTGGATGGCATCTCCCTGTGCTGTGGTCTCGATGAGCAGTGGGGGCACCAAACAGGAGAGATCAAAGAAAGAGCTGCCCCATTATTTAGGGAGGTGCAACATTAGCACAGGACAGAGAGACAAAGCATTTAATCCCCTTTTTTAATGAAAACTTCCCTAAAAACTCAACAGCAATCAAATTGCTGATGAAGCTAATGCCAGCGTTAGCAGGACACAAACTCACGTGACAGCAAGAGGAGATTTGGTTAGAGAGCAATTAGATAACTGTGGTGTTTTCAATCATCCCTGCCTGTTGAACTGCATCCCAGGACACTCAGCAAGCTTCCTGAAGCAGCCTTGGAGATGCAACCACTTATCTGTGAAGAGCCACCAGGGACAGGGAGGTTCCAGGGGGCCAGGGAGGGCAGACTGTAGGCTCCCCTTTCAGAAGAGGGGAAGGAGGCGCTTGGGAATTACGGAGTAGGCAGACTGGCTTCAGGTCCCAGAAAAACACTTGGACAAATAACCAAGTTGCTTGTCAGCACTTACAAAATATAAGGAGATGATCAACAGCCACAGGAGAGTGCCAAGAACAAATCACACTGAAGCAATCTACTGACAGGAGAGCAGGACTTGTGGGCAGCAGGGCAGCCATTTAGGCCTTACACCTTCATGGGGTCTGAGGCTTTGCACACAAAGGATTGCACACACTATTCTCTCCAGAAACTGAGGTAACCCTCATCTAGGCTGGACTGCAGGGAGAAATACTCACACCTAGGTCAGCTTCCAGCAATTTGTTTTTACCCCTGAAGGGTCTAGGCAGCCTGCTCTGGGTCTATTTGCACATTTCCAAAAAAAGCGGGGCATGAAGGAGCAGAGGATACATCAGACTTGCCATGGCACCAGGGTGATAGCACGCACCACCTCTGCCAAGGGAGATGAAGGGGATGCAGGGAAGGCCACCACACACTCAGAGAATTGCTCTAAGCCCAAGATTTCCTGTAGCCATGCTGCCCATCTGAGGTGCCAGTGGAAGAGTGACAAGAGGGAGCTGCTCGCTCCAGGTGGGATAAGCTGTTCACTGCATGGCTGTGTTTATTCTGTTGCCTTTCCTGGTCACTGAAAGTCTCAGTGAATACAGACCCAGCTCTGAGAAGAATAAGCTTATCTTTTAAAGTTAAGTTTTAAGGAGGGTCCAGGTAATAAGCTAACTGAACAGCTAACATTTAATGCAACACAGAAAAGTTATGGAAAGAAGAAGAAGAATGCAAAAATGTGGAAGAGAAATTCTCAATCCCTTCCACAACCTTTTTTCAAAATACTACTGGTTGTCTGAGTGAAAAGTAGCTGAATTAGATTAATCTAATGTATTCATCCCAGTGGTTCAGGCACATTAGCTGTTTTTCTGGATGTTTAGTGAATTAGGGACAGATACAGTTACTTATTACTGATTTACTTCAGACCCCCAGGCGAAAAGCTGCACTTGAAATGAGATTCCAATAAAGAGGAGAAGATAGGCACCCAAATGACAAAACAGGATAGCAAAAAAGATGTTACCTGCAGTTCCCCTGCTAGAAATGAAACCTTTTCACTGACACAAAACAACTGTACTACAAAAGGGAATTTGATTCACGTTTAGGAGCCACAGCAGAAGACTGGGAATTGATTTTCCATGCATCCATGAGAGGAAACAAGACGTCTGTTTATCCCAACACAGGGCCTGCCACTGTGAAATTATATTTTCCCCATGACACTTATTTTGTTTCCGTGCGCCTGGACGCAGAGATGCCACGTGTATTTCACGTTCTGCCACGGCTTTCCAAGCTGGAAACCTCAGCAATCGGGGGAGTGAGCTAGGAGAAACACACAGATGTCTGGGGTTTGGTCCTGCACGTTTCCAGTGGTCTCCCAGGAGAGATGGACCTATAGCCTGCACTGAAGCTACAAAGAGCAGAATAGTACTAATAAAGCTATCTCTGCATCACACCAGATTGTTCAAATGGCCACTCTTGATACGAAGACTAGCAGGTACTGAATCCACTTTCCTCCTTCATCCTTGGCAACTGTCTTGGGATAGTGCAAACGTGGAAGCACCAGTCCAGTGACTCTGGCAGAGCTTTGATCAGTTTGCACAAGCTAGATAATCATTAGTGTTTAAAGGGCATGTCTCACCTCTGAGATGATTGCCTTAAAAACTGGACATCTTCCTTGCAGACAGCTGCAGTTAGATGACAATAATACTGTCATGCAGTGTATGACAGCAGTGTGCTTAAGTGGCCAAGGAGGCCAGTGGCACCCTGGCTTGTGTCAGCAGCAGTGTGGCCAGCAGGACACGGTGACTGTCCCCCTGCACTCAGCACTGGTGATGCTGCACCTTGAGTGCTGTGTTCAGTTTTGGGCCCCTCACTACAAGAAAGGTGTTGAGGTGCTGGAGAGAGAGAGACAAAAAAACTGGTGAAAAGTCTGGAGCACAAGTTTTGTAAGGAGCGTATGAAGGAGCTGGGAGTATCCAGCCTGGAGAAGAGAAGGCTCAGGGGAGACCTTATCATCACTCTCTACCAGCTACCCGAGAGGAGGCTGTAGCGAGCTGGGGCTTGGCTTTTTCTCCTAAGCAACAAGGGATAGGACGGGAAGAAAGAGCCTTAAGTTGTGCCAGGGGACATTTGGATTGGATACAAGAAAAAATTTCTTCACTGAAAGCACTATCAAGCATTGGAACAGCCTGTCCAGGGAAGTGGTCGAATCACTACCCCCGGAGATATTGAAAAGATGTGCAGGTATGGCACTTAGGGACACAGTTTAGTGATGGAACTGGCAGTATTAGCATAATGGTTGGACTGAATGATCTTTGAGGTCTTTTTCCAACCAAATGATTCTATGGATGGCTAAAGCACAAAAAGAAGCCTATTTAGAAGACTTTGAGTGATGTCCAGTCCTCCATATGTACAAATAAGGCCATAAGAAAATGCTATAAATATTTTACTGCCATGACTAGGGATGGCAACATTACTTTTGAGTAATGAGAACATGAGGAAATGCAGTATTATTAACAGCTGGCTAAAACTCACTTTGAATTCTGGATAATTGCACTGTTTTTTCTTCATCAAACAAAGAAAATCATACAGGAATTTAACCTTTCCCCAGCTAACAGATCATTAGGCAAGGCTTTCACAAAGCACTTCAATAGAAAAAGCCATTGTCGTAGCAGAATGAATCTTAATAGAGCAGAACTAGATTTATAAGATGTTCTCCTTGCTCCTTCTCCCCCTCTGCCCAGTGCAGAGATGCACATGCTCAGCACTCATGTGCCACTTCAGCTGAGCAAGAAGGAATAACGAAAAAAAAAAGGAAAAATAAATGTGCAAGGATTCGGAGAGCCATCTTCTTCCTTTTATAAAGGGGCGAGGCTGCCCGAGGCAGCAAAGCCCCAGGCTCTATCCCCTCACACCCCGCAGCACTGTTGGTGGGGGGTCTCACCGGGTGGGTGCCTCGGTGGGTTTGGGACAAACAGCAGCCAGTAGTCAGAGACAGAGGCCACTTAGGCTTGGCACAATAATTAAATCAGAAGATATTTGTGATTTCTCAGACTTGTACATCATTGGTTGCAGAGGCTTGAACTCATCTAGGAGTGAACACAGCCTGACAATGCATGTCTGAGTGGCCACCAGTGAAGACCTGCTCCCAGTCCTGCCCTCAGATGAAGCTCTGCACAGAAATTAAAGCTTTTAACTGCTTGTATTGATCTCATACCCTGCACAGAAAGAGACAAACAATTTCAAAATGCAGAGGGTGTCTGTGAAACCACAAATGATGGCGGGGTTCAAGGGACAAGTACGTCCTTTGGGATTCTTTCCCATTATTCTTCTTTTTATACAAGGCTAAATTTTAATGTTCTCTGAAAGATGGATGGCACTTAACTCTGTAGCATGCCAACACAAAATCTGAGGCACATTAAAATATCTCTGGCAGCTTAAAATAATTGGAAAGACTTTCCAGTTGTAGTTACTGAATTAAACATTATACTAGAGACTTTATAAAGAGCACAGTATTGACCGCTGTTTGGTAAGAGGGACAGCTCAAGAATCTCTGGGTTTGAAAGTCTTCCACATTTTTTATTCTGCTTCAGGAATTTTGCTTTGGCGGAGTTTAGCATGAAGAGTGGAAATTCATGTGCACGCTGAGACGGAAGCTGGGAGCAGTCAGTGGGCTGAGGGGTGGCAGGACATGGCACGGTGTGCCAGGAGCTTTTCCAACTCTGGGAAGGCAACCAGAAGGATGGGAAAGAAGAGCCTGTTCCCCCTGTATCCCCACCATCCACCACATCCATCTCTCGCACGTACAGAGTATGCAAGCACCAAGGAGGGTGAGAGGAGAGCTGAGCATGGGGTGGGCAGCACACAGCTCAACTCCCAAATCCACAGGTTAGCTGAGAGACCAATCCAGTGAAAAACAGATGAACCCTCCTGTGGATAAACCAAAGAAAAGTAGCTCTAGAAATAACAATTTCAACTAGTCACAGATATTGCTCAACTCTGCCTTCTCCATAAATTCTGAGCAAGCCTGGAGTGTCCCTGCACACAGCTCCTGGTGCCAGCACTGAAGCCAGCAGTATCCCCTGCCCCTGAGCACCCAGGAGGAGATAGCAGAGCGATGGCATTGGGAAAGACCTGGCAAAGATAAGCCCAAAAAGAGCTTTACAGGGAGGGGGCAGAAAGGGCAGTACAGGCTGTTCAGACTAGAGATGTGTAAGATTGCTGGTCAGAGCAATGAATGGAAAAAGAAAGATATTCCCACTTACAGAAAAACAAGTGGGTACATGGAAAATTTATTTACAAACATATTTGCACCACAGTAATCTGAATCCCATTTGCTCTGTCTCTCTTGCATTGAAAATCCTCATAAAACCACTTGTGTGTGGCAAGGACTTGATGCTTTCTTAGCAAATAAACATGAATCAGAAGATACGCAGCAGACAATTAGAGTAACTCCAGACCCATGGGACAGGTCTGCAACACTGGCTTGAAATCTTCCAAAGGATTGCATCCCCAGTCACAACAGCATGTCAGACAAGGTGACCAGAACCCCCTGTCCACAATCTGCACAGTTAGAGCACCAAAGATCAGCCTTCACCATCGCTGCAAGTTCAGAGCAAAGCAACATGCCACACTGTCCGTATGCACTGAAACATCCCACTGGATCATGGGAAGATTTTCCTGTTGTAGCTGCATGCTAAGCCATTCCTTCAAAGCTGTTGCTTAATGAGAATTTTAGAGATTTCAAGGCTACCAAGAAACCCACACAGTTGCTGGAAACTGCATTTTAATGATGACCATCCCAGCTGGGAAATTGTTTGGTTTTAATTCGGTTTTCTAAAGCATTTTGCCATTCAGTAAAACCACACTGTATAAAGATGCTGAAGAATTCCTGGGCAAAATTGCTGGCTGAAGGGAAAAATTTGCTTGCCTCAGATGCATATTTCACCTGAAATGATCTCTTTACCTGGTCAGGCTCCTAATGCCCTCCAAGGAGGACTGAGGTTTTCAGAAGTGTCCCTTGCTCTCCTGACCTGCCAGGCTCTCCTATTGCTCCAAGGCAAGGTGCAACGTTGGAGGTCTGTTCTGAGTGACAAGAAGTGCTTTGGCAGAGCCTAATGGTGCTATAGAAAAGGGATCTAGTTTAATCCCATCTGAAGAATACCTGAAAGCTGGAGGAACTGGCTTTAATACTGCCAGCCAGCAAAGAAATGCTGCGCACTGTGTTAATGAGAACCTGGATTTTATATCCAGCTGGAGGACAGATGGGGGATCTGGGGCAATTCCCTTTGGAGTATCAAGGGGCCTTTTTCCAAGGGAATTGTCATCATCCCTGGTCTTTAAACAGCTGAACATTGACCCTCAATATTCATTCAAGTCTTTAACTAGATTTTTCATTTCACTGCCAGTGCAGAGGTGATTATGCTGACCACGTGAGCAAGGTTTAGTCCTTAACAGCACTGCACAGAAATAGCAGTCTGGGGGCTTGGTGTCAATCTCTCGCCAATAAGGAGCTTGGCTAGCAGCCATGGATTGTGGGCTGAGTTCCCAGCTGGCATATAACTTGGAAGACAACCACGAGGTCTGGGTTCAATATCCAATTGCTAAGGAGTCTGGCTGACAGCCTCATTTTGTGGAATGAATCCCAAATTAATATAATTCTTTTGATACCAGACAAGGGGCATGGCCTGTTTCCAAATGCTCTAAGGGCTCAGATAAAAGCCATAGGCATTGGGTTCAGTGTGTAAATGGCATCAAGGTTGGATAACAGTCAGGATTGGGCTTAATCCTCAGATGGTGAGAAAAAGGAATGAGCCCTGAGCTCTGCCTTCGTGCAAAAAAAGAGAGCTCAAATGAGCAGAATAGCTCTGTTTTCAATCCTCGCGTGGTAAAGAGCTCACAGGACAGTAATGGTTTCTAGGAACAAGTGTAAATTGACATGGAGCTTCAGAAGAGATGTGGGATCTGGGTTCAATCTCCAAGTGCTGTAAAGCTCAGATAATGGCCAGAGGGGCAATTTCCAAACCCTCTGTTCCAGTCTGGTGTCTGGGAAGAAAACAGGATCATATTACAGCTAAGAAAGCTGTTTTCTCCTGCTGTATAACTTAAGGTATTTTCCCATTAGGATCAGGATGAATCCAGCATCTTCTAAAATTTCAGAGGGAAATGTAGGTGAGCAGGGAGAGTGCTACATGTTTGAGTGGAGCAGAAGAACAGAGCAAGGGAAAATAACACTGTGAGCACCACCTGCTCTTCCACGTCTTCTTGGCCACCCCAAATCACTGGATTTGAGCCACGGAAATTGCTCCAGGGAAAACCTGGGTACAGTTCCTCATCATCCTCAGTGCTCAGCAGTCTTTGGGGGCTCCGTGGGAGGCAGCTTGTCCTGTCAAGAGACAGTGACAGCCTGCGTGGCAATTCCACCTCACTGACACTGCTTGCACAAGGGGCTGGTGGGAAACAGTGTGCGCAGCAGTGAGTCAAGTCAGCAGCTTGCTTGAGTCATTCCATTTTGGATAAAGGAATGCAAATAAAACTAGCAGAAAGTATTCAAATATTATTTTTCCAGGCACTTAAAGCTGGTCTTTTACACAGGAAAAAGAGCAGAGGATGAGGTTTTATCAAAAGCTATATACTGATCCTGTGAAAAGCTTCGAATTTCATAGCACTATCTTCCTGCTCTTGAGGAAATTTAAAAAATCTAATTCCAGTCTCTGGAATTTAGCTCCGAAGTCCACCTAGGATGGACCACAGCAGACTGTGAGCAGTGAATGCTGCTACAACAGACTTTGGATTGTGAACCTGACCTGCACTTAGTCAGCCTCCTGAGCACCAACAGCAGGCTTGGGGTAAAACCCTCCAAAACCCCTTCTCAGTGTGGGAACTACCCATTCCTAATGGCCAGGAGTGCTGGAGGCAAGCCCTGTCAGCACCATCCCCTGCACAGGTGCTGGGCACAGCCCAGTGCTCTGCTCTTTCCCCCGTGCAAAGCTGTGACTCTGGGATGGTTACCCCTGCCACAGAGCTGCCTCCCTCCAGGCTTTACCTATGCACGAGGAGGGAGCAAACCTGCCAGGCCAGGAACACGGCTGCAGACATAACCCAGCTCACTGCCAGACCTTTGCTGACAGAATGACTGTTTTATATGGCTATAAGAACAGCTATAAGCGCAGCTGTCTGAAAAGCAACAAAATCTATGATGTGTGTTTCTAAAGCCAATGACAGCTGGCAGTGCTGCGCTGCAGCTCATTCCTTCTTTTACACGGTTTAGTTAAAACACTTCTCTGCAATCACCGTGATTTATCAACAAACTGCAGTTTCTGGAACAATTTAAAAGCATTCCCAGATAGGTAAGAAGTGGTCAGCTCCTCAAGCTCTCAGAAGCTCCCAAATGGCAGGCAGCTAGAGATGGACAGGGACAGCTGATGGGAGGACCAAATGTCCTCCCTGGCCACTCAGGGAGGACAGGGCTGTGAATCCCATTGGGATGGGGAGTGTTGAGGCAGGAGTACCTGGGCAGCTGCAGAGCATTACCCATGCGTAGGAGAATGGTGATTTATTGAATTTAAATCTGGCTTCAGGTGCAAAGATAAACCATTTCTGTGCTGCCAGGAGAGGCGACCCGGTCCTTGCACAGGGCTGCTCCCTAGCCACATGGAGGGGGACCTCTTGTGACCTCTTGTGACTGAGTCTGCCCTCTCAGGCATGGGAAACCCTGTGCAGCCCAAAGACACAGAGGTACATAGAAGATAATGCCGTAGCTCTCTGTTCAGCTGGATGTTGTAACACAAGGCAGAGTGAGAAGGTGAGTACTGTACCTGTCCCCACACTCACCTCCTCCTGCCAGCTGTAGGGCAGATGGCAACAGCCGTGAGGGGAACCCACACAACCCCGTGCATCACTTGCTGCTCGGGCAAAATGCATCCACGTTGTTCTTTCAATCTGCCACAGTTGCAAGACAGAAGTTTTCTTTAGACTTTCTTTTTCTAGCAGCACCTGACACACTAACACTGCAGCAAGAGGGTAGATGTTCTCAGCACCTCCCTGTAAAAAAATGAAGCTGGGCAGCACAGGCTGAGCAACATCCTGTGCAGATGCTGCATGGCTAAACAGGGATGAAAGATGCACAGGCACAAAGCATGCTTTTAACGTGTTCCTTAAATCTCAGTAAAATGCTTAGCCCAGGTAGGCTGTGCTCCAGCTCACCAATCCCCCTCAGCAGCTCCCATACTCCATTTTTTGCTGCCTGAACTGCTGTCACATGGCAGACACACAGCTTGACTCAGAAGAGCCTCACGCAAGCCAGATCCACCCCACAGCATCCCTGGAGCCGCAGAAGGAGCAGAGCCTTGTACCAGGCCCTTTGCCTCCCACCCCTCAGATCTGGCTGCTCCAGAGCACAGTGACATTGATCAGTCATGCGAGGAGGCTGCACTACCACATTGGGAACAGATTCAAACTGAGGACTTCACTGTTGCCAAACCCCAACATTCAAAAATCATGGGTCAAACTCACAAAAATCATGGGACTGGCTCAAGAAACCTGGTTTTAACATAATTTTCATTGCCTGCTGTTTTCAAAAATTTGGGGTGCCTTTATAAGATGTTTCTGAGCTCTTCTACTACCAGGAGAGTTAAAATCTGGCTTGCTTTTATTGTTCCTTTTAGGCAGTTGATGTGCAGCAGAACAATCAATTTAATTTACAAGCTGTTTGACTGCCTTTCCCATGGGTGGGGACTGCAGCTGGTGGCCAGGGATGGCAGGGGCCATCAGTGAAGTCCCTCAGCGCCGGGTGCTGCAGCAGGAACGCTCTGCTGCCAAACAGGGATTGGCCATCTCCTCTTGCGATCCCTAGGAATTGTGAAGCAAACCCAGAATCCACAAGGATCAGGTGCTTTATTTTGTGGGTCTGAGTCAATGTTTCCTATCGTGCGAGGAGCCCCAGGCATGGTGAGCTGCCCGTCCTGTCCCGGCGCATCCTCTCCTGCTGCTGACCCCGTTCTCGCCAGGCCCTGGCTGTTCCCAGCCAGCAGAGCAGCTGACTTCCCTTGGAGGAAGAGGGAGTGACTACTCTTCGCACACTTTCTGAGCTGGGCATCTGGTATTTTTCAAAACTCTGAAACATTTTAACCGAAAACTGTCTTAAAAAAAAAAAAAAAGAAAAAAAAAAGAACACCCAAAACCCCAAACAAAAAAACAGCACATAAAACCGGAAATGTTTCAATCTGAAATCCTTAATTAAAACCACACTCTTTAGTACATAAAGAAGGAAGTTAAAACAGAAATGTACTTTTGCACATTACAGACAGCATTATAATAAACACAGCGCTCTGCCAAGAAAGAGGCATTTTCAAGGCCAAAATAGATGCCTCCAGCTGCACTCGGATAATGTCAGAGGGCTGGTCTGCAGTGTGGCTGCATTTGAACACAGCAGCGACCGACCCGACCAGGCCTGGCGGGTGAGGAACACAGCAATTACCAGCACAGACTGTGAGCACTGCAGCAGGACCACAGCCCACCGGGCTCAGAGCTCCACCGCTTCCCACAGGTCCCAGACCCAGCTCTTAATCTGTAAAATATTTGAAGGAACTGGCCCTGGCTCTCTCTGCTCCTCTGGGCTCTCAGATATGGCTCAGCTGGAGGGACCCGGCTTGGCAGGAGCTCTCCCCGGATAATCTTTGGGGGAATCTTGTACCAAAGCACACAGGGTGGAGTCTGAACCTGATTTTGGAGGCACAATGAATGGCTGGAAAAGACCAGCATCGTTAGCATGATGTCCTGCACCAGGCAGGGACACACATGTGGAGTGCACGAGTCAAACCCAGTCCCTTAGCAGGACAGATCAGCTGTTTTATAAAGGTACCCACTGAGAGCTTATATCTGCTGCAGTTATGGAAATCAGCCTACCCTGTGTGAGATTTTGCAGTTATTTAGCATCATGGTCAAAATAGGCACCTGGCTTTGAGTCCAAACTTACCTGTTTTGGCTTTCTAGTGGCTGGATATTGCTATACTCTTGCCCTGCTAGATTTTTGCTTCTTGTGGATAGCTCAAGATTAAGGTCAAGCCTCCTCTAACATTAAGTGTTATTCGGTGCAGGTCTTCAGCATCTTCACAATAACGCAAGATGTTCCAAACTTCCAATCAATTCTTTGGCTCTTTGCTGTCCTGCAAGCCTTACCCAGCTCTTTCAACAAACCACTGCTGTGTGGGGCTTTTAGGACCTCATGAACCAACTGATTTGCCCTGAGAGCACAGGTCTGCTCAGACTCCTTCTCCTCCTCACCAGCTGCAGAGCCAAAGCAGCCTTGTCTGTACATAAGTGCCAGGAGAACAAACAAGACACATTTAAACAACTACAGCAATTAGCCTCACACATGCTTCATGGAAAGATTGTTGGAGGGGAATACAAGGATGTCACCTGCTTAGGAAACAGAAGAAGGAATCAGGAGGGTTGATTGGGGGGTTTTGTATGAAGAATATTTTGGGGTTCAAAGACAGGTGAGAAACAGACTCTGTGCATATCTCCAGGGACCAAGAAAAATAAAAGGAGCACAGAAAATGTCCCACAGAACTTCATTAATAACAAACAGAACACAGAGGACATCTATTTGAGTGTCTGACTAAAGCAGCTAAAATAACTGGAGTTGGTAGGAACTGGTAATTTTAATCACCATTTTATCTGCTAAAGACAGAGCAGAGCAGGTCCCAGACACTTCAAGCTGTTGGAATGTGTGAAGGAAAGTTGCTCTGGAGAAGGGAAAGTAACAGGGGAGGGGATGTTTATTACTTGAATATTATTGATATAGAAAGTTGATTAATAGTCCAAAAATGGAAGTAAATTTGAGTGCAAGTGGTTACAAAACCAAAAAGCCCAGCAGTTTAAGGCAGTGAAGGAATAAGAAAAACGGATTAAAGATAATGTATTTCAAAAAAAGCAAATTTGAACAAATTCAGGGCACAGGTCAAGAGGATCTCTGGGGAAAGGAGTTTAAGACAGCATTTCCCAACCAGTGAGACATGGAGAGGCAACAGCTGTGCTGTGGGTCAGGGGAGAGAGCAGCAGAAAGAACAGCAGGAAAATACCCTGCAAATATGTACAGATTAGAGGAAGAAAGAGGAAAATATCAATTGGTAACTTAGTGCAAAAGAGTAAGCAACATATTGACATAGAAACAGCTCTTTTCTTTAGTTTTCATCGAGGCAATTAACTGTGACATGACTGTTAGTTACATTAATCTGAACTGTGAAAGAGCAGCAGACCTGAAGAAGGACAGAACAAATGAAAGACCTCTTAGGAAGCCTAAACCACAGAAGTGCTTAAAAATCACTATGAAGTCTGTGTCGAATTGTTTGCCAAATACAGAAGATTCATATGTATTCAATAAATACCTTTTCTGCATTTTTCACCCAGAATTTTACCACTATCAGCACGCCCTCTTACAATAATTCTGTATTTTACTGAAGTGGTTTTACTCCTGGTACATTGGAAGTATATTTATTGCTTTACCCTTCTGGGCACAGATCCATCCTCAATACTCTCAGCTTGTGCAATGGAGGCATCACCTGAGCAGGTTCATTCTTTGAAGGTGAGCAGGGAGGAACAGGCATGACCCATAGTGATGTAAGCATCCAAAGAGCCTTGGGTGAACTCCCTTTAAGCTCCATACCTCTTTATACTCCTGGAAAATAACCCAAAGCCAGCCCAGTCCTGTGGATCAACACTGCAGGTATATGGACTTGGATGGGATGGATGTTGAATTTCACAGCAGTCACCCTGCAGTCACTGCTGCCACAGCTCCTCTGCACTGGCTGGCACATCCTTGGTAGCTGTAGTGATGGGGAGGGTGCCAGGACAGCAGCTCCAAAGTATCACCCGTTGATGGTACCATGCCTAGAGCTGGCTGTCAAAACCAGAGGGAGCCACGTAGGCAGAAGAGGCAGAGGAGAGCACGACTCACTGGTGGGATGTGGGACTCAGCTAAACACAGAGCAGAAGGCTGTGCTGTGAGTTATTCCACTCTTGGAATGGATTTAGATGTCAGATGTCGGCTCTTTTCATGAGCAGATCCTCTGCATGGCTTTTAGTACATGTGTGTACCCAACTGCTGAGTGACCTACAGCACTGCCCTCCTCCTGCTCACCTCCTACTACTGAAACACAAATCCTTCAACTGAAAATACATCAAACTCTGGAGCTAAAGAGTCATATTAAAATCGAGTATATGAGGTGCTGGTTTAAGCTAATGGTGTCATTGGCTTGCCTTCTGGGAGAGGGATCTGAGGTTTTTGCAATATACTTGTCAGACTTTTCAACTTATTCAGCTAAACAAATAACCACCAATAAACCTCTGAAAGGGATTCTGCCCCAGCCAGAGGAGACAGACTTCTGAGACGATTCTTGGGGATAAAGGTTGATCTAAAAAAGCATAATTTTTCAGGGCTTAACTGACTACTTCACTGGTTAAGTAAATGGTTTTATTTCTGGATACAACATAATCTCTGCTGAAAAATAAATTCGTGGAAAATATTAAAATCAACTTATTAAAATAAATCCCCCCATACTTCTTGGCGGTCTCTAATTAAATAATTCTACCTGAAAATTCCATCGACTCAGATTACTTATGGGATATGCCCACTGGCTCCCACCTTTGGTAAACGGGAACCATGTGGGCAGCATCAGGAGAGGGAAGTGCAAGAAAAGGTGAGCCCAGTGAAAGGCAGATGGACACCCCATGGCATTCTGGGGGAGATTAAAGGGAGACACCAAAGGAGGGATGAAAGCTTCTAACAGTGGAGAACAGGAAATTTTCTGTGTCTGAGGAAGGTTATGCTTGCTCTGAGCAGGAAGGAAGGTGTTAGCAGCTGGAAGAAAAGACTAAGTCTTGTTCTGAGAGGAAATGCTTCAAAAGCATTTACTTTCCAGATTAGCAATGACCTTACTCCATTTACTGCTGAGACTGTGCATGTTGGAAGCCTCCTCCTGCAAAATGTGGCTTGCTGTGCGTTATTGTACAGCTGACAAATGCTCCACATTCTGAACGGAGAAATATGCTCACAGCACTCAGAAATGACTCAACAGATTCTCACTCAGATTTCAGGTCATCTCTTCAAACCCTCAGTCTGAAAATTTAGCATAAGGAATTCCTATTTAAAGAGAGGTGATAGGACAAAATTACAAAAACTCAAACCACAGACCAAGGGTTCTACATGATCTTGTGCTATGTCAGCACCAGGGGGACAAACAGGGCAAGCATCTGGACACCAGGAGGACAAGTCAGCCACCAGGATCACCTCCTGGAGAGAAAACAGAGACAGAGGGTGCCCAGGATGAAAGCAGCAAACTTGGGCAGCCTCAGTCTCTTCCCAGCAACACTGACCAGATCTGGTGGTGATGTGCTGCTGTGCAACACAACAGCTTTGATCACAAAGACTGATGGCAATGAAGAAGCAGATATCTCTAGTGATTAAGGGAGGAATGTGAAATATTTTATGCACATGTGTGTAGAAATAGGCTCTACTCTATCTTTCTAGAGCACTTTGGCCATCCAATCAAGAAAGGCACAAAGGCAGCACTTGTGTTAGAGGAGGTGGCAGCATCAGGGAGAAATTTATTGAGCTGGTCTGTCAGGCCCTAATGGATAGTAGTATCTTCCAGGTGAATTTTACTGGTACTCCAGTGCTGACAAGTCCTGGGATGGCAAAGACAACAAGAGTCCACAACTGTCAGAGAATCTGGAAAACCTGATTAGCTTTCTGATGGATCTTCACTCAAATAAAATCTAAGCACCAGAAAGACAGAGCAGAAGGGCAACCCAGCCTCCACAGCCTCCTCCTTCCTGGAGGAGTTTTGGAAATGGTGTTGACAACCATGCTCCAGCAAGGCACTGCCTGGGACATTGCGTGGGTGAAGTTTTAACCAGTGTGTTTCCTGTGTATTCCATTTCCTGACACAAGGGGTGCTGCAAGTCCTATCAGTGTGATTTCCCACTTCTCAAAGGATGGAGATCTGCAAAGTTTCCTTAGCCTCCAATGGCTCCTTCCCAAGGACAGACTCACTAGGAGGTGCAAGCTGTTGGCAGCCCGAGGGCCCAGAGGAGCTGTTGACCGTGTGTAGGCCGCGGTCCAGAAGACTTGATTTCATCCAGCATAAGCGGAGCTGTTTTATTTATTCTAATGGTCTGATGGTGAGGGAGGAGTGCTCCCTGGCTGCCCAGGCCAGCCCTGTTCCAGGCAAGAGGTCCAGCACATAGCCCTTCTCCAGAAAACACTGCTCACAGGGACAAGCACCCATCCTCATGTTCTACCTGGAAGCAAAGTTTCAACAGATTCATGCTGCCTCCCAAGAGACATTTAATCTTCTCTTAGACCTGTTGTCTGACATCCTATGTCTTTGCCAGCCAGGTGAGCTTGAGTGATTGCTCCACATCACGCTGGAGGACTGTTTGAGCGTCCCTCCTCCAGCAATGGCTAAGAGGAGATACCTGGAGAAGAGCTCAGGAAGGACAACCACAGCATGGCTGGCCTCCAAGAATTAGTGGCTCAGAGCAGCAAGGATACAAGGCATCGGGAGCCTGACTTCCCAAATAAAAGCAATAGCAGGAGCCAGGGTACAATGGCAGCCCCGGGACATCACATGCACCACGAATATGATGAAGCTCAACTCAGAGTAACCTGAGGTGCCACCCAAAGATCTGAAAGCAAGATGTCCTAGCTCACATAAAACAGTGAGAGTCTGCTGAACCCTCAGAACAGACTCACGCCAAATTATAAATAAAGATCCAAGAAGACTTGACACAACACTGAGGCAATGACTAGAGAAATGACTTATGAAGTGCACAGCAAATGCCTGCAGGGCTGACCAAATGGAGGAGAAGCTTTTAAGAGCTGCAGAAGTTTTCCAAAGGAACAGAATCTGAGGAGTGCCAATTTGTGTCAAAGATTTTCCATCTGCACACAAATAAATAAATAAGAAAGATGGAAGCAGACAGGGAGAAATCTGTGTTGTCCATCACAGAGCCCTATGTGGGTGTAGCTCCTCCAGCACAGTCTGAGCTGAACTCCAGCGAGACTGAAGTGTTGCAGATGGCCAGCAGTAGTCATCTGCGTGGGGCTGAGTTACACTCCATAGGTCCAGTTCTCCCTCTGAAATGAATACTGTCCTCTACACCTCCGAGGTGCTCTCCAGACCTGCACAGCATTGATCTGCCAGAGAAGGAGCAACAACGTCCCTCAGGCAGAGAGTGGTTTGGGAGTCCAGTGAGAGCAAAGGAACAAGGAAGGAAGATGTGAGACAATAAGCAAAAGGGGAAAAGAAATAATTTTCCATGGTTAAGCCATGATATCCCAGCTCCCATTAACTCCCACTCCTGCTCTCCACAGCACCTTGGCGTAAGGACACCAGCCTTGCCACCCACCAACAAATCCATGGAGGGAGCAGAGAGGGAGGCATGGCAGGCAAAGAGGGGACAAAGGCAAGCCAAAGAGTGCGGGAGGGAAAAAATATTTTGGGGTTTATTTTTCACACAGGATTCACAACATTCCTCAGAAAATTTAATTTTGCTGTCCTGTTCTTGTTTGCTAACCAGAACCAATTTAATTTTAAAACAACACGCAGAGCCAACAGGGGAAAAAACATTTTGCAATGGCTCTTCGCTCCCACTTGGAACAGCGAGCACAGCTTAACTCGTTCGGCTCTCGCAGTTGCAGCACCAGCTCGTGGGGAGCTGACCCAAGAAGCCTCTGCCCAGGAGGAAGAGGGAACTCACTGGTGGCCATAAACGATAGAATAAAAATGGGGTTTTTTGAGCAACTTGACAGGTCCCACTCCACACATCTGTGGGGGCTGGAGGTGGTGGGAGCAGAGAGCAATTTGTCTCATGGAACATCTTCCTGTAGCCCTGTCTCTCCACTCGACAGCTCACTCCAAGGTTTGTGGAAAGAAAATGGATTGTTGTTGCATTTAACAAAGAGCAGAAAGCTCCTATTCCTCTTCCACTACCAAGAACTCGCACATTTCTCATATCAGCATGTGAATCTTCTGTGGTTTTATGCCTTGTTGTGACAGTTTGGTAAACAAGCTGATAAAAATCAAGAGCTTTTCAAAGGCAAGGTTAACACACTCATGTGCAACCTGGCTTGTCAGAGAACACCAGAAACTCCAAACACGTTGCTTCTGCTTGCCATCTGCATGAGCTTATTCAGACTAAAATAACAAAGTGTGTTTCCTGATCTCCATCAACGTAAATAGAGCCATTAAACTGCAAGGCTGTTTACATTCTGGGAAATAGTCATTGCATTCATCCTGATTGCTCCTCATCCTGCAGCCCCAGCGTCCTCACACCGTGCTAGCCGTGGCTCTGCTGCAGCCCACAACCCCACTGACCACCAGCTAACCCCAGGCATCGGGACCCGCCACGTCTGTGCCACAAAACCAACGGAAACCCCTTCACAAATATTGCATGCTGGTGTCCAAATTTGGTTTTATAACTAGAAACAAGGACATACTTGAAGGATCCAGCTCTCCCAGTTGTAATATCTGGCAGGCATAGAAGTGGGAACATTCACATTTTATAAAAGAAGATCTTTTGCTAGGTAAAATCATAAACATTAGAGCAGAAAAAACCCTGGAGCTTGCCAGTGGTGTGCTTACAATAGCTCTGTCTTCTGCGTCATGCAAGGACCAGCACTCCAACACAAGCACGTAGAGATCGCCCGGCCTCCATCCCAGAGGATTCATGTCCTGGAGGAGGAGGGGATGGTGCCATCTGTAAGCTGTTGCATCCCAGAACACCAGAGCCAGACACTGCACTCCTTTGGCCGAGGCACTCCATCTGCTCATGGAGGGCTGAGAGCAAACATTGCCCAGCCCTGCGGGGTCTGACCACGCCAGTCAGCACCTCTGCACCTCATGGGCACGGGGCTGCTGGGTGCTGACAGGGACATTTGCACAGTTCCTGGGAACACATTCCATTCTGGGTGCTGGCCTGCACTGCTAGACTCCTTACAGCCCTAATAGGTGCTCCCTGTAATTGTGGGAGACCGTTGTTTTTTTGTTGGCCTAGCTTCACCTGCAGCATTGTCAGGAATGAGAATTCCACATTTGGAAATAATAACAAAAGGATAAAACTGGGCAAATAATGATGCAGGCCAGGTCACACATTCCCATTTTATTAGACTCAAGCCCTCCTGAAAGAATTTCCTTGTATCTGCGTGTAATAGCTAAGTGCAAATATTTTCTAGAGGACATTCTGTTTCACAAAATGGAGGGGCTCTGTTTCTGTGCCGGTTACATCATAAATTATCCATTATAAGTGTGGCAGATTTTGCCTCTATGCTCTCTGCATAACAGCTCTGGACCTGCCCTTGTGGCTGTGCTTGGTGAGCCAGCTCTGCAGGTCCACAGATCCAGCATTCCCCTCTGCAGGGCCAGAGTCTCTGTATTACCACTCTTCACAGCTCCTGCCCTTGTCTCGGTCCCAGCTGAAAATATCCCTCTCCTTTTGCACATGGCTCTTCCCTACCCTCTCCCTCTGCTAGCAATTAACTCACTGGAGCATTTGCGAACCAGAATGAAAGACAACATGGAAGAGAAAAGGTTAGTCCCATTTCCCACTGTCCTGGTGGGGACAATGCCACTCTGCCCAGCCTTGTGCCACCTGTCAGTGTGCAGCAGGAAGCCCACGGAGTATGGACAAGGCTAAGGGAGAAAGGAGTGCAGCACATTTGCTTTGGCTGCTGATGTTCTGCCAGTCGTGTCACGTGTAACCATTTAACAATGGGGCTCGTGAAACCAGCACAGCAGCATCTGCTTTCACCTTGGCTTTCAAGGCATCTGTGCCATGCAGGCACTGTTTTTAAAAGAGTGAAGCAAATATGGATTTGCACTTGCATCCGAGCACCAGTGAGGTGGGATGCACTGTGGGAATGGCATGGCCCCAGGCAGAGCCAGTACGTCCAAGGGAGCAATCCTGCCTCGATTCAGAGCTGTTAAACACAGCCCAGGAACCACTGCAGGTTCTAGAGTTACACACCCGCTGGGAGACAGGCTTTCATCACAGACCTGTAATTAAAGGGAGATGTCAATGTAGCATGTTAATAACTTGGAACATCAGTTATCCTTGGAACATCAGTTATCCTTGGAACATTGGTTATCCTGGGAGTTCAGCGAATTCAAAAATATAACTATTTTGATAGAGCTCATCAGTTAACATACCAACTTTAACTCCAAATAAATCAAGAAGGTTTGATGATTTCATGCCAAGGTATTTCTGCAGAAATAGAAAGTACTTCAGTGTAAGCACAGAAAGTCTCAGCCACAAACCAGGCAGGCACAGCATGTCAGCACAGAGCACCTTACATCTGTCTCTCTGCATCTAAAACAGTTAAAGAATTACTCAGTACTTTGCACAATAAACCCTAAATATCATTACAACCCCTCAGGTTTGCTTTGTGGGGCAGATAGAGTGAAAAAAGATGCCTGTGGCTAGACGGTGTGTTTAATCATGTCCAGCCCTTTCCATTTGAGGTGTACATACCCAGAGTCTGTCCAAACAGGAAGGGCGCACACACAGGATAGTCAGAACAGCTGAAACTCACGCACTTAAGAAAGAAAACATCTCCCAGTTGTGCGTGGGATGGCTCTGAGGATCAGGAAATGCACAGAAGACAATGCCCGGGGACAGGGTGATCTCAGGCACGCTGCAGGGGTGTCACTGAAGAAGAGCCACTTTGGGTCAGGGATGCAGAGAGCATCGTGCCATGCACAGGCTCAGACCTGCTCAGAAGACACCTAACCCAGATGGGAGAGGTGAAAGCAGCAGCCATGAGCTGTTCTCAAGTGCGTGGCAATGTTTCATTGTCAAAAAGGCTGTGCTGGCCAGAAATGTTACCACATTATTCAGCATTAAAAAACATTTTCCACTTAAGAACTGACACAAGTTTGAAGCCAGTGTAAAAGCACCCTCTCAATCAGTGGTAACAATGGCATCATTCAGTTCTGCTGATGCTTCAGGAGAGATCAGTACTTCTGCCTGTATGGTTTTAATAAAAGCAGCCAAACAATCCCAGTGTGGGCTCTCTAGAAAGCCCTGTGGAGGGTTTGTGCACTTGAAAAAGGAACGTGGGACCCATGGCAGTTGAGGTGGCACTTGTGTCAACGCAGCTGCCCTGGGATAAAGATGTTCCTGGCATAAGCTGAAGCAGTACAGAGCTGTAGACAGACAAGCCCCTGGAGAGACAGAAGAGAATTATGGAGTGTTGAGCTAATTAGGTTCACAGCCTTAATTATTGGAGCACTACAGCTGATAATGCAAAACCAGCCTTGTAAACAAGCTTCTATTTTCAGCCACTCATGCCAACAACTTTCTTCTGAAAGCATCTGCTGCACAACTCAGACTTGTCACATCCCAAGGGCACATTCTGGAGAGTGTAAAGAGGTGCTCTGAAGTCCTATAATATCAGGTAATTAGAGCAAAAGAGATCTTGACAATTGCCATTTTTAAACAAATAATGAAAACATGATGGAACATTTCAAACTCATATGTGGGCTGGAACATGCACAGCTTAAGTGCTGGCTGCAAAAACCCAAAAACATGGGAATTCAGTTTTATAGATGGCTTGCAAACCTTCAGCTTCTCTTCAGAGCATCGTCCCCAAGATCAGAAGAACAGGAGGCAGGGTCACACACAGATATCTGCTAATCCCAGGACAATATGGATAGAGTCACAGCCTCACACCTTAACTGGTCCCATCCTTCTGCCCACACTAAAACTTTGTAGAGGCTCTGAAAGAGGAGGAACCATCAGATCACCCTGTCTGACCTCCTGTGCATCACACACTATAGTATTTCACCCACTTATTCATGTGCTGAGCCAAATAACTCAAATTTGGCTGAACCAGAGTTTCTATAAAGGCAGCCAGACTTAATATAAAGCATTACAAGATGAAGAGAAAACACTTTTTTTTTTTCTTAGGTAGTTTATGTAGCTGGCTAAATATTTGTGTCCCAGTTCTAATTGGAATTCTTTGGGTTTGGCTTCCAGACCCTGAGTCTTGTTCTACCTCTAGTCATTAGATCAAGACAGCTTGCAGTAGATTATGTGTTTTTTTCATGAGACCACACAAATGAATCCACATTATAGCTGTTTTTCTGATACACTGAACTGCCCAAGTTTGTGAAGGCTCCTTCACAACACGGACCCAATACCTCTTGGTATCCAGGGGAGTTCCCTCCACTCCAGCACCTTCACTCATCCAGGTGAAACAGCAAGTTCAATCAGTTCAATATCAGTTTCAAAGGTGCATGGAGAGCCCAGGGAAGAAGAAGTAAAGAGTGAAGACAACTCTCAGTGATGAGGGAAAAGCAGGGGAGCTTGGAGATTGCACCAAACTCTGTCCTGCAGAGGGTCTAAACTTCCAGTTAGAGCAACACCCAAAGAGCCATTCCTGTTCACACGAGAGTCACACATCAGTGCAGAGAAAAGGGTCCTTGAAAAAACCTCAATCCATATAAAGCTCAGAAAAGGTCATCACATCATCGAGGCTGTTGTCCCACACAGCCAAATGTACCTCCTAGAGCCACCTTCACTGAACTCAGTAATTTGAATTTACTCAATAACAAAAAGCATTAGATTTTAAATGTTTTTTCGTAAATGAAAACAAATGATCCACTTTTATATTGCTGCCCACTCAGTGAAGCATTAAATGTTTCCTGGGATAGGGTGCAAGCAATGATGTAAGGTTTTGGGAGCCTCAGACATGGGGCAGCTGGAATAACTGGACTATCATGAGCTGTCAACATGTGAACAAAGATATCAACTATGAGATGAGTTTCTTGGGCATTTAAATACACATTCACAATTCCCAGAGCAGACAGTGATTTATGACTCACCCAATTATCCCTGTCTCATGATGGTGTATAGCAGAAACATTAATGAGGGAACCAGAGCTAAGGGGAGACAAAAATAGATAGATTTTCCACATGGACAGCCATGATATGATATGGCACTGATATTCCAGTGCCCACCCAGGGGAACGTGGGCTGGGTAAATGGGGCAAAGAAGGTAGAAGAGGACCAGCTCACGTGTTTCTGCTGTGAGTAGCAGGAGAAGAACAGGAGAAGCCAAGATGCTGCACTTCAGTCCTGGGAGAGTGTCAGTGACTGACAAAACAAGCTCAGACCCCCAGGATACTGAAAACTTCAGGGCAAACCTGATTTTTAAATGCTGATGCATTTTGTTATTTCATACCATTACCCTACCATTGTGAACACACAAGGTTAGGCAGGTAAATGAAATAACTTGTCACTTAAGCCCTGCTGAGTGCTAAACCTGAGCTCAAGGCTCTTCACCACTAGCCTCACTCAGCCTACATCCCAGAGAAGTCATGTCAGATGAGCTGCAAGCACACTGCTCTGTCCATCCTGCTCAGAAACTGTGGGGGCTTGTCCCTGCCAAGGCCACACCCCAATGATAACTGTGTCATTATCATGTCTGTGCAGCTTTTATCTGACAGCACTTTCCAAGTTAACTCTGGCCAACTCCCCCACTTAATTGCAAGGACTTAGTCATTAAGAAAGTAACATGAATTGGCAGATTATGAGAAACATCTTTCCTGGAAAAGACAGCCTGAGTTGCTTAATAAACAACATGATAGCAGAGAGGGTGTTTAAGATTCAGGGGTCAGCAGGCACTCGTTACTATCACAAAAGGTTTTACAGGTTCTCTTGGACCTCCTAAAGAAGACACTTAAAAAAACAGGTATGAAATCAGTAAGTCACAAAATAGAAGAGCTGTGTGTCTTCCTCATTTCAAAACAGAGGGCAAGCACCATGAAACAAAAAGAGATTCAGGACTGGTTTTACGTGCATTTCTTATGCAGAGTGGATGTGAGGATCACGGACGGAGCAGACCCTGGGGTCCCTGGCACAGCTCTTCCTCAGCAGCATAGGGAGGCATTTGGGACACAAAGAAGTGATTTCAAAGTCATCAGTGTCAGTAGGGAAAGAACAGCAATTTAAATTTCAATTATGACTTTTAATTAAAGGAAGCACTAATGTTACAATGAAAACATACAGCCAAAGCACGGAAGGCGTCTGCCTCCACACTGCCTGAACAGAAACTTCCTTCAGACACCAGGAGGCACCAGCATCCTGATAGGGATGCACTTCTGTGGGTGATGCTCACAGTGCACAAACAGATACCTAGGAATTAGCTTCCTCCAGCTGAGCAAGCACAGCTTTTTCCTAAGCATGAGGTTTCTATTTGCATCTAGCCTCCCAATCCCTTCATTTTCTCCCAGGCTTTCTGGTGTATGAATATCCCCACTAGCTGACATCTTTTTGCCCTCTATAATGCTGCCAAAGACTTGTACCTGTCTGTCACTCATTAAGTTACTTGAAGTAAAACCTTGCTTTTTTTCCTCAGAACAGGATACCCCCCACCCCCTCCAATCCCACACCATGTGTGTGTCCCACAATCCAGGGGAACTGGAGCAGCTCCCATGTGCCCAAGCAGCCTCCAGCCATCACTGCAGCCACCAGCCCCAAGACGCCTCTTCCTACCATTATTATCCCAAACACCATCACACCTGGACTGCCCCAGGAGGAACACTCTTGCATATGATGCCCAGCTTATTTCTGAGCATATGAAGTTTCCTGTCTGTCTCTAGTTAGCTTCCCTCTGAGACACTTGGATGCTGAGCCAGCTGAAGCCTGCACATCTGCTGGGATGAGAGATGCACTGTGGCAGCTAAACCCCCGGGGCTCACACAGTCCATTTGTCTTTTCTTGCGGCCAGCTGAAGTGAGGACATGCCATAACACCTAGTGCTATTCTCCTCCTCATCTCTTCCACCACCCTGTTCATTCAGTGAGAGAAACCCTTCCCAAGGACAGAAACCCTTGGGAGCTCAAGTCCCAGCCCTATCACAGGCTGAGTTCAACACTCTGTTCATAGATTGTGACAGTGGCAGTAGGACTCCCTCAGTGCTACCAGAGAACTGTGCTCCCATGTCAAGAGTCAATAATCCAAACAGCATGAAAACAAAAGGTACTGGAGTGGCTGGCACTGAGTTACGGTGTTGGTTACCCCACTTCTCTTCCCTCAGAAGTCACTTCAAGGGACATGTGCCATGGAGGGGTGCCCATCCCCAGGCACCTCCAAGCTTCACAGCCATGCAGACAGGCAGGAGGCAGCACTAATGCCACTGTGTGCCAAGGCACATGGCACTGCTCCAAGCCTACAAAAGCCACCAGCATGGATCTGCTCTCCAAGGTCTCAGTAAGCATTTCTGCAAAGCATAAACTCCTTAAACCTCATGTTTCTGGAACTTAAATCTGCCATTTTAAAGCAGCTTAAATGTGATGCGAACACTAATAAAAAACCATCCACCAGCTCTGCTGCTGCAAAACAGCTGGCTTTGAAGCTGGCTAATTCACTTAGCAGAAGCTCAGCCTTGCCGTGCTCTTGAACAAGGACAGAGGGACTGCAGGACCACCACTAACAGCAAAACCTATCTAGGCTGTTTCTGTAAACTGCTCAGGGCACTAACAAATTCAACAAGGAGAAAAGCACATGTACTTTCCTGCTGCAAAGGCAGTGTGAGCAGCCCAAGTGCATCAGGTAACTCACACATGAGCTTTTTAAAGCAGCGGCTGTGACCAGTTCTGGGGTTGGGGACGTGATTGCCCCAAGGGAACACAAGGCTGCGTGACACACAGCCCTTTGCTGGGATTCACACTCTCTAGAACTCACTGAAGCTAAAACTTTCATTGCATTTTCACTGTGTTTCAGGGCTGGGTAATTTTATGGACACTAATAACACTCAGAGTTAAATAAGATACTTCTATGAAAAGGTAATCAAATGTCATGCATGAATCAAGAAACCACCAGTGGTTCATTCAAAGAAGGCTGAGGAAATGGCAAAATAATTATCTTTGGAAGAAAAGAGGAGATGAACTTAAATATTAGCAATTAGCAATATGTACTAACACATCAAGAAACTTTACATCA
Source organism: Passer domesticus (assembly GCF_036417665.1). Classification (NCBI taxonomy): domain Eukaryota; kingdom Metazoa; phylum Chordata; class Aves; order Passeriformes; family Passeridae; genus Passer; species Passer domesticus. Next base: position 44,631,570 of record NC_087481.1, on the reverse strand, counting down.
GTAAATTAAACAAGGGCTGGTGCTTGAGGAGATGGGCACATCTAGCTCAGAGGTGGGCTTCTGCTGGGGCTAAGATAAACTGTGTCCAGATCAGAGGCCAGAAATGCAAGAGGGGATGGATATGACCTAAATTAGGCATCATCACCTTGGTGATGGAGGCATCCCTGTGTGGATATGGCACAGGATTAAATTCTGCAGCTACACAGCCCTGGGCTGAGGAGACAAAAATCACATCAAGAAGGACACTGGAGGCCAGAATGGGGAGGAGACACAGCTGATACTGCTGAAGGCTGGCTGGGCTGTGCTCACAAGAAGCTCCTGCTGATCTTCTGCCACAGCCAGCCCGTGACTGTGGTGGGTGGGAGGTGACAGCAGCCCTGCCCTGCTGTAGGGTCAGCAGGATGCTGTGGGACAAGGCATCTGCAGACACAGCCACCAAACACCTTCTGGTTGCATGGATTGGTGTGCACGATGCCCATCACGTGGTTTTTACTGAAGAGTTTTCCTGAAAGGTTAGTGAGCCTCCAGCACCACCAGAGGAACACAGAACTGCTCTGCCCAGCTCAACAGAAATAATGACTGAGGGTTTGTTGTGGGGTGACTTCCACATCCTGGTGCTGCACTAAATCACCCTCCTATGGGTTCTCAGTGTGGAGAAGGCAGGCTGAGGATGTGGCTATGGCAGGGTGTGTTGCTGCAATCAAAATGCATTTCTGCACCCCATGTGGTGACACCGGGGTCCTCTTGTAATTGCACATTTTTCTGCACTGCACTGGCCCCTTGGGATCCTGGGCTGGGAGTGGAAGAGATGCTGCAGCACATGTCAGAAAAGATTTCCGGATACAGACATTGATCACAGGGAAGAAAGGGCAGGTTGGGACATTTATGCAGGAAACAAATCCCCAAGAGCCACTTCAATGCCTGTAAGGAACAGGCTTTTTTCCCCTCTGAGCTGCACACAGATTGCCAGGGAAAAAGACCCAAAAAGTAACCCCCAGAAAAAGCATAAACTCTGGCAAATTAAATGTAAGAGCATAATAAAGCAAATAAAAAGATTTTAAGAAACAACTTACTAAAGCCTTTAAAACTAATAAAAGCTTTTTCAAACACATCAAAAGGAGGAAGGCTGCCAGAGAGTCTGTAGAGCCAGAAGATGGCTGAGGCAAAAAGATAAGACGACAGCAGAAAAGTTAAATTAATTCTTGGCATGTGTAGGAAACAGCTTGAGAAGGTTCCCACAGCAGAGCCTTGCTTTATGTGGGATGAGCCAGAGGAATGTCTCCAGCAGCAGCACCAGCCACAGGAGTGCAGGGACAGGGGCTTGTGGAGCTGAGCAGGACAGGGGAGCTTTGGTCACTGCTCCTCGCAGCAAAGGGAACACAGGAAATCACAGGGTGGAAATAGCAACTCACGCAGCCAGGGCAGCTTCCCTCCCACCATGTGTAACTGGGCAGAGGAGCCCATTACCAGGAGGGATCTGAGGGTGGTACAAGGCTGGGTGGATTCCCTGGACTCTGAGATGAATGAGTAGGAAGAAATGCACTGTCAGCTTTAGGAGATACTCTGGCAATTCCACAGTTCTGCCCAGGCTCTCCGTTTAAGGCAAGAGATGTAGGACATCCCTCTGAGGGACAAAAAGCAGTCCCTAGAAGGAGAAAAGGCTGAAAGTGGACACCCAAATGAGGCTTGCCATCGCCCTCATTATTGCTTTAAGGCTGTTTTTTGGGAAAATGTCCCAGTAATTAGCATTTAGAGTGCAACTTATAAGTAAAGGATGGTAGTGGAGAGAGAGAGCAGTGCTGCAAAATAGGCCAGTCTTTTGGGGGTTCATAAAAATTTTGTTTGTGGCTGCTAGAGAGGTCAAGGTCTGTGCCTACAACCACACTGGAAATGCTTGGTCATAATCAATCCTGAACCAGCAGCAGCTGGGCAATGCATCCATTCCAGCTCCTGGCTGCTTCCAGCACAAATTTCATGTGATTTGGTACCAAGCATACTCTGTCACCATCACCCACATGACTGTAAAGACAAATCACAGTACCCCAGATGATGAAATTAGGCCCAGGGTGCTTATCCTGAGCAATGCTTTCTTGGCCTCACAGGGTCCTCCCAGGAGAGCCTGCTGCAATGCTGTCTGTGACAGGGCTGTATTACTGAGGTTAACACTGTCTTCATGGAGAGAAAAAGAACACAAACACAGGAGTGGTGGGAAAACGGGGGATCAGTGGTGGAAATGTATAGGCTAAGGAAAGGTGCAATTGTATAACTGGATTTTTTTTTTAATATCTAGACTGCTCTGAGCACTGCCCAAGCCCCTTCCTCTCAGCACCTGCTTGCCCCGCTGCATTTTCCAGCCTCAGTTTTTTCACCACTGAACCTTCCCAATGGGTCACAGGCAAGTCCTGATCCATTTCTCAGACTTACAAGAATGGATTTAGCCTACCAGGGCATGTGGAGCCTCCTAGATGAGAGGGTTCTGCACAGCCACCATGGCCCCCTGACACCTGCAAGACACCTGGCACCTAAGGGAACTCTGCAGACAAAAACCCAGGAAGCCAAACACCTGGAGGCTGATATCTTCTATATTTGAGCCCAAATTGCCACACACAGTGCACTGGAAAATTTCACCAAAATAAAGAGCTTACAGATTATATGTTCATATATTTCATTTGAAAAAATAATTAAGTCTCACTTTCTTATTCACTTTGATTTCCTTGGGACACGAAATGCAGGCTTTCAATCTGGCTGTAGCAAGGGGAAATTTGCAGATGAATGGAAGATGGCTTTGCTCCTAGAAATGCTGGCATAATGACTCTGCAGCAAGATACCAAAGAACTTCAATTTATTCAATTTATTCTAGTGACAGATAGCATGCCAATCAACTCTTAAGCACCGGAATACATTAAAAAGACTTTTTTTTTTTAAATTACACATTGCATTTTAATTTATCAAAGCCAGGGCAGTTTTTAGAGACAGAATGAAGCAAGACAAATGTATGCACTAGAAATAAGCCTCCCTTTTATACATACATACAGTGAAGGCAGTTAATCATTGGAACAATTTATCTGCATTGTGGACGATTCTCCATCACATGTTATCTTTTTAAGGCAAGAATAGAAAATTTTATTAAAGTCTGCTCTGGTTCAACCAGAAGCTGTGAGTTTAAAGTAGAAATTTCTAAATAAGATTTTTTGTCCAATGTTACTATGCAAAACAGACAAGATTATTGTATTAGTGTGTACTGACCTTAACAGTCAAGACTGATTGTAATGAGAGAGGTTTCCCATTAAAATAAATTATATTAAGGGCATTAAATTGTATTTCTTTGAACCACTCTAAAAATTTTTGCTTTGATATTGATATTCTTATTCAGTCAGTGTTTATTTAGATATCAAAAGGTACTAAAACTAATCATGGAACTTTCCGTTAACATATATTTAATACAGCACAATAGACTTACTGAAGCACGTAAAATATCTGAAGTATATTAGAAGTTTAAAACCTTGTAAAACTATGGATTACTAACCCAGCACTATGAATGCATTTGGGGATTTAATGGGATGTTGCAGGATATTAATTTCCACCCCCTCTCCATCACAGCAGCAGGGTGAAGGGAAAGCTCCTCCAATCCCTCTAGCAACAGAGACAACATACTAGAGCACAAAAATGAATTTCTGCTGGACTTGCTGAGGTCTGGATGCATGAAGGTCCTTCTCCTCTGCTTCACACATGTCCTCCACTAACACAAACAACCACTGACAAGAAGGAACACTGAACTTTGAGTCAGAACTAAAATAGGTAGAATAGTCAAATATTAAATTAAACAGAGCTCCAGATCAAACTTTTCCACATTAGATTGAGCTCCAGCCTGTGCACACCACTCAACCTCTTTTAGACAACACAGACACAATCAGATCTGATTCATATTCCAGCTAGGATCAGCTCTTAATTCCTTTAAACGAAATCCAGACACAAGGTGCCACATGTTCCTAGGCTTTGTGGATTCTTAAATATTTTCCTTCTCCATGTACAGGCTCGGGACACCTGAGCATGCACCACCCTGGGGCAGGCAGATACAGAGGGGGCTTTTGGCCAGGCGTGCTCCTCTGCAGCCAGACATTGCACGACTGTGCCTAGTTCTTGCCCAGCTGAAAGGTTTTTTTGCTATTTGAAAGGATCAGCATTTCCCACAGAAGCCAAACTCGTAGTGGACTCTCATGCTCCCAGGTGTGCTCCTACCCCAGCCGTGCTGTAACACCTTACATCTATGCATGGCCACTGCTTTGATAACGTAAAACTGCCCAGCATCCAAGGGAAATATATATATTTTTTTAAACCAATCAATCTACAGCTAAATTTTCCAGTGCTTCAGTCCAGCTGTGTTATATTCAAAGCTTTTTATCTTTGAATATGTAAAGCAATAGAGCTGGCTAGTCAAAAGCTATCAATTTATGCTGTTCTCTTGATTTCCCAGTTCTTTCAGTAGTTTGTTTCTGTGTTGGGCAAGGAAAGAGAAGTACAACCTGGACTAGTCCAGATCAGTAACTTCAGTTTTTCACATCACCCTCACCCTAATGGTGGGGAGGGCAGCACAGCCTCACCCACTGATTTCTCTTCTTATCAGCTGTCTTCATTAACAAACACTTACATGCCACAGGGAATCAACAATGGATATGTGCTCGTTTGCAAACCCTCTAAATTAAATCAGAATGAAAGGAATGAAATAAGTTTATGAAACTATTGAACAACACTAGACTTGGCCCTTGAGGCTTTCTGCATGATTTCTCTTCCCAGTTTGACAGAGAACTAGATGTACTTATTTCTTTGAATATAATTTTTTCACCTATTTTGTAATTATTTCATCCAAACCAATGTCCTTGGTTTGCTTTAGAGACAAGTACTACCTCACAGTCAAAATATATCAGAGCTACTATTACCTTACCAAATCAATGGCTGTCAAAAAAGGAAAACAAATTTGTCCTTGACTGGCCTAGGTTAAACCAATGTTTCTTGTCATCTTATCACCCTGGAAGTGTTTTTAAATTGGTTCATAATTTGTTCTAGTATGTTCCTCATTATCACAGTGAAAATGACTGGTTTATAGTCACCCATGTCTCCCAGCTTAGAGAAGAAGGATTCTGCTTGTTGTGCTCTTTTTGCCAGGGCACAGCCTGTCCTCTGTGGACTGCTAAAGGTGGTTTAATTATCTGCATACTCTTCAAAAGTGACCCTTTGATATCAAGGGCACAGGAGACCTGTGGGAGCAGTTTCTGGATAAGCAATTTCAGTGTCACCATGGATGCCACCATGAGCAGAGCCAGACCAGTGACAGAGTGGCTTCAGGATAAGGGTCTGCAAGTGTGGGCTCACCAGCAGTTGTTTACATCTGTTTGTCTGAAGTTAGGAAGAAAAAAATAAAAGAAGGAAAAAGGAAAGAACAAGAGAAAATGAGCATTTTAATTTCCCAATAAAATCTATGCCACAGTATGAGTCATTGTTTGCTTTTTTACACTAGTTGGGAAAGTCCTTCTGGTTTTAATAACTAATACTGCTGAGTTCAATAAAAAGCGCTTAATTTAATTTAATCCAAATCCTGATTAATGCCAGCTTCCCCTGGAATTTTATCTTTGTTTTAATTTGAGTCACTATGTTAAGGGGAAAAAAAGACAGAAGGGGTAGAAGTCAATTAGTTTCTGTGCCTGTTTCTGGGCAAAACACTGGAAAATAGAAGATTGACAGGTATGGTCTGTAAGCCTGTTTTCCCCCATTCCTTGGGCTGACTTTCCCCTCAGAATGAAATGTTTGCTTAGTCTTAAAAAAGGAAGCTTAACAGCTCACAGCTCAGTTTGGAAAATAAAATATTCCAGGGCCAATTAGGATCAGATTTCTTTGCTGGAAGTATATTGCTTTTAATGTGTTAATATTCAAGAGATATGCTACTGTTTAATTGGACACAGAGAGCCCTTAAAGCTTGAGAGCTCTAACATGAAAACAGCCAGCCTCAGTCATGGGCTCTGGAGTGGCTACAGAAGGAAATAATCTGGGATAAAACCTCTGATAAGAGGTTTTCATCCTTTCCCTACATTTGTCTGCACGTTTGTTTATTCAGATCCATATCTTACACAAATAACCAGTGCTAACAGATTTTTTTTAGGCTGGAAAGTTGAACATTCAAAAAGCTAGGGTAGAGGAGCTGCTGATACTGGAGTTCAACACCCTCCATGGCTGCGGGGGGATTGGCTCTGCCCAGCATCACACAGGAATCCTGTGACAGCGCCAGGGTTAGGATCCAGTTCTCCCACATCCCTCACCAGTGCCTTAACTACAAGTAAACATTCCCTCTCTTTTGCAGTTCTCTATCTCATTCTGCACAAGGAGTAAGCCAAGGTCCTGCCAAGCCAATAGTTTTTAATTACATGATCACATACTCTTGTAATGCACATATGCAAGGGAATTGAATTAAGGGTGCACGGACCTGGGTATTTTCTAACTTTTGTATGACTAATTTCTGCAGCTTTACAGGGAAGGTTTTGGATACGTTGTCTGTGATTACCTTGCATTACAGTAACAAGAGAAATAGATATGAAATTATACAAACATACAGAACTACTTGCAAAAGTCTGCAGCAGAGCCACAACTCAGAATCGTAGAGGAGCAACACTGGCCTCCAACTCTTTAGCAAACAGAGCAAATTCTGGGAGCACAAGGCTGCAGCATTAATTACATAACAGGCACTTCACTACATACGGGCTTTAGGTGTTTTTTCCCCTTCCAGTAGCCAGGGATGCTGGAAATTAGCAAGTCTGAGCTCTTTGTCGTGCTGGAAGCATTCGGCAGCGCTCTGGCACTGGCAGGCACTGCACACTCATTCTCACACGCTGCTTGAGCAAGAACTAATTCTCTGTGTGTGAGAGAGCAGCAAAAGCATGAGCAAATATTGCACAGAGAGAGGGAAAAACACTTTTCTGGATTTCCTTGCTTCCATCTCATCCTATCTTCCCGAGTTGCCAAGACAAAGGAAGGGGCACAGACATCATCCCCTTCTCCCTTTGGAGTCCCAGTTCCAGCCCTCATCCTCCTCCTGCTAAGGTGAACACAAAGAAAAACAGACAAGATACACAAGCAAAGAAAAGGGTAAAAAAATGGATTAAGGAATTAAACTGTCAATAATTATCTTTTCAAGAAAAAAAAATTCTAAGGAAAAATGAAAACCACGTCAGTAGAGAAGTATATACAGGCTTTGAGCCCTCAGTTGTGCACAGAGTAATTAACCAAGCTTATTACCCAAAGAGGGGGTCATGGGAATGGGGGCTACCACCACCATCAGCCTGGCTACACAGGACCCAGAGTGAACCATCTGCACCCTGCAGATCCCTAGAGTGACTGGGGCTTTCCTGCTCACTCCAGCAATAATGGGAAAGGAATTCCAGGCACTGCCCCTGTACCTTCTAGGAAATTCCTTCCCTGTGGTTGTTGGGTAACTCTTCTCTAATAAAAATTAAACAAACAAATGTAATAAAGAGTCTTATTCAGAATAGAGGCCAATTTACTAGTAATGGCTGCATTAAGAGCCTAAAAGGGTATTGAATTACAGAGCAGTAAAGCCACAGAAAACAGCCTCTAGTTCTAAAATAGCTACAGGTGCCAGAATTAAGGAGGACCAAATTACTGTTTCCAGCGTTGGCCTGCAAACACTCTATGCAACATGAAAAATGAATAGCAAATGATTGGCTTTATATTAAGAAAAAGTTGTTTGAATATATGAAATGTGTTTCATTGTGCAATTTCTATATTTGCTCTGTTCCCCAAACCAGAATTATTCACCTAATGGATAGATTAATGAGATGACAGTAAGCAGAGGGGGAAGGTCGTCTATAATCAGACCACTTGCAGACAGTGTTTATAAAAAGCTATTTAACAACACCAAGGATGAGTACACTACACTTACAGCTAAAATGCTTCTAGGAGGGGCTGAACACCTGCACTGCTCAGCACACAAAAGGGCTTTAAACCAAACCAAACCTGCCTTCGTGTGAAAGATGGCAATTCTGGATGACAGAGAATGAGATTTCCTGTCAACTGACCTCCCACCTCCCAGGCAAAGGGAAGTCAAGCCAGCCATTGGTAGCATCACTGTTCAATTTGAAAGAGCACATGTTCCTTGCCTGGAAATGTAAAATTTGGATTCAACGTGCTAGCTGCCTGTGCAGCCATGTGAGGCAGTATAATGGCACATGAAAGAAAAGGTCAAATTTACTAAGTGTTGAGGAGGTGTCATCAAGAGTCACATATTACTTCAAGATGTGTTTTCAGCAGCAGAGCCTGCATGAGCCCCTCTAAAACAGAAATCTCTTCTGCCCACTGGGAGTTGGAGAATTCCTCCCAGCTTGGGTGGAAGTTGCTGATCTCCACAGGCTTGCAGAAGATCTTTTTCCTGCTCATTTTTTCTTTAAAGTGCCACAAAATGCAACCAAACTGATGGAATGGGCCTCTGGCAAACCCCTGTACTTTTTTTCTTTCCCATTTGCAGAACTTTGCATGTTATCACAGCAATTAAGCTTTTGCAGAGCAGTGACTGTATCCCACATCACCCAAGGAGCTGCTTTCACTCCTGCAGCTTTCCTTTTCTTCAATTTGAGTTATCAGTTTCCTTTCACCTGTGGTAGCAGCCAGGGATGGGGGAGGCAGATTTTTCCCTCTCTCCAGCCCCTTGCAGAAATGCTCCAAACATTTTCAACCTGGTTCCTGCCCCATTAGCCCACTTCTCTGTCTCTGCATTTCCCATCGAGGAGCACAGTGCTGGTGGGAATTGCCTGCCCAGCTCAGGAAGCCTGGCCAGCAGCACTGGCTCCACACAGCAGGACAGCTCTTTCTCAGGACTGTCTTCCTCACTGCCATCCCCACTTCTTTCCAGATAAAACCTCCACCAGCACAACTGTCAGCAGCAAGAGCAATGTGCTAAGGCAAGCAGCAAGGCAAACAGAGAAGCCATAAGGCTCTCTGCAGGGTAAACATGAGCTAAAATCCAGAGTCACATAAATCACGAGGATACATGCAGTTCTGAGGGGAGAGGAGGAAAAGGAGGGACTAATTTTTCTTGCACCAGTCCTGGAGGCCCCTTCCTGAGATCAGAGCAGCTCCAGGGAGGCACTGCCAGGTCTGAGCAAGGGCAAGGAGCTGCTTAGGAGGATGGCTGAGGTGTATCTGTGCAGGTATCTGCTCCTGGGCTCCTTCCCCAGAGTTTTCATCCCCATGGCCAGTTAACTCTATCCTCTGCAGTGGGAGAGCTGAAGCCAAAATGCAAAGCCCCTCTGTTTGATCCTCCTCTTACAGAAGGTGGGGTTTGCTTCTCATTCAGACTGTACCTCACTTCCCAGGGCAGACCTGCAGCTGCAGACCACAGTGCTGAGATTCAGGAGAGATGAGGGGCTCACCTCAAGAGGTCTGGTTGACTCTTCAAAGGACACGAGGGCCCTAAAGGTTTCATGGCAGGGCAGCTGGAGCTAGATGATCTTTAATGTCCTTCCCACCCAAACCATTCTGTGATACAGGGGCTACAAACCCCAACACACAAAGTAATTTATGTGGTAGCAGCTCTTGTCATAAACTGAAGGACAGGGAAACAGGAGTGAGACACGGGGTAGTACATCAGAACAGCTGTGACAGTGACACAGGGCAGCTTGTGGGAGTCCCACATGAGCATGGCAAGGATGTGAAAACCTGGGATAAAGTACCAGTATCGAACTTTGAAAGCAGAAGCATTTTCATGCACTGAAGTGAAACCAGCATTTTCAGAAAACTAAATTCATTAGTCATATCAGATGAAGCATCCAACTCAGAATATTCTGTGATTCTGTGAAATGTTCACTGAGAGCTCTGGAAACGGGTTGGCTGGGCATATCAAAGAACAGCTCCCGTGCCCAAGTTTCCAGTAAGTTAATGTGCTTTGCATTATGAATTCTCAAGTTCAGCTTGAGAATTTTGCATTATTTGGGTGTTGAAGGAACTTTGAGCTTTGCACAAACAGTAACACAGATATTTCAGTATTAAACTCGCTTTCAATTTTCTGATAATCTCTGCCTGGCAAAAAATAGCAGACAAAATAAAAATATAATTGCAGCAAGATGCAGAAACAGTGAACAGCAGTTATTTCTTAATTCAGTAGCCTCACATTTTATGTGCATATCTGAACTTAACATCCATGAGTACTGTGTGTTAGTTTAACCTATTTTGCAAAGCTCAGGAGAAAAGATTAATTTGGCTCCTTTACAAGTCTCTCCAGTGGTTGAATACGCTTTGCTCCAACAAAGACATAGCAGGAAATCCAGGAAATTGCAAGAAAAAAAGGCATTAAGGCAGTGCCATGTGTGATGTTTCTGATACCTACAGAGATAAGGTGACTTACCTCTGATGGATATACTTTCCCATCATGAAACATATATAGAAAAAAAGGTTCTTTTTTTGGTTATCTAGGAAGCAAACAACTGAAAATACTGCTCCTAAATGCTCTGAAACAGTAAAGGTGGAATATTTATTTTAAATTAGCAGTATACTTGCACTTACTTTTTAAACTTCATTTACACTGTTAGTACAAGACCAGGGAAGTTTTGAAAATCTTCTTAAATAGCATTTGATAGTGGGTTTGTTCAAATCCAGTAATGTATTTGAATCCCAATGTAAAAATCTGTGTTACTTCTCTGCAAGGACTTATTGGATCACCAGTCAAACCAGCCCTGGTATTCATGTGTCTGAGCTGTGCTGAAGGTATAGGACATTTGCTTCCAGAGATTTTTCAGATCACTCCTGACTCTTCTGGGTTTTCTTATCTCTACCTGTGAGCTTGGAAAATTATTTTTTCCGCTCTATTTATTTGAAACTGAACTTGCATATTTACATCCGTGATCACTTTGCTCAGACATTGTGCACGTGGAAGTGCCACCCATCTCGTTTCAGGCACTTGGGACTTAAGGATGGGGTTATCCAGATGCCTGAGGACAGACACAAGGCTCCCAGTCCAGCTTCCCCCTCCTTCTTCCCAAACTGCACCAGGGCAACACAGGCTGGGCAGCAACACACCTGCCAGTGGCCAGTGCTGGAAGAACAAGAGTCACCCTCCCATCAAGACTGGGAATGCTGATGCACCCAGTGCACTTTGAGGGGTACTGTGTGTCTGTACACACAGGATGGCAGAAACCCCCCAAACTGCTCCAGACACCTGACCAGGTGTACAAGAAACCAGAGCTGCCATCCTATACAGCCAGACATAGCTGAAAAGGGAGTATTCCACATCCCTCATTTCTTCCCAAGAAGTCAAGAGACTCTGAATTAGAGGACAGGGATAGAAGATGCTCAAAGTGCATATGGATAGCACATTTTGAAGAATTTGATACTGGTACATAACTTAATTTTTTTCTCTTGCTTTATGTAGATACACATTGATAGAGTATTCAAACTTCAAACCTCCCTCCCAGGGACAGCCACATCCCAGGGAATAACTCTGCAGACTTTACAAGGGCAAAGCCGGGAGGGCTGCTGTGCCAAGTGCTGTATCATGCCTGGAAAAATGATACAACAGACCAGCTCTTGGCAAAAACATGAAAGGCCCTCTAGGCTACCCAGCAAAACACACTGACAAATGTTTCTCAGAGGCACCACTGGATACCTGTGCACTGGACATCACACAGAGTAACAACTGGTTCTTGAGGCTTGGAGTGCTCACAGTGAGTCCTGACACAGCTCATCCTTCCAGGCAGCACCCTTGCTGCTCACACTGAGGGACCTGGGAAGCCTTGCCACAGAGGCAAAGAAGGGAAGGTGTTTCCCAAATGTTATTTTATGTAAATATGATAAAAGCTTCCCCAGAGAGTACAGGAGGGGTAGAAAGTGGCTCCTTGCACACACAATACAGTGATGCTGCAAACATACAGCAGCTCTGATGCACCAGATGTGCTCTGTGTGTACCCAGATGTGCTCCTGTTCATTCTCTAGTATTCCCCAGCTGCACTTGTGACTCATCAGCTCACATGCCAGAGTAGCTCCCAAGCTGTGACATCCCCATGGCACACTTGGGTGACACATGCTGAGGGATTTCTGAGGCACCTATGGAGTGATTCTATTGTCCCAGGGAGCAGAGCACCCTTCCTGCTGAGGCACAAAGGCACCACATTCCTCATGGGGCAGCATTTAAGGGCAAGAGTAGCTCTGCTTTATCCTATCAAGGTCAAAGCTAAAAGCAGTGTATTGCAGTATGGAGAGTTACACAGAAGTACCATAAGGGATGCACAGTTAACAACTGCCTGGAACTGAGATCCATGATTTGCTGTTAGCTGATTTCTTCCCCGTGGTATCACCCAGTCATTCAGGTTGAAAATGGGCTGTGGCCAAAAATCCTTTGCCAGAACGCGATCTGAAGAAATAACCTAAGTTTGGAATACAGCCTGTGAATATCTGCTTGCTCAGTTCCAGCAAAACACTGAAGGGAAGTGACTCTTCAAATAATTTCTGCTCTCTCCTACACTTTTTCCAGTTGCTCAGTTTGGAGATGGTAACACACAAATTCCACTCTCTCTCTCCTCTTCTGTCATCTGCTCAGGAGCTTACTCTCTGCTCACAGTAACACTGATGTTCTCACTTCTGTCCAGAAACCCTGGTGTTCACATCTCCATGTGGAAAAGGAAAGATAGCTTGTTTCAGCCCAGAAAGTTTTGCTGCGTGTTTCTGTTTTTCCTGAATTACCTTTCCAGTTCAGACAACTCCACTAATGTCTTAAGCTTCCCATCAATTTCCATAGGACTCAAGAAACAGTTACCCTCTAGCAACCAACACATCTTCAATTGTGTGCTGAGGGCAGGCACCGGGCCAGCAGAATAAACACATTAGGGAGGGGAGCAGAACCATGCCCACATGCAGAAGGTAGCCCAGCAGGGTTTTGGGATGGGTTTTGGGTTTCCATTCTATGCTTGGGCCAACCATGGAAGGTCAGCTGGGTGGTGATACCTCCCAACAAGCCAGGGAATGAAGAAAAAAAGCCAGGTGCCCACTGCCATCCAGCAAGCAGGGTTATGTGAGGCACCTATGGCTTTCTTTCATGATGCCAGTACTCAGCTCCTGGCAGGAGCCTGAAGGGATTTTACCATTTGGCCAAGCACAAAGCAAGAAGGACAGGAGCAAGCAGGAGGATGTGTGAGTGAGGAACATCCCTGATTGTCCCACAGGCTGCAGTGAGTCATCAGTTATGACTTGTGCCAGATTCCCTAGTGACAATTCTGCTGGTGAAACGCTCCTGGCTCTGGAAGTCTTAGCACAGGTCTCATGGTATGTAAATCCCACCACATAGATCTGAGTAGCATATAAACACCATCATCTTCACCACTGCTTGGCACATCATAAATACAACTGCTCGAAGCTGGCTGTTGGACACTCATCCAAGCAATGGTGCTGTAAATTCAGAGGGCAGGAGAGTCTGCACAGGAACAGCCCAGGAGAGAGCAGGAGACAGCTGTTTCATTTCTACTTCTTACAGAAAAATATTTCCATGAAGTGTAATGTTTGGAAAATGTCTAACAACCCAGTTCATGCTTTCTACAGATTATGTGGACTTAGCATTTCTGTTGTCTATACTGGGATAGATGAATAGAGAGATAAAAGGAGGCATGAAAATATAAGACAGTTGGAATGTAGGAGAATCCACAGAATGTGCGAAAAATGTAGGAAAAACTAAATAAAAGAGGAAAAGACAAATGAGATATTGTCAAGGCAGCCAGTGAAGCAGCAGGGTCCCAGTTCAGAGGTGGAATCATTAAAGGACAAGTGAGGCAGCTCTTACGAAAAGCCTACGTGATTTTTTAACCCTGGAATTCACTAGGGGGAGTGTGTGGTCACGGGTGAATGCCAGAATAAATCTCTTTTCCAGAAGAAAAAGGGAATGTATTGGGAATTCAGTCACCCCAGAACATGGGCTCAGGGAATGGGGTGGCTTCTGCACCAGCCACACCCAGGACATGCCCCCCAGCAGCTGGGAAGGAAAGGTGGGAGGCATCCACCCTGCCTTGCACCAGCAGCAGCTCTGGGAGAGCTCACTCACTTCCAGAGTCAGGACCAAATACCATGGCCCTGTAAGTGAGAAGCAATAAAAATGCCATAAAGTAAAATCTAGTGAATTTGTTTGTGTTTCACCTGGGGAAAACTATTAAACCTTCCTCCCCTTCCTTCTCCAGCTTGTCACAAAAATCTGGGATCCTGATCCAGAAAAGCCACCCTGCCAACACAGCAGCTTCCAGGGCAGTTACAATCCTTCCACATCCCTCGTGCAAGTGAGCAGCAAACAGACAAACCCCAGAGCAACCCTGTCCCACCCTCTGCTCTTCTCTGCTGCAAAGAGGGATGGGAAGATACAGATCCCCATGGAGACCTGTGCTGAAAGGGGACTGAGGAGCCCAGAAAGGAAGCACAAAGATCAAGCACAAAAAGGAATTGCCTCAGAGCAAGACCACAACACAAAGGGCCTTCCTACTGATCCTGATGGAAAATAGTCCCATGTAGGAAGGGAATGTAAAGGCCTAGGACAGTCTGATGGGATTTCCAAAGTATGCATGCTAGTACAGAGCAGCCTGTGCATGTGCAACAAACCTGATCCTAAAGCTCTGGGGACATACCAGGACAGACACACCAACTCCTCCTTGAGACCCTGCATTTCCTTCAAGTGCACTAACAGCAATTGCATCAGGCATGTACACTTGTCCATCCAAAATTCCCTGAGTGTCCAATCCCTTGCACATAAAGTATCAGTGATTTCCAGGCGAGGAACAACTCAAGGCTCCTATGCATGGGGGCATATCCTACATTTCCAGACATTTGGCAGCCCCTCAGGATTCCTGCATCTGTGGACACATCTGGGCTTCCCAGACATGGGGCAGCAGAGAGTTTGTGCACGCACAGCAGCATGCAAGGCCAGGAGACACATGAATTCCCCCAAGTCTGGCTAGACAGTGACAGACAAGAGAACACATGTGGGGAAACCTGGACAATTGGTCATGTGAAGAGCAGACTAGCCCAGAGCAGCCAGCAGAGGAAGCTGGTGGCATCAGAGGTGAAAGACAGACACAGCAGCTTGGGTTCTTTTCCTCACACCTTCTACCTGAGGGCAAGCTGGCACTTGTATCTCTTGGGGACAGAAATGCAAAACTTGTGCTGCTTCTGGACTGTCCTGTCCTCAGAAAGAGAAACACGAGGCATGGAGCTACTCCCAGTCCCCGTGGGGCTGCCAGAAATAACACAAACCTAACGTCTCGCACCAGCTGGCGAAGAGGACTAATCTGGCTTCAGGAACTGCTTGAAAGAGAGCCAAGCCTCCCATCCAGTTCTCATGGCCCCCTCCACCTCCCTCCAGACCCAGTTCCTTTTCTGGCATGATGGTATCCTCAGTGCTCAGCTGACAGCAAGCTGCTCCTCGCTAGCCGCTCTGCCGACCCGCCCTGCCGCACTCCCTTGGCGGGGCTGCTCCGCGCCTCCCGTCCCGCACACAGAACAGGCCCTGGCTCTGTGGTGCCCACACCACAGGGACATGGCAGGAAACCCCATCTGTCCCTCCGTCCCGGTGCCTGTCCTCGCTGCTGCACCTCTTCCCTTGGATGAGGCATCTCAAGAGATTCCCTGCCCATGCCTGCATTTCTCTCCCTTCTATCACCAACCTGTGCCTCTTTTGAGCCTCCAGCTGGAAGGTCTGCACTCCTCTGCAGAAGAGGAACTTGGTCATATTTTAAAGTATTTTTTAAATTTCTTTTTAAAATGCAATATAACGACCACAGCAGATGCATCAGCAATGTAATAACTAGATCTGTCTGCATTTGCAATGAGGGTGCTGAGACACTGGCACAGTTTGCCCATGCCAAAAAGTAACCATGGTCAGGCTGGATGGGGCTCTGAGCAACCTGGTTTAGTAGAAGGTGTCCTTGCCCATGACAAGTGGATTGGACAGGATGACCTTTAAAAGGTCCCTTCCAACCTAAAGCATTCCATGATTCTTGATTCATTTCAACCAGCATCTTGCAAGATAATGAAAAAGAGTGGTTTTGACAGTCACATAACTAATTGCAACTAATGCAACCCTTTTTCAGTGACACGGCATAGCCCAAACCAACAGCTGTGAAGCACAGTTTAAATTAGATGCTGGTGCAAACATAAGGGTTAATTTTCATGACTGCCATCACATATACCTTGACTTTGTTCCTGCCACCACATCCCTCCCTGCAGCACTGCCTCACTGCAGTTTCTGCATTAGAAAAGCTGTGCTAAAAATGTGAGAAAGCAATTTTTTTTCTTGAGTCAACACAAAAGAAGGAGGCTGGCACACTCAAGAGGCTGCATGTAAATGAGTCCAAAGGCTATGTGTTTCAGAAAAAAAAGTGAAGTCCAAAAACTTAATTTTAGAAGGGCAAGACACTGATGAAAAGATACCCTGCATTACAAGTGGACAGAGCTGGGCAGAGCTGAACTCAAAACATTCCGAGCCTGATTTGGTCTGCAAGGTTCCTATCTCCTTCTGTCACACATTATTAAACACAGATCAAAACCAGGATCTAGGATTACAGAACACTGTACAGAACACTGGGCTAGGGACATCAGAAGACACCTGTCCTATAAATAGGAATCATTTACCAATTCAGAGCAACACACACATGTTTTGGCAACCTCTCAGCCAATAAAAGCAGAAGCCACAACTCCAGAATTATCCAAGTGCTATTATTTTAAATGCGAAACAATGGTTTACATCATCATGACTTAACTCCTTATTTTCCAAATTCTCATCGTGCATGTCTGTGCTGAATCACACCAAAAATTAACCCTTCTTAAAATTAGTCCACTGTCAATTTGGAAAATTGCCTTTTTTATTTTTTTTTTTTTAAGGATCAAGCAGAAACAACAACAAAGAGCAGAACCTTAGGTTTGGAGCTGATAATTTGGTGCTTTTGATTTCTTCAGTAGATTTTTGCCTGCATCCCAACACCCCAGGATTTCATCTTCAATTTTTCAAAGTCGATTCAGTCACTTAGATCACACCACTTTGCAGGGCAAAATGCTCAGAAACACCAATCTGGGATTTTGAACAGAGTTGCAGTGCTGGCCTCCAATTTGTTGACACTTGGGTTTCTAGGAAAAATTAACAGGAACACGTGCAGGGGTGTGTGTGAGGGAACAACGTGAAGTGCTGCTTCCAAACAGGTGCAGCCGATTATCTCAGGCAATGCTGTGCAGGAAAAGAAACGCTGTTTTCTTCGCGAATTTTAAGAGCACTAAAAACTTCCAGATAATGGGAAGTCCCTGAAGCTTTTAGAAAGTGTTTTCTCATACTCCATACCTGGTATGACAGCTGCTTCTTTGCAGCTATGGGGAGTTGTGGTTTTCCATTTGTGAAAATTCAAGTGAAATCTATCATTTTTTGGAAAGAGCCTAAGTCCTGGTGTTCTCAAATATCTTTACAGGTTGAACATTTGGAAAGGATCCAAGACTCCAATCAGAGCCTGAATATGTGGAAATATTTAACTCTCTAAGAAACAGTATATAAAATAAGCTGTTTCTCTGCTTGATGACTATTTCAGGATTGACTAATTACTTGTCATGATGCCAAACACCACAGAGATGGCTCAAGAGGATAATTTCTGAAACTTGAATTTGTAACATTCTATCAAAGGAAGGCTATTTCTGTGTCAAAACCCTATATCTGGAAATTTATATACAGCAAGATCATAAATGAACTTTTGGACACCCAAGGTCAAGTTATTCAATGAAATACCAGCTAAATCTTTTCTGGGAGGTGGAATGAACAAGCTTTTAAATAAAGCAGGAAAATAAAGACTACTGTATCAAACACAGGTTCCTCCTGGGGAAGCACTCACATTTCAGATAATTGGCCTCTGGATCTTGTTTCAGGGAAGGATTTGGTGAAGCAAAGACTCCCTGCTGTGCTGGTCAGCACATCAGCTCCTCCCTGGGGGTGGTTGTAGCAAGGAGATGTAGCTGAGGTTTCCTAAATTCAGTCACCTCTGTCCAAAAAACCCTGACATAAACTTGATCTTTCTTCTTACACCAAAGCACATCACATCAAGGCCAGGCGGGGGCTAAATTCACCTCCTATTTTAATGGGAAAAGAACCAGAGCCCATAGTCCAACCTCAGCTTTGCTTCCAGCTGAGTGAAAGGTCCCATTGGACAAGTTATCAACAAAGGCTAACAAATTCAGTTTGGTTTCAGGACTATTTAATTCCTGCCATCACCTATTCTCTAGGAGGCACAACACTCATGCTGCACATTTATACAGGTTATAAGGATAGAAAGGACCATTCTCAGCATTATAAATCTGCACATTATTTCTCCAAGATTGCCCTGCACTAGGTTCTAAATCATAGTTTTCTTTTTTGCCTTTCTTCTCTAATATTTCGAGATATTTCCCTTGAACTTTTTCTTCCTCTTGATACTTGCACATTATGATTAAGTTTCTTTTTAATCTTCCCTAAGTAGATGATTATTAGTAGTAGATGTAGATGAAATCTTATCTATAGCACCCTATTCCCAGGATTTGGTCACGTTTACTGCTCTTTTATGAATCTTTCCCAGCCATACAGCATTTTGGCTAAAATGGGCATGAGAATTGGACATGGTGCCCAGCACTGCTTCCCAATACCATTTCCAGTGTCAGAGTACCCCTCTGACCCTTAGAGGGTTCTGGGTGCACCTGTCCTCCCATGCTGCTCTGCCCATGTGGCTTATGCTCACCAAGCTATTTGCAACATCCCAAATTCCTTTTCTTTATCAGTTTCCACCTCAAATTTAACATTTTCTCTTTAGTCCTGTGAAGTCCAAATCTATACTGAGTATCAAAGCACACAAACCTTAGTTCACCTGTAAAACAACCCAATGTCAGTCCCAAGCTCAGAGCTGTACAGAACTCTCTGTCACAGGAGCTTGCCAAAGGCAAGCAGCAGATTTTAGACCAGTGCCCTGACACACCATGTGGGATAACCAAAGGCTTTGGCACAGAGAGGACAAAGATACAGCAGCTGCTAGAGAGAGTAGCTTTGTCTGTTTAACATCTTGCCATTGAGAAATAACCTTTTACTTGTCACTAGGGTCACAAGGGATCTGCACCAGGTGGAGGTGGGTGTTGTGGGGGGTTCGGGGAGCTTTCACCACTGCCCGTGGTGGCTGCAGCACATCAGTGACAGCTGGTCAGTGAACTGAGCAGAGGCAAGAAAAGGGGGCTCAAGGCCCGATTAGCACCGTGGGAGGGAGAACGAGAAGGATTTTGGAAGGGGAAAGGGCCAGGCAGAAGGGCACAAGGCTGTGATGAGGGTGGATAACCATCAGAAGAGGCTGAGCTCCAGCGTGGCGGGAGGGACAGCAGCACGGCAGCCCGTGCGTGGGAGAGGGGGAGCAGGAGCAGCATGAGTGTGTTATGAGGCCACAGGGAAGACACAGCTGTCAGCCACAGCCCTGCAGAAAGGCATGAGAGGGATCAGCAGGGGAGACACACATGGAGTTTGGTTTTGGCCAGCCTGAGAAAAGCAGGCAGCCATCCACCGTGCAGCTTATGTGGGATGAGCGAGGCTGGCTGGCAGAGGGAGGAAAGAGGTCCCTTCTGGGGCATTTCTCACCTCAGATGGGTGAGCTGGGTCCAGACCAACACAGCAATCCATGACCCTGAGGAAAGGAGGCTGGAGAGGAGAGTCTCATGTTTGGGCAGCAAAGGGGCAGGGGAAGGCACTGAATCCAGCCAGGAAAGAGGGAGACCTGTGTGACAGGGCTTTGGGTAACCTGGTCTGCTGGAAGATGTCCCTGCCTATGGCAATGGGGTTGGAACTAGGTCATCTTTAAGGCCCCTTCCAACCCAAACCATCCCACAACTGTATGTGGAACACCATCAGTCATTAGCAGCTCCAGAAATTCATTCCTGTATGCCAGCCTTGCAAGGCACAGAAAGCAGCTGTGGCAAATCCTGACACCACCTGCAAACAACAAAGTCTCCTCCTCTTTCTTCCATATTCATGTTCTGAGGGGCTCAGAGGCTGGCAGTGTGCCTGCCTGACAGGCAAGGTACACAGCACCACAGGCAGCCTTGTGGAGGTGCAACCTGCCTCGCACCCAGCCCACCCAAAGCAGCATCCTCCCTTCCCAATCGCTTTCCTTACAGACTTGCTCCTTGTTCCTGTCACCTCAGCACACCTGGCAGAGCATCTTGCTCCACAGCTCACCCCAGCAGCATGAACTAAGTGTCCCCAAGCCTGCCTGGCTGCTTGTACAGCCTTTCCACACCAGCCCAAGGCCCCATACCCACCCAAACTCTCCTGTCACACCCCATGGCAGGCACAACGGAGCCCCAGCACACTGCTCTTGCATCCCTGTCACCTTGGGGTGACAGAGCCAGCTCTCCCTACACCTGCACTCTCAGATAGCAATGCCCTTGCCCAGCAAGGAGACAGAGACACAGGCTGAGTGCTGCATGTGTGAGGGAAAGCAGACTGCTCAGCAGGGCACCAGCCCTGAGCAGGTTGGAAGAGATGCTGTTCATGCCAGTAGGCTCAGACAACAAGCCCTGGTGGCATAACCACCTAAATGAGGTGCATAAATTTAGGGTATAGCCACCTAAATGCAAGGCCTCCAGAGCTACACATTTTTTCTGCTCTGTGTGTACACCCCTATGGTTACAGTCTGCTGCTAATCCAAGGACTGTCACTGTTCCCAGGTTTCTGTTCTGTGTAGTAGATAATACATAATGGCTTAGACCCACAGTTTTCCTGTGCAAGTGTGTGTTGGGAAGCACCTAGAAACTGTTATACAACATCGAAATATTCCCAGAAGGACCCTCTGCAGTTGGTATGACTGCTACTTTGTCAGACATCTAAGCAATTTCTTGGCCTGTGCGCCCCCCACCTCCCCAAAAAGCCTCCAAACAAATCCCAGAGCTGAATCAGTTTCCTCTCTTTAGAGACTCCACTAAGTTTTTTTCCTAGGATTTCCATTTTCTCTACTTCTTTTTCTTTAAAAATATATAAATAGTCACATCGTCATATGAGACAAGTAGAGACTGACTCTTATGGGTAAAAAACAGATGTTTCCCAATCTTCCCTAACAAAGTAATATTTTATATATGGCTCTTCAATGGATTTATAGCCAATGAAGGGATGTTACAACATTAGCTCATGGAGGGGGTGGGTGATAAAAACTGGAAAGGAAGAGCCAGACAAGGAAAAAAGAAGCTATCCAGAGCGCTGCAATTGGAGAAGCATGACAAATGGGCAGCACAGTTTTAGAGGGCTTCGACAGCAAGGCAGATTGCCTGGCTGGGAGTGATTGTCCACAGCTGGAGCATCGCAGAGACCATCTGGTATTTCTTAAACATGCTTTCCCCAGGTGATCCAATTCTTGGAGTGCCCCAGCAAAGAGAGGAAAA
Source organism: Passer domesticus (assembly GCF_036417665.1). Lineage (NCBI taxonomy): Eukaryota > Metazoa > Chordata > Aves > Passeriformes > Passeridae > Passer > Passer domesticus. Next base: position 44,610,126 of record NC_087481.1, on the reverse strand, counting down.
AAAGGCCTGCGAGTCGCAGTCCCATTTCCAGAGTTCCCCTAATTAGTTAATAGAATTACATTTGAATGGTTTCAGTTTCTCCTACAAAACCTTTGTTTTTGCCACCTTTTCATCAGAGGAAAAAAAGAAAATTTAAGCTCATGGAGGTTTTCACTCCTTTAAGAAAGTCAGTGATTGTGTCTCTTGGCACAGCATTCCAATATAAAACTTAATGAAGTAAAGAGAGATCCAAAATTTCTTTTGAACACCTTGTAACCTCACTTTTCCCCCACCACTTTTAGCTGCACAAAGCATGCATATCCAGAGCTTCTCACGTTACTCTCCAACCCCCATTTATCCATCCCCAGTATGAGCCTCTGGAAAAGCAGAGCATGGACTGCATGGGGGACTCCAGGACTCAAGGGGCTCTTACTTACAGGATTTTGACCCTTTTCTTAACTTGGAAAAAGTGTTTAAGAGTTTAATTAACTGTGCATGCCACACAGTCCCATCCGTTGAACAAGGAGGGATGACAAAGAAGCAGTGCAACAATATTTGCTGCTGTCCTTGTGTTCCCCACAAGACAGCCCCTTCCAGAGCCAGGAGCACTGGGAACCAGCTAACGAAGGAAAGAGCAAGGGGTAAATAATGAATGAAGGGACAGATGGGAAAAGGGTTAGAGCGAGCAACTGGAGAAGCAGCCCAGGGAAGCAAGCTGCGTTCCCAGCAGCAGGCAGTGCCCCGGGAGCAGCGTGGGGCAGGAGCAGGGTCCAGGCACAGGGATGGGATGATCCCGCCGCTCCTGCCAAGCCAGGCTCACCAGCAGTGCCTCCCCCTCTCCTCCTGCTTTCTCCAGCGGTTACCCAGCCACAAAGCTTCCCTCTGTCAGATGGATCCTGCATGCCACAGTCCCACATCCCGGGCTGCGAGCTCCTCAGCAGCTTGCAAATACCACCCTGTATTTTCCACAGGGAGCAAACACACAGGAATGGTGGCTGGAGGGATGAAACCAGCAACACTCCTACAACTGCAGCAAAATGAGTTGCTATGTCACAATTTGCCAGAGAAGTTTTTAAAAATGCTGAGGACTCACCAGGCACAGAGTTTCCTGCCCTGTCCACATAGGCATCCACCTTCCCTGAGTCTGCATTTGAGCAAAGCTAGTGGGGTCGTAATCCCAGTCAAAAATACATACACAAGATGCTTCAACATCTTCAGGCTGAAAAAAAATCTAATTAAGTTAGAAGAAAATACTGGAAAAAGAAACCAAAGGGATGTTTGAAGGGGATTTTGGTTGGGGTGTTTTTGTTTTGCTTTTAGGTGATGGCTAAAGTCAGCATATTCCACCATCATACTGGAAGGGGATTTTGGCAGGAAACCCATCCTTATTCAGTGGTATAGATAGCAATAACAGAAGATAATATAACCCATGATTGTAATGACAAAGAAATAGCAACCAACTGCAAATTACAAAGTATAGAAAATTAATGCAGTATTTAAAAAGCATGATGAAAAAATTCATGCCTTTCTGAGTTATGAGTGGAAATTTAAATATAGAGAAAAGAAGGGAAATGAAGAGACATAGCTGTGCTCTTTTGTGCACATGGTAAAATTATCAGTGTAACTACAAAAATATACCTATAGGCACTCTGTAGTTATGAAAAAATATGATGATGATTTAATCATAAGAGGATTATATACATCACCATTTACTGATGACCAAGACATGAATTAGACAACATCTGCTTTAGATAAACACTATTAAATCACCCACCCTGGATAATTTGCACCTCCAAGTGCACTAAGGAGATCTCTGACCCGTTGATACTAATTTTTAATAAATCTTGGAATGCCGAGTAATTCTAGAAGGGTAGGTGAGCCCTAACCCCATGCTGGTGTTTTGGCAGGACTTGCTGACCTAAGGACCAGCAGCCAGTCAGGCTGACAGCAGAACTTGACAGAGTAATTAAAAGATAATATGAGAATCTAACAATAATTCATTATATTCATGTCTCAGCTAATTACTAGCCAGCATATGTTGTACAGCATCAAGTCCTGTCTAACTGATTTAACAGCTTGATTTAAGAACTTGCATTAATAGAAGTAATTTGGCATAAGTAGATGGACAGAAGTGGCTAATGAGACAAAAAACTATCCATTGTTTGCTTCCCATCCCACAGGACGCAGTGTTTTTACCAATCACTCAGATAAATACAAGATCCTTAGAGGCAGCTTGCAGATAGCACAAATGAAGGTTAGTAAATAACGAACAAAACAGCCTTCACTTATCCTGTGATCCAATTTGTATGGCTAAATGGCCACCATCCAACCAAGCGTGCTTTAGTTCAGCCAAGCACAAGATAATACACGTACGGGAAAACAATACAGGGCTTGTAGCTCTGGGATGGACAGGTCTGTCCTGTGTGGCCACAGGACCAAGGAGGAGGTATGACAGGACTTTGGCAAAGTGAAGCTTGAGGAGCCAAATTTATTCAGCCTTTGAAAGAAAAATCCACAAGGTTTGAGTGCTGCATGTAGGCATTGTGTTAGTGTGGGAGGAGAAGGGGGTTCTAACCTGGTGGTCAGAGGCAAAGCAAGCTCCAGGGTTGAAAGTCAGAGTTAAGCACAGTGCTGGCAAGGAGAAAAAGTAACATTAGCCCAGCTGAGGATGAGAAACATCGCACAAGGAGCTCTGGATGATCTTGGGGCCCAGCATAAAAGCAGGGGGTGAAACTCAGTGGTACAAAAGGCAGGTATAAAAAACAGCCAGGTAATGTAAGACTGGAAGGAGCCCAGACACTGGCACACTGGGGTCTGCTTTAGGCTACAAAACCAGGGAGATCGGAAGCACAGGCTTATTGGGAGCACCTGAAACACAGAACCTGCTGGTAATTAGGGACCTTTAACTGCCCACACATCTGCTGGGAAAGGAAGACATCAGACACTGCCTTGCTTCAAGTTCCTGGAATGCGCCGACAAAAAAATAATTGAGAAAGAAGTGACAGGAACAAAACTGGGAAGGAGTCTCCTTGAGGAGAGAAAAACTGGGGAAAGCCATGAAGGTGGAGAACACCACAGGCAGGGAAGCCCAAAACGAGTGCTTGTACTTGTTTGAAAAAGAACAGGAAAGAGTGGCAGAATAAAAATAGTGCTTTGTAAGGACAGAGGCTTCAGCAATCTGAGAGGGCTGGCAAGTGAGATTTTACTCCAAATGAAAAGGGAGTTTGGGAAAGACAGTGTTTTGTAAACACACAGCAAGATAAGGGAACAGATGTAAATTATCTTAAGGCAGGGGTACGATTAGGGTAATCCACAGGCTCCCCCGTGGCTTGAAGCTTGCAAAGGAGAAATGGCAGCTCCATCAGGCTGATGTGGATGAGCACAAAGGAGCAGCACCAGGACAGAGGGACAGAGCGAAAGAGCCCAGTGCTGCACAGAAACTGCTCCCTGCAGTCAGCACCAGCGGTAACCAGGAGACATTTGATAACTACATCGGTGGGAAGAGACAGACTAAAGAGTTCAGCCCCTCCTGAGGAGGGAGAAAAGGTTAATAGATTGCTTTATGACACTGAACAAGCCACAAGCCCTTCCAAAGCTATTAGTGCGTGTCAGCCCTCCCCCTCTTCCACCAAAATCTGTTTTCTGTTAGGTTTATGTGTTTTCTTTATTCTCTACACAGCACCCAGAACTGGCTGGTTCTGGTAATGACATTACATATTATAATGTACGTATAACTGCTAATTTTAAGATTTGCAATTTATAAAATGTCTTCTCTGTGCGGCTAGTTTAATTGGACAGTAAATTGAATTGAATAAATCCTGAACATGTCACAAGAAGACATATTTCCCACAGTTACAAAAATAATAACCAAATCAGATAATGAGAAAGCCAAAGTGTGGCTTAACAGACTAGAGGGTGTCACCTGAAAAAGAGATTCACCTTCATGACCTCTCTCACACACACACATGCTGTCAGCACAAAACGAGTTGTGAAACTACTAATTAGGGTAAGAAAAGGCAGGGGATCCCAGGGGTTTGGCTCACAGCTGTCTCAGGAAGCAGAGGTATAAATTGGGTCAGAATTTCACAATAGTCAAAACCCACAGAGTTAAAGCAGGAGTGCTTAATGCTTTTTTTGGTTCAGACTTCACGAAAAGAAGGATAACATGAAGACCAAAAAGTTAATGCAATTAAAATAATCAGAGTAGAAAGGTAATGTATGAAAACTGCAGAAGTCTGATGTTTTAAAATAGGTGGAGGTCCGTCAGCAACTATCTGCAGGAATTCCTGGAAGACGAATGAGGTTCTAAAAGATCAGAAAAGGGCAAATATAGTGGCTATGTTCAACAGGCTGAAAAAGCAAGGAAATTGCAGGCCAGCCAACATAACTTCAATTCCTGGAAAAATTTTGAAAGAAATCATCAAACAATCCATCTGCAAGGAAGGGCTGGAAGTAATAGCCCTGCCATGTGAAGGCAACCTGACTTCTCTTTGATAGAGCAACAAGGTCTCGTGAGTGAGATAGAGGCAACAGATGTTCTGTACCTTTACTTTCTCAAGGCTTTGCCTCCAGTTTTGTGTAACATTTTAATTAGAAAATTAGGAAAATAGAGTCTAGAAGAAATTCCATGTGGGAAATGCACAGCTGGTTGGGAAATGGTACACAAAATTGCAGGCATGAACAAGCAATATTATAGAAAAAAATCCAAGATTACACAGGCAGAAGTGTCACGCACCAGGTACACGAAATAACCCTGCTGCTTTTGTCAGTCAAGAAAGGCCTCAGCTACAATATTGGTCTCGTTTCAAGGCAATGCACTTAAAAAATATCCCAGACCCAGTGGAGGGAGCCCAAGGGACTCCAACAAAACCCAGAGCCACAAAAAAATTGTAGAGGGTTGAAAGGGATCTCAAGATGCAGAATCAGCTACGCATGTGTCATTCAACTTGAAAATAAAATGGACATGAGAAAAGAGCAAATGAAAGGCAGTTGTTCAGTGCAGAGAACAAAAGTCTTCAGGGAAACATGATAACAAGCCTCAAATATGTAAAAGATTTCTGCAAAGAGAAAAGGAGTGCTGTAAGCTGTTCTCCATGTCCACGGGGAGAGGACATGCCATCATGGGCTTAAACTGAAGCAAGAGATTTTAAAATTACCAACTCCGTGATGATATAGCTAATTACACCCCAGAGCCGACTGCAGAGGGAAGGTACATCCCTGCCATCACAACAGGTTTTAAAATAAGCATAAAGCCACCTCCTTTGAATCAGCCAACAGTGATGTCCCCACAGCCTGGGCAATGCTGGTGCCTGGCAGCTGAGCCCCAGCAGCCTGCAGGCTTTACATGGGCATGCCCAGGAAAACAATCTATTCCAGCTACAGCAAACACCCTCAGAAGGCTGTGTAGTAAAAATAAACAGCCACTTTGTTTCAGAATGAGCTCATATAAACAACTGATAATGGCACAAAAACACTCAGTTACCCGAGATTGTTTTCCAAGATTTATCTTTCCCAGCACTATTCCATTGGATCTGATCCCAAGATCTCAGAAGACACCTGCAAACTATCCTCAAAAGGTTGGCACCTCTGCTGTCATTAACTGTGGGCTTGGTGCAGATAGTGATTTAGTGACATTACAGTCCCTTCCTCCCAGGAAAGCCTCCAGTGTTTCTCAGCAGCCCTCTCCCCTCTTTCCCTCAGGAGTTGATGGCATTATCGTGTTCCCTTTGCTGGCAGGACTTCACCAGTACCCCAGTTGTGCTATTGAAGGTGACAAGTTCTGGGTAACTCTTTTCACTGTGCTTTTTTAGCTTCGAATGCCACTTTGTTTTCTTTGAAGGGTTCAAACCCCCCAGAGTTTGACTTTCCAAGTGTACCAGCTGGTCACACAAAAGCTATTGCCCCTTCCCAGACACCCTTCCCCAAGCAGACACCAGGTACAGATTTGCCATGGAAAAGGCTAGAAGATGCCCTCTTGAGGTCCTTTCTAGATCTATTCTGTACAATGCTGTGGATAATGTGCGTGATGTGATGGACAGAAGGGCAGAGAGCTTGATCCAAAAGGCACTCCCAGCCTGTTACACAGCCCAGGGCACACTCTTCTTGAAGGGAAGCTGGAGAGGCAGAGCAGTGCAGACCCCCCTGTGCAGCACCAGTAAAACACCTATGATACACATCACTGCTGGGCAGACCACGGGACATTGAGGTTTCTGATCCCAAACAAGATGCCAAAGAGGCAAGGAAGCTGCACTTACCTTTGCCACAACCCTGTCAGGTACCACCTCACAAGGTGGCCCACCCTCCAGTCCTGTGCAGTGAGGTGTAGCTGGGGGATAAAACCCATCCAAGGAAAATTCCAGCAAAAATAGCCAGAGTGGCCTCACTGCCTGGCAGCACAGGCACCAAAAGCACACCCTAACCCTAACCCTAACCCAACCCCAGGCCCTGCTTCCTACACACACCCTGTTGCAAGGGCAGCCTCTGAGCCACGGTTCTGTCAGAGCCAGCACTCCATGGGCTGAGCCTCAGGCCCTACAAACATGGACTCATGGACCACTCATGGCTCAAGGACCACTGTCCCCCACAGCCACAGCATTCAGCAGGAACCACAGAACCACCAGGGGAGGTTCACAAGTGCAGGAAACTCACACGTCACAGGTGCTCAGCCTGAGCCCTGTGATTCCCTGCCAAAGGACAACTGGGGTTCTCACTTTGGGGAAAAGCAAGAAACCCATTTCTGTGGGACAGTATCTCACTAGCAAGCTCTTCACACAGACACACTGTCCTCATCTCTGCTCTGTGCCTCCCACATGTGTTCTGCAGTGGCCTCACACAAACTCTGCTGCCTACCCTGCCTTGTTCCACTCATGCCACATTACACAACCCCTTGTGAAAAGGGGGTGTGCACTCTGTCACCACCACCACATACCCCAAACCTTGGGCCAAGGGGGTCTCTGCATGGCTGATAACACCTCCAAAAGTAGACTTCCTCAAGGAAAAAACCTCACAGAGAGATCACAACTGCTGTTTTGGCAGAGTTTAAGCTAATTAGTGATGGGGCAGTGGGATGCCAGTGTAAAACACCTGATTGCAGTGTTGGACACAGAGGGTGAAATGCACTCTTCAGCAGCTCTCAGCTCTGCTCCTGTCAGTTCCATCTGAGTTTAGTCCCTTCAAGTCTCTCTCAGTGCAGAGGGGAGTGACAGTGATAACACCCTCAGCAGTGTGTGCACATGTGAGGAGGGTCTGCCCCCTTAATCTCTGCTTTTAGAGGCTGTGCTCTATGATATTACAGGATGGAGAGCTCCCACCACGCACCTTCCAGTCTCCTCACTGGCTTCCCAGTGCAGATGTGTGTGGCAGGACAGGCCAGAGAGCTCTCATCGTCAGTCTCTGGATGCAGTGAAGTCATCTGTGTCACACTTTCAGGGAGAAGGTACAGCAGAAAATTGTTTCTCCAGGTTTCAGAATGAGCAGTGGGACATTGTTTTGTTTCCTCTGGATGGGGAATCCTAAAGGGAAATTTATAGTCCATGCTTGTTTCTTGGGAAGCCTCAGTTACACCTAACACTTTGTGTGAGTACAGGAGGGGCCAGTTTTTCACATGTGTCTATTGACCTGAACAGTTCCCTCTTCCACAGGCTTAACAGGCTGTACTTGGGAACAGTGCAGAAGCCTGTGGATGTCCAGTCTCTTAAACTACAAATGCAGTACACTGCCCCAGCCCAAACTGGCACCACAGGTGGAAGAATTTGGGTTTACTCTATTGAAGCCTGATGCTGCCCCACTCCCCACACTCAAATCTGCGCGCACACTGCCCGGGGCCGTTCCTCACACCTCACCTGCTGCCAGCCCAAAGCTGTGCTTTCCGGCCCCCCCCACCTCCCCCCAGCTCCAGGACTCCAAAATGACCTTCCTGTCGCCTGAACATTTCTTCTGAGGGCTGCAAAGGACGGGAGCCTGCTGTGACAATTGCAGCTTCTAATGCCCAGCTGATACAAAACACAAAAAGAGTCGCTGCTAGCTCTGTGAACGGTGAAGGAGCAAAGAAGTGTTTCCAGGGAAAGATTCCTTCTCCTGCCTTGTCCCAGGGCAGGCTGGGCCCAGGGAGCTGGTTCCCAGAGCAGGGCAGGCAGTGCTGTGCACTCCCCGCTCTACCACGGACTGACCCGGGAGCACGAGAGATGCTGATCAGTGAAACGAGATACCCATCCCCGAGCATCGCAGGGAAACAGCAGAGACTAACAAACCTCCAAACATTTTACAGCATTTAAATAGCACGGTCACAGATCAAAGGCAATTGCTCATGTCAGGGAGGCAGGCTCAGTAAGCCTGGAAAGATCTCATACAGAAAGCAGAGGCAAGATGCAAGAGCAAGCCTGCAGACAGGAGCCGAGGAAGGCTCGACGAGAGAAACCAAAGTGGTCTAAGCCAGAGCCTCACATGTGTTCCTGGAGGAGTGAGAGCCAGAAAGACTGCCTGGTTTCACTCAGTCTCAGTTGTGTCTCAGCACAAAAACACACATTTCATTTTAAGACACCCTCTTACCTTGGAGTACCTGCTGCTGTGAGCAGCTTAAATCCCAGTATAACACAGCCCTGCCTGATGCCTGAAATAAGGAGCACTCTGGGAATTACGTGCAACTGGTGAATAGATTTGGAAAAGCCCTCAACTTACATTGAAGCCACAGACTGCAGATTCATGCCCTGCACTCTAAGAGCTTTCATTCCTAAACCCATGAGGGTACTGCTTTAAAGTTTGTTGGCAGAACCCATTGCCCACATTTGCAGGAAGAGTGGGAGGCCTGAAAGTCTTTCAAATTGTTCATGTAACTATATTGCCTGTGAGGAGGAGGAGGAGGAGGAAGGGAATGGGACTTTTTATCCAGACCACTAAAGTGGTAGTGGCAGTGACATGGGAATAAAAATGCCACACAGTAGTATTTCTACTCTCAAGCTCTCCTAAAGGAGCTATCCCATCATAAAGCATCTTTATTCTCATATGACTTTGGGCAAGATAGTCCATTTACATTTTTTGGGTACAACTGAAGAACTGGCAGTAGTAGGAGCCCTCTCACACAGAGGTGTGGGGTTCAGTATTGCTCCAGTCTGGGTTGGGCACTGGAGCTCATCCACAGCACGTGCACTGCATGAGGCCAGGTGACTCCTCCATACAGACCCCCAGGGGGAATCCCTGTGCTCAAGGATCCCATGGATACTCCATCCCTGCAAACTCGCTCCTTCACTAAGAACTCCCTAAACCACATCTGCATTCTTGCTCCTGCACCTTGCCTCATGACCTGGGGACTCCCTGTAGCACTGCACAAACCCACTGTGAAGAACAAAAAGAAGTCCTCAAGCAAACTCTGTCTGATTGAATTTTGAAGGTAAGAAATGTCCTTCTTCAACAGATGTACAACCCCCTCTACCCACCCCAAACACCAGATCCATCACAGAGAAGGGAAATATTTACACAACTTAGTAGAGTTCCAGTTAAATATTATGCTTAGCTGTCTAGAGACCATGTTCTCAGACTATGTCTATGAAATAAAAGATTAAACTTCATAACAATTATGAAGTTGCTCTGCTCACATTCAAAGGGAGTTAAAGAACATTAAAATAGTTCTTTGGGTAATATTCTGGTGAAATTGCTCTCTCCACCCTGGAGAGTTGGAGCTAAAACCTTCTGAACTATCCTGTAAACACACTTGGTAAGGCTAAGAGCTAAGCTGATAACCAGGTAGCACCTCTGCTCTGCAGGTTCTGTAAAAAATGTGAGCAATGCCAGAGAGCTTTTGAAGCAGCAAGGGAAGGAGGATAGGGGAGAGCAGCTTCACTTCTCAAGGGAAGTTTGTTTAGTGGAAAGTAAGCAAGTTGTCAGGGGAAAAGCTGACAATGTTGATTCCAGCAGTTGTACTGGGAATAAACAGCCAAGTGGATTACGTTACAGAGAATGAGAAACGGCTCTGAGGATCCCATTTAAATGCTGGGTCTTCAGGAATGATGTGATTCAGCTACACTCAGGGCCCCGATAGCCAGTGACCCCTGGGCTGAGCCTTTCATTGCTGGTGTCACCATCCAGCCTCTGTGAGGTCCCTGAGTGCTCCAACACAGCTGATGTCCCCAGGAGAGGCAGAGCTCACTGGTGAGGATGCAGACCCATGCTGGCTTCAAGGCAGGGGCTGGGCACTGAAACAGGGTGGCAGCAGAGTGGGGGAGGCTGTGCAGGACTGGTTTGCCTCTCCCAGCCCAGCAGCAGGGGAGGGCCACCACAGGCTTTGCCATCTCCTCCCCAGACAGAGCACAGGGCCCTGTCTCCTATAAAAATAAGATGCCTGCCTGCCTTTCACAGGAAAGGGACCTGTCAAGAGGAGAAGGGGGTCTCATTTGATTTATTAGTCTCTTCCTCCTTCCCATCATCTGTGGCTCATCCAGCTGTAGTGATAACAAGAAGAGATATGAGAGGACCCTCTTGGCTGCTGGGATACCATCCTTCTGCCCACTCACTGCCTGAAGACATCAGTCCTTTACAAGCACCATTAAATGTGTATCCAAAATGTGGCAGTCTCCTCCATCGAGATTCTATTCCCTGGATAATACAAACAGTTGCCAGAAAAAGAGTATCCTCTCATCTCTGTCTAGGCCATTATCCCTTTATATTTGCTCTTTAATATTTACTGGGTTCACACAAAGTGCATGCTCTGGAAAGAAAAAAAATCAGCTGCAGCTTAAAGGACTCCAAATTTAGTAATTGCTGCAGCCCCATCGACGTGAACAGTTAGCAGGGAGATTTCTCCAGCACTTCACATGCCGTGGTATTCTGCTTAGGTCAGACTGTAGAAAATGTTCTGTTCAGGGGCACCAAATCTGGAGTGTTTGCATAGGTGCCAGCTGCAGAGGCCTTATGAGTCCACCTCCAGTTCCTGCTGGTCCTTTCCCTCCCAATACCCAGTAACCTTGGTAGGAAACAGAGGCAGCCAGAGAGATGCTGGTTCATACAGAGGCGAGGAACCCGAGGGTTTTAACACACCTGTGAGTTAGCAAGAACTGGACCCAGCTCCTGGCTCCAGAGCTGGTCTTGCAGCCTTACCTGTTAGTGTGAGGTTGCTGTATGTGTTTGAAAACTGCTCCTTTAACAAAACCAAGTGCATCTGAGCTGCCTTTTCCCTCTGTAGCTCCAACATTATGTCAGGATGCTGGGCGATCTTACAGCCTTTCTGCTTATCCAGGGCAATGTCGCTGCGAACAATGTCTACAGCAAAAGGGAAAGAAAAGAGGAGATGGCCAAACCTCAGCTTCCATTTTCGCCAGATGCTTGGATCAGCTCCAGCCATATGACAGTCACACAATCACCACTCGGCAAGAGCAACCCAGCAAAAACATCCAAACCCCTTGGATCCACCTGTCAAGTGACCCTCCCCAGCCCAAGTCTCCTTTTCTCCCACACACAGCTCAAGCTGTATGCTCACAGAACCTACAGACCCCTCCATCCTTTACCTGCCTTGCTGTTGCTCTCTTACAATGCTGAACCCTCCCTTGCAGGAGAGTGAAAAAGTTTCCCAACATTTCTATTACAACTCTGTTACATGTGTATTTGACACTAAATAATGGGAAAAGACTAAATCCTTTTCCAGTAACCCCTGGCTTCCACTTAACCTTGCCTGTCACAGAGGTGATGAAGAAGGCTTGTTCTCACCTTGTTTATCCTCACTGCAGCTATCACAGGTCAGCATGGCTTATGACTCTTTGAACAAGTGTCTGTATCCTTCTAATGCCTGACATTCAGGAGGCAGAAGGATTATTCAACAATTGTTTTCTCTTCATGTGAGCATTTTCTAAGCCATATTGTGAGACAAGAATATTATATTCCCTACCCTAGAACTACTCACCTGCTGGGGAAAGGGGATGATGGAGTAGCAAGGCAGAACAAAAATCAAGTAAGATCTGGCAATCTAAGCAGAAGGTGAGTGGTGCAAACTAGTCCTTGCTAGGTCCCTTATGAGTTTAATAAACTCTGTAACATGTTCAGATCCACAGGCACCAGATGTCTGTGTCTATTTCTTACAAAACATCAGGCAGGCAGCTCTGATAAGCAAGGATTGAAGCTGGAATTCTTCCACCCCATTGCATAAGAACACTTTGCCTCACAAGGCCGATCTTTTCTTGGTTCAATTCCCATCTAGCTAGAAGCTTGTTGTCAGAAGAGAGTCACACCTTGCTCCACACACACTCTCCAGCTCCTTTATTGTTACGCACATGGAGAAACACCAAAGTTGCTTCCAAAAGTCATGCTCCTGTTTCTCAGGTTCAGCAAACTTAGGTTCAAAGCTGTGCTATATCTTGGGCTGGCAGGGAACTGCCTCCAAACATGTGGTGGAGGACTGGAAGCCACATTATCTTCCTGTCTCTGAGCCTCATCCCGGAGTCACAACACTTTCTTGCCCGGGCTGTGTTCTACCTCTTTTCTGTGCAGTTTGGGATGAGTAGAGCTTCTCTAAAGGCTGTCTAAACAGACTGCTCAGAACAGCAATGTCACTAAAGTACCCATGGTCTGTAGTCAGCCATGTGAGTCCTCTCCTTCACCCACAGCTAGCACACTCAGGAGTGGATACTGGGCAGCATCCAGATACCATGAAAATATGGTTCAATATTTCTATATCCAGCACAAGGGCATCAGTGAGATGGAGCAAGAGGAAGGACTAATGCTCCTCTGCAGCTAATGAGCATGGACCCCTCAAGTGTGTGCTTTACTGCACATTCTCTTGGGTAGGCACTGAGTGAGACTTGGGCCTACCCAACCTTTGCCCAGATAATGAATGATAAAATGCTGAACCCCTGTTGTGTGAAATATTTGGAAACTGAAGATTGAGAAACACAACCCAACATCTGTCCCACACGAGAAAGACTATTGCTACCATGGGCTGCTGGAGTCACCCAAAGCCCATGACCTTGCTGGGTGATGGATTTCCCTTCCTACAGAACTGAAGGCAAGACTTGTACATCCCCCACCCCCAAGGAAAAATGAAGCCAAACACATCAACGAGGCCTTGAAGGAGGAGAAAACTGAGAGGCAGACAGGTTTGAAACTAGATGGTCAACACACTGTCTGCAATTCTCTTTAAACTGCTGTAAGGGTGTCCAGGCTGGGTCAAAACAAGTTTGGACGACTTCTAAAACCCAACCAGGGCAAATGGAGACCCATGTGGAGGAACCACTGGCCCAGAACCAGGGTCAGGGGCCAGCACCTTGGAGGGTGCAGGGGACCATGGCAGTGGGTCCTGTTTGACATGCATCTTTGGGGACCACAGGGATGGCTCTGCACGCACTGTCAGCAGGGCCTGGGACAGAGGGCAGGCCCAGGAATGAAGAGCAGGAGCAGTGTTTTGATAAAACTGCTGTGACAGGGATTACCACCAGGATGTAAAGACACATGCAAACAAATGTGGAAGAGTGTGGGGAAGGCATACAGGGCACAGAAATCAGAGCACCTGATAGTTATCTTCATGGGGCTCTCTGAGCTGCCACTGCAGACAGGAAGCAGAGGCAAGACATGCAAGGTCCTGTCTTCTCAGATTGGTGAGGGACCCAAGGAACTTGCCCTAGACCTAAAGATGGAGGTGGACCCCACAGTCATTATAACTCCAGCTAAAACTGTGGGCACATGTGTGGGATATGGAGCTCACCAGGGAGCTCAGTGCCTGGTGCTTCGCACTCCAGCTCAGTGCAGGGAAGGGGGCAAAGGCACCTCTGCACCACTCTGCTGAACCAGCCCCGAGGGAAGAGGGGTGGCAGACCAAGCTTCTGAAGGCCTAGGGGATTCTTAGCAGGAGCAACCCGAGGGACACCGACAGCAAGGAGTTCACAGCTTTCAAATCTTAAAAGGAAGAGACTGAAAAAAGACAGATGCACGGAAGCCAAGAAGGAGGACGGTACCCTGGAGGCTCCGGGCAGGGCAGCTCCAAGTGGGCAGGAGGAGAAGGACATTCACTGCCTTCCAGAGCCTCGAGTAGAAAAAAAAAAAAAAAAAAAAAAAAAAAGAAAGAAAGAAAAAGCGATAAACTGCTCAGCAGAGCACGGGACCGAGCAGCTCCTGCCAGGAGTGCGAACGAAGAACTCCAGATGCGGGAGCCCCAGAGGACGCCGAGTGTGTCCGGGGCGGCGGCCGAGCCGTGCCCCGGCGGGCCGGGTCAGTACCCTGGCCAGCTCAGGCTGCCCGCGGCCGGCCCGGCGGGCGCTCCGCGGCGGCGGGCGCGGGTCCCGCGGCGGCGGTGGCGGTGCCGGGCCCGGCCGCCGAGCGGAATGGCGGGAGCACACCCGTGTGGCGGCCAGGTGAGCTGCGGCTGCCGGCGGCAGGGCCCGCTCGGCACGGCCCCGCGCCCTCACAGCGGCGGGAGCGGCTGAGAGCCGGCCCGCAGAGCTCTCCCCTCGCCGGCTGCGGGGCCGGCCCAGCACACTCTTCTGCCCAGGCTGCTCTGTCCCCGAGTGCCGCACTCCGCCCTGGCCCCCGCCTCGGGATAGCTCCGAGGATTTCCCGCACGCCGCCCGTGGAGGTCACCGAAACCACCAAGGAAATGTTGAGGAACAAGTTAGAAAACACGCTTCAGGGCGGCACAATGGCAGGGATGCTTTTTCCAGGGTATCCCAGGAGTAGGTGGGCTCTACCAGCCCCTTTCTGTGGGTCACCTGCGCCGAGGGGTTTCAGTATTTCCCACAGGGCAGAGAAGTTCCAAGCTGAGAGAGCCCGAGGATGGGCACAGCACACAGAGACAGCTCCCAGCCAGAGCCGGGCTTCCCCTGCACAGAGCGAGCGAGCTCCTCCAGCCGAGAATTTACACACCGTCAGTGTGGCCGGGGTGCAGGCGACGTTCCCATGGCTCATGCCACCACCTGCCCATAGGCAATTCCATTCCAGGAGCTGCTGGAGTCATGGAGCAGACACAGACTGCAGCTGGGCACCTGGAAGATGGCAGGAGCAAGGACAGGGCAGGGGGATGTGCTCATTGCCAGAGGGACGAGTGACAGAAGGGTAAAGAGGAGGAGTAACTCATCTTTGTGTGTCTGTGTGTGAAAGGAAGCACTGCACACAGCGATCACCGCCCCAGCAACAGCAAGAGCCACCACTGCCATGGCAGCAGAACAAGCTGACTTTAGCCATCCTCCTCAGGGGACTGTTTCCTTCAGATTTCCAGTCTTGAAAAGTGAATTCAAAAGGGGGAAAACCCCTCGATTTCATTCCAACAAAACTGATCACTTTTCCTAGAAAATGGAATATTAGAAAATTATGTTAGTACCAAAATTAAATAGATGTTTAATGAGTGACCAGGCAAAAGTCTTACGGTTTTCACATTGCTAAACTTGTAAAATGCCTACTTTTTAAATCAAAAAAATTAAAATGCTTTTAAAAACAGGTTTATGCTGGAACTGTTATAAAATACCCAGTGATTGTGAAATTGGGAACACAACTTTTATTTAGAAAGACAGAAGATTTCTCAAGCCACAAACTGCATCCTCATCATGTCTGTCTTTAATGGGCAAATTTTTGACACATTAGTATCATTCCTTTATTTTAGCTGGGAAAAATTCCCTGACAATGAGTTCCAGAAGTTATTTCTCACCATATTTTAAAAAAAGATCATATTTGTTCTTTTTATATGTAATAATTCCACTGGATGCTCCCTATTTCTTGTGTAATGAAAACAAGGAAATAATCATTCCCAAATTGTCTTCTCTGTGTGACACCGAGCTCATAGCATTTGTCACAATCTCTGTCATTTTTTCCAAGATGAAAAATCTCTATGACTGAAAGATATGACTTTGATCACTTCCATTATCCTACTCCTCACATATATATTCTTTACACTGATTAGTGTGTCAGCACCTAGTCTACTTATAGCATAAGAATGTTCCCAGCGATTGTTTCCAATTATTTTCTAATATCCCTATCATTAGATCCACTTTTTACTTACTTAAATGTATTCAGAGACCAATCCATAATAAATTCAGACATTTTCCTTGGATGCCAACTACTAATTTAGAATGGATAGCTGTACAAAAAGTCACATCTTTCCCTGTGCATGTAATTTTGCATGAATCACTTTTAATTCATTCCAAGTAAATGTAGCATGGAAAGAAGTGTGAAACTAACAAAAAAATATGCAATTTTAAAATAGAATTTAGGATGCTTATTATAAGCAATTAATACATAATCACAGAAATCTTTTTATCTCACCAATACACAAGCAAATAGTTAACAAATCAAAAGTTAATTGTTTGATTGCACCACTTTCTGCAGTTATTAAAGCACTTTTCATGCATGATTATAGCAGAACAGTTTTTATATTAAAAAGAAAAAGTGGAGATAAACAGGCAATCTTTGTAAGTTTCTCCTGCTCAGGCTGTATCTGCCTTACCTTGTGTAAGGTGATTTCTACAACCTGTTTTTTTAAATTTATTTTTAATTTCTAAGGAAACAACTAAGCCCTGGGGCTCCTTGTAGAGGCAGAGCAGGTTGTAGCTCCTTCCCTGCAGTCGTGGTGCCTGGGAACCTGGGAGCAGGAGGCACTCAGAGCTCATGGTCTGGCAAATCCCAGAAGTCCAAAGGACATCAGAGGATCTTCCCATCTTGGGGATGGAGCTCTTGCTATGCCTGAAATGCTACAGCCCTCTCTAAGGGGCTGTGTTTGAAACACTTGGAGAGTGAAAAAAACCAACTATTTCCTCTTCAAGCTCTGAAAGGACAGATGTCTAAACTGTCAAGGGACACACAGCAGACAGAAAAGGGGCCCTGGGTGACCAGAAACAGAAGATGATTCCTTGAATAAAGGAAAATTCGTTTGTTTGGTTTTACCAGGACAACAGGATGGTTCCCCATTCAGAGACATCCACTGCAGTTTTACGAGCTGGCAGAGGCAAAGGGACACTCCCAGACACGGGCAACAACGTTCCCTTTCTCTGGCTCAGGTATCCTCATACCCATGATCATCCTCACAGTCCTGCTCACTAAATTCACAGTAAAGCTGTTGCTTTTTATTTTTTTACTTGAGATAATCTTCTGCTGGCTCAGCAGAGGATCAGAAATGTGCCAGAGCCAGCACAAGGGAAACAGCAGCAGAACAGTGCACAGGTCATAAAGAAAGCATGGGGACCAACCCTTCTGATGGCAAAGAAACACGAGGTGGGATTTCCTGCCTTCAGGACACAGATTTGAAGGATTTAATCTGACCAAGACTAAGAGTGCTGCAGCCCATCTGCCTTCAATGCAGGCTTTCCTTGGCCAGGGCTGTCCTCGGCACCTCTGCCTGCTCACACAGCATTGATCAGTTTGGCAGCCGAGCAGGCTGAAGTGCAATCACATCTCCACCACCACGTTTTGGTCAGCTGAGATCCCTGTACTAACTTACCACACAAACTCAGGCTCCAGGCATGGAAGAGGAGAGGAATATACCAGAGGGGGCAGGAAAGTGGGAACAGCAGCCCTAGCTGGGGTCATCTCCAGCCCCTGTGTAACCACAGTTAAATCCTCAGGTCATTTAACACATCCTCAGGTCAATATAATCTTCCTTTCCACTCAGGCATGTTCTAACAGCAAGGCATCCTAGAAGACACTTGTGCAGTATGGACTGAGCAAGGGAGAAAATCTGTTCCCATGGCTAGACAAATTTTGAGGCTTAGACACAGTGTTGGGTACCTGAGGATGCCTGGAGGAATGGATCCAACACTGAAAGAATACACAGAATGCCAGCATTACACAGCATGATGTGAAATTTCCCACACTATACTGCCAAATCCCCTGACTAGCATGGAAGGCTTAAGAAACATGTCTTTGTAATTTTCTTTTTGTTGTAATCGAACATTTTTCCAAATGCTATCCCCTTAAAAAAAAATAAAAGTGATAAAGTAGATGGAAGCAACTTGCCAGCAATTCAAAGAGTATTTTTGAAATGTGTTGTCCATACACACTTCAGCTCAGAAACTTCTTTGATGCACTACCTATAGCATGCACATGTAGTCCCTTTCCCCTCTCCCTCCCTGCCCCACACAGGGACACACAAAGTGTCCTTTGGTCTCTTCTCAGCCATGAAAAGGCTACAAAAGTCTACAGAAGGCTGGGGCTCAGGAAGGAGAAGCTGTGCACTTGGGCCAACACATCTTTGAGGACTCCAGCTGTAACTCCTCTTTTTTCTGCTGGAGTCTTCCTTCCCAGCACATTTGCCCAGGGGGAAGCTACAGCAATGTCTGTGCTAGCCAGGCTGTCCAAATCTGGTTTTGTGGCTTTAGGGTGAGAGGCAGCTGAGGATCACCCTGCAGATGAGGAGGCTCCACATTAGCCCATTAAACTCACACTGCAGCACCAGCAAGGGGCTTCCAAAACGGGCTCTAGGTTCAGGCACTGAGACAGCACTGCAGCACCTCTTGCTGAAACAAACCAGGACTCCACACATGGAACACTCCAACACCAGGCTCCAGGACAGCAGGCAAGTCAGGTTTTAACAAACTCAGCCTCAGAAGAGGCTTTGTACCGACAACAAGCCATGCCTTTGCTCCAAAGAGGAGCTGCTCAAGCTTGTTTTTCTGGAAACCAGTGTTTCTTGGTGTCCCATTCCTCAGACCCAACTGGTCCTTGGCACATGTGAGGCAGCTGAAAGGACAGGCTGAACAGATTGCTTGCTAGGAAACCCAACAGCAAAAGGAGAAGCAGCCCTACTACACAGACTGAGCAGGAAACCTTACATCTTGGTACCTGCCCTGGAATCGGACATGTGCAGAGAAACACATCTCCAGATAACAAAACACAACGCCGAGCACAGCTGGGGAAGAAAAACGAACTCAGCAGGGCACATACAGAGAAACACCATTTAAGGGAGGGAAAAGTCTCTCAGGCTAAAAATGTTACACCTCTTGATCATAAAATGTCAAAAAGTCTCTGGCACAGCCCCACCTCCTGGTACCACAGAGCCTGACACACATCAGACTGGGTTTCTGTTTCTAACAAACCTCAGGCTGGCCAATGCCTTATCCAAAGAGGGTGCACTCCAGGACTGACCACCCAAAGTCGGGGCTGCATGGGATGGAAGCCACCAGGCACGCAACATAGGTGGGGTGCTAATATAACACATTAGATAACCTAATATTTAGCAAAGTCCAGGAGGTACCGAAAGCCATGCTGCCACAACAGAGACTGCACACCCTCTGTCTCACCAAGAGCATCTACCACAGGCATCCACTGTCAGGAGCTGCCCTGTCAGGTGCTGACAAATCTGCCAGCAAGTGATGAAATTGCTGTGCCAGTTTTATATGCTGTCCTGAAGCAAATTGCCACATGCACCCCAGTCATGGGCATCCCAGGCAGTAACCACAGAGCAGGCACCACTTTATTGCCTTTGCTGCCCAAACATGACCAGTTTAGACTGGGGTGAGGCTGTTCACACATGCAATAGAAAGATATCATACACCCCTGGTAACACACAATACTTCTGGTCTGTGTTTCCAGGAATAATCTGAACAAGGAATGAGTTACCCTGAAACCTAAAGGTGACACCTTATTTCAGGAAAACTAAGCACATTTTAGATACAAGTCAAAAGCAACTATTACTACCCTCAGAGAGCACCCACACTCTCTGTGAAAGAAAGAAGTGGGGAAAAATGGGTTTGTGAGCCCAAAGGCAGGCCAAGGTATGAGCAATTTCCAGAAGGTGGAGGTGTGCACAGCTGGAACCATTTGAAAGGGAATAAAATACAATTTTAAGTGCAGGAGAAGAGTAAGGTGAATCCCTGAGGAGGTCTGATAGTCAGGAAGGCAGAGCACCACAGAGACAGAAAAAAACATCAAAGGGAACAGTGAGGAACCTGATCTAAAGAGCACCAGGGTGGCAGAGGGGGTTTACAGGATGAAGATCCCTGTACAGAGCTTCACTCCAACTCTAGCAAGCACGGTCACAGGGTCCATGAAGGATGATACAAAGCAGTCCTGCTGCTGTTGTGCCTCATGCCTGAGGGCCACACCAGCGTGGCCTGTGAGCACACAGTGGGGTGCAGCTGCCTGTGATGTGAACACCACTCACAGTCACTCACTTGTAACTGCAGTTCTCTGAGCAATCCTGCACACGTGCCCTTCACCTCTCAGCCCTGCACTCTGTGGGTTGCTGCAGCTTAGAGGAACATAAGAAGTGCCCTTTCCTCCCCCTCTGTGCACAGGCCACAGGAGAACACAAGGCATGGGAGCATCCCTGGGGGCTGCAAAGAGAGCCCAGACTCTCTGGGCACAGGCCTGGAGTCTGAGTGCACCCACAGGCAAAAGGGGCAAAAGACAAACACTCAAAGCAGAAAACAACCAAACAGTCACTGATCACATCCCTAAAAATCACTAGGGTGCTGCATAACACTTTAAAATTCACTGATTTCTCTGTTTTTTGACATTTTTAACTAATCAAGCCCCCCAACATCTTCCCCGCTCCCATGCCATTATAAGAAATTTCAGAAAAGTGGTACTGGACTTACAAAAGCCCAAGGACATGGAAAACTACTTCAACCACCCCAGACAGCCTGGGGAGAAGGAAAGGTACCTAGCAGGATGCTTGTTGGCTTCCCCCATGCTCGGGTGCTGATTGCCATCAGTTTTCTGTGCTGTCTGTTGAAGTTGTAAATCCTCAGCAGCAAGAGCAAACTGCATGTCCTGATTCCAAGCAGGTCCTGGGTGAGCCACAGATGAGGGAACAAAAATGGAACCAGGGCTCCAAATGGAGGAGGTGGCTGCTCATACCCAGGACAGCAGGGCAAAGAGCTGTGGTGGCATCAGGATTTCATTTTGGAGATCTGGATTCCTCTAGTGAAGTACTTAGTGCGGCCTCAGCACAAAAGGATGTGAGCTACTAGCAACTCCAGCCCTTATCCAAATAGGGTGAAACTCCCTGACCCTGGAGCTTGCACACAGATCTTAAGAACAAATACGAGAGCTTTGCTTCCAGGCAGGAAATCCCTGTTACCACACCTTTCTGATTTACACCAATGCTTGATACACACCACATGTGTCCTCCCCTTCCTTCACCCACATGCACAATGGTCCTGTTCCATATTTAAGTGATGAAAAGTTAAGACCTGTGGTTACAACTTCTATGAAAAGCTTCATTTTGAAGGCTGCTACATTTCAATTTTATTGCCATGAGGAAAACTGGGAAAAAAAAAAGCCAAATATTTCAGTCCTTCCTTAACATGAAAGCTGTTGTGAAGACATTTAATAAGTGTAAGTTCTCTCCTGCAAGTTGTTGAAAAGTGGAAGGTGGGAAAATTTATTCTTACAAATGTTTTGTATGAGTCCCATCCACAACTTTATGCACGACACTTAATTACTACTGTACAAGGTGTCTGTGGCAAGTTTGGTCAGCATTTTTTCCCAAAGTGCATCTCAGCAGGCAAAGCTTACAACAAACCCTTCGACTGAGATTTGTTACAAGAAAAGCAAGGAATAACATCGGGATTGCCCCAGCTAGGAGAGCAAATGAAAGATGGAGCACAAAAACTTACCCACCTGCCTGCGTGTGGGAATAGAGGGACATTCATCTCAGAGATGTTATGTAGGGAAACAGCGGGAGTGAGAGCCATCAGAAAACTGGCAAATGCATCTGCTTTTTCCATTCAGGACTGCTGCTGACTAGATCTCTGCAAAATTTCCTCTGCTCCCCAGACCTGCCCAGTGGGATCTGTCTGGCATTAATTGGCCTTCAAAATTACTTATGGAAAAATCTTAAGCTAATTTTTGTAAGTCGTTGAGTAAGGAAAAAAAAAAGAAAAAAAAAAGCAGCTTGTTTCTTTAAAAAAAGAAACAAACTAAGCAAGAGAGAAAAATCAATAAATTCTTGCATGTGGACATCGTATTCTGCTTCTTAATAGAAATGCCTTAGGACGGAGACACAGCCCTAAATTTTCTACTCAGTTTCTTTGTGAGAATTACGGGCCGCGAAAGGTGAAAGCCTTTTGTGTGCCGAGGTCCGATGGGGAGAAGGGCAGACGGCGAAGAGGGGAGCAGCGGAAAGGCGGGGGCCAGGCGGTGACTTTGGAAAGGGCTCGGGCGGCCGAGCGGCTCGGAGGGGGAGCAGCCCCGACCGGGCACCGGCACGCCGGGACCGAGGGACAGCGGGAGCCCAAGGGGCTGCGGCGGCACAGAAAGGCGCACAAGGGCGAGTCCGTGCAAGGCAGGGCTGCCGAGAGCCGCGGCAGGAGCGGGGCCGGGGCATCCCGGCGCTCCGATGCCCGGCCCCGCCCGGAGCCGCGGCAAAGTCTCCGCTGCGGCCGGCAGGCCCCGGGGGCAAGGGGAGACGGAGAACGCAGCGGGGCGGGGGAATGTGAAAAGTCCCGCTCCCCAGTGCTGCTCTTTTGTTCCCGGGGCCCGACACCCGCCGAATCCCCCGGTAATGGGGGGAGCGAGCTCCGCCGCGCTCCTCGGCTCCCCTCCCTCGGGAAAGAAAGGGTACGGGAATTCTCCCCCGCCGGTGCCCGGGCGCGGCACGGCCCCGCCGGGCGCAGGGAGAGCGGGGCAGGCGGAGCGGGACCGCCCGGCTCCCGCAGCCCCCCGCTGCAGCGCCCGCCCCCCGCCCCGGCCCCGGCGCTCACCGTCCTCGTAGTTCTTGAGGTAGTAGTCGGGGCCGGGCCCGCCGCGGCTCTTGGCCGGGTTCTTCACGTTGTGGAACTGCAAAAAGTCCGTCCTCTTGCCCGCGAAGCGCAGGAAGGCGGGGGCCAGGCCCCGCGCCAGGGTCACCAGCCGCCGGGAGCTGGGGAGAGGAGAGAGAGGGCTGAGGAAGCCGCGGGCCGGGCCCTCGCTTCCCCAGCACCGCAGCGACCGGGCCCACGGGGCTCGAGGTCCCGCCGTGCCCCGCCCGGGGCCGTGCGCGGGCCGAGCGGCCGCGGAGCGCGGAGCGGCCCCGCCCGCCGGTGGCGGCCCGGAGGCCGGCGGGCCCGGCTCGCCCCGTCCTGCCGGCGCCCTCCGGACAAGTGCAGCGGCGTCCAGGAGGCAGAGGCGCTCAGCGCCACGCGGGACCGTGCCGCGGGCCGAGCCGCCGGGAGGGGAGAGGAGCGGGCAGGGAGAAAAGCGGGAGCCGTCCCGGCTGCGCTTCTCTCGCGCCTGCCCGCATCCTCGCCCTGCTCCTTCCCCGGCTGCCGAAAGGACCCTCGGAGCGGGCGTGCGGAGGAGACCCGCTCTCCTCCCCGACTTACCCAGCAGGGAGAAGGCTTTCTGGCCGTCCCAGCGCCTCCAGGCCGCGGCCGCTCCGCACCGCCGGTGGAGCCCAGCGCAGCTGCAGCCCGGCTCTGCCCCCGCGCACGGCTGGAAGTGCGGGGAGCGGAGGGCTCAGAAGACCTGGCCGACACCCGCTCTCTGCCCGTCGGGACCCGGGGAAGGCTCGGCTCGGCTCGGCAGGCGGCCCCGTTCCTGCTGCTGTTTTTTGTTCCATTTTGATTTTTTTCTCCCCCTGCGCTGCCTCGGCCCCGTGTTGTGCTTTTTTGCAGAGGAGCGGTTGCTGGAGCGAGGGGAGCACGACATTTTTGCAGTCATAACTGATAAGTCTCCGAAACGCTTTCTCCATTGCAAACATGTGCATCTTAATGGAAACCATGGCCTCGCTCCCTCCGTCACAACAAGCGCCGCCAGCAGCGCGGAGCCCGGCGGGGCTGGGCGGCGGGGCCGCCGGGGCGCCCCGCGGGCGGCGTGGGGAGGGCGCCGGGGGGCTCCTGCCTTACCTTAAGAAATCGAGCCAGCCATCATGAATGATGGAGGGGTCCAGCTGCAGGGAGAGGAAATTCTCACTGATTATCCTGACAGGGCTCTTGGTGTTGACATCAAGGAGAATGAGAGTTCTTCCCTTCACACCTGGAGGTTTCTCCACCGGCACTGCTCTCCTGTCCCCAGCCTGGGAAGGCAGCGAGAAGGTGGCCATGAGGGCCAGCCCAGGTGCCATCAGGGCTAAGAGCCCTGGGGGGCAGGAGCTGGGACAGGGCATGCCGGAGAGCAGGAAACCCCTAATTAACTCGCTGTCTGCAGGGGCTCGCTGGTGGCTAATTGTCCTTATCTAAAGTGTGGGGCGCTCTGCCTTTTTTTGCAATGTTTTGGTGTTGGTGGAGGGGAACTCACGCCCCTGACCAGCCTTTCTCGCAGCCGGTGCCAAGACTCCTTGCAGCCAGCACCGCCCCTTTAAGAGATGCAGGCTCCAGACATTTTTAACTTTTTGAAGGTAAGGGGAGGCTCCTGGTTTAACCCCCTCGGCTCGGGGCCCGCCGCCCTGCCGCAGCCCCGCCAGCCCCGAGCTTTCGCTTTGCGCCGGCTCCGGCGCACGTTTTCGGCTCCGCGCCACGCAAAACCGGGACGGAGCCGGGACACCGGGACACCGGAGAGCTCGGGACGGGCACCGGCGCGCGGGGCCGCCAGCACGGTTCGAGATGGTCGCCGGCCGCAGGAACGACCGAGACGGTAAGGCAGCGAGGACGGCCCTGGCTGGGGGGGCGGCGAGGGGGGGAGGGTGGTAATCACCCCGGAAAAAAACCCAAACACTACCTGAGGGAAGAGTTAGCTCCAAACTGCGCCGGGGCTGAGCGCTGGAGGCTCCGCGGGACCCGACGGGCGCAGCGGGGCTGGGGCCGCCCGGAGCCCCCGGGCGCGGCGCGCTCGGTGCGCCCTGCCCGGAGCACCGGGCCGTGCTCGCACGAAGGCCATCGGGCACTGCGGGGAACCGGGCCAGGGGAACCGAGCCGCCGCTCGCCTTTTCCCGCCTGCCTCAGGGCCATCGGTGTCCGACCAGCGGCAGGGAAAGAAGAGGGGCGGCAGCAGCAGTGCCTGGTGTGGAAACGTCCGAATCGGGGGCGGAAAGGACACCACGGTTTGATGGCAGCGACAGGACCCCCGTGCGGGGCCAGCCCTCCGTCGCTGCCTCCAGGACGGAGCGGGGCAGGACGAACCGGGCTCGGCGCACTGCAGAAGTGCAGGCGGCTGTGCTTGCCAGCTCTGGGCACAGGGTCGTGGCACCGGGCCGGGGATCGGTGGCGGCTGCCGACAATCCCGGGAGCCTCAAGGAATGTCTATCCGAAGCGAACATCCTCTCCTTCAGCAGCTGCTTCCCGGGCAAGCCCCGAACTCCCACAAGCAGCCTGCTGCCTCCGGGACAGCCCGTGCCCGGGCTCCCGGCCGCCGGGGCGCGCCCCACTTCCCGCGTCGCCCCGGCCACGGACGCAGGGCCCCGGTGCCGCTGCCGGCCCGGGGACGGAGGGGGGCTGAGCCGGGCCAGGTGCGGCCCGTCGGGGCCCCGCAGCCCCGGGGATGGGGCGGCCGCAGCACCATCTGCTGGTGAGGGGCCCGGCGCGGCGGGGGAGCCGGCACCCACCTGCGGACACCCTCCGCGCCGCGCTCGGGACGGGCCGGGGCTGCGGGCGTGAATCTCGCCGCAGGAGCGGCCGAGCGCCGGGGACCGGCCAGGGCGGCTACGAGCGGCCCGGGCAGCCGGGCCAGGGGCGCTCCGAGCGCACGGGCAGCTGTCCCGGCAGGGCTGCCCGCCCCTGGGAACCCTCTCCAGCTGCTCCCGGTGTCCGTGCCGAGCTGCCTGCGCGCCCCGACCGCCCCAGTCAGGGCCCGAGGGGCGGCGGGAGCGGCCCCGGTGAGCCGGCGGCGAGTCCCGAGCTCGGGAGCCCCGCACGGACGGGAAGCACTCGGCCCGCGCCCGGTGAAGCCCGCGGACAGCGCTGTCTCCGGCGGAAATCTCCACTGTCCCTGTCCCTCTGCCCTTGAAACGGCCCAAGACAAGAGGGGCAGCCCCCCTGCCAGTCCCGGCTCACTCGGGCAGGGCTGCGGCCGTGCGGAGCCGCTGTGGTGCCGCGTGGGGAAGGATGAAACGTACCTCTGGCTCTGCTAGGGGTGAGCAGGGAGCGCACGAACTGGGATTTGCCGTGAAACCATCCCGCCAAAGAGACGGGAGCAGGGCTCAAGCCGAAGAGGCTGCAGAGCGCAGCGCAGGCTGAGCCAGAGCAGCAAAAGGGTGCCCGGGGCAGCGGGCTCTGAGCGCTGGAATAAGTAAGAGGATCCGGGGAAAAGAGCTGTGCAATTTCAGCTGTGCAGAGCCCTGGCATCCCGGCACAGGAAGAAGGCAATTTAAGCCTGGAAATTTGTGTTCGGCTGCAAACACTTCTGCCGAGGTTTGCAGTAGCACTTAAAGCTGACCCAGGACCTAAAGCCTCCGCTTCAGAAGCTGCGCAGCTTTTTGGGTCATCTCCAAATGAGGAACACGAGGTTCACAATTATCTCGTTATTTTTTAATAATTTTTTTCTATGCTTTCAGAATATGAGATCAAGCCTTCAGGGGTATTTGTTGTGATTGCAGGCCGAAATTTTGTATCGTGCCTCCCTCCAAGGATGGTTCTATTTCAAACGAAATTGCAGAGTGTTCTGTAGTAAAAGGGGAAAAAAACCCCCACAAACAAAAACTAAACAAATTATCCACTTTAACCTCTTTTTTATATTTTTTTTCCTTACAAACACATTACTTCGAAAGAGAAATGTGTTTATTCTGAAAAGTTCCCCACAATTAGTCTCTGCTTTGAACGCAAACTCCGGATGCACTGAAGTCACTTATCTGCGGAGATATCACCAACAACATTAAACATAAGGGAAAGAGGCAAAAAACCTCCCAAATGCCGGAGTCACCTTCAGATTCTGGGAAGACGACGTTAAAGGAAATATTCATTTACCTATCTGAGCTTTCCAAACCAAATCCTGTGCCCTCGCAAACGCCATTGCACCCCACTTTGCATCTGACCCCAGCAGCTGCAAGTTAAATCTAAAAATACACCGTTTCGGGCTTTTTTGTTTGTCGGCCTGCTTTTCAATAAATTGTGGGCTTGCTATAGAAAACCTTTAGAGGCTAAAAATCCCTTGGTTGTCTGCGAGCGCCGGGGCAGCAGCGGAGGCGCGGGGAGCCCCGGGAGCCGCCGCCGCCACCGGGGAGCTCGGGAGCGGCCCCGGAGCCCGCAGCGAGGGGCCACGGCCGCCTCCTGCCCACCACGCACGGCACACAGGCGCTAGCTCCACTTCCACCAGCTGCGACCCTGGCTCGCCGTCCGCAGGGGCGGCGAAGCGATGATCCTTTCTTGTATTACGGTAATTACTTTAGAAAGCCTGACTCACATAAAAAGTATCTATAAAGATTTACTCGCGGTTTTGTCAGTTTCGAAACAGGGTTCTCCGTTTTCCATCTCCTCCAAACTTGCTGGTTTTAATCTCCGAAACAGTCATTGGAAAAGAAAACTGGGGGAGGAGAAGCATTTCTATAAAGAGCTTAACCAAAGCACATTAAATATTTTCCCAACATCACCAAATAAACAACAATTCTCCAGCTCCCTATAAACTATTTAAAGCATGTCATATCATCTCTTCTGCTCTTGCCAATGTACTTTTCTTTTAAATTACAAGCTGATTAGAGCAGGGGCCTGTCTTTTTGTATATATTTGCAAAATATTTGGCACCCTTTCAGTCAGTTGCAGTTCACAAACACTTAAAATTGCATTTAACTTCATTATTATAGGTAGTCACCTCGATTTTTCCTCTCTTTTGTAGAGCTACTGCCTCTGAAAGTGCTTCTTGTAAATGGTCTGAGCAGTTGTTGAAGGTTTTCAGCAGAGGAAACCTCTTCAGATGGAAAAAAAAAAAAAGAGAAAAGAAAAAGCACAACGGAAATCTAAACTCACATCTCAAGCTATACAAATTGGCCCAAAAGAAAATGGGGGAAATCTCCTTAGGAGGAACATTTTTAGTTCACTAAAGAATAAACTTTGCTCATAAATGATGAAAGTTATTATCATCAGAGGATGTCCTGTACCAAACAAACCTCCATTAGGCTGGGAAGGATAAAACAGGCTAGACAGCCCCTAAAAAAAAAAAAAATCATCATGTCTTTGATTCCCAAGATATCAACCATGTCTGTTTCTTTAGTGCTGTCAAGTAAATCTGAGTTATGGATGCTCTAAAAGAAGTCAGCAAGGAGAAAATTCAGCAAGTGAAAATTAAGAGTGTTACCCATACTTCACAAAAATACACTTTCTTTTCAAGCTCTTAAGCTTCTGCCCTGTAGCATGGTATGACAATTTCTTAGAAGAGCAAGACCAGTGAATGTGGTAAAGCTGTGATCATCAGAGCATGCAATTGCATGACAGATTCTTTTTACTGAGCTTTTTGCTCTTTCTGCAATGCAGTGTCCATCATTTTCACCACAAGAGCCTGAACATCTGGAATGCAACCTCCTAAAACTGCCAGTGCCTCAAGGTGGGTGTCACAGCCCGAGCTGCACTGCTGAAACCATTTTCTAGCCTGTTTATGTATCATGTCTAACCTGATCAAACAGACAGAGGACAGTTGCTTGATTTAATACAGCATCCACACATTGCTCTTTAATGTAGGTGATCTGGGAAGTTCTGTAAAAAGCAAATTCCCCTGTCTGAGCTAGAAGGACTGGCTGGTTAGGGAGCTCAGGCACAGCAGGAGGAAAGCAAGCCTACTGAGAGAGCTTCCTCCCTCCACACATGCCAAAGGCAAGGCATCCATCAAAGCCAACGGCCTGCTCAGGAAAAGCACAGTTGGCAATGTTGTCTTTGCATTTCTGCCAGCGTGAAAGGAACACAAACTGGTATTTCCAAATCTAGCCATAGGAAAATAGAGCACATTTCTTTGAGAGTCATTCTGCACTCACTAGCTGCATAACGAAGAAACCTGTTAAAAAAAAAAAAAAAAAAGTGGGGGGGACAGGGGCAAAAAGTGCTGGTGCCATAAAGGTTGTGAGGTTGTGATTGTGGGCTCTCCCTGGGTGGCATACCACAGAATGAAACTGGAGGATGAAACAGAGTTTTAGGCAGCTAACAATCAATGACTTTTTTAAAGTTTTTTTTTTTTTTTTTCAGTTTTTGTAACTTAATTTCCAGTTCTGTGAGAAGTTAGATACCATGTACTCTGTTGGAATAAACAGCCTTTATTGTTTCCCTTATCTGCCTTATTGTTTTACTTTATCTGACTTCTGATCCTTGGTCTCAAAAATTCTCTTACAAGCCCAGGGTATCCCGGTCCTGCAGACTTGTCCATTGAGAGAACTTGTGAAATCCCAGAGTGCTGAAGTCCCAACAGGACTTCTGAAATCCTTGAAAGACTGAGATGCACGATTTCCATAAAGCTGCAGGAATCGCTCTGGGGTTCAAACCAGGTGCCATCTCAGCACACAGAAATCCCCTTTGCCCAGTGCCTGTTCAGCAAGCAGGAAAAAACCCACATAATGGCTGAGAACATTTCAGTGTACAACAGTGCCCTTGGACAGAGAATGCTCTTTGGCTCCATTAGCTTCTCTGTACTCATCAATGGCCAGGTCTGATTTCACTTTTGTCTTTCATATCTTGAGAAGCAGCAAATACAGCAGCAATTTGTCACAGTCAAAGAGATACAGAGTGAGAACACAGCAGTGAGACTGGAGCTCTGCAGTGCCCTGAAGACCACAATAGCCTTGGAAACCTTTTTCTTCAGATTAAGCCCAGCCCTGAGCAGCAGAGCAATGTGTAGAATTATTCCTGTTTCACATCATCACGTGGAAAAGAAAGAGCAGGGAATACGCCAATTTTACAAGCCTGAGAATGAATGCAAGTGAGTATTTGTCCCACCATCTGGGGGAGATGATAGAGGTGAAGGAAGAGGGACTATGAGGGGGATGGTAAAAGTTGACAGAGACCTTCTATTTTTCTGGAGGGATGCTTTACATTCCAGCAGCAAAAATGGAGGAAGCGGACATGAGAATTAGATCAGAGAGGGGAAGTAAGAAGATGGATGAAGTGCAAGACTGGAGGAGCAAACGAGTCAATTATGAAAAAGAGGAAGGAACTGTGTGCAGAAATCAACGAGGAGATGGAGCTCAGGGGAAGGAACAGCAGCCAAAATGCTCTCAAATCAGAGAAGCTGCTGGGGTGAGAGAGACAGAAAAGAATTGGAATATTTCAGGTAATGATAAAATTGTAAACCCCTGCCTGCTGTATTTATTTGCATAGGGCAAATAAGCTCTCTGTCACCAGCTCTGTCCAGACATCTGATCGTGGCCCTGCTACAGGCAAAGACAGGACAAATGAGCTGTGTCAAAGCTGCAAACCATTGGTGTGCACTAGAGAAATCAGAAGCAATGCATGAAACTCAAGGCTAGAGAGTAAGAGGAGAAAACTATGGGTCATGCCTTAAACTAGATGAAGTAGAAATAAAGTTAAATGGCCATAAGGAACCACGGAATTTGGATGCTCAGAAGACAGCACCACTGAATGAGGGGGAAAGGCCAGCAGTACATCAGTGACCTGTACTCGTGGAGGGAGGAGTCTCGGGCTGATGCCAGACAGACTTTAAACCAAATCCTCTGCTTCCATTGCCCAGAAAAAGCAATGTTCTTTCTGCACAAATTCCAGAGCCCTTACAGGAACTCATCCTCACCTCAGCATTGTTTAAGGGCTGGCATGTCAGCAGAAGTGAGGGGTGAGGTGCAGAGTCCCTAACCCAGGCACAGAACCTCACTGCCCTGTAGGGAAAGTGCATTTATTCAAAGCACAGACATCTTTGTCCTTTCTACCACGGGCAACTGGGTATTGCCTTGTATCTTCTCCCTTCACAGTTCCCCTTCTGTTGGTCCTTTAGAACAGCAACAGTTGAGAAAGCTAAAAATAAAGCTATATAAGCAATATAATAGGCATGCAATTGCATGTCTATTTTCTTTGAAAAAATGATGCTTTATTTCCTGTTCAATGGAAAATACAGTTTGATGTTACAACTATTAGGTTTTGACCGAATGCAGAAATTTGACTGAAACAATGACATTTCCCCCTGTATTTACTATTACCATATGTCACTGATTATATATTTAAGTTGCAAAGATGAATTAAATTTCGTGGCTTCCTCAAGCTAGATTCTCTTGGAATGGACTGTCTTTTGTTACTAACCAAAATGCTGGGAAAACAGTTTAAATCAAAACAGCAGACTTTTGGTATCATTTCAGGAGAAAACTGGTTATCACAAACCAAGTGCTTAACACATCATCATCCAGAAGGCTGGATAAAGCCTTGCAAAACTGCAGCCATCATGGCCAGGATAGAGAAAGAGGGTTAATTGAACACCACAGACTAAGAGATGGAAAAAGGAGGGGGGGGGGGAAAGGACACTGTTTGAAGCTCTCTTGCCTGGGGTCTTATTCCTTCTGCTTCTGAAGTTATCACATATCCCACATCACAGTGCTTATTTCACTTACTTAGGGAAAGTCTCTTCTCTAAGCTGGCTACAGAGCATTAGTGACAATCAGATTGCACATATGTTCCAGGAGAAGCCAGCCTTGTCCTTGCTAGATTTCCTCCTGCTTTCTGAGGAGGAGGGAAAAAAAATTCTGGTGGTTTTTATTTTTACTCCTTCTGTTTCCCATCATGATTTGGATTGCTAACATTTCTATCCCCACTAGGAGTCCCTGGTGGCTCCTGGCCCTTTTCTAAAGGACCAGCGGACAGCAGAGCCCCTGGGCTCCCATCAGCCAGGAAGGAAGTGAATTGCAACCCACAGCCTCCAGGACTCCGATCTCAGACCTTAAAGTCAAGGTGATGTAAAGAGACTTTAGGAAACTCCCCATGTCCATGCCTCCCACTTGCTCCAGGTCCTGTCTGGACCTGAACAGCCAGAGCTGGAAGAGGACAGCAGTGACTAGAGGAGGCACCACTGGCAGGTTTGTGGATTATTGCAGGCTGTGACACAAGAGGGATCTCAGTGGTGGCAGACAGTGTAAAAGCAGAACCTGAACAGTGCTGGTGAGTGGGAATCAGGTTGTCATTCCTAACTGAAGAGTTTGCAAAGAACAGGTAGAAGAAGTGGGATTCAGCATAAGAAGGACAGCTATGCTGTGCCTGCTGAAGGACTCACCAGGCAGGATACAGCCAGGACAGGCCTCAGTGAGAACACTGCAAATTCATGTCATACTTTGCCAAAGATTCAATGAATTGAGCATGTGCTAAAGCTGAGTTTGTTTTGTCTTATTTGGAGCTTTGGAAGATATTTCCTATCTTGACTCATTGAACACACTCCAGCCACACACCTGCAACTTCTGGAGTGCATCCTCTCAGCAAGAGGCTGGCTAGCACGTCGTCACTTATGCAGGGCAAATCCTACTGAAAGCACATCTGACCACAGCTTTCACACCAGTTTACTTTTACATGTAGCACATGTAAGCTAACATCTGGCAAGAACACAACTATGTCCTGGTCGAGATGGAGCTCATAGCAACAGATGGTGTTTGATACTGCAGGAGCAGAAAGGCTCTACCTTAAACTGAGCATTATTTCCCTCCTGAGTTTTTACCCCCTCTGGCCACATCTTTCTCTGAGTGGAGCTGCTGCCACTATGGCTTTGCAGTCCCCTCAAGACCAAACACAGTCTCAGGCTGCAGGTCAGTGCCTAGTCCTAACATCCAGGTGATTTTGCTCCTATTGAGGCACGCAGAGCAGCAAGCAGGGTGCTGATGCAACCACTACATTGTACATCAGCATGTGTGAGGTTAGCAATGCCCTGGGCCAGGCAGTGCCTCCAGTGCGGGAGGAAGCTTTCTCTCCAAGCACACAGTAGCTCTGCCTGCAGGCACCGGTAGTTCGCAATCTAACAAGCAACATCTGCTGCCTATTTGGGGGCAAAGGATGGAAAAGCCAGCAAAGAGTAGCCTACAGACCCAGCTCCTCAAGACTGAGATTTTCGTACTAAAGGGAAGAGCGTTCGGAAGAGAAAATCCGGCATCAAAACGAACGTTGCTGTGACTCTGGAAGACACAAGATGTGACTAACCGCCTCTGCAGCTTTACCCAGTTACTGTCCGCGACTTTTTAAGTTTTTTTTTTTGGCCAGATCTTTATTTTGCCAGTTAAAGTGCGGCGAGAGATTGCCACCTTGTGGTTCCTTCTCCTGCAGTGCCATGTTTTCCTTCCCACATGTTCCAGGCGAGACCAGTGGTTTCCAAACCGCTGTCCAGGGATTTCTAGTGACAAGGGTACTATGGACAAAAATACCTTCCAAATACTTAATTAACTGAAAAAAAAAAGCACGTCTGTAATTCACAGTCTTCAGTTCCTATACTGAGAAACTTATCACTAGAAAACCTTTCAGGAATCTAACTTGCAAGTTCATAAAAATGAGTAATTACTGGCATGGGTACACAGCTGCCAAACAGCAATACAAAACACAATGGCAGTGATGCACAAAACCCTTTACAATGTTCTGTCTTTACAACATTCTCAGCACCAAGAAGTCTGCGAGAAATTCAGGGCTGATGACAGCCTGCCATTGCTAAAATATGGGATGATCTCAGACAGTAGTTCCCACAAGGTGCTAATAAAGAAGGAGCAGGCATGTGCTCACCCCCACCTTGCAGACAGGATGGCAGAAGCAGGTCCCGAGTCCCTCTGGGTACTGCTTAGGGCAGCTTGTGAGATCTGTCCCTCAGGCACCATAACCTGGGGCTAGGTCTGCACAAGCAGGTTACCAGGGGGCTCCTTCATCAATCATGCCCAGGCAGAGCACCAGGTAATCTTTCCCCAGTGGTACTAAAGGGGAGTTAGAAAGTGGGCGATCAGCAGGAGCTTGTGAAGCAGCACACAGCCCCTGTGAACACCCAGTGAATTAATCACTTGGGAAAAAAAAAAAAAAAAAGCTGCATCTCGCAGGGAGAGAGAGAAGAGTCTCCTGTAACACAGAAAGAAGCACAGATCCCCCTGGTAGCTTTTCATGCCTGTCTGCCTGCTGACATACTGACACAGAAAATGACCTATTTTCATGGGAGCAATAATGAGTGAATAATCAGAATTTTTCGGGCACTTCCTTTGCCTCCATAACATTTTCTAGCTTATTGCTTTGCCACTACTGAGCCTGTTGCAGTTGTAAGCAACTGCTTTCCAGTTCTCCAGCCTCGTTTCAAGTTTGTCATGAATGCTGGTCCAGGGAAGACACAAAAGTTTAAGGAGTCCCTAAGTGCATTCTTGAGCACATACTTCTGAAGCTGATAAACTCTAGCAACATTCCCCATCAGGTCTAGACATGAGAATAAATGTAGCTACAGTGTGGTATATTTGTTTCCTAGAGACTCCAAATCTAACAATTACCCACCCCCCATTAAAAAACCCCAAACAAACAAAAAAATCAAACCACTCCCACGGAAAGAAGAGAAATTAATCTGAACTGAAAACCTGAAGAGTAGGGCCTCGACAGATAACAGAGGGAGGCTGAATACAAATTCCAGCTTCAGAGACCGCTGGCAGAAGCCCCTCAGCAAACCCCGACCGCGCAGCGCGGGGAGGCGCAGCCCCCGCACCGCAATCCGCAGGCAGGGTACGCGGGATGGCACCGGCAGCCAGCGGCTCGGGCCCGCAGCCCAGCCCGGCTGCCAGGGCAGGGGGCTGCCCGTGTCACCGCCGATGTGCTCCGCCGCGGATCCGCCAGCATCTCACCAGGTGCGGAGAGAGCGCGGTGCGGCCCGCCGCGGGGATGCTCCCGCTCGGGGCGGGCGGGCGAACTCCTGGGTCCCCTGCTCAGCGTCCCGGTCTGCGGTCCCGGTCGGCGGCCCCGCTCCGCCGGCCCCTCCCGCCGGGGCGCCGCAGGCCGGCTCCCGGTCGCACGTGGCGCGGCGGCCGCCCGCCCCCCGGCCCACGTGTGCCGCCGCGCCGTGCAGTGCCGTGCCGTGCCGTGCCGTGCCGTGCCGGCTCCCCGCTGCAGTCCCGGGGCGGCGGGCGGGCGCTGCGGTGCCGGCACAGCGGCATGGCGGCGGCGGCGGGCCCGGGCCGCGGCGGCGGCAGCTGGGGCCGGAGCCGGGGCGCCGTGCTGCTGCTCTTCTTCTCGCTGTCGCCGCGGCCGCCGGCCGGGGCCGCCTGGCTGCTGGGGCTGCGGCCCGAGGACACGACGCCGGGCCGGGTGTCTCTGGAGGGCGGCGCGGTGCAGGCGGCGGAGGGCAGCCGCTTCCTCCTGCGCCTCTACTTCCAGCCGCCGCCCGAGGGCAACGGCAGCCGCGGGCCGGCGGGGGAGCGGGAGCCGCGGCTGGTCTTCATCGAGGAGGCGGCGGCGGGGAGCGCGGCGGCGCGGGGCCCGGCGGAGCGGTGCCGGGAGCGCAGCGCCTGGGCCTCGGACGTGGAGGTGGTGGGGCCGCTGCGCTCGGGCGGCGCGGCGGGCTCGGCGCTGGCCGAGGTGCGGGTGCGGGAGCCGCGCAAGGGCGAGGCGGCGGCGGCGCCGGGCGGGCGGCTCTTCTCGCTGTGCGCCTGGGACGGGCGGGCCTGGGCGCACCACGGAGCGGCGGGCGGCTTCTTGCTGCGGGTGCGGCCGGCCGCCCCGCCGCTGGGCACCTGGCTGCTGCCGCTGCCCGAGGCGGGCTGGCTGCGGGCGCTGGGCGCCCTGCTGCTGCTGGGGCTGTCGGCGCTGTTCAGCGGGCTGCGCCTCTCGCTGCTCTCGCTGGACCCGCTGGAGCTCCGCGTCCTGCGCAACAGCGGCTCGGCCGCCGAGCGGGAGCAGGCGCGGCGGGTGCAGGCGGTGCGCGGCGGCGGCGGCACCTACCTGCTGTGCACGCTGCTGCTGGGGCAGGCGGGGGCCAACGCGGCGCTGGCCGGCTGGCTCTGCGCCTCGCTGCCCGGCGGCGGGCCGGCGGCGGCGGCCGGCGGGCCGCGGGGAGCGCCCTGGCTGCCGGTGCTGCTGTGCACCGCCGCCGTCTTCCTGGGCGGCGAGGTGCTGCCCTACTCGGTGTGCTCGCGGCACGGGCTGGCCATCGCCTCCCGCACGCTCTGCCTCACCCGGCTGCTGATGCTGGCCGCCTTCCCCCTCTGCTACCCGCTCAGCCGGTTGCTGGACTGGGCGCTGCGGCAGGAGCTCAGCGTCTTCTCTACGCGGGAGCGGCTGCTGGAGACGCTGCGCGCCGCTGGCCCCCACGGCGACCTGGTGCGGGAGGAGCTGGCCATGGTGCAGGGCGCGCTGGAGCTACGCACCAAGGTGGTGGAGGATGTGCTGACCCCGCTGGCCGACTGCTTCATGCTCCGGGCCGATGCTGTGCTGGACTTCGCCACCGTCTCTGAGATCCTCCGATCTGGCTACACCCGCATTCCGGTCTATGAGGGTGACCGGCGCGACAACATTGTCGACCTGCTCTTTGTCAAAGACCTGGCCTTTGTCGACCCTGATGACTGCACTCCCCTGCAGACTGTCACCCGCTTCTACCGCCGGCCGCTCCACTGCGTCTTCAATGACACGCGCCTCGACACGCTGCTGGAGGAGTTCAAGAAGGGTGAGGTCACCGGGCCACCCTCCGCACCCCCCCGGGCTTCCCCTGCCCCCCTCTGCACCCCCAATGATTTCCAGGTCAGCAGCCTCCACGGGCAGCCCTGCATGGCCGCCTGGCAGGATGTGGCAGGTTCCAGGGATGCTGGGGGGAATCGGTCCCTGCATGTGCTGGTGTGTCGATGACCCTGGTGTCCCTGGTGGAACATCTCCGGGTGGATTGAGGGCCAGCAGCCCGTGATGTACCTGTGATGTTATGAAGGCTGTCAGAGCCTTTGGCTCACAGGTTGCTGTCTCAGCAGGTGAGCCTGGCCCCCAGGGGCTGATGGCAGCAGGGGCCTGGCAGCATGGGCATGGCACCTGCCTTGCATCACTGCCCAGACAGCATTCGCTGCTCTGTTCTGTGCCAAGGAGTTGATGACAGGAAATCGCTTCTCATGACTTAGCTTTCACATTTTCAGCTTAGCAATGAGAATGAGGTCTATAAAGTGTTCCTATGCAAGTGGTTTAAAGAAAGAAGAAAAGATTAAGCCCTTAGAAAGAGCTGTACTTTTTTTGCAGCTGTGACAGCATTCATAATGCAGCAGCTGCCAGCAGCCCCAGAGATGCTGAGAGCTGTATTTCATTAAGCATACCTTGAGAATACGCACAGCATGTGTTTTTCTCTCCCACTGGGAGCTGTGTTTTGCCGCGTGCTACTCGCTACGTCATGCTGTGGTGAGCCTAAGAAATGGCTGCAGCAGTGGCATGCTGCATTATGTAATGCGTGAGGGCAGCGCTTGGCTCCTGGGCTGCCTGGCGCCGCTCTGCCGCAGGCAGGGCTGCTCGCATGAGAAAGGCCAACCTGGTCACTCCAGATACGCAGGAAGCCTCTCTGTGAGTCATCTCCTGCTCGTTTGCGGAGGTGGCAGGAGGAGAGGGTAGGAAATTTCTCAGTGTGCCAGGAATGTGCTCATCAGGTACGTGCAGGTCAGCATCTTCTCCAGAGATGTTCGGCTGTGCTCCCACACCACTCAGGATCACAGGCAGAGGAGTTCTGTGTGCCACCACCTGCCCTCTCTGCCCCTCAGCAGGACTGAAGACTCCCAATGCAGAAAATCAGAAAATTCCCGGGTTTTATTCAAGACTGTTAGCAAAAGCATTGAGATTGTTCTCTGGGTTCAACCTTGGCGAGCTGCAGTAGTCCATGCCTGCCCCCTTTCCCCCATGTCAGCTGTCTCTTGTCTTCCTAATTCCTTATGTGCTTTGCAGTTCCTTCCTAACTGTGTTTTCCTGCGATAGCACTTAAGTTCACCTGCGGTCTCCTCTACCTCTCTCTTGTCTAGAGATGTCAGATGATTTTGGCACCCACTCTCTTGGTGAGGCTCCCCTGCAATTTGTCTGATTTACTTTGATACAGTTCCCCTTCCAAATTTCTTCTACAGCATGGTACCCTATGGACCAATAGACCTATAAAAATGGGCTTGTGGTTGCTTAGTTCCCTTGCTGTCCTCTGTGCCCTCCTTTGCTTGCTGTCCTCTGTGCCCTCCTTAAACAGAGCTGCTTGGTGTGTGCTGCTCTGTGAGCTCCTGGGTATGGTAACAAACCTGGCTACCCGCCCTGCACTTTCATATGCTGATCTTCATCTCAGATGAAGATTATTCATCCTTCTTTAATATTGCTCCTTTAAACTCTTGGCATATCACTTCAGGTTCTTCCTCCTTTGTGTCTGTCTGCCACTGTGGCCTTCTGGGGCGTTGTGCTACAGCCCCTATTTAGAGCTCTCCCTAAACCCTTTATCTACTCCTACCTCACTTCTCCTTGTCTTTTCTAAACTACATGGCTGACAAGCCTTGCTTTTGGTCTTTATATCTAACTCTGCATGGGGTTTAGCATTTCCAGCTCTTCCCCCAAATGTTCTTCTTTCCAAGAATTGATGTTTTCTTCTGATTCATCTTTCCTCTTAGTCACCCCTGGCACTCTGAATTCGCAAACAGTTCCCCCCAGCCCAGCCCTGAACCCTCCTGAACTGTAGTTTTCCAGTTCCAAATACAGGTTCTCACGCTGGCTCCCACACTGTGACAGATGTTAGCTCCCAGCTGCCTTCAGCCCATCCACTGCTGCATCAGCCCTGTTCACTTGACTGTTTAATTTCCAAAATAAAGATTTCCCATTTGTAATTAAGAATCTTTATCACTGTCTCCTTTTCTGTGTCCATTTGAATTATGGTGAAGTATCTTGTTTGATCCAATCAAGGTTGCTTTCCATGGCCAGGTCTTCTGAGACACCTTCACTAATTAGAAAGTAGGTTGATTGCTTGTTGGCTCAGCGAGTGTTTAATGAAGGCATTCATCACTTCACACATCCAAGGTGACTGCAGGACAGCAAATGCTCCCACTGAAAGCCCAGCCTCTTTCTAGGAAATTAAAGTCTCTGGTAAGGATGGGCATTAATAACCACCTCCAGGTCCTTATGGCTCTCACAAACCTTTAGAAAAGCCAGCTTTTCTTTCCTTTTCTCATGACTAACTCAAACAATTTTTGTATCTTTTATTTCTTTTTGTTATTATAATGTTTATACAAAATTCCTGTAACATTTTATATCCTTCTTCCTTGGATAGCAATGTGTACTTCTGATCTGTTTCACTAATGATTAATATTCTGCCACATCCACTATACCCATACTGTCATTTTTTTGCATAATGTATAAGTAACGCAATTTCGCTGCCAGAACTCCTTGCCACAGTACACAAACATTTGTTCTTCCTTACTGAAAATGTCAAGGGATTATTAAATGCAGTGCTTTGGGACTCTTGCTCACACCTCTGACAGCACTTTCATTTTCTGTCTCCTACTCACCGATATCTCACTATTGTCCTTGTTTACCTGAGGCATTTCTTTTCTCTTGCTGTTCTGTCCCAGCTATGAAGATAATCAGCCTTTTTTCCTCTTTGGTTTTCTATAGCAGGGTTTGAGGAGAAGCTTTCCTTCATTTGTTTCTGGGTGTGCTCACACTAACCTTGTTTGAGTGCAGTTCCATTAAGATGCATTGGTGTTTACCTTGGTTTTAATCCACAGATGTGTCACAAACTGCCTCTCCCCCAGCAGGACCTTGTGTGGAAGGGATTACCTTCCACAGACCTGTAGCATTGGCTTTCCATTTAATTTAACATTTAAATTGTATTAAATAGTAGCACACACTCAGTAGCACCCAGGGAGCCCCTGGCCCAGTGTGGTTATGATGCCCAAGAGAGCTGTGAGCTCCTGGTAAACAAAACCTGGCCCAGAACTCTTCTCCTCTGCCTTTTCACAACCCTGCTGCTGCAGCCATTGTTTGATTTCTCTTTCAGTACTGATTCCTGCAGACAGGTGGTTAAATTGGGAGTCCCAATGGGAACTGGGAAAAACCCAGAGAAGATTCTAAAAAGCACCAGAGGGGCAGTCTGGCGTGCAAGAGAATAGTGTAAACTTCAACCCACAGCCCAAATGAGGAGGGCAGCTGCAAGAACCCTGTAGAAAAATGACATTACAGCAGCGTGAGACAGGTTCAGCTGAAGGAAGAAAATATTTGTGCTGCAATATGGTTTTGACTTCATCTTCTCAGCAAAAAGAACTCAAATAATGAGGGCTGGACACCAAATTTGCCATCTTTTCAGGGAAACTAGACACAGTCTTTTATAGAAGGCATACATTGTAGTGCAGCATTAACTGAGAAGTGCTAAGTGAAGGACCCTAGACAAAATGTGTCCCCTCTTCACTAGCAATAAGAAAATACATACCAGTACAGTAATTTTACTGCCTGCAGCCTGGTGAAAGAAGATGAAAATACTGAAGGAGTGAAAAAATTGGGAGACAATTTCTTGGCAATTTGTATTGGTACACCTTGGAGTACCTGGCTTTATTCTGGGCTACCAGGGGAAAATATCTAATACACCAAAAAAATAATTGCACCATATTTAGCAAGCTGCAGCTGTGTCGGGAGGCAGATGAGCTTTCTGTAGGATAAACTTTACCTAGGGAATGTGGAGCTATGAGGAAGGCTTTATGTATTTATTCAGTGTGAAATGTTGTGGGTGATACAATCTGTTTCTCCTCCTTTCTTGAAGATAACCAAGCAATGCATGTTGCAGCTCCATTCCAGTGACAGAACTGCTCCTGGAAACCTCCTCTGTGAGGTCCACCTCCTTGTTTTGCAGTGCCTCTGGGAAGTCACAGTCTTGTCCCTTCCTCAGGCTGTTGATGGTTTTGTTGACTGATTTCCTGGAGGGGTCTATGTACAGCACTGGCACTTTTCAGCAAGTAACTTTCCTCTGTCAGAGGAGCAGTAGAAATTTGCTCTTAATGTTCATTTTCCTGAAGCAGGGCAGAGGCTGAGCTGCAACTCAAATTAGCCTTCTGTGGCTTGGCATCTTTTAAGAGTTACTAAGAATAAATTCTCCAAACCCCAAATTTCAGGCTTAGCAGGGAAAACAGCCTGTCCTGTGGAGGACAGCTCTGCCCTAGGGTCTGTCTTTACATTTCAAAATTGCTCCACAGCCTCTATTAGACTTCTGCAAATTGAATGTAGCTGGAGAAGGTGCTTACATTTGCCAGGAATTGGGGTCAGTACCATTTCAGATGCTTTTTGTACCATCCTGCTGATCCCGCAGGCATTGTAAGCACACAGTGTTGCTTCAAATTTAACTCAGTTTTCAAGAGATTTCTGCAAGTGTTTTAGTCACTCTGCTGGGCATCTTGATGAGCTGAAGCAGTGCCCTCCCAAAGCAGTTGTATGGGTTAAGGAGCCAGTTTTTCCCAGGAACTATCACCTACATGTCCCCTGGAATGTGACTGCCAGGCTGAGAGCAAGTGAGCTGCTGATGGACAAAAAATTATCTCAGTGTCTCATGCTGCAATTCTGCCTGAAGCATTACTGTGCTTCTCCCACTAAACTGTGCTAAATCTTACTGTGTAAAGCCTGGACTGCTCTACCCACCCCAATAATCCCAGGATCAGGGATCCTGCTCTGGGCAAGCATTCAGCAAAGCCAGGAGGGAGCCAAGGCCTTGGGGGAGAGGGCACCCTGCCACCCCCTTCCCTCTTCATAGCTGTCAAAAGCACCTACACACTGAGCTGTGGGGTACCCAGGAGGTCAGGATCCTGTTGCACAACAAATGGAAGATGAAATTCTGTGTTCCCTCTAATCATCTCCTTACCTTTCTGATCTGCAAAGGTAATAGATGAGCTACACCAAATATTCCATCTTTTTTTACAGTTTTCCTTAGGATTAGGAAAAGCACAAAAAGAGACTATGAGAAAGGCTACAAACAGATGTAAGCAGGTGAAGTTTTTGCCTCCAAGAAAGGTCTGGGTTAGGTTAGGATTTACAGTTTTTCCTTTACATAGCTCTTATTCCTGCGGAGCTGTGTAGCCCTGCAGCCCTCTTGGTTATTTCCCCCCTGCTTGGATGTGCATTTCCTCTCGACACAATGTGTGCTTTCACCCACGGTGCAGTGGTGGTAACACAGGGTCACACTCACATTTCCAGTCCAAGGTGTTCAAATCAGGGTCCCCACTTTCCTCAGATCAGGTCAGCACAGAGATGCTGGCAGCCCCTGTGAAGAGCTCTGAATAAAAGCACACAGAAAATAGATTTCAGTTACATCATGGTTGTTTCACAAATCAACCTTATTTAAAAATTACTCTTTTTTTTTCTTTTTTTCTTCCATTTTGTAGCTGTAAATGGTTCAGGCACAGGTCTGTGCCTCTACCTTTGATCTCCTTATAACAGCTTCAAATCTTACTGTAAAATTTATGAAAATTATTTTCATGCCCAGGATGTTCATCCTGTGGAACAAGAGACAAGGCTAAAGCATCTTTAACATTCCGCTGACAGGGTACCTATATAAAAAAAATGATAAAGAAGTAGTCTGGGCTATATTTGAATGCAACAGCACTTTCTTTCCCAGTAGTCAAGGCATTTCCATGTGTTCAGACCCCGTTCCCTCATTGAGGAAGATACTTTGAGGTGGATCTATGAGCCCAAGGTCATTTAGGTGCCTATGAAAACAAGGCTCCTAAAAATGGGCATAAAAGCTTCGGATAGCTGTTCAGATGCTTGTTCCATCTGGAAGCTCTCAGCTGTTTATATTAGCTCTGTAATTTAGCATTTTGAGGCATTAACTTTCCACTGAAGCTGTTGTTTGAAAAGAGCAGATTTCATGTAGCTCATAAAGAATTTAGTGCAGTTGTATCCCATGCTGAGCAGACACTTAATCACCTATAGACTTCCTGTGCCAGAGCCGTCCTGCGGAGGCCGGCTGAGCTGCTCGCACAAGGGAAGTTAATTGCCCATTTGTTCTAGCATTTGCCAAACCAAGGCTTTGATTCTCAAGTGTTTCACTGTGCTTTCCTGCATCAGCAATAGCCCTGTAAAGTTTACATGTGACAGCTTGCTAGTGGGGAAGCAGCTCACCCTTATAATTCATCTCATTTGAGCTATCAAGCAGTTGTTACAATAGCACGGTTTTTGGAATCAGTTTTACAGATCTTAAAGCTGTTTTAGATCAAGTTTGGGGGTTTGCTTAAATGATTTACCTCCCTCTGTTGTGCTCCCACTGAGGCTGACCTGCTGGATAATGGCTGCAGAGGCAAGTGTGACCCCTCTGGTGTCCTCAGGTCTGTCCCTATGCCATCCTCCCTTACACATTGCTCCCACCTCACTGCCCGGATTCTGCCCTTGTACATGCTCTGAAGGCCACTGCTTTCCCCCCTGCAAGTGCAGCAGCTCCCAGGGCTGGGCAGAGGGATCCAGCTGAGCCTGGCAGCATTGCCCAAGAGGGAACAAACCAAGACACCTGCAAACCCCACGCCGAAATGTATGGGGTCTGTTAAAAAGCTGATGGGAGGAGACACAGGACCCAGTCAGGTCAGGGGGTGGGGCACAGCTTTGCCAGTGATCTCATGTCCCTCAGGTGGGAAATGGGAGCA
Source organism: Passer domesticus (assembly GCF_036417665.1). Classification (NCBI taxonomy): domain Eukaryota; kingdom Metazoa; phylum Chordata; class Aves; order Passeriformes; family Passeridae; genus Passer; species Passer domesticus. Next base: position 44,566,892 of record NC_087481.1, on the reverse strand, counting down.
TGCCAGCCCTCTCCCAGAGGGGAGCAGCTGCGAGCAGCACTCACTTAAAGGACGGGGACTGGCTGGCATTCAGGACTTTTTGTGACATGGATACCAGCTGGCCGGCATGGGCTGGGATCAGCTCCCTCGGTATGGGCAGCAGCAACCACACTGAACTGCAGCAATTTTCCTTTGTTTGGTACCTGCTCCATTTCTAGTGTGGGTATTAGCCTGGAAACGTGAGCCTGGGGGTTTGGAGTGTGAACACAAGTGTTTATTTTCTGTGAAAATAAAGAACTCTGGAGTGCTCTAACAGCCCTACTGGCTCTGCCCCCAGTGCAGTGGAGCCATGGGTCCCCTTCCAGGCTAATGGTGCTGGGTTATTTCTAAATAATCTCATTTGCAGTTACGTGAGCATGGAGTTTGAATCACATTTCTAGTGTAAATTGCAGTGTCAATGTAGGTGTTTGGCCAAAAAAAGAATTGCCTCCATCACTCTCTGACTGCCTTTAAGTAGCACCTAAGCTTTTTGTAAGGGCTTGGTGGTTTTGGGTTGCATGTAAATGTCATTAACAACAAGCTCTCAGCCAAAAGAAATAACTTTTTCCCCCTCCTCACTCACCCAAGGACTTGTAGGAGACCAGATGGCCCCAGTGTTTGGGAGCAGAGTTTGGCAAAGCAGACCTTTTCAAAAGCTGGACTTTGCTAAGATGAAATGTAGCTGTCGCTGCTGTCTTGCAGCCAACTCCTCTGCTTTTTTCTTCTTAAGTGCTGTGCTGCTTTATGAACAGAAAAGATGCACAAACCTACGTATGAAAGGAGTGAAATAGCCCAGTCTAAAGCACATGCTGGATTTTCAGTGCCCCAGGGCTATTGATTTTGGGTTTTTTAAAGTAAATCTCAGTGCTACTTGCTGCAATGTTATGTTCTCATTTCTAAATCTGTAGGCGTGGGAGGCAGCGAGCTGCTCTCTGAAATCTTGCAATAAAAGCTTGGTATGAGGAGGAGGGAATTTATACTGTGGAAAATGCCCAAGATTTGCTGTGAGAAATGTATAGTGCTGATCTTCAGCTGAGAAATGTCATCTGCTCGTCTCAGATGCAGGGCAGGGTTATTTGGAGGTCACATGATGCCCAGCAAGCCGTGTTTGTGGGACTGCCAGGCTGCTCTCCCTGGGTGAGCTTGTCCTGCACCTCTGCAGGGACAAGCAGGGCAGCTCTGCAAGCAAGGAAGGAGCAGTGCACCAGGCAGGAGCCCACCCTGTCACGTCTTTATGTGTGAATGCTGCTCACATCCCCTGTCGGGAGCAGCAGGAGAGCTTGTTGGGATGGGTTATGGGAGAAGTGGATGCAGAGGCAGCTACAGAGCAGAGAGGACCTTTCCCCATTTTGGGTGACCATTGCTGCCCAAGGAGCTCAGCTCCGAGCCCATGGGGAAATGAGGTGTTAGCAGCTTCCCAGAGTCACTGCAGGACTTCAGGCTTGGGCAGGCATTGCAACCCCAGGGATGCAGAGCAAACAGGGGGAGCAGAAGTTTTTGGCTGTGGTGCCAATAAGGGTGCTTTAAAGCAAAACTAGAGGTTCAGAATCTGTGTGCACTGGTGGGCAGTGTGGGAGCCACACAGGCAGTAAGAAACCCAGTGCTGTTCATTGGCAGGTCCAAGAACGTGTTTGAGGTAGAAACCCAGAAGTTGTTTGTGGTTTGGAAGTCGGGTTCTGGTCAAGATGCTGAGCAGGACCATAAATCAGAGCAGCCAGTAAAGGAAGGGAGAGGTTGAAAAAGTCAAAACAGCTTACAGAGAGCTGGACATGCAAAAACAAATAGAAATGTTTCAAGTATGCCAAAACCAAGAAACTTGAGAATGTGTCAGCAGAGCTGCCAGCTAACAAGGGACAAGTGAGGAAGCTGAAACTGTGATCCAGGAGCACTGGAACTTCCAAGCAGGAGTCAACATCATTGCAGCTGAAGGTCCTGGACTCACTCTGTTTGTTTAAGGTAGCATAGAGAAGATGCTGTTAATGGCAGGGCTTGGAGAAGAATTTCAGGTGCAAACTGATGGGTTGAAAAGTGTTCAGTGTTTGCATCCAGATGGTTCACCCAGGAGTTCTGCAGGAGCTGGGCTGAAAGCTGCAAACAAACATTCATGTTTCTGCATAAAAACCAGCTGCTGTTTCAAGCAGATGGAGGCTTTGCCCATATTTTATGAAAAACCTCAGTATTGGTCTACACAGTGATGGATAGAAAGATGAGAGGGAGCTGTTCCTGGTGATTTAATAGGAAAGATAATTAGCAACAGAATAAGAAACACCAGGAGGATACGGGAAATCAGTAGAGCCAAGGACACATTCACATTTCTGTGTTGGAGAACATTGTCTCATTTCTCTGTTAAGCGTTGTTTCATGTAAATGAAGCTGAGGGTAAGGAAGAGACGGTGAAATGTACTCTTCATTCCTGCACAGGAGGCTTTCAGAGAGCTGAACAGAGTGACTCACAGCCTGGGTAAAGAGAGAAGGTAGCCCCAAAAAGGAGCCTACATGTACAAATCAGTCTGGACAGCTGCTGCCCTGTTAGGCTGGGCTGCGTGTCCAGCCCTTCTCCTTGGGTTAGCACACCTGGGTGGGTTTGGGTGACAGTGTCTGCTGTGATCTGTGCCTCCCACCAAACCCTGCCCACCACGCCGGGGAACCCTCTCACCAGGCCAGGTGTCTCACTGCCACTCTGCTCTTCCCTGCAGGAAAGTCCCACCTGGCCATCGTGCAGCGGGTGAACAATGAAGGGGAAGGAGACCCGTTCTACGAGGTGATGGGCATCGTCACCCTGGAAGATGTCATTGAGGAGATCATCAAGTCCGAGATCCTGGATGAGACGGATCTGTACAGTTAGTGTCCCGAGCAGCTACTGCGGTTGCAGGAGCCAGGGTGGGAGCCTGCACAGACAGACAGACGTGGGTAGGAAACAGGCCAGAGCAAATTGTGGTCCTTCCCCAGAGTGATTTGCTGATGTGATGGGAAAGACAAGAATGATGGAGAGATGCTGTGAAGTGTCTCTATCTTGGATGCTCAAGATAAAGAAGTACCAGCATCAGCAGTGGGGGGCTGGGCAGGACCTGACCTAGGAACATTATTGTTGGGCATGAAATGGGTGGTTCCCAAGCTCATTTGCAGCTCTGTGTGATGCATCCAGCCTGGAGAACCCAGGGCTTGTTCCTGAGGAATAAGTGTGATTTACAATCCTGCTCCCTGCCCGGGAGCTGCTCCCAAGGCTGCATGCACAGCAGGTTTTATCACCCCGCTGCTCCATGCACTGCTCCACAGCAGCCCTGCCACAGGGTGCAGCCAGACATGCCTGTCCATACGTGTGCACGTGACAGGGGGCCCTGCAGCTGCAGCAGCCTTGTGAGTGACCCCTCTGCTCTGCCTGCAGCTGACAATCGGAAGAAGGAGCGGGTTCCCCACCGGGGACGCAAGCCCCAGGATTTCTCCATCTTCAGGCTCTCAGAGAGTGAGATGAAGGTGAAGATCTCCCCGCAGCTCCTCTTGGCTACCCATCGGTTCATGGCAACAGGTACACTTCCCCTTGTGCAGGCCGTGCAGCACCAGCCCCACAGGGCATCCCTAAGCCATTCCTGGGCTCCCTCCCACTGACAATTCCCACCCGCTGGACCTACAGCCTGGACATTCCACTGCCCTGGGAGAGCAGGTCTGCGTTTGGCTCCCTCTTGGCAGTGGGTGCTCAGGCTGCAGGAGCAGGGCCGTGCAGCTCAGAGGATGAGGGGTTCCCAGCAGTCTCCTGCCGAGCACAGCATGTGTGTGTTGCCTCCCCTCTAGAAGTGGAGCCTTTCAAGTCCCCCTACCTCTCCGAGAAGATCCTGCTGCGGCTCTTGAAGCACCCCAATGTCATCCAGGAGCTCAAGTACGACAGAAAGAACAAGAAGGCAGCAGAGCATTACCTCTACCAGCGCAACCGCCCTGTCGACTACTTTGTCCTCATCCTGCAGGTGCCTGGGGCAGCAGCAAGCAGAGGGTGGCAGGCGTGGCCCTGTGGTCTCCTTGCCGCCTTGTTCTAGGCTGCTTCTGTCAGCAAAGATGCCCATCCTCTTGTATGGGATGGCAGGGGTCCCTGCAGCCCTGGGTGGGTCAGGAGCAGGGGGTGCTTGTCTGAGAGGGTTTTCCTCCTCCTTGCAGGGGAAAGTGCAGGTGGAGGTCGGCAAGGAAGGACTGCGGTTTGAGAATGGGGCGTTCACCTACTATGGCGTCCCTGCCATCATGGCTGTTGTCTCCTCAGGTGAGGCTCTGTGGGCTCCCTCTGGCCCTGCCTTTGCTTCAGCAGCATCCATGGAGGCTAAACCAGCTGGTGCCAGGAGAAGGGGCTGGCTGTGGGGTGGGGTGGCCCTGCTTTGGGGCATGGGGCAGGAGCCCTTCCTCTGCTATTCCCACACCTCCAACTGTTGTTTCAGAAAACGATGTGCGAAAAATGGGAAGCCTGGCAGGATCCTCCTTCCTCCGTAAGTATTTTGGGACAGGCTGAGGCCCTAAAACCTCTCTGCAGCACTGGCTGGCTGGAGGAGTGATGGCTTTTCTCTCCATGAGAAACAGTTCAGACTGTGCTGAGGTAGGCAGAGAAACAACATGCTGAGGGGCTGATGCAGCAAAGACCCCACAGAGTGACTTGGAGGTCCCTTTGAGGTCCCTTTGGTGTCCTTTTGAAGTCTCTACCATGTGCTGGCTCTCTGCTGGTGGGTTCCAGCATGACTGGTGCTGAAAGGGGCAGTGCCCACAGGTGGGTGTTGTGCTCATTCTAGGTGTCAGTATAACACCTCTAGACCCATTTGCCTTCCTGAGGCTCAGGGCACAACCTGAACACGGGCCCCACACTGGGCTGCTTGGGAATTGCAGGGGTGGGTTGATTTACCTGTGAGCTATTGGCACGTGGTGGTGGGAAATTAGCTGAGTGCCAATAAATTCCCTGCCTGCAGACCTGATGGGTTAAGAAACAGATCCCCTGCTTGCAAGAGTTAAGAGGGAGCTATGAATAGGGGAGATTGAGAGGTACCCACTTCTTTGCTATAACCCCTAAATGTGTTTGGTCCTGTGAGGTTGAGGTGCTGCCCAATCCTGGTCCATCACATCCCTCATCCAAACCCCAGATGTTGCAGTCAGATCTGCAGTGCTAATGGTAAGCTGAGATGCTCTACCTGCCTAGTCAAAACAGGGACCTACTAAATTCAGTCTTTAGGGAGCTATAAAGAGGAATGTCATCAAAATAACAAGGGGAGCCTCTTGGGACAGGTGGCTCACTCTGGTGGGTCCCAGTCTTTCTGCAGCTCTAGAGTTCACCTATTTCCTGCTGCCTGCTCCGCCTCCGTGCAAAAGGCTGGCTGGTGGGCTGATGGGTTAACCCCTCAGTGCACATTCCTGCTTTGCCCTGTGTCCACGGTGCAGAGTTTGGACAGAGGAAACCAATGAAATGGCAAATTCCTGCCAGGCTGTTGCTGGATGGCCCAGTGTCCTGTATCCTAGGTGAGAGTCCTCACAGGCCCCCTGGGGCTGAGGCAGTGAGCGCTGCCCTTGGCAGGCAGGGCAGAGTCTGCAGCGGGAGCTGTGTCAGAGCAGCCATGCATGTCTGCAGTGCCGCCTGCTGGGACACTGCTGCTCGGGGCTCCTTTGCTCCCAGGGCTCACCCGTGACACTGCCATGGGGTGTTCTCTGCCACGCAGCCGTTCCTGCCTGCAGTGGGACAGAGCTGTGTCACACCCCTGGCCAGCAAGGACCAGGCTAGGAGGCAGAAGTGGCAGGGTGTCTCCCTTGTGGTAGAGGCTGGCATCCTCTTTCCTCCTTGAAGGAAAGCCCTGAAGAAAGGACTGTGAATAGGGTATCACAGCTGAGAATTTAGACGTCAACCTAGAGCATTTACCAGGTTGTTATTAATTAACTGTTGTTATGCAACTGTTTTATCTCCAGCTGATCTTTGGCACTGCTGCTGTGTGGGAGGGTCAGGCAGTGGGAGCACCGGCTCAATGCTAGTGGTTATCAACTCATCCTTTGCTCCCATCAGGACAAGGTCATTCTGAGAAAGGCTTCGTGCTGATGTCTTTTTTATTTGCAGAACGTTTTGATTCAGGGGAGGACACAGAACAGGAATTCCTGGGAGAGCAGCAGGGAGATTAGAAAAGGGGACTGCAGGGCAAATTCCCTGGGGGTTTTACGTTTGAAGCAATTTTAAAACATTAATCACATCCGCAGCAGATAGTTCCTAGAGTGTTGCAGCTGTGCTGTGGACACAGTGGCTGGAGGTAGGGCAGGAGGGCTGGCAGCTGGGGGAATCATGGCAATGGCTGGAATAGGGGCTGGCAGCCAGCAGCCTCACATCTCCCACTGCTTTCTAGATGGGCAGTGGTAGTGGTGAAAGCAGAGACAGGCAAGTGTTAAGGAGTGCATCACTCACCCTGTGTGTTGGTCTCTCCGTGCTCCCCATCCCCTGTGGCACGGCCCAGGAACGCTGTTGAGGGCAGAAATCACTGGGAGGGGGAATGGCCTGCCCTAGAAATTGTCACTGCTGCTGTAACCCATAGCAATAAAACATGGAAAGTGAGCGTCTATGGTTTACCTTCTCTGTGGCAATGGGTCAGGCAGACCCAGATGCAGAGTTCTGGCTTCTTGCAGTTCCTGCAAGGATCAGCCCCCAGTGGGTAGCTCTTGGCATCCCCTGAAGGCTTTTGAGACCCAGGACCTTGCAGGGAACTGCAGGCAGCCTGACATGAATCCGTTGCTTTGCATCACCGTGAAGAGCTTCTGTCAGCCCCTGCCTGCAGCTGTGGGGCTGGGGCAGCAACTTTTGCAGATCATATTCCTTCTCTGCCATGTGCCTGCACACACAGAAGCATCCCAGATACCAAGTGCAGTGATTTAGCTTCCACCCATTTCCCAGGTGGCATAAGCTGACCACAAAGTCCCCTGTCCTGGCCATGGCTGGTAAAGGGCTAGAGCCAATTGCCAGCACTTAACTCATGGGGGAAAGATGCTTTCTACCCATGCCAGGGCTCCAGGGAGCTGTGTGGCTCTGCAGACAGGCCTGGCAGGAGCAGATCCCCCCTGCTAGGCTCACCTCCCCTTACCTTGTCACGGAGCAACCTGCTGATAAACAACTTCCAAGTGTGTGTTCCTGCTGGTGGCCTGTCCCCAGGACTGGCGAGTGCCTCTCCAGAGCAGAAGCAGCAGGCTGTAAAAGGGGTGGGAAGGAGATGTCTCCATGCTGGAGACAGCAATGGGAGCTCAGCCCAGGACTGCTGGCACATGATTCTTATTCTTCCTCTTGGTCTGTATCCCACCCTCACCTCCATCCCTCACCTTTCCCCTGGGTCCCCTCCTTCCTTCTCCCTCCCTCTCTCTGCAGTGCCTGTCTCAGTGTCCCGTACTTTCGCCTTCAGCAGAGGGGACTCCCTGGCTGGCTCTCCAGGTAACAGGGCATGGCTTTGGCCAGGGGCCTCTGCATGTGACAGGCTCTTTCCAGCACCATCCACGGTGCCCCAGGCCCCCTCACCCTGCATGCTGGGCAGTGCCCACGGCACCCCTGGGCAACCCCTACTGGTTGGAGCATTGGTGGCAGAGTGGGGCCAGCAGTCCTGCCACAGCCTTCCCAGTATGATGCAAATCCCTGGAGGAATGGGGTGGGGACAAGGGGAAGCTTGGGCCTCCTTTGGTGTGCACTTCCTGTAATTTCCTGCACTTAGCTCTTGGGGTTTTGGCTTGCTGCTTTTGGTGACAGTGACCTGCAGCCCTGCATGCCTGCTGCCCTGCCCCCTTGCTTTCTGCTGATCCGGGTAATAAAAAGGCATTCTAGCAGCAGAGCAAAGTCAGCACGACGTCACCTCTGCAAGGAGCAAGCTGCCTTTGTTCCCTAAAAAGTCACTGACTAGACAAAATCCATCATGCTGTGTGTCAGAGGCCACACTGTGTGTCAGAGGCCATCAGTCAATGTGAGTGACAGACCAGCTTGCCATGGCAGCCTCTCCTCCTGATCTGTCATTGTTGGGGTGAACAGGAGCACACCCTTGAGACAGGTTAAGCAAATACTCACAGCCTGCTGGCTGCCACCAGGAGAAGTTGTACCAAATGTGGTGCAGAAGGCCGGCATTAACAGGAGAGCTGTCAGTGACAGCCCTAACCTCTGCTGCTGGCACTGGCTCAGAGTCCTGCCCAGTCCCTTTGCTTTGTGTGGGGCTGGCATGGCACAGTCTCCCTGGCAGCCTGCAGTGAGGAGGACAGGCTGCAGACCCCTGCCAGCCCTGTGTGCAGCCACTGGAGGTGGCAGGTCCACCTTGGCTCTACACCGGCACTGGGAGCCCAAGCAACACCACGAGCGAGAGTGAGTGTTTGCCTCTCTCTCTGCTGTCCCCTCCCCAGTGAACAGGTCACCGTCGCGCTGCAGCGGCCTCAACCGCTCCGAGTCCCCCAACCGGGAGGACTATGGAGGCAGCAGCACGCAGCTCCACAGCAGCAGCAACAACATCTACACGCCCGACTACTCCGTGCACATCCTCTGCGACGTGCAGTTCGTCAAGGTATGGGCAGGGCTGGCAGGGACTGTCCCACCCTGGCCACCCCTGTCCAGGTGCCCTCTTGCCCCGCTGTGCCCCAGGAGCCTGGTGGGTGCCCAGTGGGTGCTGAGGAGTCCTGCACCCGCTCCTGCTGGCGGAGGTTTGGAGCGGTGCCGGTGGGGCGCGGTGCCCGCTGAGCTGGCGCACGTCTGTGTGCCCAGGTGACCCGGCAGCAGTACCACAACGCGCTGGTGGCCAGCCGCATGGACAGCTCGCCTCAGTCCCCCGACATGGAGGCCTTCGACAGGGATTCCACCAAGGCCTCGACTGCGCGGGGAACCCCACAGACACCCAAGGAGGACCCTGCCACCCTCCTGAATGAGAGGAACAGCATCATGTGTGAGTCACCAGCAGCATTCCTTCCCTGCCACAGGCCAACTCGCACGTCCCCTAGGGAGGTCTGTGCTGGAGCTCTCTGGCATGATGCACACACCACCTCTGGGATGCAGTTGCACATGGAGTAGGGCTCCTACACAGGGCAGGCATTTGCACACACGCACCTGTGGATGCCTGCACGTCCACACAGCTGCCAGTGTGCAGCATGTAATTCCTCACTGCCTTGTGCTCGCGTCCCCTGGGGTCCCTGGCAGCCGGACCTGCTGCCGTGGCTGGCATTCCATCACGTCCTGCCCCAGGGCACAGCACCTCCCTGCCCTGTGTCCCTGCAGGCAGCCGCTCCGAGGGGCAGCGCAGTCCCAGCGAGTCAGTGTTCCTGCGCATGGAGGGCATCCCCTTCATCCAGGAGGAGCTGGCTGACAACGAGGAGAACAGCAAGCGGCAGAGTGAGTCTGGCTGAGGGGCACACACCCCTGCCCCCGGGGCTGGCGAGGCCACGGTGCCCTGAGGTGCTGCAGCCATGCTGGGCTCTTGCAGACAGTGAGTGCTGCGGGACCGTCCTGGAAGCAGAGTCCCCAGGTCGAGAGGCTGGGACCAGCTCATCACCGAGCAGCTCTGAGGAGGCGCTGGGCAAGAGGCTGCTGAGATCCCTCAGTGAGTGCCTGACCCCGGGATAGCACACCCAGGGGAGAGCTCTGCCTCAGCACCCCACTCCCTGTGTCAGCAGTTCCCCAGCCCTGTCCTGGGAACACCCTGCATGGGGCTGGTGTGGAACAGGGGACAACCTAGTTCCCTGTCAGTACCTCAGCAAAAGGCAAAACTGCACCTAGGGCTAGCTCAGGCAGAGCCAGCCACTAGGTCCTGGCCCAGCCCTATGCACCCCAGCCCTGAGCACCCTTGGCTCCCAGCACCCCAGCCCTGAGCACCCTTGCTGCTGCAGGTGGGCGCAAGCAGCGGACATCATCAGAAGGTGAGAAGTCGCCAGAGGAAAGCTCCAATCTCGCCCCATTAATCACCTGAGCAGCAGCGTGGCCAGAGCACAGTGCTGGAGGCCCATGCAGACTGGAGGTAGGAACCTGCCTCTGGGTGTGACATTCCTTTCCCAGCAAGTGGGAGGTCACTCAGTCTAAATAGTGTAAAATAAGTTTCAGGCAGCAAAACCAAATAGGGTGGTTTGGAGCCCATGCATGTGTGCGTGTTGGTGGGGGCTGGAGCACGATCAAGGGATATGGAGCAGGGTCTGCTCTCAACAGCAGACTGGATGGCAGAGACGAGTGAGACCTCGGCTCATGTTTTCACTGTCTGCACCAGTACACACCTGAGCTTGGCTAGGAAAGGCGCTGCAGGCTTGAGCAGCAGCAGGTCAGAGAGGGCAAGCTCTGGCCGCCTGCACCAGGCTGTGCTTGTGTCTTCCAGGTCTGCAGCATGGGGGTCTCCTGCCGTGAGGCTCGTGTCCAACAGCAGGAGGTCTGCACTCGCTCGCTGCCTGTCCGCCCGCTCGTGCCGCCCCTCCCTGCAGGATCTGTGCAGAGCCCCATCCCCAGGAGAGAAAGGATGAACCCCGGCAGGGCTGAAGCACGCAGGTAGCCTGGACCAGCTAGCTGGAGTCCGAGGGCCCTTGCCCTTGCGAGCCGCTCCCTGGTAGCATCTGGTCTCAAGGAAGAGGTGGAAAAAGGAAAGGTGAAAAAGTGTCTGTCACGGCATCCCTGCAAGCAGTGCAGGGAGGGGCAGCCCAACCCAGAACTGCCCTTTACCATCATTTACCATCCCCATCCCAGCGGGGCCTGGAGCCCCGTGGTGCTGCAAGACGTGGTCTCCAGCACGAGGAGAACGTGCTATTTGGGGGTGCCACGCGCAGCTCAGGGCCCAGCACACGAGTGTGCCGTGCCTGGTGACACGCCCGCTTGCAGCCTCGCTCACGCTGACCATGGACACGGCCCAGCGCTCCCGAAGCCCTGCCAGGCACAGGGCAAGGAGCCCCGCTCACCCCCGGGAGCAGCCCCCTGGCTGGGGAGGGGGCTCTCCACGCTGCACTGGACCACCCTCCTCTCCACACGCCTGCCGCTGTGAGGGAGGCTCGCTCCAAGACTCGGGGTGGGACAGACCAGTCAGTAGTTTTTGTAGAGGCTCAATGCAACAGGGATATCAACATTAAAAGTGATTTTTCCCTGAGCGATGCCCTCTCTGTGTCCATGGGAGAGGGAAAGACTCTAACCCCCCCAGCAGGCCAGGCTGCCCTCATACCCAGCGCCAGAGCTGCCTGGAGGAACAGGACTCAGCCCCACTGAAGGGAGCAAGAGAACGGGTCAGCAAGTGCTGCCCAAATTCTTGCTCTGCAGCTGAGCTCTCTGTCACTCCTGCTGCCTGGAAAGCACTTGGCAAGCAGGGAGATAAGCCCCAGCAGTGCAGACAAGGACTGGGGAAAACCAGGAGTTAATATCAGGCCATTGCAAACACAATAGTGGGATACACGTGCTGGAGTACAGCCTGACAGATAAGGACAGAAATCTCATAGTCCACCCATGCTGATAAAACTTCAGCTGGAATAACTGCAGCCCTGTCTGGCACTGTCCTTCCAAGGAAACACACAGCAATTGAAAAGTGGGCAGAGGAAAGCAAGGGCTGGAAAACAACCTACCCCAAAGGCTGAAGGAAATGAAGTCACTTAATCTTTAGTGGTGAAGGATGTGAAGGGGAGAGAGGAAGTTTTCAAATACATAAAAAGCTGTTGTACAGAGGAAAGGAATAATCTGTTCTCTGTTGCCATGGTAAATGGGATAATTGGTAATGAGCTTACACCGCAGAAAAGGAGAAATTTAGGTCACTTGCTAGGAAAAACAAGGTTGGTAAGACTAGCAAAATACCAATATAGATCACACGGGTGGGGCCAGCCTTCACACCAGGAGGTCTGTAAGGGCAGAAGTGTAAGCAAATATCGTAAATAAAAAACATTTCCTCCTCCTAAGATGACCCCTAGAAGTCATCTTTTAACCACTTCCTCACCATCCCTGCTGTGAATGGACACAAGAGGAAAAAAAGATCCTCACCTGCAGAGAAAAGGCTGCCTCTGTCTCACTTATGTGATACAAATACTGACCAAAAAAGAACGAGACCCCATGCATTCTGTGCAAACACAACAAAGCAATAAGGCACCATTTGTGCCTTTTCTGCCTAAGCTGCAGCACAACCAAATCCATCAGGGTAACAGTGACTACTGCTACCTGACACAAGGCAAGGAGCTGTCCCCCTTTCTTCACAAGATCCTGTCAGGAGGCCGCTCTGTCAGCTCACAAATAGATCTGCAGTGACTGCAGAGAGCAAAACAGATGGTCCCAGCTCTTTTTCAGTGCCAGAAAGACAGGCTGCTGCTGGCAGGCCCCACTGAAGCAAGTGGGAGTAGATGGGGGTTCACCAGGAGCCTGCTGAAAAGGATGAGCAGAAGAGATCTGCTTTTTGACACCTGAGGGGCAGGCCAGGAGCCCTGGGCCAGGGAAGGATGGCCAAATGGAAACACTTGACCATCCAGAAAGCAACCACAGACAGGCAGACAGGCAGGATGAGCTGGGCAGCACAGGGCAGTGGGGCAGGAAGAGCACAAGATGAATACAGGAGGAACTGGTTGGCTTCATGTAGTCACAGGGAGCTCTCAATAACACTCTCCCAGTAAGATTCCCCCTTTGGTAATGGCTGTGATCATCAGAGATGCAACACACCCTGAGAGAGAAAGGGACAGCCTTGAAACAAACTAAGTGGACAAACCAGGATGTTGAGGCTTCAACTTGAGCCTGGGGAGAGGTTCATATGGTTTGAAGACATGACATCACACAAGGCAGGGGTAGCATTCAGAGACAAAGGTTTAATTTCATGTCAGCAACACAAAGAAGCAATTATCACAATTACAAATATTTGCTCGTATAAGGCTCAGAAATTAGGAAGGGGTGGGACGGATGGAGAGAAGAAGCTAGCAACAGCTTTACCCCTCCCCAAAACACTACTGAGTAACATTAGTTCACAAGCCATGTGAGATCCCAACCTCTGTGCTGTTATCACACAGTGCATTGCACTGGTACAAGACTTTGCCATGATCAAAATGATCAGTTACATGGAGTTGATTTGGACGTGCTAAAGATGCAGCTCTAAGGGCCTGGAGACCAGGCTGCTGTTGTGAAACAAGAGCCAAGGTGGCTCATGCTGCCCCCACCTCCTGGGGGCACTGGTGCAAGGACCACTTAAAAAATGTCAGAAGACGATTATCCCTGATTGAGCTACTGCTCCCATCTTTATTAAACCCCAAGAGGTGTGGGAAAAGGCAAGCCATGAGCAGAGAAAGACATGGACTACACACTATAGCTTTGGTGACTTCATGTAAGTTTGGTTGTTCATGTGCTTCATTGGATTTTTGTGACAGCTTCATGGATGGACTTGGCCACATAGTCCAGGTTCTTGGTAGTTAGACCACACATGTTGATGCGCCCACTAGCCATCAGGTAGATGTGTTTTTCCTTGACCATGTACTCCACCTGCTTAGCTGGGGAAACAATTGGACATCAGGTCAGAGCAGTGACCCACAGCTCAGAAAAAAGAACTAGTCAGGGATGCTTGAATCTTTTTCAAGCAGAAAAGTTCAAGCACTGGTCACTAAAATACTGTATGATGCTTCACCCCTCCCCAGCCACAGACGCAGTGATGCCAAAACTCCAGTGAGACCGAGAGATTCCTGCTTGGACTGCTTCAGCCCAGTTCACCCACAGCCAACTGCCCCCACCCACTCCTCCCTTCAACAGGCCACTGGATACTTACGGTTCAAGCCTGTGAAGCTGAACATGCCGATCTGCTCTGTGATGTGGCTCCAGGTGCCTGGAGTGCCAAGGGCCTCCAGTCGAGAGCGGAGCTCTGAGCGCATCAGCAAGACCCGATCTGCCATCGTCTTCACGTTGCCCTTCCTGCAGCAGGCAGGAAGCAGAGCATGAGCATGGGCACCCATGTGGTCTGAAACCATCTGGCCAAGCCTGACACTCAGGGAGACAGCTTCCCTCCCTTGCCCTCTCCCAGCGGCCCTGGCAACACGTACCACTCATCAAAGAGCTGCGGGGAAGCAAGTGTCGTTGCCACAATGCGCGCTCCCTGGGAGGGAGGGTTGGACCAAGTGGTGCGCACAATCTTCTCCATCTGGGACAGCACACGCTGCACGTTGTCTGCATCCTTCCCCACCACCGTCAGGTTCCCCACACGTTCATCTGTGGACAAGCCAAGAGATGTGAGCCGTTGGTTCAACACGTCGTGGCAAGGCAGAGAATTCCCCACCCCTCAGCATGCCAGCCCCATCTGTCTGGGTATGATGCTACTGGGCCAGCTTACTGCCAGACACTCACTGTAGAGCCCAAAGTTCTTGGAAAACGACTGTGCACAGAAGAGCTCAAAGCCCTCGGAGACAAAGTATCGCACAGCCCAGGCATCCTTGTCCAGGCTGCCAGAGGCAAACCCTTGGTACGCTGAGTCGAAGAATGGAAACAGGCTCCGGCGCTGCAAGGAGGAACAGTGTTAGAGGGAAATCCCCTCCCCACAAGCTCTCTTTTACCCCCCACAGTACCCGTAGGAGGGAAAAACGACCACTGAGTTCCTGTGTGACTTCAAAGGAAACCGTCCAGCAACACCAGACTGAAATACTTTCTTTCTACTGGTGTGAAAGAATAGAAAGACTAAAGTGGTCAATAAAAGCCAGTGCAGGAGAAAACTGCATTTGAGGACATAAGATGTGCACCACTTCATATGCTACTATCCAGCACCTGCCTACAGATAATCCTTCCAGCAGGAGAAACCTCACTACAGCCCATTCCAGAGTGTGAAAACAAGAACTTGGAGGCACAGCAAGAACTGCAGTGCATCTCTCCTTAGAGCACAGAGAACCAGCACTCTGTTGTCCACCTCTCCCTTCAACACCTGCCTTGTGGGACTCTTTCAGCTTCTGCTACATCTCATGCCATTCCCTCAAAGCCCATTTCAGATGCAAATGCTCTGGCTGGCTCAAGAGCTATTTGCCCTCTCAGCATTGCTTTAGCCCCAGCAGCAGCCCATACCTTCATGACAGCAGCAATCTGCTTCCACTGGTCAGGGGTAGGGTCTGTGCCTGTTGGGTTGTGCGCACAGGCGTGGAGGATGAAAATGGAGAACTCCGGGGCTTGCTGAGGAAAGAACACATCTTGGTCACACACACACATGGACAAGACTGGGCACTCGCAGCACAGGGAGAGGCCTGGAGCTGCTCTGCGAACAACAGCGTCTTTTGCAGTGATCCACTTCCCAGCACAGCACACCAGAGCCTAGCCAGCTGCAGATGCTGACAGTACAGCACCAAGCTCAGCCCATCCCATGCCAGTTTTACTCACCTCCATGTCATTCAGCAGCCCCTGGAGATCCAGACCCCTCTTGGCAGCATCCCAGTAGTGGTAGGTTCTAATATCTTTGAAGCCAGCATCCATAAACACAGAATTGTGGTTCTCTGAGGAAAGAAATAACTTCTCAGAAAAGCACATTCTATCTCCAGCAAGCTTCCTTCTCCAGCCCCAGCACCTCCCCTTACACACATGAGAAGGCTGCTCCCTCACTGCCCCGGCCCCTGCAGGGAGCAGGGCTGTGCCTCCCTCTTGCTGACCCACAGGGCTCCCTGAGAGCAGCACTCACCCCAGGATGGAGTGGAGACGTAGACCGGGGTGGCCGTGTTGTTGTTGCCGTTGTACCAGCGCCTCAGGAACTCTGCTCCAATCCGCAGAGCGCCCGTCCCACCCAGGCACTGAACGCTTCCCACCTGCAACAGAGACACCTGCCAGCCCTGCCCACCCAGGCCAGCACTGCATGGGAAGCACAGTGCTTGCAAGAGTCAGACAGGATCCCACACGTGTCCCCTGGGGTCAGCTCAGTCAGAATGCCATCCCCTTCCAGTGGTCTTCAGCCTCCTTCAGTGCTCAGGCCCATAAATAGACTCCAGCCATTCCTGTTATATTTTGGCACAGAGCAGATTCTCAGCTACTAGTTTATTTCAGGAAAGGTGGTGTAATTATCTGACCTGGGTTTCCTGTGGGGAGGCTATTAAAAGATGAAGGAAAACACAGATTCCAATCACAGGCCACGTTCGGCTTTTCCCCAAAACCACAACTACTTGCACAAACAGTTTCAAGTGCATGAGTTCATCAAGCAAGCTACAATCAAGAAAGACCATGTCTGAGAAACCCCCAAATCCTGCCAAAATGCGGGACCTCTACACATTTGTTCTCTTCTACTCAGTCTGCTGTAGAGACACCCCAGGGACCCCAGTGCTCCCTGTCCACCACGTACCCGTTTCTCCTTGATGGCAGGGCTGTCATCACCCAGGGCGATGCGGGAGGCGTTGGCCCGGAACTCGGGCAGGCCCAGGATGGGCAGATACTCGTGGTTCAAGCTGTTGTCGCTGGCGATCATCTGCTCCACCTTCTTCACCACCGGCAGGACCCATGGCTGCCCCTCGTCCGTGCGGTAGGCTGCGGGATAGGGACAGCCGTCCTTACTGCACCGGGGGGAAGCTGCGCCGCCAGTCCCCGAGCGACCCGCCCGGGACACCGAGGCCGGCCCCGCGACCTTGACGCCCGCCGGAGCTCGCTGCCCGCCACCCCCCCGCGCCCGCCCGGGCGCTGGCCGCGGCCCGGTGACCTTTGGGGCTCGGCGCCCGCCGCCGCCGCCCGGCCGCCGCAGCAGCAGGTGCGCAAGCCGCCGCAAGGGCACCGACCGGCCCGAGCCGCGGGGAACGGCCCCGCCGAGCGCGACGGAGACACGGACTCACCGCCCACGCCGAGGTTGACCTTCCGCGAGTCGCTGTCCTCCCGGAAATCCGCCGTGAGCTTGAAGACGGCGACAGGCGGGGAGTGGGGGACGGCGGCGAAGATGGAGGCGGCCATGGCGGCGCGGGCACTGCGTACCGGTCCGCTCCGGTTCGGCACGGGCGGCGCGCGGCGCTGGAGGAGACGCTCACCTTCACCGGCGGGGCGGGGCCGCCGCTGCCCGCGACCAATCAGCGCGCCGCGCTCGACCCCGCCCCCGGAGCCGGCCAACGGCTGCCCCGCCGTGCCCCCGGCGCCGCGCGGCCGGCCAATGGCGGCCAGGAGCGCGCCCGGTGACGCGGGACGCAGGCACCGCCCATGGCGGGCCGTGCCCCCAGGCCGCCGCTCCGCGCTGCCCGGGGCTGGGCCCGCGGCTGCAGAGCTGCTGGGAGCGGTGCTGGGGGACTCCCGCAGCTGCAGAGACGGGCAGGTGTCCCGAGGGCGATGCCCCGTGCAGTACGGGGTGCTGCGGGGGATGCCGTGCCCGAGGCGGCGCTGCGCTGCGGGCTGTGCAGCGCCCGGGGGTGCAGCGCCCGGGGCCACGGCACAGTCCCCATTGGGCACCCGGCGCTGCAGATAACCCCGGAGCGCTGTGCCGGGGTGCAGGATGGTGCCGGGGCCGCGGGAAGGTGTCGGGGCGCCGTGCCCCGGTGTGACGGCTCCGGGCGCGCTGCCCGGCGGGCGGGACATCCCAGGGCTGCAGTGACGGGGACCGCTGTGAGGACGGTGGGTGTCTCCAAAGGCACTTCCCTAACTCACCTGCAGGTCAGACGCTGTGGGCTTACCCCCGGAAACCTCCCAGGCCCGAGGAAACCCCAGGGTCACTGTGCGGGTCTCCGCTACCACTGGTTAGCTCGGGACATGGCACTGATCCATGGGGTCTTCCTCGCTAGCAAACTCCCCGCCCTTCGCGCAGCCACAGCGCTTCGCACGACGCCCCCGGCCCTCCGTGGCTCTTGGGGCCGCCCTCCAGCCCCGCGGGGACCCCCGGGGCTCCCGGGCGCGGCCCTCGGCGGAGCGGCGGTGCCGGGCGGTGCCGGCAGAGGGCAGAGCCGGCCCGCGCATCCCGCTGCCCTTCCTGCTGCCGATCCCGCTGCTCATCCCGCCGCCCATCCCGCCACTCATCCCGCAACCCCCGCGGGGAGCGGCACCCACGGCTCCGGCCCGGCCTGGGGCTGCTCGAACATCCCGCCCGTGGCTGGCCCCACGCCTTCCCGGGGAGAGGGATCGGTGCCTCCCGGTACGTGGCCGTCTCCGTTAGGAACCTGCCACCTATCTCGAATAGCTTTTGAAGTTTGTGAGAATCTGCCCGCAACCGTGCTACATCTGGGAAAGGCTTTGAGGGAGACGGGAAGGACGTCTCGAATAACAGCTCCGACAGCGTGACACACACCACACACACCTCCCTTCGTGACATAAAACACGGGGGTACAGGACAGGAAAGGCCATGCTGTCCCCAAATGCTTTTGCAGACAACCTGTGTTATCTACTCCCTTTGTTAACCCAGCCAAGATCCCTCTGAAAACCAGTTTGGATCCTTGCCCCCTTCCATGCAAGGTGGCTCCACAGCCTGGCTGCCCAGGAGGGAGCCCAGGGGCACAGCCCTCGCCTCCCCCGGCTCCGGGCAGCACCTGGAAGAACTGCCCAGTGCACTTTCTGCTTAGCATAGAGTGGGGAAGAGGCAGAGCTGTCTGTCGGCACGGTAGCGTGCCAGCACTTCTGCCTTCAGAGAAAACAGAATAATGAGAAAGGCAGAGGAGCAAAACAGGAGTGCTAGAACAAAGCTTTGGCCCTGGTGATGTTTTTAGTCCAACTTGGACAACATTTCATTCACGCCTTGAGAAAAAGCTGCATGGAAACCCCAAAAGAGCCTGAGGTCTGCTCTCTGCAATAGCTGTGAAGCTCTGTAGACCTGGCCAAGCTGCTGTCAGGGCATCCAAACCCTAACCCTAACCATACCCTTAAATCTAACCCTACCCTTAACTATAGCCCTAATATTAACTCTAATCTCAAGTGGACGAAGAACTCTTGGGTTTCTCAAGGTCAGTGGATTCTGCTAAATGAGAGATACTGGGCAAGGAAGCAGCTGATAAAAACAAGGGCATCAGAGGGATCTGGGGGTAGCCCACTGCAGGGTGAGTCATGTTTTCTGCTCACAAAGAGTAAAGCACTGCACAAGTGGAATGCTGCAATGGGAAAAACAGACAGATCCTATTTCTGGAGCAGACAGAAGTGCTAGGGAGTCCCCAGACTATCAGGCTCTCACTGCACTTACTGGTTTCTAATCCTACCACTTTCCAAAAAGCACTGGGATACTTGGGGACATGGCCAAGTGCTTTCCCAGTGCAGAACAGGGAAGTCACAAAGGCACAGGGGTGCTGCCTGCCAGGCTGGCTGCACTAAGCTGCTTCCTGGGACTGCCAGAGCAGGCTGAGCAATGGTTGTTGCAGGAAAAAATGCAGTTTCCCCAAATCAGCACTGTTTTTCCCCCTTCCTCAGGAGCTGCTGGGCAGTGTGAGCTCAGTGCTGCCAGTCTGCTGCAAACCGTCTGTGCCGCTGCCTGTGCCTGCGAGGCCGGGGTCGCTGACCCAGCAGGAGTTACCTGCCAGAGCGCTTGGTGCCTCTGGCTCAGCCGGTGTCCCATGCCCTTGACAGCACGGAGTGGGACTCTGCTGGGAACAGATGCAAGAATGAGACAATAAGAGACAAAGCAGCAGGCTGTCGGGCCCCCGAGCTGGGTGGCTTTGCGTTAGCAAGATCCCTCTGGCCCTGAGCTTTCATCTCCTCAGCCTACACAAAGGGTGCCACCAACACGTATGTAAAAGCAGGAGGAACATGGGAGCCAGCCCTGAGGCGTCCCTCCCTTCATCTCCTGCCTTGGACTGACAGCCAGCAATGACCTGCCACTCAGTGGGAAAGCCTGCACACCTTACAGAGAGCGAAGAAGCCCCCGGGCACGCACGGCCGTGCCGCATGCAGACAGGGCCCCCCGCACTCAGCTCCTCCTGGGAGCCAGAGGCAGGGGGCTCAGCAGCCAGCCTGGCTCCTGCAGAGCTCAGCCTGCTGCAGGGATACACGGACCACTGGGGACCAGGTGATGGCCTCCTCACACCATCCAGCCTCATGTGGTCTTGGAAAAAAGCCCTTTTTATGAGGGTGAGCTCCACTGACCCCATTCCATTCACTCCCTCTCACAAAATTCTCCCTCACACCCCTCTGGCCTCTGCCTCATCCTCTCCAGAGTGCCCTGCCCGGTGCTGGGACACTGTCGATCTTGGCATCACAGCAAGGGTTTAGCAGCCTGCCCACCCCAGTCCGAGGCTGGCTGCAAGCAGTGTGTGGCACGGAGCAGAGCTGAGGCTGTCCCCAGCGGGTGCCGTGCGGGGGCTGTTTTCCCAGCATCCTCCGAATACAGATGTTTTCTCAGTGCAGGATCCAGACAGAGGAGGGTAAAATGTTTTCATTCCAAGCTCCGGAGGTCAGGTCATGGTTTGTCTAAATGGCTTTTGTTGCTGTAATTATCAGATTAGCTGATCTCTGGCGGTGCATTTAGGGGCAGCTACATTAACTGTGGATCCTGACCCCTCCACTGCCACCCTGCCCAGCTGGGACAGTGGGTTTCAATGGAGCAGTGGGGATTGGGGATGTCATGAGAGCCAAGTGAAATGCTCATGATTAATTTTAGGTTGGTATCCAATTGGACCCTGGCCCAGGAGCAGGCGGTACATTTGAGGAAGACAGCAGCAAGGCTCCTTGACCTCACAGCATCCTGAGCTGGGCCTGATCCTTTCCTCCCACTCCAACCTGCAACGCACAGCAGCCACGGAGCCCTGTCCCAGGCATCTGCCTGCCGCGGGGCTGATGCTCAGCATGCAGACACGGATGGGGACACCTGTGGTGCCTTCCCTCGCTCAGAGCTGGCGGCGCTTGCCGGCACCAGCCCAGCAGGTCCTAGGGGAGGCTGGTGCAGACCCTCACCCCGTGCCTGGCCACAGGGTGCTGTGAGGCTGGGCAGCCCCAGCAGCCGGCAGGGCACAGGAATGGGAACGTGAGATACCAGGCGAGACACAGAGCATGACAGGGAGAGGAGAGAGCAGGCTGAGGGCAGATAAAAAGGGATCAGGAGTTTCCGGCCCCCGCCAGCCCCTCGCCGGCTCCGTGGGTCCATCTGTCAGCGCCCGCGAGTGCTGATGGCACCGGGCCCTGGTGCAGCGGGGCTGCAGGCCCGGCCAAGGGGCACCGTCAGGGGCAGGATGAGGCCCTGGTGCAGTGGGGCTGCAGCTCTGGCCAAGGGGCACCGTCAGGGGCAGGACGGGGCTCTGGTGCAGCCGGGCTGCAGGCCCTGCTGAGGGGCACCGAGGGGCAGGATGAGGCCCTGGTGCAGCCGGGCTGCAGCTCTGGCCGAGGGGCACCGTCAGGGGCAGGACGGGGCTCTGGTGCAGCCGGGCTGCAGCTCTGGCCGAGGGGCACCGTCAGGGGCAGGATGAGGCCCTGGTGCAGCGGGGCTGCAGCTCCAGCCAAGGGGCACCGTCAGGGGCAGGATGAGGCCCTGGTGCAGTGGGGCTGCAGCTCCGGCCAAGGGGCACCATCAGGGGCAGGATGAGGCCCTGGTGCAGTGGGGCTGCAGCTCCGGCCAAGGGGCACCGTCAGGGGCAGGACAGGGCCCTGCCGCCGCCTGCCCGCGGCACCGGGCCGGACAGCAGCCCGGCCGCGGCGTGCTCCGGGAGCAGGCCTCGCACTGCCCTGCAGCTGCCCCCGAGCCTGAGCTCCCGGCCATGCTGCCCTGCAGCACCCGCCTGCTGTCCTCTCGTCCTCCTGTCCTCCTGCCCCACTGCACACATGAACAGAGAGTGCCAGGGCCTGCACACACTGACACAAAAATAATCGGTTCCCACTCTGCTGAGCTGCAGATCCACACCTGGGTGCTCAGAGGCACCGTGCCCCTGGCAGCCCCCTGCCACGCCATCCCACCTCCTCTCTCACCTGTGGGTGGGAGAAACAGGAGGTTCCCTTGAGCAAAGAAGGAGCTCGATAATGAAATAAATAAAAATCAGAAAAAATTTTATTGTTTCTGCATAGAGCAACTTATTTTAAATGTGGCTTCACTGCATTTCAGATTCCAAAGTTTTATAATGTCAGAGCATAACACCCCATTGAATGAATGCTTCTGGAACAGAATATCTACCTTTTGTCTTTCAAAGAATATTTCAATCCCTTCAAATGCTGCAAAATATTTCAACAGGAAAATTTTTCCTTTAAACATCATGTTCCTACAGGAAGTTTTGGCTTCAGCAAAACATACATTTAAAAAATAGTGGCATTTTGTTAGTTTTCCTAACTGCCACCATGACAGAACTTGGTTATCTTAGTTCTTCTTTGCTTCCAGCTCAAAGCCAGAGAATAACCCAGGGCAGCAAGTGCCAAAAAGGAGCATATCCACCCACCTAATCAGGCTCAAACCTCTCCTGCCACTGCAGCTTCTTGGGCACAGCCAGAGGTTTGCTATTTCTCTAAAACCATTTTGCACATTAGTTCTGGGGTCCCAAGAATCCTAGCTTGGCTTATGGACCACTCATGGCCATGCTTGCCTATTCTATGTCTACTCATTCCCACGGGCACTCAGGAGTTTCCCCTAATTTTTCCTGCTGGCAGATGTCAGATGTCAGGGGACTGACCCATGCACTGTGACCTGCTCAGGCACTGACACCTGGTACCCTGGTGCACTGAAGATGGTTTCCTAAGGGTGTGGAAGACCAGCAGGGGAAAGAACAGGCACTTCTGTGTCAAGGCATGGACTTCTGCACAGCCAAGGAAATTAGTTTGGGAACATGTATCATGAGGAGACAGCTGCCATTCCCAAAGGCAGCAAACCTCCTGGCCAAGCCTGTGCCCTCTCACCTGTGAGCCCAGCTCAAGTGTTGGGTTGGAGACACTGGATGTGTTGCAGGGAGCTGCTCTGCCATGGTGTGCCCAGGCTGCCAGGCAGCTGTGGGAGCTGTGCCCTTGGGGCTGAGGCAACTGCAGCACAGCCGGTCCCAGCTGGACCCCTCTGGACAGGGTGTGTCCCCCAGCAGAGCCAGGAGAAGGCCAAGGAAAGGGAGTCCAGCTCTCTTGCAGGGAGCCCAGTGCTGCGGGTAGCTTCTGGACCTTGGTGTAGGAGCAGATTTACTGAAAACAATTTATTTAATATCAAAAATAATTTCTTGCAGCGTTTCAGCTGGCGTCAGCCAAGCGCTTACTCACCCGGGAATTCAAACAAAGGCAGGGCTGGCGCCCAGCCAGGGGGTCGGGCGCTGGGTGGTCGTGTCCATCCCGGCCTTGGACACGCCTCTGGGTCACTTGCAGGCTTGTGGCATGATGTCTCCATTTATTTATTGGAAATGTTTGAACAGGAAATGCTAATGGTTTGGGTTTGTGGAGACAGCTGGAGGGGTCCGGACGGAGCTGCTGAGAGGGGAGGGTGCACTGGGACAGGGCAGGCCAGCACAGAAGGGGAATCAGTGCTGCCACTGGGGATTTGTCCCTTGTGTTTGTGGTGAAGAGCCCAGCGGGAGGTGAGGCCAGGGAGGGCCCTGCCATCTCTGCTGCCTCCTCCTTCACTGCTGCCTGCATCCCACAGCGCAGGGGTGCACGGCAATGGCGCTGGCAAAGTGGTGAAGGAGGAGCAGCAACCACAGGGCATGGCACACCTCATCCCAACGCTGGCCAGCTGGGTGTCCATTAGCGTGGGAGAGATGTGAAAGTGCTGCCTCCCCCTGCAAGGGGGTCGAGAGGTTCCTATGCAGCCCAGCTCTGGAGCGGGCTGTTCCTGCATTTGCTGATAACAGCGGAGGTAAAGCCTGACCCAGGAAAGCAGGCAAGATCCGCAGAGATAAACTCCCCGCGGCAAGACAAAGGCACTGACCTCCTCGCTGCAAGAGCTGCCGCATTCCCACAAGCACAGCAACAATTGCCCAGGAGCAGCCCTGAGACCTGCACCCAGCCCCACTGGCCAGCCACGGGAAAGGCCCCTGTGGCAGCCAGGAACGCCTCTTGTCAGGATCACAGAAACCCCAGCCTGGGGTTTTTAACCAAATCTACTGTCATACCATTTTTCTGAGCAGTGAGAGCGAAGAGCTTGCTGCCATTGCTTGCTTCTCATTCAGCATCTTGGCCCTGCTGCATTGCACAGCCAGAGGGATGCTGTACAAGCACCTCTTTGTATTTCCTACCTCACACTTGTATCTGCACATTTGCAGTACAAACAGGCTTTAAGTTTCATTCCCAAACACAGCCGAGGGTCTTATGCACTCACTGATGCAATTCAGGTGTGAGTGCCTGGAGCCCCACACACCCAGAGCACACCCAGGGAACTGAACAGCAGGCAGGAGCTCAGCTGTGTCTCCCCCTGCCCTGCCCGGGTCCCACCCATGGACCAGGAGGCTGGAGCCTGCGTGGCATTTCCCCATGTCAGCTCTGCCCCAAGAGAGCATCAGCTGAAAAAGGCAGAGGCACTTAATGGGATTTGCAGAACACAGCTCAGTTACACACCATACGGCTGTTGTCTCAGGCATGTTTTTAAAATCTTTATCTCTGCATCATTACACACTGATCTACATTTGAAAAGAATCCTTTTGGTTCCCTACCTCTGAAATGAGGATAACTATCCTTCACCTCATAGCAGGGTTATGAGGATAAACAGATTAAAGACTGTGATATTGTTGCAAAGAAGGTTAAACAAGCCCCTGTGACAGACAGCCCAGGGGCAGGGACAAGCATCAGAGCCATGCACGCCGACCCACGTCTGCACCATGCTAATGACCCCAAAATCCCAGCGACAGGTTTGCCACTGTCTGCCTTCCCAGGACGCAGCTGCACGCCTGCAGAGGGGGTAGTGCCCAGCCCAGGACGTGCACCTGTGCCCTGAGAAAGGGGAGTGCAGGGGTGCAGGGGGAGCAGGGGCTGGGAGGTGCTCATTAGTAGCACAACCTTTCAAGAGGACATCAGAGGTCCAGGCGCAGCAGCAAGGGCCTGTGGGCAGTGGGGTGCAACAAGGCAGCTGTTCCCTCTGCACATCCCTCCCTGCAACCTCAGAACAGGATAACCCTCTTCTACCTCCCACAGCCTTGCCCATCCCTGTCCCTCTGGGTGCCCTGGGCTGGCAGGGACAGTGGGGAGAAGTGCACTTCTGCAGAAAGAGCTGGTGGGGGAGAGGATGAGCTGGACAATTACTGTCTGGAAAGTCTCACCCGGATCCCTAGTAAAATAATGGCACAAATATTAAGAAAAGGAGCTCTGTAAACATCTAGAGGATAATGAAACCATGAGCTATAAGCAGGATGGGATTTGTAAATAAAGGGCTGTGCCAAAAACAACAAGCCCTCCATAATTGTTTTGGATAGAAGGACAAGATTAGTGCGGGAAGGGGACTTGGCGGATGTCATGAGAGGAGACCTGGAAGCACCGGGTTTCTCCTCCTGCCTGGCCATTGGAGTCTCTGGCATGTTTGGGCAGGTTTAAGGAGGCTGATCTTTACAAAAGGTGCCCCTCATGGCATGGCTGGCACCTGGGAACGTACCTGGTCTCTGTAGCTGAACACCTGCACTCCCCCAGCCTGTCACACCAGCACTGCAGCAGCTGCTCACACTTTGGCCACCTCAGAGCTGCCAGAAGGGAGCAAGGCTAAACCTGAGACCCTATCCCAAATGAGACACATCTCGCCACCACATCTCACAGGGCTGGGACCCGTGCAGTGCAGGAATAAGCCAGCTGGACGGTCATGGAGTGGCAGAATGAGAAACAAAACCAAGCAAATCCAGAAGCAGGAAAATAATGCTGGCACCTTCCATGATGTTTACCAGGTTTGGACAGAGCTCTGTCTTTTGTGAACATCAAAATGTCATGTTCTGCAGGACTGCAGGGTTCCCCGGTGCTCTCAAGTATCAGCTTTTTGGCCAGACATACAGGAAATGTGCATGCACCTCCTTGCAACCAGCCCTTTGAAATGCTACTGTAAAAGCACACGTAAGCACCGCCAGCCATCGGCACCGCACAGGACAAACTCGTCCAGTGCAGACACTGCATGGAAGGAAGAGCAGAAGCCTGGCCAGAAGGTACCTGGTGTTGTACTGGAGCCTTGGGTGCCTGCACAGCCAGCGGGGCCGGGCTGGGCAAGGCGCGCGCCCGCGGCATGCAGGGCAACGCACGCTCGCAAAGCCACGTGAAATGCACCATATATGGTGAAGGTATTATTAGCCCATGGCTTCTTCCTAGGATCTTCTGAGGAAATCTTGCTTGAAAATGGGGAACAAAGAGGTTTGATTGTGTCGTAAGCAAGGACTTGAACTGCCCACGGGACCAAAGCAACGGCTTCAATGAAACAGGGAGCAGTGAGGTGTCAGACCCTTGGGTATCTCAGAGGCGCTTAACAATATTCTGGTTAAGTATTTGTCTTAATTAATACTGATTGCCCACCCATTACCTACACCCTGATGGGCCTCCAGAAGTTGTTCTCAGCAGGGAGATGGTGCTGCAATGGTGTCAGCACTGGTCTCCAGTACCCAGTGCAGGCACAGGCCAGCTCAGAGTTGGCACCAGTTTGCTGCTGCCAACCCTGGCTGCAGCCCTACAAGTCATGGAAAAGATGGAGTACCTGCTTGTGGGTTTTGACTGAGCCAAATGCCAAGCTGGATGTGTTGGCAAAGAAAGTGGGCTGTCCCTCTGGGTGGCAAGGGCTAACAGAAGACTCTGGCTCTGACAGGGCTTGGTTTGGGGTCCTGAGAGGGAGCAACTGGATGTGAGCTCAGTGCTGGGACCACACAGTAACTGCAGGCCTGGGCACCAGAGCTGGGAGAGCAGCAAATGGGAGCTGTGAGGCAGTGCTCTGTGCAGCAGAGGATGGGATGTTAACCCTGAGATACTGTGAATAGCCTGCTGCCCCACTTTAAAAAGATACAGATGAAGTGAGAGATGAAAATGTGATTCCCACCCCTCCGTATTTCCCACAGCATCCTGCAGACAGAGTAGGGAGGTATGGCCTGGAAGGGGGAAGACACAAGGTGGCTTGAAAAGTGAGTGAAGTGATGGAATATGTGTCTTCAGACATTTCCAAAATTCAGTGGATCAAGGCCCAACCAGCGGGCTGTACTGCCAGAGTTCCTGAGGCCAAAATTATTCTGTGAAATGAGAGAGAGTGCAGAAAACAGGCACAGAAAAGACACAGTTGCAGGAGAATGCACCCCACAGTGACAGAATCAAGCTCAACCTGTTTTCTTCTTAAAAAAGCTCAAGAAATTTGACTGCTATGCACAAGTACTCTCATAGTAAGAAAATACCATGTGCTAGCATCTTTTTATTCTAGCCAAAAAAGGCAGAACAAGAATCAATGGCTGGAAATTAGAAGCCAGACAACCCTGCATAAGAAATACGACATACATTTACTGAGCAACGCTGATTAGCTGGTGGATTAACCATCAGGGATTAAATAAGACCAAACCATGAACTCCCTTGCACCTCCAGACCAGAGGCTTTTGTGCACTAGTAAAACCACAGGTTATTTAGATCCAGAAAGAGTAACAAGACAAGGCAGTCGGGTAGATCAGCATAAGTGATCTAATGACTAACTCTGATCTCAAACATCGTGAGTAAAAATACATCGTGTTACTAATGCACATAGAAAAATTCCCATTGCACAAGCTCAGTGTAAACACTGGACAGTTGACATCTGCAAACCCACAGATGGAGGGGGACAACAGTTGTTGCTCCTGTTTTAGAAACAGAAAAACACCCAGCCCACGGACGACCCGCAGGAGCCTTGAGACAGGACTGAAACCAGGAGTGAGGCACGAGCTTGGAACAGCACGAGTCTGCCGGCAGTAAATTCATCAGAGACGTGGGGTCTGCCCCAGGATGCTCCTGGGTGCTGTGGATTAGACACGTGGCACATTGGGCTGGGAAGAAATGGCCTTTCTGTACAGAGCCTCGGGGAATCACACAAGGCATATGACCATTCCAGGAAAAGTAGGGTCAGAGTGATGTACAGAAACTGGGGAAAATTTGGATAGGGAAAAAAACTGGTTAGGAGTAAATACCAAAAAAACCCTAAACGAATAATACCAAATAAAATACAAAAAAAAATCCAAACAAACAAAAAACCCAACAACAAAAACAAAACCCAAAACAAAAAAAAAAATCCACACAAAAACCCCAAAAACAAAACCACAAAAACCCAACCAATTAACCAACCAGCCAAAACCCCCAAAAAACACCAAAAAAACACCCCAAAACAACCACAACCCCCCAAAAAACCCCAAAGACAACAAAAAAATCCCCAACAACAATCTACTGGAAACCTTCACAGCTGAAGCAAAACACACCTGGCAAGGACCAGTCCTGAATAGACTGGCCACAGGCAAAATGATTCTTCCCTCTTTTTAGTATCTGTATTCACAGAATTATAAAAAATAAGCCTGGAAGGCCCTTGAAAGGTCACCTAGCCTGTCTGCCTGCCCCAAACAAATCAAACCCTTCCTGGTGGAGCTTTTGTCTAAACTCTTGCTAAAAGAAGCCTCTAGTGGTGACGACGGCTCCCAGGAAAAACAAGTTTTAATCCCTTTTACCGCAATCATTGCAGGGTGAGTCTGTGGCTTCTTCTTCTACCCACCTGAAAACAAGGAATAGCCATTATCTCATACTTTGTAGCAGGGCTTTATGCATTTAAAGACTTTTATCTTGTTTCCCTGTAGTCTTTGTGTTGTGATACTAAGCTACCCTTCAGCCTTCTCCAGTATGTCATGTTTTCTGAATTTCTGATCTTGTTCTTCCCTGGGCTTTCTCCAAGAACAGCAACTTGAAATGCTGAGCCCCAAGTGGGATTCAGTGCTGAGTCTGACACTCTTTAAATGCAGCAGGATCACATCAGGTGTCTCACAAACACCTTGTTCATATGTCCTGGTCTGATTTTTCTCTTCTCACTTGGGCTGCTGCTGTCTCACGCTCCCTGCAGGACCCACTGGCACCTCCAGCTACTTTCCCACAGAGCAACCTTACTCATTCCCCAGCCAATGTTGATTTTTCCCAACTCACACAAGAGCCTTATATTTGTTCTTATCAACAGGTTTATTTCAGGTTTCTTCACCTTCTCAAGAAAATCATTCTTGCAGACTGGTGCTGCAGGTGAAAATCACTGATGAAAGCACTGACTACCCCTAAACCAAGACCAGCCCCTGTCTGAGGACTGAGCATGGGAAGCTGCCCTTTCAATACCTTTTCCCAGGCAGCTGTGGCCTCATGTAGCCACATACTCACCTAGGCCACATTTCTCCATTACTCACAAGAATTCAAGAATTTATTGTGGAAATGGGACTAAACTCCTGTGAAAGTAAAGATTTAGCACATCTTGTCTTTCCTATGTCAGCCGACACAGAAATCCTCAGGTTGAAAATTTGGTTGATTCAGCTCTTAGCTGATGGCCAAAGCTGTCACTTACTGGTTCACTATCTCTGCTCTTGTGTTGTGTCACTTAATGATGTATTTGCCTGTCTTCAGTCTGTTTATGATCTGTTTATGTCAAAGGTCCCTTTTTCCTTTACTTCTGCACCCCTAGTCTTGAGTAAAGCTCAGGAACTTGGAAAGCCACAAAGATTCATTTGGGAAAAAAAAAAAAGGAGGGAAAAGAAATACTCAACAACTACATCCTCAGAACTCACATGTTTATCCAAATTCATCTGAACCTTCTGGGGACAGTGACTTTTTAGGGTAAAATGAAAACAAGTTCAAGTGACTTTTCCATCCCTGCAACAGTACAGTAATTCCAGCCAATCTGAGACAATTTTCCAAGAAGATTTCCTGCAACCTCACAGTGATTAAAGGAAATAACATTGTGAATAAAGGGACATTCTTCAAAGTCAATGAAGGAGCCACAAACTGTACATTCTCACAGAGGGCCGGAAAGCGCCGGCGCGAGGTGGATTTTGTGGTGCGTGGCCCCCCAGAAGGAAGAGGGTGGGCTGCCACTCCATCCCTCTTCCCCACTCAGGGGTTGTGACCGGGCTTCTCCCGGAGCAGGCGGTGAGGGGAGAGGGTCCCCAGGCTCTCCATGCTTGAGGCCAAAAGGCTTGGCCCCACAAGCTCTGGCTCCCCAACCCCAGGTGAGAATTGGACAGGTTTGGGTCAGGTGGCAAGAGCCCAGTGACTCAAATCCCAGGGTGACTACCCAAGGAGCAGCGTGCCACCACGGCTGTTTCATTCCACAACTCTCTTCCTAGGAACATCCCCACGCCTGGCTTTGCCTCGCTCAGTCCCTCAGTGTGTTTGCCTGGGGCTGACACGGGAAGGTGACGGGCCCAAAGAGCCGCTTGGGCAGAGGGCAGAGCACCTGGCTGCCATGCCAGGCGAGCAGGGTCCTGCCTGCAGCCACCCCTGTCCCTGCGGGTGCCCCAGCACTGGGACCAACCAGGCGGGGAGCAGCCTGCACTCCAAACAGCTGGGCGAGGGCACTTTTAAAAGCCCACCTTGTTAGCTGAAACAAAGAGAAGGGGATAACGAGGAAGGGAGAGGAGCGGGGAGAAAGGTGAGAGGGGCTCCCTGGCAGCCTAAACACACAGGCTTCAGTTGATGCTGCGTAATAAGGGAATTAGCTAATGAGCTTACTGCGGCACAGGGACGAGTCCTTTAGAAATATCATGGCCACCTGGGGAGGCTTGCAGAGGAGCCAGGCAGCCTTAATCTGCAGAGCTGGAAAGACAAGCCCCCTCTGCCCCTCCCCAGCACTGCTTCCTCCCTGGACACAGCGTGTCCCGGGGTGCCACACAGGGCCGACACAAATCCAGCAAGAACTGGGCATGAAAAGGATCGTAAAGAGTGGTTTTTAGGAAAAAAACAACCCGTGCTCACGGCTGATCTCAGACGTCCGTGCAGTGGGGATGGGGCTGCTGCTCGGGGACCAGTGTGATCCAACTGCCCCTGCACAGGCAGCAGAAGGGATTCCAGAAGTATGGACTGCCTTTCCCTGCACTGGCAGCTGTGACGGATATGTCAGACAAAACCAAAAAACTCCAAAATACGGATTGGGTGTTTTTTTGCAAATCATCCAAATACAGCCTTTTAAAATCTGAGGCAAACACAAATTCATATATAAGTGCCTGTGAATGTGCTAATTTGAAGGGAAAGTGGGTGAGAGAATCTGATGTTGAAAGTCACTTAGAACAATGCAAACACTAAATATACAAATACTCATCAAATACTTATTTAGAAAGTGGCTTTAGACAGTGAACAGGCTGGGTTGAAAAAAAATTATTTGCTGATAAATATTGAACTCATTGAGGAATTTGGGCATGTGGCAGTATTTGCATGAATTAGAGCGGGGGAAGTATGAAAACATCGAAGAGAGAAGACTTCTCCAGTGAAAAAAGGGACAAGCAAAAACCTCAGCCAAAAATAAGACTCCACTTAAAAATTACTCTCACACTAGTGAAGACGTGACCAAACCCATGTATTCGCTGCAAAAATGTAAATTGATTATTTTTATTATCATATTGAGGCAGAATTATTATTAATGATGTAGAAAAAATTATAAAGCTTACACTTATTCTGTAAAAATAATTGCTTAAAATTTTCTAGCTCAAAAATAATTAGATTGACAACTATTCTATGGAAACCAATTTAATTTAACTTTTCAATTGGATATTTTGAAACTATTTTTTCCTTTCAGTTTTCTAAAGCAGAAAGCTTTTGAAATTTGAAGGCATTGTGTTTCCAGGTTTTCCTTGTCCTCTTTTTGTGCGCTGCCCTGAAGCTGCTTTATGATGGCTGACGTTCGTGCTGGATTTCCTCCTCTTTTCTGATTCTTTATTCCCTACTCCAAGCTTTACAAAATTTTAGTATTCTTGTAAAAGAAAAAAAGAAAAACCCTAAATGCAGTATTGCTTCCTCAGCTACTGAAGAGTTGTTACAATAAAAGAAGAAATAAGAAAAATTTGTCAACATTTAAATAATTTTTCAGCTGTAGTAGAAACGATTATGCCTATTCAGAAAATGGTGGGACCTACAGCAAAATTATCCTTGATTTTTTAATGTTTTTTGGGTTTTTTTTGGTTTTTTTGTTGTTGTTGTTGTTGTTGTTGTTTTTGGTTTCTTTGGGTTTTTTTTTTTCTTTTTTTTGTGTGTGAAGATTTTTTTCTGAAATACTTTAGTTGGGGTTTTTTGGTTTTGTGTTTTGGATTTTTTGTTTGGGGTTTTTTGTTTGGTTTGGTTGTCAGTTTTTTTGGAGTTTTTTTTTTGTGGCAGGGAAAAATCAGGGTCTGTTTTCTGGGCTGCTGCTTTCTGATTAGTCTTGATGATTAAAGCCCTAGATTCCCAACCACCTTGGGGATTCAGCTCCCACACTGCTGGCTGGGGAGTGAAATCTCGTCTGCTGCCCCAGGAGTGGCAGCTTCTCCAGCAACCAGACTGCCCCGCAGAAGGGCTGACATTAGGGGGAGCGTGGTTGCAGGGCTCAGAGGTGACACGAGCCGTGGGGATGACCATGGCAGCAGGAGCTGTGTGGGGCTGCAGACACCCTGGCTCCACACTGGGGGAGACGCCAGTGCTGGGCACAAGAGCCTCACACACCTGCAGTGTGGGAAAAGGGAGCAAAACTGCCACAGCTGGCATTTGGGACATTCCCTTGTGTTTCCAGTGGGTCACCGCTGCCCCAGCTCTGAGTCCAGCACAGTGAGTGATGCCCCAGGTGACGGCCCCATGCAGGGAGCGTGGCCCCAGGAATTGACCCTTCCCGGGCATAGTGAGGGGGGGCCCATGGAAGCACAGAGCTCAGCCTCTCTCTTTCTGAGCAACAGGGTCTTTCCACAGCTCCCCGCTCCTCCGAGTGTCCACTGTGGGGTAGAGCACAGCCCCACACCGAGGGCGGGGGACTGTCACTCCACAGACACAAAACAATAGTCAGTGTCGATTATTTATTTTCCAAATAAATCAGCGGGTCCTGCAGGAGAAGGGCTGGAAATCAGCGAGTTTAGATTAGACCCTCCCCAAACCCCGGCTGGGCCTTGAGCCGCTGTCAGGGCTGCAGAGAAACAGCAGCGAACTCTCACGCAAATGGCCTATAAAAAAGGCCCCTGTCAAAGGCACCTTGACCTGGAGGCTCGCTGTGGTGCTGAGCTCCCCGTGGCCCTCCCCTCCCCGGGCCGCGCTCCCCTCGCATGATGTATTTCCCCTGCCTTTTTTAGAGCTGCATTATGTTAGCTCCAGGAAACAGCCTCTTCCTTCTTATAAACACAGCCCTGGGTTACTGACCAGCGGCCCTGCCACTCCACAGCCACTCTCTGTCCATCCATCACACCTCGCTGTCACCCTGGCAACATATCTCTTGGACCGGTCCGGCTCCAGGGATGGGAGAGGCAGGAGGGGGGGATAAGGGGGGGGTCACATACACAGAGCACAATTCCAGCCTGCTGACTAATTCCCTGGAAACCCTGGGGCTGCACAATGAGAAAGCCTTTCCGAGGGTTTCTCGAGCGTTACTGGAAGGTCAGATGAAGGTCAGCACAAGGACACGGCTCCTACTTTCCCCACCGTCAGCAGGGCGGGTGCGCGGGGCGGACGTGGGTGAGCCGCGGGGGTACCACGGGTGCACGGTGGGAGGGATGTTTGGAGAAGGGAGCCGGGGCCCAGGCGGCCCTGGGATGCGGCACAGAGCCCACTCGCCACCGCCGGGCGCAGGAAATGTGCCTGGGATGGGGCTGGCGGGGTGTCCTGGCAGCCAGACAGGCGTCAGTGCTTCCAGTGGGACAGGGCATGGCCAGTGGTGTGGCCTTTTGCCACCCCGGCCAGGGAAGAGAAGAATTACTGTGGCCCCATGCGAACTCCCCACCACCATTGCTATGGCCCCAGTGCCTGCAAAGTGCTGGCCTGACACAGCATCGCTGCACGGGTCATTCACAGGGCAGGATGGACCCTGGGGGAGAGCACCAGGATGGGTCTGGGGAGAGCATCCCACACGTGCTTGGATACCCGTGGTCTCCAGTGTGCTGGGGCATCAACAGCACAGGGACAAGGCAGGAACCCTATCAAGAGGCCCAGGTTGTCTTGTCGGTGTTGGCACAGGGACATATTTTGGCTGAGCCTTTGAGCCGTCCAGCCTCTTGTATGCATGGCTGAAGCACAGCAACCACAGCAGGAGGGGTCCAGCCATGTCCTGCTCCTGGAACACCACCCTTGCCCATCCCCACCTGCTTGTCCTTCATGTTAAGCCATTGTCTCCAAGAGGAAATGCCATTTAAAGGCAGGTATTTCAAAAGAAATGGGAGATCTCTACTCTCTGAACAACACAGCACTTCACTTCTGCCTGTTCCCTGCGTAAAGCTGGGAGTCAGGTTTACATAGGGATAAAACAAAAAAGGCAATGCTTTTAAGGACAGATCTTCACAAACCCAAACCAAAGCTCCATGAGGGCAAATCCTTTCTAATCCATGCTCTTCCTCAGAGGTGTAAGTGGAGTGGAAGGGTAGAGGGGAGGGATTTAAATCTGGAAAACAGTTCCCCATCTCTTTGGTCTGGCAAAGGGCCCACTGATAGACTAAAAACAAGTTTGCAGAGAAGTCTGTGTGGGATAATCCAGCTATGGCCCCGGAGGGGATGAGAACAATTAGGAGTCCTCTCTCAAGTCTCCACTCCAAGATAGAAAAACAGTTTATAGTTTGGTCCAGAGTTGTTGTTAGAAAGTTCTGAATCATCAGGATACACTAACAATTTCTGCACAGTAATTGCCAGGATAATTCATTAGGCAGACTCAGAGATAAACTATTAACAGAAGCTTTCAAAACTCCTACCTGCCTGCCCGTGTGCAGGACACAGGAGCTGCCCTATTTATACAGCGGCTGTCGGTGAGGATCTGGGTTCAGGAGGGAACCACATGAGCAGCCATGGCTAAATATGAAAAGTATTTCAAAGGAAAACAAAAGAATGGGTATTTATTAGACGTGTGCAGGCCAAGCACATGCTCTGTCTTTAACCTTTCCAGGCATGTAGTCAGCCAGGGAGCAGTTTGCCTTCACTGTCACTGAACATGCCGCAGACTCCAGCCACAGCAACCATCCTACTTCCAGAGAAAACCCACCAGAGCATTGGAATCTGGCCTGCTGTGGCCTCTGGAAGGATAGTGCAAAATGCCTTTGGGCTGAGCCTGTCAGGCTTTTGACCCATATTTACCCAGAAGAGACAGAAATTATGAGCTTTGCCAGCCTCATCTTCCCCCCTCGCCCCCCAAGTGCAGGTTGTTGCATGACAGAGGATATTGGTGTCCAATCCTCCTACGCTGGTCGGCCTCAAATCACATTTGGGAAGATGAAGCAGTGCAACAGCCACTGGCTGTGGGTGTCCCTCAGAGGAAATGTCAGCCCCATAGACAAATGCCAGCAGAGTTGAGGAATGCCACCACACAGAGGCTTGTGCACCACCCTATGTATGCACTCGTCCAAGGTTGCAGCATAATTTCTGCCAAAGCTGGTTCGTGCATCCTTTTTCAGCTCAATTTCCCTGAAACCACTCTGGCAAACCCAGAGCTGTGTACCATTTCTTTCACAGCTTTACCAGCTCCAGCACAGCCATGGCCAGGATGGCTTCATCTGCATGGGAACAGCCGGAGGAATCTGGATTAAGCAGGGAGAGAAGTGGGGACTGGCTGCCAGGCAGATGCCCTAAACAAGAGTAGCTTATCAGCTCCATTTCCAAGATGAGACATCTGTCAGCACCTTGCACAGAGCCAGCCCAGCCACTTGCTCCTCACCAGCATGCCTGTACAGAAGCATGAGGGCTTCCCCCTCCCTGAAGGAAGCCACAGAAATAGCCACCATATAATTTGCAAAATTTCTTCTAGAAAATGCATTGCTTGTGCTAAGAAAAGCATTACACCCAGAATGCTTTGGGGGACAGTGGACAGTGGACAGGAGCAGGAGGCAGCATGCAGCTGCATTCCCAGCCCCGTGTTTGCCAGCGAGCCAGCCCCGGTGCAGGGAGGTCTCCAGTCCGGAGGAACACCAAGTGCTGCGGACAGCAAGGAACCACTCCACCAGCACACACGCAGCAAAGCTCAACACGGTTAATCCCTCCAGTTTATTATGTAATAAAACGCTTTCCAGACCTGTTAAAATTTAATTAGTTTAATCTTAATTGTTCCATTTTCTGTGGCACATGCAAACACAGAGCCTGACCCTGCCACTCTCGTGTGAACTGTCCCGCGGGCCGTGGTGGGAGCAGGATGAAACCCGCTGACCTCAGCGGGATTACGCGCATGAATCAGAGCGGCAGGCCTGGGCTCGGAGCTGAAATCCAGCCCTGGGCAGCTCGCCAGCACAAGGCCCAGGGTCCACTTAGGCTCCACTTAACGCTATGGGATGCAAGTGGTACGCAGGCCTGTGGATGCGAGCGATGAGCAAGCCTCGTGCTGGGCCTCTGCTGAAGGATGAATTTCAGCTCAGCTTCTCAACCTCACGGACACGAACACACAGCAATGGCTTCGGAGACACGGAGCAAAGGTACTCCCAGAAAGGCTGTGGGGTGTGCTCCACCAACAGGGCGGTGTACGTGTGCCTGCAGCAGTGCCCTTCTGCTGCACAGGGGACCCTCTCATCGCACGGTCAGTAACTGTGATTTATGACAGTTTCCAATCCAGAGGAAGAGGTGTTTTGCTACCCTCTGCACGTCCACAGTCATGGGGCTGTGACTGCGTTGTGCAGCAGGGTAGCTTTGTGAAGCCTGGATATCCTTTGTGCACAAGAGATGCCAAATAAAAGTAGGTAGGCACTGACATTTCCTATCCTGCATTGCCTTAGATAAAACATGACCTATACCTGCTTCTGCAAGTTGGCTCTCACCAAGCTCAGCAGCATGTCAGCCTCAGTTTCAGAGGTCCATCTGGCATTGAAATCAAGGGAAACCTCCCCTTTGGTGTCCAAGCCTATCGAGCTCCTCTTGCTGCAATGGGCAGCACCCTTGCATTTGCTGCTCCTATCCCTCAAAGTGCTGAACACTGAATATTTCACACAGCTACTGGTATCCCTTAAATCAACCTCCCACCTTAAAAACATATGTGTAGGATGCTAGAGTCTGGTTCTGACCTTTAGAAAACACATTTATTTTCCACTGAGGATTTGTTTTTGGGATGTATTTCCAAGCCATGCATCCCCTCAAGAACTGTGATGCAAAAGTAAATCAGCCAATGTCAATGGAGGAAAAAATACTGAAGAAAAGCAGATATTTGCAATTATGTATTTCTCAATAAAATGGGCATTAGTTGGGTGGTTCTTGACCAAACCAAGCCGGCTGTTCTGACGATTCGGAGAGATGCAGGCAGGTGTCAAGTGGCAGACCCGAGTGACCTGGATGGTGCAGGCACTGCCCGGGCACAGATGGGACACAGCAGTGGGAGATGGAGCCAGCCTGTTGCTGGGTGAGCATGCTGTATCCCCTGCCTGGACCTGGCTCCGCTGCCTGCAGAAGCCCTCTCCTTCTCCTGAGGAATACAGATAATGTTTATTTTCAAAGTTGTGAAAAAGAGCCATTCCTGTGCAAGTGGCAGGGCAGGGATAAACGCCATCCGCTCCCCCGGTAGCCGTGACCAGGCGGGCGCATTCAGGGAGTGAGTCCGGGCTGGAAGCGGCCGGCGGAGCCATCCCGTGTGCGCTCCTCACCGAGCCCCGCTGGGCACCGTGAGGGACGCCGAGGCTGCGTGCGAAGAGAGCCGGACCCCGGAGACGGCGGGAACCGTGCCGTGCCGTGCCGGGCCGGGCCGGACAGGGCCGCAGGGCCCGCTGCCGGCAGGTGACCGAGCCGCGCGGAGCCGGTGCGGGCTGCACGGGACGCGGCCCCACCGGCAGCCCCGGCGGCGGGTCGCGGTCCCGAGATCCGCCGCCTCTCCGCGTCGCGTCGCCGGCCCTGCCGTGCGGGGGCGTCCCCGGCCCGCTGCGGTTCTCACATAAATCAGGACCGAACTCCTGGGAAAGGGCCATCCTTCACCGGGCGCTGCTGACAGAGAACGAGAACCAGACGGGCCCTGAGATAAACCACGGCGCGCAGCGTTTACACAAGGGCAGGCTCTGTGTAAATAGAGCCGGGCGCGGGGGGCAGCTCCCGGCGGCGCGGATCCGCTCCGGCTACGGCCCCAGCCCGCGGGCCGCCGGGCTCCGGGGGACGGCGGGCAGGTGGGTGCCGCCCGCCCCGCGCCTCCCGCCGCCGTGCCCCGGTGGCTCCCCGAGCGCGGGGGCTGGAGACAGGGCCGGATTAGCGTGTTTGTTTGTTTACGGCCATTAGCGCGGGGCCGGCTCCAGCACTCCGCATCCGCGAGACTAATGGAGCAATTAGCAGCCCCGGTGCTGATAGCATCGCCCCGAGCGAGACCCCCGGCCGCGCCCGCTGCTACCGGGCTGCCCGCGGCCGGGGCCCTGGGGCGGGAGCGGGCTGCTCGCTCCCTCGCCGCGGCGTGCGCGGCCGCAGCGGGGCTGCTGCTCGCTCCCCGGGCCCGGGGGGAGGCTCTTGGATCTCTTGGCTCCGCTGCAGCATCCGCACGGCGAGCTCCATCCATTACAATAATCCCCTGTCTAAACAGAGCGCAGGAGCGGCCGGGACAACAAGGCCGTGCTGTAAACAGAGCTCAGGGGACGCCGCTAATGATATAAATAAAATAACCATTAATAGCCCGGTGACCCCAGCCCAGCCGGCTTGGGAAAGCCCTGCAGCCGCAAGCCGGGCTAGACCCGCCGGCAGGTACCAGGGCTGCCCCCTCCTTCCCGTACCTTCGCACCGCTCGCCCGCTCCGGTCGTGCTCCTCGGCGCCAGCCGCCTCGGTACGGGCACGGTCGGGCCCGACCATCTCCCCGCTTCCCCGGCTTTCCCAGCCGGGAACGCACCACCGATCCGTCTCCACTAAACAGGGCATGCTGGCACGGGGAGAAAGCACGGGCTGTTACCGCACCGGGAGACTGGCGGACGGTGAGGCGGCCCAGAGAAGGCCCGGCCGCGGCTTGCTCCCTCCGTCGGGCGTGGGCTCCCCGAGCAGCCCGTGTGGCCGGCAGTAGCACAAATGAGTGGGTCCCAGCGGGGGAACCACTCGTACCACCGGGCAGAAATCCCGATGCGCCCTTTTCGGCCCGCCCCAGGTTCCCAGCGCCCGCAGGCCGCGCCCGGCCCGTCCGGGACCGCGGAGCGCCATGGCGCCAAACGAGCCAGACCCCGCCGGGCTGCGGCCGCGGCCTCGGCACGGCGGCTGCTGCTCCCGCAGACGGACGGGCAGGCCAACATCGGCGGTGGCCCGGCAGTTCTGATGGCCGCCACCACCGAGGGCACCGGCCCTTGAGGCTGTTCTCCGCGCCGGGAAGCTCGGCTGCAGCGGAGCTCCCGGGCAGCGCGGCGCTGTGCAGAGCCGGGCCCCGCGCCTTCACCTTCCCGGGCCCGGGGCCCCGAGGCGGGCGGGAGTGGCCCGGGACGGTGGCGGATGTGTAACACGGATAAGCAGCTAATTGTTACTAATTATTTTCGGGGTCCCGGCAGCGACGCAGTGCCGAGCTTCCCTGCGCACCGGCGGCACGGGGCAGAGTCGGGCCCCGGTCGGGCCTGCTTACTGCGGCCGCCCTTCCCCGTCCACCGTCCGACCGCAGGAACTCGTCTCCCACAGGGAGCGGCGAGAAGACACCGAATCGTCATATTTACATGGCGAGGGGTTTGAAGCTGCGTGGTGGCAGCGGTCCGGTGCGCCGGGGGAACGGGAGCCGGCCCCGCCGCGGGACCGGCAGCACAGGAGCTGCGGCGAAGTGCGCGGGACTCGGGCTCCTGTCCCGGGCTGCGCCCCCAGTAAATACGTCTCTGGGACGAGAAGGAAGACGAAGATACGAGGGCACCGAGAGAGCCGCTAAACGGTGGAGCCGCCGGCCGTTAACAGCGCGAGAGAAACTCCCGGGAAGGCCCCGCGAAGCCCCGGCGCCGGGACACTCACCTGCCCGGCGTACTCGCCCGGCTCCGGTGGCCTCCCCTCGTCGCCGATCCAAGCCCTGCGGGGCAGCGGGATTTTAATCACAACGAAAAATCTCAGCAAAGACCCCCTGCCCCTCCCTCGGAGCGCCCGCTCCCCGCGCCGCGGCAGCCCGGAGCCCGTGCAAAGTCCGGGAGCCGCGGGGAGCGCCGAGCGGCCGCGGCACCCCCGCATCACCGCGGGGCTCGGCCGGTGCCCGGCGAAGTCCGGTGCCCGGGGACTTGTCAGTGCGGAAGAGCCCGGCAGGCTCATT
The DNA here is from genome assembly GCF_036417665.1 of Passer domesticus. Classification (NCBI taxonomy): domain Eukaryota; kingdom Metazoa; phylum Chordata; class Aves; order Passeriformes; family Passeridae; genus Passer; species Passer domesticus. The sequence goes on along the minus strand of NC_087481.1, from coordinate 44,526,882 downwards.
CCGTGCGTCACCCGCCGGCACGGCGGCGAGGTGGCTCCGCGGAGCCGCTGGCCGCCCGTTACCGGCTGGAGAAACGAAAGAAAACGAAACGAAACGAAAGAAAACGAAAAACAACGAAAGGGAACACCGGCGATCGCGGTATCGCGCTCCGCACCTAGCCCCGCGTTACCGCGGCCCCGGGCTGCCCACCCGGCCCGGCCCGGTCCGCCCCGACTGGGCCTGGCGGTCGCGGGCTGCGGGGCCCGCTCCGGCGGGGCGCAGCGTGCTTTCCCCGGTGCCAACGAGTGTCGCACCGGCTGCGGCGAGCTGGGCCGGCTGCAGATTGGCCGATCGCGGGGGTATTTGCGGGGACACCGGCGTAGGGACCGGAGGTGCAGGGGGATGCGGAGTGGGTCGGCTACGTGTACGTTGCAAGGCTACGGCCCGTCCGGGACGGCGGGGTCGCCGTCGGCTGCGGGAGGGGTGCGGGGTGGCGGAGGCGAACCTCCCCTCCGCTCCGCGTCCTGGCCCGCGGGAGGCACTTGCGAGGCCGTGCTGGTGGGGCGGGGAGGCCGGGCCGGCGGGGCCGCACATGTCGGCCCCTGCCGGGGCCGGTCCGAGCTGTGTGCGGGTAGGGGCCAGCGGGGCGCGCCCGGGCGGGGGTCCCTACCTACCTACACGTGCTTAGCACTGGGGGGCGCGGCGGCGGCTGCCGCGGCTCTCTGCGGGGACCCCGACCCCGGCGCACCGTCCCCGCGCCCGCCGGGCGGGTGCCGGGCCGGCGGGGCGCTCTGCGGGGAAGCAGCCTCCCCGAGTGCAGCCTTAATACATTGCTATTTCTGGCCGGGCGGCCGGAGCCGGGCAGGGGGCCGGCTCTGCCTCCCCCTCTCTCCAATGGCGAGGCCGCCCCCGGCCCCTCCTTGCCGTGACGTGCCGGCCCGGGGCAGAGGAGGCTCCCGAGCCTTTGGCTGTCCCTGCAGAAGCTGTAACAAAACGCAGACCCCCAGCGCCGAGCTAATGGAGGCAACTTAGACAGAAGCAGGCGCGGCCCCTCGTCTCTCGGCGCTGCCTGCTCCCCCCGCACCGGGCGCGGCGCTCCCCGCCGAGCAGCCGCCCGAGCGCCGCCGGGCCCGCGGGACTGCCTGGCCGCTTGCGCTGCCCCGATGATGTTACCGAGCCCCGTCACCTCCACACCCTTCTCTGTCAAAGACATCCTCAACCTGGAGCAGCAGCAGGACCCGCACTATGGGGCCCAGCTCCCGCACCACCTGGAGCACCACTTCCACCCCGCTGCCTGCCTGCTGGCGGCCGCCGACGGCGCCCGCTTCTCCGACGGCGAGGAGGAAGAGGAGGAGGAAAAGCTCTCGTACCTGAGCCCCATGGCAGCGCCCGGCAGCCAGGCGGACGCGCGGATCTCCGCCGACAACTACGTTCACGCCGTGCTGCGTGGCTCCTGCGAGGCTCCCGGCCCGGGAGAAGAGCTGGACCCGGCGGTCCGAGACCCAAGTGAGTATCGGCTCCGCCGCGCTCCCCGCACCGCACCGCCCCGCCGGGACGGGCCACGCGCTGCCTTCCCGCGGTGCGTTCCCAGCCCTCGGGCATCGCCCCGCGAAGCCCAGGTCCCGGCGCCGTAGCCCGCTCCACGTCCCTTGGCCATGCCGAGCTGGGACAGGCACGTCGCGGGGCTGCCACCGCCCTCCTCCGCGCCCCGCTCGCCTCCTCCCTGGGTCGTGCCTCCGCATGGCCCCAGTCCGGAGGTGCCGGATCAGGCCCGGGCTCTGCAATTGCGGTAGCGGAGGGGGAAGAACGGCTCGGGTTAGGCCCGATCCGCACTCGCTGCGGCGGGGCCCGGCGGCGGAGCAGGTGCCCGGCGCTGTGCGCGACGCGGCCCGGAGCTCTCCTCGCGGTGCCGCAGCGGTAACGCCGCAGCCGGCCGGGGGGTGCGGAAACGTGCCCGGCCCTGCCGCCCGAATCGGGCCCTCGCAAACACAGGCGGTGCCGGAGACGGCCGGTCCCAGCGCTCCCTCCCCGCCCGCACCGCGGTGCCCCGACGGGCGCGTAGCGGCGCGGGGCCGGCCGGGCGCGGAGCTCTCGTCCGCCGGTGCGGCCCGTCGGGAGCAGCGAGCGCCCGGTGTCGGCGAGGCGCACCCATGACCTGTGCTCCCCCATACAGAGAGCTGTGTTTTGAAGAAGCCGCTGGACGCGGCGGAGAAGGCGGAGGAGACGGAGAGGCCGAAGCAGCGGAGCCGGAGGAAGCCGCGCGTTCTCTTCTCCCAGGCGCAGGTCTTCGAGCTGGAGCGTCGGTTCAAGCAGCAGCGTTACCTGTCGGCGCCCGAGCGGGAGCACCTGGCCAGCAGCCTCAAGCTCACCTCCACGCAGGTGAAGATCTGGTTCCAGAACCGGCGCTACAAGTGCAAGCGGCAGCGGCAGGACAAGTCGCTGGAGCTGGGCGGCCCCGCGGCCCCGCCGCCGCCGCGCAGGGTGGCCGTGCCCGTGCTGGTCCGTGACGGCAAGCCGTGCCTCGGCGGGTCGCAGGGCTACAGCTCTGCGTACAACGGGCCCTACTCCTACAATGGCTTCCCCGCCTACGGCTACGGCAACGCTGCCTCCTACAACCCCGGCTACGGCTGCACCTACCCGGCGGGCACCGGCGGCGCGTCCATGCAAGCCGCCTGCAGCCCGGCGGCGGCCGCCAGCCCCTTCGTGAACGTGGGCGGCCTCGGGGGCTTCAGCGGCGGCGGCCAGCCGCTGCACCAGCCGGCGGCGGGGCCTTCCTGCGGCCAGGGCGCACTGCAGGGCATTCGGGCCTGGTAGCCCGCACGCACTGAGGGTCGGGAGCGGACCGACAGGACGGCCCGGCGGCTCCACGGCCCCGTTAGCACCCGCACCGCAGCCCGGCTGCGCGCCGCGCGCCCTGGACCGGAGGCGGAGGCGGCGGCGGCGGCGGGACGGCGCGGCGGGACCCCGGCGCTCCCGCGAGCATCGGTGCGGAGCCGGCGGCGGACGGAGCGGCGCGGCAGGACGGGGCTGCGCGAGCCCGCAGCGGAGCGCCGCCGCCCCGAGGAGCCGCCGCGACGGCCGGGCGGGCCGGAGCCGATCGCGCCGCGCCAGCGGAGCAGCTTTGCTTGTAAAAAGCCGACGGCGGGGCCCGCTAGTGCCGCGGCCCCTCTATCTACTCTGTATCGGTCACTGCCAGCGCCAGCTCGCCCAGTCAGTCAATAAACCAGGTGCAATACTCGCCGCCCGATCCTCCTTGGTCCAGCGGCCGGTGCCCGGCGGAGGGGCCGGGGCCCGTGCCCGGCGGCGGGGCGGTCGCCGCGTCGTGCCCGCGGGGCAGGGCGGCCCGGCCGGCTTGTGAGCGTGCCAAGGGCGCTGAATGGGGCCGCGCAGCTCAGAGCCGGGCCCATTGTGGCCGACGGGCCGGCGCTGAAAGGAGCCGCCGAGGAAGGTAGCGGGAATAGGCGCTTATTGGATTCGGGAACAAAAGGTGTGGCAGGGAGGCGAGGGACAAAGGGGCCCCGGCGCCGAGATTGACGGGCCGCTTTGCCCCCCACTGAGGCCCAGGCCCAGCGCTTTATGCGCGGGGGCTGCAGAAACGTGCTGGGTTTTGTTCCCCATTCTGGGAGCGCAGGGGAAGAGGAGGGGGGTCCGCGGGCCGCTGATTAGGGCCGGCCGGGCCGGGCAGCCTGAATGCCGGGTCATTATTGCTACATGTTCAGCCATTTCGCTCAATTGCAGGGGGAGGGGGCGGCCGAGGCTCCGAGCCCCGCGGGACCGGCCGCGGGGTCGCCCGCCGCTGCCCCGTCCCGGGCCGCCCGGTCCCGCTGTCGCCACCGAGGCGCTGTCGGGGCGGTGGCGGCCGCGCTGCCGCGACCGTGCCTGTGCCGTGCGGGTCCTGCCGAGCCCGGAGCCGCGCCGGGGAGGGCCGGACCCCGCAGAGCAGCGCGGCAGCCCCGGCCGTGTGCGGCACCCGGGCGGCTCCGGGACCAGAGGCGCCGGCAGCTCTCCCGCGCCGTCCCGCACATCTGCCCGGCCGCGGCGCTGGCTCTCCGGAGGGGTTTCCAGCAGAGCCCTCTTGGAGCCGGCGCGACGGACGCAGAGCAGGGGCTCGCTGTGCCACCCCCTGACCCAGCGCTGTCCTCCCCAGGTGTGCTGGGTGACAGTCCCTGTGTCCCGAGCAGAGGAGCAGGCTCTGCCCTCGCAGAAGCAGCAGGTAACGAGCGCTGACGTTACTGACCCCGGGTTTTACGCTGCACATTCCCACCATTCGAGCTGAACGTGCACCGTCGGGGTGTGCTGTTTGAAAGGAACCGGAAAAATTCTTTCCACTGCGGAGACAGAGCGGGCAACCCGCAGGCCCCGGCTCCCAGCCTGGCTCGGCACGGCACCCCCTGTCCCGCGAGCCGCCCCGAGGCCGGCAGGCTTCACGGGGCCGGCGCTGGGAGAGGATGCGGCACGCCCAGCTGATTGTTTGCTGGATGGCAGTAAGGTGTCGCAGGAGAGGAAGCCCAGGCCCTGCTCTTGGCTTTCAGAGATGAGTGGTTAAGGCCCTGTGGTCTCGTGGGTAGAAACAGGATAGCCAAGAACAAAGGTAATGCGCTTTCTTCACAGCAGCAGTCAGGCTGGAGAGATTTGTCTCTGCCATAGGAAAGAGTTGCATTTTCCTCCATGTTCTGCCAGACTGTTGTCTGCAAAAATAGGGGACTCGTGTGAGTTCATACTTCAGCATGCAAGCCAGAGGAACCGTAACCACAATAGAAGCTCCTCCAAAATCAGGGTGTGTGAGAGGAGTTCCCAGCTTAACACATCCCCTCAAAGTACATGGCAGTTGATGAGAAATCCACTGCATCTCAGCAGCACCCAGAGCCTCTGGCTCAGAACAGAGCCCCAGCATGAGTCATGCTGCCCAGGTCTATAGTCAGTCTCTAGAGCACAGACAGTTCTGGAAAGCAAAAGGACACTCAGGGACCTCACTGCTGTGTTGCAGGAGGTGATACTGGGCAGTACCAGCATGATCCAGCACCAGCAGTACCAGCCACAGCAGAGCACTCTCCGCTTGTGCCTGTCACAGCCCTGACCCCTCTCTCCCTCCAGGGAGCTGGGACAGCGCCCGGCCGGGGGATTCCGAGAGGCCTGACCGCGGGCCGATGTCGCATGGCGCTGGAAGTTTCTAGATGTCCACCATAACAAGCCCCATTCCTGGGACAGATCCCAGCTGTCCCACCAGCTCAGACTGGCGGAAGGGCAAGGGGTTAGTGGGAGGGACCCCTCTGCAGAGCCTCGCCCAAAGCTCCTGAGCTGATGGGGAGGACAAAACAGCACAAAGAGACGGCCCAGAGCAGGGTGGCGGAAGTGGAACGCTCCAAAGAGGAGGAACAGCCGGCAGAGGCCAGTGGGAGGGAGATGGTGGGAGATTGCAGCTTGGACCGGCTGCCCAGGGAGGGGAGACACAATGGAGGGAAGTTGCTGCGTGGCGGTGCTGGAGGCAGCACCCGCCCATGATGCACCCTGTCCCCCTCACCCCAGGCTAAAGCGGGGTGCCTCCAGCAGGGTGAGAGGCACAGGGAAATCTCTGGTGGGAATTCCTTCGGCATGGTCCTGCTGTGGTGGTGCCAGAGCCAGAGGGACGTCAGGGTGGGAGGGATGAGGATGGTCATGGACAAGGGGCAGAGGGCCCTGTGTTTCTTCCTGGTTGATTGAGGGATGTACTGCTGTTTGGGAATAAAGCTGTGAAGGTGCTGATTGATTTCAAACAGAAATGACATTCTCTAAGTGCACTGATTTAAAGGAAAGGAGGAACTTCTGGGGCAGCTAGGTTTTAACCCCCAGGCTCTCTGTGTGCAGGCTCCAGCTGTGTTTTTTATTCAAGTTTCCTGTTCAAGGAAGAGCCTATGAGCATAACTTGTCTCATCCAGTGGCTCGTAGGGAGGCTCCATCCAAAGCCCAGTTATTGCTGTTTTTTTGTGGCCTTTCCATGCTCAGGATCACACAGAAGCAGTGCTGTTCCTTCTGCAGCACCACACATATGCTCTGGTTTCCTCTCCTTCCTGACATCTTTTTTCCTTTCCTCTCTCCCTCCCTACTGCTGAGGTCATCCCTCCCCCTCTTATCCTTTTGTCTCCACCAGCCACCTGTGGCCATCAGCAAGGAGCTCACCTGGGTGCAGAGGGAGATGCCTGCTCCCAGTGAGGCTGGTCAGGCTGCCTGTGGATCTGGACAGGCGTCACTGCATCCTGGTCCCTACTCCAGCCTGGTCAGAGCCACCTCCTGCTGCCTGGGTTGGGAGCCTGGGGACCCAGCTGTTTGCTAGTGTGGTGCCCAGCTCTATTTGAGTGTCAGCTGCTGCTCTGCAGAGCTTCCCTCTGCAGCCACCCCAGCCCCTGAGCTGGGAGCTGCCGAGGGGGCTCTGTGGAGCCATCAGGTGTTGGAGACGCTGGAAGCTCCTCGTGGCAACGGCAATATGGGGTTGTCACATGAGAACTCTCCAGTGCCAAGGAAGCTGTGCCAGCCATGGATCGGGTAATTAAAATATTGGTAATTGTGCTATGGAACCTCCAGCGAGGCTTTCCCCCACTACATGCTGGCAGCTCGAGGGGCAGGGAGCTGTCTCCCTTTTGTGGATGAGTCACTGCATCACAAGATGACTGCACCTGGCTGGGCAGGGTGACAGGACTTGCATGTTTCAGCTGTTTCTGTGAGATCAGGCGCAGTGCTGCCACTAGGGATCCAGGTGACCCCCGAAGGATTCACTCTGATTCAACCAAGGATCCAGGTGACCTGTCCACAGAGCGGGACTGAATCTTTGTCCCCTTCAGAACAGAGTGCTGCTGGAGGTCAAAGCTGCCCCTGTGTCCTGCCAGAGCCCTTCCCGGTGACATCATGCCACTATCTCCCGCCTAGGCAATAAATAAAACCCACAGACACTTCCCTGGGGACCACCCTTCTCCTCGCCCGGGCGGTGCCGGGGTGCTGCCCGGGATGCTCAGGTCCCCCGGGCTGCCAGCAGGGACAGGGACACTTGCTCCCGGGCCTGTCCCCAAGCGAGATACGCCACCGCCATCTATCGGCCAGCGCCCGGGGACAGGGGGTGACAGACACCCTTCTGCGGCCGTCATCCCGCCGAGGTTCTGCAGCTGGGCTCGGCTCGCCCCGCACGGCTTGGAGAGCTGCGGGGCATCGGGGCAGGGTGGGGTGTCCCCGCCAGGACGGAGCGGGCATGGGGAGGGCTGGGCTGGTTTGGTGGGCTCCGGGCAGGCGGTGTCTGCAGCGGGCAGCACCCCCGGGGCTCCGCACGCAGCAAGGGCACGTACCCACCCGTGCCCTGCCGCCAGGGGAGAGCTGGGACAAGGCCAGTGTCCCTTCCCAGCCCCCAGCCACCGTGCGGGTCCCTTGCTAGTGAGCAATGCTTTGCTGTGTTCTTTAGGTGAGCACAAGCACCCAGTCTCTGTGAGAGACCCAGCAGATTTTCAGCTCAGGTTCTTTTTTTTTTTTTTTTTCCTCCCCAAAATGATGCAATTCACCTAATTCCAGGAGCCCCCTAAAACTCCTGATGCCCTGACGCCGCCTGCAGCTTCCAGCTAAGGCAATCCCTCCCTGCAAGTTCTTGCCAAGGACAAGGGATGGCTCTTGGCGTCCAGCGCCTGGTGCCTGTCGCAGCTGCATCCTCACCAGAGGGAGCTGTGCCCCGCATTGAGGCACAGCCCGATTTTGGCCCAGTTCCTCGCCTTTTTTATAGCCCTTGGCAATGTTCCAGGTGACATACTGCTCAGGTCTAACGCGCAGCCAAAGGTGCTTGGATTTCCCTTTCTGCTGGCACCCACCAGGCCGTGCCAGGCACGCTCAGTGCCTGCCAGGAGTCTCCTGCGTCAGTCCAAAGCTGTACTGCCCTGGGGGGCATTGCAGCCTTTCTCTGGGGCTGACATGTTGGGCTGGGGGGATTAGGGCTGAAGCCTGCACCAATCCCCTGGAACAGCCATTGCTTCGGCTGCTTTTGAGGATGAGCCCAGACCAAGCTCTAGTGTCACAGCGTGGCTGAGCTCACCTCACCCATGTGAGCATGCTTGCAGGAATGACTCCTGCTGCCACCCCTGTGCCACTCCCATCCGGCCCAGGAGCAGCTCCTTCCCCGCTTCTGTCACCTCCCCAGGGCAGCAGGCCATCTGCCCCAGCTCCAGCCAGGATGCCACTTTGCTGTCCCTTCTTGGGGGAATTTGACACAGCAGCCTGCACTAAGTGTGGGTGTTCACCCAGTGTCTCCCCATCAGAGCAAACATGCCCAGAGCTGTCCCAGCCCAGCCTAGGGGATTGCTTCTTCTAGTGGTTCTCTACTGACACGAAAGAAGGTTTTCAGCCTCAGTTTTACCTTTCAGGGTATATTCCCTGCCTAGAAAGGGAAATAGCCGTTCAGGCCATTCCCTGCACTGCCATGCTTGGACAGAGCAGCAGGCTGGGCTCAGCCCAGCCCGGAGATGCCTCTGCCAGGCAGCGACGTGGGTCAGGAGGGCTTTCCCAGGCCCACCAGAGGCAATGTCTGCTCTGTGTCCAGGAGCCCCAGCGCTTGTGTTTAGCACTGCTGGAAGGCCAGGAGGTCATGAGAACTTGTACAACTTTATTGGGGTCTGACAGAGCCCTGAGGAATCCCAGAGCCAGGGTGGGTTGGGCTGGAGGGAGGCTGGGAGCCCATCTCTGTGCTCCCCATGGGCTCCAGCCACCTCCTCCCACCCAGCAGGGCTGCCAGGCACCCACTGCAGAGGGGCTGTGGGGCAGGAAACCTCAGGGCAGCCCCGGCTGCTGGCAGAGCACAGGGATGTGGTTTCCAGGGCAGTACTCTTGCCCCCTGCCTGCCCCCAAGCTGGGCTGACAAACTCTCTGAGCACTGGACCCCAGTGCCCTGTGTGGGGTCATGAAGGCAGGAGCAGCTCAGGAGCCCACGGGCCCCAGCTGAAGGTACAGCACAGACATGGGAGAGATCTTCCCCCCTTCCTTCTGAGTAAGATGAACCCTCAGCCCCCAGCTTCCCTCACTGCAGCTCTGCCCTTAACCTGCAGGAGTGCAGCCATCTCCAGTTACCCCAGGAAGGCAGCTGGGGGCTCCTGAGCTGCTCCTGGCACAGCAAGCTCAGGCTGCCTGAAATAGTTTGGGCTTGTGGCACAGCACAGCAGTGCAGCCCCGGACCTGTCACCTGGAGCGGGGCCAGGCCAGTGGTGCTCCCCAGATCTGCCTGGTCAGACCCCTCTCCCGACCCAGAACACACCAGGACAGGGCTCGATGGGAGCTGGACACAGGAAGGCAAGGCAGCAAATCCCTGCCTGCGCTGGATGTGGCTGGGGATCCTGCAGGGAGGTGAAACGAGAAGGGATTGTCTCCAAAACTCTGCTGGGCTCAGCATTGCTTCCTTGCTGGAAAGCCAAAAATAGTCTCTTTACTCAGAAGAGACTGTAGGAGGAGAGATCTCACTCGAGGCACAGCCAAATACCTAGGAGGCCATGGGACAGACCCAGAGCAGCGTGGCTGCACTGAGAGGCACTATCAGACCCTGGAAAGGCAGCGGCCAGAGCTGAACCAGCCAATAACTCCATTGCCTCCAGGCACCTCGTCATGCCAAAGGTGCCAGAGGAACCAGTCTGTCTGGCAAGGGAACACCCCCACCCTGGCAGAGCTGGGAGCAGCAGCAAGCTGCCACGGCCAGCCCTCAGCTTGTGTCAGGCATTCAGCTCAGAGATGCAGCAGGAGGACTTTTTCCTGTCCATTGTAGCCTGGCCCGAGGGATATCTGGGAATCCCCACGGCAGCTCTGCTGTCCCTGCAGTGCCAAACGCAGAAGAGGCAGTGCCATTCCCTGCAGGGCTGCTGCTGCCTGCACTGTGGAACACCCAGCTGCTGCTGGGTAGGCTGGCACAGCGCCGGGAGAGCAGCAGGGCTGTGCCCTTGCCAGGGAGGGCTTTAGGCCAACTGCTCACACAGCAGCATTTCTGGGCTGGGCTGACTTACCATCTCCCTGTTCCTGGGGGTCTCACTCCCACCCCAGCACTTCTGTGGGTTGTTATTCCTGGAAAACATCCTAGAGACGCTTTCAATCATACCTTCACCCACTGACATTTATAGAGCTTCTCCCAGCAGCTGATGGACCTAATAGTGTGAATCTTCCCCCAGCCCCAGTCTGTTTTTGCCTTTCCCCCCATGGGGTTTGTCATTGCCCCAGTGCGTGGTGAGGGCTGAAGGCAAAGCTGCAGCTCTGCTGCCAACAGCTTTGAGCTCCTGGGCAGAGACCCATCCTGGCAAAGCTCAGTTGTACCCAGCTTCTGCAAACTCCTGTCTAATGCCCTGCCCTCCAACCCAATCCTCCTCTGGTCTCTCCCAGCCATCTCTCCTTCTCCCTTTGGGTGGAGGAGCTGCAGGCTGCCAAATCTTGCAATATTCAGACTATTTCTTAAAGTCCCAGCTCCTGAAATAGTGGGAAAACTTCAATTACCTGACCTCCTGCAGCTTTTGTGTCTTTAAGGAGTTTCTCATCCTTCTGCCTGCACAGAAAAAGCAGGGCCCAGGAGCTCGCAGCCCATGCCAGGGAGCAGAGGATGGGCACAGCACACAACCAGGAGGACCCAGGCTGCAGAGCAGTGGCTGTGGCTGCTCTGTGCCAGGGACACCCAGACCTGCCAGGCAGCCATCAAAAATCCCATAGGCGCTCATTCAGCTTCCCTCACCACCTTGAGAAGCCAGGGCAAGAGAAATGTGTAAGGGAGAGGGGCATGCAGGGCTGGGCTGGGGCTTGGGCAAGGTGTCAAGCACCCAGCCATGCTGGGGCCCAAAGCCACTGAGGGCAGCACATCCTCCTTGCTGACCCAGCAGCTTTTCCAGCCACAGGAAAACCCCTCAGTCCTCACCACAGCCCACTCCAGCAGTCTTCTGGGCAGGTCAGGCCAGCAGATCCTCTGGAGCAGCTCTGATCCAACCCAGATACCCACGGGCAGCACATACCACAGCTGTGAATGCATCTCCTCCAGGGAATTATTTTGGGCATGCCTCCGTGGGACACATGCCACACCTGAAAGCACTGTGAGAGTTCAGGCATCACCCATGAGCAATTTGTTCAAGACACCCAGAGATCTGCTCTGGGCAGGTCAGCACAATGAGGCAACACTTTAGTGCTCAGCTCACTGCTCCATAGTTGGGTGGGACTCTAAAATGAACTGGTATCGAGACAACTGACAACAAGTTAAAAAAAGTTATTCTACTAATTACCACTAGATTGGAAAAGATTAGCACTCTGAGCAACTTTGAGATGCTCATCAAGCATCAAACTAGTCTAATTACTCAAACTTATGGGGCAAAAGCTCTGTCGAGGCCCAAATCTCCTATATGAGGTGCACAAAAACCTACCAGCCTCACTCAGCACCAAATTCCTGTGCTGTTCCTGGCACACAACCCCTCCTGCCAACATTTCCATTTGGAGCAATTTGGAAGCATCCCGAGGACCCCCAGTCAGACTGAGGGTGTGGGACTACTTTGCCAAGGAACACAAACTTCAGCTTCTCCTCCAGGGTCACCAGCAGCAGGTGATGGACCATGAGCCAGAGGGGATGGGGGCTCTCTCATCCCTGCATGCTGCCAGGGTGACTGGGCCAGACAGGCCCCCTTCTCCCACCACCACCCCCAGACTGCTCGCCCCTCCCCTGCTCTGGCATCCTTCAAGAGCTCAGCACCAGGCACAGTGAGAAAGGCACAGTGCTGGCAGCTGGGCCACGCTGGAGTAAGAATGGGACATGAGGATAGAGCAGAACTGGTTTTATTGGAGGTGTCAAGAGCAGGAACAAGAACAAACCTACAGGCTCCCTCCTCAAGTGCCATCCTCCCCTCACCCACCACCACCACCACCACCACCACCGGGGCAGTCAGCATCACGTGTGCGTGCTACGAGACAACGGCCAAGACTTACACTTTGCTTCAGCCAAAAGCCAGACAAAGCCCCCAGCATCCCACTGTCACCCCCTCCTTGGTGACTGCGAGCTCAGCTTGGCCCTGCCGGGGCAGGGCAGGACATTCACCTTCCCCTCTGAGCAGGGATGAGTTTGCGTGAGATGTTGTGGTTAAGGGAAGTAGGGAGCACAGCTCCACCAGAGTGCCAGGGCATGTGACCTGGGCTGCAGCTCCCAGGGGACATCTCGGAGGAGCCCAGCAGAGAGCAGGCTGTGCAGCCTGAGCAGAGCTGCAACAGCCACAGGCAAAAAACGGCATCGCTGAACCCCAAAGGGCTGCGCTGCCCCCTCTCTTCAACACAAACCAAACCAAATGGGAGAGGGGTCAGAAGACACACCAGGAGGGGATGTGAGACAGGTCTGGAATGGCGTTTGGCTCTGCATCACTTGCCAGCCCGACGCTCCTCCTGGCGCTTGGTAAGGATGTATTTGAAGAACTCGTACACGGACCAGGCAATCGCCGTCGAGGGCATCTGAAAGATGACTCTGGCCTGGACCCCTCTGAAGTAGGCGGTCACCCCGCCCACCTGGTACACCGTCCTGAAGGCATTAGCCATGCCTGTGATGTGTCCGCTGATGTTGGAGCTCAAGGCCAGCGACTCCTGGGTGTTGAGCAGCGTTTTGCAAACGTCCAAAGGCGTAGTGGCGGCAGCAGCGACAGCCCCCGCGCAGGCTCCGGAGACCACGTGGGAGCCCGGGTTGTACTGTCTGTGGGGGTTGAGCTGCTCTTGCAAGAACTCGTAGGTCATGAAGTGAATGGCTTGGAAGGGGATGTTCATGGTGAGCTGGGTGGTGTAGCTGCGGTAGAAAGCTCCGGCCCCTTCGTTGCGCCACACAGCCCGCACACAGTCCATCACGTGCTGGTAAGGCGAGTTGTACATCTGCATCCTCTGCTTCACCACTTGGGACAGGCAGCAGCAGCAGCCAGGACCCAGGCACGGAGGGGAAGAGGAGAGAGAAGAGTAAACACAAGGCCAGGCTTGCTCCAACTGCTTGGAGTTGGTGACACTGGCCTAAGAGCTGAAGAGGGACAACTCGAACCACCGGTGCCCACGTGTCTCCAGAGAGGACTCCAGCCACTTCAATCTGCTGAGGCATCACTGCCACACACACACCACCACTATGAAGCCACTCACATGCCACAGCCCCAGGGAATATCCTGATACCCACTGCTTACAGTCCAGATCCACCCTTGCTCCCAAGCAACCGATGTTTCCCCATCCACTGCTGCAGGGCTATCACTGAGTGAGGAGAAACCCCTGGCATTTGGTCTCTTATTTCCCAGGCAGCTCTCGATCTGGATAAGACTGTCCCTCTCCTGCCACCCCCACTGCAGCCCAGAATAACCACAGCTCATTGCAGAGCCCACTAGCCAGGAACTGTGAGCAGCCACTGCCAAAATGCAGCCACTCTGGGCAAGGTTCAGAGGCCAAACCCCCCTAACAGATCCAAGATTGGGACAGGGGAGTCCAGAGCACAGCCTGCCGCTGTTCTACCTCCCCCTATCTCAATGTGACCATAAGGAGCTAAAAACGATGCGATGCTGAACTGCTACAGCCATGACAAGAGAAGCTCCATGACAGTGGTCTGGCAGCTGCCTGCTCCTTGGGGTCCCTGTCATGCAGTGGGCAGCCAGGACCTGTGCCCAGATCAGCTGGAGCCTGCACCATCACAAACCCTGCAGTTTTTAAGAGGGAAAAATACCTTCACGATCGGCCTTTCCTCACTGCTTCTCCTTCTCTCACCACTTCTATGGACTTAGGAAAATTACTAACTCCCAATGCTTTTTCCATATACTTCAGGGTCATCAAAATCAGCACCTTCCAGACATTTCACAAGATCTCCCTTCTCCCAACTTCTTTAGCATGTTTTTATACCCCACTCTTTTAATTCTCCTCTTGAACACAGGCCCACAACTGTACCACCTCTTCCCTAGACCTCAATACAGCAGTGCCCAGCTTCCAGACACTCAGAATGACTTTGGCACTGCCAGTCACATCTCTCTTGCCTTCTCTCCTGCTCCAGGTAACAGTCCCCAGCCAAACTCCTGGATGAAAGCCCATGCCCTCCCAGCTCCTCCTAAACTGTGGTTTGCTGTGCTCCCGAGTTAATCTCTTCTACCCACCCTGTCCATAACAGGCTGCCACCAGGGTCCCTAACTGGAGCCATGGGTCCCCAAAGAACCCCTGCAGTCAGGCAAGAACAAGAGCCCTCTCTGTGCCACAGAGGGGACCCAAGAGGCTGGGGCAGACCCTGATTCTCCCCTCCCCGGCAGGCCAGGACCACCATTACCTTCAGCAGGGTTCATGGCTGCATCGTGGAGCAGCGTTGCTACACACCCGGCTGCACCTGCAAAACAAGAACTGCCACATGTGAGGGGGGGAAAGGTGAGGGACCCTGGGACTCCAGCACAGCCCCAAGTCCCTGGCCCAGGCACAGGAGGAAGCCCCTGGAAAAGGTGAGATCTGAAGGCAGCCTCCATCTCCCTTCCAAAAGGCAGGCTGGTCCTCGGGCTTCCCACCCAGAGCGAGATACAGGAGGAGAGGGAGAAGATTGTGACAGGCTGCCATGTCCCATGGGGTGACCGGGACTCATCTGTGCCCACTCTGTGGGGGACAGGCCAATGCCACCAGCTGGCAGGGAGCCCTTAGGATGGTGAGCATCCCCACATCGCACGGAGAAGCCGCTGGCACTCCGCTGCATGCCTGCCAAGGGCGGAACGTGCCCTGCTCTCCCCTCAGCCCCATGCTCCCCCTACTGTGGCGAGTCCTTGAGGCGAGTAATGGGCACCATGGCGAGACAGGCTCCGAAAGCACGTGGCACTGCTGGGGCGAGCTCGGGCACTGCCAGCCCCCGGGGCCACGGCCAGTCCCAGCTTGTCTGCAGGCAGCTCCGCTCCACGGGCATCCTTCCGAGCCAGGGCCACTAACCTGCTTCAGCCAGTACCTGGCAGCGGCTCTGGCGGGCGCTCCCGGTGCCCGGCACCGTGCGGCTGGCTCACGGCTGCAGAGAGCACAGGGCTTTAGGACACCCGCGGCACCGCGACCCCGCGGCGGGACCTCCCCACCGCCAGCCCGCCGCTCCCGCCCCGCTCCCCCCGGCCGTGCCGGGGCCGGTACCGTTGGCCACATGGCTATTGCCCCCCGCGTGGATAACGTCGCTCAGCGTCTTTTTTAACTTTTCGTAGCAGGCGAAGTAGAGGGCGTGCGCCGGGCCGGCGCCGGTGGCCGTGATGTTGAGGCCGCGCATGGGCCGCCAGACGCCCTCGGTGCGGGCGATGCGCCACAGGGCCTCCAGCACGTTCCGGTAGCGAGCGGCGGGCTCCGGCTGCAGGCTCTGCATCCGCGTCTGCAAAACAGGGCGCGCCGGGCCGCGCGGCTCGTCAGACCGTGCCCGGGGCTCCCGGCGCGCCGCCCCCGCCCCGCGCCCCCGGCACCTTGACGCAGTCGATGGGGTACATCACGCAGTGCTCCATCACGCCGGCCACGGCGCCCGCCAGCATGTGCGTGGACACGGCGGCGCCCTGGGGCAGCGCCTCGTAGTCGGGGGCGGGCGGGGAGCGCGGCTCGGGGCCGCCCGGGCCGGGACCGGGACCCGGCGCCACCTCCGTCTCCGCGCCGCCCCGCCGCGCCCGGCCCGCGCCGCCGCCGCCGCCCATCAGCAGCAGCAGGACGCGGCCCGACTCCGCGCCGCCCCGCGCGCCGGGGCCCGCGCCCGCCCCCGCTCCCGCCCCCAGCTCCATCGCGCCGCCGCCGCCGCCGCCGCCGCCGCCGCCCCGGCCCGCGCCCGCCGCGCCCCGCGCCGCCCCGCCCCTCCCCGGCGCCCATTGGCCACCGCCGTCCGGCGCCCGCCCCTGAGCGGCGCCCATTGGCTCGGCGGGCCGCGCGCCGCCCACGCACGGCGCGCTCATTGGCCGCCGGCGCCGCGGCTCGGGCGCCGCCACTGGCCGGCCGCTTCCTCCGGCGCGTTCGGGCGCGCTGCCCGTTGGCCGCCGGGACTGCCCGCCCTGCCGGCCCTCGCAGCCCATTGGCTGTCTCAACTTCGCGCCCCGCCCTACCGCGCAGCGCATTGGCCGGCGCTCCCGCGACCTTTGGCCCGCTCGTCCCGCCTCTCCGGGGACCGAAGAGCCGCCATTGGACGGCGAGCCCGCCACTCCGGACGTCGGCGCGTGCTGTGTATTTGGGCGCCCGCGATTGGCTGGAAGCCTGCGCGTGCCGCCTCCCGGCGAAGGTCGGACGCGGGAGCAAGGGCGAAGCCGGGCACCGCCCCCGGCCGCGCGAGGCGGGGCGCGTCCCGCCCAGTGCGATTGGTCGTCGGGCAGCATGGGCGTGGCTCCAGCTGGGCGGGCGGAGCCGATTGGCCGGCGCGGCGCGGGGGGCGGGGCTCCGCGCTGCGGGGCGCGGCGGCGGCGGCGGGCGGTGACGTGTCCGCCGGTGCCGGCGGCCGTGCCCGCGGCGGCGATGCGCGGGCGGGCGGCGGCGGGCGCACATGGCCAGGTGAGCGGGGCAGCGCCGGGGGGTCGGGGCCGGCGCGGTGCCGGTGCTCAGCGGTGGTCTCTTCCCTCAGGGTCGGCGTTTTCTGCCTGTCGTGGCGCTCGGTGGGACCGTGCCCGGGGCCGCGGCAGCGCCCGGCTGCGCTGGGGCTCGCTCTCCTCTTGGGGCTGCTGCTGCTGCTGGCGGCCGTCGTGCCCCGCCGCTGGGCCGCGCCGCCCCGCGCCTCCCGGCGGGACGAGAGGTGAGCGGGGACGGGGCTCCGGGGAGCGGGGTCACGGCCGGCCGCCGGTGCCGAGCCCCGGTGCCGAGCCCCGGTGCCGAGCCCCGGAGCTGAGCCGCCGTGCCGCAGGTACCTGGCGCGGGCGGAGGAGCTGACGGCCACGGACACCGAGGACTCGTCCCTTAATTACGGCGTGGTGGTGGACTGCGGGAGCAGCGGGTCCCGCGTTTTCGTCTACTTCTGGCCCCCGCACAACGGGAACCCGCACGACCTGCTGGACATCAAGCAGATGAGGGACCGGAGCAGCCGCCCGGTCGTGAAGAAGATCAAACCCGGTGCGTGCAGCCCCTCTCCGGGCCGAGCCCCCGCTCGGACGGGGCGGGCTGGCTCACGGCGCCTTCCTCGCAGGCATCTCGGTGACCGCGGCAGCCCCCGAGCAGGCCACCCCGTACCTGCGGCCGCTGCTCCGCTTCGCGGCCGCGCACGTCCCGCCGCGGAAGCACCGGGAGACGCCGCTGTACATCCTGTGCACGGCGGGCATGCGGCTGCTGCCCGAGCGGTGAGTGCCCGCCCGTGTCAGGCGGGCCGGGATGCGCTGGCACCGCTCAGCCCCCGGGAGGAGCGGGACAGCTGCCCGCTCCTGCACCGTGCGGGAGAATCGGGAGTCCCGGGGGGAACTGAAAAGGAAACGGCGCGTTGTAGGGGCGAGTGGGAGGGGATGCGGAAGGAGGGTTTGAGCCTGCTGGGAGGGAGCTGAGAAAAGATGCTTTTGACTGAAGATCTCAAACAAAGAGATCTATTTTTCATCTCCAAAACATGCTGGCTGCAGCAGCAGAACTTGTGGGGTTGTACAGGGGCTGTAGTGTGGTGTGATTCCTGGTGTCTCCACCAGCATCAGTCCCTCTCCTGCACCCTTGCAGGCAGCAAGCTGCAATCCTGGAAGACTTGGTGACAAATGTGCCCCTGGAGTTTGATTTCCTCTTCTCCAAATCACATGCAGAAGTGATCTCAGGGAAGCAGGAAGGTAGGAGCTGCCACAAAGCACTGCTTGTTCCTCTTTAGTGTGTTGTTGTAATGACCTTTTCTGTCTTGTGCAGGTGTCTATTCGTGGATTGGCATCAACTTTGTCCTGGGGCGGTTTGATCATGAGGATGGTGAGTCTGGCTGCTGGTAGAACTGCTGGGAGGGTCTAGGCAGGGCATGCTGGACTTTGTACCAGTGCTGTAGCTAAGATCAACCTCTGGAGTAGGCAGCAATGCCTGACTCCTCTCAGAAGTGTGAAACTTTCCTGGACCTGGGAGGTGATCCTTGCAGGTGGCCCTGGGGGTCTGCCTGCAGTGGGGGAGGAGCACATGAGGCAGCTGTGGGGTGATGGTGGAAAGGAGAAGATGCTGCCCCAGGTCCTGCCTCTTGCTGACATGCTGCTGTGGGTTGCAGAGGAGGATGCAATGGTCACCGTAGCACTCGGGGACCAGGGGAAGTCCCTGGTTCGGAAACGAACAGTTGGGATCCTTGACATGGGAGGGGCCTCCCTGCAGATTGCCTACGAAGTGCCCGACTCCGGAGCCATCTCCTCCCCACAGCAGGTGCGTGTCTGGTCCCCCAGAGCAGCTCCTGCCTTCCCTGGATCGCTGCTGATCGTGACCTATCTGTGTCAGCAGGACGAGGCTGCTAAGAGCTTGCTGGCAGAATTCAACCTGGGCTGTGACGTGCAGCACGCTGGCCACATGTACCGTGTCTACGTCAACACTTTCCTGGGCTTCGGGGGCAATTTTGCCCGGCAGCGCTATGAGGAACTTGTGCTGAACCAAACCTATGCTCACAACCGGTATTGCTGCCTCACCTGGTGCTGCCCCCAACAGAGCATTGTGAAATGGGGTGCTGGTTCCTTCATGCTGTGCTCTCCCCCCTGGATTTGCCTCACGAGCTGCCTGTGGTGATAAGAGCTCCCACAGCCACGCTGGCAGCAGCTGGTGCCTGGGCTGGCACAGAGTGCTTGGCTGCTGCTGTTCTCCAAGCCTGGCAGGCGTTATCAGTGCCACAGCTCCCTGCCTTCCTCCTTCTCTCCTTGTGACAGGCTACAGGGAGGCCCCTCCTAGTGGCTTTTGGCTTTTCCTGCTCTGACTTCCCCATCTCCAGCACCGATTCACTCAGCACATCTTTCCATTGCATCCCCACCTCGAGCTCTCCTGTCTCCTGTCTCTCCTTTCCTTCCAAGAGCACTACACGAAGCTGTCGCCAGAGTTGGAGGCTTGGTGCCCAGGTAGTCCTGTGCCGGGAGCAGCCCCTGCCTCCAGATCCCCCGGGGCTGTGCAGAGGCGCAGATCCCCATGAGCTGGGGGGTGGGCTGTGCCTTGTTGCACCTTACAGGTGCTCAGAGCATGTAGCTGCAGGCCAGAGTGACAGATGTGGTGAGTTCACCCTTAGCAGGAGGTGGCAGGGCAGGCACCAGCTCTGCACGGTACAAGAGGACACAGCCTGGTCTGGTGCAGAGGGTATCTGGATGTGGGACAGGGCTAGATTAGGCTTTTGGGAGGTGGTATAGGACCCCCTGTGCAATTGCCATTTTTCCCTGGACTGTTTTCCAGCCTGCACAACCAGCAGACAGGGCTGACCCCCACGATGCCCTTCTTGGACCCCTGCCTGCCTGTGGGGCTGGAGGACACGGTGGTGAGGAGTGGCCAAACCCTGTACATCAGGGGACGAGGGGACTGGCAGGCCTGTGCCAAGCTGCTGCAGCCCCTCCTGGCAGGGTCCAATGGCAGCCACGCCTCCCTGGTGGAGACCTACAAAGCACCCATCGACTTCAGCAACAGCGAGTTTTACGGCTTCTCGGAGTTTTTCTACTGCACCGAGGACGTGCTGCGCCTGGGGGGCCAATACAGCGCTCCCACCTTCACCTCTGCTGCCCAGGTGGGTGCTGCCTCAGCCCAGGGGAGCTGGCCTGGCAGTGAGGGCGGTTCTCTGCTCTGAAGCCCAACTTCTCCTTCCCCCAGGAGTACTGCAGCCAGCGCTGGGAGGTGCTGACGCAGCGTTTCCGCGGCGGCCTCTACTCGGCGCACGCTGACCAGCACCGGCTGAAGTAACTGCACCTGCTGGGAGCTGCCACGGCTGCACCCCCTGGGGCCCTGGCTGGGGTGAGGGACCGGTGCAGTTGTTGGTGTCCGGCTGATGCTCCTGTGTGCTGCCTCTGCAGGTATCAGTGCTTCAAATCAGCCTGGATGTACCAAGTCCTTCACGAGGGCTTCCAGTTCCCGCTGGACTACCCCAGCCTGCGCACAGCCCAGCTGGTGTACGACCGCGAGGTGCAGTGGACCCTGGGAGCCATCCTCTACAAGACGCGATTTCTGCCACTCAGGTACCAGCGGCTGCCGGCTGGTGTCACACAGGGAAGGGTGGCTGGGGCAGAGCAGGAGTAACTGCGCTGGGTGAGGGCTCTGCACGGACCCTGGCGGTACCTGGCGCATCTCGTGGCCAGTCCTGACGTTCCTCTCCACAGGGATCTCCGGCAGGAGAGCATCCGGCAAGCACACGCCTCCTGGCTGCGCCTCTCCTTCGTCTACAACCACTATCTGTTCTTTGCCTGCATCCTGGTCGTGGCGCTGGCCATCGTCCTCTACCTCCTGCGGCTGCGCCGCATCCACCGCCGGCAGCTGCGCTCGGCCCAGCACACCCTGCTCTGGCTGGACAAGGTGGTGGTGCCGCTGGGCCAGGGAAGCGTGCCGTGATGCCAGAGGTACCCAGCATCCAGTTGCACCAGCAGAACTAGGACTGGCTGACAGCCTGGGCTCTGAGAGCTTGGACTCCTTCTCAAAGACCATCTCAAAGTCTGCACTCCATCGCCGCTGCAGCAGAACCGGAGTCTGTGGGCTGAGGCAGCTACAGACATGAGAGCTTTCCTCTCCACCTTGCCCCAGTCCTAATCTTTGCATTCCTTGGCCTCTGGCCTTTGCCTCACAACATGGTGTAGAGCAAAGTCCTCTGCCACCAGCAGGCTCAAGGCTGCAGCCCTGGCAGATCCCTCAGATAACAGGACACTACTGCTGAGGCAGCCAACCCAGGGCTCTGGCCTGAAGTACTGAGTCACCCCATGACTCAGCCACCAGTTTGCTGAGCAGCCTGGTGAGATGCTGTGGTTCATCACCTGGGGTGGCCTTCTGCAGGCCCTGGCAAGCCTGGGGCTGGGAGAATGGCAGGCACCAGCTAAGTTACTGCAGGAACAAGGTAAACCGTGGGTTCCACCAGGCTGCTCTGCCCAACCTGGCCCCTCTTGGAGTATTCCTGAAGGGGTGTCCTGCTCTTTGCTATGTCTTCCCTCTGAGGACAATCCTAGTCCTACCCAACATCCCAGACTGAGCCCTGAGGGCTCACTGATTGATTTTTGAGGCACCACCAGAGTGGGCTGCCTTTCCTTTCACACATGCATTCCCTCCTGGGCACAGCTGCCCTGTGCTGTGCCGGGCACTGGTGTCAGGACCTGTGGTTCTTTACCCTGTGAGGGTGGGCTGGGCCTGCCCCTGGGAGAGTCCAGCCCAGCTCACGGCCCCAGGACAGGCCAGGGCTGAGCTGTGCACACAGGCACAAACATTCCCCGGGGCTGGAGCCCCACTGATGGTCCAATGAAGTTTGTCACTGTTCTGAACTCTGTTCCATTCCTGTAGCAATAAACAAACCCCTTGAGCCATCCAGCACTGTCTCAGTTCCTAGTGAGCAGCTCCCAGCAGCGATGGCCCCTGGCTGGTGGCATGGCTGGGTGGCTGCACAGCTCTGCTGCTGCTCCCTGCTGCCACAGTGGGCTGATGGAGCCCCTTTCCTGCCTGTATTCTCTGATTCCAGCAGGACTGAGCTTAACTGAGCTGGTAGCAGCAAGGGGAGCTCTGATCCAAACCAAACTGTTGGGATCCTTGGAAACAGCATCCTTTGCTGCCCTCAGTTTCCTAAGAGGAAAAGCCTGTCATCTCAGAGCTCTCCCAAGATGTTGGTCTCTGCTTTTTACCTTATTCCCCACCTGAGTCTTGGCTGCCTGGCAAAGAGCTGAGCTGCTCCAGAACCATGGAAATGGCCCCAGCAGAGCTGCAAGAGGCTGGGCAAGCACCCAGTTCTCTCTAGCACACACAGTTCCCTCCCTGTGACCCTGGTCCCACAGCTTGAGCACACAGGTGGCATCAAGGATAAAACTTTCCATGCATCAGTGTGCTGCCGACCTCCTGCCCAACAGCTGAGGATCCCAGCCTTGTTCCCATGGTGCAGGAACAGGGCTGGGGAAAGGAAAGGTGGCTGAATAAGGCCAAGACTCTTGTTCAGCCTCAAAGCAGCAAGTGACTCAGACCCCAGCATGACTTAATAGAAAAAGGATTTATTTCCACAACACAAGTTAAACGACACAAATAAATAAATACAGATAAATTATCTGATAAATAAGGGGAAACCTGAAACACAATGCCCTGCTTGGCTCTTCTCAGAACCTGGACCCATCTTGTGGTGGAGATACCCAAACACTGCTGCAGCTGCCTCACTGCTCAGGTGGGAGACTGCCCTCTTTTCATCCTGCCAGCAGACCCCAACACCTCCCTTACCACACCCAGGGGGGTCTGCATGCTCCTCCAGGGTTAACCCTTTGTTCTTCCACCCACAGCCAGAATCTGCCTTAGCAGGGACCACCCCCAGCACAGGGGACTGATCACGGGGGATGCAATGGCTCCTGTGTTCTCATGCAGACGGGCAGCCAGTGGATGTAATGACCAGGGACAGGGCAACTAGTTGGGCAGCTTGGGCTACGAGCAGGGGTTTCACGTGGGGGCTAGGGCTGAACACAGCAGGAGGGCAGGACAAGCACTGCTGGGACAGGATCTGCTGGCACCACACAAAGGTCCCTCACAGGATGGTGCTCAGTCACTGCAGCACTGGGCCAGCTGAAGGGATCTCTCCCTGGCAGCGTGGCTGCTCCTAGGGCTGGATTAGTAGGCCCTCATCCAGGGATGCTGCCTGCCGTGCTTGGGGCCCAGCCATCCATTGGTCCAGGCTGCAGTGCTCCAGGTGTGCTTGGGCAGCCGGTCCAGCCTCTGTCCAGCACCTCTGGGGGCTGCTTGGTACAGGAGGGTAGAGGCTGGAACAGCTACAAGAGCTGGGAGAGAGAGGAAGGAAGAGAAGTTAGCAGCAAACCTCATTCATGAGGGAGCTCCCACAAATTTGAGAACTACAGTGCTGGATTTGCTCAGGCCCAGCGCACAGCCAGCAGCCCCACACTGGGACCAGCTCACCACAGCCACAAGGCACAGAAACTAAACATTTCCCCCAGCCCAGCAAGGGCTGAGCTGCAGCTCCCTCCCCAGCACATACAGGCTGCAGGGACACGTGCCCACTCACGGTGATGGATTTGATGGGGGTCTCTGCTGAGGCGCCAGCTCCCAGGCACTGCTCACTCCCAGAGGAAGCGCACGTACCAGATGGTCTCGTTCTTCAGCTGCGGCCCGAACAGGGGGTTGGCCTGGGCCAGGATGGCGATGAGCCAGCTGCACAGGGACAAAACCCCGTCAGACCAGGCACCGGGAGCGGCTGCCGCCCCGGCAGTGACGGGCCCGGAGGGAGGCGGGCCGGGCACCAGCCTCCACCCAGGGAGGAAGCCGGGCAGCAGCCCCCGGTGTCGGTGGAGGCAGCGGGGTGGGGGAAGGCCCGCGGTACTCACAAGAGGTAACAGCACACGGCGGTGGTCACCAGCATCGTGATGATCACCCTGCGGAGACACCGCCGTTAGCAGGGCAAGGCCCAGCTCCAGAAGGCCCGACCGCGGCACCCCCCGAGCCCCCACTCACCCGCGGTTCGGGCCCTTGGGCACGAACCAGGGGGCGGCGATGCCCACGAGGCCCCAGAAGGCGGAGAAGAGGACGAGCGGCAGCGCGAAGCTGTGCGCCGTCATGGCGGCTCCGCTCCGGACTGCGCCCCGCCCACTGCCGCGCCGCGCCGCCAATCCGCGCCCGCAGCGCGCCGCGCCGGCGGCACCGCCCGCTCCCATTGGCGGATCCGCTCGGCTCGGCCCGGCTCGGCCCGGATCCGCTCGGCTGGGCCCGGATCCGCTCGGCTCGGCCCGGATCCGCTCGGCTCGGCCCGGCTCGGCCCGGATCCGCTCGGCACGGCTCGGCTGGGCCCGGATCCGCTGGGCTCGGCCCGGCCCGGCCCGGCCCCCGCAGCCCTCGCTCCGCCAAGGAGCACCCAGCAGACACAGCCGCGTTACAAAGCTCCTTTATGTTACACAGCTCGCACTCACACCCGCCGCCGCCTCCCGCGCCAGCCCGGCTGCGGGCACATTGCCCGGGGCCCGGCCGGCCCGGGGCTCCCCGAAGGGCCGTCCCGCCGGTGCGCTACTTGGGAACTCTCCGGAGCTCGCTCATGAGCCACAGCGCCACGCTGAGCAGCGCCAGCGAGCCCGACTGGTGCGTGGCAGCCACAGGCGTAGGGACGTAAAGCAGCAGGGTGCTGATGCCCAGGCCCACCTGCCGAGAAGGGAGAAGAGGTAAGAGCAGGTGTGGATGCACCACGGACACCATTCCCAGCACAAAGGGTGGTGTTAGAAAGGCTCACGGCCACACGTGAGCCACCCCAAATTCAGTGTGCATGCAGTATGGTGAGGTGTGGGGTCTAGGCAGCTCCACCTGTCAGCTCCCGACTCTTGGAGCCAGCACAGATCCAAGTGGGGTCAGGTCTGCCCTGTGAATGTGCTGCAAAGGAGTAGGAAAAAAACAAGGGCAGTACCTGCATGTAAGCTACGGCCAGTAAGGAAGTCACAGCCATCCTGGTCCTTCGAGGGAGTGGGATTCTCCTCGAGAAGAGGTACAGTGCTGTGACAGCTGTGACAGAGGCAATTCCCTGCAGAAGGGAAGGGAAACAACCACCCTTCAATGAAAACTCAAGGGAAATGGGAGCAGTGGCCTTTGGCTGTGCCTTCCATGCAGTAAAAGAAATTGTGTGAGAAGTATTTAACTAAAGAAATGTATTAATGGCCATGACCAAATCCTAGAGCTCCCACACCATCAGGTTAACAACCCCGAAATTTAAGTGAAGTTACAGAGACTTTTAATTTCCTCCAAATGAATGCTTTACTTTTCAACAGCTTCTCCTCCTTAATTCAAGTCATTAGAGATTGTGTCTGCCCTCTCCCCAGCTGCCACCTTGACAACTGAAGGTGGAAGCTGTCATCTGGAAAACTGATCTCATTTCCACCACTCAGCTGTAGCTCACCAGCTTAATCTTGCTTGCAGGTCACCCAAGGTGATCCAGCTTAATCTTTCTTTTTTTAGTCTTAGCCACAGCTTAGTTCACAGCAGTGCAGCCAGTGGTATTTAATATCCGGATTGCTGTAACTGGCTGGGATACATTCACGGGGCACTACTGTGCAAAACAAGTTCAGAAATGCTGCAGGAAGCATTCAATATCAGGATTTCCAAGTTTTATTTCACACAGCTTTCCCAGACATTTCAATAGCAAGGCTACCCCACACTGTAGCTCGTGTTATGGAAAAGGAGAATCAGAGAAACAAAGTGTGTTACTTGCGCAGGAGGAAGACCTCCTTAAGGAAGAAGGCCACACTGAAAATAAGAAACAATGCTAAACTTCCTCTTCCTGCAGAAGCAAACTGGTAAGACGCTCTCAGGCCCTTTGGACACCCTAGAAATCACTCAAGCTGACAGAACCACAGCCCAAAGAAGACAGCTTGGCTGCAGGAGGCAACCAAGAAGCAGCCCAGACATATCAGGAAGACAGCACTTACCAAGATCCTGTGATCAAACTGTACAGTTGTGGGATTCTCAAAGATATTTCTCAGCACGGGGGAGAAGGCAAGGAGATCGTCTGGGATCCAGCGCTCCCCCATTTTGGGGAAGGAGTTGTACACAAGGCCAGCATCCAGCCCTGCCACAAAGGCACCTGCAGTTCCAGAGCAGAAAATGACAGTAGGCAAAGGTGTCACTCCAGGATGCACAGCTCTCATCCAAGAGCTCAGCTTGATCCTGAATTTCTTTCAGCAACATGTACAGAGATCACGCAGCACAGGAAGGCTGGAAGGTGCCTCCCCTCCTGCCCAGGAAAGACCAGTGAGGAGGTTCTTGACTGTAACATCCCTGACAGCAGCAGTTTTCCCACAGAACAGAAGGAAAAAAAAAAACAAAACAAACCAGCAGAGAGGAATGAGTCACAAACTGGACAGCAGAAAGAGCTTTACCTGAAATGGCAGTAAGAAAAATGAGAGCTGTAGTGCCATGAGCATATTGTCTCAAGCGAAGGAGCTGCTTGGTTTCTGGCAACTGTAAAATAAAATAAATAAAAGAAAAAAAGAAAAAGAAATAATCAAAGCATTTCCAGTGCTGTTGGCAGCAGCTGAGAAAAGCCTTCACCACATACACAGGCCAAGGGGTTGGCCTATGTTTTAGAGGGGGATTTTACAGACCACCACACAGCAGCCATGCTCCAGTGGTCTCTCAAAACCACAGCTAATCAAGTCCAGCTCTGTGCAGAAACTGAAGTGGCCCTTGGACAGTTACTGGCACAAATAATTTACCCAGCCAGGCACACCCCTGGCTGAGCTTCCACAATTTCTGAGACTCATCACTTTTGACCCAAACAGCAGGAGCCAAAGCAAGTGTTCCATAGCCAAGAAGTTTACAGGATGGGTATTTGTAACACTGTAAGTATTGGATCAGAGTGAGGAACAGAGACCACAAGAGAAGCACCATCAGCCTTCACATCACAGCCCAGCCCCGTGAACTGACACTGCCCTGACACACAGTGCCTACCTTGTGCTGTGGGAGCAGCACAGACAGCCCTGTCCACAGGCTGGCGCAGTAGAGGAGCAGGGCAGAGCCCAGGTGTGCTGCCAGACGGTACTGACTGACCCGAGGGATGTCGTACGAGTCTGGCTTCTCTTCCAGCCCACTCTTCACCATGTACCATCCCAGCAGCCCCTGACAAAACACGAGAGGGCTCAGAGCCACACAGCACAGCAGCGACTGCTAAAATGGGATAAATATTAGGGGCAAAGCAACTTGTTTCCTCTACTTTCAACTAGGTGCCAGCACTGACACACTGCCATGGCACCACTGATACCACTGTCTTAGCTATGCTGAATCAGAAGGTATCAAACTGACAGAAGGCAGGTTTAGATCCGATATTGGGGAAAAAATCTGTGCTGTGAGTGTGGTGGGCACTGGAACAGTTTCCTAGAGAAGCTGTGGATGCCCCATCCCCGGCCAGGCTGGATGGAGCTCTGAGCAGACAGGACCAGTGGAAGGCATCGGGGGTTAGAAGCGGACAGGACGGCGTTTCGGGCGGTGCAGTGGCACGCAGAGGGGGCGGGCTCTCACCTGGAAGCAGACGAGCCCGCAGAGGGCGAGCACGCGGCCCTGCAGGGCCCGGCTGAGGCAGCCCCGGCGCCAGAAGTAGGCGGCAGGCAGCAGGTAGGCCAGCCCCACGGCCCGGCCCCACATGCGGTGCGAGTACTCCATGTACCAGATGAACTTGAACTCCGGCAGCGTCATGTCGTGGTTCAGGCTGTCGAAGGACAGTAAAGCCCCTGTCTCACAGCCCCCGCTGAGCTCTGCACGAGCCACCCCCAGGCAGGCTCTGTGTGCCGTCCCAGGGACCTCAGAGAACATTTCCCTTCTTACAGCAGGTCTGTGGGTGGCTCAGTGCCAGGAGGGCTGCTCTCAGCCCACCCTCCTTCCACTTTGGCACACTCACATTTTAAACTCTGGGAACTGCTGGTACTTCTGGAACTCGGCCTCCCACTCCTGCTGCGTTCGGGGGGGCTTCATCTCCTTCACCAGGTGCCAGTCGACCATGGACAGGCCTGACTCTGTCAGCCTGGGAGCAGAGACACGAGCAGGCAGTCAGCACATCTGCTGAACTGAAGCGAGGGCTGTGGGCTGCACAGCAGCCCGGGAGCTGGGACTCTGATGGTCCTTGTGGACCCTTCCAAGCCAGGACATGCTGTGGGGTTCTAGGATATGTCTCAAACTCCCTGTTCAGACAACCCTTCAGCTCAGAGCTAGGAGCAGGACGGAGCTCAGTGTGTGAATGAGCACACCTGAAATGGCGACAAACGCGTGAGAGCTGCCCCGCAGTGGCATGCCCAGAGCAGAGCAGCCTGTGCCCGGCAGCCCAGCGGGGCAGCACGGCAGCAGCTCTGCGGGCTCGCTGCCTGCGGGCACAGCCGCGCGGGGTCACACGGACGGACCGGGGGTGCGGCGCTCACCTGGTGACGCCGCCCAGCACCACGGCACCGGCCACGGCGCCGCTGCAGGCCAGCAGCCATCGCCCCACGGCGGGCGGCGGCGCGGCGGGCTGGGGCGCCTGTTGCAGCAGGCGGCGCGGGAGGCGGAGCGGTGCCGGGAGCGGTGCGGGTGCCGGTGCCGTTCCCGGAGCCGCTCCCGGTGCCGCTCCCGCCCGCAGCAGCCGCCGGGCCCCGCCGCGCGCCGCCCGCAGCATCCCGAGCCACGCCGGAAGTGTCGCCGCCGGAAGCGCGGGACGAGCGCTTCCGGCCCCGCCCGGGCGTCGCCATGACGATCGCGCGGCGCGTGACCGGCAGCGCGGAGCAGCGACCCCCGCGCGCCGCCAGCGCAGGTGCTGAGGGCGCGTGCGGGACGGGGGCGGGGCCCGCGCGGCGGCGGGGGCGGGGCCGGGGCGCCCGAGGGGCGGGGCCCGCGCGCGCCGCGCGCCGGCGTGGGCGCGCCCGGCTCGCGGCCCGCGCCTCCGCCCGCCCGCGCGCCCGCCCGCCCTCGCGCCGGCGGGGGGCGCGGGCCCGGGCCGCGAGGGGGCGGGCCCGGAAGCGCGAGCGGGGGGCGGGGCCCGGGGCGGAAGCGCGGCCGGGCGGGCGGGCGCCATGGCGCGGCCCGCGGTGACCGCGGCGCTGCCGCCCGGCAGGCATGGACGATGGGTTCCTCATGGAGGTGTGCGTGGACTCGGTGGAGTCCGCCGTCAACGCGGAGCGCGGAGGTAAGGCCCGGGGGCCCGGCGGGGGGCGGCGCGGGCGCGGGCGGGCCGTTCTGACGCGGCTCTCGGCAGGTGCCGGGCGGATCGAGCTGTGCGCCGGCCTCGTGGAAGGAGGGACCACGCCGAGCATGGGTGAGCCCTAAGCCTAACCCTAACCCTAAGCCTAACCCTAACCCTAACCCTAACCCTTGCCTCGGCGCCCCGGGGCGCGCGGCCGCGCTGAGCCGCCCGTCCCGCCGCAGGGCTGCTGCAGGTGGTGAAGCAGTGCGTGCGGGTGCCCGTGTTCGTCATGATCCGGCCCCGCGGCGGCGATTTCCTCTACTCGG
This sequence comes from Passer domesticus, assembly GCF_036417665.1. Lineage (NCBI taxonomy): Eukaryota > Metazoa > Chordata > Aves > Passeriformes > Passeridae > Passer > Passer domesticus. The sequence continues at coordinate 44,497,911 of NC_087481.1, read as the reverse complement.
ACCGCGAGGTGGAGGTGATGAAAGCCGACATCCGGCTGGCCAAGCTGCACGGCGCCGACGGGCTGGTGTTCGGGGCGCTCACCGAGGACGGGCGCATCGACACCGAGCTCTGCACGGCGCTGCTGGGTGAGGCTGCGCCGGGCCCTGCCGGGGCCGCAGCGCTGCTGCCGGGCTTCGGCCTGAGCGTCCTGTCTGCGGCCTTGCCGCCTCTTTCCTCCGTTTTCCGTTCCGTTTCCTGCCGTACCTGTGAGACATTCAGTACTTTAGGAGCTTTGCAGGCCGAGGGCCACAGCCCCAAGCCACTCACACACAGTTTGAGGACACCGGGGTCATAATGGCAAAGTGTAGGAGGGCTTAGGTGAGCTGCTTTGACCTGTTGAACTCTCTCTCTTGTTTTCTTTGTCCTTTGTTCTCCTCCTTATGTCGTTGCTACAGGTGTCTAGGATGTGTCTTCCTGGACTTTGGCCTTGCACGGCAGTTTGTCTTCATTTTTCTCTCTTAACACACCCAGGGAGAAAAGATTACAAGAGAGAGGTGTGAACACAGGAAAAGCTGCTGAAGCTGCAGTGGGAGGCTGTTAGCCCAGACCACAAACATGCAGAAGGAAATTCTTTCTTGCTGCATGTTTTTTGGGAGCTGCAGCCAAAGCTAAAGAGGGCTGGGCCACACCACCCTGGTGGTGTGGTGTTGAGGTTCTCATACAAAGGTGAATGTTCTGTAAGGGGTGCAGCAAAGGAAAAGGGTCTTGCCAGGACTTAGCAGGGAGCATGTGGATATCTTTATGTAGAAATAAATAAGCTTTGCTCAGTAAGTAGAGGACCTCTGGTGAAGTTTGCTGTGGTCTGAGAGCAGAAATTGTAGGTAGTGAGAGAAGTCACAAAAATCAGCTCCCCTGCTTCCAAAGAGCAATGGCCCTGGCCTTTCCCCAGGTAGATGACACAAATTCCCTGCTTCCTTCCTGCTGAGAAAGTCATCTGTGGTGGGAATGAGGGTTCTGCCTGTGCCAGGTAGGATGGGGGATTTTGGGGTTACCCATAGAACCAAAGGTGTGCTGCTTTCTCAGAGGGCAGAAGAACAATTCCCCGCGAAACATCCTGGGTAAAGAGCATTGTTCCCAGCAAGCACGGGGACTCTCTGCGCTCCCCAGGAATGGCTTGAGAAGCCTTTGCCCTCTTCCATGCCAGGTATGTCCCTGGTTCTAGCACAAGGGACTGTACCAGCCTGACTGACCACATGTCCTCCTCTTGCAGCCGTGTGCCGGCCCCTGCCCGTCACGTTTCACCGCGGTGAGTTCCCCGGGCAGGGTCCAGCCTGTGTCCCACTGCCGGGGAAGGCGGGGCTGCCAGGGGGCTCAGCTTCATCTGCTTTGGTTGTTTTTGGAGAGGGAAAGCTCTGCAGGCTGTGCTGTTCCCCACAACAGGGGGGTGCAGGGGGCTCAGGTTTGGGAGCTGGCTCATTGCCCTGGGACAGAGGAGGTGTCTGAGGAGCCCAGTGTGGTGTCCCTGGCACTGCTGCAAGGGGAGTGTTACACTGAGGGGCTGTGAATGCAGGGTGTGAGCAGCACCCTTCCTGTCACTGCCTTTGGGGGAGCTGGCTGAGGGACAGGGCTTGAGCACAATGAACGGTTTCTGAGCTGTTGTTCTGTCCCTCAGCCTTTGACATGGTGCATGACCCTCTGGTGGCACTGGAGACCCTGATTTCCCTGGGCTTTGAGCGCGTGCTGACGAGTGGCTGTGACAGCTCAGCACTGGAAGGATTGTCCTTGATTAAGAGGCTTGCAGAACAGGTGAGTGCTTGCTGTGCTGGGTTACTGGCTGCTCCCTGGCACTGCCTGCAGGCTTTATGGTATCCCTCCTTTCTGGGAGGGACTTCTGTCGAGGAGTGCTTGCCTTCCCTCTCTTGCTTGGCTTTAATCTGTTTCCCCAAGTCCGTGTGGGCTGGGCCCCAAAGTCTCCCACAGCAACAACTGGTTGGGTTCTTGCTTGCAGATTCGGGGAGGGTGGTGGGAGTTGGTTTAAACAGCTGGCATGATGAGCCCACACAAACAGCAGAGTGAGGTCCCTGCTGAGTGTCTCACAGTTGCTTTTAGGAAAGTGCAACAGGTGAGGTAGCAAGGTGGGATGGAGAGGTAGGAGGGAATGGTGACAGGTTGTCTTAGCTGTAACTGCAAGTTCTTTTCCACTTTTCATTTTAAAATGTGAATAGTACAAAAAAGATGGATGAGAGCACACAAACTGTTAACTGTGGTGACATCCATGAGCTTATGGAAAGTGCTGCATGTGAGGTTTCTTTGCTGCCTCACAAATGCACATGTGCATGTGGTCCTCAATAATGTCACTGACATGTACGTTACTCTTCTTTCAGGCAAAGGGCAGAATTGTGGTGGTGCCAGGTAATGTTTGTCATCTGTACCAGGTCCTGCAACCCTTAGCCTTTCCTTGCTAGCCTCCTTGCCCTGGATTCCTTGCCCTGGAATCCACTTTCTGATCTGGCTTTCTGAGCCAGCTGTCAAGGAGGAGCAGCTCCTGTCCTGGTGTGAGTAAAGGCCATGCAGCCTGCTGGGGAGGGCAGAGCCCTGCAGCTCCTTGCAGGATTTGGGGACAGCTCTAGATCTGTGGGAGAGCATGAGCCAGGGCTTCTCCAGTCCCTTTCCACATGTCCTTGTCCCTGTTGTCCCAGGGGCTGTTTTTTCCCCATCAGTGTATATGGCTCCTGTCCCTTAGTGGTGAGGTCCCGGGGTGGTGTCAGGTCTGGAACAGTGTCACCTGCTCGGTGTGTGACATCGGGCTGGTTCCCACCAGGAGGTGGCATCACGGAGCGCAACCTGCAGAGGATTCTGGAAGGCTCCACTGCTTCTGAGTTTCACTGCTCTGCTCGCTCAGCTCGGGACTCAGGCATGAAGTTCAGGTAACTGATGGCTTACGTTTATTTTTTAGCAGAACTCTATGAGGGAAAGGCTAATGAATGTGAGCATGCATTTGTAGAACTGGCATAAATTTCAAACAGCTTCCTGAGTGCTAGTTGTGCTTTTATGTTTGGGGTCATGGTGCCTGATACTGTGTTCTGCAGTGTATGAATCCAGCAGTGCTCCTCACGTGGACATGAATTCCATGCAGAACCAGATCCTTGGGACATTTCTCTTGCTACTGCCCCCCCTAGGAGTTTTGAGGGCACTTGGGAAGGCAGGTTGTGGTACAGTTGCTTTAGACTTTTAACATAAGCATGTAGGATTTGGCAAGCCAGTGGGATGTGCTTCTGAAAATTGAGTGAGGAATGGGTTATATTTGTCCATAGGTCTGCACTTCTTTGGATTATTGTTCTTTTTATTACTGTCTCAGCTTTGGTTTGGGTGGCACCAACTTTGGCCAATGCTGAAGCTAGGGGAAATATGGGGGTGTCTTTCTTGGTGGATCTTACTGGTGTGTATCCCCAGCAGGTCACACTAATCACTGGTTTTCCTGACAGAAATCCCAACGTTGCCATGGGAGCGTCCTTCTCTGCCCCCGAGTACTCCATCAAGGTGGCAGACGTGGCCAAAGTGAGGACCCTGAACGCCATTGCCAAGAACATTCTGTAGTGGAGGGCACCGTGCTGGGCAAGAGCACAGACTCCAGGGTGTGCCCTGGCACACGGGCTGATGGGCACTGCTTCATCCTCAGGCTGCAGAGGATGTGCACTGGGTGATGGAGCCTCACACCTCTTCCCTTGGCTTCCCCTGAAGTCCCTGGCCTGGAAACTTATGTTGGCCATTTTAAATAAAAGGACTCATTTCCAGATGTTGCAGCAGCAGCTGTTGGGCAGCATTTGGGAGGAAGGGAGGTGAGCAAGCAGGGGGACTGAATTGTATAGCACTGCATGTGATTGTCAAATAAACACTGCAGCTGCCCCCCCTCTCACTGTGCTTTTCTGGAGTTTATTTATGTTTTCAGGTAAGACCATGACCCATGTTGCATGGTCTGAATTAGGACCCTGCTGTGCCAGAGAATGCAATCACATCCAGAATGCCAGGGTGGGAAACACCTTAGCCACAGCTGGGAAACAAGGCCTGCTGTGGTCAGCCAGTAGCACAGGTGGGGGTTAGCAATGCAGCAGCTGTAAGCACCTGACTGATCAGGTGAGGAAGCTGTGAGCCATCCTGGGCTCTGGGTCCTCAGTGCTTGAGGTGGGGTTGGTGTATGAGATTTCCTGGGAGGACAAGCTGCTTTTTTAAGGGAGTTTCCAGGTCCTTGTCCCAGCATAAACTGCTTGTTTTCCAGATAGTGTTTGGGGAATGTGCCTGTTGGGTCATTGCTGCTTAGTCAGGATTAAAGCCTCAGACTCAGTTTCTCTGTAAAACACCCAGTGAAAGATTTAAATGGTATCAGAGGGTACATTTGAAGAGTAGGGACCTAGAAGTAAAGCACCTTTATCCATGCTGCCTGCGCTTCTGTAAAATATCACAAAGCTGAAGAGAATCCCTCTGACAACCAAGACAGTGGACCTCAGGAAGCAAATGCAGGGTACAGATGTCTCTTCCCATCTTGGCAGTAGCTTACAGCCTGTGAGGATATATGGAAAAAATGTGCTACTTGACAAGGTGGCAGCACCTTTGTCACCTTGAATAGAGTCACATTATTGAAAATCTATCATCAAGACTACGTATTTTCAGTTTAAAGGCGCATCCACTTTTTCACATTGATCCATCAAAGGTATTGGTGTCTCCCAAAACACCTTAGGAACTTAAGTTCTTAACAGAGGAGCTGGGAAGGGAATGACTGCTTAGTGCTGGTGTCAGAGCCTGCTTCAGCACTGACAGATGAGCGGGCTGTAGGAAGAATCCAAACTTGGAAAATGTGATTAAATTTATGATTATGGTCAATATAGAGAGTTCATAACAGTTCATGGCTTATGTTGAGATTTTATGAGTCATGGTCGTGATTATGATACTGGTAGCTCAATTAAGATCAGGCTACCAGTACCATAATCATGATAATTAAGGTGAGAACATTCTGCTGACCAAGCTGCCTCAGGTTTTTGAACATGGGGTGAGAACATGACAAGGCAAAAAAAGTCTTCAGAGAAGATACGAGCAGTGAGGGCTGGAGGAATTTGGTTGATTGCCTGGCAGAGACCTTTGGATCAGACCCTGTGTGAGACAGGCATGAATCAATGCCTAGTTTTGAAAAGCTGTAACGTGCTGTGAAACAGATGGCTAAAGACAGGGGAGCACAGGGAAGCTGTGGTATTGCTGGCCAAAGAGGTGCTGCTTAGCAACCTTGGTCCCAGTGGATGTTTTCTGGGTATTTTAGTGGAGGAACATTTATGGAAGGAGCTGAAGGACAGTAAAGCTTTCTAGGTTTTTAGGAGGAGCATGCCCCAGCTGTGAGGGTAGAGAAAGTGGGTTATGCTTGCTTTGAACATCAAAGAGAGGGAATCCTGTGCTGAGGGCCACGCTTCAACTCTGTTAGACCAAAGCCAGGGTGAGGATGAACTGTGACCTGTACTAAAAACAGACAAGCAATGGGATGGGGCATTATGTAGGAAGGTCATAAACAAGTGGGCCCCTTGGCAGCAGTGCTCCAAGTGGTTTTGAGCAAGGCCAGAGGACACCTGTGCCAGTGCCAGACAGAAGAACCACATCAGCAGTCCAGATGGAGAAGGGCTGAATGACTGCTCCATTCACTTCTTACTCATTGCATCAATTTATAGCTCTCAGGAGCAGTGTATTGGTTCTGGCCTGGAGGACGTAGCACTAGGGGTAGTTTTATTTACAAAAACATGTGGATTTAATCAGAGAAATTGCTAATAATTAACCACTGAGTTGGACATTGAGCCTTTCTTTGGTATTGATGGTTCCCGAGGAATTACTCATCGTTTCACCCTTGACTTCTAAGTTATCTTGTAACTCTGTGTACAACGAGACAGGACAATAATTACAGTCACCCTACTGTCCTCTTTTATCTACTGTTCTTCAAGAGCACACATGATAACGCAAATCCTGTTCCAGCCTTAGTAGCACTGTCCCCACGTGTCCTGTCACACCTAGGCCTTCCTGAGCAACAAGGGTTCAGTGGCAATCGATCTCCTTGGGATTCGTCCTCTTTCTGTCAGATGTTGGGGGTTACCTTGGGATGAAGATTCAAAATCTCTTTGGGGTTTTGTGGTCAGCCAACTGCCATAGCACAGACAACATGGAAGTGTGGGAAAGAAAGAAGCAAAAGAAGGAATTTGGAAAATCTTCAGGCTCTGGAGACTGGAAATTAGTAAAAGGGATCTGGATCCTGAAGACTCCGAAAGATCAGTGCAGCATATGGTGAGCTCAGCTGTCAGACACTGCAAATTCCCAGGCCAGGGGCACTCACTGCTGGTGTCACAGGCCCCCTTGCCAGGTGGCATCAGCCACTGTGAGACCACCGTTTGCTGGACTTTTTGTTGGCATTCAGCAGGCTTCTCACCAGAGAGGTATGTTGTACCAAAGTAACGTCTTTAGCAGGTCCAGATGAGTTTGTGTGCGTTGGTGTGCACTGATCAAGTCTATGGTTCCTGAGCAATGGCTGTGGTGTCCTGCAGTGACTCACTTCTCTCTATCTCCCCTTTGGTCTCTTTCTTGGATCCTCCTCTCCTCCCTTCTGTGGCTGTGCAGCTTCCCAAGCCCTTTTGGTCACTGCTTTGGTTTGTAGGGTTGTGCAACAGCACCAAGTTAATAAATAACTGTGGGTCATCAGAGTTTTTGTCCCAAGACCGCTTGAGGGTGTGGGGGGACTTTTATCCCAGCATCTGCCCAGGTCTCTCAGTTGGGCAGAGCGAGAGGAAGGAGCTGCCGTTTCTTCTCCCCTGAGCTATGTCAGCAGCCCTGGAGAAGTTCTGCGGCTCCGTCTTCTGGGTGAGTGACTGCATCATCCCCAGTGCCTGTTCTTGGCGTAGGACACCCTCTGTGGGGGGAGAGCAGTGGATTCCAAGACTCACAGCCTGTCCTGCCAGTGAGACCCACGTGCTGGTGGTCGGCAGAGGTTCTGGGGTTTATCCAGGAGTGCCATGGCACTGAGTTCGGTGCACTGCCTGCACTGTTCACCAGGCAGTGAGACAGTGACATCTCTCTGACTGAGCTCTGTCCTGTTTTAGCCTTCCTGGGAACACAGGACAGCCTGTACGGACTTCTGGAGAAGGATTTCGATTCAGCTGCTTCTGCTGGCTTGGCTCCAGCACGGGGTGGCCATCTCTCATTCAGGCAGAGAGATGGGGATGGGGATAGTGCTCGGACCATGGCCACATGCTGAAATGCTCAGCCAGGAGGGTGGGTGTTGAAGGAGGGATGCAATGGCGTGGAGCTGGGTGGGCAGAACCTGTAGGAGTGTTGGCTCTTGTCCTGTGTGGCAAGTGAGAGTCAAGCCATCTCATGTGACGTGGTGTTCTGTCCTTGCTGCCCCCAGAATGATTCCTACCTTGCTCGTCCGGATGCTGACCTGCCGGTGTGCTTCCAGCAGACTGTGCTGGTCTGGATCCCCCTTGGCTTCTTCTGGGTTTTGGCCCCATGGCAGCTCCTGCCCATGTGTAAATCCAGAGCTAAGAAATCCTCTGTGACCAAACTCTACATCATCAAACAGGTACAGTGGAGCTGAGGGGGCCCAGATGACAGGCTGGAGCAGCCTGAGGTGTTGGTGGTATGAGTGGCAAGACTGTGCTACAGTCAGGTGTGGGATGGAGAGATGAGAAGTGTGGGAGGGAAGGAGCAATGAGATAGGGAACCATCTGGGACAGAAATTAAAGGGGAGTCCAGCAGGAGGCATATCTGGTACAGAGGGCATAACAGGGAGGGATGCACTGGGAGGGAGGGTAGAGTGTGTATTGGGGCCTCTCTTGTGGGCTGCTACCTTCCAAACTGAAAATGACCGCAGTGCTCCTGTGGAGCTGTGGCACATTCACGGGGTTGAAAGCTGCCCCAGCCAGCTCTGGGCTGGAAAGGGTGTGAGGATGTGCGGATGTATTTTATGCCGACCTCTGTTGTCTCCCGGTGCTTCCCAGTGTCCCCAATGGGCTGGCCTCTCTCCCCACAGGTGCTGGCTGCCCTGCTGGTGCTGACGGCAGTGGCGGGGCTGGCCCTGGCCTTTGTGGACGCCGAGCAGGGCGCTGTGCCAGCTGTGCAGTACACCAACCCCAGCCTGTACATCGCCACCTGGGTAAGGGCTCAGCCTGAACGTGCTGTGTGTCACAGGGACACCGTGAGACTGCAGCCCCAAGCAGAACAGGGCTTCCCTAGCACGGAGATCAGAGGGAAGCTGTGTCCATGGGGCAAGGGTGGCCTGGAAATTGGGTAGGACTAGCCCCAAACCTGTGTGGGTGGTGCACGAGGGTGATATGTTGAGGGCAGGTGCCTGGTTACAGTGCTCGCTGCTGTCATCCTTAAAACTGGGATGATTCTATTCCTGCAAGTGTAGGTGAGCTCTCTGACAGAACTTTACTAGGAGCTTTTCACAGGACTGATTTTGCAGTGTAAGCATCAGACCATGGCTTGCTGCTCTGATGTCTCACAGCTTCCTTTACATTGCTGCTCAGTTTTGGGCAGAGAGCCAGGAAGTACCATGGGGTGCTCAGGCAGAGGAGAAAGCTGGCTAAAGAGGATCTAGTGGCTATTAGCTTGATGGAATATGTGCATGGCAGTTACAGATGTCTTGTGTGTGACATGGAGTATTCTAACAGTCTTAACAAATACTCAGGAGCTACACTTAAAAGCAAAATAAGACCTTCATTTGCTTTCCTTCTTATTTTGCCGCGTCATTTAGTTTCACATGCAGAGTCCATGTGAGATGATAAGGCAAGGGGACTCCTCAGAGAGGCTGCACCTCTGGAATGTGATCTGGGTTCAGTTCCAGGTCTGGAGGCAAGGTGCTGGAGACAGGGTGTGACCCCTCATGGCTTGACACGTCTGAGAATCTGGAGTGAGAACAGCTAGAAAGAGTAATAGTGTCCTGCTGTAATGTCGGGTACACTCAAACCTGATCTTATGTCTTCCTGAAGTAAACATTTGCCCTATATAATTAATTCTGAAGCTTGTGAAGGGTTGGTGGTGTGTTCAGGGTATTCAAGGCAGTGAATCCCAGCAGATCATGTGTGCTGGCATCCCAGGACACATGCTCCAAAGGCACTTTTAGAGCCAGATCTAGTCCTGCAGCTCTGATTTTCTTTCCCCCAGGTTATGGTCCTGCTGGTGCAGGATGCACGGCGCTTCTGCTTGCGCAGAGATTCGGGGGTGCTCTTCTGCTTCTGGAGCCTCTCCCTTCTCTGTGGGATTCTGCCGTTCCAGTCGCTCGTCCGGAGAGCCCTGCAGGTTGGGTTTGACAGGAAGCTCTGGGCTTCAACGTGCTCTTGCTCTGCTCCCAAAGAAAGCTTTTTCAGACTCTTCTCTTGACAAACTCTCTGTGGTATCACTGGGGTCCCAGCTGCCCTGGGGACCTTGGGAAACCAGAAAAGACCTGGGAGGGAATTGCTGTTTGGATTCATCCTGTCTCTTTGGGGAAGTATAAGCTCTCCAAGACTAATTTCTCCACTTAAACACTCATGGGAGGAGGTCAGGGAGAAGCAGGGAGAGGTGGCAAAGGGAAGCTGATCCAGGACTCAGAGCGAGTTTTGCACTGCTCTGTTGGGTTCAGCCAAGGGATGGATCTTGTCTCTGAGTACCAGGGACCTTGAGACAATCCCCAGAAATAACCCTGGGCTTTCCATTTCTGCAGGAACCAATCTCTGACCTGCCGCGGTTTATCCTTTTCTTCATCTCCTACGGGCTCCAGCTGCTGCTCTTCCTTGTCTCAGGCCTCTCAGATATTGCCCCAGAAACAAAGGAAATCGGGAAGAAGGTGTGAGGACTGCCTGGGACTGGGTTTGGGGCACCACGTCCTGAGCGTTGTGTGGGGCAGGGCAGGCTCCATGCAGGTTCCAGGCTCCTTGGGAAGACCTGAAGGCTTCAGCACAGGGCCCAGCAAGAGCTGGAGCCTGCAGCATGGGGCATCTGCATGTGTGTCCAGGGTGGGCTGAGGCTGGCTCTGAGCTGAGGTTTCTGGGGCTGGAGCTGGCATGGTTTGAAACCTATGAGGCTCCTTAATGGCTGGGGCTGCTAAAGCAGCTTTTGTCAAAACCAGCCCCCAGATAAACAATATCTCAGTGTCCTCTTTGCTTTGTACCACAGAACCCAGAGGTGACAGCCTCCTTCCTGAGCTCCATCACCTTTGAATGGTACAGCAGGTGAGCAGGGCTCTGAGGGAGGTCGGGCTGGCAGAATGCAGGGGTGCCTCAGGGGAGCCTGCAGCACAGGCTGGGGGAGGCACCATGTCGGGTGCAGCCTGAGCCCATGGCCAGGGTGGTGTGAAGGCTCTGCATTTGCAGCAAGGTGTCTCCAACGAGTGTCACTGGATTTCTCTGTCCCACAGAATGGTTTTCAAGGGCTATCGCAAGCCTTTGGAGATAGAGGATGTCTGGGAATTGAAAGATAAAGACAAGACAAAGGCTCTTCACACTGCTTTTGAGAAGAACATGAAGACTGCGATGCAGAAGGCCAGAGCAGAACTGGAGAAACAGAAACGCAAGAAGAGACGGCAGGAGGGTGGCCCAGACCATGGGAACAGCCTGAGCAAGGCCCAGAGCCAAGACATCCTGGTGCTGGTAAGTCCCTTCCTGCTCTTGGCCTTGTATGAGACTGAGACATCCAGGTCAAGCCTCAGGGAGTAGGGTCACCTCACATCCCTGCAGCCCTCTTGGCTGGTGTTCCCTTCTTTGATCCTGCAGGACCATGGGCAAGGATAGGGGAAACCATGTCAGGGTCTTCCTGTCATGTCTTTGGCAGATCCCCATATTTTGAGAGACCAAGAATGTCTCCATCTTTCTGCCTTACCTAAAGACAGGAACCACCCTCAAATCTGCAGTACAAGCAGCTCCCTTATGTCTATCTACCTCAGATACTTTTGAGCAATAAGGTCAGAGGGAACATCAGTCTGTGACCACCCCTGGCCTCAGATTCTTTGTGATTTTTGCCTGATGTTTGGCCTGAGAGGTTTGGGCTGGTTTGGGTTTTAACAATTGTCTTTGGTACAAAAGAGAAGGTGCTTATCCTGGGTGTGTATGACATAAGCAGAGATCAGTGAAAGGGAGTGTGGCAGGAGCTAAAGCTAAGGCTTTGTTCAGGATACCTGATCTGGGGTCAGTGAGGTGCTGCCCTGAAGCATCCTTCCAGATGCAGGACACCTGCACAGCCAGCTCCCTCACCTCTGTGTGGGCTTCCCTCTAGGAGGAGAAGCAGCCAAAGAAGAAGAAGAAGAAGGGAGACAACGAGGACTCAGGCCCTCCCAAGGATTACCCCAAGGGCTGGTTGATGAAAACCTTGGGCAAGACCTTCCAGCAGAATCTCCTGCTAGCAGTGGCATTCAAGCTGGTGCATGATGCCCTCGTGTTTGTCAGTCCCCAGCTGCTGAAGTGAGTCCTTTCTCTGTCTCTGTCCTGACTTTGCACCCAGTCCCACCAACTCCCAGTGTGTGCCTCTCCCAGCCGCAGACCCCGGGGACATTTTGTACCCTCACCAAAAATGGGAGAATGTGTTTGGGTACAGTTTAACAAATAAGTGATTTGAGCTGGCTGCCAGCTCTTATGTGTAATACCCTGCTCCCCTGCATCCTGATGTGCAGCCCTGCTCCCTCCCTGGAGTCCCAGCTCTTCTTTGGGGCTCTCCAAGAGTCAGTGCAGCTCAGCCCAGCAGGGCCTCCCTGGTTTGTTTTGCAGAGCAGCACAGTCTCTGTGCTGTGGATGACCTTCCATTAGTGACCCTCTGCCATGTCTGTGGCAGAACAGGGCTCCCAGCTTGCTGACCATCGAGCCAGCTCTCTGGGGCAGGGTTTTGCTCACCACTCCTGTGAGGATGCTCCCCCTGCATTCACTTGGAGCATGCTGCTTGGGTCTGTCTCAGGAGGGTGTGTGTCTCACGAGCTTCCTTCCCTGCCAGGCTGCTGATTGCCTTTGTGTCAGACGAGGACGCCTTTGCCTGGCGGGGCTATTTGTATGCCATCCTGCTCTTCCTGACAGCAGTGATCCAGTCCCTCTGCCTGCAGCAGCACTTCAGCTTGTGCTTCCAGCTTGGCATCAATGTGCGAGCCAGTCTCATCGCTGCCATCTACAAGAAGGTCTGTATGGTCCTGCCATCATCCCTGTTGCTTCCTCCAGGCTGGGCTGTGGATAAAATCATCCACCTGCCCCATCAGCCTGGGGTGTGTGCACTTCTCTCCTCAGAAAGTGCAAGGAGAGCTTGGGGGAACCCACCCAGCACTGAGGACACTGTGAGCCCTAGTTCTGTTTGGGAGCTGGGTGCTGCAGCCATGTGTTTGACAGCTGCCAGGGGCTGAGGCAGCTTTCTCTTCAGAGCAGTGCAACACGCAGGGCAGGTGCCACTAGGATTGCTGCACAGGGGTGCTTTCCTTTGCACCCAGCACCCAGCGGCTCCAGGTGTGCCGGCAGTGAGGAGAGCACTGGTGCCCAGTACAGAGGCACCAGGAGCAAACACAGAAGTGGTTTCAGCCTGGTCTGCTGATTCCCTGCTCTGAGCCATGCTGCTGGCAGCAGGGCTGCTCCCAGCCTGGCTTGTGCTGACTGTGCTTTCTCTTTCCAGTCGCTCACCATGTCCGGAGCCACCCGCAAGGAGTCCACGGTGGGGGAGACTGTGAATCTGATGTCAGCGGATGCCCAGAGGTTCATGGACTTGGCCAACTTTATTCACCAGCTGTGGTCATCCCCCCTGCAAATTATCCTGTCCATTGTCTTCCTCTGGGGAGAGCTGGGCCCCTCTGTTTTGGCTGGCATTGCAACCTTGTTGCTGCTCCTCCCCATAAATGCCTTCCTGGTTGCCAAGTCCAAAACCATTCAGGTCAGTGGTGGGTGAAATGTCCTCCCTGGTCTCCCACATCCAACCCCACTGTTGCTCCCCTCTCTCATTTGCCACACTCCCTACCCTTTGCTATTGTGCTGTGGATCTTTCCCAGCCCAGGAAGTTGGTCTCACTTGGGCTGGGGGTGCCTCTAGCCTGAGCCAGAGGTGATCAGCTGCCATGAGCAGGAGATAGGTGAGATCTCTTCTACCATCACAGCTGAACTGGAGCCAGACTGGGCACAGCCTTAAGGGCTAAAAATGAGATATTGCCAGGCATAAGATAAAGCTTTAGCTTCTACTTGACAGCAGGGGGGTGTTTTTCCCCAACTTGTCCAGAGCCACAGGGAGCCAAGACTCAGATTCATGCGATGACTTCTCTGGGCTGTGGAGCCCATCCTTCCCTTCCCTGTGGCAGCCCAGATGTATTTCCAAGGGTGACTTGCTGTCTGGTTCAGGTGGTGTCTGACTCTTCTGTTTGTAGGAGAGGAACATGAAGAACAAGGACGAACGCATGAAAATTATGACTGAAATCCTCAATGGAATCAAGGTGGGCAATGGAGTGGAGACTCTGGGCAGCTGCTGCACTCCTCTTCTTGGTGCTCTGTACCTGGAGGCAGCACACCTCTAGAACCCTACAGCACCAGTGTTAGTCTGGCTTGGGGGCCCTGTGTCTGGGTCTCAGCAATTCCCTTGGCTGCCTCATCTTTTGAAAAGTTGGCTGGGGAAGAGCTCCTGATACTTGGACTAATACTTGGGAGCCAAGAGAGGGTTTTCTGGATGGCTGTGGCAGTGGCATGGTGATAGAGGAGCTGGCAGTGACCTGTAAGCTGAGACTGAGGGAGTGGGAGTGCAGTGGGGAAATGCTATAAGCAGGACAGGAGAGGGGAGATGCAGTGGTCAAGGAGGCTTCTGAGCAAGCCAGGTGATGGAGGTGCTGGCCACCAGTGAGCTGAGTGTGGAGGTGGGCATTCCTGTGAGACCAGCATCCGCTCACCCTGCTCTTCCTGCAGATCCTGAAGCTGTTTGCCTGGGAGCCCTCCTTTGAGAAGAGAGTTAACAAGATCCGGGGACGTGAGCTCAAGGACTTGGTGACCTTCGGTTACCTGCAGTCAGTCTCTGTCTTTGTGTTCACATGTGCTCCTTCCCTGGTGAGTGACAGCAGCCCTGGGGAGGGGAGGGGGCACCTTCCTCTGAGCTGGGGCTGGGCTGTGGCCAGGGGGATGGGAAATATTTGGAACCTCAGCTGCAGTGTTTCTGCAGCAAGGAAGGGGCTGGCTGGTGGATATGGATTATGGTTCTGGTTGCTGGCAGGAGAGGTGTGGTGGAAAGGGGTCCCATTGGGGTGGTGAAATGGGGCCCAAAGGAGAACAGAAGCAGGAGGGGAACAGGTCCCCAGCACGAAGGCACTGCTGAGGCCTTGGGGTAGTTTGAAGGTCAGGGCTGCACACAAACACACTGATGGTGGCTTTCCCTTATATCTGTCCTAGGTCTCCTTGGCAAGCTTTGCTGTCTATGTGCTTGTGGATGAGAACAACATCTTGGATGCACAGAAGGCCTTCACTGCCATCTCCCTTTTCAATGTGCTGCGCTTCCCCATGGCCACGCTGCCCATGGTGATCTCCTCCCTGGTGCAGGTCAGGCCTCACGTAGGGCAGGGGGTGTAGGGTGATCCTGTGACCTCTGTCCAAACCAGCAGTCGGGGCTCAGGTGTGTGATGGACCCCCAGGCGTCAGTGCACAGGACTCTGCTGGCAGTGGGGTGGGACAGGACCCACATGCATAACACAGCTTGGGCCCAGAGATTGGGTGGGGACTGTGATGGGATGCTCTGCTTAGGGGCTCCTGCCAGCCCATGCCCATGTGCCATCCTCATCCTCTTTCTACCCTGGCAGGCCAATGTGTCGAAGGAGAGGCTGGAGCGCTACCTGAGTGGAGAGGACCTGGACACCTCAGCTATCCACCACAACCCCATTGCAGGCAGGTGAACCTCCAGATTACTCTCCGTGGGCCTCAGGCTGGCCCTGCCCTGGCCTTTCCCCTCTCTGAGGGACGTGTCTCTCTGGCAGGCAGCGCTGTGCGTTTCTCAGAGGCCACCTTTGCCTGGGAGCGGGACGGCAACGCTGCCGTAAGAGAGTGAGTGCTCTGTGCCACATCAGGGGCAGAGGGCTGGGCAGGGGGAGGCTTTCTGTGTCATTAGCTGGGGAGGGCTGTCACCTCTCACAGTGCTGCTAGGTATGAGTGTCCCAGAGACACTGCCCTGCCCAACAGGAACTGACAGGTGACCTGGCAGTGCTGCGTCCTCAGCCCTCGTGTCTTTGCAGTGTCACCCTGGACATCACACCTGGGAGCCTGGTGGCTGTGGTGGGGGCTGTGGGCTCAGGCAAATCTTCGCTGGTGTCAGCCATGCTTGGGGAGATGGAGAATATCAAGGGACATATCAACATCCAGGTGAGAGGAGGCGGCTGGTGCACAGGGACTGCCTGGGAGCTCAGCAGAGAAGTAGAGCAGGACTGTCCCAGAGTGGTGGCTCAGGGCAAGGAAGGCTGCAGGAGGTGTCAGTGCTCAGGCTGATCCCTGACATGTAGCTGTTCTTGTCTCTTCTGCCAGGGTTCCCTGGCCTATGTCCCCCAGCAGGCCTGGATCCAGAATGCCACACTGAAAGACAACATCATTTTTGGGTCAGAACTGGATGAAGCCAGGTATCAGCAGGTCCTCAAGGCCTGTGCCCTCCTTCCAGACCTGGAATTGCTGCCTGCAGGTGATCAGACAGAGATTGGAGAGAAGGTATCAGCCCCGGGCACCATGGGTTTCTGATAGCACCTGCAGCAGAGGTCAGAGCTGTTGCCCTGTGCCAGCCCCAAGTCCAGCGAGGTCCTTCCCTTCCTTCCAGGGCATCAACCTGAGTGGGGGCCAGAAGCAGCGGGTCAGCCTGGCCCGGGCGGTGTACAGCAACGCAGACATCTACGTCCTGGATGATCCGCTCTCTGCCGTGGACGCCCACGTGGGCAAGTACCTCTTCGAGCACGTGCTGGGGCCAAGAGGGCTGCTGCAAAAGAAGGTGAGCACCCATACCCTTCAGCAAACCCCCAGCCAGGCAGGAGTGGCACTGGCATGGTGTTAGCCATCTGAGGAAGTCTGAGGTTGCTTGCCTGGGCCAGAGAGGAGTCCTGCGGCTTTCACGTGGGGCTTCAGCAGGCAGGAGAGGCCTCAAGATTTCCCAGAGGGGTACCCTGTGTCCTCACAGCCAGGCATTGCTAAGCAGACAAGTCCCCAAGTGGGAGATGGAGAGCCTGCAGGGCCATGGCTGGGGATGAGGGGTGCTCTGATGATCACTACCCTGCAACCCCTTTGTTGCAGACACGGATCTTGGTGACGCACAGTATCAGTTTCCTGCCCCAGGTCGATAACATTGTGGTGCTGGCAGGAGGAGCAGTGTCTGAGCATGGCTCCTACAGCACCCTGCTTGCAAACAAGGGGGCCTTTTCCCAGTTCCTGAACTTGTATGGAAATCAGGAGGAGGATGTTTCAGAGGAAAATACTGCAGGTACTGGGAACACAGTGGGGCTGGGCTGTTGGAGTGGCTGTGCACGTATCTTGGGGATATGAAGGTCTGATGTGTCAGCCTGACCTGGCCCTATCCAGCCCAAGCACCAATGGTGGCTGCTGTGAATTCCTCTCAGATCCTGGCAATCAGCAGCACAATAACTTCCTGACTAAGATTTGCATTCAGGCATTATGTTGAACATCCAGCACAGGACCTGTTTAAATTTTTTACTCCCTTTTTAGTTCCTTTATTATGGGTCCTAAAATCTTATGTGGCAACAGGCTCCATATTTTTGTGATGCTGGGGTCAGAAAGATCCTTTAGTTTGTTCTGAACATCCCACTGGATAATATTTCATTTTATCATTTCCTCCAGCGCTATGGGGAGGAGTGGTGTTAGGTCAGGTAGGTGCTTACCCTGTCAGAGCTCAGCCCAGTTGTCCAGCTGCAGCCTGGCTATTCCCAGTATGTCTTCACAGGGCCCACCTCCACCTGCTCAAGGAGATGCTTCTGAGCTGGAGTGGTATGATCTATCAGATCTTGCACTTACTAAACTAGCACAAATCCTCTGCTTGAGGTCGGGCCAGTGGTGCTGGGAGAAGTCAGCAGGAGGGATTGCCTCTGTGCAGGCCTTTAGCCCTGTGTCCCCTATCAGTTCTCCCTCCAGCAGAATGCATTTCTTCCTCCTCCTGCTGTGCTGGTCCTGTAGCAAGGTTGGAGAAGGTGTGATATGTGGTGGTAGGACAGAGCCTGGGCCTGGGGTACGGCACAGAGCAGGGGTGTGGTGTGTGGGATCTGCTCTTTGCTCAGTGCCTGACCCTACCTTCCCTCATCCCTGTGCTTGTAGCTGTTGCTTTAGCTGGGGATGAAGAGGAGGCTGATGAAACTGTTGATCCTTGCATGGAGGAGCACACTGAAGATGTGGTGACTATGACCCTGAAGAGAGAGGCCAGCATCCATCAGAGAAAACCGAGTCGCAGGTGGGCCATGACCTAAGCTCTCAGCTCTTTCTCCTGCCACATGCACTGCTCCCTCAGAGACAGGGATCGGGGGGCTTCCCAGGGAGTTCCAGCTGGGAGCCTCCCTGCCTGCTCCTACCACAAGCTGCTCTAGGTCAGGAGCATCTGATTTTGTCTTTACTCACACCAGTGTGCCACAGCCTTACTCTGCAGTCTTCCCTGTCACTCATGCTGAGGGCTAGTTTTGCCTTTGGGAATGAGGCTTTAATTTTATGGCTGCACATGCCTAGTGCTTTCACAAAGCTCACTCAAAGCTGCCTCAGTTAGCACATTATTTTCCAGAGGACTCCACCACTGAAGACCCAGTACAGCACAGGGATGGACCCCCAGGAGACTGGGACCATTCCAATACCCTGTGACTAATGGTACTCATCACTTCCCTCTAGCCTTAGTAAAAGGAGCACCAGTTCCCAGAAGAAGGCCCAGGAGAAGCCCCCAAAGAAGCTGAAGGGACAGCAACTGATCGAGAAAGAAGCTGTGGAAACCGGCAGGGTGAGGAGGATGGAGGGACGAAGCACTGTGCTGCCCTGGCTCAGTGCTGCCCGCCCTGACTGTGGCTCAGAGAAGCTGGTGTGGGCTTCCACAGCCAAGAGACACGAAGGAGACAGAGCTGCCTGGGACTGGTGGGTGGGGTGGTGGAGGGGAGCGCTGTGGGCAGCAAGGTGGAGTCCCAAGGCTGTGCTGGGTGTCATTGCCTGCGGTCTGATGGGCTCAGTTGGTCCACAGGTGAAGTTCTCCATGTACGTGCGGTACCTGCGTGCTGTTGGCTGGTGCTTCACCTTCTGGATCATCATGGGCTACATTGGACAGTACGTTGCCTACGTGGGGAGCAACCTGTGGCTCAGTGACTGGACGGACGACTCGGTGCGCTATCAGAACCAGACCTATCCCACGCAGCAGCGGGACCTGCGCATCGGTGTCTTCGGGGCACTGGGCGTGTCACAAGGTGAGTGTGGGAGGACAGCAGTTCCCACTCACCTCATGGTGTGGTCCAGGAGGGATATGGCTTGCAAGGCCTGCAGCCAGCAGTGTGGTAAGGAGCAGGGGACCCAGGATTTTGTTCATTTGCCTGCTGCTGCCCTTCCTTACAGCCCCTGGCTGAATTGTGGACACACACCAGTGTGAAAGCAGCATAAATTGCCCCAAGCCTGTGTTGCCCCCTCAGTTTAAGATCATTTTCCTTAATCAGATTAGACATAGTGCTAGGGCCCAAGGCTTTCCAATAGGTTAGTGCTCCTCTGCTGTGCTGGCACACAGTTGCTGGGGCCTCCCAAGAAGGTGGGACGCAGGATTATCCCAGCGGCTCGCTGCAGAGCTGCTGGCTGAGCACTGCTTGGTGTGTCCATCACGCCAAAGGGTACCTGGGACCACTGTCACCCACCCATCAGCTGGTGACAGCCCTGTGCTCTCCTTGCAGCTGTCTTCCTGCTCTTTGCAACCATGCTGTCTGCCCGGGGCGCCATGCGAGCCTCCCGTGTGATGCACCAGCAGCTGCTCACCAACATCCTGCGCGCTCCCATGAGCTTCTTCGACACCACCCCGATCGGCCGCATCGTCAACAGGTTTGCCAAGGTAAGAGAACACCCCCAGCACGCAGGAGGTGTTTGTTCCACCACGTCTGCACAATGCTGGGTAGTGGCATAACCCTGCTCCTGTTGAGCACTGCACAGCTGAGCCCAGGTAAAGGCCAGGAAGGGACCAGGAGGACATGGGGATGCAAGGCTGACCACCAAACCACATCCTGGGCTCTCTTAGAAAGAGTGTGCCAAATCACAGGAAGTTGTTACCTCCTCTGCTCAGTGCTGAGGAGCTTACACCTGGATACTGTGTCCTGTTTGGAGTCACCTGGGCAAGAAGGGTGTGGAGAAACAAAAGAGGGTCCATAGTAGATGACTAAGAGAGGTAAGAGCCTGGAGCTCATGTCCCACAATGAGAAGTTCCTCTGTTTATAGACTTACAGCAAAATCTACAATCTTTTCTATCTAAGTGAAGGTCAAAAACAAAGAGAAAATGAGAAAGGAGGGAAAATACAAACAGGTAATTTCAAGTGTGCTGTTTCTCCACTTCTTCTTTGGTACTATTTATTGAATTTTGGGAATTAAATTTCTTCTTAAAATTAAACCTATGGCCTTGGGTTTACTCTGAGTTGAGGGTGTATGTGGTGCCTGGCTAGGAGATGGGACCAGCTGGAGACCTGGGTGCACCTGCATGGACCTGCAGCTTGCCCTGTCCCTCTTTTTGCTTCATTTATGCTCCTTCATCCTAGCTCTTGATGAAGATGCAGTTCTTAAAGCTGGTCTGTATAACAGGGGAATATTATAGGGGAATATTCTGTATTATTATATATTATTTATGTTAAAACATATGTCACAGGTGAGAGGGCCACAATGCATGGAGTATCACCATACAATTTCAGAAAGCTTTAGGCATTGGCCCAAACAGAGTAACACCATACCACATCAGGAGGCTTCAAGTGTCTGCCCATACAGTATCACATCACATCACATCACATCACTTCAGAAGGCTGCAAGCACCTGCTCTTCGTGTTCTTTAGCCCAACTTTTATACCCTTTATCTTACAGGCTTTGCACCTGTGTGTCCTCTTTACCCTTTGGTGATTGGTCAGTGCACTTTGGCACTCCAGGTCTCATTACCTTCAAAGCTGTTCACCTGTTTTTCACAGCTGTAGTCCCACTCCCAATTACCACAAACTGTGGACCTACAAGTTTCTCTGTTAACTCAGCTGTTCACAAGCTAAGAGCTGTGGCCCTAAATGAGGTTGTGACCATAACACCAATTCAGGATGATCTGATATTTTTGCAAATGTCTGGCACTGTGTTACCACAGGAGTGTGTAGGAACCCTGCATGTATGGGACCTTTGGGCATCTGCTTCTCTCTGGGGTCACTGACTGCTTCTCTATACTTTTTTATGTGCTCCAGGACATCTTCACAGTAGATGAGACCATTCCCATGTCCTTCCGCAGCTGGATCTCCTGTCTCATGGGCATCATTAGCACACTGATTGTGATCTGCCTGGCCACTCCATTCTTTGCTGTTGTTATCGTTCCCTTGAGCATCTTCTACTACTTTGTGCTGGTGAGAACCTGGGCCCTGAGTGAAGCTTCTGCCCTGCTGAGAGCAGTGTCTTGGTGGCTGCTGGGCTTTGTGTTGATAACCAGTCTGTCACTCGTTTCAGCGCTTCTACATCTCCACGTCACGCCAGCTGAGGCGTCTGGACTCTGTCACCAGGTCTCCCATCTACTCCCACTTCGGTGAGACAGTGTCAGGCCTTTCTGTGATCCGGGCCTATGGACACCAAGAGCGGTTCCTGAAGCAAAATGAGATCACCATGGACATAAATCAGAAAAGTGTTTATTCCTGGATAATATCAAATAGGTGAGCTTTACCACTTATGCCACAGCACAGCTTGCAGCACTTCTGCCCGCAGCTTCTAGGTCCTGAGAGAGATCCCTGGGATCCTGCAGTCCTCCCTCTTGATCTCAGCATTGAGGGTCTGTGTAGGTACTGGAGTAGTTTAGGATAGGGGCACCATCTGGGGCAGTGGGACATTTTAGGGTGATTTTGAAAGCCAAAGTATTCTCCCCTACAAAGTGTCCAGAGGCTGGGCAGGGTGAGCTGTGCAGTCAAGGGCTGAGATGCTCTTGGTGAGTTCTGAGAACAGGGATCCTCCAGGCACAGCAGGAGTGCGATGCGGGCACTTTCTGGTTTTGTATCTTACTGGTAAATGATTTGGGTGTTTGAGGGTTAAATGTTTGGGGCCCTTCTGATACACAGCATTACCAGCACAGGAGGTTATGTGAGGGACATGGACCGACATAAATGAACTTGCTTGCAGAATTGGCCACAAATGACCTGCTGTGTACATGCACCGTGGTGTGCAGTGTGCACAGCACTGGGCTCGTGGCTGGCTGTGAGGGACGCTGGTGCAGTGTGCTGTTACTGGTGGGCTGTGTGTTGGGCACAGGCAGATGCCTTCCTGCCTCTCTCACTGCCCTTCAGCCGTCCTCTCCTGGTGCAGGTGGCTGGCCATCCGTCTGGAGTTTGTTGGGAGCCTGGTGGTCTTCTTCTCTGCACTGCTGGCAGTGATTGCCAAGGGCACTTTGGAGGGTGGCATCGTGGGTCTTTCTGTCTCCTCCGCTCTCAATGTGAGTCACTGAAAGCATTTTCTCCTTCCAGGACAGGGCTGTCTCTGGGAGCTTTGGGCTGCTGGCAGGGTGCTGCCCTGCCACCAGCTCTGATCCATGGAAATGGGATTATCTGGGGTATCCCATCACCTGGGGAGTGGCTATAGAGCGGGAGGCACATATTCATCCCAGTCTGAGTAGGATATTTGCTGCCATGGGGAGGAATGAGGCCCTGCTGTGGATCAGAGATGCTGCAGCAAAGTTTTTGAAGGGTTGGGGAGAGATGGGCTGGGGAGAGGTGGTCTGGGGAGAGGTGGGGCTGTGTCTCAGCAGTGACAGTGATTAGGGCCAGGCCAGGTATGCTCATGGCCAGGACGATTCCCTGGGCTGAGGTGGGAGGTGGTTTTTCCTGGGTGCCACTGAGCTCTGCACCCTCTGATTCTGCCATGCAGGTGACCCAGACACTGAACTGGCTGGTGCGGACATCTTCAGAGCTGGAGACCAACATCGTGGCTGTGGAGCGGGTCCATGAGTACACGAAGGTGAAGAATGAGGTGAGGAATCCAGGGTCTGGGCAAACACCTGCTGCACAGCTTGGTGCTAGTCAGCATTGCAGAGTGACCCCCCCTAATGCTCCTGTGCCCTCCCGCAGGCTCCATGGGTGACAAAAAACCGTCCACCACGTGGCTGGCCCAGCAGAGGCGAGATCCAGTTCATTGACTACAAAGTTCGCTACCGACCTGAACTGGACCTGGTTCTTCAGGGGATCACCTGTAAAATTGGCAGCACTGAAAAGGTGTCTCTGGCCTCACTATGCTCTTTACAGAGACTCTGTTAAAGTTGTTTCTTCTTCTCGGCTTCAGTCCATGTGCTGGGGTGGGATGGTGATGGGATGTGGCTCCTGGGGACTTGAGCTGCAGGAAAGGAACCAAAGCAGACAGTCTGGGTGATGGTAAGGGCTGGAAGGCCCACCAGACCAAGATGGAGAGCATCTGCCCTGTTTTCTACAGCCCTGTCAGCTGGTCTAAAAAGCTTCTTCCACAGGTTGGGGTTGTGGGCCGGACCGGGGCTGGAAAATCCTCCCTCACCAACTGCCTGTTCCGGGTGCTGGAGGCGGCCGGAGGGAAGATCATCATCGACGACGTGGACATAGCAACAATTGGCCTCCACGACCTGCGCAACAACCTCACCATCATCCCCCAGGTGAGCTGATCCCCACCTTTCCACATCCCACTGCTGCAGGGCCCCTGCAGGCACTGCATGGCCTCAGTGTGTCCCTGGGTGCTGTGGACGTGCCAAAGGCCTGTGAGCAGGCTGCCACCACATCCCTTGCCAGCTGCAGGCAGTGGTGTGGGCAGGATGTGGCCACACTTGGAGGCCAGGAGCCATTGGCCCAGCTAAATGGCTGTGGTGAGGCTGAACACGGTGCTGTCCCTGGCAGGACCCTGTGCTCTTCACTGGAACCTTGCGGATGAACCTGGACCCCTTTGACCAGTACTCAGACGAGGAGATCTGGAAGGCCCTGGAGCTGGCTCACCTGAAAACATACGTGCAAGGCCTTCCTGAGAGGCTGCTGCATCTCGTGAGCGAGGCAGGGGAGAACTTGAGGTGAGCAGAGGAGCGGACGCAGGCCCAGCTCCCCTCCCTTCTCTAGATCCCAGGGGCCAGCCTGGAACAGCAGCCTCCAGCAAAGTGGCTGTCCAGGGATGATGCACAGAAGCTTCTGGAAAGTGAATATGGAAGAAAACGGCCGAGGAGTCTAGGCTCTTAAGGAGCTAGTGTGAGCCAACCCTTCTATGGTGGCCCAGAGAGTAATATGCTGAGGGACGTGGTGCTCAGGGGAGCAGATGGTCAGTGGGGAAAGGCCAGGGACAGTGTTGGGGTCAGAGCAGTGAGATGCAGTAGGCTTTTAGGTCTGCTAGCGTCAGTTCAGTATCTCATGCTCTCCATCTCATCCCAGTGTTGGGCAGAGGCAGCTGGTGTGCTTGGCCCGGGCCCTTCTCCGCAAAGCCAAGATCCTCATCCTGGATGAAGCAACAGCAGCCGTAGATCTGGAAACGGATCATTTAATCCAGACAACAATCCGGAGTGCATTTGCTGACTGCACTGTCCTTACTATCGCCCATCGCCTCCACACCATCATGGACAGCAACAGGTACCATGGGACAATACTGCAGGGCAAAGGGAATGGGGATCTGGACTCCTGGGATGGGGCGAGAGGAGCACAGCAGTGGAAGTGAGAATGCAGCCAGAGGGGCAGGGGTGGATGCAGAGTCTGGGACAGTAATACACAGTGGTGAAGAGAACAGAAGGATAGTAGGGATGCCCATGCAGAAGTGCTGCCTTTGTGGGAGAAACATTTTCTGGGATCCTTCTTTACAGCAACAGACCATAGAAACATTTGCTGTCGACACCTTATGTGTGTGACCCATAACACAGGGAGGAGGGCTGTGCCCTCGCCACTGCTGAGAGGAGAACCACACAGAGTGGCTTAGGAGGAGTGAGAGTTCGCTGGGCTGGCAGTGCTGGCACCAGCAGCACTATCCACTCGGATCCTGGGAGCTGAGGCCTTGTTCCCTTCTGGCAGGGTGATGGTGCTGCATGCTGGGCAGATTGTGGAATTCGACAGCCCCGAGGAGCTGCTCACGAAGCAGGGCTTCTTCTCCGCCATGGCAAAGGACGCCGGCATCACCGCTGCAGAAAGCACCGCTCTGTAGGCAGTGCTGCAGGGCCCGGCTGTCACAGCTCCTCCTGCTGCCACTCACCCTGCAGGCACTGCTGTCTCCCACAGCCAAGCTGCCCAGGAATTGGCCTCTCCACAGCAGGGAAGCAAGAGGGTGGCTTCTCTGGCTGTCCAGAGCCTGAGCATCGGGACTTGAGCGAACTGTTAACCTTACTACCACATCCTACCTGCTGTGCACACAAGGGTCTGGAGCTGCAGAATTTATTCCAGGATAGAGGGGAAAAGCTATCTGCCAGGCAGGGAGATCATGACCTCCAGTGGGGGTGATCTTAGTTTTTGTACTTCACCATGCCAGGTGAATCTACCTTAGAGATGCTTTAGCATTATGGAATGAAATTTACAGTTTAATCAAAGAATGAATAATTTATTCACTTTTTGTAAGTGTTTGTAGTCTTCCAACTACAAGGCTGATGTCAAGGCATATAAGCAAGCCTCAGTTTAGCTTTAAACCTGGCTAGTGCTTGGGTGGCACAGCTGCCAGCAGAGGTTACACAGAGCTGGGCAGTCCAAATGGAGAGCCACAGCTCTACTCATGCAAGAAGACTCTGTAGCAAAACCAGGGCTGCCTGCCTGCCTTCCCTGTGGCTACTTTGATTGTATGGCAAATAAATGAGCCTCTCCCTGAGGTTATCATGACCACTTGTGGAGCAGATTTTGGGCTGTGGTTCCAGACTGCAAACCTGATGGTGGTGGTGGAGAGAAGCTGGAGAGCAGCAGGCACACGTCTGTGTACAGCCATGCACACACAAAGTATGGTGGTTACTGTTGACAGACCCTTGACTCTTTGTTCTTGGGCCAGATCTCATGCAGAGAGCAGGTGCCCACTTAGAGCAGGGAAACATTCAGCCCACCAGCACCTACTGCCCTGGAACCCCTGAGTCATGGAACACACAGCTGGGGGAAGAGGCCAGTGCCACCATTTCATCTTAATAAAGAAGGTTCCTGTGAGTGTTTCCTCATGCCTGAGCTGCAGCTGGCACAAACACCAAGGCACTAGAATGCTGGACCCCACCAAAACAGAAATGTTCCTGGCCCTGTAGGGTCTGCATGAAGGCTGCAGCACCTGCCACACACTCCTCCCAGGCTTCCCAACACTTGCAAAGGCACCTTCTATACACAAAGGCAAATCTTTATTTGCAGAGCAGCAGTACAGGGGATACAAACACTGCCCCATGAAGGGAATCTCTTCCCTTCAGGACAGGGCAGCAGCCGTATCACACACCAACCCAGCAAAAGGCACCACAGCCCACCCAGGGATGATGGGCCTGCCACTCCAGAATGTCAGCACCCTCCAATGCTGTGCAGGAAAGCACAGGTGAGGCAATTCTGGTCAGACCCCAAAAAACAGGCTGGAGGACAGCTTGTGCTTTGCCTTCTCCCCTGCTCCAGCCCAGAGCAGCCAGGTGGGCACATCAGTGCAAAAATGGGTCCTGGGCACAGCCAATACTGCGCTGACAAGGGTATGGTGTTCTGGGCTTCTGGCTCTTGGAAAGGCCAAGCCCTGGGAGACCAAGCACAGGGAGAAGGCACCTGCTGGGGGCTTTGTTGTGAGGGTTTCAGAGGCCATACTCATTCTAGGCCTAGAGCTCAACTACTCCCAGCAAACCTCAGAGCTGCTTCCCCAGGCAGTGTGTAAATGTCCCACCCCAAGTCCTGCAGAGACAGGCGAGACCAGGCTCCTGCTGCACAGGGAGCATATTCACGAAGTCTGGGTTGCTTTTAATACTACTTGACTAATGACAATCTCCAGAAACTCAGCATTAGCCTTCCACAACTTAAATCCACAGCAGCTCCTCAGCCTGAGTCAAGCCTTACCCTTCTGGGCAAGTAACAGTCCCAGGCTTTGCTCCCCTGCTCCTGGCTGGACACAGGAGGCTCAAACACACCTTGGAGGTGAACTCACCTCTGCCCTCACACAAGCTGCCTGCTTCTGCCTACCTGGCCAGCCCCCCTACTCCCTCCCCTAAAGGGGTGATGGCAGCCCGTGTTTGGGGCCCAGGAGCACCGCACAGCTGTGAGAGGCATAGCCTTAAGGGTGAGCAGTGGGGGCTGCAGGGCTGGCCAGCCTCCCCCAGACCCTAGCAGTCCCAGGAGGAACAAGGCATGGGGTGCAGGCTCTGTCTGCACCCTCACGTGTACTCTGTCTTCCGGATGTAACTTGAGGGCACATAGCCCTGCTTCCCGTGGGCCTCGGCAAGCCACCACTCCTGATTGCCTGTGATGTCCTCAAACTGCAGGATCCTGAGTCTCTGGTTAGCTGACACACTCAGCTCATTGGTGTTTCGGCCTTTGAAGGTGTAGAGAGCGTAGTAGACCTGCCAGACAAGGGGACAGCATCAGTTAGATGGTCACACCACACAGCCTTAATCTCACACTGCATAGGATGCACGGGCTTTTGTCCTTCTCCCCAGTGACAGCCCTGGCTCCATCCTGGCCTCTGCCCACCCCCATCTGAAGCCTGGTTCTCTGTTGAAGAAAAGGTCTCATACCCCACCTCCATGTTCATGGTCACTGCCAGGGAGGAGAATGATTCAGTCCCCAGCCAAAGCAGTTGGCCCTTGACATCCCCAGCCCCATGAGGGTGGCTGCAGACTCACCTGGTTGCCCTCTGACTCGCTGTTCTCCAGCCCTGAGTCTCTGTCCTCCACGGAGGGCGTGGACCTGAGATGTGCTTTGGTGGGGTGCCCGTTGCGAGAGCTGGGGCTGCAGCCCTGCTCGGGGCGGCTGTGGCGGCGCTGAGATGTCACGGTGCCAGCCAGCGGGGCCATCCTGTCACCAGAGCCAAGCTGGGGCACAGAGGGGGAGTCCGCCTCCACATCTGCCGGGGAGACAGAGTCCTGCAGGGGTTTCTGAGTGAAGGTGACGGCCGCCCCACTGGGGCTGAAGGTCAGGGTGGCGTTGCTTTGGGGAGAGCAGCTGCTGTGCTCCGACTCGTTGGAAGAGTGGCTGCCCACAGAGACATCCGACTGGCTGCGGCGGGGGTTGTAGGGCTTCAGAAAGGAGCTGTACACAAAGCCTTTGGTCACTGCAGAGAGGGAGAGGAAGGGAGCTCAGACTGGGGCACAGGGAGACCAGAGGAGGAGACTCACAGCAAGCACCAAGGGCAGGGAACAGCCACCTACCCCCATTGTCTATGAGCCAGCGATTCTGGCTGCCCATGGGGTCCTTCTTCTTGATGACGCCCACAATGTCTCCTTCCAACAGGGAGACATCCAGGTCTTGGGCAGCATTGAAATTGCGCTCTGCCTGGAAGAGACTCTCTGGGGGGTAGCGGGCCAGGAGGGCAGCGCGGATGTCATCCGACTGCAGGAAGTAGGTTGGCTGCAGAGGAACAAGGCAGGCGTGAGTGGCTGTCCTGGGCTCTGCAAGCCCTGACTCTGGGCAGAGGGAACTCACCAAGCCAACGAGGGGCTGCCGCCGGGCAGACTGCCGTTCCATGCTTTTCCTTTCAAAAGTCTTCTTGGGAGCTGCCTGGGACTCTGGGAAGAAGGTGAAGGCCTGGAGCTGCTGGAGGACTCGACTGTGCTCATCCTGGAAGATGGCAATGAGGTTCCCTTCCCTGCCAGACACCTTCAGCAACTGGAACCAGAGCAAAGTCAGGATCCTGGTTAGGTGACCGGTGCTAGGGGAAGTGGCCAAGAGCTACAGTGTAGACCATGGCAGGGTTCTGAGTCCTGCCTATGACTTGCATCAGACCCAGGTTTGCAGTCCTGTCTGGACTCAGCTCTAAGTGGTCCTCAAACTTGTGACCTGAAATTCTCCCAGGTGAATGTTCTCCTGCCACTGCTCCAAGAGCCTTCTACACACAATTGCAACATAACCCTCCTATCCCTGCCCCAACACCATCCCACAGGAACCCTCCACAAGTCACTTGTGGCCTGAAACTGCAGTAGCAGCTTCCCCCATGATGTGACAGTGAGGCTCAGGGACAAACCCTGCACAGATTAGTGCTGCTCTGAGCCCAGGGCGCTGCCTGCACTGTGGGAACCCACCGACAGCAGGGGTCTGAGCTCCTCCAGGGCCAGGCGCACGAAGTCGCAGTGTGCCTCGGCATAGCCCCGCAGGCAGCTGGCAAAGAGCTCCTTGGCGAAGCGCAGGAACTTGGGCAGCTCGTCCAGCAGCTGGGCATTGAGGGCCTCGTAGTTGTTGCGGGCTGACTGCAGCTCCTCCAGCGTTCGCTTGTCCTTCAGCTTCTCCGCTCGCTCGGTGCAGTTGTGGAAGTCCAGCAGCTTGTCGAAGCGTTTCTGCACCAGCTTGTGGGGCCCCGCAAACATGCTCAGCAGCTGGCTCAGGGGCGAGCTCACCAGCCGCTCCGTCCGCTCTTTCTGGTGGGCACAGGTGCAGAGAGAAGGTGAGACAAGGTGAGCTCTCCCAGTGTGAATGCCAGCAGCTCACTCTCCAGCACACAACCTCCCCAGGACGATACAGTGACTGTCTCCTGGTGGCAGCCGCTGGAGCTCCAGAGGTCCCTTCCAACAGCAATTATCCTATAATCTTACATAATTGTCCCAGTATGGGTAACTCTATGCAGAGTACCTGAACCACTCGCATAAAGAGCTGCAGCATTTCAGCTAGGGCTGAAAAAATGTGTATCTAATGGGCACAGTCACAAACTGCCAGGCATCGAAGCTCTCAGGAAGGCACAGCTAAACAGGAATGCTCACAGCTCTCCCAGGTTACCCTCCCTGCAGCCTCCCAGGCCTGCCCATCTGCAGCAGACCCCCAGGGTGGGCCTCAAAGGGGCACAAGCCTCACTCACAAAGCTGGAGAAGAGCTGGTCGCTGATGAGACGATTCACTTTCTGGAACTGGTCCAAGTCCCCACTTCCTTTCTCTGTGCACAGGTCCCACATACTCCCTGCTGCCAGTGCCTTCATACAAGCTGACTCCTGCACCAAGGAGACACAGCTGAGCCATGCTTGCTGCCCAGAAGGGGCTCCCAGCACAGCCCAGACCACCCAGCCCCAAAAGAGCTGAGGCAGGAGCCGTGGCCAGAGGCACTGCAGGGACACACCATGCAGACAGGAGGGGCAGTGCATGGTGAGCCCCACAGGCTTGGCATCACACCCAGACTGGCTCACCCGGACATGCTGCAGGTAGAGGGAAAGGTCCCGGATGAAGGACTTGATCAGACGCTCCTGCATCCGGAAGTTCTTCTCTGTCTCTTCAAAGGCTTCATCCTTCAGCTGTGAGAGAAAGTGTTTTAAGGGAGGTGATGCAGGACTCAGCACCTCCCAGACTACAAGCTGTGGGGGCCTCCTGCCCCCAAGCTGGACAGCAGAGATGGGTGGTTCAGACCCTAAGCTCACTCTGCCTCGCTGGCCTGGATCAGAGCTGGATGGGGGGCAGGGGTGTGGAGGGACAGCAGATACTCTGGAGAAGCACTGCAGGGAGTAAGTGCACCTGATGCACAGTACCTGGGGTGCAAAGCCTGTGAGGTGCTTGAGGTGGCTGCTCACACGGTTGGATTTCTTGATGATAGAGTGGAAGTTGAGCTTGGAGATCTTCTCCATGAGGCTATCCTCATCCCCTTTTCTGTACTTTAGCACTAAAGAGATTGATATAGAAATCAAAACCTTTGTAAGCACAAACGCCTAACCAACAATCACCTTGTTAGTTCTCCTCTTCCTCAAGGCCCTGTAGCCCCAAGAACCCCACATATCATTGCAGAATGGCTTGGGTTGAAGTGACCTAAAAATCAGCTAGTTCTAACCCCTTTGCTATGGGCAGGGACATCTACTAGACCAAGCTGCTCAAAGCCCCATCCAACCTGGTCTTGAACACTTCCCTGGGTGGGGCATCCACAACTTCTGCAGGCAGCCTGATACAGTGCCTTACCACCCTCACTGTAAAGACTTTTTCCTTATATCTAATCTAAATCTAAATCCTCTCAGTTTAAAGCCATTATCCAGCCCTATCACTGCATGCCCTTGTAAAATACTGTATCATAACCTCCCATCCCATCCAGCACCGTGTCACCTGTTTGGTTCTTGAGATGCCCTAGTTTGTAGACAAACCATTCAAGCTCTTCCACAGGATTATGCATAGTGCCAGCACAGGATGACATAGGAGGTGATGTACAATAGTCCCTGGACACACAGA
This sequence comes from Passer domesticus, assembly GCF_036417665.1. Lineage (NCBI taxonomy): Eukaryota > Metazoa > Chordata > Aves > Passeriformes > Passeridae > Passer > Passer domesticus. The sequence goes on along the minus strand of NC_087481.1, from coordinate 44,467,482 downwards.
AGGTGTCTATATTGCTTCTTTAGCAAATACAAGCAATCATTACATGCAGCCTCTGTCACCTCAGCTTCAGTGGGGCTATGAGGAAAGACTAAAGTGTAAGATTTGCATAAAATGGGGGCTTTCAAGGGAAAACAGGGAGGATGGCCAGCAGGTATCAAAGGGAGTAATTTTCTCCCTCTGTTCAGCCCCAGGGAGGCTACACTTGTGTACTGTGTCTAGTTTTCGTGCCTGAGAGACGTGGGAGAACCACATCTCCTAATTCACAAGGAGAGCTGGGGGAGCCACGTGGGCTGGACATGAGGAGGCAGAGGGGGATCTGCTCACTACTAGCAGCTACTTGAAGGGCAGTTACAAAGGTGATGGGGCCAAACTCCTCTAAGCAGTGAGAGCTCCTCCATGACCATGGTTGCTCAGTGGCCAGCAGACACCGACCTCAGCACACCCACTCCTGTCTCTCTGGCCCAGCACTGCCCAGCTCCTCACCCAGGTCCTTCCGGCGCTTGTACTCGTTGATGTTGACGTTGATTTCTTTGACGGCGAGGACAGCAGCCGTGAGCGGTGCCTTGTCAGGGTGAGCCTCGGGGGTAGCACTCAGCAGCTCCATCAGCAGCAGCGGGTACCGCATCACCCTCTGCACTGGCTTGATGAGGAAGGAGCCCAGGTTAATGTAGTTTGTGCAACCCCTGGAAAGTCAGGACAAAGGAGATGCATCAGGTGTCGGTCCGGCTCTGCCACACACATTCTGCCCCCTCAAACCAGTCCCAACCAGACCTAGAACTCCAATGCCTCTAAATCCACTGTACTCCCCCCATCAAGCCACCCTCATGTCCAAATTCACTGCACTCCTGAACTCCTGGTGCTCTCAGATCAACCCCAGGGTTTTGCTCCTCACTCACAGCAGGTGATACTTCCCAGCCAGGATCCTCTTCATTACCAGGCCCACCATGAAATCCCACATAAGCACAGCCTCATATGTGTCAGAGAGCCACTTGTTTCAGATGCTGATCCACCAATCAACTGCCCACATCTGTCCTCCAATGCTGGACAGACTGCAGGACTGCAGTCACTGCAGGGCTTTCCTGGCTCCTTGGGGCTGAGGGCTCCCAAATCCTGTTTCTTGCCCAAGGTCCCCCCTCGCCTCATCACTTGTGCTGCCTACCTGTGCAGCCCACCCACTGCCTCTGCTGCAATCATGCCACAGACACCCTTCTCCTCCCAGTCATGCCTCCACAAGGCACTGTTAGGGCAGCCCAGCATGCACCCAGCCTGTGGCAGAAGGTTAGTTACAAGGGAATGGCCAGACCAACACAAGACACACAAGCAGGGACTAAGAGGAAGTACTCACCATTCACTGTACAGGCTCCTGCTGGCCCACAGAGTGCCAAAAAGCAAAGAAAAGCAAGGGTTAATGGGGTGGCAGGTGTGCAATCCCACAGCCAGTGTCTATGTCCTGCCCAGTGAGGCTGCCAGGGCAGTGGGCAGCCCTGTCCTCCCAGAGCAGCCATCAGCACTGCTGGCTCCCGGGGCAGTTAACTCCACAAACTGGAGCCTGGCACTCACTGAGCCAGGCAAAGCAGCTCCTTCCTCAGCAGCTGTGGCGGCTCAGGGTTTGGGGAACAGGAGCCCTCAGTCCAGGACATGCCACCTTCTCTATACATTGGTGGCTCCTATGCAGATTTTAAGGGGGTCTACAGGTTTCCCAGCACGTGTGCATTGGGGCAGGGGGCCATTTGAACCCACAGCCTGGTCAACTATACAGTGCCACCCTCTGCAGCCACCACCCGAACTATCTAAACACTGCTGAAGAGGGCCAGGGGTGTTGGAAACTGATCCCCCTATCCCAGTCTGGTGGCTGCCACCTGAGGAGGCTCAAACCTGAGGCTATCCAGCAGGTCCAAAAGTAGTTTCTGCAACTTCTCATCCTTCTCATAGGTTTCCAGCAGTGCAATGGCCTCATCATGGTTCTGGCAGTACACCCTGTAGACACTCTCCAGCTCTGCACGATGTGTCAGGAACACTGGTCCTGCAGACAGCAGCAAAGCAGGACTTCAGAGCCTCCTGGTCCCCAGCTGCCCCCAAAAACACTGCTGTGTCCCTTGATAAGACATCCAGTGTCCCCATTCCACACACACAGGTCAAGAGAATAGCTCTACTACAGCATGCAGGACCCCTCCTCATCACCAACCAACACAGAGAGCTCAACCAATCCAGGTCTCCCAGGGGGAGCAGTGGAGACATTGGTCACAGGAGCCACAGAGCAAAGGCACAGGCAGCCCAAGGCATGAATGGCTCAAGCTGGCAGCACTTTGGGGCAAAAGGCCATGGACAGCCACAGGCACTGTGGCTGAGCAGTCACCCTTGTGGCAACACAGATATCCCTGGCTTCACTGTTGATGAGTGGTGATGGGTACAGCAAGGAGAAAGCCCAGCCCCAGTGATCCTCTCCCATCATTTGAACTGTTATGCCCTGCCACTAGCAATGCCCATCCCAGCCTTCTCAGGAAAGGAAACAGCAGGACTCATACCGATGGCATCTGAAGCCTCCAAGGCGGACAGCAGCTGCTTGGAGAAGTTTATTACCATGTGGATGTTTCCAAAAAGGCCCTCAAAGTCTATGTTCTGCATCTAGTGAATGGGAAAAGAGATGTCCTGGATGGGGAACATGTCCCAGTTAAACAGCCCTCCCATTGCCCCCCTGCAACCCATCAGTCAGCTTCACAGCAGGTACCTGGTGCGACCTCCTCTCATCACAGTGACTCCTGTACACATTCCCTTGCCCCCCAGTGCACTGAAACTCTCACTCCTTATGTGTCCTTTTCTTTCCCAGCAATTCCACCCCTGCCTCTGGTCACCTGCTTTTCTCTTTTTCCTCTCACTAAATCTGTCCCCCATGCCAAGATCCCGTATCTTATTTCTCTTGTCAATGAATTTAACCTATAACCAAACAAAGAGAAACTTTTTCTGCACCAAAAAATCCAATGTGTGATACTTGCTGCCAGGTCTCCTGTTCCCAGCAAGGACGAGGGTTCAGCAGTATCTCAAAGCAGATGGGCTTATTGCAACAAGTGCAGGGAGCTGTGGGAACCCTTGGAAGAGCTTTAATTTCCTCTATGAGTTCCTATGCTGTGTAGACCCCTCTGAGAACTAAATGGACTCAGTATTCTCACCCCAATCCACCAGTGCTGCATCCCAAATTTTCCCTCCTTTCCCAGCTCCTACCTGTGCCTGTTGCAGGGGCACCATGATCCCCTCCACACACATCTCCAGGTCTCGGATATAGTCCCGCTCTGTCTGGAGCAGTTCCTCAATAACCTTGGCCCTCTTCTCCAGCATCCTTTGCTCTGCGCTCTCAGTGGTGGCCGAGGATGGCTCCAGGGATGGTGTCTGGGAGGACAGGAGAGTCATCTCTGCAAGACAGATAATCGAGATCAGCCTGCTCCAGCAAGGATACAAGGACAGGAGACAAACAGCACCTGAACTGCTACACATGTAACCTTTGGGACTGAGAAACAGCACTACTGAGAGTCCGAGGGCCTTTCCAGAGGGGCCATCCCCAGGGCTGCTCCCGCAGCCCAGCCTGGCAGCACCAGGAGCGCCGCAAAGCCCCGGCACCGGCACGGCGGGCAGCAGACCTGCCGCACGCGGTCTGCCCCGACACCGGCGGGGCCCGGCTCCTCTCCGCCCCGCGGCTCCCTCCGGGAAGCTGCGGACACGGGAAAGCCCCGCTAGGCAATGGCGGCCGCCCCTCCCTCAGGCTGGGAACAGGGTCTCCATTCTCCAGGCCCGGGGCATTTCCATCTCAATGGCCGGGAGGGCCCCGGGCACCGCAGCGCTGCTGCCGCCGGCAAAGCCCGGAGCTGGATCCCGGCCAGCGGGGCCGGGCCGCGCCGCCCCGCCCGCAGGGCCCGGGGCTGCGGCCGCATTCCTCGGCCCCGTCCGACACCCGCGGCCGCCTCTCCTCCTGGTTTTCTGTGCCACTGCGGCCCCGGGCCGGCCCAGCCCCCTCCGCCCCCAGTGAGACATTTCATCCCGCCGCGGATCCCCGGGCCCCGCCGCTCCTGCGTTCGAAGGCTGCGCCCTCGGGCCGAGCCCGCGGCCACAGCGCTCCCCCCGCGCCGCCCCGGCCCCCCGAGGCCAGCAACACGCGGGGCTCCCCCACTTCAGGGCAGCACGGAGCCCCTTGCAGCGCCAGCCTGCCTCGGGTACCCCATTCCATGTCAATGGCCGATCCCACAAATGCACCCCAGCTGCCCTCCAGCAGCAGAATGTTTTTTAGAGCTGCAGACATGCCCCAGCTCAGACGTTTCTAGGAATGTTTTTGCAGGACAGGCACTTCCAGAGGTCCCTGACCTCTCCAGGGACAGCGTCAGACAACAGAGGCTCAGCCCAGCTTAATCCCCAGCAGGGCTTGGGACTTATCCTGGTACCACAGTACTGACTGTGCATAGCCCCAAGAGACCCCCTTGCTCCAGCCACTTCTGCCCCGGTGCTGAGCAGGCTGCAAGCAGCCCCCAGCCGTGCTCTGTGCGGTGATGGCAGTACCCAGCACGGCAGCATGAAACATGGGAAGGGAAAATTGCTGCCTCAGCCTAAGCATCCCATCCATTGCTCCCCCAGGCCAGGGTCTTCACACTGAAACACTCCGAGAACGAAAAGACACCCAAGCTGAGACACTGACTCAGCCCATGATTATCTGAAACCATGCCAGCCCTCTTGGCCCTTCCCATTGCAGAGCAGCCTTGGCAGAAACCAGGAGCATCAGCACCAAACAGCAAGTTCTTACAGCTATGGGGGCTGAGGACAAACCACTGCACCTCTGCACAAAGAAAAACTTCAAAATCATTTCCAGTGCCAGCCTGGCAAATAGGAAACCCAGCTGAAACACAGATGCTCTCAATATGGGAGGGAAGATACTCATCTCTCTAAGCTGGCATCTCTGCTGCCCTGCCTTGAAATCCAGCCTGGGGAGAGGCAAAACAACCAGCTCCATGGAGGAGGATTCAGTGACACAACCAGCACTTCATTTAGTAGGCCATCACTGGGAAGAAAAGGCTCCACTGATTCCTACTGGCAAGTATCCTTAAGTTAACCCCATCAGAGCCTGTCTTGGCTTTCCAGCAGACCCCAGTGATAAACTTCATCAACTCAAATGCAGCAGGAATCCACAAAGAGGGCCTCAGAGCAGATGCTGGGTATAACTGGTTTTGCTCTTTGCATTTCCACAGCATCTGCAAAGTTTCAGAAGCAGCAGACTGGGCCCTCCTGTGCCAGGTCCTCTACAAACACCCATAGGGATATCCCTAGACACAGCACTTGGAGCCTGAACAGGATATGAGCAGAAAAATGTACAGGAGACACAGCTAAACACTAAGATAATACAGTCAGCAGGTCTTTGTGGCTCAGAGAGTTAATGAAATAACAGCAAATTAGTTATTTTAAAGAAGACATGGCATTTGTTTTGCAGGAGAGCAAGCTGAAGTGGGAAGGCAGCCTGGAAGAACCAGGAAGGTGTTAATTTGCAATGCAAACAGGTGTGTGAAACCCAGAGGGGGCGGGGGTGAGATGATACTACTGGCATGGGGTGGGCTGGGAAGAATCTTGACAATTAAGCCAAAATCACAGCCAGAAATGACCCACACAGCAGCATTTGGGAAGACAAATGGAAAAGATTACAATTGCTTTGGTCAAAGAACAGGATTTTATATTTAGCCCCAGGAAAAATGCCACCACATTAAGTTTTGTACAGGAGGCCTGGGGAGTTTACTGCACCACCAAACAACCCTGCAGTGCTCCCAGCCTTAGCCATAGCTAAACTGCAGGCACAGCATGTGTTTGGCTCCAGCTCCCCAAAACAGAGCTGGGGATGCCCAACGCTGCTGGCAAATGCAGCAGCTCCCCACGCTCCACCAAGCAAACCCCAGGCAAGGAAATCTAGGTCAGGCCCTTACAGAAAGTACCCTGTGGCAAGGATTCAACCCACACTTGTGAGACTGCCAGCTCCGTGACACCCTTCTTTGGCAAGTCTCAAGTCCCTACCTATGGAAGGGAAATTAAACCCTTCCCTGCACAGATTTTAAGCCCACAGTAGTTATCAGCTCAGCCTGGATGACCTGGCACAATGCTGGGCATCAGTTCTACCCACTTACACTGTATCAGTATTTTGCATGATTTTGAAAACTCATACAAATTAATTCTCCTCTGGCCTTCTTGCTCTTTCTGAATATTTCAAGACTCCTTCATAAGCAAGGCTACATTGCAGTTAAGTCTCCTAGAACTCTTGTTTATCCCTGGTCCAGCATGCTCCTTTAGCAATGAACTCAAAAGTTGTCCTACTTCTTTCCAAACCCTTACAGCTCAAAATATTCAAATACAGAATTTATTTGTAATATTTATCTCTTATCTGACCAATATGTATTACTTAGTGTTTGTTTCTGATACATTTAAAAACTTTCACTTTTTGTATTTCATACTATCTCTATTAATTGTCATGAATTTATTTTTTCTTGTTTGTCACACATTCTTGTATGTTTAATAGCAGAATAGCAGCTTTCCCTAAATGAGGCTTATTAAGCAGTTCACTAAACCCACCAATTTCACAGCTGTGAATTATGCCCACCTAGTAAGTATTTTTTAAACACATCTCAATTTTACTCCATAGATTTTCTATTTAGATGTTACCTTTCAATTTAATTCATCATGCCCTTCAACTCTGGAGATGCTAAGACACACACCACAGCTTGAATGGGCTTTGTTGGCCTGCAGGAATATGACTCGTATTTTTAATGAAGCCAACAAATTCCAATCCAGTGACAAATTCATGTTTACCCATGACACAGTTGCCAAACAGGCATTCAGAAATACATTTCCAAAAACAACGTTCTCTATCACGATTTTCAGAGAGTCGGATTCTGTTCTCCTGTTTCTCCTCGGTTTGATGGTCTGAGACAGGCTCCCAGGAGCACCTGATTTTGAGCTTTGCTGGGGCCATGAGAGACCCAACAGCAGCTCCTAAGCCAGCCCTGGCAGTGAGGTGTGAAGATGGAGCACACTCCCAGCTCTGCCCTTCCTGGGGAGGCTGTGGTTTGCGACTGCAATCACACGGCTCATCCCGCTCATCTCACAAATGCCACTGTCATCGACTTTCTTCCAATTAACGAAAACTTTGAATTGTTATTACCCAACCTCCTAGCGGGAGCACCCATGCAATTAGAGGTCTTCCCTGCCCCGCTCTGGGAGCAGAGCTGACCCACAAAGCCCAGCTCCAACGGGATGCATGTGCATCCCAAAGGCGTGCCTCGCCCCCCAGTGCTCAGCGCTCACCTGGCAGCATCCCGCGGGCACCAGCGCTCCCTGGAGAGGGACGTGCCGCCCATCAGCGCCCAGCACAATCCCAGGAATCTCCGTGGAGCTGCACCCAGCCGCGAGGCAAGCCCGGCCCCGGGCCCACAGCTCAGCACAGGCAAGCAGTGACTCAGGACAAAACAAACCAGCTGCAAATATTTGAAGTATGTGGAGGCCAGGAGGGGAGGAGCCACTGCCGACCATGAGAGGGGGGGCGATGAAACTAGGGCAGGGAATAATTAATCTGAGCAAAAGGCTAAACTGGCTGCCAGCAGCAGGATCTGGCTGGGCTGAAAACTCTTACTCCAGACATTGGTAATACACCAGGGAGCTGAACAGGGGCAGAACAGGGATGTCCCAAACATGCCTGATGCAGAGCTTGGCTGGGATGTCTCTATGCCAGGTAAGACCACAACCATGGCCCCAAACTGCCTCTGGTTGCCCAGACAGCCCCATGGCATTCAGTGTGAGCAGAGGATGATTCCAACCCTTGACACAGAAGAAAGTGAAGTAATGGTGTAAAAGAGCTAAGCTGCTAAAACTGAGGCAGGGCATCAACAAAAGTGTGAGCAAAACCACTGATGGACAAAAGAATGAAAGGTGAAAGTTATTTAAAAGGATGTTTTAAATATACAACAGTACTGATGAAAAGTCTGTCCTGCATCTGTGCTTCAATAAAGACAGCAAATATAAATAAATGAACATAAGCCAGATAACAGATAACAGACACACCACAGAAAAATGAGAAAAGAAAGACATCAAGAAAAATCCATGGATGGCAGAATTCAGTTTTCATCTTTTAAATGAGGAAATAAAATGCTACTTTATAATAACCTTTATTTCCATCCAGGACAAAGGAAATCCTACAATTACACAATCCCACAAGTAGAGTACCATTTTTTGCAAACCTGGCAAAATGGTAGAATTATACAATAAATTTTCTGCTTATTTCTTTCTAAAAAGCAAAAAGAGAAAAACAAACAAACAAACAAAAAAAACCTTGAAAATCCAGTGCCAGTGGAATAGAGACTATCCAGAAAAGAAGGCATTTCTAAACAGGTTCTGCAGAGACTGGATTTAGTTAATCCCACATAACAGAGTAAATGGAAAATCACCGCTGTCATGTAGAGAAGTGAGGATCAATTCAACAGGATCACAAATAAAGATGAGGCATATGAGTCACTGAGTGATCCAGGGTACCCTGAATAAAATGGAATTATTCAAACCAAGCAGGTTTAATGCAGACAAACATATTAATGTATTAATGGGAACAAGAAACACAGCCACAGGCAGGATTGTGTTCTGGGCAGCAATTATTTGGCTTGATCAGACAAAATTCAACAGGAGTTCCCTGAATGTTGCAGAGGACCACTGTGGTTTTGGACAAGGGCACAAGAGCATAGCAAGGTAAACTAGTGCTGACACCCACCCAGAATGCCTCACCCAGCTCTGAAGTCCACTGTTTTAAAAGAGTCTGAACTGAAAAATCAGAGAGCAATCAGGAACAATAAACACTTAAAGGTCTTCCTGTGAGTCTTTGACACGGGTATTTTAAGACTCCATTCACTATAAAGAATTGAAGACTGAAAAATTACTTAATTACAGTACCTGCCTGAGAAGAATATCCATCAACTAAAAAACTCTAATTTAGGAGAAAAAGGTTGAGGTTCAGAGCTGAAATGCAACACATTAGCATGCAAAACCTTTAAGAATGATGGTGACTAAGCGGCAAAACTATGACAGGTGGGTTCTCCTGTTGATGTGTCAGGCAGTCACACCTGAGTCTTATCCCAGAAGAGGTCTCCAACCCTGCAGCTGTCACCCAGTTACACTGTACAGAAATCTCTAAGAAGTGTGATAACCCTGCAAACAGAAAAGATCATCTCCACTGGCTTGCAAGTATTCAAGGCAGGCCAGATGGGGCCCTGGGCAACCTGATCTAGAGTGTGGCATTTGTGCCCATGGCAGGGGCATTGGAACTACATGTCCCCCTAGTTCTCTCCCAACCCAAACCATTCTATGATTCTGTGATCTCTACTGCGGCTCTAAAGTCCCACATTCTGTTACAGTGGATGGAGGAGGAACCTCTTAGAGAAGTAAACAGCATTAGAAAAGGTGCCTGGAGCACACACTGAGGGAGAACCAGAGCTGACTTCTCCCTGCCACTGCACAGGAGGTGTCTGCTGCCAAGCACAATGAGAGCTCTTTTGGGGAGGTGCAGGTGGAATCTTACACTGAGGCAGCCACAGCAAAGCAGTACATGCCAAGGAGAGCTGTTGCTGGTCCAGCACTGTGCCCCAGCAGGGCAAGAGGAGGAAAGTAACAGACAATTGCAGCCAGAAAAAGGCCACAGGATGGACAGACAGTGTTTGAAATATCTGGAGCTTTCATCTCTCCTGTTCTGCTGTGAGACACTGGTGCAGATGATGAGGGCATCCTGCCCTGCATCTCTCACAGCTACTCCCATGCCCCTGATCCTGCCACAGTGGAGAAGAATCCTGTAATCCTGAAGAGCAGAGGCTTTCACTTGGCATGACAGTCTGTCCCTTCAGCTCTAGCAAAAGCTGGAGAAGCCAGCACTGCTCCAGCCTCCAGAGGCTCTGTGGACCATTTCCCATCCCACTCTCTTCCTGGCCTCCTCCTGGCTCCCCTGCTGCCCTTTGGACATCTTGGCATCGCACAACCTCTCCCTTTCCTCACCCTGGGGACGCAGCTGAGCAAAGTCCCACCCCAACAGGGTGGCCTGAGAGTGCAGAAATGCAGCCATTGGAGCCTTCTTAATTGAATATCTCCAGAGGACAGATTTCTTGCTAAGGCAAAGGTAGGCACTGCCTCCAGCTTTGCTATCACTTTGGCTGTTGCAGTTTTCCTCTCCATTTCAATCCCACTTCATGGAGAATTCACACACACAGCTACATGAGACAGATGCTGGCAGAAAGGGCACAGGAACAAATAAGTTTTCAGACACATGGAGGCCTGTCCATCAAGAAGGGCTCCTTCTGTCCCTCTGCCCAGACCCCAGCACCTTGCTGCCACTTCCCCTCAACCCCCCACCGATATTCTTGCACCAACAAGCCAAGGTGCACAAATCTGTTTGCAGCTGACTCTGACACAGCCACAGCATCAAGGGAATGATTTCACCCATGACACGACAGCCTAAGCCTTCCACTTTGGTAATTCTGCAGCTCCAGGGTACTATTTGATGGGACTGGAGATCTGGGGATGGCTTGGGAATCCAGGACACAGAGCATACAACTGTTGTAGCACAGGCAAGGGACCACTGCAGTACTGAGGGGTGACAGTGCAAGACATTCCCACTGGTGACAGCCCCCCAACATACAGGTGCCTCAGATCCTGTCCAGGTGAATTATGCAGCTCTGAGTACTTGCTCTCTGCATATGTGAGTGCTTCAACAGCTTCCTCTATTTCCTGCTTTGTGCTGCCTCTGAACAGCTGCCATACTCATGCTCAGGAATTGGTTCCTACAGAATCTATTAATGCTGGGTTATAAAGAGGCAGAGTGGGAATAACCTCAGCATCTCACCCTCTCCCTCATGAGAAACCTCCTCAGAGCCCTGAGAGAGCACACAAACCAGGGCCACAAGTTTTAGGGTGTACCAAAAACATGCAGCAGAAACAGAAAGGACAGTCTTGAGTCTGTGCCACCTGTGCTTCCCTCCCACGTGGGCCTCCGCAAAATCGCTGTGCAGAGGCTGCACAGAGGGGTGATGACCATGATGCCATTTCACTAAGTCCCAGGAGCCTCTAACTCTGTGAGAGGTTGGCTGTGCTGGCCACCCACGTGTACCAGACTCCCAGCACTGCCCTGGTGCCAGGGCAGGGTAAAGGCACGCCCAAGGGAATTGCCCACCATTTCCCTGTGTACCTGGGCTTTTCTTCCTGGTCTGCACAAACTCTGAGTGCCGCAGGGCACTGGGAGCCGTCCGTCTGTAGAAGCTGTTTCTCTGCAGCACAGAGCCCACCCTGTGTGCCTCCTCGGCCTCCTGCTCCCAGAGCTGGCTCCAGTCCGGCCGGCCCGTGCGTACCCTCGAGTGCTCTGCTCCACTGCTGCTCTTGGCTGGCCTCCCAGGCCCCGAGGCTTCTCCTTCCAGCTCCCCACAGCCGTCGCAGTCAAGGACGCATGTCTCACGCTGTGTGTAGCAGGTACCTGACCCCAGGTTCACACCACCATCTCCCGAGGACCTGACTGCAAATGCAGGAACTTCACAACTGCTGTCTGGACTGTTGTGGTCCATGACATGGCCTTTGGGCCTCCTGTGCTGTTCACTGTCTTCTTCCTCTACTTGGTCCCTGATATCTACACGTGGCCTTTCCTGCTCTCTATATGCTTTAGGGCCTCCATCACCCCTATACCACTTTTCCCCTTCCCTATATATTTGATTATCTCCATACTCTCCATACTCCTCTCTATACTGCCTTCTCCTCTCTCTATACTCCCCAGAGTCCCTCTCTTGCCTGTGCCACAGCTCCTTTTTCCTATAATGTCTTCCATGCTCACTGTGGTCCCTAGGATCTCTGTAGTACTGATCCCACCTTCCACCCTCCCTACAGTCTCCAAGGCCTCTATCCTCTCCATACTGCCTTCCTCTCTCCCTATATTGCCTAGGTACTCTGTCCTCTCTGTTCCGCCCTCCTCTTATCTCAGAACTGCAGTTTCTGTATTGCACACCCTCCCTCTCATACACCCTGTAGTTTCTGTCCTCTGTATCCTGTCTTTTGCCTTCCCAAACATTGTCTGCTCTCCTGCAGTCCATGTACTGCATCTCTCCCTTCCAAAAACCTCTGCAGTCTCCATTCCTGCTCTGTTGGTCCACGGAGATGTCCTCCTGTCTCCTGGAACTGTCCCAGCCACTGTCTGCTCCTCGGCTGCCCGGGTACGGCCTCCTTGTTGCCCTGGGTCTGTCGCTGCAGCCAGCCACGTCCCGTCTCCGTACAGCACAACAATCCTCATATTCCCAGCTGAGGGGCCGCGGTTCCTGTCTGGGATCCTCCATGCAGTGTCTCCTCTAAGGACAGGTGCACATAGTCCTGTGGGGTGTGGCGCAGGGGCCGGCTCCCCTCACCCTCTGCTCCCTGGGCCCAGCCCCACGCTGACGGCGCTTCTCCACTCTGCTCCAGCACTCCCGTCCCAAGTGAAACGCAGGTGCTGCTTCCTGAAACCAGCCAGCAAAGGCAGGGGCCCAATCGCTGGCAGCCTGGCCTCCTCCACCTGCTGCCCAAAGTAATCAGTAACCAGCCCCGAGCGAGGAGGGGAGCCAGGCTGGGCAGGCCAGCACCGCCCAAACCGGCTCCACCGCTTTGCCAAAACCTCTCCGCAGGCAGCTCTGAGGCTGGGAGGAGGAGGGCACTGGAGCATGCAGAGGCCCTGCCCCGAGACCAATGTCCTCAGGGAAGGGAAACAGAGCATGTGTGGGACCGCAGGAAGCCACAGAGCAGAGGTGGGATACCAAATCTTCTACTAGATCTTCTTTCCACCCCTGGTGACATGGAGGAAACAATATAGTCTAGAAGAGGCTGGGCTCTGCTGCTGGGGCAAACTGAGGCCTTCAGGCTGCCCCTGGCTTAACCCTGATGCTGAGCCCTTTCTCTTCCCAGCCCTCATCACAGTCACATGAAGATCAGGAAAGAAGCTGCTCCCTGCAAGACAGACCAGTGCCTCCACAGTGCCATGCAGTCACAGCTGCATGGCTCCCTGCTCCAGGGGAACAGCTGGTCCACCTGCTGACAGGAGCAGGCTTGAAGGGATTACTTGTGTTATGGAGTCTGGTGCCAACACACCAAATTAGTGTTCAGAAGGCTATAGAAACACACACTCCAGTAATGCTTCTCACTGCAAGGCACAACATATTCCCAATTTTCCCTGCCCAACACAGAGCTCCTATAAGAAACCAAGAGACAACCACAGCATGCCCTTAACAGAGAGCACGAGAGTCTGTAGATGTCATCCATGTCTCAGGTTCTTGCAACACTTGTTAGGAACGCAGAGCCCATGCCCTCAGCTGGTAGAAGACAAAAATAAAACCAATGGACTCTCCTACTCCAACTGCAGGAGGGCAAGCGCTAATCCTGCCCCAGCCTGGTGATCAGTGAAACCCCAGTGTGCTCACAAGACCAAAAAAGCAACCTGATGATTTTAAACATTTACTGTAGAAAGCCATGTATTTTCTACTCTTCCTTTGGCTTCCCAAAAGATACAGCAAAGGGCTGGGTTCCCCACTGTGAAGTATTTCCCCTGTAAGACTATGCCTGCCCTGCCTTGGTTGCTGGTCAAAGCTCAGTGAGAGCTTTTTTGGAGAATGTCTCCATGTTCCTAACAGTGGTAAGGCAGAGGTCATGCCTCAGACATGCCACAAACATGTTTTGCTGAGTTGATGCAACACCAAATTACTGTTCTGCCTGCTGCACTAGAGCTGGGCTAGCAAGACATGCTCTCTAGCCAGAGTCAGATGTGTCAGAAGGGGCATGGCAGAGCTTGGGTAGGACACATCTTTATCGCAGGACTAGAGAGGTCTCTTGAACAGGAGAAAAATCCCCTAGGACTACTGAAAGGATACTAGCTTGAGGATGCCTTGGGATAGTACATTAGTTCTTGCCTAGAACTTCTAGTTTCAGAACCAACAGGTTCCACAGGATCATTCCTCTGCCAGGAAGCACTGGGACAGTAGGAGACACTTCCCAGCAAGATACATCCCATCAGAAAATTTCCCTTGAGATTCAGCTTAGACTTTCCTCTTCCTACCTTCAAGTTATTTCATCTAGCTTCAAATCCTCTAGGCCTCCTTCCAAGCATCCCTTTTGCACACCACTGACATGAAGGCTGTTTGTCACCCTGTTTTCCTGGTGCAGCCATACCAGCCTTCATTCCCACGTGCTCTGCCTCTGACATGATCGTGCAGCTAAGTGTCTGGGCTCCCCAGTGCTGATTAAGCAGTGGGAGGATGGAGGCAATAAAGTCAGAGTGAGTAACTCCCAGGCAGGAGCTGGCATTTCACTCCATCTCCCGCATGCAGTGCCCACATTTCCTGCACGTCGTGGGTTTCAGTAACAGAACTGCAGTGTCAGAGCTCCTGGGAGAAGCTGGGAAGGAACTGTGGGAGAAGATGTATGTGATTCCATCTTTCCATTTGTCTGCTGTAATATCAAATGTAACATAATTAAAGCACTGATCTTTACATGGCATCTTCAGGTTTCAGAGACCAAATGTGCTGATATAATCATGGGAAATTCCTCTTTCCTGAGTAATTTTTTTCTGGGGTGAAAGAACAAAAGTCACATTTTCAGCTACAGATATGCCACAATTATAAGCTCTTTGCTGTTGTTACCAACAGAACAGTCCTATTTTCTTGTCCTTGACTTCATGGATGACAGGAGCAGGGGCAGGTTTAACTTTTTGCCCAGTAATCCATCCCACTCCCAGGTGAGGTTCAGTCCCCTTCTGTGCACTCCTTCTCATATGAATAACAAATCCCCACAAGTCTGTATCAGCACCAGAGCAGAAACCACAGGAAACCCAGTGCCCTGACAGGTTGACAGCAGTCACAGCACAGACATCAACTCAAATCTCAATGGCAGGACCACCAGCAAAGCACCCTGAAGTTGCTGCTCACTCCCCTGCACATAAGAGAGGATGAAGCAGGGAGATTGGAACTGCAGCAGCAGTACTTTCCATCACAGACATATGGGAGTAGATGAGATGAAAGCTCTGGATGTATGGTGGGGCTGGAAGAGATGGGAGAGTTGGAAGGAAACGGGGGTGAGGAAGACCAGGGCAAAGGGATATCCAGAGAAAGACACTGTCATTCTCCAAAGCAAGATCATGATAATATATACTGCAACAGTACTTACAAAATTATCAAAATCAAGAATTAAAGGGTATAAAACACTGCCTTCAACAATGTCTGTAAAACAGCAGAGGAACCTGTGCTCCTGAAGCATTCCCCATCCCATGCTGTTGTAGACTTACCTCTCAACTCCTGCAGCTCCATGCTGAGGCTCTCAATGTTGGAGTCACAGAAATCAAGGTTTTCCATGGTCTCTGCTCTCACCAGCTCATCCTGCTGCTCCTCCAGCATCAGGCTTAGCTCGGCACGGGTCTTGCTGTACGCCTCCAGATCTCTCTCCACCTCTCCAATTCTAGTCATCAGGATGGAGCTGGAGGAGGCCGATCCTGCCTGTGTCAAGTCCTCACATCCCTCCTCCACTCGCTGCTCTGGGGTGCTGGGCTGAAGCTGTGCAGGGGCCACGTTTCTCCGCTGGCTGCTGGATGGAGGCCGGGGCGCAGGCCGGGAGGGTTTGACCGAGAAGGACAGAGACCTGCCTTTGGGCACCCGGCCACCCTGCCCGTGCACAGCGGCTGTCGCCAGGCTGCTGGGCCGAGGAGGGGGTGGCCTCAGGGCCCTTCTCCTCTCTGCCTGCCTGGAGTGGGACCCAGATTCAGGAGACCCACGGACAATGTCCTTCTCAGAGCTGTAGTCCAGGATGGAGAAGTGGCGGGAGACCTTGTCCTGCTCCGCACCAGTACTTGACAGACTCTTCTCAAACTGGGCCAGCTGCTCCGTCAGTTTGGAGTCCAGGTCCGTGCAGCTGTCCCCCTGCACTGCAGGAGGGCAGCACTCCCCCCAGCTCCCAGCCCGAGTGTCCAGGCTCACCTGGGCAGTTCCTAAGCTGGAACAGGGCTTGGACTTCTCCAGTTTACTGTCCATCCAATTGTCTAGGTCCTGGGTCCTGCTCTGGCTCTCCTGGGGCTGGGATGCTGCCCAGCTATTAGCAGATGAAATCACTTGGCTCCTGCAAGGATTTTGGGGGAAGTGGGGAGCCTGCAAGGGCACAGTGGGGCTGTCTCCATCATGCTTAGGGAAGGAGTGAGTTTCTGAGTTTCCTAGGGTCGCTGAAATAGTCCCCCCAGGCTCCAGCTCACCTGCTTGGCCAGGCCTGTTGCCCTGTGGGGGAGGCAGCTGAGCAGAGGGGAGAATGCCATTGACTGAGTTTGTGTGGTTAGAGGGGACTGAGCCCACCGTGCCTTCAGGATGTGGCTCTTGGTGTCCTGTGCTGGGAAGGGCCTGGGGCTGTCTCAAGTCAGTGCCAAGAGGATCCTCTGACCTCCCTGCCTTGTGAGACAAAATGGTGGAAGGCTCAGGATATGGAGTCAAGCCATCCTCCTTTTCCCTGCTGTCTTTCTGGGGCAAAGGGTAAGTTTCAGAGCAAGTGATTTCTGGATCTTGATGGATGTTCAATCCACAACTGCCTCCACCTTGCAGATCCCCAGCACTCACCTTTTCCATGCAAGCCTCAGAGGCTTCCAGCCTCACAAATCTGTGTGGAAAGATGCCACGTTTTCCTCCCAGCTCCCCCTCCAGCCAGCCATCCTCCAGAATGCCTACAATCCGAATCCTGTCACCCACATCAAAATCCAGTTCCTTGGACTCCAGGGCTTGGAACTGATAGAGGGCAACACCATAAGTACTCCCTGGCTCCTTGTCATCTTTGCGGGGCACCTGTACTGTTCCATTGGTGTCACAAGTCCCTGTGGGCTCTGGATCCACCGAGGTTCCTGGTGCTCGCAGAGGAGTAAGCAGTTCCACAAAACCCTCTGGGAAGATGCCCCTGCAGCCTCTGAGCTCACCCTCAAACCAGCCAGGCTCTGGGACACCAATAATGTTGATCACATCCCCTTCCCTGAAGTCCAGTTCCTCCTCCAGCTGAGCAGACAGGTCCATCAGGGCCTGGGCTTGGCCCAAGGAGTAGGCAGGCACCTCCAGGAGAGGGCTCTGGGACAGCTGACGTCTCCGAACTGAAAGGCACAGCTCCCTCACACATGAGGAGGGGAAAAAGCCCTTGGAACCCCAGCTGCTTCGGCCCTGCAGCCAGCTGGAGGCCAGGGACCCCCCCAGGATCACCAAGTCTCCTGCAGAGAATGAGACACAACAGTTCAAAACTGCTCTCATTATTGCTTCCCACCTCTTATTCCTGCCTCCCCGTGCTCCCTCCTGGCTGTCGGTGAGGACTGGCACTCTGTTATAGCACAGTGCATGCTGGGGATGCACACAAGCACAGATGGGATTAAGGCATGAAGTATCAGCAGCCTCTTGTACATCTAAGATACACAGTTTGGCTGCAAAGCTGTGCAGGTGCATCAAAGCTTTCATTCTCCTCCAGATGCAAGTCTAAGATTTGGAGATTAGAGGTCAGTTAAAAGGCAATTGTAAATTTACTATGATCAGGTGATGCCAATTTTTGGAGTTTAATGAGTAATGACAGATCATGAGAAACCTGTATCAAAGTGGCAGAAGCCTAGAGGACCATGGTGAATTTGACATGACCCACGTCATGAGGAATTAAGAGATTCACCTCTTTCTTCTGTCACTCTAGGCAGATGCTGTGACTAGGTTCATCCATCCGGAAGGACAGGTGAGGCTTTTGAGGTGCAAAGCAAAGGAAGGGAATGGAGATTACCTCTCTGCAATGACAAGCTCCCTGGCTCTTGAGATGTGAAGTCATTGGTACAAACAAACAGTTTTTCTCCCTGCTTCAAAGGGGGAATATCCACAGGTTCAACAAAGCTGCTAGGAAACTGCCCTAAAAGGAGAATAAGTTGTCAGCAATGAGTCTTTCCTGTGACCTATCACCATCTCCACCCTCCTTCCAGATTTTGGGATCTATTAATCTCTTGCTAAATGAAAATACCCAGTTACCCTGGATAGGCTGGTGGAAGAACAATGACTTTGGGAGCCAGGAATTCCTGGGGTTTTAAGTACTTAAGAGCTAAGAGAGAACAAAAAGCTTTGAGCCCTTGGCTCACTCCAGGCAACCACAGGCTGCGTGCATTACTGGGACTGTGCCATCAGCATGGAGCTTCCAGGAACAGACACGCTGGGTTTCTCTGCCCTTAGTGCTTCTTTCCCAACCCACACCCAAGGTGAGGACTAAGGGATCCAGTAGTGCTGGATCATGGGAGCAGTGTTTTCTGGCTGGGCATATCCACCTGGTGCTCCTTCCTCCATAGGGCTTGGCCCCTGTGCAGTCTCAGCACAGAATTCAGGCTGCTACCCTCGGGATGGCCACACCTGTGAGTCACAGGCTCTGTCACAGCTTCAGCACTGCTGGGACTCCAGGGACCTTCCCCACTGTCATTCTGTGTATCTGTTTCACCACGGCACATTTGTTTGCTGCCAGATGATACCCATCAGATACTAATTTCAGTCCTGAGAGCACATGACATGGCAGAGCCCACTGCAAAGGCCACTAAAAATGTCTTTCTCATATAATTTGAGGCAAGGGGATATGATGAAGTATGGGCTAGTACCACACCCATCACTGCCTCTGGGTTACCTAATATTTTCTAATAAAACCTGGGAACACACACTCAGAGCTTTACACTGTGTTTAGGCAACTTGACACTTGCTATTCTCTGCTGCTTCCTTTACAGTTTTAACCAACTCTCTTTTTCCTTATCTTAGTTTCCTCCTTTGTACATGGAAACAACATAATGCTGTAAGAAAGGAATTACTGTACATGGAGTTACAATAATTATTCCACAGAGTAATGAGTACTAGGCTGCAACACCTCCACAGCTTCTATTCTAAAGTGCTTTTCCAATTCCCCATAACTTTAACTTAGAAAGCTGGGCAGAAAACTACAACAGCTGTTCCAAGGGAAAGCAGGAATGCAATTGGGTTTTGAGTTAAAGGTCATTAAAAACATTCAGTTTGACTTCAGCATGTTTCTTTATCTTTGAGCTATGACACACATCTGTTTGTTATTCCTTAATAGCTTAATCTTCTATATAACAACCTTACCAGTTATCCTGGGAGACAAAACTCTGTTGTTAACTGCACACATAATCCTTGCCCAGTGACTTCAGCAGCAGCAAAAGGATCAGGGACATGTTCATTCAATGCCACTTATCAGTCACATGGAGCACAGGAGGGAAGTGCTCCTGTCCACCTTGGTTTCAGACAGTACACAGCTTGTGGCTGTTAGGAGAGCCCAGACTGCTGCTACAATAGCAGCCCCATCTCTACAGCCAGGGATGGAATCAGTCCCACCCTCATGCTGAAGACAGAGGCAGGCCTATGCTTTGAAGAGGCCTGGCTTTCATCTCCCCAAGAGCTCACACATCTTCTTAACATCAGGATTAAGATGAGAAAGAGCTGCCTAAACAGAGACTATGAGACTCTTAGTGTTTCACTAAGAGCTTTCTGCTGCTTCTGAAGTTTCTCACACCCCGCTAAAAGTTTAAGAGACTTGCACTTTCAGGCACCTAGATATTGATGGCAATTTGTGCAGGAAGATGCTTTGAAACAGAAAGGAGAAAGTGGGGCTGAGTCAGAGGGCCTGGGGGGGACACACGGTCACTGTTGTTCTATCTCCACTGAAAAGGTCACTTGGACTGGTTTCCAGAGTGGATGCATTTCCACTCTCAGTGCATCTGTTTCCTTTCTCCCCTTCCACTGCCACAGCAGGTCAGCACATAAACTAGCCAGGAAATGGGCAGTCTCTCCACAGAGACTGGAACAACCAGTATTGTGAAGCTCCTATCTCCTCGAGAACTGACTCTCCACTAACCTCTCTCAAAAAACAACACACAAGTTTGTCTGAATAGTTGACACAAAGCTGGCAGGAGACCAGTGGCAACTTGGACTCTCAGTCCCAATCAAAGCGCATGAAAGATTTAGTAAATCAAATCAGGCCCTTCCCCACCAAGGGAAGACGTGCTCATGGAGTGCACATTTAGCTGGCACTTGTACAGACCCAGGTGCAGGCATTTCCAGCTCTTACCTGTCACACCTTCCTTCTTGCCAAGGAGCCAAAACTCATCCACCACAGCCAACACCTCGATGACATCTCCCACGAAGAGGGGCAGCTCTTCAGAGACGCTGGGACAGAAATCAAAGACTGCCCGCACCACGGAGCCAGCCTCCATTGTGCAGGGTCTGAAGGCAGGTCAGTGCCTAAGGCTGAGAGAGTGAGAAATTTGTCAGCATCCAGAAACACCTGAAATTATCACAGATAAGCCCAGGAAGTAAAGCCCTTCCTGAGCACAGAGGCAAATGTGGGGAGATCCTGTCCTGAGCTCCCTGCCAACCCTTTGCCACATGTTGCAGGAGCCAAGGGACTGCAGCAATGCAGCCCCCATGGTCTAACCTGCCTTGTCCCAGCCCTCTGGCTATCTCTGTAGGATCATGTGTTTGTGTTACAACAGGGGGGACAAGCAGCAAGAAATTTGGAAGTGAATTCCCGTCAGGAAGGAAGCAAGAGGAGGAGAGGAAGCTCAGCATTTCCCTGACATGTGGGGCACAGCTCAGCCTGACAGGGCCTGGTGGGCAGCCGGCACCACCCACCTGCATGTCCCACCACACATTCTCTGGCAGGATGGGGACAGGAATCCCCCTCCCCATGCTACCACTCAGGGCCACAGGAACTGCATGCTGAACCAGCAACACAATTCTGGCCCAGCAAGAGAAGAGGCACAAGGTCCGCTCAGGCAAGCTCATACCACTATCCTCATTCTCAGACCTGACTGGAAATATTCTTTCTGCCTTAGACCTGACTGCAAATATTCTTTCTGCCTTCTAGGTACCTGGCTCAGACATTCCCTGGGTAGCCCCACCATGGTTCTTGGCAGAAGTCAAACTGAGATGAGGGTGCAGACCCTGTACAAAGGTCTGGGAGCCAAAGCTAAAATTCCTTCTGGCAGGAGACTTGAAAGCAGGCGCAGATCTCCTCGTCAAGGGCTATGTCCTGGGTTCCCCCTTACACTGGAAGTGGCTGTTGAGGACACTCATCTGTATAATTTCTGCTTTTCAGCCTCACTGTCAAGGAAATACAGTGCACCAAGGCAGCAGCAGTCCTGCAGCTTAAGCTGCTCCTTTGCCTCCTCCCAAATTCCTCAGGATGGGAACAGAAAGGTTCATTCATCCAAAGCAACCAGAAGCTTTAAGATTATTCCTCACCTTCCCCTCAGACCAGTGAGTTTGCTTTCACCTCCTGACCCCCTGCACTTACAGGCACAGGACAGCAATGCCAGCACCTCTCTGCGGTGCTTTCAGAGCCCTGCCCTCTGCGACGTGGGGACATCGGCTTGGCACAGGCTGCTTTCCTCCCACATCACAAGCAGCCCCGTTCTTGGGGGTTTGGACACACCTTCCCTGCCGTGGGACCGTTCTCCCCCTCCCCAGAGCGGCTCCAAGCGCACAGCGAGCAGTCCCGCTCCAAGCGCCGCTGACACCCGTCCCATGTCAGCAGGATTGTCACCCCCTGCCCAGCTACGGGCAGAGAGAGCAGTGACAACTCAACAAAACACGAACACACGGCACCCCCAAGGGCAGCCTTTCCCCGTACAGCCACACACAGCC
This sequence comes from Passer domesticus, assembly GCF_036417665.1. NCBI lineage: Eukaryota > Metazoa > Chordata > Aves > Passeriformes > Passeridae > Passer > Passer domesticus. The sequence continues at coordinate 44,445,766 of NC_087481.1, read as the reverse complement.
CACCTGAGCCCCGGAGTGTCAGGAAGAGGGGAAGCTAACACAGGCAGGAGAAATACGTCCCTGCTAACGAGGGGCAGCCAACTTCCAGTGAGAGTGCAGCGGGGGATCCAGGCAGGGAAAGGCTTTCTGCTGACGGGACCGTTCTGTTTATCCAGTCCGACTCACCTCCTGGGAACAAAGCGGGTTTGTACTCAGCAGGAACAGCTTCCTCATCACGTCCCTCCCCGCCCCCAGCCATTCCTCGGCTGCAGCCAGCACGCTGTGCCCCTGGCCACCCTCACCTCTGCCATCCTGTCTGTCTGTCACTCCTATTGCTCTCCACTGCCTTCCCCATCGCACGTGGGCTCCCTGGGACACAGGCTGTCCCTTTGTCACCAGCTTTGTGCTGGCTGTACAAACAAAGAGCCCAATATCCAGCAGCAGACAGCACTCTGCCACCAAAAAGAGATGAATGGACTGGAGTGAATCAGGAGCACAAAGAGCTGCAGTTCAGGATAGCAGAAACTCACTGAGGCGGAAGGAGTAACAGTATTAAAAACATGACCATGTGGAGCAAGGAAAAAGATGGAAGAGCTATCAATTAGCTTAAAAATACTAAAGACAAGTGAGGATCCTTGCTGTTTGAGGTGGGGTGTCTGGGGCATGCTGCTGCATGTTCTCATGGGAACAGGAGCAGCAGCAGCAGGCGCAGCAGCCCCTTGCAGGCACCAGGCTGCCAGCTGAGCTCAGGCTCCTAGGAATCCTTACTCTGAATATTCAAACTTCACAGCAGCACTGGACAAAGAGGGAAAAACATATTGTAGGCATAACTGCTGCCTTGGGGTAGAGTTTCTCCAGGAGCACATGATGGTACAGTGAGATTTCTTGTGTCTTCTGTCAAAGGTGTAATGTAAGAATGGGCAGAGGTATGCAAAGATTACAGTAAGTGTGCTGCAGACCCATACCTGGCTTTACTACAGTCACTGGCACTGACAATACAGCCCTGCCACTGATCCCACCCATGAGAACAGGAGTGTCACTTCCTTTAACATACCTGCAGCTCTGGGGACTTATCATTAAAATGTGCAAGATTTTCCACTGAGACAAAGATAGAGAGGGACAGGCAGGTCTGCAATAGTTCCAGCATGTATATATTAATTACAGTTATAATAAACCACTAACCTACTCATGTCCAAAGCATTCCCTGACAGGCAACTTGTAAGAAAGTGTGAAGCAACTTCTGAAACTGCCAAAAAAAGAATCCCAACAGGCTCATGTTCCCTCGGCAGTACCAAGAAGAGCAAGATCACTCCCTGACTCCACTGGACTACAGACAGCATGCCCCTGTATTTGCAAGTAGTGAATCAGTCTTGTGGAGTTTGCTTGCTCCATGACATAAACTGAACACAAAATATTACATTTTCCAGGGCCTTGGCCTTGTCTTACTCCCTGTAGTGCTGTCTGCCAACATTTTCTACAAACCCCCACCTAGAAAAGGAAGCCTCCCAGCATATTCCAGACTGGAAACTTACTGAGTCCAACTCTTCAGGCTTAATAGTGGACCCGAGCTTCTTCCAGATCCACCCTAGAAAACAAGCATTCAGCAACAGCTCACGCAGAGGCTCCAGAAGGAAAAGCAGACTGCAGGGAGAGCAGGGCTCCGCCTGTGATCCCCTGTGAGTCACAGCTCCTGACAGCTGGCCAAGCACCTCTCACCTCCAGGATGGGTGATCCCTGCCTGCCAGAGGGAAGGAGGGAGAGCTCTGCCACAACTGAGCACACTCTGGGATTCCAGGCTGGGGGAGCTCAGGACTGCAGATGGCAGGGCTCCTGCCCCCGCCCAGCACAGACCCGCATCCAAAGAGAGCCTCACTGTGCAAGCATGAAGCTGCGGCGCAGCAGGAACTCGCCCTGCTGAGAACACACAGGCTCTGTCTCACTGCCTGATCCTGCACAAACCAGGTAACGTGTTCCTGGCGCCTGACCACGGCCTGCCTGGTGCCAAGCTCTGGGCCTGACACAACAGCATTGTGCAGCAGGCAGAGAGTGGATTCCCCGGGCATTAATCACTCCCCCCAGTCTGCATGCATGCATGCTCAGCACACGCTAACATTACCTTCATGGAAGACTGCTTATCCCATTTTGCTGTTAGCTCTGGAGTGTGTCTGGTCCAGCGTGGGCTGATGGAAGAGGGACCAGAATGAAATGATACCTATTAACTCTGTTACAATATTGTTTTGAGCTCTTCAGCACGACTGGGTCAGCCAAGAAACACCATTTGCACATAGACTCTGACAACTTCTACCCCTCCTCTTCTTGCAGCTGAAATTGCAGGGTAAGAAATCCCAAATAATGGACTCACCAGCATCAAATATAATTGTCAGGCACTTGCTAGAAGTACCATCATCTAGATGGAAGCAGGACTACGAAAGATGCTGAAGCAAGGATTTTAAACACTTAAGAGATAAGGGAGCAATGTGAAGAGGCCATTTAGGCTGATTACAAGAAGTATTAACAGCTGAAGTAAAAAGGCAGACCCAAAGGGTTTGAGGACAGCTAATCCACTCCTATGCCAAAGCACTGCTCAGACCATGAGATAAAAAACAGTAAAGCATGGATGCCACAAATTAAGCAGCAAGGAAACCAAACTTAACAGGTGCTATTGCCACTTGTTTCTCCACAAAATAATACATTCCAGCTTCTCACGCAAGAAGCAGCACTGTTAGAACTGACTATGGAGAGTATGACTGCACTGTAACTGAAAAACTAACATCTCACCAAACAGACCAAAATATGCCATGTGGGCTCCCACAGGCATGCAGGATTTGCACAGGAGGGACAAGTGGATTCTTGTCCAGTGGATGTCTCAGTCTCTGTAAGAACTTTAGAACATCCATGAGCAGTAGACCAGGAATGGTCATATTCCCAGAAATGTACAAAGACAAGCTTGTCACAAAATGATTAGAGAAATTAGTATCAAAAACATTAAACAAATGCTGTCAGTGATCTTTTTAAAAATTGAAACACACCTTCCATTTCACCTAGGTCTCTTCATACTTCCTTCATTATAGCTCAGTGTCTGTTCACTAAAAACACAATCCACCCCCAGTGACAGAGATACCCCTCAGTTCAGTGCATTCTTCAGCTGCTGGAGGACTGGCTTTGACAAGAGATCTGCTGCAGCTCTTGCTGTGCTCTAGGCTGCAGGATTAGTACCCAGCACACAGTGGGAGGAACCAGCAGTTACGCTTGGCTTCTCACACCATTGTGTCAAGAACAGAAGCTTACTAACTACATACTAAGACATTTCTACCTTTTTTCCTCTGTTCCTCCCTCTATTCCCCAAATCTGGACAGCCCTCCTTTCCTCCTCCATACCCCAATGCATCTGCACAGCCTGCATTGTCCTCATTCACACTTCTAGGACAGGACATTACCTGCACACCCTGACGGCTCCCACCGGCCTTCAGAGCTGTGGCCACCCACACCCCCTCTCCCTGCTCAGAGCAGAACATTTTGCTCTGTAAAGCTCCCCGAGGTCCCTGCTTGCCTGCACATTCCTGGGTGGAATAAACAATACCCCGTTGAGCCAGGCTGCCTGGGCCCCAGCTGGAGATGGTGCCAATGCAGGGACTGTGGCTGCAGCAAATGCAGAGCTGATCCTGTGAATCCTAACAGAATGGACAACACAGCAAGCAGGGCAAACCCCCAAATAATGGTGCTGAGGAGACGAGCCTTCTCCCACCATGGAATGCTGATCACTGCAGCTTCTTGATAGGACACGCTGCTTGTCTCAGCAGATCCCAGAGTCCCCCAGGTGAGCTTCACACAGTGAATTCTTCACACAAGAGAATTCTTCTGCACTCCACCTTCTAACGCCACATAGCTCCCAGGAGGAAGAGGAACCTTCTCACACTAAAAAGAAATAGCTGCTTTTGCTTTGTCTGTGATCTGATATACCAAAAATCATTGATATGAATACATTTTTGGTTGGATCACTGACCCCTGAAGAACCGGGCGTATCAAGTAAAGGGCTGTTTTAGCAAGCTCTGGCCTCCCGGCACACCTGTGTGGCACAGGAGCTCTGCAGTGCACCAAACAAGCCATTCAAACTGCTGCTTCTCTCCAGCTGGGCTCTGGCTGTCAGTGTTCTCACCTGCTCTGTTGCAGGATGTGTCTGAGGGCAAGCTGGTGGTTGTTTGTGTGGGTAAAGAGTGGCGTGGCAAGGAAGCAAGAGGAGCTCGTGCTGAGCCAGACGGCAAGCAAACAAAAGTCATCTGGAAACTAGAGCACAGCATCAATTTTTAATGCAAAGCAGAACACAACACGTGAGCAAGATGACTGCGATGGATATTTAATCTCTGGCCGTAGGGTACAAAGCATGCAAAGGCCAGAACACCAGGTTGGGAGACAAGAGTTTCCCAAATTCTGCATGCTGTGGCAGCACACACAGACTGTGTTACAAAGTCCTGTCTTCTCCCACCCCAAGGCCCATGGTTGTGTCTCTCCCCAGTTTTGCAGACGGGCTAAAATTATACAACTTAGAATAAGGAACAGACAAAACCCCAAGAGCAGGATCACCATTGATGTGCAGTACCTGTGGCTGGGTTACAGGTGGTAAGTAGCATACAATTACAAAATTAGTCATTACACCTTGAGTACATATCCAGAACAAGTTGAACTGGGACTGCAAGGACATTCCTCAACACTGTAACACTTGATTTTGCACCCTGAACAATATTCTTCAAGATAACTTTTGGATAGAAGCCCATTATGATGCTTTGGCTGCTGGGTGGGGAGTCCAGAAATCTGAAAATTACTTGAGTTTGACTTGGAAACTCTGTTCTTTGCTCACCACCATTCCTGTTCTGTACTGTATCTCCAAAGAACCTCAGTCCCCAGCAGGGACTCTGCTGCTACCCAGACCTCTTCCTTTCAGAGTCCCTAGGTGCTCCTGAGAAGGAAGCAATAAATTTTATCTTCCCACATAAAGGTTCTAAAAAGAAGGCAAAGTAAAAAATGTGTCATTCAGAAGTGGGGTTGAGTAATGTGATTAGAAATATACTTTTGCTGGAGGTTGAGGGGAAATTATCAGTTAAGGCAGTGAAGTGCTGAGGTAATCACAAGTCAGGCTGTCCCACCTAAGCTTACATCACCACAGTCACAAAGTCCATCTGAGGTCACCCACTGCAGGGACACCTCAATGGCACTCAGAACCCCAAGAGGTCACACAGCCATGGTTCCCATGACAGCTGGCAGAGGTGGTGCCCTGTAAAGCTCGGAGAGTCACTCCTTTCCTCTGCCCCTACTGCTCAGCTCCTCCCATCCCATTATCAACAGTGCTTTAAAACTGTTCTATGTTCAAGCTACTTTTTAATGTCACTGCTAATTCTAAGCCGAGCAGCTGGAGAGACAACTGAAACCTTTGGCCCTGACAGAAGAGAGGATCTCACGAACAGAAAGTGGAGGCCAGCTCAGAGACGTGGGCACGCTCGGCGCTGTGAGGCCTCACACACAGGCAGGACACATTTAGACACTGCCCAGCACGACTCACAGCCAGCGTGAGTCAAGATGAGGGGGATGATGGTGACGTCTTGTAGCATGTACAGAGGCTGTATTTGGCAAAGCATCTGCAAAACTGCAAATTCTGTATCTATGAACTCTTTCAGATGAAGAGATAAAATCTCAGTGGAAGCAGAGGCACGGGTAAAGAAAGCCTTTTCAGAAGAAACTGAAAGTTATGGAATCATGAAAAACGTCAAAGCAGACGTTTATGTGTATGACACAACCAGAGGCTTCCTAGGTACTACAGCAAGAGAATGAAAGGCCAGAAGTGGAGAGAGAATTTCAAACAGCAGGAGCAGCAGCAGAGATGTTTGAACCCAAAGGCCAAATTACATCAAGGACAGGACCAGCTGAGGTACCACTTAAGGTCAGCAAAGGGACAGCAGAGGAGCAGCAGCTGCCTCTCAGAGTATTCTGAGGGTGACCCAAGCCTACATCCCCTGGCAGGGACACTGGAGGAGACACCTCCAGTTCATCTCTGATAAGTACAAGGCAATGGGGCCAGGCGGCCAGTGTTGCAAGAAGGATTTGTGTTTGCAACAGTGAAAACAAGAGAATTCTTTTCAGTTTCTCTTTTCAGGCTGCCTGGAACCGAGTGAATGCCCTCGGAGGAGCACCCGGGAAAGGCACAGTGCTGCAGCCTTGAGCTTCTGCTCCCTCTGTACAACCACTTGTGCCACCCTCACGGGTGCAACAACTCCAGACTCCCGATGCCAAACCACTGTGGGACGGCCACTAATTTCTAAAGGGCCAGGTGCTCTCCTGTAACAAGCTGTCCAGGCAACACCAGCTACCATCAGCTGCCTGCCTGCCTGCCTGGTGGTGACCACCCGGCTCACACTGCCTGAACAGACACGGCTTAAGAGACCACAATCCCAAAGTGCAGTGTGGGCAGCAGACGGGCGGCTCCCGCGGTATCGCACAGCTGCTCCACGCTGCCCGAAGTGCTGCCAGGGCAGCGTGCGTGCTGTGGGCCGGGGCACAGCGAGCACCCAGCTGGGCACGCAGGGCTGGAGGGCCACACGCTGCCCTGGCGCGGCGGGCACGAGGGGAGCGCACCCACCCGAGCCCGCAGCACCGCAGCCCGGGGCACCCGCTGGGGCCAGCGCGGCCCAGGGCAGCCCCCGGCACCGGCAGCGCCCGGCCCGCGGCCGGCGGGGCCCGGTGCGGAGCGCGGGAGGCGCCGCGGGGCGGGGGCCGGGCCGCGCCGGGGCCCGGCGGAGGCGCAGGCCGGGGGCGGCCGCGGGATGGGGGGAGGCCGGCGGGGCAGCGGCCAAGCCGGGCAGCGGCGGGCGGGGAGCGCTCGGCTTCCCCCGGCCGCTGCGGCGGGTGCCTACCTTCTCCCGGCCCGCTCCGGGCGCCGCGGCCGCTCCGGCCCTGGGGGTCCCGCTCCCGCCTCCGCCCAGCCCCGCCCGGGCCCCGGCCGGCCCGGCCCCCAGCGCCCGCCCCGCCGCCCGGCTGCCTCCGCCCGGCCCGGCCCGGCGTGGTGCCGCTGGGAAGGCGGAGCTGCTCCGCGGGGCTGGCCCGCAGCCTGGGGAGCCCGGGGCCCCCGGTGACGTGGGGACTTCGCCCCGTGCAGCACGGCGCGGCCGCGGGCTGCGGGGCATTGCCCCCGGCGGGACGTGGGGTGCAGCCCCCCGGGCTGGACACGGCACTCGTGAGCCATGCGCCGGAGCACGGCAGGCAGCTGCCTGTGCAGAGCCCCTTCTGCTTCCCCACAGAGCGCCGCCGCCTCGCACGCACTGCCGGGGCTCCCCTTCCCCGCTGCTGCCTTGTGGGAATCTCGCTGCCTTCTCGGCTTTGGCAGCAGCTGACGAGTGGGTCTGCACTGTCCATCTGGTGCAGTCTCAGCTTTGCCGCCAGCAGCCTCCTTGGCTGCTTAGATACATTGTAAGATCATGCCAAAGCATTAAGATGGAGAAAAACAAATAGCTCCCCAGCAGAAATCCATGACGGAGAGGGCCAGTTTGTGCATCACAGAGGATCTGGCATACCAAGTATAGTAGGTCCGGCGCTGGATTTCCTGGCAGGCTAAAAAAAGCCTCCATGCCCCAAGGGATCCCATCCCTCAGCAACAAGTTGTAAAGCCCGGAGTCTCTAAGTCCCCCTGAGCAGTTATCGCTGTTTGGCACTTTTTTGTGCATTTAGCTACAGTTCTCCATAGCAACCACACAGATCTCAGCTTGACTTGCCACCAGCCAGGAGCGGGTGAGCGGAACGTGTTGCACGCTGGCTCTCAGTCGTGTTGGTACGTGCCCAGGCTGGGTGCTGATTCCCGTCTGTTCTCCTGAGGAGGGGACCCGCTCTGCTGCCTTGGCACCATGCCGTGGGCAGGGGGCCTGCTCTATTCCCTGCAGGTGTGGATGCCTCTAGATTTCAGCACCAGGGTTTCCTGGTGCTGAAGAAAGACACCAGCCTCTGCCACAGGGTTCTAGATGTCCTCTGACCCAAAATTTCTGTTGTTCTTGTCTGCCAAAGAAGGTTTTGAGCGTTTCTCATCATCTCAATCCCTCCTGCAGCCTTTCAGGTCACTGCCATGACCAACTCTCCTCTGCTGACATCCCCATGCAAGCTGCTTAATTTTTCTTTGAGTTCACTTATTTGTATTTTCCCTTTTCTGCCTCCTCCATGCCAGATACAGAAATGAGAAGGCATTGTATGCAGATTTCTCTCTGCCCTCCTGGTTCTCCCAAGATCCTCACAGCTTTGCTCATAAGAATTTTGGTTTACTTTCCTGGGCCTGGCTTCACTTTGTTTAAATGTTTTCCAGCGTCTGCATACAGTTCTGGTCCTTTCATCTCAGAAAGGGTAATAGAGAATGGAAGAAGGTTTAGAGGCAGGCAGTCAGGATGCTCAGAGACATGGGAACAGACTGTACAGTGAAAAACTGTAGGCTGGGACACTTCAGCTTGGTAGAAGGACATACAGTGGGGAAGACGTCTACAAAATCATGTGTGGCCCAGAGAAGATGGGGAGGGTTGACTGTTAGCTGTGTCTTCTGACACAAACCTGTGAACTGTTTTTGCCTTGACTGAAGCCTCAAAAGCCTAAGAAATCCCTGTCCGGCCGATGATATACCCAAAGGTTGTGCACTTTTTAGCCCACGCTTCTTGCAACACTGGGGGCGAAGCTCATGGCAAACCATTGAGGAGTGTGCTTAAAAATCCTGCCTCAGAAACATTTTGTAACCATGTTTTCACGTGGAGGGCTCAGCCACGGCCAAGTGGAGCTCTACCAAATTGTTCATCACAAAAATATTCAGAGCTGGGAGGAGAATGAGCTGGACAAATCCCAGCCCAGAGAAAGAGACCTCCAGAGGGTTGTATCTTGCAGGAACCTTTTTGTAGGGGAAAACGCTTGCGACTGAGACTCTAATTTTTCTGCTGCACTGCCAACCCCACAGCAGCCTGCCAGGGTGAGTGATGTGGCCTTCTGGGCTGGTTGTCCTGTTCTAAGGAAGGAGTCTCCCTCTCTGACTCTGCCCTAGAGAGTGGAATTCAGACAGTCCCACATTTTCTAGGACCACAAGAGGGCAACATGAGAGCACCCTGCAGCCAGCAGGCTCAGCAAGGCGGCCTGTGACACTGCTGGGATGCAGGGAGCAGGGGCAGCTTTCAGCATCACTGTCCAGAGACCAGCCAGCTGAATTAGCCAAGGCTGCTCCCTGGGAGCTCTTTCCTTGCCCTCGGCTTCACACAAATCCTCAGAAGTCAGCGGCCAGCTCAGCCAGCAGAGTGCTGTAGTTGGGGACAGTAGTACCTTCCTGCACATGGGCTGGACACTTAGTGACAGCAGACCTTTCTAAGTGTTGCAAGTGGCCAGGCCGTGGGATGCAGGGTGCCCTTTCCCGTCCTGCCTGCGTGTCCACCACAAAATCTCTTGGGTAAATGTGCGCTGACACGTGGCTTCCAACAGGAGGGTCCAGCATCTGCAGTGATGCTGCTGGGCTTGGCCAGTGGAAGAGGTGTTAAACCACACAGAAGTTGGAGCATCTCAGCTTTGCCATCCTTTTTCATTTCCTTCTGCCTCATAAAAAAAAAAAAAAAAAAAGAAAAAAAGAAAAAAAGAAAAAAAATTGGAATTCGGCTTTGGCTGTGACTGCTGAACTGGCCAGTGTCTCCAGCTCCTGCTGGTTTCTGCAGACCAAAATCAGTCACAGGCACTGTTAAGAGCATTACCATTCTGGGCACTTTTTTGCAACAGCCTGTATAATTAACCTGCAAGGGACAGCTTCCTCTGCCTTTACAAGAAAAGGCATGACAGAGAAAGAGCTTCTGTTAGCAGGCAGAGCTACAAGAGTGTGTGTGTCCTGCTAATGCTGGAAATGCCACCAGCATCTTGTAGCAGAGACAGAGGAGGAGGTGACAGTGAGGGGTGAAGTGTAGGACATTGCTTCTGCAGTAGGGTTGTACAGGTTTCTCACAAGAAATGATGTTTACAAAAGAGGGGAAGAAAAGGAATGTTCGGAGGACATTATGGGCTTTTTTATGGGCTTTAGACAGGGAGAGAAAGAGTGTAACCAATGGCTGAATGGTAGAGATGTATTGGGATAACTACCCAAGTAAAAAGAAATCACTGCGGCATACTGTTTACCCCCTCTGGAGTTACTTGTTTTCAATGAAGAATGCTAGAAAGGTTTTGCCTGCTTAAGATATTTTTACCATGGAAATAACCAGCTTTGTTTCTACTCTTGCTTCCACTCCAAACCTGCCCACACAGCCTAAGCAGCATTTTGAGTCTGACTCACTGAACTATGGATCCTTTCTCTCCTACCCCAACTAAAACTCGCACAGCTTATGCTGTACCTGCATAACACACTGCTGTCATCAAATATCCACACTTCCCTATTGCATATTGAACCAAGGTTCAGGGTGTTGGTCTCAAAGGAGCATCCAAATAACCTGGCTTGGACTTCTACTCATCACCACTTGTCAGATCTCACCTAGTTGCTTCTGTGCCCAGAATAATAATTTGGGCTTGATAGAGCACACCCCTCAGCAAGCCATCTGGTTTGGGTCTGAAGACATAAGCAGACAGGATAATACTTGGCTTTTGCCATCAGGTGTAAGTTCAGCCTATCTGACTACAAATAACCCAAACCAGCTACTAGAAAGTCCAATCTTCATATCAAGATCAGGAGATGACCCAGAACCACCACGTCCTAGTTACCAGTCAGCAATAGCTGTGCTGTATATCGTTCAAGCTGTGTCAAGAGCTGCTCACATGACATCCTGATTTAAAACTAACCTTCCACAAACTATGGGGTCTGCAGACACGTAACCCTAACCCTAGGCGGAGCAGTAAAAGCAACCTTGGGGTAAGAAAGGAGAAACCTGTAGAGGAAGCCATGTTGTGGCAGTTCTGTGCTCCCCTTGGTATGCCTTTTGCAGCTGCAGTGTGCCTGGGGCTCTGGGCTTTGTGCTTTTCAGAACCCTAACCCTAGGCAGAGCAGTAAAAGCAGCCTTGGGCTAAGGGTGGTGCCAAGCAGAGAGCTGTGGAGGAAGCCATGTGTTGGCAAATTTGTGTTCCCTTGGCATGCCTTTTGCAGCTGCAGTGTGGCTGGAGCTCTGGGCTTTGTGGTTTTCAGAACCCTAACTCTAGGCTGAGCCTGAGCCCTAACCCTAGGCAGAGCAGTAAAAGCAGCCTTGGGCTAAGGGTGGTGCCAAGCAGAAAGGTGGGGAAGGAGCCATGTTTTGGCAGTTTTGTGTTCCTCTTGCCATGCCTTTTGTAGCTGCAGTGTGGCTGGAGCTCTGGGCTTTGTGGTTTTCAGAACTCTAACCCGAGGCAGAGCTGTAAAAGCTGCCTTTGTAATTGTACTTACCTGGGGTGAAAGCATGGCACTTGCACCCAGATCACTAATGTTCATGTGCAATTTTGTGAGTGCAGGCTACATCAAGGCTTGGGTTCATTATACTTGGTATACACTCATGGCATTTAATGTGGGCTGTAGCAATCGTTTGGGAATAAAGGGAGCAGATCTTTCTCAGATGGAGCAAGTGCAGGAGAAGAACTCAGTACACACAGACACTCTGCCCGTGCCCACTTTGTTGTGAATGACTTCACAATTTGCTCAGGGATTAAATACTTCATTTTTTAATAATTTGGGTTAGTGTCATGCTGGACTGTTGGAAAGTTCACTGGCTGGACTCATCAGCCAGGCCTCATGTAAACGGCTTCCCCAGCTCTCAGCCAAATGAGCTGTCCTCATCTTTGGGTCCCCCGGCGGGTGGCTCTTGGCACCACCTTCTTCTGAAGGGCTTTGTTGTTCATCCTTGTGCCTGAGGCTTTGCGCTCTGCAGGCTTCCTCACCAATTCTTGTTTGAGCTGGAAATTCACCTGGAGAAGATAACAAAGATAACGGCATTTAACACCTCGTGTGTGCTCTGCGGGACCTGCCTCTGCCTTGGAAGCTGACTCTGGGACCAAGTCAAACAATAAGGGGTCTGAGCCATTGTTAAAGGAAATCAGTTCTTAAAACAGCTGTGAACTTTTTTCCTCCTGTGGAAAATATACTAACAATGAACTATGTTTCTTATGCAGAGTTGCTCCTGCGGCATTGTGATGTCCTAGGATGGTGTGGAAGATGATCTGTGAATGGCAAGGGACTGAGCTCTTTATTCTCCTTTTCTCACCTGAGAGTGGACACAGAGCATTGCTTTGCATCTCCGTGAGTATTTAATACACAGGATGGTTTAAGACAGACAGTTCTTTTTCAATTTCATCTTGTTAGCTTAATCAGTCTTTCAGCAACCAGTCCTTCCAGTGGACCCAGGCAAAAACATTCTGGGAAAGAAACCTCCATCCACTACAGCCACACAAGCAGTACAAGAGGGAGAAGGGGACAGGGAGTGTGCAAAACACAGCATCAGATAAATGGGGAGGCCATACAGAATGGTGAAACTGGAATGGGGCTGCATGGGCTTCTTGGGGGAAGGATGGGGTGAAGAGTCAGTACGGGAGATATTGCAGAAATGGGAACAGGACGGCTGCTGTGAGAGGAGATACGCAAAAATCAGACCATCAGGGAACAAATCAGTCTTCTACAGTAACACTGTAAAAAGAAATCTGTTTTAAAAAGGAAACCCAAAGAGCTGGGTGCTTAACCTAGCAAAACAAAGAACTGGGCTTGACAGCTCTCTATAAATATACCAGGGAATAAACACCAGGGAAGAAAAGGAGCTATTTAAAGTACAACATTGGCATAAGAACAAATAGGCATAAACTGACCATAAATAAATTTAGTATGAAAATTAGAAGGTTTCTAATCCTGAGAAGAGGGCAGCTCTGGAAGAACTTCAGAGGCTGGGCAGAGTGGGATGGAGCGATGGAAGGTGGGAGAGCAACCACAGTGTATTTACAGCAGAGCCTGACCAGCATACATACAGCGAAGCAAATGATATGCCAGGACTCTGCAGATGGGGGGGGGGGGGGTTGGGGTGGTCCTGGGGGTCTCTTGAGGAGCCTGCATCTGTGGCCCCACCATGTTCACAAGGCAGCAGCAGGGGCAGGGATCACCACCCATTGTTTTTACAATCAATTTCTAGTTGTCCAGCCAGCCCTCAGAAAGGCGCTGTAGGAGACACCAGTGTCAAAAGCACTTCATTTCCCGAAGGTGCTTGGCTGCTCTTTGGTGGCACTCAGTTCCCATTTCTCTTTGGTGCTCTCAGCAAAAAGAAAGGCAGACTTCAGCCTCTTGCTATGAGTATGATAACATGTTTGGTCCCAGGCAGAATGCAGATGATAGCAGAGTGCTGAAACCCACAAAGTTGGGGGAATAACTGAACCTCAGGGAACAGATGCTGTCTCCACATTATTTCATCCTGAGAGTGAAGGGGATGGAGGGAGAGCTGAAGAGCAGCAGGCCCAGCCAGCCAGCTCGCCCATGGCCAAGAGGCAGGAGGACACAGGAGCTGGCATGGGAGGCCAGTGCAGCTGCAAGGCCTCAGTAAGGAATTGAAAGGCACTTGGCATTGTCTTCACTGTTCACTGCTGTGAGCTGTGTGGAGCCTTGTCTCCCAAAACAGATAACCTACAGCCATTGCAAATGCTCTATATCCTATCTCCTTTTCTCTGCTACTCACTAGACATCCCCCACCACAGTTCTTTCTCCCTGGGGTGAAGATATTTTGAGAAACCCTGGTGACTATGCAGCCTGACTCACCAATGAAGGTGCAGCTGGGCCCACTGTTGTTGTGACTGTCAGGGGCTGGTACCCCTCTGCAGAGGCTGTGACAGTGTAAGTGCCAGGCAGCAGCAGCCGGAAATAATCTCCCATATCACCTGGAACACAAGGTAGGAGAAAAGAAAGCACTCAGGATTCTCAGGGAGCAAAGCAAAAGACACCAGTAATTCTTGCTGAGTTATTTCCTCTAGGATGTCTAGCCCTCAAAACACAGATTTTTTTTTCCCCCGCAATCTGCTGGCTACATCAAGGCTGGATTCACACTGGCATACTGCAAGTGAGGTCTCATTAGTGCCATGGAGAGGTCAGTCTGCAAGTAAACACCAAATGAAAGGGGACTGTACAGCAGCATTGGCTGTGCCTGTGTAGGGGGGCTGCAAAGCTGAGCACTCACCAATCACATGACAGTAGACCTAAGGACAATCACAGCTACAGTCTGACTGCTTATGCATAACACAGTCTAATTCCTGCCATACACAATTTTGCCACGTTTAGGTGAGCAGGTTTAAGTTGCTCATTAGCTCAGCAGCTCCCTGATTCCCTGCATAAGAAAGCCACAGAAGCACTTTGACAGGCTGTGCTCTGGTGTGCTTAGGGACAGGGGATGACCAACAGTGAGGTAACACCACATTATGGATTACTTTGGAAATCTGAGTATAATCCCATCTATTTAACTGGATGGGTATTGCAAATTGCTTCAGGGTGGAGCTGGGAGTGCAGCTTCACCTGAATGTGGTAGATCCCTGGTACAGGACAGCAGTTAGGCTGTGAAATATCCATCCTTGGGGTCAGTGAGGATTGGCTGGAGGGAGCAGTGGCTGATCAGAGCCAATGCTGGGGAAAATCTTGCTCCAAGCTGGACAGAAGAATTCAGAGGGCCCTTGACAGCCAGCTCTTCTGCGATTTCTTCCACAGTCCCCTTTCCTATGCAGTTGGCATAGTAAGTGCCATATATTAGTGTTACTGACTCACAGACCTATAGCCAGGAGGAACTTTAATGATTTCCTAGTCTGACCTCTGACAAGCTGTAATACCAGCTATTTTCTGCAGGCAGTCTGTAGTGTTCGGGCTGCTTGGAAGAGGGTGCTCATGGAAAGAAGGTTAAAATTGGCCAGCAAGGGAGAAACAACCACAATTTGGGTAATGTAAAATGGCACTTAATTCTCAATCTAAACTTGTCTGGTGTGAACTTTCAGTCTTTCGTCTTATTCTTTTTTTTTTTTCATCTTGTTCTTTGTTATCTTCTGTTTCAACTCTGCAGATATTTACAGGCTTGAGTATATTATCTCCTCAATTGTCCCTCCCAAATAAAATAGGAGCCGAGTTTCTGAAGTCCTTTACAGTAAGGCTTGCATTCCAGTTCTCACCTCTGTCCTTCCTAGGCTTTCCTAAGCCCACCCTGGTCAAGGATACGGATAAGCCATATTTCTTTAGTGATGTCATATTTCTCTAATGTCTTTGTGAAGCAAACCATGATGGCCTCTCGTATTATAGCCTTGCCTGCTAGCTTCACTCACATATTCAGACACGTAAGTGGATCGACAACCCACCAGAGGTGATGTCATGGCTGATTCCCTGGACAGAAATCACTGCTCCTGCAATGCCATTGTTGTTCTCATCTGACACCATCCCTTTGATGCCCTGGTGAACCTGCAAGGAGGGAGACAGATGGATGGGTCAAGGCCCCTCCTTTGCTTCAGAGGGTATTGCTGAGAAGGGCAGAGCTTTGGGGACAGCCCTACCTTTCCCTGTACCCTTGGTGATCCTGGCTGTCCCCACCAGAGCCAGTCACGCACACAACAGCTTCCCCAAAGACCACCAACCACAGCACCCCATGATCTCCATAACCAACTCTCCTCCACTCCTGATGCCTACCGGTCCCCTACCACCAGGGCCCATGGGGATCTGCAGGAGAAGGGTGTAGGTCTCATGACTGTCCCTTTACCTCTTCAATGAAAGCAACAAGGGCCTCCCGGTTGGCCATCCACTGCCTCTCCAGGTCCTCCTCGGGGGGAAACTTATTGCAGCTTAGCTCCAGGGTAATTTCAAAGCAGTTGGTGTAAAGGTAATTGAAGTCCTGCATGCCTGGAAGAGAAGAGTACCCTATGGCCAGGGCATGGCTCCCTTCCCATTCCTATGTCCCAGTCATCCTGGCCCATTCTTTCCTTCACCAGAACTGTCTCACTCTCCTTCTCTGCACCACAGGTGCAGCCTCCTGCCTATATGACAGTGCAACTAGAGCCTTCTCCACCCATGCAGCCCTCTCCTTGTAGCTGCCAACTCTCTCTTTCAGCTGGATCATTCATTAACCTGCCTTCAGAAGCCCAGGGAGGTTGGGTACCACAGGGAGCCTTCCAGTTCCTCTTCAATCTTTTGTCTAGTCTTTTGTTGATTTTTCAGTTTCCTCATTGTGCCTTTTTTTTAATGAGATTTTTCAGGAACTAGCAGCTGCCTTCCCTTTGGTGACAGTTTTGGGTTTGGATGGAATTACACCATGGGATTTTCAAATACACTAGCAGATTAATGTTTCCTTTGTCTAGAAGCACATAGGATGAAGGTCTCTGCAGACCTTGGCTTTTATTGTGGCTCTTTCCCAAGCCATTTCCTGGTCTGAGATATAAAACACCAGAATGGTATCTAGTAATGGGCACCATCCTATTGCCATAGTCCTTCCCCAACCCATCCTGTCCTGAGGTTTCTTGTCTATCCCTTCACCTCTTTTTGAAGTGGGGGGTGCTCACCAGCCAGCCCTTACCTTTGCTGAGCGAGTACCAGGATGCCCCATTTGTGATGCCATCAGCAAAGTAGTCCCCACAGTTCCAGCCCCTGTGCATCCAGCTGTGGGCATATGAGTAGGTCTTGGCCAGCTAGAGGGAGAGCAGCCAGTGGTCACCACTCCAGCCCCACACGGCTGGAGAACCTGCCTGGCTCTGGACAAAAAACATGCTGAGGAGCACGGGAGGGAAGTCAGACAGGAGAGTTCCTGCATTTTACTGCCACAAAATACAACACGAGGTGCCCAGGACCTCTACAAGACATATGCAGATAAAGGTGAAGGAGGAAGAGCAGTAACCTGAGAAGAGAGGTAACTGAGAAGAGAGGGAGCAGCAGGGACACTTGGCCCCACACAGCAAATGGCACTAATAGGGGAAAAAGGTACATGAAGAAAAATATCAGTCCTGGCAAATGCCAGATATGTATCGGGGGAGTTTTCATTAGGAAAGAGTTTGGGCAACTTCTGGCTCTAGCAACGACTTGTTTGTTCCCCTTATTAAGATTACTGTTTATTTTTAGACATGAAGGCAGGGCTAAAACTGGGCTGCTGCATCCAAAGCCAGTCCTTTGCATAAGACACAGTTTAAGAGAGGCTGGCATTTACATTTTCTAAGGCAAACTCTATACCCTTGTATTATGGTTCAGATTCAAGTGTAGTATCATTCTGTCAGCAGGAGAACAGTTACTTCTCTACATTTCTGAGTCCTGAGGCCATGTGGGTATCATTAGCCTACGCCCCAAATTGCAGCTTTTTTACATCTGGGTCTGAGCACAGCCGTGATCCCAGGAGGTTCTGAAAAGCCCCTGCAGATTCTGCTTCCAGAGAAGGCTGGACTCCAGCTTGGACTTATTTTTCTTATTAACTGTTCTGAGGCAGACTTAGTTTTTTCTTGTGCTGGGTATTTCCTAATGGAAGCAGTGACTGAAGGCATTGTTTTCTGGGATAATGAAGAAAAAACATGAGCTTCAGCTAGCACTAACACGATCAACAGCATGGACTGATGCATTCCTTGATGTCTGCTTATGCTCCTGGAGTTCCTGCTATTTGTTGTAGTTCTTGTTCTTTGCCATGCATAAGCCCCTGCTGGGCACCCACCTCCCTTATCCTGCAAGCCCCCTGTCACCTCTCAAGGAAAAAAACCCTGTGCATTCTAAGATGGTGAGGCCAAGCTGAGTGCTGCTTCCAGCTTTGGAAGAGCAGGTTGTTACTGAGTGTACCAGTGCTATTTGGGTTATGGGAAAACCAAGCATGGACAAGGAGGGGGCCCCTGAGGGTTAAGCATGGCCTGTCTCTGTGGTGGGACTGAGGGGTGGGACTGTCCCGACCTGGCTCTTGAGCCAGTGGCTGGCAGAAATGCTGTAGTCTGCTAATGATTATTTCCAACACGTTTCTTGGCTCGGCTCCTGCATGACGCAGTGACCAGAGCTCCCGTCCAGCCCTCACTCTGCTCCCTGCCAGGGAATGTCCTTGCCCAACGTGGCCGTGCTCACCTTCTGAAACAACTTATCGTCAGGGGTAGGCGTGTTGACCGTGCGCCGGTGGCTCCTGAACCGCTGGTCCTGGGACTTGTCATAGGGGTAATTTGCCACCACTGCTCCGCCGTGCAGATTGGCCGAGAGCACAAAGTTGTAGCTGCTGATCCACTGGATTACAGCCAATGTCTCTGGCTCCACCTGTGAGGAAAAAAGAGAGAAGGAGACAGGGAGAAGAGACCTCTGTGCCAGCTGCTGCAGCATGCCAGGCTGTGGTGTGACTGACCATGTCAGACCCTGTCCTGCAATGTGTCTGCTGCAGCTCTTGCAGCTTCCTTTGTTCTCCACCAACTACCCTGATACACAAAGCATCTCCTCCAGCACAACCCCAAAACCTGAGGCACAGGTGTTAGCCAGCATGTGCTACCTCCTCTGCCCTGTGCATTGCAGCCTACTCCCCCAAGCTGGCTGTGATGTCAGGCTCTCCTGGCAGAAGGGCAAGCTGTGATAGGGGACCAGGATTGTATCACTTCTCTGCAGGCAGAAGCTCAGGGAAGGAAACAAGCACTGTGCAAGCCAAAGGCAGTGTATTTGCTTGTGAACTGAGACACTCTAAGAGGATGCTGTAGCCCCCACAGTATCCCAGACTGGTACCTGGCTTTTCCAGTTGTCAGGCAGTGGGATGTGGTGATTTGGCCCGCTGATTTCCCTGCTGTAGTACATGAGTGTGTTGAGGTCAGGGAAGTTGCGGTTCAAGTCCACTCCATTGGCATTGTTCCTCCCTGTCAAGTACCCGTTGCTGTCTGGGCCCTGCGGGGCAAAGGTACATCACAGGGGTGAGTCCAGGTTGGGTGCAGTCAGGTTGGGCATCAGAGAAGCAGAGATTGGCCACTGTGAAAGCACTTCAATGCCTATGAGTTACAACATGTGTTATTGCTGGCAGGGCAATAAAGAGTATTGGTACTTACAGGGAAAGTAACAATATCTTCATTTTTCAGGGTGACAGAGTAAGCCACAAGACAAACAAACAATTTACTTTGGCTGAAAGAGCCACAAATATCTCCCTGAAGTCTAGAAGCACAAAGAAATGGGTGATTTCTTTTTCGGGAGGACTAAGGGACTTATTTCCACCCCCCCATCTCTCATGTCCCTGCCTGCTTATGACAGTGGCATTCAGCTGTCACTTTCCCAGTATAGGGCAGGGGATTTGCAGTGACCCTTCTGTGACAAATAACTTCTAAGGAGAGTACGACAGGTATAGGAAGTCTTCTCCATCATCTGCCAAGGTCACTTCTAACAGGACACACAGCACAAGCCCTTGGTAAGGAGGCAACAAGCAGCGACAGCAGTTGACAGGGACAAATTTGGCAGAGCATGAAAAGAAAGGACTCCCCCTCCTTCTAGCTGCAGTGAAGAAGAACCCCAAGGCATCTGAAGGGCTTTCTGCCCCTACCCGTCTGGAGGAGGTGATCACTGCCTGGTACCTGCTTGGCAGCCACTTCGTACCCGTCGGGGTTCATGGAGGGCATGATGTGGATGCGCGTGTCATGGATGAGGCGCGTGATCCGCTCGTTGCCCCGGCGGTACTCCTCGCACAGGAACTCTGAGAGCTGCAGCAGCAGCTCACGGCCCAGCACCTCGTTCCCGTGCATGTTCCCAACATACTTGAACTCTGGCTCAACTGGAAAGAGGAAGAGAGTGACGCCATCAGCCATGGCTGGAACAGGGGGCAAGAACAAATGCCTACCACAGGGAGCCCCAGGCGAGCCCAAGGGACACCCAATAAATGTCTAAAATGACCCTTTCCCTTGGAAAATGCAAACCTCAGTGAGGGAGAGTGGCACAGTTCTCATATGGGCTCTGCTTCATTTTGCCACAGCACCCTGGGAGCAGCTCAGACTCTCCTCCAGGTTGCTTTGGGCCTTTGGAAGAGTACTGGTTGGGGGTTTGGTCTTGGGTTGATGAAAGGCATCACAAAAGGACCAGGGAGCACTGGCAGGATTGCTCTGGGCTGCCAGCTCTGGGGTAGGTGGCAGTGGAGGGGACAGACAGGTGGTTTCTCCCACCTCTGCTCTTCTTCATTTGCTCTCAGTGCCCCTCACCAGCATGGCCCATTCCCAGCTCTGCATCTCTCCTTCACCTTTACCTGCCTCCAAGATCAAGGTTAAGGCCCTCCTCACCCTCAAAGGAAAAGAGCCTGGAGACATCCTCAGCAGCTGAGCTGAATATGGATCAAACTGTCCCTCAGGCATCTCCAGTATGACCAAAAAGGTCTCTTGCCACTGACTTTTCTAAAATAAGGTCTCAAAATACAGACTCTGAGGCCACAGGCAGACAGTGCCTGGAAAAGGACTTGCTCCTTTGCTGAAGGAGAGGCAGGACATGTGAGGGACAGGTTGTGCTTTCCCAGAGGCCTTTTAAAGCAGTTACTTGTGGGAAAATAAAATGTCACATTGCAGGCTGGAGCCAGCATTGGTAGAACGAAAGACAACAGGGGAATTAAGTTAAAAAGGGAGCCTGGCTGTCACATGAAAGAGTCAGGGAAAAAAAGGGTGTTGTTACAAATGCTGGCTTGCCAGATCTTGAGACTCCCATTGCACTCTGAGCTTTCTGGACAGCAGCAGGGATCAGACTTGCAGTGGCAGCGTGCAGCTCTGCTGCCAGGTATGATGTCTATCAGAATCCCTGGTGTAAAAGACATCACATCCCCAGATTGTGAGCTGCTGCTTGCAAAAGCCTGTTTGCCTTTGCTGCGTTAAAAAAAAAAAAGAAAAAAAGAAAAGAAAAAAGTCTAATATTAGCTAAAGATTTTGCTTTTCCATGTTTTTTGATTGCTGTGTCTCAGTGCAAGACACCAGAGGTGAGCAACATATTTTGATCTTGTTAGATTTCAGGGACATGAGAACTGATTTAGTTAGATAATCCAGTTATTAAAAATACAGAAAAATCTTGGGCATATGTGCAGCCTTTAAAAAAATAAGGTTTCAGCAAGGATTCTCTGCTTTGTTTAAGTCTGCAGCAGGATTTGCCAGCCTCTTTCAGTATGCAAACCCCTAAACTTTATGTATATGGACACACAAACTCTAATTACTGCATGTAAGCCCACTGACTCTGAGCTTGCTTTTCAGAGTTACTTTTCTTGTGATTCAAGGAAATCCACAGTTTTCCAAATTCGTCATGCTACAAGCTGAAAGTGCCAGCCTGACAGTGGCCCATGCTACAAGCAGGGCCACATGTCCATGCTGCCTGCCTGGGGCAGGGGAGATCTGAGTCACCTCCTACAGCCTTCCCATCTGCTTTCATGTGGTTCTGCAAGGCTAAAATCCAGTGGTGCACTGCCAGTGCCCTTTGCTCACTGCGTGCTTTGAATCAGCC
This sequence comes from Passer domesticus, assembly GCF_036417665.1. Classification (NCBI taxonomy): domain Eukaryota; kingdom Metazoa; phylum Chordata; class Aves; order Passeriformes; family Passeridae; genus Passer; species Passer domesticus. The sequence goes on along the minus strand of NC_087481.1, from coordinate 44,424,418 downwards.
CTTGATGCCCTGTGGAGGTACCCCAGATGCCCTCAGTGCCACGCAGGTGTCCCAGTGCTGAACAGGGCTGTCACAGAAGTAGTCTAGGTGGGAAGCCTCCCATCTCACCTCCTGGCACCCCTGAAAATGATACTGTGGGCACAGGGCTGGAGCAGTATGCCCCAGAGCAGTGCTGCCAGACATGGGGTGCTGTGGGGGGCTGCTCCTCTGAGGGGGGCACAGGTTCTGCACACCCCTGCTGGCAGTTTTCCATGTGACTAGGCTGCCTGCACTCATCAACCAGGACTTGAAAAGGCAAAAGATCCTGCAGAAAGCTCTGTCCTTATCTGCAGCGCAGGGACACAAGGCAGGGATGCGAGGGAGCCCTGTGTGCAGCCCCCCAGCCTGGAGAGGCAGCTGCTCTCCTCAGCCCCGCAGGGCACCCAGCTGCCGGCAAGGTCTGGCTCGGCAGCATCCCCAACTGCACAGGCAGCAGCTGGAGGGGCCACGGCTGCCAAGGTTCCACAGGGCCACGTGGCAGCAGGTGGAGATCCCCGGGAGCAGCCTGCCACCGGGGCTGCGCTGCCCACGGGGCTGCGAGGGCTGGACAAGCCCAGCGCCCTCTCTGCCGCGGTCCCCGCTCGCTGTCCTCCTGGATTTGCCTGCAGGAGGAAGGGCCGAACACGTTCTGTCCCGTCGCTACCCAGCAGCACAGGGCAGAGGGTGGGTGCTGCTCTCCTCGCCTGAATAACACTGCTTTGGGACTGTGGTAGGGCAGGCGGGGTGCTGGGGTGGACTCTCCTGCGTTCTCGCATTCGCTTGAGCTGAAAACTCAGAGCTCCGTCCAAAGTACGCTCCTGGGCCACGCTGCAGCTCACGCAGGCACGGTGCATGGCACGGTGCATGGCACGGTGCATGTGTGCGGGCAGGCGGGCGCGTCCCTGCGCTGGCTGCGGGGTCCCTGCCGGACACCGCGCTGCCTGGCACCCGGGCACTGCCAGGAGCCCTGCCTGGAACGGGAGACACCCCCACCCAGCGCCCCGACAGCGCCGCGTGGCAGGGAGCGTGCCAACGAGGCCCGTGCTCTCGGGGCCGCTGTCCCCTTCCCCCGTACTCACGGGGCTCGTGGATGCCCGGGTAGTCGCTGAACTCCAGCACGTAGAGGTGCCGGCCCTCGACGCTGCGGCCGATGCTGTAGATGCGGGTGACGTAGGGGCACTGGCTCTGCACGCGGAACAGGGCCTGCACCAGCTCCTCGTAGCGATGGTGCAGGAAGCTGAGGGCGGCCGCCCCCTCGAGCAGGAGCAGGGCTCCCACCAGGGGCCGCAGCCACCGCGCCATCCTCCCGCGGCGCCGGGCGCCCCGACCAGCTCCCAGCCTCGGCTCCCTCCCCGCCGGGAGCTTAAAGTGCAAACTCCAACCAGCTCCTTCCAGCTGCCGAGTGCCAGCCCCCTGCACCTGCGGGCGGGGGGCGGCGGGAGCGGGGCGCGCCGGGGCCCCGCGGCGCAGGAATGCTCCCCCCGCCCGCCCGCCCGGCCCCCGGCGAGCCCGCTCTCCTCCGGCGGAGAAGTTCCCCCCCGCTCCAGCTCACTTATTAACTGGACAGCAAACAGGGCCCCGCAGCCACTGCCTGTCACCGCAGAAGAAGCGCAGGGCTGGAAAACTGGCTGCGGAGGGCGTCGGGGCTGCCAAGCGCTCGGGGAGCGGCGGGCGGGGGAAAGCAGAGGAGAGGGGCCGGCGGGCGGGGGGCTGCCCGTCACCCTCTCGTGGGGCAGCAGCCGAGGGGGAGGGGGGTAGCGCCGGGGCGGCCTCGCTGCCGCGGGATCCCCGCAGCCTGCCCGGCGCGGGCAGCTCCCGCCGCTCCTCCCCGGAGTCCCGTGCCGGCTCCGCGCCTCCTCTCCTGCTCCATCCTCTGGGGAAGCAGAGGAGGCACCGCCGCGGAGCCCGCGGTCACTCGGCCCCTCTGCCCGGCCCTGCTCACCCGGCGATCCCATTGCTCCCGGATAAACAGAGGCAGGGGCTGGATCGCCCTCGCCACAGCTGGCTGCCCGAAGTGCCGAGCTGGGACGGTGCAGGGGGAGGGAAGAGCAGAGTGCTGGGATGTGATGCACGAGTTTTCTGCTGAGCAGGAACCATCACGGAGAGCTCCGCTCGAAAAGTCTGCTATCACCCCGCCCTGCTCTGGGAGGGGGCATGAGAAAGAGCTCTGACAGGCGCTGGGCAGGAGGACATTGCTTAACTGCGTGTAGACAAATGAAAATGTCCCGCTAATGTCTGCTAACAAAGGATTGCAAACTGTTTCTGGATATAGGGGAAGCTGGTTCCTCTCCACCCCTCTTCCATGCTTATCCCAGTGGGCAGCAGACACCTCCCTCTGCCCACTGCTAGAGGCAGCCTTCCCCCCAAAGCTAAAACTCCAGCAGCCTAGTGGCTCTGACAAAGGTATTTACCAGGACAGCCCTGACACAGAGACCAAACATGATCACAAACAGCTGAAAAAGTCACCATCACGGCTGGACAGGCCAAGAGAAAGGCTCTCTTTGGTAACATGAGCATGCTGTTCTGCTCTATCTGGGCCATGCTAGAGAGGAGTTCCTCTGGCCACCAGTAATGGGCTGCCCAGGACACTCAGTGCCATGCCAAACATTTGCTTTCCCTTCAGCCTTGAGGTAGATCTGTGCTGGATTGCTCTAATTTCTGTGTCAAGGCTTGCTTCACCCAGCAAAGCATTCTTTCCCAGTGCTTTCCTACGTGTTCTCCGCATTTGCTTGGGCTGCTGTCTTTTTACCTCCAGGAAGAGCAGGGGTAAAATCAGGGACTCCCTGTTTATAGCCTCTAGCTGCTGTTGATAGCCTCTGATGCAAACAGTACAGGCTGGTGGTCAAGGCACATGGAGTGCCTGCTTATGACTTGGCTTACTCAGACTCTCCCATATCCAACATTCTTCTGCCCCAGCACCATCATAGTGGTGCTCTCCTTCATCCTCTGCCTTCCTGATCTGCTGCCCCACCTGCACACTTCCCTCTAAACCCCTGTATTTTAAAAAAATATCCTTTTGAAGACATGAACAGAAAAAGAAAAATATTATACATACATAAAGATAACAGTAACATATTGTTACCTTCTCCTAGGTAAACCTCATCCCCCAACATCCCTGCTTGTCAACCAGTGTGAAAGCAACACATATTCAGGAGCAGGAATGGCATTGCACCCATCTGTAGCTAGCTAACAAGAGTCAGTGCTGGAGGTGATAGCTTCTCCCAGCACATGCCAGCAACCCAGGCAAAGTAGCTGAAGCTGTGGCATGGAGAGCATGGGTATGGTAGGACAGTGCTTGTCTCTACAGCAAGACGTGTCTGGTGGTATTTTGCAAAGCTGGCAGCCCACAACAGCAGTGGGGAATGCCTTCACCTCCTTCACATCCCTGCTCCCAGGGCTGCTGGGTTCCTGTGGAGCTGCTCTTTCCCCAGGCTCCAGCAATGAAGGCCATGTGAAAGAGTCGTGGGCAGGTTTCCAGCACTACCCAGTGCTACTTGGCAGCCAGAGAGTGCTAGGCAAGGCTATAGAAGAATGGTGCAAGCCCCATGTTTGGCCTGTTTCACCCTCCCCTTTCCCTTCCTAGGCTGCTTTCAGTAGCTTGGGACAGTAGTGGCAGAGCTGGAACTGCAGTTCTGCCAAGGGACACATGAGGAAAACTCTCACTTTCTTACGGAGGCAAGCAACACTGATATGAGAAACAACAGTAAAAAAAGAAATGCCAGAGCATTAGAGCCTAAAAAGGAGCTATGGGTAAAATCTCATGTGGGTGGAGAACACATCTCACACACTACTAGGTCTGGAGAGTTAGTCAGCGTTATCCATAGCACAGGGATGGAGGCAGCCTGTCATCAGGCAGCAGGTCTGAAGCATACAAAAGGAAAGAGTTTTGCACAAAAGACACCATGAAATTACATCATCAAACCTGAAAGTTAAATGAGTGCAAAAGAGGATAAGATGAATTCATAGAGAACAGGGTCACCCACAGTTATCAGATCTTGAAGTAATCATTTGATCACAAATTTCCTAAGCTCCTGATGGGTAGAAGAAAAGGATTATGCTGTTTCCCTAACTATCCCTCTAAATCCTTGCCCACCACACAGCTGGAGATGAGTACCAATGCGCTGCCTGTTTGATCTGACCTAACATGGCCTTTACACATTTTAGGAAAATGAAAATAATACATTTGGACATGTTTGAAAACACCAATGAAAGCAGAAACAAACAATAGAAGATGTTAAGACTTAGAAACAGTGAAGGAAGGAAAATAATAACTTCATTTGGAAAATACGGCTAATACATCTGGGATGGATCATACACTCCCCCACCCCCCACCCAGATGTTCAAAAATGAAGAGACCTTGAGGCTGTGGGAGAAAGAAGGGGAGAAGGAATGCTCTGTGCCACTGTGGTGAGAGTGAGAGGAATGTGAATGCAAGCCCTGTTTCCCCACCGTTGCATTGCTGATGGGCACAGGCAGCAAGGAGCTGATTCTGCTGGAACTGGCCATGGAAAGACTGCATCTGATGGGTTCACTTTAGTTCTGGCCATATTGTTAACAGAGGAAGTTTGGAAAATTTGAGGAAAGTTCAAGCTAATAGCCATAAGAATGAGCAAACTGTGGGGAGTTCATGCTGGAAGAAAAATAACAACTGTGACAAGCATTGTTTGCCTTGGCAGAGCTGTGACTGTGGCTGTGCACGGAGACACACAGCCCTGTGAGCAAGGGGCACAGGCCCACTGTCCTTCACCTGGCTGGGGGGCTGGGAAGGTGAGCTGCAGTGCCAGCATGATGCCAGTGGGGCTGCCTGGGGGAGGGAGAGGGAAAATGAGAAGAGAGGACTGCTTCTGTCCTGTTCACAGCTTGGGAGAACGAACTGCTTTGAGGAGGTCAGGATGAAGCTAAGGCAAAGGAAGATGTGGTTTGGGCACTAGCAGCCTTCCCAGGAGTGAGGCAACCTGTGTGAGGTGCTCAGAGCCTGGGAAAGACCACAGTGCCTTTATCTACCAGGAGGGGATGCTACCCATCCACTGGGATCTTCAGAGCTGACCTGGGAGAGCATCAGGGAACTGGCAAGAGAGGAAATCACATCGCAGGACTTTTCCATGTTTAGTGCCAGAAGCTCCATTCCACTTCTGGCAAACTCCCATCATCTTGAAAACAGCATAAAAACTTTTCTGGCGTCAGTTCAGAAGTCTTTATTATGATAAGCATACAGAGGCTTGTGTGTGCATCAAAACAAAGATCCATTTCTTCAGGGCTGGGCCACAGAAAGAAAACACATGGCCTGGGTGGCAGGGACTGCTGTCCTCAGTGTGCTCTCCCCAGTCCCTCCTGAACAGGCTGTTGAGCCTGTGTCAAAGCTGGCAGCCCTGCAGAGCCTGCACATCCTGCCTGGCACGGAGCATGGGAAGAACTGGGGTGGAGAATGAAGGGGCACACATCCGGCCCAGAACTGCTCTGGGAGAAACTGGAAAGCCCTGGCCAGCGCCAGCACTTCAAATCAGCCTTGCAGTGCAGAGGTGATGGCCCCACCTCTGAGAGCTTCCTTCCAAGTGGAGGCCCCACTGTGCTTTGCTGTAGGGCTGGAGAAATCTGTGCACAGAGGAGAGTGAAAGGTACTTAGAGGCTGGGGTGAGGAGCAGTTTTCCTGCAAGAGGTGAGGGTGCTGCAGGTACCTGGGCTCTCTTCTGACAAGTTCCAATAGCTTTGCCCCTCACTTGACACTCAGCTGAATATAGCAGAGCTCATGGAGGTCATCAGTCCCAGCAAGAACAGGCTGCTCTTGCACCCTGCAAAGCTATCAACTCCCTCTGCAAGGAACCTCCCCAAAAATGGACCAATCAACATTTGAACCCAAACCAGAGACGCTCATCCCACCACCTTGCTGCAGCACATCTCAGAGCTTCCTAGGAGCCCAGGAGAGCTCTCTCTTCAGGAGACACCAAGGTCTGGATTCTTGGCAGTGCATCAGAGCTGAATAGTGAGTAAATATGTGATAGACAGAACATGTGATGTTAAAAGATGCTTTACCCAGGGAAAGCAAAATGGTAAAGCAGAAGTGTCTAGAAATTAAAGCCAGAAGCTGTCAAATTAGAAATAAGGCACAGATAATTATCAGTGAGGCAGATCAACTGTATTAACAAGAGAAATGATACATCATTACTGGCATATTTGGAAACTCCCTCCACTATCATTAATGGTCTTCATGTACATGTTGGGTGGCTGTGGAACACACATTTGAGTTGAATACAGCTGGATCAGATGCAACACAGAAGCAAAGAAATGAATGTTCATAAACTTGAGCTCTTTGACTAAGGATTTTGAGTAGCCTCCATGAAAAAAGTCCTGCAATAACAGGAAAAATGTAGAGAAAACAATCATAGGCCATTCTGTGAATGTTCACTACCAGGCAGTGACATACAATGGTCTCACCTTGACAGGATGACTTCAGTCAATCAATTCCTGGAGCCTCAGGCTGCTCAACTGCCATGTGGTCACCTTAGAAGTGCTTATCCTGGAGAGATTGGTTTATGAATGGGATCTAAAAGTCATAAGGTTTAAAAATATTGTACCATATTTTGCATTTATCATGGTTTGGGCCCTTTTGGTTGCACTCAAGTCATATTTAAAGCTTAAAAAACCCCAAAACTCAAACCAAAAAGTGAGATAATTAAGACAGGGGGAGCAAGTGAAGATGCCAACTGCTCACCTGGCTCCAGAATCAGGAGCTAACAGTATTAATACTATGGGACTAGCAATGAAGATACAAAACATTGTAAAACCTCAGATATTTGACATAAATTCTTAGCAGGGACAAGAGCAGACTGGAACAAGCTTTCTTTCGACACCAACTTCCACATGAAGTTTTTGCATCAATTTCTGACACGTCCTAATGGATCTGCCAGTTCTCCTCACGGACACCACTGAGCAGCTGCCAGATCCCCAGGGAGGCCTCAGGAGAGGAGCAGCCACTCTGCAGGTTTCCATGCTGTTCATGGGAAGGATGGATGCACCAGCTCATCCAGGGAGCTTCTCCAGGGCATGTGCTCTGCTGCAAAGGCCCCGTATGCAAGGAAGGTGGCATGTGGTGAGCTCTGCTGCAGATGGGGCTGGCTGGGCAGCAGAAGCAGCTCTGAGCACACGTTTCTCCCGCATGCCTTCCAGCCAAACCTGCTGTTCATCTCTCATCTACCTATCTTTGCAAACAACAGAAGGAAGGCAGCATCCCTAGCTGAATTCCAACGTCGCAGTGGATTTGCAGATAAACAAAAACTGGTCAGTGGACTCATAGCAGGTGAAAGGTCATTTGCAGATTGAACTGGATAATCTGCTTGGGGCAATATTCTTGGAATAATATGTGTTTCAGTGGAGCCACTCAGAAGGAAAATGGCTCATATTGAGAGACAATGATGTAGGATGTGAGACAGAGGCTGTTCTGAAATGCCATGACTGGGAAAAAAAGACCGAGTTGCAACAGTCCAGTTGGACTCAAAAGCCTAAAAACTTCTGTTAAGTGAACAGACCTGGACCAGAGATATATGACTGGATAACATAAAGCATAGCTCAATACCAGTGACTCAAGTACCTGCTGAAAACTTTGGTGTCCAAGTTTCAGAAAGATATAAAGCTTTTAAAAGAAGTGGAGTCGAGAGATGCAAGTCAGGTCAGCAGAGACCACTTTACAGACTGAAAACCAATCTATTTAATATGATATAATGACAACTTGCAAGCACCACCAAGGAAAAAGGGATTTTAATAGCAGAGTTACTCAGTCTTTTGGAAATGGACAGAACAAGATCCAACAGAAGCTGAAGCCACCTAATTCAGACCAAAAATAAGACACAGGTTTTTGGAAGAACAATGATCTGCTCAAAGATCTTAGGACAGGGTAGATTTTCCCCTTACTTTAGGTTCTTCAGTATATTAGGGCTTCTACTTCCAGGCATGAAGTAGAAATAACTGGGTGACATTTTCTGGCCTGAACTATGCAGAGGGACAGACTGGGAGAGCTCTGTGTCTGTGCTTGCCTAAAGGAGAAGGCATTGTTGGGGTTGCACATCCTGACCCCCTCCACACTGCCTACACCTCTGCTTGGGGAACAAGGTGTGTCTTTTCTATGCCTTCCTCTCTGCTTTCTTTTTGCCTCCACATTTATAGGTCATTAGGAGAAGAGATTTCTGAGATTTTGTGGGAGGTAGACAGGCACCAGTGGTTTCTGAGTGTTTTTACAAAAACGGATTTCTGACTTACCTCTCTCTTTTTTGGACCAAGAAATGGAAAAATGGAAGAAAGTGATTAATGAACTCAATCAGTGGCATCATCCTAGTTGTGTGGGCTGCAGTATGTGCACTCACAAACCCTGGGTCTTGTGGCCATAGGGTAAGCCTGTGCTATGAGGGAAAGGAAAGGCAAATCTTCACTAATTTTGCTGGTGGAAAGAGTGGTTCAATCTGTGCATACTCATGCTGGTTAACTGCTGCCAGCTACCTACAGAAACATTATCTAATAACCACTTTCCCTGGATTGGAGGCTGCTGTGTTATCAGCACAGTGACCCTGGATTGCTTTAGTGGGTTATACCTGAGGGCACACTGATCACACCAGAGTCCCTGCAGGCATAGAAAATCACTACTGGCCAAGGAACCTGGGCCAGTACAAGCTCTTCCTACAAAAAGCAGCAATGTCTGGTTGGGAACTTGTGGCTTGATGTACCTTAGGGACATGGAAATGGCTCAGTGCAACAGTGAGCCAGCTTTGGTCCAGCAACAACATCAGGAAGACGTGGGAAAAAGGCATTTTGCCACCTTTCAAAAGGAGCTGACAGCTGACAGAGCCCAGCTAAGGGCTGATGACCACAAGCATGCTCAGTTTCTTCATCCTCATCCCTTCTTTTCCCAGAGTGGCATTTGGGAGCCTGACCCACCTTCAGGGGCCAGCCAGGTGCAAGAGCTGTACCCAGCTGTGGGGCTGTTAGAGCTCAGGGCGCAGGGAGGTGAGCAGAGGTGTGCTGGTGCAGAAAGGGCTCTTGGGAACAGCTTCAGCAGAGAAGGAGCAGGATCATCCTGTGTGTGATAGCCCCCAAGAGCTCAGTGGGATGTGTGACCCTGAGATAACCCTTCCAGGAGCACTGGCTCCCAAAGATTGCTGCCACTTTTCTCTTTATAATGCTGTGCACAAGGCAGAAACCAACAAGCAGCAGTTTCCTTGAATGAAAGTATGACCCACTCAAGGAGGGGACACGAGCTTTTCTGTCCTTGGCAGAGAAGGTGGCGAGCCTGATGTCCCAACATCTGTCAGTGCAAGTGTGATTCAAAAGAAATAAATGCCCTTGTTGTACAGTCAGAAGCTTCAGTCAGAGGGACTCTGCAGTACAGCCTCCTCTGCCGGGGTCTCCTAGCCCTGAGCAGCCGGGATGACATGGCTCCTCTCGCCTTCAGGTTCTTCCTAAACAATCCCCTTCTGCAGGCACTTGGGCTTGTGGAAGAGAAGCCAGGCAAACAGGAGCACAGACACCAGCACAAGGGAGCACAGCACCATCAGCCCCACGTAGCTGCCGTGGGACAGAGGGGGCCCGGCTGGCTCCTCTGCAGGGATCATGTTGGTCAGGTTCAGCATGTAGCCCAGGGTCCAACCTGCATCACTGCTGCCAATCTGAAACAGAAGAGCAGGATCAGTGCTGGGAGGCTGACTGGGGCATTGCCTGAGCCGTGGCACCCTTGGGATCAAGGGCCAGGCTGTGCAGCAGAGGCTGCAGAGACCTGCTGGGGCAGAGCCCTCCCCACCAAGAAACACACCTTTCCAAGGAAGTTGATCGTTTGCCAGTTGTTTTCAGTGAACCCATAGCCATTTTCCAGGAGAGAGAGGATGTAGGCTCCAGAGAAGCAATATTCACTCAAGTACTTTTCTTTGATGTGGTGATATGCTGTCTTCACCTAGGGCAGGAGGAAATCACCAGACTGTTAAATACACCTTCCCACTGCTCCAGCTTGTGCCTGAGCATCCCCTGCAGGTGCTGTGGGGATCTTCCCCATCTTGCTCTGGAAATTAATCCCAGCCATTTATCCCACAGAAAAGTATCAGCAGCCCCAGTCTACTGCAACAAGCACGGCTCACCTCTTGCCAAGGACGGGCGCAGAAGCTCTCAATGGTGCTGGTCACTTTGTTCAGGGCAAGGGGGTTTGGTTCACTGGTCAGGTTCAAAAAGTTCATCACAAAATAGAAAGCAGAAAAAGCCTGAAGGAGAAAGATTCTTTTAATCTGACTAGGCCACAAATCCCACAAAAGAAAATGAGTTTGTTTATATATAGAGAAATATAAGAAACAACATCACACATACAAGAGCAGGAATGTTTTCAAGACTGATGTAATTTTGAGGCATACATCTCAGAGCTGCTGAGAGATGGAGGTAGGAATTATGATATCCTGAAGAACTTCTGTGAGCTCTCTCCTTTACATGTGTCAGTGGCACACAGTGAACACTGATTGCCATCACAACCATGATCCCATTTTGGCAACTGAGTGAGATGGGTGCGCAGCCAATATCACCTCAAAGAGCAGAGATGGTGGTCTGAAAGGATTGTACAGAGCCCCATCATATAATCCAAGGTCCAGAAACCCCATTTCTGACCGTGGCCAGTAGCTGATAGGTAGGAGGCAGCTTAGGAACAGGGCAAGATTGTATTAGCAGTTCCCTGGAAAGAAAGCCTCACAATCACTGAGCAGCTCTTTGCAGCTCTAGGGCTGATGGTCAGCATGGTGTCACACATGATGTGTGTTCAGAGTGTGCACTGTCTCCTCATCATGTCTGGGAGGCAGATAGGTGACTGGTTTCAGTAGCACTCAGACACTGCTGGGTGAATTGCAGGTCTGGTGCCACCACTGACCTCAGGAGACAAGGTTTGCAGGAGCAGTGTTCCTGCCTGCAGCAGACTCTCCTGCCCCTGGTGCTGGACAGCTTAAGAAGTCAGTAATCACAGCACCCCAAGGAGATGGGTTAGAATGGGAGCAGTGCAGTACTGGTAGGCAGTATTTACTGGGGTAGCTGTTAACATGTCTGTCCTCACAGCAAGTGCAGCACTGCTTTCATAGTTACCATATCCAAAAAGCCATCTTGTAAATGATTTCCTGCCTTAGTAATGAAGAATGCACTCTAGCATTACTCTGAATTTCTGCTCTTCTGACATTCTGGATGACAGATAGTTGAAGAATGAGTGAAGACTCACCCCAAAGTCCCCTTGTAATGGAGGTAGGTATATCCCGTTGAAGGAGCAACTGGAGTAAGGACAACTGCTTTTGTCGAAGAGTTTCTGGATGTTTTCTCGGCACTTTTGATAGTCCCCCTCTCCCTTTATGTACAGCTGGCTGAAAGATAATTCCTTTTTCTTGTCTGATGTGCAAGGGTTTTTGAAGAAGTCACTAATATTTATAGTCCTCTCATAACCCTTGTGAAAGCATGGGTCGGAGAGAGTGCTGTTCTCCACGGTCTGAAAGTAAAAATCAATCCAAGCTGTTATACTTTGCTCTAGAATAACACCCTGGGAAAGAGCACAAGGAGGGGTGACACTTGTCACAGTACATCACATCCAGGTGCACACATCAGGTCAAAGGGATAAGGATGGCTTAAGGCACTGGCTGTACAGGGGAAGATGTGGGTGCTGCCACAGCCTGGACCCTGCAGGACCCTGGACAAATTATTTTAAGTCACAATTTGTGAAGCTGTGCTGCTGATTTGGGTTTCTCAGAGATGGTAAAATGTCACCTCCCTTGAGTAATTCAGTGAAATGCAGTTCTCGTGCTACCCATGCCCCAGAATCAAGGCATCTCAAATTGGTGGTTTGTATGGAGAACAATGACATTTCTCTAATCCAGACTAAGAGGTGAGCTGGGATGCAGCAACTTTTACAGCACCAGTATCCCAAAGCTGGGAGAGCCCAGGATTGTTCAATTAGACATGTAGATGTACTTGCCTGTAGATCCCTGGCCAGTTTCTGCTGCAGAGCCTGGTCCTTCCCATAGCAGAGAAAGCTGTGTGTGTACACTTGGTAATCCTTGCCATAGAGACGGAAGTAGAGCTGGTTCTCTGGGGACTCAGAACTGAGTTCCTTTGATACAAAGGTAATCTGTGTGGAGGCTCCTCCAAGGTCTAGTGCTCCTGATGTCTCACTTGAAGATTTCAGGGAGTGTAGAAGCTTTTGCCAGCCAGACTTGGGGGAAAAAAAAATCAAAGTAAATCAGATATATTGGGCATGGAGAAGATTTATTTTGGAGAAATTAAAAAGAGAAAGAACTATGAGGAGAGAAGCTGAAGCACAGAACACAGGAAACATGGGAAGTCCTGGAGGGGGCATGAGGTGGGAGCTGGAACAAGACATAAGAAAAATGAAAGCTTGTAAATACAGAAGATGGACCATGTCCACATGTTTGCAGGAGGGCAAAGAATATGAAATCTAATACTATTGTTATGAGAAAAAACAGTCCACTTACTGTTTCAGCTCTCAGAAGATTTATAAGCTCAACAGCAAAGAACCATAGTCAAACTTTTCAGAAAGTATTGTATTGTAGATCAGGAAGTGAGAAGGATGCTGTACCCAAGCAAAATTATTGAAGACACTGATGTTTTATTTCAGTGCTTGAAGCCTAATTATAGTGGTGCATCCTGATACCAGTAAGTATCAGGATGTACTCACAGCAACTGCTGAGGCAAGATGTGCAGCTTCCTGATCCCTGGTAAATGCTTACAAGGGAAGAGAGTGCCTGTGACACCTTCTTGCAAGGCAGGACTTACAAACTGCTGCAATCCAATGATTCAAATGTCCTGCTATAGATGTACTACCTGCTTGAAATTGCCCAGAAGGTAGTTAATGGTGATCCATCCATAGGCTCCTTCTTCCTGACCAGTGATGATTCTGGCACCCTGGAAGTTGAAGGGAGCTGAGCGTAGTGTGTTTCCTACTGAGGACAAGACTTTGTCTGCTGCACTTTCATTCTGCAACCTGGATGAATAGAAAAAAGAATGGAGTAGCTCTGGCTGACAGCTCTCTATGTGCTTTATTCTGAGTAGGAAGGCTGCAGCTCCCCAACAAATGTCAGTGATCAGAGGTTGGTCATTCGTGTGAGTCATCCAGCTCTAACTGGCCGTGGTCCTCTCTGTCACACCTTGACAGCACAGCTGCCACCAACTGACACTTACAGGCCCTGCAGCTGGAGCAGTAGGTACTTGGAGCAGAGACCAGAGCTCTTGTTCTGTTGCATGTATTCTGACAGGAGTTGCACTGTGGAGACTCCTCTCTCACTTTTTACTGTCACCATTAGAGAAGAAATCCAGAAGACATCCCCAGGAAGATTTCCCAAGCAATATATACCAAGATATATTCAGTTCCCTGTCCTAGCCAGGAGAGGTTTGGGTCACCCTCATGAAATCACAAATTGTAATTAAAGGAGGACGTGATTATAAAATTACCTTAGCCTCTGATGGCCCTCTGTGGGGAGTTGCCACATATTTGGGCTCAAAATCTGGGCCTAATACCAGACTGTGGGGATGTTTGAGCATCCCTTTATTATGGGGATGTCAGGGCATCAGCTTGGGCACTGCTGATCTCCTGGTGTCTCTGTGCTGCATGTGGATGCAGGAGATGATGGAGAGTTGGGGTGAGTGGGGAAGCAATGGAAAAGTCCAGGGGACTCGGGGCCCAGAGAGGTCAGCAGCAGAGGAGGCTATCTGGGACAGTGTGAGCTGGCAGTGTGTCCAGAGACTGTCCCCCAAAGGCCCCCCCTGCACATCCATGGCCATCCCAGGTGCAGTGCTGCAGGAGAAGGGGACAAGCCCTGCAGTACCTGAGAAGCCGCATGCCAGCAGTTGCTCCGAGGTAGACGGGTGTCTCTTTGTGCTGTGCTGAGGGAATCACCTCTTTTGCTTGTTGTAGGCACTGTGCCAGAGAGGGACCTGCCTTCTCTGTGGCATGGGAGTAACCTGAGATCCCAGGGCCTGCAAGAAGTACAGACACTTTGTGGTTCAGACTCCAAGCATAACCCCAGAACGCTGCCATGAGCGGGTGTGTTAAACCGTGTCACAGGCAGCACAATCAAATTCAACCATCCCATTTCTGAAGAGCTTTAGAAATCCTACAGCACCAGCTAAGCCCAATGCACGTAGTGGATGGTCACAGTGCTCAGGATCTGCCACCCTTTCTCTGCAAAGCAGGCTGTGAACTAGCAGTGAGGGCTGAGACAAGCCATTTCTTTCGCATGCCCTGAACATCTGCAGTCTCTTCTCTGAGTCTGCCTGGGTGTACCCTGGATCTGCGCCTGAAAATCCCTGACCCTTCCATGCTGGCTCCTCTGGGGGCAGATGCTGTCATTTGTTTGTGTACTTTCTACTCACACTACAACACTGGGTGTTTTGCAGCTATTGTGTCTCATGCTAACCCGAGGAAAAAAATCATTGTCCCTCTCTGCCATGTGTCCCCTGGTTCCCTGGACTGCCCCAGGACCGGTGCCTGCATGGCAGCAGTGAAGCCCCATTTGCTCCAGCTTGCTGTATGCTCAGTGTGCTGCTTGTGAGGTGGGATGCTGCAGCCCTGAGCAGCTATCACAGCAGCTTGATAACAGTATTGCTCTCCCCTGCACTGCAGAGGCCTGAAAAGACCCCCAGCAGTTCTGACAACATCTCAGAATGCAGAGATCCATGATGGTCTGTGCTATTCCTTGTTGTGTGCACCCCTGGGCTTCATTTATGCCTTCCTAAACCACACAGTATCTACACAGCAATTAAATAGAATTTAAAAAGTGCCACGACACGCATAAACTGAGCAACCTTAAGCCACAATCCCTATGCACAGCTTGCACAGAAGCCTTGAAAAAGAGCAAACCATGCTCTCCCCTCTCATTGCTTTCATCAGCACTTCAGCAAGAGTGCATGCAGACATTTTATTTATTTAAGTACATTCTTTGGTGTAGTTCTTTCCAAAAAGCAATTAATTCCAAGCATCCTGAAAACAAAGGGAAAAGCGGATCCGTTTTTTTTTCCCCCAGGAAGGTCATGCACATACAGCTCCCCATGGAAAGCAGCAAGATACATTATCTCACAGGTGTAACACTGTTTCTACAATTGGCCTCTTTCTCTAGATTTCTCCTCCCTCACCCTTTTATTACATTATCTCACAGGTGTAACACTGTTTCTACAGTTGGCCTCTTTCTCTAGATTTCTCTTCCATCACCCTTTTATCACATTATCTTCATCCCACGCCCCTTCCCCAGCTCCTTTTTCTCCTCTTACCTTCAACTTTGCACACCTCCACCTGCTTCACCACCCCGGTGTCGTTCTCCTTCTCTGCTGGCCACTCGTACACGTAGAGGTTGGTGTGGGATGATCCCGCATCCAGCACGATCCCATACTGCGGGCAGAGCAGAGCAGAGCAGAGCCCATGTCACACCTGAGGCACCGTGCTGCCTCCACACACGGGGGAGCAGGCACACACAGCCCCTCTCTCTGGCAGCTTGGGAGTGTGTGCCATTGCTCCGCTCAGTAGGGCTTCAGTGCAAAACTCCCAGCAAAGGGAACAGGAGCAGAGAAGCTGGGAAACTGGGACAGGTTACTTAAGCCATGATTCCCTGTGAAGTGTAAGTGGTTTTACACAAGATGTAAAACAAGATGTTGAGGTACATGGAGCCAGAAAAAGAGCAAGGCCAGAGCCAGCAAGGGCAGCAACATGTCTGTGAGCACTTTGGACACCTAACCCCCCAGCTTGTTTTCCTCTAAGGGTACCAGCTTGTAATACCTTAATATTCTTCGGAAGTGGCTGGTTTTGGGTCACTGCTACAGCAATTAAAGCAATTACAGCCAAAGTAGAGAGGAATCCCAGGATGAGTAGAATCGTTCTTGTTGAGGACATCTTTGGTTTGGTACCTGTGACTAGAGCAGAAAAAGGATGTTAGTATCCCAGTAGCCCATCTTTCCTCACCCCAAAGGCATGTCTTTTGGCATGTTCCTGTAGTCCTTTTTCCCTATGAATATCTACCTTTGCCCACCAGATTTTGAATGGCCTGTGTTTGCAGAATTGGCACAGTATGATAAATCACACACTTTGCAGAACTTGGACCACTCTACTTCATTAAATGTTACAGGCATGTTTGGGATAACCTATCTAACAAATTAAGATTTTTGTGGTTAGCAATAGAATTCTGTAAAAAAGGCCACTTACGGCTGATGAAAATCATTCACAACCAATATGTCATCTGAGCTTTCAGAACCAATATACATATAGTTGCACCTGTTAGTGGCTAGCATCATGCCATCTTTCACATTTTTCTGCTTTGGATAATCCTTCATGTATCCCACAGTCAAAACCTCATTTCACAACTTAGACTTGGCCAGTTTTGCAACTGTTTAATAAAATACCATCTTATTACATGAAGCTCTAGAAAGGGTATCAGCGTAGTTTCCAGATTTATAACTTTGATGTAAAGTCAACATTTAAAATAAACAAATAACTCCAGAGGACATATGTGCTCCCACTGTGACATGAAATCCATTTCCACCAACAGTGGTGCTCCATACTCAAAAGCACTGATCATCTGACTCACATGGGAAATTGTTTCTCTTCTCCTTTTACATGAACACTCCAGGAGATGTTTAGAATACATTACAGTCATTCCAGATGGCAATACCTCAGTGCAGGCAACCACATCAACTATTGTCACACCCTGAGAGAACCTGCTCTGGACCTGCATGCCAGAACTTGAGTTCCAGAGGTCTCCAGACCTCCAGACCCAGATTAATGCCCCAAATCCATCCTGGCACTTCATATCATGCATGCAAATATGAAAAGCATTCAAGTTCTGAACAGGGTCAGCTTCTAACTGCTCTGGTTTTATGTGAGAGGCAGTCCCAGGTTCCAGAACTATATAGTGTTACCTGACCTTACAGATGACCTTAAATCCTCAGATTATTCTCAGAATTTAGCCCAAGTGAAAAGAAGTAACACACCTCTGGAAATCTCTAACTGTAGACAAATAACAGCTTCTTACCTTCTTAGAGAAAATGGAACCTAAAAGTGCCAGTGGAGCTAGCTTTGAAGATGCCCCAGACAGGCCCATTGGGAGTGTAACACTGACCCAGAGCTCTGTGTTCCCTCTGCGTAAATCTGCTGAGGTTAACTGTGAAATTTGGAAGCTTGTAATGCTTGCTTGTGAGTGCCTATTAGAGGGCCAGCACGCTTGCCAATATCTCCAAGAATACAGCTTAAAAAAATAGCCTAGTGCACATACCAGACAGTAGAAAGTAAGAATGCATTTTATCCAACTCTATTCAAAAACGCCAGAACTCAGGGCTTGAAGTGATTAAAAACAGCAGAGCATGACAGCTGGGAGACCTTCCTTCTTATTGGAGAGAGTAGTTGGCTCAGGTTATGATAGCACTGAGCATGTCTGTAGAAAAATATTATTTTAACCCTAGGGAAATGAATTAAAGCAGATGCTATAATGTAAAATTAGCTGCACAGTATAGATATGACGTTAGCGTGCCTGAAAACTGAAACTGCTGCTGACAGTTGCACAGCACATCCACGTAATTATTGCCACCCTTCCTCTGAGGTCTTGTCCAGAGACAACCATGAATGAATTTGTTACATGTTTGCAGTCATAGGAATGAAGGATCTGTGACTTTGCACAAGTTCTAAGATTTTCAGATTTCCAGTTGTGATGGGTATTGTCAGCCTGCTGTATCTTTTCAGCAGCCACACTCTGAAAGTGCCAGCATTGGCAGCAAAGCAGGAGCATTGTTCTCACTGTAATGGACCATCCCAATTATGAACTAGAAATCCTTGTCTGAAGGCAGAGGCATAATGATGATTGTCTGCATCTCACCTGTGGCCTGAGATTAGTAATTTTTTGCCAAGGCATGTTATTTTCTTAACCCTAAATATGACTTTTGCCTGAATTTTAGTTCAGTATCATGAGCACTTTTCAGGACTCTGGGGTTTGTAGATAGGTGACTTCATTGCTGTATTCCATACCAGACCATCCATCTCTGTGAACTCTAATGCTACCAAGAAGCATTTTATTGAAATGTTTCATACAAGAAAAGGTGCAAGGTGATAAGCATAATCCAAAGGTAGTGTAACAAAGTAATAACCTTCCAAAGAGCACTCAAAGTGTACAGACTTGAATACTTGACAGACTTGTTTAAAAAAGACAAACTTATTTTTAAAAATCTAAACAAAAACCAACAGTGCAAATCTATCTAAATAATTAAATGTAGTTAAAACTCACTTGCTGTTTTTTCAGAAAGGTGAGGTATTTTAAAAAGTTCCCTTTTCTGTGCTCTTGGTTACCTGCATCAGCTCTAGGTGTAATTGGAGGCTCTGCAGGGGCTAAAGAATGAAGCTCTTCCAGCTTCCTCCATCTCCTTGGAGTTTCACATTCACACTGCTGAATGCCATGCAAACACACCCCAGGGTCCACCAAGTGGAGCAGCACTTGACTGATTGCCAGGCCCCAGGGTTTTCCTTCCATTAGCAGTTTTCCTCAGCTAAAGATTAAGACTTCTGTCCCTGTGCCCAGTCAGAACCCAAGCAGAGACAGATCTCCACTCTTTCTCTCACACTGCCCACTGTGTGCAGTGACTAAAACATCCCATAGGGCCATAAGTAGGCATAGAAATGATGCTGCTTTTCTCCTCTCAGAGCTCAGAGCTGCTTGATGCTGGAGCCCTGCCCGGCTGCACGGGCATTGAGCACTCTCCAGATGCTGGAGCACAGCCCAGCTGCTCAGGCATTTCTGTCTGTTTCCAATTTTGGTCTCTTTGCTTTTTTTGTAGGGGCTACCACTGGTTTTATCCAGTGATGGCTCCAAAACATGAACAGATCTAACATCCTTTCTGCCTCCAAGACAGAGAACTGGAGGATGTTGTCAGTCATTCCAGGTAGCAGCAATTTTGCTGTGGAAACCCAGTTGCTCTTAGTGAATAACCAGGAAGGACCACACCAGTGTGGGAGGCAGCTCTGTGTGAAGGCAAGGAAGGAGATTTGACTCCTGTGTCTTCCAGAGCTCAAGACAAATAGGAAATGGCACTTCCAGCCAAACTGCACTGAATCAACAGCACCTCAGCATGCCAGGAGGTGTCACTCACAGCCAAGGCTGCCCACCCTCAACTCCCTTCTCACCAAACAAGAATTACTAATAAAGCTAAAAGGAATCAGGCAACCCGCTGCTTTTAGACATGCAATAAGCAGAGACTAAGGCTTGTTTAAGGAGTGGTATTAGGAATGTCAAGCAGAAAAGATGCTGTACATAGACCAAAGACATGCTTGGTTCAGACAATCTCACTGTGACCCATCATCTCTAATACATACAAATATTTTTGTAAGCTCTGACTTTGCAAAGCAGATAAAGCTGATGTTTGATCTTTCATTTGGATGTTCATGCTCAGTCTGTTACAGAAAGGATCACAAGGGGTTGTACTGCAAGGCCATCCCTCTTCCACTGCATAAATGGCACACTGACAGAGACAGTTCCCACCATCACCTTTATCCTCTCAGCTCTTCTCTCTGTGGTCAGAAACGTTCCCATTTTCAGCCTTAATTTATTTATTGTCAGTCTATTCTCTCTGCCTGTCTTCCACTTCTATCTCACAGCTTCTAAAATGCCCAGTCCTAAGAGAATTTATTATCTTAGTCACTTTGTAAAAAATGATCCTTTCTGGATTTTTGTTTTTCCCAGCCTTTTCTGTCTACCTGAAGAGTCCAGCATCACTTCTCTGCATGTAGAATTACTTGCTTATATTTTTCTTGAGCATTCTGACCAGAGCTGCAAGGAGACTGGCCTTGCAGAGCAGTAAACCCATTCCACAGGAGATGACACAGCCCCAGCCTAACTGAAGTGAGGTGGAGACTTGTACTACCTCAGAAACGTGGTCAGCCACCAGCACAGGCTGTGCTAACGCAACCCAGAACCTCTCATGTGAACTCAGCAAACCCACCCAGGGGAGAGGGGCTCTGGTGGTGCACTCTGTGCACATTTTCAGGAGTTTGTGTCTGTGGAGTTCTGCTGGCAGTGATGGTAGGGAAAGGGCATGGGAGCAATCAGTGCTGCTGTTCAGCACAGAGAGGAGACACACTCATCATCTTCCTGGTGAGTGAAAACGAGATTTCAGTAGCCATGAAGGTTTTCAGGCTGAATTGCCTGAAAGTACCTCACTGACTACTCTGTGAGGTTTCTGAACTTGCAGGGTTCAGGGTTTGATGCACATTATCCAAGAGGCCCTCCTGTCTTCACTCACCACAACCAAAAATCTGAGTGCATAAACACTCAGAAGAGCCACATTGCTTCATTTATCAACCCTTTTATGAAATTTTCCCTGTCCCCAACTGACTTCTTACTAATTCTTCATCTGCCTTTTTCATTTCAACATGCTTGTATCCAAGTTACCTAGGAAGACTTTGCTGCAAAGTAATGTAAACCACCTGTTTCAGGCCAGCATGTTGGAAAAGTCTTTTCTTAGGCTGTCAAGAGGCTCAGGTTTTCTTGGAATTTACACACAAGCACATATACAGTAAGCCAATGGCTTTGGTTTAAGGGGCTTTATTTCAAAGTATCAGGACAAGACACTCAGCATGCTGAAATTAGAATTCAAGCTCCAGATCAGGCTTTTACATCCCTTTTTACAACTGTTAAATGGAACATTGTGGGAGACTCTGCTCAAAGTTTTAATTATTCATATGGCAAAGACTGTGGTCTAAATACTGGTGTGATCTCTGCCCCTCCTTGTAGTGCTATGTAGAATAATAAATACACATTTACTGGGTTACATTTTTTCAGATGAAATACTTGTAAGTGCTGAAGTACAAACATTGAAGTGTCAGTGAAACTGATAATCCAAACAGTATAATGAGTTTTTTGAATGCTGTCTCTCAGAGACATTTGATCCTGAAATCATGTATCCCTACATGTCTCAAACCCACAGAGTCCTATGAATTAGGGCCATGCAGCTTGGCAGCTTGAACTGTCCCATGTGCACACATACCTGTGCATTAGTGAGCTGGAAGATAAAAGAGTGTGCCTGTGTCTGAGACAGCACCAAGCTGGGAGCAAAGCACACTGACACACAGGGCTGGAACTGAAAATAAATTTGAGAAATAGGTGAGAGCCTGGTGAAAACATCTAACTCTCTTAAGGACAAGAACAAATATGACATTTAGGTGAGAGCCATCACCCAAAGCCATCACCCAAAGACACCCAAAGCTACTGTTGAGTAGCTTTTCCAGAGAAAATGTTATTGCAGCTATAGCAGTTTATAGTAATCTTTCCCTCCATCTAAAGCTGGTAAATCATCCTGTGAGGTTCTATGACCAATTTTGGACACTGCCTTTCAGGAAAGATGTAGACCACTTGGAGAAACTCCAGAAGGGAACAAGAAAGATCTCAAGCCTAAAAGCTTGACCTATGAGGAAAGATTGAAGGAATTGAATTGCCAAGTTTGCAAAAAAGAAGAGTAAAGAAGACTCATTAATTGTCTTCAGACAAATGACATTTCTGTCTGCCAGAGCTGGTGTAGCCAATCCCGCCTCAGGATGAGGGTGGCTCCTGGATTTTCTCCCAGTTCCGTTTCCTTGGTTCAGAAGGAGGGGAATCAGCAAAAAGGGGACAATGCACTCATAAGTTATGCTGTCAGCAAAGCCAATGCAGTGCATATGCTCTCCCTGTGGGATACAGATGCAGTTGTACAAAGGTGCTCCCTCCTTTGCCCAACAAAGCCCCAGGTTTTGTTCAGACATAATTCAGCCACGGCAGCCACCCTGCTTGGTGCTATCCATGTGTGCAGCACTGCTTGGTGAGGGAGTTCCTCATCCTTTTGCTGCTTTTAGTGTTGTGGCTGGGATACAACCCTGGGAAATTGCACAAGACACATTGAATGAGCTCTCTTTTCCTGGAAAAAAGAAAAGCACGTGGAATCCTGGAGACCTGCTGTGTGCTGGAGGCAGCAAAAGCTGAGCCATAATAGCAAGAGATGGGTACAAAGGAGCAGGCAGCACACATTTCTCTGCCCTCCACAGCTGCCTGCAGCACAGAGGGGCTTTGTGCCTTGGCAGCCCCATGGTCCTGCGGTGCAGTTACTCTGGAGAGGTGATGTCCAGGGGTTCTGGCCACGAGCCCCAGTGGCCCGGGCTGCCACACCGAGTGCCCCACTCACCATGCACAAAGCAGGTTCCTCTGTCAGAGATCTCCCCACAGTGCAGGGCTGGGGAGGGTGCTCAGCCTCCCCAGCTCTCTGCAAGGCACTCAGACCCCCTCCCACTCTGGCCTCACAGCCCATCTCCCTGGTGTTATACATTGCCCCCACCAAGTCTTCCCAATGCCTGCTCATTAAATAATCTCTCTGCATGAAAACATTTTTCTGGCTTGCATCACAGCAGTCAGACCCAGATACTCAATATTCTTAAATGCAACCAGCAAGTGTCAGGATGCTGCTGACACAATGACTTTTAGACAGCTTTTTTCCACATTTATATGATGGTTACTGGACTTTTAAGCCTGTATCCTACTTGTGCCCGTACTTATTTCTTTACAGTTCTCATGTCAAAGAGGTTTTTCAAATCAGAAGAGAAAATGTTATCAATTACATCAGTTTCCTGTCAGGAAACCTCCGGCATTAATTTTCTACTAGCCATCAAAGCTATATTTTAACTGGAGAAGATTTATTGCCATTATCCACAAAGCTTGACATTTCATGAGAAAATATCCAGTGAGCTCAAGGGGGCTTCCCCTCATCCCAGCTTACCAGCTAAATTGTTGCTTGAATATGCTTGACTATCACTTGATGTGAAGACATTTGTTTGTCTTTTTGGGGAAAAAAAAAATAGATGCCCCAAGCACTGACATCTTTCAGCTTTGTCATTATTGATAGTTTGAAAACACAGACTTGCAATGGCCCAACAGTGCTGCCAGGCTTCCACTTGTGCTCAAGATCTTACATTCTTCTTTCTCTTCTTAACTCCCTGGCCATCATTTTTTTCCTTATGCTTCTTTTGACCATCTTTTACACTTTCCAACTTTAAATTTGCATGAGTTTTATCTTCTTTTATTGCCTCTGAATATGCATATTTAAGAGATTTTGTTATTTTCAAATTACCATAACTTTCAACTCTTGGATTATGGCTTTTGTAGAATGAAATAAGAAGAGAATGGGGCTGCCTCTTATTAGCATTCCACATTTTAAATACTCTGCTCAGTCAGCTCAAGTATTTTTTATTTTGTGATGTTACTTCTTTTAAGAGCTATTACAAATTGTTGACATAGAATAAGTGTGCATTACTTTTATAATAATTTAAAACTCTCATAGAAATTCCTCTTTTTCTCTTGTGACTGGGGTCAACATACATTTCTCTTGAGCGAGAAGTAATGCATTGCAGATTGTGAGATGGTCACCCTCAGTTCTGAGAAATTGCCTTGTCTTTCACCAAAATCCACCATCATTTCAGCTTTTCTTGTTTCTATACAGAAAGCCATGCCTGTCTCTGTCCCCAGCATCCTGGCTGGTGACAGGCACTGATCTTCAGTTGCTTTGGTCTCTTGCTCCCAGTTCAGCCCCTGGCAGCTATTGTGTACATATATTTAATTATGGTTGCTGCTGAAGACAGCAGGACCACTGCTTACAGTGGGAGATGGGTGATGTGTGAGTCACATCACCAGCCCAGTACGGCCCAGCCTTTCCTGTGTCCCATCAACCACCCACACATGAGGGGGATGTACAAATTATTATGAAAAAAAAGAGAGGAAACAGCCTCCAGAACAACCACTCCCCCCTTCAACACCCACGTTGGGCCAGCAAGTTCAGAAACTTCCTGGAGAACAAAAAGTCCTGAGCTTTGTAAATGCTGCAACGCCCCACAGGAGGTTCTGATGGGGAATGACTGCAGAGGAAAGAGCTCCAAATGCCCCTTTATCCACAGCTGCTCTGCACCCAGCTCGCTTTGGCTGCCAGTGGTGGCAGAACACAACCCCAGCAGTCCCCAGCTTTCCTTTGTGTCCTCTGCACTGACAACCTTCCCTGCCCTGAAGGAGCTGAGGCCACCAAGCCTCTCACCACGCCTCAAGGATGTTTTTCTCTGAACTGTAGACTCCTGGGATCACCTTGTGTGCTGAATAACATGACTGCCTTCAGGGGCTCACTTCCCTGACTTCCAAAATAAACAGCACAGCTGCCCAAAGTGCCAAAGTCAGCCAGCGGAGCCGCTGCCTGTGCTGCCCGACGATTTCTGCACAGAAAAGCAACCAGCATTTCTCCTGAAGTTTCACTTCCCATTCAGGACCAAAAACCATTGGAGACTGCTCACAGACACACAAACACTGTTCCAAGCTGGTGCAGCATCAGCAGAGCCGCTGGCAAGGCCCCTGGGGGTGATGCCCATTCCACAGCAGTCCCACATGCTGCCGTGCCTAACCATGCCTGGGATTTTGCCTATATCCAGGTTGTGCCACCCCTTAGAATTGTGATTTCCAGCACATCTGTTTGCTGTCTTGAAAGAGCATTTCCCAGTCCTATAAGGTACCCAGTGAGTTTTTCCTCCCTTAACATTCATAGCATCCATTTGCAGCAGAGAATGCTGTAGGCATTACTTCCCTTTGCAAGTAATCCCAGCAGATGAAGCAAAGACCCCTTGCTATTCAGGCAGCCCTGCTGCCTCCTTTCAGCAGGCCAGAGTTAAGGCTACATGCATTAAAAAAGACAGGACTCTGCTTAAACACTTCCCAACTCACCCCTTTACCTTCAGCTGTCAGCACTGTGATCTCCATTCCTCATTGCAGGACACAGGACAAGAAACAGATGGAATAGTTTATTTTTCTTGCTGAGGAGCACATTCACTTTCTAGGCCTTGTGGAAAAATATACTGATTTCTCAGAGGTCAGCTTTAATAACTAGGATTCCCACAAACCATGAGGAGAATTCAGCTCATGATATTTGGCATGAATATAATTCTCTGTTCCTCATGCTGCTACAATTTCCATTTCAAATAGCAGGAAACAAATTACCCTGGTATTTTTAGTGACAGCCAATGGTAAGGAACATGGGATCAAAGGCCATTGCGGGGCACAGACCTTGACAAAGTTCCTGAGCGTAAGAGAAGAAACACTTCTTGGAAGTTACAAAGGTAATAAGGTAAATATGAATCTAAATTTTCATGGTCAGAAGAGCTCTTTTCAAAGACTGGAGCCTCATGCTGACATGTAACAAAACAGCAAAAGAGTTTTTCTGGATGAATGGGCTGGCACAGGGTGCTATTAATCTCTAAAGTTCAGATTTCTTATTACTGGGATGTGCAGTGAATCCTGAAAGAAGAATTGGGCTCAGGGAAAGAAACCCATTTATAATCAAGCCATAGTTTGGTCTTCAGTTTGTGTATCTCCATTAATTTTCCCTCTCCCCACTATTCTTGCCTAAAATATTTCAAAATACAAACATGAAATATTCTGGATAAGGCAGCATGGGTACAGGGGACAGTCACAGCAGCCCACCCTTCTGTCCAGAGACCCTGGGCCCATGCAGAAAGGAGCTGCAGGTCTGCTGCTTCCCTGGAGCCACTGTGTTTCCCAGCCTCTTCCAGCACCATTCTCCCTCTGGCTTGGGATGGGAGGTATCAAGCTCAAGCCAGAGCCAACCTTCCAGCCACAGGATCTCCAGCCCAGCTGCAGAGCTTGCAGCAGTTCACATGAGCACACATTTTCCTCACATCTCCTGCAGGAGCAGGGACATTGAAAAGGTTATTTATTAACAGCTCTGGGACAAATGAGCAAGAACGAAAACAAATCCATTTATAAATCAGCTAAAGAGAAAACTTGTGACTCTAATGGTCTCCTTTGTAATTCCTTAAGTGTGGCCTGGAGCTGCCCTGGCATAATTTCTTGTGATGCTGAATCAGCAGAACAGCCCCACTTGCGCACTGAATAACCTGATAAGAGCAAAATACACCCAAGAAAGCACTAATTTACACCATGCCCAGATTTTCCTTTGTTTCTGTTAGGATCTGGGGAGACTGATAGTGCTCTAATTTCTCACCACTAAATACCAAGCAGTGACTCACATTAGCATCTATCTCTGCAATCCAGGATAAATGCTTTCCTCTGGGACAAGGTGGAGACAGGATAAAGGGAGAAAACTCACGCTAGAGCTGCTGAAAGAACAACGTCATTGCTATCTCAGCTCTCATTTAGGAGTATACCAGTCCTGAATACTTTGCCAGACTTTGTTCTTTGATAACATTTCTCAAGGGGGCGGGGGGAGGGGAACAAAAATAACAAAACACTGTTCTGTTTAACAGTTACCCATAGCAGAGAAAAGCTGAGCTAAAGTTTCCAACAATTATCAGTACAAAATCCTAAAATAGATATGCAGTGTCCCATGTTTGAATTTAAAGCTGGCTGGACAAGAGTTCCATCATGTGGATTGAAAGCTGTGTAAAGAGAACAAGGCAGCTTATCAAGATAGCATGTTAGAACAACAGTGTTAAAATGCTCAGTATAGCAGTGATATGGATGAAGAAACCAAGGCGTCAAGCAGATATGGCAAATTCTTGTGTAATTCATTGGGAGGAACTGTATGTCCAGGAAGGAGAGATAAATGATGTCCAAGGTATCTATGGAAACCACCATCTTATACAGGAAACAATTAAACTCAGCAAAAGACAAACAAGAGAAAAATCACTCAAACTTCAGATGCTCATAAGGCAAACAGCACTAATTGAAAGCAGGATTTGATCCCAAATAGATGAGGCTCACTTAAAGAGATGTGAAATATGGAAATAAAGGCTAGAAGCTGAAGGAGAAACAGGAGCTGTTCAGTAACTCTTTGGGGCTGTCTCCTCAGAGATGTGAGAACCCTAGTCTTGAATCCATTTATAACCTGGCTGGGCTCCCGCAGCAGTCTTGTTCAGAGGCCTCTCAGCAGTAGGTCTCTTCCTGGGCCATGACCTACTCATCCTTTACGCAGGCATGTGGGAAGTCAACTTACTTTGGGTGGGACAGTGAAGTCAAAGTGCTTGGGAGTAGTTTCAGTTTTGCACTTGCTACCACTGAAAGCATCTGAGAATTTTCCTTACCCTCCTGTGTTGTCTGATATTTTTATCCAGTATTTTTCAGCCCTTAGAGCCTCTTACAGCTCAACTTAGGCCTGATTATATTTTTGCTACACTGATCACAGCAAAGCAAAGCTTCTTCAACTCTGATGGTCTTAGCAGTTATAAATGAAAAAAAGATGTGAAAGCTTTGTTTAAGAATGGAGAAGTTTTTAATGTAGCTATGATACAGCAAATGAATGCAGCAACAGCATATGACCTTACAAAACAGGAAGACGATGCTCATTTTGAAAAATTGTTCTGGTCCCATTTTCTCACCCACTCTTTCTCACTCCCCCTGTACTCACAGGCACTGGGCTCGCTGAGTTGCCCCAGCAGGATCCTCTGTGAGATGAGACCGAGCGTGCCGAGTGCCAAATCCTCACTGCACCTCTTGGGTTCCTCTTCAGTGACAAGCTACAAACTCTTGAGCAGGTTTTTTGCCATCTTCAGGAGTTAATGGTTACCACAGGGTGATCCTTTTGCCTGGAAAGCCCTTTTATCTAGAACAGGTGGCTGCTCAGTGCAGCCTTTTTTCTCCCCTCATTTTGGGTACCTTAGCTCCCACTGTCTGTCTGCTTGTGGGGAGAGGAGAAGGACAACTTGCACAGAGGAGTTGTCTGGGAGTTTACTGTGCTGGGAGTTTACTGTGATCCCTGGTTATCTGAGCAGTTTTGTTCCCCAGGGACTTGTCCGCACTTTATCAGCACCCTGGCCTTTTCCTGACAAGCCATCCATGTGAGGCTTATCAGGGCACAGGCAGCCAGACTTGTTGCAAACACATTTTTCAGCATTTACCCAGTTTTAGTGCAGTCAGTTACATCCTTGGTTATCAATACAGACCCTTCTGTTACTCCTTGATCTGTTGCTTCTTCTCTCTCACACATATATTCTCATTCCCGTTTCCTCCAGGCCAGCTGGAGTATTCCTGCACCTCCAGC
Organism: Passer domesticus; assembly: GCF_036417665.1. Lineage (NCBI taxonomy): Eukaryota > Metazoa > Chordata > Aves > Passeriformes > Passeridae > Passer > Passer domesticus. The sequence continues at coordinate 44,396,356 of NC_087481.1, read as the reverse complement.
TGCATGCCTACCTCATGCACAGTGTGTTTTCACAGGGCATCATTGCAGCTGGGAAAGGGTCTCCTTGGTTTGGTTAGGTTATGACAGCAGCAAAGGAAGTAGGTTTTAGAGCTGCTGTGGTTACCATGCAGTTCTGCTGCTCAGATGCAGCCAGGTCTGCTCGGAGCTTGTAGCACAGCACGAGCACAGCAGCAGTGGCAGTCTTCGGGAAGTTAGAGGATGCTGAAATCCTGCAGAGCAACACTGAAGCCTGTCCCTGGATGTCACTAGCAGGCTCACCACAGAGGATTTGAAACAGTTTTCAACTAAGATCTCCCCAGCAATGTAGAGCTGGAGCTGTTTTCAGCCTGTCACCTGCCAAGCAGCTGCCTGTGACAGTACAGGTGAGAGCATTGTCACCAGTGTAGCTCAGACCTGGTAATTATTCCTATATCCAGGCTTTCAGGGAAAGGCTGGCATTAACCTCAGCTTTTCCTATAAAGCTCCTGTGAGACAGGACAGCTGCAGTTATCCCAGAGCAGAACCACAGCACCTGCAAGGAGGCTTTGTGCACTCACATTTTCTCATGTCACACTGTTATAGATCCAGCCTTCTCCAGCACACCGACACCAAGCAAGGTCAGGACTCTCTCACTACTTTCCCAGTATTGCCAGGCTCCCCTTGGCTCTGTGGCTTTCTCAGCTGACTCCAGCTCTCAGAAGTGCTGTCTGCCCACATCATATGGGAAACTAATACAATTAGTTAATACAATTAGTTAATACAATACAATACAACTAATACAATTACAACAGGTAATGCTGGAGGCCCCATTATAGTTTTGTCAGCCTTTTCCTAATAACAACTCACAACACTTAAATTTGACACAGTGCTTTTCATTCATACATTGCCAAGGAGTTTACAGAGTTCAGCACCATTAGCCTTATTCCCCTGGTTGATGAAAAAGCATGAGAGCAGCAGACATCCCAGTGCTCTGCCCTGTGGACCACCTCACCCACTTGTCTGGGTAGCTCTCATGGACCAGGGGTTGCAGCACACTCTCTCCTGCAGAGAGGCAGAATTCCCAAGGTCCAGGGAAAGAGCAGCACACTTTGGTTACAGCTACTCTGAAATTCATCTTCCATCATTTTGATATATTCTCTGATGTTCTGCCAGACTAACAACAATTTGGAGATTAATGGTCCAGTAAAGTACACACATGACTCACACTACAATTTCTATGCAGTTCTGCTACAACTTTAAAAATGGGACTAGAAATTGAAAATGTCTTTTTGGTTAGAAGAAACAGGCTGGAAAAGAGAAACAAAGGTGTCAGAGTCCCATCTCCATGAAGGCATTCCTTGTGTCTCCTTCCTGCAAACTTCAGGATGGAGGAAGGATAAACCAGCAGAACTAAAAGAATTCATTACTACATTATAAAGATGCCAATAAACTAAAGACTAACTGCTACACTGCACCAAATATTCCTGAGATGTGTAAATTTATTGTTACAGTCTCCTGAGAAACAGAGAGGCAAAAGAAGTCCTTCAAATCCCTATTTACAGAAGGACATCTATTCCCAGCAAGGCCTATGGGATCCAGTTAACATTCTTAGGTGCCAAGTGGCCACAGGACTGAAGATTCTTAAATTGGTAGAGAAATTACTAGTCTCTGTAGCTGAGACATGCTTTGTAACCTAAAAAGCAACTGTGAAATTACTGTCTTTAACAAGGAGTTCATAGCATGGGGCCAGGTTCTATTGTAAACCACTGTTTTTAAGATGAAGTGCAGGGGTTCAGTTTCACAGTTTGCTTAACTGCTCTGTTTGCTCTGCCACAAAAGGGACTATCCCACCTCTGCCTTATGCCATAGCTCCACCTTTCAAATACGGTCCTAATTCTCTTTAGTTAATGGCAGAATATATTCTAAAGAACCATGCTGGAGCATTCTTTTCTGCTTTTCTGTATGGCTTTCATGCTTTTGGTCACAGCAGTATTTCTAAGTACTGTAAACAAGAGCCTGACCAGTAGATTTACCAGAATAAAGTTCTTTTTGGCTTCCACTGTGTTCATGTTTACTGCAGTCGCAAACAAAGCTGACAAACAGTAAGCTTCCTATATTATTTCAGTGAAGTGAGACTAAATACATAGAAGCTTTAGATCAACTTATTTGGCACATTCAATTAAAGACAAAATTGCAAATTTCCAGTGCATTTCGCAAAAGAATCTGGAGCCAGCAGCTAGGGGCTGATTGTGGCAAAGAGCAGATGTTCTCCCTGGCAGGAGCTGCCCACTCCCATTCTGGCAAAGAGCAGGGAGGGACAGTTTCCAGCAGAGGAACAAATCAGTTTCCAGCAGAGGAACAAATCCCATTCCATTACCTACCCCCACCACCAAACCCACCCTCCATAAAGCAGCTCCACCTTTCCTCCCACTGCAAGCCTGCTCCCTGGGCTCTGCCATGCACTCTGGGTGTTTCCATCCATTAGCTGTACTGAAGGGGCTCCAAATTCCCTCCATTCTCACTTTTGAAGGCATCTGCCCCTTCTTGCTAAGCCCAGGGAGGGAGGTGGAGATGCTGCTGCCTCCCCTGCCCCCAGCTGCAGTGGGACTTGTGGTGAACATTGGAAACCACAGCAGCTGAACCAGCCCCTCCTGTGTCTCCTCTGTCTCGGGAGACCCACAAGCAGATGTGACAGTGCTGTGAACCAGCTGAGAAGCTGAAGTGGTTTCTGAATCCTGAGCTGCTGACTCACCTTTTCCAGTCAGCACACAGAGCTCAAAGGCCGGGGATGGTTTGAGCTTTGGCTGGGAGGTTGCAGACAGTTAATAAAAAACAAACTAAATCTCATTCCTTTGTAAAAATAGGTCCTTTTTCTTTACATCCTCTCTATCAAGAACACTCTGGCATTCACCATGATTTGTGATCAGGGCCAAGATTCTCAGGAGGAGAATACAAATCAAAGGGGAGAATACAAATTAAACTAAGAGCCTTTAACTTCTACTTAAGCAGTATGAAAACATTTGCTTAAAGATGCAAGTGCCAGCCTGTAAATCAGTCAGTTACCCTGTAAGAGTCACTCTTTATTCAGAAGAGATGTAGTATTCAGCTGGGTGAAGGTCACAAGGGAGCATGGAACAGCATGGTCAGACTGATGGATGCATGGCTCCTCATACTAGAAACTTAATCCCTGTGTTGACAGCACAAGGGGAATTTGAAAGGCAATGTGAAGGAAGACCGTGAAGTAGCTCTGCAGATCCTCACTGAAAGCTTGTCCCAAGCTGGAATGAACAAATATGGGCTCCAAAGGTTTCAGACAAGAACCACAACAGGCAGAGTTGTGGCATTGCTGGTGGTGGCTAAGCACCAACAGGACAGTGACAGCACTGACCATTGCACTGCCTGCATCACCCTTGAGTGTGAACAGCCAGTGCAGCACTAGGGACAGAGGGACAAGGAGCCCAAAGAACAGCCTGGGAAACAGATCTTTGCAGCATTTTCCACATTTGGGGGCAGAGAATGCAGGAGAGGATGTGAGCAGATGAATTTGTTCAGTGTGCACTTAGCTGACTCTGTTTTCTTCCATCTGGTCTCTTACACTTTCCCCCTTTTCTTTATTTGTACTGCTAATGCAGTGTTTCAGAGCACAGGGCTTGTTTCTTGACTCTTCTTGTGTTGCAGTGAAGATTTTCCTCCTGCACCTCCCAAAAACTTTAATGAAAGTGATTTTTACCCTTACCCTCCTTCTGTTCTCTCAGCTGGGCCGGTGTTGACATTCAAGTTAGACAAGCTGAAAGTTATCACAGAATAAAAAGAACAAGGCTAGAGACAAGGACAGGTCCCTTTTCTCTTTCAGCAGCAAGATTTATATGAAATTATATAGAGTAGAAGTGCACCCTTAGGCTCTGCTGTTCTCCATGTGAGCATTCTGGCAACAGCTCTGTGACTAAGAGCCCGATGGAAATGCCTGCCATAAACCTTCAGCTCTGCTCAGGAAAGGGAGGCTTTCAATGAGTTGAAACTTAAATCCAGTTCTCACACCTAGATGACAAAACAATAATAGAGTTTTATAAGTAATCTCCATCTAACTCAGCTTTCAGAAAACCAACTGGGGTGCTTCTCTTATGAACATGATCTAAAATGTTACAATTTATATATAATCAGTCTTGAGCAATACTAATCCCTTATGAGGTGGCTCTCCAAAGTAATTTCAGTATCACCTACTTCATCCCAAAGTTCAGCCCAAACACTTCCATCTCTAACCAAATTGTAAACCACCTTGAACAGATGATTTCTAAACTAAGAACTCTGCTCCTGTCTCAACACACTTCCAACCACATCCAGCTCTGTGGAACACTGTTATTAGGCATTGGATTAGTAAGAAGGTATAAAATACCTACCCAGAGGGTATTAACCCAAAAGTTTCATTTCCTAGCTGCTCTCAAAGCCACAGGTGGAAAGATGTCTTAGGAGAAGAAGGAATGTAACTAAGCATGATACTTTTGTACCACACGATGCCACTTTTGCAACTTAGGTAAAACCAAAAAGATTGTAAATTATTATAGCTTCTGTAACCCTTTGCTTTTCAGGTGTTTAGCCTCTTAAATTTATTCTTTCTCCTCTAGAAATTCCTCAAGGGTGTTCTGTATATTTCTGGTAATTACAAGTCAAGGGGCAAACAGATTGCAGTGGTCACAATGAGGCTGATTAGAGGACAAACTTCTCCCTCCGTGGTAACAAAGAACCCAAAACCTCTTGAGTTATGGCTGTCCCAAACATATATATATTTATAGACATACACACACATGCACACACCTCGACATTTTTTTTTTTCTTAACAACATTGTCTGGAAATCTTTCTGGTCTATTCAATATTTGAATGTCCAATTTTCCTCACAAAGTCACATTAGCTGTGCTTTTACAAGCTTGGCTTAAAGCCTTTTATTTGCTCTTTATCTTTCCAACCACTCTTGGCTTCTTTAGACTTTTTCCTCTGACTTAATTGGTATTTGTACTGGTCCTCCTAGCATTGACAAACTCCATCTGCAAATCAGCAGTGATTTTATGCTTTTTAGATCATTACTGGAAATGTCTAATGCCATCAGGCCTCTTGCAGAATACCTCTGAAAACACAGCTGTTTCATGATTATTTCCTTTGATAACTATTTTTGAGGTCTATTGTTACCCAGGTCTTAATCCATTAGTTCATTCTTTGCTAGAGAGTCATAGGGAGACTTTTGCAATCAGAACAACATTGGAAGTGTATCTATTGTGAAGAAGTTTAAACATGGAAGGTATTCATATTTACTCTTTTCAACCACATTTTTTTTTCTCTAGAAAATAAAACAAGTGCAAATAATTAGTTGGGGAAAAAAAAAAGGACCAGTATCTTCCCAGTCCTACACTTATAATCCAGACCATGGCTGTGAAATACCAGCCAGGGAATTCAGTTCTTCCAGTTCCCCTTTGGTGTAGTGGTTCTTAACTATCTGGAGATTCAGGCTTTGGAAGTCCCTTAACCTACAGCCCAGATTCATTCAACAGCCACTCAGCTTTTAAGAACATTAATTTTTTTTTCCTAGAACTTCAATGAGTGTTCACATGCATAAGACAAAATGTAGCCTGTTTTTTTTTCCAAATGGGAATCACACCAGGCTTGTGTGACAGCTATTTTTTTAAGTCAGCTGACTTACTGTGTAAACAAAAGAGCCTTCAAGAAAGCAAAGACAGATTAAAAGATCTACCCGTACTTGAAATACTTCCCACCACTCCTTCTTTTAAGTGCATTCTCCAGCCAAGTTCCAAACCCCAAAGAAATATATTCCTTGGAGTTTTTGCTGCAGACTCCTGTAAGTGGGATTATTTCCATCCTAGGATGCAGATCAATCTGCTCACTTTAGGAGGTCACATGGAACTCAAAATTTTGCTTCTGTCATTTCCTTTTCAATGTATTATTTCTGTTATCCATTTTGACAGTGTTACCCATTTCTATAATATTATTCTGAAAGACATTTTGATACATTTTATTCTCTACAAAACAAAACAAAAATATAATCAAACTAGCCATTAACACTTGGTTAGTGAGGAGATCTATCCAGTAATTTATATAAAACTAATGTCAAACTATATTGACAGTAGCTGTCCAGAACACCCACCATGATACTGCTGGGATACTGGGATTCTTCCCATTGCCAGGGAGATCCATAGTGCTCCAGCTTGCTGGAAATGAACAGCATTGTGTATAGATCTTCTCAGTAAGTATTAGGCACATTTCATTTCAAATTGTTGTTCAACTTGATTGATCCCAAAACATTAATCAACAAAACAAACTACTTCCATGAACATCCATGAAATATTTATTCATACCAGAATTCATTGCTTCCCCTCCTCCCCCAATTTTGGAAAAGTATTTAGCCAACACTTTTCTGGTTTTGCCCTGCGTTGTTATTAAAATCTTGCCTTTTTACCTCTATAATGATCTTGCAATTACTAAATTACTTGCAATGCTAAATGCCTCCTTTGAATTGTGCCTGACCCTGACAAATTTAGATGTTCCCCTGACATCTTTACTTTCTCTAAATAATCTTCCCCAATTCAGAGTCCATGTTTTCCATCAGATGTTCTCCACTTCCTCTTTCTCCACTTCCTTTTCATTTACTTGTTTTCACTTCTATTTGCTGCCTTCACTGCTTGAATGAAAAAATCAAAGTCATCTTCATTCTTGGTTTTGATGTGCTGCTCAATATGTCTTCTTTAAACTTGCGATTTTTCCATTCACATTCCTTTACTTTTTTTTTTTTCCTGTCAGATTTTGCTTTATTACTGTTCCATGCTGGAATGATCTATAGAGAGCAGTCATCAGACAGCAATTGATTAATCTTTGTGTATATAGAGACCTCCAAATCAGAGTTACTACATGAGTATCTTTTATGTTAAAATAGATACATTTTATAAGGTTTATTTCTTTTCACTGCTGTCTACATGAGATCAGTGCCATGCTCTTGCCAGACTGAAGCACACCCATGTATCTTCCAGTAACATGTATTTTTTAGGTTGTCATGCTTTCTGCCCAAGAAAGTATTCAGTGATCAATGATATAACCTGTTGCTATGTAACACCCCAAACAGAATTTATTTTTTTGCCATTTTAGCCAATTTCAAAGCAGAGCTGATGGTGTCAGTGTTTGAAAACAAGCTTCCTAAAACTGAAGAGTAGTGCTCCAAAGGCACTTATTACAGTCCCTGTGGACATGGCTCACAGGAAACAGGTGTCTTACTGAAACTGTTCTTAATAATTTCTTTCTGATGAAAGGACATGCCCTTGGTGTGAGTGTGTTTGTGCCTCATTTCAAGGTGGAGCCTTCCTACTGCCCGATGAATACCACCTGTCCCAGACTGCCCCGTGCTGAGCCCACTGACTGCTGCCTCTGGAAAAGATACTGCAAGAGGCATTCTCAGAAACAGTGTGGTGCTTTCTTTTCCCACACAGATGAAATGCAATTCCTTGCTATTTATTGCACTAATTTTCTATAGAGTCTTGCAAGACTTGCATGCTCTGTGGGTTGGCCTGTTATAGAACCTTCATTGCTTCATCTGCAATTGGCTTGAGCACTGTCAGTTTCCTTCAGTTTCCTTCTGTCTCTTTAAAATTCCGCTTTCTAAAAGAAGGCTTACGTGGTCGTTTTTCCTAAATCAGTTCTTATTATCCAAGTTTCTTCCCTGTGATTCCTCATCCACTAGAAAAGACATCTCTGTTCAAGCATTATATTTCATTTTTGCAATGAAACTTTTAAAAGACTGGTTTCAAAGCTATTCTTATCTCCCTCCTCAACAGAAGCAAATTATCTCCAAATATTTCCAGCTTCACTCATGACTGCATAAACTAATGAGCTAACCTTCTCCTTCTGCCAGTCTTTGCTTTAAATTTTGATATACGTCAGACTGAGAAAATGCTCCTGCCCCTCCAATGCCATTTATTACATTCAGTGAAGATAAAACATTGGAAAGGTCTAGTTTACCATTTTGTTTATTCTAGGGGGAAAAAAGAAATCACGTTTTGTTTCCCCGTTGTCATAACAATGATAAATGAGACACTTCCACCTGGTACTGAACGAGAAACTAGCTGCCCAAATATTTTCCCTGTTTACTGCCTCTTGCGTATTTGTCCGAGTTCCTGCTTCGTGTTTGAAAGCCCCGCACAGAGCGCAGTGCTGTCAGCAGCACGGAAAGCCGGACCGTGTTGCAGAAGGCGCTGTAAACAGAGGGTAAGGCACCCAGATAGAAAAAAGCTGATACTAAACTAGGAAATGTTTCTGCCAAACGTTGTGACTGGTGCTGCTACGTGCACCGTGTCAGCTGATTATAAAAGGCAAAGCCAAGTACAAGACATGCATCTTGTAGAAAAATCACAGAGCAATAAGCATCTGCAGCTCTTGCCGGGTCCCTGCCCCGCTCCTCAGGACCGCAGCTGAGGCCAGAGGGCTGCCAGGCTGCCGGCTGGGGAATCCTCCTCTTCCGAGCCCGAGAGCCCCTCGCACGCAGCCCCGCGCTGCTTCCAGCCCCAGAGCCATTGTTCCCCACCGCGGTCTCCTGACAGCCAACACTTCCACCGAGTTTTTGCTCTGCCCTCCCCGCCCCTTCGCCCTCGGAGCGCCGGGGACAGCGCTGGCGGCAGCCGGGACTGGCGGCGGCTCCTGCGGGAAGGGGATCCCTGGCACTGACGCGGACAAACTCCGGCGCGGAGCTCCCGCTGCCGCCCGCCCCGCTGCAGCGCCCGCGCACCGCCGGCTCCACCGCGGCCACCGCCAGCAGCCGCAGCCCCCGCCCGGGCTCCCCAACTCGGCATTGTCCCTCCAGGAGCGACCGGGAGTCCAGGGGCTGGGAGATGATGTCAGCCGGGGGCGGACTGCGGCAGGGCTGCGCCCACCCCGGCGAGCCCCCGCCGCGGAGCCCTCGCCCACCGCCGGCAGCGCTCCGCGGGCGCGGAGGGAGGGACGCGCCGCTCGGGGATGCCGCAGCCGCAGCTCCCGCCTGACTGGCACATCCCGAAGGAGCTCCTCATGAATATGCACAGCCTCCCCCGAGCGCCGGCCGCGGGATGCCGCCACCCTGGGGGCTCCCCGCCGAGCCCCGCGCCCCTCGCCGGGGATGAGGGCTGCCTTGGGAGAGCGGCGGCTCGCTTCTGTCCTTACCCTTTGGCTCGTCCATCAGTGCCGGTGCTCGCTCCCTCCTCCTGCGCTCCCCCCTCCTTCCTCTCTCAGCCTCTGCCGGCTCCGAGCTGCCTTAGTGAGAGGTGCTCATGAAAACGGGCGCTTTAGTGGTCCATAGCTGTGGGAGGGGTTAGTTTAACTCTACATGACTCAATCCGTGTAACTTGCAGGCTGACCTCCCGTTTTTCTCAGAGCGCGGATCGCCTCAGAGCTGCCGCGTTACCCGCGCCTCGGACTTCTCCGCCGGGCCGGGGGCAGCGGTGCGTGCCCGGGGCTACCCGAGGGAGCCAGGAGCAGGACTGGCTCGGGAGCCAGAAGGGCGTCGTGGCTACAGAGAGAAAGTATTTTGTTAGAGTAGGGTTTTTTTGCAGTTTGTTTTTTTTTTTTTTTTCCTTAAGTTGCATGAGACAGAGAAGATACCCAGCACACTAGTGAGATACACGAAAGGAAGTGTCCAGAGAAGAGATGACCTTCCTTGTTTCTAGATCTGAGGTCCAGCCCACAGGAAAAAAACCTCAACCAAATTATGAAAGGAGACAAAGTTGCAATAACTGCTGAAAAGTAATGTCCTGCACCTGCCTGTCCCATAGAATGAACTCACACCGCTGGCTGCATCTCCTGGGAAACTTCGTGAAAGAGCCAATTTTAGACTTCTTGCCTGGAAGACCTGAAGGGATCCTACCCTCCACCGTTTTTTAATCCTGAGTCACTACAAATAAGAAATACAGGGCAGTGCTGGAGGGGTCCCAGCAACTTTTCTCCATAGCTTATGACATTCAGTCCCATTCCAGGAGGCACAAGTGCCTCCACACTACTGCCTACAGAGCTGTCAGCCTCCCACTGCAAAGGAAGTTGTAAACCAACCTGGCTCTTTCACTTTCTTTTCAGAGAAGTGGACATCAGCTTCCCAGCATCTTCCCTACTGGTCACCCAGGGGAGAAGTCCCTGGAGCACAGGACATCAGAATGTGCAGCCAGCTGCTCTGCCCTGCCTGTGCCAGAGCCTGCTCCCCTCTCAGAGCTGCTGTTTTTACTTTCTCTCTGTGGCTGGGCACCATCCAGCTCTGCACCTACCACCAGCTTCCAGTGTTCTTGCCCCTAGGAGAGACAGGAAAAGCAGGATCCTGATGCTAGGACCTGGAGAACTACTTGTGGACACGGGGTTTCAAATCCCTTTCATTACTGCAGCCCATCACAAACAATGATCAGTTCCTTCTCCTTCACAAACAAACATTGACCTGGCCTGTATTACTCCAGCTGGTAAGGCAACATTCACATTTATAATCTTCCTGGGAATAGAAAAATAAGGATCAATGAAATGAAACAATATACATGACCGTATCACTCTACAACTTCCTGAAAGGTGGTTATAGTCAGGTGGGGTCGGTCTCTTTCACCAGGCAGCAACTGACAGAACCAGAGGACACAGTCTCAAGCTGCATCAAGGGAAATATAGGTTGGATTTTAGGAAAAAGTTTTTCATGGAATGAGTGTTAAAGTTCTGGAATGGCCTGCCTGGGGAGGTGGTGGAGTCACCATCCCTGGATGTGTTCAAAACAAGACTGGATGTGGCACTCAGTGCCATGGTTTAGTTGAGGTGTTAGGGCATGGGTTGGACTCAGTGATCTTGAAGGTCTCTTCCAACCTGGTCATTCTGTGATAATTTAGGTTTTAGTGATTAGATTCTTTGTGAATTACTGTCACTGTTGGTTCAAAAGCTCAAGGAGGAGTGTTTCACAAGATGAAGGTAGGCACTGAGTGTTTGTCATCTTAATGAGAAAAATTTGCCTGGGAAGTGCAAGAGAGACCTGATCTTACTTCCATTGACAAGACAGCAACATTTAGATGGTTTAGCCTGGCGGAAGTAATTTTGTTGGTCACCTTGAACATAATTTTATTTTAAAAATAGGAGTGTAGTTGATGCAATGCTTAGTTAATAAATGCAAATTTAAAACTATTCACTGTAATAAATATCAACTGCACAGATGTATCAGTAAGAAATACATTAAAAAACCCCCCAAAACCTTGGAAAAAGTATGAGTCCTTATGTACCAGCTTACACACTGACTTCTCTAAAGAATCCTTGCTGGAAGAGTATCATCATGGGAAATAAATAAAATATTTACAAAATTATACAAAAATGCCATTCATTGAATAAATTAACTCAAGTGAACAGTAGTTTTAAAAAATAGTTGGAATTTAAGACTGATTTTTCAAGTTCTCGGTTAGACTCACTGTCTCTACAGGCAGAAATTCAATAATCTCAGTCAGCTGAGCTAACCTATGAGCTGAGAACTCCAAGTTTAACAAGTGGAAGATATGTACAAGCTCCCCTCAGAGAAAAATAGATACGATTTCACACCATGTTGAACAGCTCTTAGGATGCCCAGAGCCGTGTATTTCAAGTCCTTTAAATGCATCTGACAAACCACAATGAGCTTTTTTTATAGCAGTCTGCCAGTGACAGGTTTTTGTTTATTTTTTTTCCTTAGGAAAGTTCACTTTCAAACTGAGACACATGAAACTTCTATGGGGAAGGGTGATGCATTACCAGTCAGTGGCCATGAAGCACACAGCAGTGTTTTCACACAAGAGGAAGTTGTTACCTGGAACGTGAAGGCCCCGTGGGGAAGAATTGCTGTGAGCAGTGATGGTCTACTACACCTAAAAATATCCAGGTCATTCACAGAGCCACAGGGAACAGATTTCTGTGTTCTGTGGTAGGATGATCTACTCTAACTGATGGACTGGTACACTTGTGGGTAGTATTCCACAGCTGCAAGGTCAGGGAATGGCAGCCTTACATCTTCTGCAGCCATTCAGTTTAGGTGTAAGAGACAGTGATGACACTTTCCCCATCCTCTGTCACAGCCCAAAGGGAAGAGTGAACTTTTTAGCCTCATGTGACATGAGATGCAGAGTTCCCCTTCCACAGAGGGTCAGATCCACTTTACTAGAGCAGTTTGGTTCTGTCTGCTGATCCTCGTGCCTTCGGGCAAACCTCTGCCTGCAGTACACAAACCAGCAGAAGGCAACAGCAGATTCTTTGTCACAGTCATTTCCATAAGAAAACAAAATGAGGAAAAAAGAGAGCTGCCCCGGAGGGAGGCCTGAGGCCGGCATTTGTACTCAGATAAGGCTCCAGACAGCTGAGGAGGAAGCTTGAAGCACAAATAAAAAGAGGAAACCAGAGAACTCAGGATGTAGTTTCCACACATCTTGAGCAGTGGGTAAGAATAGCAAAAAACCCAGAGTGCCAGTTTTCTACTCCCAGGACAAAACTGAGCATCTCCTGAGCAAATCTGGAGGAACAAAATACATCTTAAATATCCATATTCTTCCTAGCCATAGTAAGAACTTATTTACAGTCATTTTGCTCTAAGTTTACACAAGTCATGTGTGTGTTGGTTTGTGGCTAAAATTATGCAACTTCCTAGATCTCTAGAGTTTGCTACTTTGCAGATGAGCTGTGCTGATTTTGGGACTAAGGAAAGGAGCAAGAGTGACTGAACACTAGCTTCATTTCCAGAAAACAGGAGATGGGATTGAAATAATAATGCTGGAATCCAGGGCCAGAAGCTCTCATCTTTGGGATGGATGAAAGAAACATCCATAGGAAAAGAGAGTCAGGGAGCCTGAAAACAAACCTATAGGCACTAGGTGCACAAGTAGCTTGTTTCTACAGAAAGAATTGCTATGAAAGAATCTGAAATATTTTAAATGAAAACAGGCCATCCCATTACCAAACTCAACAATATTGAAGTCTGTGTTTGCTTAGGGGTCTGAAGGTATGTGTTTAGATTACAATTTATTATGCTGTATGTTAAAGTGACAGGGGGGAGTGGCAGCTTCAAGAAATGCAAACATTGAGTGAGGGATAGGCTGAACAGTCCTTGGGCTTTCCCAGGCATTTAGTCCCAGTGTGCTGGCTCGTGTCACCACTGAGCAGGCGGCAGCCCTGGGAAAAGGGACAGCAAAGGTACACAGACCTCCTTCCCCAGCAACTCTGAAACACCATGAAAGATGAAGGTCTCCAGAAAAATAGTGAATATGTTAAGTTGCTGGGTCCAGAAGGAGCAGAATGCTCTGCAAAGGGACAGTAATCAAAGAGATTAGGACAACTTCCTTCTGGAAAGAGAGGCAGAGAAGAGAGGCCAGGCATTAAAAAAGGACACATAACCAAAACCATTCCTGGTGCCAGATTATTTTTTTTTACAGCTTCCAGCTCCTTGGCCCACTCATCCTACATTGCAATCACCTCAGATCTGACAGTTTTCACAACACAGTAGGCCAAGTCCTCCCCACATCTCCGGGTTCCTCTAAATAGTTGAAGTTCAAATGCTTAATTTAGATTCCCCAAACACTTTGTGTAAAGCAAACCTCTTGGATGACTCTTGAGGAAGCAGACAAACAAGCAATGAGCTACACAGTATCTGTGTGCACTGAACATTACCTTTTAAGAATGCAGTTCTTGGAAAAGAAAACTAATCTGCTTTTGGTATTTAGGTAAAAAGATGAGATGACGTTCAGCTTCATCTTGCTGCAAACAAGTATTGCTCTTTAGCCTTAAACTTATGAAATGCACTATCTATTAAAAGCATTTAAGTTTCTTTCCATCATCTTACTTGTCTTGGTTTAAATATTTGTAATTGTCCTTTCAGAAAAGGTCTCCATGCTGTATTTATATCACTATTCACAGGCATTGTCACCCAAAACCTCTCTATCACCTTTATCACCTTGAGGCTGCCTTCGCTGCTTAGAGCATGGTACTGAAAACACAAAGGCTTGTGGATTTGATCCCTGCATGGAGATTTGCCTATCTCTGTTATTTTTGTGATGTAGGGACAAAAGTGCTTAGATGACATCTGCAGAGCAACAGTTCAACTGTGTTTGTATGATTTCTACAAAACTGATAATACAGAATTCATGATGCTCATTGAAACTGGCAAAAAAAAGTTCCTGTTCCTTTGTAGAAGTGAATAAATTTTCTAGTTATTCTGCTAGGTTTGTTTTTCTATTGAAGAGAAATTGTATTTTTACACAATAAATGAAATAAGTTAACACTCTTATTGTCAAAAATTCAAGTTGTAAAAAACTTCATAAAAACATGCAGACAACTCCCATGCTCAGCCTCAGTATGAATGATGGGCTCTGGCACATGATTTGAAAGGAGCAGTATCAAAGTCCCACTCTCTAACACCTTAAACTGCCCACCTCGTTTACATATTCATTAGCAAATTATCTATTAGGTGAAACTCTTTAACAGGCTTGCAGTGCCTTATTCTATAGGTTCAATATACTTTCAATACAAGTCTCATAATATCATTAAAAATTATATTACTAATTTTATTTAACCTTACAAAGACACGATAACATACTAAAAGTAAAAACAATCAGTCTTTTTCTGCTCTACAACTTAGTGTAAAAAAAAAAAAGAAGTATGTCCTGAAAAGGAAACATGTTATTGCTCATTTACTGGTGAACAAAACACCAGTTGCTCTTTCTGTTCAGGTTATTTAATGTACTTGGTACTTTACCCATATCACTCTAAATATGATAAACCACATTTACAGTCTTACAGGTAATTTTAACAAAACCGTCACAGTCCCAATCATAAGCAACACCCTGCCCCAAAAATCTGCTGCTCAGATTGTTAGTCATTGTATTTATCCAGGACATGGGTACTTCCCTGCTGGCAACAAACCTCTTGTTTTTCCTTCCAAGCAACGGCAAACAGAGCTAGGCATAGCTATTATTATTGGTTTTTAGCAAATGCACAAGTGCTAGTGGTATTTTCAAGTCTTTTTATCTTTTATTTACAGTTTGCATCTCTTTGTATCTTTTGATTTTATCAGACAGGAACTGCAGAAAATCCCTAATAATGGTTCCCTGAAGCAAAAATTTCTAACATTCCAATGCTCCCAGGGCAGGAAGCCCATGGGAACAACTAACAACACCTTTAGTCTGATGTTCAATATTATGGGGTCTCCAATACCTAGAAGAGAAAGGAGCTCTATAAAAAGAAATAGTTGAGGTTTATGAAAAGGTACTCCAGTAGAAGAAAGAAAAAGGGAATAAAAACACAGAAAAAAATATCCTCAAAGCTCTGAGAGGATATAACAAGAAAGGAAAAAAGGGAGTGTCAGAACAATAAGTGATAACTATATAATGAATTGATAAGGGAAGATAGTGAGTTCCAATTGCCCCATCTAACATGCAGAGCACCTCCCAAACTTGGTCAATTAAAGACAGAAAATAAGAAAATGTGAATTAGCAGCATTCATATGGGCCTTGAATAACTGCTGCCTTAAGACTGAAGAAAGGAGACCATTTTATTTCCAGCTCATCTCAGTGTTTTTATGACCAATCTGAATTTCTCATGCAGCACCTGGGTAGCTAAGGCAAAAATAAATATACAAAGCACCTCAAAGCAGATATTTCCAAAAACTGAACTGCACATATTTAGACCAGATTGTCACTCAATCTTAGTATTTCTTCAAAAGAACAAAAGTAGACATAATGTGGAAAACATACGTAAAATGAAAAAGAATAGCTTTAAAGTAAATGCTTTTTAAATGTCGGAATTCAGCTTGACTACCCACTCACCCTCTGTTAAGTGATTTGGTCTTTATTAAGTGAGCATCCACAGAGGAAACCAGCAGCAGCATGGTGATGCATTGTCCATCAGATGTCACTCAGTTAATGGCAGAAGAGAATTTGACTGCGTCCATCCAGAAGGACTATCTGAAGACAGTGGCAAAAAGGGAGAGGTCTTAAAACCCCCAATCATCTCTGATTTGCATTTGTTTGTTAACCACAGCCATAAATAAACCCATGATAAATCACCCACCTGCTTTCCTGTATTCTAGAAGCATAAATATTCTCCCTTCTAAGAAAGCCTCAGATGTAAACTTTGCTTAGGAAGATAATGAAATTGGTTATTTACCATTCTTTATTAAAATCTTCACAACTGTAAAAACGTGCTGGCCTCTTTACATCCTACCTCACTTCACCATGCCCATGCTGAGCTTATGCAAGCCCATGAGAGAACTATCTATAGAGATGAGAGCTCTTGGATATTTTCACACTTGCTTTGGGATTCTCACTGCCAGATTTTTCTCCTTGTGGGTTTATGTACATTTTACATGACTTCATTTTACATGCATTTCAGTGTGGTCATCTTTATTTAGTCTCTGAGAAGTTTCCTGCTCTTTAATTTTGCACTTCAAGAGACTGAGAAAGTAGACTTCAAAGAAGTCCCAAATTTTAGGAAATAATATACCTCAAGATCAGTGGTGCCTGATATTTATGACTTCCACAGGTTTTAGTACTTTTGTTTTATAGAAAGTCTTCTTCATCCTATTTCAATTCTCTTTGAATTTACTGAAAAAAAAATAAGAAACCATATGTTTAAAGCAAGCAATTATTTATTTTTTAGTCTTTGGATTGATTTAAACATTTTGGGAAAAAGGTTAAGATTGGTCAGTTCTAGTTGTGGCAAGCTTCATGCTCAATTCTAAATTGAGATACTTACTTTATGAAATGCAGTATTTGTGCATGTATTTAAAAGGGAGGATTGGTTTGAGATCCATAAATTTATACATATTGACTACATGATGTAAATGGCTTTTCAATCCTTCTATTTCCCTCAGTGGTTTTCCCTTTTTCCACCACTGACTACAAGTTATTAACTACAACACTGTGTTGTACTCACAGATCTGCCTCCTTACTAAATATACGCAGATCGTTTCAAAGCACATTTTCTCCTTGAGCTGTTCTGTGTACCAAAATGTGTGCTTTCACCATTCAGCATGCAGGAAGCATCCTTCATCCACTTTTCCCATGAGCACATCTCCAACTTGGCATCCAGTTTAAACTGTCATTTGTATTGTCAGTATTTTCCCCATATAAACTCGGCAGTGTCTTCACCTACTTAAATGTGTAAGTATATTCTTGTCCAACAGTCTTGGTTCTAGAAATAGCCTTTCTACATCTCTCAGCAACATCAGATGGCTGAGCCTTTTCAAGTTGAAAACATTTTTTTCTTAAGTTAAATATCCCTGTTTCCCTCATTCTGTCGTTAAATCATTAACTCTTCAAACCCCTGACCTGTCTGACACCAGCAATAAAATAAATTCTATTAACTCACCATTTAGTAAGCTGTTTCCTACAGTAGGAAATTTCAATATTTTTAAGCATTATTTTAGTATGTGTGAGAGTCGTCTCAGTATTCCTCCCAAGCATTCTTTGGCAAAAAGAAAGATACAAAGGGAAGAAAATTATATTAATAGGTATTCACAGGAATACCTATGATGCCTTTTCCTATGAAGGAAAGATTTAGGTCTGAAAAAATATTCCCAACTGAAAAGATTCATGAAAGACTAGATAAATATGGTTGACTGTCTTTTTAAGGAATTCCTGCACAGAAGTTTCTTTTCCAAGGAAACTGTCACATTTCCAAAGATTTTGCACAACACACTTTCTGGCACGGTGGTTTGCCTTTTTTTTTTTCCCCATCACAAATGAGATACCTTAACTATCTCAGTTACAAATGAGCAGGCTCTGAAATCATTCTCATTAGCAGACAAAACCATATTCTTAAGGTGCTCCCCTTTCCCAGATGTGCTCACCACACCTGGAATAAAGGTTATCCACCCACTGAGATATCTGGTGATATTTCCAGCAGAGATTTCATTGTATGGCAGCAAATGCATTAGAGAAGCAGAAAGCTGTATGCAGCTTTGGGTGATATTTAGTGGGGAGGGATGGTGGAGCTGCAGCAGGACCAGCCTGGCTTGGGAAAGGGTTCTGTGCCAGAGCTCCAACTCAGCCCTGGGAGCTCCAGCCCTGCTGTGCCCAGCAAGGCCCTGTGAGGAATGGATAATCAAAGGCTGTCCTTTGTGAGCAAATATTCATTTAAATACTCTGCAGGACGGCTGTCAGGCTTTTAGGAGAGTGGTTCTGTAGTGTGGATCACAGGCTTTCAGCAGGTGCTCACGCCACCAACCCATTACTTACTTAGACATTAAAATACAACATGCAGAAAAAGAAAAAAAGAGTTTTTAGCCCTCTGAAATTATCTAACAGGCACATCTGTTCAATTCACTTTTTTCATTTCCAGTCTACTTCTTAAAAGACACTGGAGCAAGAAAATAACACCAAAAAAGTGAACCCAGTGAATAGTTCCAGTTTCAAACTGATTAGAAAATGTCATATTTCAAACATCCTACACAGATTTCAAATTTCTTGAGGGTGTACATGGAGTTTCTTTTTCTAAATTTGTTACTGGTCTTTGAAGACCCGTGAGTCATTAAATAAAATTTTTGTACCCATGCAAAAAGCCACAGAAAGAACAACTGTCTGTAGAAACTACTGATTTCACTTCTACTGTTCTCTCTCCTATTGAGCAGACTTCCTCTAACTCAGCTGCATCTAATAGAACATTACATCACAGAAAATCTAAAAATATATTTTGTAGGTATAATCTTAATTATGTTCAGGTTAAAAAGATTTAGTAACCTTGGAGATGGAAAACAGTGTTAGAAATTATTATTTTTAGCATCAAGGAACTTCTCCAAGCAACACAGTGTAAAAATATACCAGGTCAGTACACTTTGGAGATTTCAGATGTTTTATCCTCTTATGGTCTAAACTACAATACATTTAAACTGTATCACTCTGGAACAATTTTCTCCCCACAAATTTTTACTCCATATGACCAAAGAAATTTCACAGACACATGAAGATATACAAGAATTTTAAACACAGCATTCTTACAAACTGAGCTTGGCTCAATAAAAACAGAGTTTTTCACTTGCTTTAAAGACAACATTCACCACTTCAAATCATTTGCAATACAGAGAGCAGAAGTTTCAAGTGGTGACCTAAACTTGAAGACAGCTGAAGTAATTTCTCTGGGTGCCGTGGGTTTTTTGTGTGCTACTCAGAAGTGCTCAGGCTGCAGCCACAGGCAGAAGTGCTGTGCAGGAGTGCTATGGCAACAACAATCACATTATTTGGTCCTGTTAAAAATGTTTGTGTAGTGACAGTCCCACCCAGGCTCCTCTCTCCATTTCTTCTCTTAGGAACATGCCAAACTGCCTGAGCAAACACAGCAGCATGCCAACCCTCTCCATATCCTCACTGGGTAACAAGTGTGAGTGAATGTGACTGTAGGAGGAAATAATTGAAAGTACTGTGTGAGTAACTATCTGTTAATAACAGCTTGCTTTTATTAATAGCATCCTCATTTCTGCTAAATAAAGGAGAATTTCTTCTAATATTGAAAGAGATTCTCCCTGACTTGACACCCTACCAGGGAAATGCACTGCATAGTGATATTTGCCTGATTTTGTTAGCTACCTGAAGAATGCACATAAAAATTTTCTAGCTCAGAACAAATACAAAATTGAGTTTCAACACAGACAAAGCCTATATGAAAGTGCGTGTGCTGGAGGTTCATTAAAGAGATTAACCAGAAGGACATATGTGGGTAACCGCCATTACACCCAACATTTCCCAAATCGCTCAGATTTCTCATAGGCTTTTTTCCCTGATGTAACTCTACTTTTTACAAGCTGAACAGGTGGTGAGATCTTCCAGCCACAAAGGGCAGGTCACCATCTCCTCTACCAAAAATCAGTTTAAGCAGGCTGAGAAAAATTGAATGGTCCTGGAAATCACAGAGGTCAACTCTCTGTGGAGCCACTGAATACTGTTGCAGTAACTGGCACATGCTTTCCCATCGTAAAAAACCAGAATTTAAGACAGCTTGGTTTAAATACAGGCAAAATTAAATACTTAACATGGGAACAATAGAGTTCTTTGTGGTAGGGAATTTTTTTTTTTTTCTCTGAGTGCTGGCAGATTAGCCCCAGTCTATTCTGCTTCTCTTTTGCTCGGTGTGCTTTTCATTATTACTATTTTTTTTTTTATATTCTGTTTCAAAGAACAGTCTGGAATTCAAGGGAAAGCATTACCTACTGCTGTGACACAGGCCTGCCTAGCAGTACGAAATAGGAAAATGCATTTTCCCAGTGTAACCTTTTGCTTAAAATTCAAGCTCCTGGAATTTCAGGAGGGGGTGGGGGCCTGGGTGGGCTACATGAGCATGTACAAACAAAAACCCAGCCAACCTCAGGCTGGGTTAGTATTTTTTGCATAGTTCCCATTCCCATCTTTCAGCTCCTGCCTCAGCAAGATTTTTTCTTTGATTTTGTAATGTTTCACTTGCTTTTGCACCCTTCCCCCATCTATTTGTTTGTGTCTTTTAAGTGTTCTCTTGTCTCATTTCTCCTTTTCTCCTAAAAGTATTTTATCCTTTCATATTTTTACATCAGGATTTTTCACCTGAAGATTTTAATCTGTTTCTTTTCTCTGGAGAGGATTTGGTGTCTTCCATTTCTTATACTTGGTGGGCTTTTATGCCTAAGAAATTCTGAATGAAATGCTGCTAAACTAAGTTTAAAGTACAAAGACTTGTTTTACTTTAGAAAAAAAACTGTAATAAGATTCCTTTAAATTATTTCCAGATGTAGTCTATAAGAATAAGTTAAATTTGACAGCATATACTGTGTACTGGGGTTGCATAATTTATATTTTAGTCTGTCATCACTGCTCTGAATGACTGCCAATAACAGAGACC
The DNA here is from genome assembly GCF_036417665.1 of Passer domesticus. Taxonomy (NCBI): domain Eukaryota; kingdom Metazoa; phylum Chordata; class Aves; order Passeriformes; family Passeridae; genus Passer; species Passer domesticus. The sequence continues at coordinate 44,375,529 of NC_087481.1, read as the reverse complement.
TAGCACATGTCCTGCAGATATTTAATACACTTACTGTTGAACATAATAATGGTAACAGAAATGGACATCTATGACAAGCTGAAGATCTACTGCATAATGCACCCATTTATGAAAATGTTGTTTGCCTGCATTTCTTATATAGTAAGATTTACAATAAAAAATAATAGCTACTTTGACTTGTCACATGTTGAAAGTTGACACTTCAAATCTTTAGTTTTTAGAGTATTTGGGAGCATTTTAAAAACTGAAACTCATTTAAGTTCCAGATTATTGTTCATATACTCACTAATTATTAATTCTTCATTTGAAGGAAATTGCAGCTGTTGATTTTTTCCCCCTATATTTTTCCTCTTTCTTTTTTTTTTCTACCCCTAGGTATGAATCCAAAAGTTCCATAAGATTGATTCCCTATCCAGCTTACACTCTGGAGTACAGGAATAGCAAAATGCAGGAATGCAGCACTTACATTAAAATTATTTATTTACACATACATCTGTACAAGTCTCCCAATAAGGGATAACTCCACCAGGATTTTTCCACGTATTTTTCATCTTTCTAGTGGAATTTGGTGGTCTAGTGGTCCATCCCTTAAGCATGATTTAATAAAGGCAATTTAACCTTACCATTAATTTCTAGGAAGAAAGGACAAGTGCCTTCACCAGTAATTTTCACCTCTCCAGGCTCATTCAGTTCTGCTCACTATTCCTTTACCTTCTTGATCTCATTTCATTACCCCTTCCCAGGTAATCTGTACCTTCAGCATCCTCATGAATCCATCAGTCAAGCTACTCTGGAATAAACCATCTTCCTTGAGTCTTTCCCTCAATTACCCTTTTAATAAGGACATCTATAGGTCTGCCTTACACTCTAAGAAACTGTTACATGACAACAAAAAAGGAGGGCAAGGGTAAGGTAAGGAACAAAAGTCCTAAAACACCAAATCCTGATGCCAACTAGGCAAAGTCATCCCTCAGGCACTGCTCCCCGAGTCCTGATCTTCATCTCCTCAACTGCAGTTCAAAAAACATGACTTCAAGAGCAAATTAGGTCTTCAGCCAAAATTCAGCACAAGAATAAAATAGTGCTGGTCATTCAGCCTGGAGCTGGAAACTCAAAACAAATGGCAGCCTAGCTGCCTCTGTGCGTGCCACCACGTTAGGTCACTGATGCATCAACTGTGCTGCCACTTGGCTACTGGGGAGACCAGGCAGCTGTGCCCAGATCACTGCTGAAACAAGCATTTAGAAGCTGTGAGATTCATTAAGAGATTATTTGTGTAAAATAAAATAAAACCGAAATGAAAAATCCCTGCTGTAATCAAGATTCTTAGCTGTAGCAAAAAAACCCCTAAAACCCTGAACAAACCAAGATTAAGTTGTTTGATTGCCTCTTTCTTTACTCTTCTAATTTGGGGTGCATATAGGCCATTTTTATTTTCTCTGTAAAAAAGATAAATAAATACAAGAAAAGGCCTGGCCCATTTGGTGCAGTGGAATACTGTGATATATGAGCAGCATTTTTGCCGTTACTTGGAAAGAAACCAATGTCCCATTAGAATTTAAATGACTTGTGGGAGAAACTTAGAGACAGGGCCTTGCAGGGGCTGAGCAAGAATGAAGACCTGTGCCTTGTGAAGGCTGACCTAAACCAGAGACTAGACAGAGGTAAAGAATAAAGTAGGTATTTATTAAAAGGCCTCAGACAGATCCTCCTTGGGCAGCACAACCCAAAATGGCCACAAAATGGACGACTGGTCACAGGGTCTCACACTTTTATAGTTTTGGTCGATTAGCATATTGGAGCTAATTGTCCATGAAGTCCCATCCTTCTTTTCTCTCTTTGCTCCACTGTTGTTTATGCTCTTGGCCCTGAGATCTGGATCAGCTGTCCTTGTGTCCCCAGCTAGAGAAAGAATTGTTTTGACTACATATTCTGTGGAGAAAGCTTGTTAACCCCTAATAAGAAGCCTCGATTTACACACTGAAGCAGAATAGAACCCGAAAAATATAAAAGCTAAAACTTGGGGCATCACCATGGCACCATGGCGTGAGCTGTGCTGGCCTGGGCCTGTGGCTCCTGCACAGTGTGCTCCAGCACTGTGTCCCTCACCACACACAGGCTTCATTCGTGGTCAGGGAGAGCTGGGGGTGACAGGCAGTGCCAGTTCACTGCTTTACTGCTCTGTGGCCATATCCCAGGCTTGGCGGAGCTTAACTATCCCCGGAGCAGTTTGGCCCATGTCCTTGGGCATCTCCACGCTGCAAAACCCTCCTGGGCTGAGGGTGGCCCTGCAGGCTGCACACGCCGGCCAAGCAAGAGGGCAAAGGATCAGAAAGCATGGAGAGATCGATCCAGACACTGTCTGTCTCAGTTTGTGCCATTGCCTGCTTCCAAAGCAGCTGCCCCATGTGAATATTCCCCTGGTGTTCTGATGTGTAAACACTGCCTGATGAGCTCTTGCTGTAAGTCCCATGGCAAAGCAGCAGATTTTCCTCCGTGCTGGTCACCACAGCAACATCAGGGAGGACATGAGTCTCTTGCCCTGAATATACATTTTCTGAGTTAAAGCTGGTACTGTAGGAGTCTGGAAACACTCTGGGTTTGCTGCTGCTTCAGTCTAGCTCACTCCATTAAGCTGCTCTGAGGCACATCACTTGATGTAGGTTAAACTGAGCCAGCCAGGTGATATTTGTCTTAAAAAAATTATTTCACCACTACATTAGTTTCAACAATGTGAGGTTTATAAAAACACTTGAATTTTCACTTACATTAAATCACTGAAGATTGTGACCTGTACAAAGCCCTGAATACTCACTGTGCCTTATTTTCCCAACTCATGTTAATTATGCTAATTTCCCTATTCCCAATATTAATAATTGTCTCAATTTCTTTTCAAAATAAACCAGTGCAAATGCACTACTTCATTCCATATGAAGTCTCACAAGGATATATTAGAAAAGAACCTAATTTTACTACACCATGGAGGTTTTGTCATGGAAATAAATTACACTGAAATAAAACTAATTTTGTGGTGGAGGTTCTGTAATGAGTGGTTTCATTTCACATGACACTAAAATCTTAATAATAGAATTCGTTTTCCACATAGCTTAGGTAATCTTTTCATTATTACAGGGAGAAAAAATGAAAAAAAAAAATTAACCTAAGTTTTAGCATCATGTTAACTGCTTGTGCAGCATAACTAAGCCAGTGTTATAGTGTTTACAAAACCAGAAATCTCCCTCTGAACTACCTGAACACTCAGACAAGCAGGTTTATTTATGCAATACAGAGATCTGATTAGATAAGAGATATCTAAAGACAAGGAAATAGTTGTAGTTACATAAAGCTGCTCCTGAAACAAGCCATTACATCCGTCACACTGTCACCTCAGCATCCAATACTGGGGGGAGAGAATCCAGTTTTACCTTGCTCTGCATGTTTTCAACATCAGCCCACAGGTATTAAACAACTTTGCTTCAGTAACATGTCACCTGCGCCACTCCTGCAGGTGAATGAATTGCGTTCATGAATTCCATGACGTTTTCACCAGAGGTGGGGAGGTTTTTGGGAGCCGTGCCCAGCCCTGGGCAGGGTCTGTGTGCCTGCACGCCGGCCTCCAGCTGCTCACCGAGGGTGACCAAGCCAGCAAAACCTTCTTTCCACCAGCTCCACAGCAAAGGCACCTTCTTTAGAAACTTACACAGCTGCTCTTTTTCTGGGGTTTGGATGACCATCCCTGATAATGAAAATACCCACAGAGCCTGCCTTGACCAACCGTTCATTACATTTATTTTTATTTAATGGTGGTTTGCAGATGCTGCTGCATGCAGCTCACCTGGAGCAGCTTTCTCCCGTGGGTGTGGCAGGACAGAGAGCCCCGGGCCCGGGCTGGCTTGGGCAGGACGATGTTCGTTTGTCCCCAAAGCCAGGAGGCTGCTGGAGCAGCGGCGGGGATCCCGCAGATGGTACCACACTGCCACCCTCTGCAGGAACCCAGTACCGCCCTTCTTCCAAAGCAGAAGCATCAAAGGAATTTTAATTTGCTTTCAGTGGGCAATAACCAGCTAGTAAGAAAATGGGCAGAACAGAGTAAACTAGAGTTGCAGTTTGGACCACCCCCCCTAATTTCATGCTGGTGTTGTACTCCAAACCTAAAATATATATTAATATACTCTTAGTGGTGCTTTTCTTAAAGCTTGCTATTTTATGTGATGGCAGTAGACGAACATTTTTATTTACAGAAAGTAGACAGTGTTCCATATTCAACTCCTCAAAATTTCAATTTTCTAGGCTCACAGCTGCCCAGTTTTTAAAAGTTGATATATATTTTAAAAACTAAACTATAGAACATCTGTTGCAGAACTGTTTTCCTAAAATTCAAAAAGTTACCTTTCTCTTAACTTCTAGCTGTACAAAAAATGATAAGTTTCTCTTTGTTTGCATTTTTACTAAAATTCCTGGAAAGTTGTTTTACTTCAGAGGTAAAACTAATGCTTTTTCAAAAACGTCAGCACTTTTGAAGTTGACACACTTAGTTCTAGACATTATGCAATCATACTGCCATTACAGAGCTGGCAAAACCTTAACTGCTATTTCTCTGTTGTAATTGAAGTTACTATTTCTGCAGGTTTGAATTTGTTTTCAATCTACTTGCTTCGGGAAATAAAGGTATCTATTTGCTGATATCTATTAACTCCCACCTAATTTTTCTTGAGGCATTAGAACTGGCCAAGAAGGACCATTCCTTAATTTGCCTCAAGTTTGATAATCATTCTCAAATATATTGAATTAACCAAATTTTCATGCAAACAAACATAGAAAGAGAGCATAAGTTTTAGCACAGATGAAATGAGCTCCTTTTGCTCCAGAAGAAAGGCGGAATCCCAAACCTTCTCTGGCTCTTAAATAGTTGATATTTGATGACACTTCAGTCATAGGAAAAAGCATCAGCCCAGACATTTTGCCCAACTACCTTGGATTTCCAGGCTTTTCCTTCAATGCAGGGTCACAGCATTCCTCTAGCCTGATAATTAAATTGTAAAATTACTATGTACAACTTTACTACTCTGTTTGATCACAAAGTAGCACAAATCACACCAGGAGATCAATAACTATATTGAACTTGCATAACTTCAAGTGTCAAAGGATGATTTCTAACCTAAATATCAAGACTTCAGTATGTAATACATTGAAAGAACAGGAGAGAAGAATGCAGGGCAGCATCAGTACTATAAGAACAACAGCAAAAACAAATTAAGGAAAACTAGCATTTGGACTACTCTAAAAATACACACACACACTTTAAAAACCAGTAGTTTTATGAGGCTCTGAGCCTCAGAACTTCACATCCCAAGGACCATTTGAACAAAACTCTTTGCTGAGTTAATTAAAGGAGACATTGAAGATAATCCGTTCCCCTTTCATTAATTACTGTGTGATTTTGAATCAATCTGGCATTTAAGAGCGCTGTTGATGTTGACTTGCATTAGCTTTTGCTAGGAGATTTCAATGTCATATATATCTATAACTTCTTTAACTGCCTTTGGCATTCTCTTTCTCAGATTTTTTTCTTCTAGTTTAATAGATTAGAAAGATTATATCTTTTGAATTAAAACAACTCCCCCTGCACTCCTGAGGAAAATGAAAAATGATTTGAGCACTACCACACACTTCTCACAGGGTCTTTTTGCAATTTAAAACTTTTTAGCCCCTGGAATAATGTAGATAACAGTTTTTCTGTGAATTAAGGTCTGGTCATGCACAGATTAGAATTTTACTTCTGACTTCAATGGGAACATGAGAAAATCTTTTTCATGACCTACATTGCAGCTATGTTAAGGTATGATAGCTTTCTTAGCTTCTTTTGAAGTTCTTAGGACATGGCTATTTAGGTTTAGGCCTGGAAACCTAGTTCCATATTCTGTATTTATTTCATCCTCTTACCAATTAGCTCTGTAATCTGCAATTCCAAAGTCAAAATCACGGGCACTGAGACTCATGACCTGCACCTATTACACAAGAGTCAGCTGAGGAGGGCCAGAACATCAGGATACTCATTTCTTTATAGGAATCTGAGATTTTGCCACTGCTGCATTTCTCCAACCCTGCCTAGACTCTGTTCTCCTGCTCACTGCAAACTACAGGAGCCTTTAATGCTGAGCAGATTGCCTGTGTCCTCCAAAGAACTGCTGAGGCAGCCACTAGAAAATGCACACCACAAATTTCATCCAGACACTTCCAATTTCCCCCTTGTAATACTCCCAGAAAAAGCCACTTAGCTGGTACTGAGTGCGTAGTTGCACAGAGCAAAAATCCTTTTTTTCTGTAAATTTTTCCTCCAAATATGACAGCCTTACAAAGAAGTGTTTCCAATAAAAAATTAACATTGTCATCATGTACTTAGAATGAGTTGTAGAAATTTTAACTTCACCAGCTTATGGCATAAATACTTATGGGATAAAATTTCTACATAATGATGTTCATACACAGTATATTTATAAGGCAGAAGTGGAATTTGCATTTTAATTGGTTAAATTTAAGATATCTTAAGTGGTATGTAAGAGACTGTTATCCCTTGCTATTATTCTCCTTGTATAATTTTACAGTAAATGAAAGTCTGAAAAGTGCCTATTGGAAATACTTTCTCCATGCTTGCACCTAAATTTAAAATGTAAAATAAATACCAGCCACTTTCTTTTTTTTTTTCAATTTATAAGTAGCTGGAAAGCTTTAACAAATATCATTGCTACTACTGAAGGCCACATTTAGTACAAGTAGGAGTCAGACTGTGGGATAGTGCACAGCCAGCTACAGGAGCAGGTTTTTTCTTAATTTCTTCTGTAAGCTTTGAAAACAGTTAAGAGTACCTCACTAGCAGAAACCCTCTTGTGTACATAATGCAGTGTTTAAAATTCAAGGAAGAAGCAAAATAAATTATTTCCTTTTACAAACAAAATAGATTTGTTTGTTTTACAACATCTCTAAACTTTGGCTCTCCAGTGTCATGTAATATATATTGATATAGAGAATAGCAGAACAAACTAAGCCATAAACAGATGTAGCTGTGTGGTACATCTTCCCAGCACAACATGACTCCATTTGGGCTGGAAAAATCATCTTTTCTATCAAAGCAGAGTTTTAGTATTCTATCATCAATTATTTTAGTCTTGCTCAGATTGCACAGCAGGTAGGGCTCAGGAAACAAAACTCTGATATACAGAGGAATTAATTTATCACAGAGTTGATGATGAAAAGATAATCATTACATTAGCAAACTCTGGTGGTATCTTCAGGCAAACTAACCCTGGACAGGACAAAGTGGCACTTTTCCAAGAACCACTTATTTCCTGAGGAATTATGGGAAGGTGCAGTCACCATGCCAGCTTCTCTTGAGGGAAAACAAGTCAGTCTTCTCCCTGCATTTCAGGTTTATCTCTAGGACTACACAACAGCAACTCAAATTTGTTTGGCTGGGCAGTTAGAGGGAGCTTGGTGCCTCACAGCTTCTTCAGGTCCTGCTTAAAAGTGGGGTTTGCCCACTATACCCAGTGTACTTTTCTAACTCCTTGTAATACCCACATGTGGTACTCTCACAACTCATCATTAATGTCTGTACAGATCCCTGTGGAAAAGGCAGTGTCCAAACTGCTTCTTGGTGTCTCAGTAGCTCACTTCTGGAAGGCTCCTTTTATTGATAGCTGAATATGATGAAAAGAAAACATTCCAGGTGAGTAAAAACCCAAATCCAAATCCTATCAAACCAAGGTTTTTTTAAACACCGGGAGACATCCCAGCCACAAGCTTTCACATTTCCACAGTCCTACCGAAACTAAACTGGAAAATTGTATATGGTGCAGGACTAGCACAAGCCTGCCTGTTCTTGACAGTTAATCCACCTGGCCTTTCAGACATTGACAGCATCATGCAAAGAAAATCAATTACTCGAGATAATAAAATCCACTGTCTTCCTCTCAGCTCTCTCATCCATTTAATCTAATTCTCGAGTATTGACATTATTGCAGGCATAATGGGAACAAAAGTGCTTCATTAAAGGCAGCACCTGGACATATTCAATAGTGTAGCAAGAGCTAACAAAGCTCTGACAAATGCAGCCGTGCTGTTAAAAATAAGCTGACAAGTGGTACAACCAAAAATATGTGCTTCTCAAAACAACCTCTGAAGGAGCGGTGGTTTCAGGTGAAGGTGCCTTGCTCCCAGGGAGGTTTCATCCTGCAGTGCTTTGTCACCCCATGGCAAGAGCAAAGGTGAGCAGTGCCTTGGGCACAGTCTGAGCTGAAGGTGTTCAGGTTAGAGGAGCAGCCTGGATGCTGCAGCAGCCATCCTCGAGGTAACACAGCCAGAGCGCTCAGACTGACACAGGGTAGGAGACCCCAGTTTCAACAAGAATGTGCTTTAATCTTGGTGTGAGTAATCCTACCAGATAAACATTAAAATAATTCATTAAGCTTCAGTTACTTCTGTGAAAAAAGCAGCAAGTAGTGGAATAAGAAAGGAAGTTCACATGACAGGTAAAGGCTTATCAAGAGGAGAAAAAATTTCAGTCCAAGATGGGTCTAAACCAAAATAAAACCATGAAATAATTAAAAAAATTTGATTATGTTTTATGTGTGACTCTTGACACAGGTAATGTTTAAAAGTTTTTGTGGTTTTTTTTTTTTTTTTGTGTCTGGGCAACAAGATGCAAAAAGAAAAGGCAACCTTAAATTTGAGCCATTTTATATTCTCATTATTTTCCACTCAAATAATCTTTAAGAGCTGCAGAGTATGTATCCCCCAGGTCACTGAGAATTATTACAATAATTTAAAATGCAACTATTCAGTCAGTATAAGATACTAGACTTTCATGGACAAACATTTCTATTAGAAAGTAGACCTTATATTAGAATGCTAATTGATTCATCCTCTGCTTCACACAATTTCTAGTAATCCAAAAACTTCATTTCCTGAAGAATTCTAAAGGTGGAACACATTTTATGGTGTTAGTTTCATTCTTTCAATTACATCCTCTGGGACACAGATTAATGGAATAGAATTGTTACAGTAATTTCAAATCAATACTCTACTACTAGTGGATTTTAAAAGTCCTAAACATTAGCCTTACCTGTTACCTCATTAAAATGGAAAAAAATAAATCAATACAGTAGACCAGTGGGTGTTTTCCCACTCTTTCTTTGCCTTTTGCTTAGACACATATTGAACTATTTGGTCTAATTTTCAGGTCCTCACTCAATACTGCATTTATTCCATACTCATTTGATTAGCATTCCAAGCATTTCCAATTACTTTAATATGTCCAAAATAGTATCTAAGAAGTGTGAATGTAACCAGGTTAAAAATGGGGGTCATAAATTTGTAATGCTGCACCCCATTTCAAATATCAATATATTACTTAAGTGGTAATGCTAATGTTGGCTTATTTGTGAGGGTTATGTGTTATTGGACAAGCAATTCAAGCATCAAAAAAATCTCGCACCCAGACTGCTGATCAGAATTTAACATACCTCCAGGAATCCCTGGAATACCAAAAGCTCAGTCTGTTTTCTTTTACTCTTGACATTACAGATGTTGAAAGCCATTACAGATTACGGTGTTGTTTAATCAGCGCTGCAGATGTTAAAACCACCCTCTGAGGTTACAAAATGTAAGGAAAGTCTACTAAAAAACCCAACTTACCCAACATGGGCTCCAGTACAGATGCAGAGGACTAAGTGCACAGAGGAGTTAAATAATTTCTCACTGTGGGCATCTAGATTTTTGTGTTCGAGGAGTATTTTCTGCAAGCTGTTCTCTGAAACAATTTCATTACTCTCTACCAGCCTGAGGATGGAGTCAGCTGATTTGCCCAGCTGATGAATGGCTCTATTGAAAGACTCGAGCTTTGGGTTAATAACTGAGCTGCTCCTTTCTGGGAGTAGCTTAGGGGCAGGACGTGGTTTGGTGCCTCAGAGGTCCCACTGCTGCAGGGAGCACGAAGGGGACAAGGGCTGACCCTTGAGGTGACAGGGCAGGTTTGTGTATGGGGACACACTCATACCAGCCAGTTGCTCCTGAACTAGCTTGAACACCCCTGAACACCCCTTGCTGAGGCTGCAACAGCCCCAGGAGAAAATTAATAAAGAGAACCACAGCCACTCTGAAGGACCAGTAGAAGTTTTACAATAAACCAGCACAAGTTTTCGTTTTATGTTAACAGGTTTTGCTGACAGCCTTAACATTACAGACCACAGCAATTAATTTTGAGTGTTGTAATTTTCTTGCTTGTCTCCAGCAGTCACAGCCCAGGTGTTGCTTCAGGTGATCTGAAATCCCAGTGACCACTGCTGCTCAAGGGCTCCGTTAAGAAGAGAAGAATATGCCCTGCTCCAGAATTTTAAATGCATCACAGCTGCCTTAGAGCCTTGAAATGCAGACAGGTGCTGAAAAATAAGGTCTTAAAGTGGGAATTTAATGTTCTCCAGCTGGGCACTGTGAACTGAAACAGGTAACATCACACTGATGCTTTGCACTTTCAAACAGAATATTTTAATTCTGATTAAATTATGACCTGCAATTAGTGGGAACTTGAAAAAGGTTTTTAAGAAGTAGATAGGAAGAGATCCCTAGAAAATTGAGGATTTTTGATATTGTGCATTAGCTAAACTTGTGCTTGCAACTCTATTGGAAATAACAATCAGCACTGTTTCTGTGCCACTTGCTTACAGAATTGATTAAAGCTGTTTTCTCAGTTCTAATGCTACAATAGGCCACATGAGACCAAACTTGCTTATTCTCCCACTTACAGCTGTTCTGTAATAGAGAGAGCCAGGGATTTTTTTTCCCACTGGGTTTCCAGCTTCTTTCTGCTTGACCGATGAATGGAAGATAAACACTGCATACTTTATGCAGTTAGACAGGCTGTTCAAATGAGGTATGGGGGGAACTGTCCCACAGCAGGCACACTCAGCACATATTCTTGACTTTTAATTGGATCAACATTCAACATGTGCAGGCAAGAATGGTTTTTACATTTCTTTAATTTTTGCCTCCTACAGATGCAGTAACAAATAAGAGCTTTAGCAATAACAACAGAAAGGCAAACAACAGTAGAGAAATCTGCTCCATTTTTTGTCGTGTAGAGATGTGTTTTCCTCTCCTAGTCTGAGCCTCAGATCTTCCCATGTTCTGCAACCTGGGGGGAGCTTCCAGTGTAGTCACAGCAGAGAAGTGATATCAAAGAGCCTCTTAGGGCAACACGTCTGTAAGCTTTAAGATAAAGTTAAGAAAAAGGACCTGGGGTAAAGGTTTTAAACTGAAAGGAGGTAGATTCAGACTAGATAAAGATGACATTTTTATGGCATTGGTGAAACATTGGCACAGGTTGCCCAGAGAAGCTTTGGATGCCCCATCCCTGAAAGTGTCCAAGGCCAGGCTGAATGGAGCTCTGATAATACAGCAGATAATGCCCAGATAATTATCTGCTGTATTACAGCAGATAATATAGCAGATGATGCCCCTGGCCAGGGCAGGGGGTTGGACTTGATAACCCTTTAAGGTCTGTTCAAGCAAAATAGTTCTATAATTCTGTGAAAAAGCAAACAACATATGCTTACTTCTGATATGAGCTGAGACTAGCCTGTTCTAGGAAATAAAAACAGGGTTTTCACTGCTAGAAGATACAAGATTGAAACCTCTCAGCCTTTGCCTTCCTCAGAAGTTGTCAACTCTTTAATCCCAAAAAACCAGCACCAGAATTTGAAACTGAAATTGTCAAAATCATCTTCTTTCCCCTGCTTCACACCTTGCTCCAGTACCACCATATTCTACTGCTGGTGACAGCATCAGGAAGGGTTTGGTGTGCTCCTGTGTATCCCTCTCATCCACAATATTGTCGTCACAGGAAATGAATTCTGACAGCAGATGTTAAACTCTGTCTGAAGTGGTTTTTCCTAATGTAACCTTTGTTGGTAATCACATTCCCTGAGTAGTTTCTCTTATCCTGAATTTTGTAGAAAGGTGTTTCCCCAAAGTGCCACCTTCATCTCCGTGAAAACTCCCAGCAGGTCCTGAAGTGAGAGGGCAGACAGGAAAACAGCATCTGCAAAACCAACACCTTTCACTTTTGGAAAGACACGAACAATGCTGCTCAAAGACACCTAGAACACTCAAACAGAGAACAAGGGTGGAAGCTTCTCCCCGGGGGTAGCTGGGATGTGACAACTGCAGAAGAAAGACCGAGGCAATCAGCGGGAGGTGTCGTGTAAGCTCTGTTATGGAGGTATGGCAGAAATAGAAGCCATGGGAAGTGCTGTTATGGAGGTATGGCAGAAATAGAAGCCATGGGAAGTGCTGTTATGGAGGTATGGCAGAAATAGAAGCCGTGGGAAATGCTGCCCCGTCTGTCTGGGATCCCTGGGCACTTCTCTGTCTAGCATCCTTCCCCCCGGACACACTTGAAAGTGAACAGGGGTGCAAGCGAGACTAAGCAAAGGAGGAGCGGCAGGGAAGGGCCAAGGCTTAGAGGCTCCTGTGGGGGTTTGAGCGAGCAGCAAGAGGGGCGCATGCATCTCGTGTGCCGCCCACGCCCGGCCGGGGGCGGGCTCGAACCCGCGGCGCGGCGGGCGCAGAGCTCGGCCGGCTGCCAGGCTGCTCGGAGCTGCTCTCCGCCCGCCGCCGCTCCAGGTAAGGCGCGCCCGCCGCGGGCATCGCGGCTCCCTCCCTCCTCATCCCTGCCCCTTCTCTCTGCTGGCTTTTAAATTGCTTAAAAAAAAAAATATATATATATATATATATTGTTTCCTCAATGAGGCATCGTTATGCTGTTGGATTAAAATAACACGGAGTAACTCAAATTTCAATTGATAAGTCAAATCGAAGATGTGAGTGCCTCCCCTAAAAGGCTGGAGAACCTTGCTTTTAAAAACAGTGAGTGGCACGTGGAGAAACTTCTCCAAGGAAGATAATGTAAGAGCCAGCTCCAATTTTCCACCCTGATTCCTCATCAAATCTGCATCCCACCTCAAATGAATACAGAGATGAGCAATGCACTAGTACTTAAAAAGGTGTACAAAATTTAAGGTAGATCACATTAATTAAACCTGTTATTGAGCACTGAGTAATTAAAAAAGGGAATATTTTAATTTAATGAAAGCATTTTATTTCTCTAGGAGGCTCTTTTTTCTAGTTATTAAAAAAATTCTATACACACAATTTCAATGACTATTCAAACTTTATAAATAGGATTCTTAAAGGTTGCACTCCATCATGAACACTCCAAGTAATTCTAATAATCTGTCATAGAATAAAGCTAAAGCAGTTTGTGCTGAAGGAAAATGAAGATCCTGCAACAGGCACACGCTTACAGACTTAACTAATCTTCCCACGTGGTAGCTGTAGAAAATATCTGAAATATATATTTTATTGCAAAAATGCCTCTTGCTTTCAAAGCCCCTCTTGTGATTTCCTCTTAGACCAAATTCCTGATTACTTTGAGCTCAGCTGCACATCTCAGTTGGAATAACTCCTCTGACCTCAACCTTAGCAGGTACAAAAGCTTGCAGCTGAGCCCAGGACACTCAGCTTGGACAACATTTACATTTTTGGGTGTCTGTACAATTAAAAGGTATCCTGTGATTATTAGTTGCAAAAATATGTAATTCTACTCAGTAATTTTAATTTTATTTATTTGTACCAGTTAATTTTGAATACAAAATCTTAATAGATTTAAAAAAACCTGAAACTGCTCTGAAAACTGATTTTCTCCTTCCCAGTCTTTCATCATGTTGCACTGCTCATAATGGTTAGTTTGTAAACCACCCGGTCACAGACACTTAACAATTTACTAAGGAATTTGAGTCTAAGACCTTGGACCCAAACTGAGTAGATATTTGGTGACTAAGAAACATAAAGTTTTCTCTGGAAGGTGTCAGCTATGCGTAACAATAATCAAACCCAGAAAAGTCTATGATTCAAATTCGTAACGTGAATGGAAAATAAGGGGCTCAGCTGGGGTATGTATTCCCTTTCTTCTTCCACTTTGCTCCCAAACAAGAATTTGCAGCTGAAAAGAAAATGAATTGCAGACCAAGGGGCTGTTCTCTGTCATAAATTTCAAAGGCACATTGCACAACATTCACTGAGGAGAGAAGATGGATATGACTGACCCTAATCTGCTGCTGCAGGGCCCTTGTTTTCCCCTCGCAGCCTCAAACTGTGTGTTTGGGGACAGAGTGAGACATCCCTCATTCTCCCAGGCCAGAGGCTGCATGGAGGGAAGCTGCAGGAGCATTAGCTGGGTCCTGGACAGTTTCTACAACATGAGAATGCTGAGCAAAGCTCACAGTCATCATGGTCTTTGTGGGGAGACTTGGCCCCAGGCTAATGGCTGGAAGATTCTAGATCTGCTCTCATAAGGAACAGTGATTTAAACTGGCAGAACAAAGACAGGATTTCATTCGTCTTTCCAAATCAAGTTGTTATTTTCTTAATCTGAATCAGCATATCCTGTCCAACTTTTTGGGGTTTTCAACTATTTATCTTAATCCTGTCTAGGCTGATAGTGCCCAAACAAAACAGTCTCCATTTTGCTGTAGGCAATAAACCCACATTATTTATCCTGGTCTGTGTAAACAGTGAAGGTTTCAGTGCTGCAGGAGCACTGGGTCTGCCTTCAGCCCACACTTGTGGGTGCCCTGTAAAATCCTGGTGACCTGAAGTGCTCACCCAGGCAGCTGCCAGGCTCAGATGGTCAATGGGAGACCACCCAAGCCATCAGTGTTTGCCACCCTACAGCTGTTTGTACCTTCCTGCACAGTCAGAACCTTCCCAAAGGTGCCTTTGAGGTTTCATCCATCAGTTGCAGCCTCTGAAGATCACCTACCTGTGTGACCCAACTCAAGCACATTGATTCTTTAAACTGCACACAAACTGAGGGCCTGTTGAAGCCACATGGGTGGGCTGTGATTTCTGACTGTAAAACTCATGTGGCAGAAGGTAATCCCCACTTGTCTGTGGGAGGATGTTGGAGTGTTGACAAGCACCTTAAAAAGCCAGGAAAGGTCAGATTTGAGATTTGGATTTTGGTACAAGAGGACTCAAACATTTGCAGAATTATGTAAAGGTCCAGCTGCCCAGATTGCAGAACTGAGATGCACAGAGCAAAATGTTTTATGAAGTCTGTATGCACATAAACCCAACCATTAAGAACCCCAAAAACCTCTGATTTCTTTGGGTAATTACAAATGGCAGTAATCATCAGCCATGATTCTAACACCACTAATATGCCAGAATTCTGAGTGTCAGCTATCTAAAATCATATTCAGGATCAAGGTGGAGATAAGTTACTTCGTTCTTTGCCTTTTAAAACTAGAAAATATCCCATGGGGCACATTTTGTGTAGATTTTGCAGTAGATATAAGCCGTCACATTTAAGCAGTCACATGAAAATGTTAATTTCTTATAAACTATTCTGTGAATGTTTATTACTGCATCCATTTCTGTACATTGCTGAAACCTTTCAGTTCAGTGTTAGGCTGGCTGGGAGCAGGACATCTGGCACTTGCTCCATGAAGGTAACTCCTAGAATTGTATTATCATCCTAAGCACCCAGTTTTTATAAATCTGAAATTTATTTTCCAGAAAAAAGAGTATAATGCTAACAGCATCCTTGCCAGTTATTTTGCAGCTAATCCACAATATGTAGTGTATTTAAAATGCACAGAGTGAAAACAACAACAGATAAACATATAAAATAATCCTATCATGGGTTATGTAACTTACTCTGAGGCTTTGATGTTCATGAAATTGATAATACAGGGAACTTGGTGCGAAATAAAGACCTCAATCCAGGGCACCAAATGTCTCTCATACACTTAATTATGTAAGTATTAGCAGCATACTGCTTGTCCCTACTCCTTTGGTGGCTACAAGTGCTGATACTAAAAATTTAAAGGCTGTAACAATAGATTTGTTTGACTTTCATTCTGACCTTCCAGTGTATTTTGAGGACAGTGATTTTCCATATAAACTTGTATATTATTTGGGACATTGAAGTAAATCACTGAGTTGTAGCTTATATAGTCTGAACTCATGCTATGGTCATTTAAAAAAAAATAAATGTATTTGACATACTGATTCATGTGGGATAATTTTAAAGACTCTCATGTAATGCCTATACCTATATAAACAATTTTTAAATATGAAGTTTCAATTAAAGCTCATTTTGCTGTACCAGAGAAGCAGTTTTCTTTTCTGGTGAACCTTAAATTCATTCTACTTTTTTAACAGTATGAGCTTCTGTTGCTGAAAAATATCTTTGATAAAAACATCTCAAGGTACAGAACTTGAGAAGATGCTTTCAGACTGAAGCAACTTCCCAAGTTTTTCATTGAGAAAATGACACTTCTCTTGCCTGGCACACGTGACAACTATTGATCAGAAGATGATAACTGGAATCCAGTGTTTCACTTTGAACTATTGGAGACCTAAGAGCCCTTCAATTGCTGACATAACGCTGTCATAGCAGATGGCCCCTGTACTGCCTGTCTGCAGAGAAAACATGACAAGACAGCTACTTTCTATGGGCCAAGTACATCTAACCGATTACTTGCCCAAGGAGACTTGCATGGTTTTGCCCATGCTAGGCAAGTTCAGATGTGCCTAGGGTTTAAAAACAAGCTAGCTGGTGTGCCAAAAGCCAGTTGTCAGCCACATAAGAGGGTGGCCCTTATAATAGGATGCAGACACATGCATTTGTCCACTTTCATCAGTCAATTCCCTAGTTAGACCTGGAGTTTTGTTGCCAGTGGGTTTTATTCCCTCTTTTAATTTTCTGCCTTAAAAAAACCTCTTCTTGATACTTTTCACTCAAGCTTCAGTCTCTTCAGTATTAATGCTAACAGGAAAAAATATTTGAAATGTGTGAAAAGTTTGCATTTCTTTCTCTTTCAGAGAGTTTTAGGAACTACCATGAAACTACAGCCATTATAGGCAGGCATCCTGATTAACCCAGAGACAGATACCATGGCACTTTATTCCACAAAGTGCTTTGTCAGGGATTACTGTCAATCTGTTCTATGCAGTTGACTTTTCCAAGCTGTGGTGGTTTTGGCTGAAGTGGAGAAAATTGTCTTCACAGTGGCTAGAATGGGGCTGTGTTTTGGATTTCTGCTGGGAACACAAGTGTTGGTATTTCAGGGATGTTTTAGTTACTGCTGGGCAGAGCTTGCATGAGGTCCAGGCCTTTTGTGCTTCTTCTACCAGCCCACCAGTGAGGAGGCTGCTGTTGCAGAAGAAACTGAGAGGTGACACAGCTGGGATAGCTGACCCCAACTGAGCCAAGGGGTATATCCCCTCTCCTTCCAAATCTTATCTTGTGTCTGCCTTCCATACACCCTCTCCCTTTCTCCCATGGAGTCCTCAGTGTTTTCAGCTTTCCATCATTTCCTCTCCAACTGGTTCATTTTGATCTGACAAACAGGGTGAGGTCAAGAACAGATAAGCCCACAGGTTGCTTTGCAGTTCTAGTAGACAATGTAAGCAGAGAATCCAGAGCAGGGAAGGCAGCTTTACTTCTCTGGCACTCTGGGTGAATCCTCCTTGAATTTCTCTCTGCCTTTCAGTCAAGCACTTAAAGACACTGTCATTCAATAGTTTGGATGTGGAAGTAAAATGCAACTGTGATGCTAATTCAGTTTATACTCTAAAACCCACCATCTGCTTTTTATTTTAAGATAATTTTACATGCAGTTTTAGATGCCTGCAGTAGCAGCCATGGGAATTCAGGCATATGGCCACTACCATATGACAAAGTGTATTATCTAATAATTTCTAATCTTTCTCATGCATCCACTTGTGCATAAGGTACTCCAACATAATAGGCATCTTATCCTTTAATTCATTCACACAAAATTTACTTCCAGTGAAATCTTTGGATATTTCTATTACCTCTGCCAGCTGTCTGCCATTTCAGCCTCAAACATTTGTGAAACTTGCATAATTCACTTTTCCTGTCATACTGAAGATAATAAATAACTGAATTCCCATGAGAAATGTCAAAACATTGGATGACATTTTACAGTATTAATCTGATCTGAATAAAAGTAGAAAAATGTTGTCTCATATGAGAATCCGGGGCATATTTGTTACCTTCACCTCAATTGAATGTTTAGAACAAGATGTGTCAATATAGGCACAATAATCTGGACAGTGTGCCATCTCTCTACTTAAACCAAATGGCTTAATATTCTATGCAGAAAACAGGTTATGCTTATTTTTCTAGGGTAGGAGGAAAATATGGGTTCTGCTGAACTAGAGTAAAATACCAGTAGTTCCATACATATACACATGCAGGAAGGAACCTTGCTGGGAATGTACAGTATTTGATAAAGAAATGTGTGACAGGAAAGGTCCAGATGTGCAAACATGCCAAGAGGCAGGCTTTTCAGCAGAGCAAACCAGCTCAGTAAGCCCCCTAAGAAAGGGGCAGCAGGGAAAACGTGTGCGTGCATGCAAGCATGTACACACAAGCAGCAGAGATTTTTATATCCAACTTGAGTATTATCTGTGAAACAGCTTAAGACGCCAGCAGTTACCCAGTTCTATTCCTTGGCTGGCATGCAGTGTCCCTTTGCAGTGAGGACAAGCCAGCTGACATGGCAATTGGATCTTTTGATTCGTGTTTCTTGCATAGAAGGAAGAGATCTTCTCCCTTCTATTACCTCCATGCTCTCTTTTCCTGAGCATACAAAAATAATCCGTGTGCCACAGGATGGATTTGACCTTTGATGTGTAAAAGACCAGAATTCTCCACCCCACCCTTCCATAAAATTGCTACCTTGGACGTTGGTAAGAACCGAAGGTAAACCAGTTGCTTTAGAAAGAAATCAGTAATAAGCCCACTCTTTTTCATCTTCAGTACTGTAGAAACAAAACCCAAACAAGTACAGAAATATCCATTGGTTTCCTTAATCTCTTTATAAAGGATCTTCAGTCATATTAGGAGCTCATAGTAGCAATTCAAAAGCTAAATATAAAAGCAGCTTTATGAAGTACTTATAAAGTCAGTAAGAGGCTTTTTATTTTTAGCATATTTTCCTGTGAGATAAAGATAATGAATGTAGAAAGCATCCAAACCCAAAATGAGAGATGCAAAAGAGATCCCACGATCTGCACCAGGAGTGTTACAGAATCAGCATGTAGAGAGCAATGTTCTGACAACACCATCTGCTCATTTGTGCTGTTTTTTCCTATTACCAGCTCTCTTAATGTCTCCTGCATGATTTTCTGTGGAAGTCAGGAGGAGTCTATGATTTATTTTGACATTAATATTTACCAGGCTGGTGTATGCTTAAAGTAGCCAAGATGCTGAGAATGTTTGCCTGTTTCAAAAGCCATTGAAATGGTTTTCCTTTTTCCTTGGAGACATTAACAAGTTATTTTGTCACTTCACTGTTACATAAAAGTCATATCTCATTCACATGGCATTAATTTAGGTAAATACCACTAGTTTTGCTCTTACTAGAACTGTAGACTGAAAGAAAAATTGCTTTGGTTTTTAAAAAGCTTGCTGGCATTTTACATTGGTCACTAAAGAGCAGCGAAACAAAGTTTCAGGCTGTGAAACTTGAAGTTCTTTACTATTAGCAATTTACTAGGAAATTAAAATGAAAGATACTCCTGCAAAACTCATTCTGGACATGGAAAATAGGTTTGATTGTCCCTTCCTGGAACTTAAAAAAGATATTTCATTTGCATTTATTAACATTTAACAATTGTCTTGCAGATTCTGGATAGGTAGAATTCCTGACATGCAGGGCTTTTCAGAGTTTTGAAGCAAGTCTCACAAATAAGGTTTGTGTACACTGCTGAAATACAGCAAACGTGTGCACAGTCTGTGCATTTCAGATCTGTTGCATGACTGCATTACACTATGGATTGATACTCTTTTCATCCAGAAATGGATTACGGAGCTGACAGATTTCTTAAAATAACCATTATGGATGTGAATCATACTGACAAAAACAAAGAAATCCCATTCAGAAAAGACATCTTGCCTCAGCCAAACATGAATGTGGATGGTTATATAAGATTTATATGTAAAGTTGTTTTTCTTTTAACAGCTCGGGGTGAAAGGATAAAATTTCATTTTTTTCTCATTAACAAAAAGATGACCAAAGTTATGTACCAGTGATATTGATGCCATGCATGTACCAGAGAGGTTGCTCTTAAATAGTTCTGTGTTCTAAGATGGGGTCATGTATTGTCCTTTAGAGTGCATCCCAGAGATGCACTCACAAGCATGGATAGCAGAGACAAAACTCAGTGTTTGCAATTTTCCTGCACAGGATGGCATTATTTTTCACAGCAATTACCTTTCCTAATATTTAAAGGACAAAGGCTAAAATGAAAGAACTGTAGTATACTGGAATGCAGCTTCTGTTGGTTAGGTGAATTAATCCTGATGCCGCCTATTTTTTTTTTTTTTTCAAATTTTGACATTTTAAAAAAATTGTTGTAGATATTTACTAATACATTAGAAGAAGCTATGTGAGATACAATATCTTTAGTGTTTAAAACCTTTGGAAAAATTAATGTATTAGGAATGCATATGTGCTGTAAAATAGTAACTCTGCACCTTTTGTTTTTTAGGAGCTACAAGAACTTCTGAAAGAATTTGTGACAATGTGCAGTCTTAAGTGCTGCAGTCTCAGAGCCCTTTTTCTATTGCTGCTCTATAGGTAAGAAGTATTTGTTAAAAATATTATTTCTTCACTATATTATTATATCAGTTGGTTTATAATCAACGTACTTATAATTGGAGACATATCTGATGAGGTAACAAAGGAAAATCTTCTTGGCATTTGAATCTTGCCCCTTACAAAAATTAAAGAACTTGGGTATTAACAGAAATGCAGGACTGAGCTTCATGAATCTCAGCTGCCTTCATTAACAGTTTTTTTTAATTGGAAAGATTGATGAGGGAGGAAAAGAATGGAATTTATGAAGCATATGAACTCTCAAATAAAGGATTACTAGGTACAAAGTGAGTATTATATCAGATGCTTAACAAATTCAGATGGGCACACGGTCCTTGCCTGGAGCACAGTGCTTTGCCCTAGGACACAAGCACACAGTCCACCTAGATTTACTGCAAGCTTGAGATAGTAAAATCATCATTCTGTGCTAAAAGGAGAGTAAAAAAGAATTACCTGTTTTAAACACTGTTTTCTTATTCTCTGTTATGAAATAATTAAGTCTTTAGGAAATCTGAGTTGCATTATGCTGGAAAGTGAAAATGATCCCCTCTGGCTACACATAGTCCTTCTAACAGTACAGATGCCGTGACAAAAAATATAGAAATGGAGCACTTAAAATATGTTCCTTTGATAAAAATGGGCAAAAATATTCTTTAAGTAATTCCAATAAGAAAATGTAAGCATGGACATGTTAAACATTCTCATCACTACTTTCATCTGAAGTATTTAAAGTCTGTGAGCCAATTCTTTATCTAGAATTGCCTAATCTACTTTATCTCACAATAGATTCCTCAGGGTAAGATTCTGTCTGAGCTTTAACTCAGGTGGGTGTGCAAATACTCATCTAGATAAAGCTTTCTCTTAGTAGTGAGAACAGGTGGAGCAGTCTCCTGAAAAAAAGTTTAAAGCATCCACCTCCCCCATCTTCTCCAGTCCTATAGAGAGGTCCAGAACATGCACTTGTTCTAATTCACCTTCTTTCCTCATCAGCTGTGACTTGCCACGCTGTAATGAGTGGATGATTCGTGGCTTAGCCATAATAAAACACTGCTAAAAGACCAACAATTTCAGAAGCACCTAAATAACAAGGAGGCAAAATTCCCCCAGGAGCTCAGCCTGTGGTACATATTTCATTAATATCAGACAGACTTTGTGAATCCTCTTACAGCTTCATCTGGCTGTGAGTGTCCAGAAGCACAGGCAGTTCATTCCTGAGTGTCACCCGTGGGGTAAAGTGCACACACAGCTCCTGTGGGAGTGCCTGGGTACGAGTGCACAGCATTGAGCTGTTGTACCCAAATCCAGACACAGGCTGAGAAGCAGCTCTTGCCCTCAGTTATCTCACAAACAAGATGATGCTTGGGTACAAAAATGCATTTTTCCAGTGCACAAATCAGAAGGGGTTTGTGAAAGTGCTGTTTAAAACAAAAACTATCCTGCTTGAAACAGAAATATTTCTAAACAAAACCCAAGTGCTGAGGTGCACCCAAAGCAAGTGCCGTGATTTTTTGCCAAATGGTCCCTTAGATATTCCACTTGGAAAAGCTCTGCCTAACATGTGAAGAGAGTTTCTTTTACTGAATAATTTACAGTCAGTAATGGTATGGAGTTGTTTTTTCCCTTTCTATCTCTCCCTGCCTGAATGACACTTCTTCACTTCACTTAACATTAAATTACATTACAATCACAACATGGCCCTGTTTTTAGTATTAAAATCTATATCTGGGTAGTTGTCTAAATGATTTATTTCCCAGAATTTTTTTTAAAGTAGTTATGAAAAATATTGAGGCAAATTTATCATTATCAGGAATCAGCTTAAATAAATGCATGCTATTTGGTCTGAAGAAGGATTCCCATTTGTTTCAGATATGGTCTTTTTAACATAAAGAATGCTAGCCTAGATTTATGGAATCAGAAACAGAATTCTATAAAATATTTCTTTTTTTTTTGCCTGAGCTCAAGAGCATTTATGGTATTTCACTGTTTGTTCTTGTGCTTGGTAACATGATGCTAATTTCAACCTTACCATTTAACAAAAAAAATGGTGACAGTACTGTCCTTTTCAAAGCAGAGAATTAATTAGTGATGTAGATTTTGCTACAGTTTATCTGAAAGATCATATAAACCCCCATATCACTGAGCAAAGATATGAAACCAGAAATAACTTTATTTGCATCTGTAAGCCCTTCGCCTGTCACTGAATTGCCGGAAAAAAAAAGTTTTTTTTATTCTTGTTTTCCTGGGGGGAGTGTTTCAAAAGCTTGTTCAAACTGTATCTGGCATTTTGTTTATCTTCTTGCAGTTCTAAGGTGTTTCTGCCTCTTTCATGCTTTCATGATACATATTTTCTGACAAAAAATAGCCAGAAAAAATATTCTCATACATGTGTCTAGACTGTACTTATGCCTAAATAAATGATATATACTGGTGTTTAGGGCAAATGTTCCTTTTTTCCCTTCCAATTACCCCATTCTGTTAAGACACTCACTTGAAAGTACCTTAAATAACAAACAGTTGTTGCACCTTTCAAATTTAGCCAAACCCATAAAAATCTGAGTTTTTGAGCGTAAGAAAGACTTAAGAAAATAAATAATTATAATTCAGCTTTTATAAAAGCAACCAGAAGGCATTGAACCTGATGAGTTAAAGCATTTATTATGCATTGACAGCCCAGAATAGATAGATATTCTCAGCTGAAAAATAATTATATACTCAGGGTTTTTTTTTTCTGTAAAAGCCTGTTCACGCCTCAGTTGCTGGAACACCTGTTGCAAGGCAATTCCGTACTTAAATGCATGCCAAGGTATTTTACATGCATTAAGAAAATGGAGGAACTTAAACAGCTTCCCTTAACCATGAAACATAAATATAACAACACAAATATTGGTTAAAAGAGAAGCTTAGATGCATTATTGAGAAGATGCAGATGTAGAAGTGGAGCGAGTCTCAGATTTTCCCTTTGTGAATGTGTGCAGTTGTGAGCTCGCTGTGGCTGAGCTGGGAATGGAGCACGTGAATGAAAGAGCACTTTGAAGGTAGCAGGGAATCATCCCTTAAAACACAGAAACCCCAAACTGCTTAGGGCAGAGAGCCTCTGTAGTTCCTTGTCTTTCAGCACTGACAGTCAGTCTGCCTCTGAGTGTCCCCCGGGGTCAGCAGGCTGCTAACAGCACACACATTTAGGAGGCCTCAGGTTCCTTTCACTTGCTGGCTTGCTGTGCTAGGACTTCTCTAAGGTTTAGTGGTCAAGCAGCACACAGGGGACCATTATGCCTCATTAATTCACAGCCTCAATTACAGCACAACAGCTTTCCCAGGCTTACTTAACCATAAATCTCAAAAGACCAGTGATACAAGGCTACACATCCTGTGTTAATGAGGAAAATTATGAATTACCACAGGTCATTTAAGGGAAGGACTTCCATAAAAATTTTGTAGATATATTTTGGAAAATAGAGTTAATGATAATGAACCAGACCACTCTGCAATTGTATATTGACTGGCAGAATAATATACCCTAACAGTAGGAAAGAAACAAGTTTTCCTTTAACATTTCACAACGTGTAAAACTTATTCAAGAACAATCCAGTAAAACTGTGAAATTAAGCTCATGCAGCTCACTGAACACTTAGCTAAATTGTAAATTACAAAAGGAGAGCTATCTATTCCAAGCACAGTATTTAAGAAATTAATTACATTCAAATGCATTTCCAATTTTAACATTTCTATGCAACATAAAACTAACCTTCTTATTTATAGTCACATCTCAACTCAACTCTGTTTCTTTAGGAAAAAACTTACAGGAGAAACTTCCCTTATTTCAGTTCTGGCATTACTCAAGGGTATACTTAAGTAACAACATAATTCTTTGGCAATATAGAAATAAAAAAGGGGAAAAATAAAGGAAAGAAATTAGATCATTCAAATAGCTAACATATTTGTGTTATAAGGCAGCTAATGAAAAACAGTTACTTCTGTGGCAATAGGGTCTGGTGAATAAAAAATTATACAGCAATAGCAGCTTTTCAAGCCAGTGGATACCACATTTAAAACCACAGTGTGATTTGGCCACGTGCATTCAGTGAGATCATCTTAGCATTTAAGCTTTTCCAGGTTAAGATACTGGATTATTCCTGGTGTCTCGGTGTCCTGACAAAAGAACTCAATCTTTCTCAGAAACAGCAAAATTAAAATGAAAATATCAAGCTTTGGAAAACTCCAGGAGACCCAGAAATATAATGCAGAAGAGAAAGCAGAGGTTTCAGGAGTAGCTCCAGAAAGAACTGAACTAAGAAATTCAGTGAGGATTTAGCACTATGAGGGAAGACCACAAAACACTGGCAGCCCCTTACCTAATGGTTTAAGCTTAGATTCTTCTCCCTAGGAGCAAATCACGACAGCTCTTGCACCTCCTGTAGGAGAGCTGATCATTTTTTGGGGCCAGCAAATCCCAGAGCAAGGATCAAAATCTACAGACCCTTCTCCTGGTGTTTATATAGGTGTCTGTTCTCCATCAGCAGAGACAATGCCTCTGCCAGCTGGGCTCACCAAGGCAATTAATTATTTGCTTCTCACCTTTATAATTCATACCCCACCTTTCTCAAATCATTGGGACAAGTAGTTGTGACTGTCGGTGCTGTAATTTCTGAAGAGCACACCCTGCTCGGGGTCTTGGGGTGCTCACCTTCGGGGTTAGGCAGAAAGGGTTTGTAATTATTTATATATCACTTCTATGGATTGTATTTGTAGCTGTTTCTGAACAGAGGAAGTACTTGAATTCTCATTATGCTTCACTGGTTTTGGTCAACAGGATTATTTCTGTAGCCTGTTTAAAAATTGTGTTGTGAAAGCAGGATTTTAAGAGTGTTTTTATGCACTAGTCTCTGAGGTTGATTTCTGTCTCTGAGACCTAAATATAATGTATTTCATTATGTAAAAAGAAGCTTTATTTTAAATGATGAAATAAACAACCAGCATCCCTTCCACATTCCTAGCTTATAACCATAATGCCCTGTTTACAGATAAAGTATTAAAGAAGATTGTTTCTCAGATGGAATGTTAAGAAATAGTAGACTTTAAGGTATAAAAAGAAATAGACTTAGACTTTAAGGTATGAAAAGAAATAATAAACTTTAAGGTATAAAAGAGTTTTTTTCCCAATAAGAGACAAATACAGATTATGACATCTGATATTTTTTTGAATATTTTTTATTATGTCCTTTTAAAACATCCTCATTTTCAATTCCTTTTAGGTCAATGGAAATTCCTGAAGCTGAAGGAAAAAGTGAAATTCTACCTCCAACAATACAAAAAATAATAAAAGGGTACAACAAGTATCTACGTCCATTTTTTGATAGTAAGTAGAATAGCTCTTTCGATAAGACTGAGTCATAACATAATGTGGTGCCTAAAATTCTGTAGTGAGAGCAAATGGCTTTTTCTGTACTTTTTTCCTCTGATATCTGACAGCCACTGATCTGATTATATATGTTCTGTGATATAATAAGATAGAGTTTAATAGCTTTTGTGGCCCAAGGTGAAACATGTATTTTCCAAGTATTTGCAAGCTAAACTTCCAGACTGTTAGAAACTTGACTATTATTGTATGTCTGTCTTCATGAAATAAGCTCTAACATCTTACCTGTTTAAAAGTGTAATTGCCTCTAATTTCCTAAATAATAACTATAAAAAGCTTTGATTAAAGATTTGAAAGCTTTATATATCAAGCTGTTCATAACAGCACAGGCAAGTCTTGTTACTATGCAAAGTACTATGTGCCTCAGCTATAAGATTGCAAGAGAATGATTTAATAAATGATACTTGCCTCAGGTCTTAAAGCTCACTGAACAGATTTACTGAAAATTGTGGGGGGGAAATGAATTGAAAAGAGAAAATGAATCAAAAATATCAGTTCCCTGCATCAGAAACCAATGGTCGCTAGATTGGAAGAGCCATATTGTCTGCTGCATCAAGGCTGATTTTACTGCCCTGCAGTGCAGTCAGACACCTGAAATCTCAATGAAAAACCTCCCTGTTTGAGTCAGGCTATTGGATGTATAGAGGTACTGAGGAGTTTGAAGTGGCATGAAGAGCTTGTCCTGGAGGAAGTGCAGGACCTTGAAGAAGCAAATAGTCTGAATATTGAAAAGAAGCTCAGCACCTTGTGTCTGTCAAGAAATAAACTTGTAGTGTGAATGCTAGGCAATAACATCTAGCTTAAGCTAGATGTTTGCAAATGTTAGAGATATGAGTGCAAATGAAATATTTTATATCCCTTTATATCCTATTTCAAAAATTATTAACTAATGAGTTTCTAAGACCATAGTGTTGCCTCTTGCCATCCAAATACCTGGTTCAGTATGGATGCTCCACATCACGTGCTCTTTCTGAATCCATATATAATAATTTTAAGATACACCTGTATTTTAGGTTGAAGAAAAAGGGAAAAACTATTTCATCAGTTTGTTTTTATTGTAATTATCTTAGCTGATGATAAAAATTCTATAAAATATTTAATGCTCTAAGGAGGCTGACAGCAAAATAAAATTAACTTTAATAAATAAACTAACCCTTCCTCATTGGAGATGATGCATAATGTAAAATAACTGTGTTCAGTGGCCATTAATATATTTTATTCATTACCTCATGTTAGTACTAGAGATATGT
Organism: Passer domesticus; assembly: GCF_036417665.1. Taxonomy (NCBI): domain Eukaryota; kingdom Metazoa; phylum Chordata; class Aves; order Passeriformes; family Passeridae; genus Passer; species Passer domesticus. The sequence goes on along the minus strand of NC_087481.1, from coordinate 44,348,113 downwards.
TGGCACTGCCATGATGAGTGTGCTTAGGTAGACAACAGAGTCTCATTTCAAAATCCTGTAATAGCAATTAAGACGTACTGTAAAGCATATTTGAGTTACAAATCTGCCTTTTCTCCATCTTTTTATCCTCAGCTGTTGTATTGCAGCATGGCTATAGTTATTTTTTTGTCTGGGTGTTTTGTTCAGAGGGATGCTGAGGGCTCTCTGGGTGCCTAGAAGTCCCAGAGGAGCTCAGGCACAGATTGAGTCTGTCACACACAGAGCCAGTCTCACACCTCCAGACAGTGCCAGCATCCCTGCATATGCTCACTACAGCTCAGGCATGCACACTCTGCCTCAGAAACCTTTGATGGAGCTTTATTAGCTCGAGTGCTGAAGGAATGAGGTGACACTCTGAAAAAAATATATTTTATTAATGCCACTTCTAAATGCAGCGTTGGTGGTTTCGTGAGAAATTACTTTCTTTGTAGGAATAATTTGAGTTAGGATGACTCAGGCAATGCTTCTCCTGGTTTTTGAACCTGTAGCTTTTTGTGAGATCATTGGGGGTCACTTTCCCTGTTATAGAGGAAGATGTGCTTGGGCTGGGGAGTGGTGTCAGCCTAGTCCTGACCCCTCTCTGTTACTGGCAGGGTGGGCTACACTTTGCATGAGGGTGAGGCCAAGGAGAAGCTATTGCTCTTCTTGGAAGCAGAGCTAGCAAACTACCCAAATCCTCAGCTTAACAAACCTGTGGAATTGATTTATCTCTGTGACTTCAGCTATGCTGGCTTTGTTCCATGTGTTATTTTCCTGGTTTATATGGTGGTTTTTTGTCTACAGCTGGTGTACCTTGTGTCTGTTCTTGGTAACTGGCTTTACTCAAGTGGCACTGAGCTCCTTAATATTTAACAAAAGGGGTTTTAGTCCTGAAAGGAAAGTTAGGTATAAACATAAAATGACAGTTTCTTTCTCCTACAGCTAGAAAAACCAGAAATATTTACTAGTTAAGTAAAATTTATGGCAGCTCATAAAATTTTTAGTTTAATAAGCCTCCCATTTGCTTATTAATTTGTGTTTGGTCTTTGTGCTGGAACTAGCAGATGACTGGAAATGTCCCAACCACATACCCCAAATCGAGTAGTGTCATTAACCAGGGGAATATGAACATCTTTTTCATTTGAGTCCAATGACTGCATAACAACAAAAAAAAACTATCTTCTCCTCTTCTGGAGGACTGAATCTCCTGCTTTTCTAGATTTTAATTCTGGATTTATCTCACTTTCCTTTGGTCATCTCCTCCTGCACACTCACCCCTCCAGACCCGGGCTGCACAAACATTGCCATTTTTGTGTAACACTGACTGTCCTTCCCATCTCTAAGCATCTAAATTGGGTGCCCAGAGTTGGATTAGTTGAAGCCAGCCTTAGTGTTTCAGAGGCCTATAGACAAGTAAACCTTGCTGAGTGTTCCATGTTTGTCCACGGTGGGTGGCACCTACAGGTTGCCACATTGTGAGGGAACTTCAGATGCTGCTAGCACAGAGGAATCTCAGCTGGACTGGTTACTTAGCCCTGTCCTCGTCTGAATTTTGCTATTAAGAATGTTCTCTTTGAACTGGTTCATCAAGCAAGTCTTCATAAATTAAGCAGATAGGTGCAATAAAGAATGAAAAAACCCCAAACCCCTGATCTGGAATGATTTTAGCCATTCCTTGGACTGGAATATGAAATGCTCCTATACTAATGTTAGTAGATATTACTCCTCAATATAGTTATATCTATCCTACCCTTACAGATATATATGGAACACTTCTATAGAAAAGCTGGCATAAGGGATTTAAAAATCAACAGTTATTTCCCTTAAATGTGCTACATTACCCTGACACTTTATCTCAGCAATACAAGTTGAATTCCACCTCGAGTTTTCTGCTGGAACCATGTAGATCAATTTTATAACTTTATGTGCTGTGCTAAACTCTCTGAATTAATGAGCAATTCCTGCAGACTTCAGTGAGCCTTGGATTACGTTCATAGGGTTGTCAAGGGATGCATAAAATCTTGTAAATAATTTTATACAAATAGATTTTGTTCTGTGATTGAATGTGATAATTTGAGTGTTCTAATTAAAAAGAGAGATACTAGGAAAAGGTCACAGCTAAGTATATTTGAATATGGAAGCTGCTTTCAAGTGGTACAGAAAAGTGTCATGCTTAAATCCGATATTCTAAATAATATTTAAAATATTATTTTCCTTCACTTCATAATGAGTAATACATTTCATAGGCATAAGGTTTAAATTAAAGCAAATAAAATTTTGGGTCCAACCTTCTGTGTAAGACCTGTCATCATGGGTTTTTTCCCCTCAAATGTTATTTATATTAAGTTCTATACATTTAATTAGATGAAAGCATTTTAGTCTTCAGAAGTGTACAAAAGAGACATCAGAATGTTAGCTGTGTCTAACACCCTTTGGTTTAGTGAGGCAAACTTGCAGGGTACAAAAGACAGAAATACCAAATAAACATCATCTAAAGACTATTTTAAGTCCCAGCTAGCCAATATGTAATTCTTTAGAGAAAAGCAAAAAGCCCAGAATATGTAAACTTCAGCATACACATGGCAATGGAGATTTTCCTTCTTTTCCCAGGAGACACACTAAGAACATCTGATTACCACCAAAGCCAGGTTCCTGCATGCAGGACAGTTTGGGTTTTGGTTTTTGACAGGGTTCTTCCCTACCTCTCCAACCCCTTCAAAGGGTTAGCTCCAGAGACCCTAAATTATAAGTGGTTTATATATATTTATATAAACTGTTTATATAAATTATGTTCAGATAGTAAAAAGATCAATTTATTTGAAGTTTCCTGTTGTGTCCAGCATCCATAAACTGGGATCTTACTTTGCTTTGCCAAACAATGTGCACAACTAACTACAGCATGCATTTTCTGACATTGGACAAGTCACCTTTCTGACTTCTCTTTGAGGAGCTGAGTAAACAATGCTCCTTGATTTTTATGTTACAAGATTTGATATTAAAGTTCCAGATTTTTTGTCTTTTGTAATATTTCTCTTTCTCTCAACCAAACTGTGTCTGCTGTTTGCACATTTTATTTAAATGTGGAAAACGAATCCCGTCACAGTCATAACAGTCTTGCCAATACAGAATAGATTGCAAGATAACTTAATTCTGTGCATTACTCCCCATTGTAATAATGATGCTGCCAAAGCATAAGATGGAAAGAGCATGTTAAAATGATTATCTGTGACAGACTCTAAATCCTTCTCAAAGGCACTGCTCGCCAAGATGGTTTCCTATCCTGTGTGTGCTGCCTGTCTTATTTGTCCTCACATTAATTGCTTGCATTTGGCGGTATGGAAACATGGACAAATTATTTAACCAGCTCCTGTTAACATGGTCCCCACCAGTTTTTGTCTTGTCCACAAACTGTACCAGCAAAGAAACATCAATGTCTAAAAATTATTGATGTAAACAAATAGGATTGAAACTGATCTGTGCTAGAAATGGGTCTGTCTTCTGATGCCTTCAAATCAAGAATTACAGTTGAGATCTGTCAGAAGGCCTGTCTTAACCTGTCTACTTTCTTCATGTAACTATTTCTCAAGAAAGATGTCTTGTGGCGGGAAGTTAAATGCACTGAAAAAAATCTGAGCTTTATGTAAGAATTCTGTAATGCTCCAAAGCAAGGCTGACAATCAGAGGGACAAAATGAGTTTTTTAGGAAGCTATAATGAATGATTCTAGTGATAATTTTCCTTCTAATTTTTTGTTTATTTGCAGTATTTTATCCAGTATTGCTGAAAAGATAAGGCATTCTTAAAAAAAGCCTTTTGAGACCTTTTTGAATGTCAGAATTGTTTTGAGTTTTCTTAAACTAAGTGAAAAAGGGCTCATGCTAATGGCTCGGCACTGGAAATTACTGATAGTGCTGATCCATTGCAGTATCCATGACACAGTGGTGGTTTATTTTGCTGCTACAGACTGGGATCATTGCAGTGAGTGATCCAAACTTAATTTTTAGGTATGCTATCTGCCACTCTTCTGGCTGCTTTCCCATTTGGGATCACTATGAATATCTGTAAAGGGCATAGGGGAAGAGTTTACATAAATTGCAGTGAAATTGAAACGTTTGTTTCTTGGGCTGCACAGCCAGTGCTGTAACAAGGCACTCCCTTTGGCCATGCTCTGCCATGCTTTGAAGATTCCCTTCAATAATGCAGGAGAGAGTGACTTCAGTTTTCTTCTGAAGATCAGTAGATTTCTTCTGATGTTGTCATTATGCATAGAACTTCTGCCAAACATATGGAAATGTAGGAACTGACTGCCTCGTCTGGTTTGCTGCCCAGTTTTTGACACTGTCAACAAGAGACCTTTCAGAGGAAGTTCAGAGGAAACCCTGGTGAATAATTATGAGCAGACTCATTCTGTTATTAGTACTTTACAATTTATGGTGCCTTACTAAGTAAACATTTATCCTCACATGCAAAAAAGAAATTGGCATTTGACTATTAACGATGTTCTGATTTAATTAACTGCTGGAGCAGAGCTGATCTTGGCATCTTGTATTGTGTTGATAAAGATTCTTTCCATAATTTGTTTTCCTGCACAGCTCCTCCCATACGGAGCATTGCTGTACCTGGGGTGATGAAGTTTTCTGCTGAGTTGTTGTGGGTGCTGGGCTGGGCAGGCTGGCTGCATGTGGGCAGTGAGAGCTGTTGGCTGGAGCAAGTGGAGCAGGATGGTTTTGTCCTGACTGTGCTGCCACTCCTTGGCACTTGAACCCAAGGCAGGTTTGTGTTCAGTCAGTTTGGGCTTGAAGTACATCTCAACCTGAGCTAGATGTCTTGTGGTGCTTGGGAGTCACCCAACACTGCTGTGCTGTTGTGTTACTCAGTAAGTCTTTGAAAAATACTTCAGCAGGAAATAAAAAAAGGATCTACAAAGTTTTGTTTGTCTGATTCCTGAGAAATTACCCCCTGCTTAATTTCAGTAATCTTGCTGGAAAGTCAGCTTTCCTGCTCATATGTGTAACAACCTAACACTGATGATACTGAAATGCTGCTAATGGACATTTTCCCTAATCTGTATCACTTTACTGGATAAGGATCAGATGTTGTTCCTACTAATAAATCATGATATAATAGAAAGAGTCTGATTATTTCCAGCCATGATTCCTGCATAGTCATCTGAACACTGCACTGTCCTGTCCTTGGGGTGATCCATCATTAAGCATGAGCCTTGCTGAATGGGGTTCTCCCCAAATGATCATGAGATAGTTGGCAATAATATGCTCTGTTACACTCATACATGGCAATCTCTAGGAAGATGTAGAAAACCCCAGAACATGGGTTATAAATCACATTACTTTAAAATTCAATGGTTTTCGAGGGTCTGACATATCTTTTGATGCTGGCAGTATTGTACCTGCACTTATGACATAGTACAATGGTAAGTATAAGTATTAATTGTTGTACCCCATGTAGCTGGGATGAGTTTCTTAGGGGTTGAGCTTTTAATCCTGGAGATAGAAAAAATAAATTTATTCATGGAGTATCAAAACATGAAAAGAGTGGGAAGAAACAGAAGAACAAGCTGTCAATGATCTGAGAGTTATTCAGTCAATTTTGTTTCAACATTAACCTCCAAAGTCTTCTTTCAATATATGAACAATAGTTTCTAAACCCAATCTATAATTTAATAGTATATAACAAGCATGCATATTAGCAGCAGGGCATGCTGCAAACCTGCAGTCCTGTTTTAAGCTGGAGCTGTATCTTTAAACTTTTAACTGAGTCCAGAACAAAGGACTTAAAGATTTTTTTAGGAGTGACAAATGTGTAATGATTTTAACACATGCATTAAAATGAAAGTATTTTGTAAAAAAATACTAATAAGCTTTCACATCTCAGAATGATACATTTTTTTCTTTAATGTTATTCAGGAGGGTGGAGTTGGACTCCATGTTCCTCTGGATGCTATTTGGGGCCATATAGGAGATTTCCACAAAATGTATTGCAAGGAGCCAAGAAGGGCTTTCAGCCATGTGAGATAGGGGCACTAGCAGCTGCAAAGGTTTTACCTGAAGTATTTCTGCATTTCTTAGTGCTATGTTCTCTTCTCAATTGCTTGGAAAGATGCACTGATTTAATATTAATTTCTTTGTAGAAGCACTCTTTTAATTATTCTGCACATATTCAACCAGGAATAATGTTGTGTTTTCATCAAAGTTCTGCACAAATTCTGCATTTTAAAATGCACAACTGGTAATCTTCCTTCCAACAGTGTGAAATGCACATTGAGGAAATGGGAATCGGAGCATACTGACATTACAATAACAACTACTTAGGTATGGTGTTTAACTACATTGAATAGGCCTTCAGCTTATGACAAGTTTTCCTTTATAAATGCAAATATTTAAATCACAAGTTTCTTGCTAGTGGTCAAAGGCAAGATATTAAATTACAATGATACAATATATACCATAAATTCTTAAATGGAAGTCACTCAGCTGTGCCATCTGGATATTAACCATGTGACATTGCCAGGTGAAACTTCTTACTTCACCCACATCTGATGGACCAGATGTTGCAACTGGAAGAATTCTTTGCACTGCTCTGCACCTCAGAGCAGAAGAGTCTGATGTACCATGGGGATTGTGCCTTCCACACCTTATTGTGTAACATTTTTCCCAGCACCTTTTTTTCAGGGGAAAAAAATAATATAAACCAGGAAGTATTTAAGAAATAAATCCTGTTTCTGAAAACTAAAATAGTTTTAGCTCAGAAGTATGACATTTTGGTTAAGAATGTGAAAATTCTTGCATAATCTGTGTTTCAGGAATATTTAAGATACCTTCTAAACATTTAGAAAAAAAAAGGAAAGATTTTGTAGACAGTTCTCATGAACACTGAATATTAAAGAAGTACGAGCTACATTCTGACTTTCTCTTTTTTTTTTTGCAGATGGTCCTGTGTCAGTTGGAATGAGTATGGATATTGCAAGCATTGATACAATATCAGAAATAAATATGGTATAGTAGTTTTTGCAGTCTTTTCTTTGCTTGTCGATAAGCTGATGTCTTGTGCTTACAGCTGCTGGCAGTACAACTTTGGGCTTGTCTCCTTGTGAAGTCACTACGGGTTAGGAGATGGAATTCTCTTTTTCATGATACACTTATTGTGTTTATAACACTATAATAAGCATAGAAATGCAGCTGTGAATCCCACCTCTCACAGATACAAACAGAAATCTGCTACTGAGTATTAATCTTAATGAGAAGCATGTGGATCAGTTCTCATTTTTCAGCTGAAATGTCTAAATCTTTATGCATTTCAGAAAAATAAAGATGTATTCATGTGCCTTTGAAGCCACTCTCCCTGTGATTAGATACAGCTGAACTCAGGCTGTTTTTCTCTTCTGTTGTTGCTGTCACACATTAATTTATTCCAGCTGTGTTTCATTTAATTTGTATCATTTGTTCTTGAACAAACTATGCAATGGAATGTACTTTTCTACTTAAAGATCCTCCATTGGTACACAGAAATAAAAAGAAAAAATAATTAATCAGATATTAGATTGAGTGTATTAGTAATTAGTAATTATTAGTTACTATTTAGAAAGGGGAAATAAGGTCAGAACTTCAGATGAATTTATAATTTTCATAATGCATAATAAAATCAAAAGTTGGTTTAAAGGTGTAAGAAATAATATTATCTTAATGTAGGGCTGCAAGGCATCTAAATTGAATTGGAATTGGATTGAGTGCTGTGTTCAAGGTCTTGATAAATTGGGTACCACTGTTTCCTTTGTGATGCTAAAAGGAGAAACTGTGCTAAAAGATTCCTTTCCTGTCTATATGAATTCATTCAACTTTTTGCCATGTGCTCTTAAAAAATTCTTTATTTATTAACTTATGTGAATAAAGTGAGATTTGGAACCACTTACATAAATCATTCTAAAACTTCAAGGTTTACAGAGCCAGATTATCTGCTTAAAAAGCTCTGATGACTTCAGCTGATTCATAGCCCCAACTAAGGCCAGCAGCTTTTACTGTAAATGAACATTAGAACAAAATCTACCAACCTCACATGGAGTGCCAGAAAATTTGGCAGAATTCAGTACAGCTGCTCTTGGAGTGCCAGGGACATGGAGAATCACAGTTTGTGCCCAGCAGCTGTTTCCATATACTTCTGTAAAAGTGAATACAACACAGGCTCCCTTTGTATGATAATTTTGATTTTCTCTTTGAGGACTACACAGCTACCATATTTCTCAGGCAGCGATGGACTGATGAGAGGCTTTGTTTTGATGGTAATAAGAGTTTGAGCTTAGATGGTCGACTCGTGGAAATGCTTTGGGTGCCAGATACCTTCATAGTGGATTCAAAAAAGTCTTTTCTTCATGATGTCACTGTTGAGAATCGTCTCATAAGGATATACCCTAATGGAACAGTGTTGTATGCTATAAGGTATGTAAATACCACATATAAGCCTTTATGATTGTGTCTACTTATGTTTCAAACTTCCCAGGCTCTGCTTAGGAAAATGAGTCTGTTTGTAAAAGTGGTGTCTTGTAGTTTTATGAATACATAATATTCTTGATCAATATGGATAAATTATTAAATTTAGTAATAGATCTTCCCTAAATAGACCCTTTTGCTTCATGCAGACTGAACACAGGAATTGCATGTTGCCATTCCAGTTTGCAGTGAAGCCATCACAGGGGCAAACAAGCTGTGATGATGGATTTGCATGATTTGTTGTGAATTACCCTTTGTGAAAGGTTTTGATAAATATAACCAAATCTTAAAATATATTGCAAATAACAAAGGAAAATGCTCCCTTCTCACTTACAGTGCACAAATGGTGGCCTTTTTAGACCATCAATGAACTCAGCTGTTCTGCTGTGGTTTCTGTTTGGGATTGTATTACTCTGATACCAGTAAATAATAGATTTTTTTTTTCCTCACAATAGATATTAGGCTGAAAATATTATTTCCAAAAGGATACATGGCATTTTTTTATTTTTACTGCTGAACATTTTTGTCCCATTAATACTTACAAAACTTTTTTTTTCCCCCTGAAGGATCACAACAACTGTTTCATGCAGCATGGATCTGACTAAATATCCAATGGATAAGCAGACATGTACTTTGCAACTGGAGAGCTGTAAGACACTTAATCCTTACTGTTTTATACAATTAGAAAAATATCTATTTCTGCTAGATATTATCAGAGTGGCTGGAATTTTCATAGAAGACATTATGTGGCCAGTCTCTGCTGAATTACAGTGGTGTCTGTGTGCAAAGATGTGTGCACATATTTGCACATGAGATCACTGAAAATAGCATGGCAATACTGAACTGCTGTAGTGCTAATTAATGATGGAGCAAAATCCTGGGAGATTCTCACAGGCTTGTTTTGGCAGTGCATCCTGCAGTTAATGTCTTGGTCTTCAGAGGGAGTTCTGTGAACAGGCATTTTCTAGCACAGATGAGATAATTTTTTTTCCTTTTCAGAGTGTATGTAATTTTTTTCCCCTTGAGATAAAATTCCTTTAGGAAAGAAAGAAATGAGAATAAGGCTTATTTGTAAGGCATGTAGTTCATATTTAATAATTTAACATTTTCAGATCTTGCTCTGACTTATTTAATTGTCTCTGTGTCAGTGCCCTGGTAAAAGATGTGATCAATTGATGAACAAGAGTAAATATATTTTTTTTCATTTTATCAATCAATATCCTCATATTTTATTTGAAATAGCTTCTCTAATACTTTGTAGGCATGGTTACTTTGCAAACACACAAACATGCACTTTTTAAATTAAATGTTTGCTATTATTAATATGACAAGACTCTAGAAAACAATTTTTGCATGGGATAACAGAGAAGAATAACCATTTCTGTAAGATGAAAATATATATTTAAAATACATGCTCAAAATCTTTTGGAAGGCTGTTCAGTACTTGTCAAGTTTTATTCTGTGTCTTTTCAGAAGTGTGTGTTGTTCATCTCTTGTTGTTAATGACCCATTAGATTGCCGCAAAGTTTAATTTTAGACAGAGACATAAAGGAAATGAACCCAAAACCTTCTTCACACAGGCATCCCTCTAGATCAAGCAGTTTTATGAGATCTGTTTAACAAACAGCTATTTGAATTGGAGTTGGGATTTGTCTTTATTTTTCTTTGGAAGAGCATACTATTAAATCAATGTATATAGATTTAAATCAACAGCACTGCCTAATGAGTCATTTAGTATTTCTCAAGTTCCAGAATGAAATATATGTCCCACAGGAATTTACAAGTTATTTGACAGGATTTAAAAAAAATAAAAAGGAGAATTCCCCATATAATTAAAACCAAGCTTTTTTCAGATTGATTCCATCTGCTTTTTCAACAGCACACAAGTGTCTCCTGTCCAAGGGGAAAACCCAGTCATGTCACAACAAATGTTCCCATTACATTGGTGTTTAGTTTTGAGGAAAACAGATAGAAACAATAAATACAAAAAGGAAAGAGTGTGCCTTGCGCTGTGGCCTTTTCTCATTAATGCACTGCAGTCTTTCCTTTTGGGTAGGCTGGAAATTGGGTTTGTTTCCCCAGGTGATAAGGTGTGCTAATTTATAGATGAATAATGTCATCATCCTCCTGGCATGCTGCTTGCCAAGACCATTACCTGGGTTTAAGAATTGTGAATTCAGACATACACACACATCTGTACAAATATTGATGCTTGTAAATAAAATGTAAAATCTGCAGCAAATATTTGAACTGAAACAAAGAGTTAGGATTTTAATAAGTGATTATTAATATAAGGACAAATATGTCATGATATTATGAAGTAATGGCTTTATACCATAAAGCATCCCCAGTGACCTTTCCAACATCCTTTTCTGTTGGTGCTAGTTAGTAACTTTAATTGACTTGATTGACTTGTACTTTCTACATAGCAAAACACATTTTTGCCAACATGTTATCGTCCCCCCCCCCCCCCCCCCCCCCCCCCCCCCTTATTGCAACATTTTGGAATATGTTAGAAAACAGAGACTTGGCACTCTGAGTCTCTTGATATGGGTGCTGTGAAATTTGGGAAAGTGGAGCGCTCCTGCCTTGGTTGGTGCTGCCAAGGTGGGGTTCCTGCTCTCTGCCATGTGGCAGGGAACACCACCGTTCATCCTTGCTGGGCTGAAGGGTTTGTCCTCACATTTCCCTCACACAGACCCCCAGTCCAAATACGTATTCATGTCTTGGGCCCATCTCTGAAATTTTATTTCTTTTTGAATTTGTCGTTTACCATTTATTCAGTGAAGAGCCATGTGAAGGCACTTGACTTGTGCTTGACAATCAGTGAAAATTAAAATTAGCAACAGAAAGGTAAAGAAACTAATTTGTATTAGGCATTATGAATGTTTAATCCCAAATTTACTATTCCTGTAGTTAACCCTATTGACATTAGCAGCTCATACTCTATCAACAATGTGCAAGAATGAGACATTCTGGGCTTGAGGAATTAGCTCGGATAAAAACTCAGTGTCACATAAAGAGAATAGAGATTACTTGTAAAAGCCAAATAACATGGGCTTAAGGATTTTGTCTCTATAAACTTTTGAAATGTTTTATAATTAGTAAAATGTTAATCTCTTGAATAAAGAACAACTTTGCACAGAGGGAGCACTGTACTATTTAACTTTAAAGACTATTGGGAAGGCTCTCTCCGTAAAAATTCTTCTTAAGAGTTTTGGAATTATTATACTCAAAGAATTTTCATAGGAAGGATCACCCAAACCTACTAATTGTCGCACTAATGAGAATATTTTGGAACAAAAGGAAAATAACCTCTGTTTCAAAACATGCTCGTTATCGTTCATGTGGACACCAAGAACTTCTCCTGTCTCACACAACTTGGAAGGCTGAATATCTTATAAAAACAAAAATGAATTTGCTGTGGTTCTTTGGATTTTATTTAAATGTCTGCAGTTCATTTATACTGAAAGGAAGTAAAACGAATCCGTGGCCGGAATCATGCATAAAAACTGGTTATATGAGGCTCCTTGCTTTGACTAAGGACAATGCAATCATTTGTTTATAGAAAATGTTACTTCTATTTTACATCTCACAAATCTGGGAAATTTCCCAGAATGTGGTTTTAGGGAATTGAAAACTTAGCTTGGATGCATATGCTTTTGGCTTAGTCATTTGACACAAAAGTGTTTTGGCTTTAATTGCTATAAATGTGATAATGTGAGCAGAGATTCCAGGCCATGATACCTTTTCATATAGCTGCTAGTGATAGTGAGAACAAAATCTGCATTTAAAGAATGAGCAGAGAAAAAATTTTCAGGTGAAATTGTCATTTAATAGATAACCAGCCCAGTGTTTTCCTACAATAAAATTTATTAACTCCTTTTTTTCCTGCTGAGATGGCTGGAGAAATCAGTTCTGTTTTGTCATTGCAAGAAAAAATCCCAATAACTTAAAAATATTAAAAGGCACCTTTTTTTTTGTTTGTTTTAATGCATCTCTTTTTTTCTGTGATTCTAGAGCTTTGTTCTTTTTGCAGCATATACCCTTGTGCAATGTATTGCATTATTGTCTCACTGTAATTTACTTACAGTTGACTGAAGTCTAAAAATAATCATCAGCTCATGTTTCTGTTCCCTAAGCTGAGCTATTAACTTGCACAATATAAATCTGTCAAATACAAAAATGATTGATCTAAGTAAGCTAAAGAAAAAAGATGTTCAAATGCTCCCTGTTAACATGTAAATTGCATTAACATAATCTTGAATTAATCATATACACTAGTCTGTAAAGTAGCCACCTTTTATATAATTGGGAAAAGCTACAGAGGTATTTTAGCTGTGATTGTGCTGCACATTGACAAGTGTGTGCAAAACACAGTTGCCTTCTGATAGATGATTCATCCAGCTCCTAATTACTGCTTGAAGGTTAAGAGGGAACCTCCTGGGGCCCCTGCAGCATGCCACGCTGTTGAGCCTGCAGAAACATCAGCTCTAAGCTGGTGTCCTTGGCAAGCATCTGAGCTCCTCAGCCAAAACCTTGTCCCCAGTGATGATTCAAGCTCAGGCTGGAGCGCAGCACCAGTGAGCAGCAGCTGTGCTGCTCTCCTCATCCCTTCATCTCTATGGGAATGAGGACCAACCCATTGCTGTACCGAGAAACAGCACAACACACGGCACATTTCATGTCCAGTCAAAATGCTGGCAAGTGCGGCAGTTCAGAAAAGCTCTAGTTTCTTAGATCCTAGTAGCTTTTGCCTTTAGAATACCAGGTGGTACTAATCTATTTTATTAGTTTGTCATTTATACTGAAATAGAAGACATAAAAAGACCACCTCCAAAAACACCAGCTTTTAACTTACAAGACTTTGCATGACATTGGAAATTTTGTTGTGAACAGCATTGCAATCTGCCAAAACCCATCATTGTTTATGTCTAAATGTACTTTCAGAAATAAGAAACAGCTGAACCATAAGTGTGCTCAACACAAATTAATTATTGTGCAAAATACACACAATTGTTGGCTTGTGTCTCTCTGCAGGGGGTTATAACATCAACGATGTCATGTTTTACTGGACCAGAGGAAATGATTCAGTTCGAGGTTTGGACACACTCCAGCTGGCACAGTACACAGTAGAAGACCACTTTACCTCCGTAACTGAAGCTGTGTACGAGACAGGTAAAAACACCCCTAAACCACTTTCTGGGTGCAGTTTGAACCATGGCTTTGGAAACAGAGCAGCATTAAGGACCTGAGCACACTGCTTTCTGTTAGGACGACAGTTTTCCTGTTCTAATAATTACATTCTTGAAGCCAGAAACATTTTTCAAGTTACAAGCAGAGACCAAGCTAATATAAAGACTGAGCATTTTCTTGGAGGCTACACATTATCTAAAGAATTATAAACAAGAATCTACTGCTCTTCCATGTGTCAGGGAGAGCTCTTGTGAAGGAAGAGGGCATTTAAATTGGAGACAGACCAGGGTACCCAGCTCAGATCAGCCATTCTGGCCTTACAAGGCAAATCAAAAGCCTCTATTCATCTGTGGAAATTCCTAGAATATGCTGCATGCTTTCACAGCTGCAGGAATTTGAGTTTCATGGCTGCTGCTTGTAGGAGTTGCTGTGTTTCTGTGGCAGCCTCTGCCCAGCCTGGTGGGCAGCAGGAAGGAGATTGCTCGACCTGAGGTTCCTGTGCCCAGGGACGGGTCAGGAGCATTTCCACAGACCTGCTCCTCTGCCGACCTTAGGAAACTGCTGTAGAAAGTTTCCTCTAACTGCAGGACGTAACCTCAGGGAACAGTGTGCTCTTGATTATTTTCCAGAGATTTTGAAAGGGATTTCAGAGAGTTCAAGACCTGCCAAACCTTTTTGTTCTTTGAGTTACTCTCAGGTCCTTCATTGCTGCTCTTCACTGTGTACCTGGTTTCTCCTCTGCTCAAGTCAGCGCACCCACACAAGGGGGTCATCTTTAAATCAAGACACACACATCCTTCAAAACTGCAGTTTCACCAGAGGACATGTTTCTAATTCTGAATCACAGAAATATAGTTTCTCTATTCCTTTATTGGGTATTTCTGCTTTAATAACACAGAGAAACTTGTGATCTAATTTCAGGTATTAATTCAGGCTAAAAAATTGAAGTTCTCTAAATGGATGTAAAAGTGTAAATTAAATACATACCAGCAGGCTCAAGGATCACAGAGTTTCTTGCTACTTATATAAGTGACATCTGCTTGCCTTCCTCTTTACAGCTTCTGGGTAAGCAGCATCAGGTTCAATCAAACAATAATCCTTTGCTGCTGTTCTGCCCAGAAGGGTATTCCCCATACAGGAAAGTGGAAGAGGAAACCTGCTTAATTCCTATCGCAGTCTATCACAGAATCAGGTTTAGAGACAAAAATGTTTGGTTGTGTTGGTTGGTTGTTCTTTGGTTTTGTTTGTTTTTTATCTAGATTGACTAAAACCAAATTCCAATTAGAGTTGAACAGGTATGATCAGATGAACTGTATTCTTCCAGTAAATGATGCTGTCTTCCTCCCTTTGTCTTGGCAGGAATCATTTGTTTGAAGTCAAAAGCCACTTTTTATTTTAATTACATGTTTTAAGACACACAAATTAATTCAATTAAAATTTCTCACACCTGCTTGTTCCAGTTCTCCTATTCAAGACAGCCATGTTATCAAGTGCTGTGCAGTGCTCTTAAAATTTAATCTCTGAATCCTCTTAATTTTCTACCGAGTCATTCTTAACTAGGTGCTATTCTCTACAGTTTTTTTGGGAAGCAGTTCCTACTGTAGGCCATATTAAAAGAAAAAAGCATGCAGATTATGGAGCTGTGTAATCAATTTTGAAATGAAAAATGATGTTTTGCATTTCCTCAGTGCCATTAATAGATATGAGAGTAGCTTATAAATAACAATAACATTATAAATAACAGCTGTTTATAACCACTACAATTCAAAGGGCTAAAGCTAAAGTTATGAGAGAAGAGCTGTGTGCAGCATTTCCTAACACAGCAAAAAAAGCAATCAGGGTTTGATACTCTGTGAACTTGAACAGGCAGTACAGCTGCTGTGCAAGTGAAATGCTGTACAGCAGTGCAAAACCCAAGTTCACGTACAGGCACTGACAGAGCCAAATTTAAAATGCAGTCAGCAAAATTCCTGCATAAGTAACTCCAGTAAATTTAAGAAAAGGACACAGAGGATTAATCTTGTTTGTAGAACAGCATGTATCACATAATAGTAATCACATTACTGTAATCACATAATAGTAAGTCACTTTGAATAATGTTAGCTAGATTTCTGGCTAGGGTTTGGTGTTGATTTTGTTTTGGTAGAGAACAATTTCATTTTGGACATGGGTAATTTAATTGTTAGAATTATTTCCTACATGTCTTTAACTATAGTCCTCATTCTTTGTACATTGATAAACTCTTGGACTCCCAAACCATATTATCTGCATCAGTGGGTCCTATGTTTTTATTTTAGCTGTCTAGCCAACACCACCTGCATTTTCAGAGTAATAAATACTAATCTAAAAAGCTTGCTTTTCTTACTGGAAAGACATAAAAGCAATGAAGAACTGTTACAGTGTAGCTTTTTTTTTGGTATAAATAATCAGAGAAATAAGGCTGAAATACATTTTAAAAATTCATTTAATCAATTCTTGTGTCACAAGGCAAGGTCATCTATATCTGCAGCCTACTTCCTGACAGATGTTTCTAGGAGTAAGTCAGACAAACCTCCAAAGTGTCTGCTTCACCACCTCCCTAGATGATTTTTTTCCTGGTGTTTATTACACGCATATTTTCCTCATGTCTAATCTTGATCTCCCTTGCTGCATTTCAGACCCATTATGTGGATATGGAAGACAAATGTCCTGCTTTTTTTCAGCAGCCTTTTCACTGTATCAAGACTGATATATCTTTTCTCAACAATTTTCCTCTTTTTAAATTCATATAAGCAATTTTCTAGATGTACTGTCTCTGCTATTGTTCACCCATTGAATTTTCATCTCTTTGCTGATATGCCGCACCCAAAAATGGGTTCCATTAGATATCCTCTAAGGATAGAAGGGTTTACTTAATATGTTCCATGAAATCTGTTCCTCTTTATGCATTCTAGGCCAATATTTGCCTTTCTTGCAGAAAATTATCATGCATTTTTGACCTTGTTCAGCTAGTGATTCCTCCTAGTTCTCTGACTCCTTTTTTTCCCTGTAACCACATGTTCCCTGAGCTTTGGGAACTGGTGATTCCCCTCTGAGTGCAGGACTTCATGCTTGTTGAATTCCCTTGTTTTACTTGCATTATAATAGTTAGTGAGATATTTTTGAACACCAGTCCTGTTCTCCAACTTGTTAACTCCACTCCTAACACACTCATGGTATGTCATCATGTAAGGGAATAGTTTTGGGCACAGGACAGACCCTCTGTGTTCCCACTTGATAAATGCTTCTATTTTCACAGCAAGCAATAGCTAATTAATCTCAATTTCCATTTTTAGTCGGAGAAAGAAGCAAAAACATAATTTAGAACTTCATGCTAATTGGCTGCTGATAGCTTTTTTTCCCAGCATCTTTCCTTAAGTCTTGCACCCACTGCTGAGCCTTCCTGTCAAGGCCTTGGCAGCAGCAGGGTGAAGAGGCTCAGCTTGCCCAGGTCGAGTCTAATGCTGAGTCTCCAGCCCAGAAGGCAGGGAGAGGCATGGCAGGCAGGCAGGGCTCTGGTGCACGTCCCCACTTGGAAAATGTCAAGTCAACAAACTGGCATATTCAAATGGTATTATTTTGGCAGAACAGAAGGAAAGAAGAGACAGAAGCATAAATTAAATCTCTGCTCCTTGATGCACAAAGACAAGATGTTTGCTCTGTTAAAAAGGCTGCAAAAGGAGCTGGCTGCTGTTCTTGTCTGCAGTCGCTGCCAGGGTTTTGATGTCTGTCTCAAATCCTTCTTGAGCCTCCTTGGGCTAGAGGCCTGTCAGCCCTTGTGTGGCTGTGCAGGGCTGAAGCTCTGTGCCACTGGCCACTGCCTGTAGTCAGCTTCTCAGGGGGATGTCACAGCCAAGCCAGGGAGGAGTTGGTCTCATTTATAATTATTGATCTGAAAAAAAAAGGTATACAAAATATAGAGATTATATAAAGTTTGTATAAGAGTGTGTGTTCATCAGTCACGGTCTCTTTCTAAATAGAAGCACTGCCTTGCTTTGTCCTACAGGCTCTTCTGCAATTTCCCAAGGTTCAGGAGATTATTTAGTTAATAATCAAGGTTTTCTAGGTTTCTCGGTACTTTTCCTTTTAAGGTATGGTGCACTGAATAACTTCCCCTCTTCCCTTTATAATTTCTTTTATTGTCTGTAATTGCACTCCAATTGTTACTTCTGAGAACATATTCTCTGCCATACAGGGCTCACAAAGAATCCCAGAGCTGTTCAGTAATAATCTTACCTGGTGAGTCTTCAGTCAGCCTCACCTAAGATTCAAACAATTACCTGTGGATATCTATCTTTATCATGTTATGTTCAATTTACTTCTCTGAGTTCACAGCATCCCTCTATGCAAACAAGCTTTTCCACTTGAGTTGATGTTTTCCATCATGAGTGTTTCTGAGATATTTCTTCAGTGTAGAACAGTTTAGAAAAAAACAATTTTGGAGGTTTAAAAAAAGTTACAGTAACATAAACCCATATGGAAATGCAATGAATGGAAAGAATACCAAGGATATTAGGAAGCATTCTTTTATTAACTCATCTGAATTTCTTTATAACATAGACATAAATAAACCTCAACACTTGGAAAACTTTCGGTGGCATAATTTTTTTTCTGTTTATTTTGTTGTTTTTTTGTTAGGTAAGCTAAGTGGCTAAATATACATACACATATACACTACATGAAAAGGTTTGTTTCATTCTTAGGAAATCTGAATTTCAAACTTATTTTTTGTAAAGCATTTTCATGAAGATGAAACTCTTGTTGAGAAGCCCAGCCTGAACTTTCATTTCCTTTAGTTCACCTCTGAAAAGCCATAGTAGTTTGTAAGATCTGCAGCATTTCTGACCAGTGAATGGTCCCAGCAGAGGTAACTAAGGAAGGAGTTTGTAAGATCCAGACTATGTAGTTTGTAAGATCTAGACTGTGAAGGACAGAAGATTGTTTTTTTCTCTGAGGGAAGGGCAAAGGAGCTGTAATAGCATATTAGCAATTTATATTGTCATCCTTGGCATCCTGCAGCAGTCAGAGAATTGCATTTCAGTCGCACAACTTATTTATCTTGTAAAAGTGGGGACATTCTGATTACTCACTGCCTGTGTTCATTGTAAACAAGCAATAACAAAATTGCATACTGAAAACTACGTTTTCAGTGTATAGTTATACCAGTAAAATCTATTTTAAACTCTCCTGTCCTCTGCCCTGAAAAGATGGGTGAGGAGGAAATGATGCATTGGTAGAACTACACTGACGTGCTTGTGTGAGTTGTACATCACACATTTTAGCAGACACCCAAGGGGCTATAATGAATAATTCATGAGAGAGAAAAGGATGCTCTTTGTGCCTGGCTGCACACCTCTGTGCAGGACACCAAAGTGCTTCTTACATAAAGAGTGATGTGGAGCAGTCTTTTACTGGAGTAGAGTTCAGCAGAAAGTCTAGGAAGTGGTTGTGGGGAAGGTGGTCTCATCCCAAAGCACTTAGAGTGGAAATTAGGAACTGCTGCCAGTATTTATAGAGAATCAATCCTTCCTTAGTTACCTCTGTTGGAACCATTCACTGGTCAGAAATGCTGCAGAAAAGATCAAAGATGCAGCATTCTGGCATCAACTGGGAACAGATGCCACAGAAAAATGGGATAATCAGAAAATGAACGACCTAGGGTGAAAAGGAATCTTGTTTAGGTTTATGTATTTCTCAAGCAGTGTAGCTATAGTCATTGTTGACAGAATCATCAGTGGCAAGTCTATACAAAGTGTCTGATAGTCAGAACTGTAAATTAGAATATAATTTTAAAATCCAAAAGCCAAACTTCAATGACAAGTTATACAATGACATAAACCAGTTTTTATTGCCTTCAGAAAGATCTGGCTCAGACCTAGGCCTAGGCCTGCTCAGCTACTGAGAAAAGCCTGTACAGGTATTATTTTGATGATGCTTTAACAACGGTGGTCAGCTTCTCCTTTTTAGGGTACTTGGCAGTAGAGAGGGTTAGAGTAGGTGTGGAGACTGTCATCTGCTGTTTGGATTTGTTCTTTATCTACAATTCAGAGCTACTGTCTATTTCTGTACTTCTCCCACAAATTCTATATAGCCTGCATTACTCAGCTGAATGTTCTTTTGCTGTGGGGTCACCTAAGTAGAATACCTCACCTTGAAGTGTGTTTAGAGTATATGTATTGACAGTCATTTAAGTTCAGGTTCATCTGAGAAACTGTTACACAGAGTAATTCAATACTTTGATAAGTGCTAATGCTGTGCCTTTGCTGCAGTTAGATATCTGCACAGAAATTATTTCTATCACGTTAAGAAATTTAGATCAGAGCAGTCTCACACTGAGGTGACATTCATCATGGGCCAGAAACCTGAAAGAAAAAACATATTTTCATTTTAATGCAAGTATTTTGTTGTTAAGCAAGTGGAAAACTTGACAGTTTTGAGGAGTTAATTTGAGCTGTGCTTGAGTTAACTCTAGTAAAGTCAGGACTAGGATTTCAATATTGCTGTTTCTATGTTGTTCTGGCTGATGGCACCATGATCTCAGATGTGCCAGTCAAAGGCAATGAGATACAGCATTTCTCTCTCACGTGCAGCTCATGCAACAGGAGCAGCAAATCTGTTCTTTTAAAGATGATAACTTTTGGTACATGTATGGTATAGATGAAAAAGGGACTGCAATATTTCTCTGTCTTAATTTTATCCCATTGCTCATTTCTTTAGCATGATAAGTGCACACTGAATACTTTTTCTCAACTACTGATTCCTTCAGTTTATTACAGGAGGAGCTCTGATGATTTCTATATATAGGTTGCTTCAAAATTTCCATTATAAAAGCTTTTCTGAACTCTTTAGAGAAATGCTGACACTATTATTATCATGTCCATGATATGTCTTTGGATTCTGGCAAGCAGAAAGCCTTAAGGTTAGAGAAATGTCTCTTTTTTGTTCCCCAAAAAGCCACTCAGCTATAAGCTGTTACATCTCTATTTCTCTTTGTTCACATTACTTCAGAAATTTCTGGCATCAGAAAAAATAATAACACCAGAATATTCAAAGGACTTGTCTAAACTTGGAAATTGCAAACTGTGGCTTTTAAGTCTGATATTTTGAACTAACTTCACATGTATGCACTTAACTTTTATACTGAGGTAAACAGAGATACAGTTGTAGGGCAGTAACAAGGAGAGGGTGTTGTTGTATGGCTGCATTGGCTGTTTCAGAGTTTTCCTTCTTAGCAACGAGTTCTTCTCAGGCTGAACCACAGGAAATCCCCAGGTGCCTGTGGCATTCTGCAGGAAGGATGGTCTGGTCTCTTCACTCCCCTTTGCTGGGCACATCCTTCCCTGTGGTCAGCACAGAAGCACAACACAAACAGCTTTTGTGGAGTATCCAGCTCTCTTTCCCTACAAGTGCTTTGTGCTGCAGCCTTTTGTTGTGCAGACTCAGAGCTTTCCCTTTCCCTCATTTCAGAGCACAGTGGGTGCAGACAGAGAAAGTAAGGTCACAGAGTCATCTGTAAGTTTTTCACTCCCTGACTTCTGAGAGCTTTACTTTGGCCTCCATACACTTAAAATCAGTTTGGGTGAGCAAAATGACATTTATTGAAACAACTGTATTGGTAGAAGTCACAGCCTTGGTAGTGGTACACTGGTGTAATGTCCCTCTTTTCATGTAAAAATGTGATAATGGTGTAGAACATATTTGTATATTTTGTCTCATGGAGATAGTCGAACTGTAATGTTTGTACCCTTTCTTTTAGTTGAACGCTTGAGGATTTCAATATACTGAATTTACAAAGAAAAACCCTAAATACAGAGTATTTTTACCTTTGGAAGGAGAAAGAACTGACTACCAGAGGACTATTTAGTTTAGTAGGGAAGAGACGGTCAATACGGTAGAAAACTGAAAACAATATTAAAAATTAGGCATTGATTTTTAGCAAACAGAATTCTTTACCAAGAGAAATGGGTGTGTCTAGATATCCTCAGACTAAGTCTTCATGTCTGTGTAAAAAGTGGGCTCTATTCCAACCAAAATTATTTAGTTCAAAGCAAGGCATGATTAAGGAAATTTAGTAGCTTGTGATTAGGGTCAGACTACTTAATGCAATTCTTTCTGTTTAAAAAATCCTGTTATTGTTCTCTTGATGCCATATATACAATGCTTTTAAAAATTGAAATTTAGCCATCCATTTTCTCATCTGAGAGCAATAAGACATTTCTTGGCATCCACTGCTTGCACTTCAGGCTTTTAAAAGTGCTCTTTTTTGTGTCTCACAGCACACCTGGGGGATGCACAAATAGCCTGTCTGTGCCTATATTGCTTTTGCTGAGTGAATTTAATGTTCTGTAGTTTTGTCCTGTCTCACAGCAGGCAGCATTAGAAGCAGATATTGGTGCCAGAGAATAGGTTTTGTATTAAAATAGCGGAAGCCAAAGCTGTTGGACTAGAGAGCATTAGTCTCTCACTGATATTTCACTGGCATGCAAATGTTAAAATGATTTTGTAAAAGCTTTTTAACACTTATTTTGTAACCTGGAACTTCAGAACAAGAAGTCTTTTCTGCCCATTTAAAGAGCAAGATTTTGTTTTCCCGTAAGGCATTAAACTGGTAACAATTTCAGGTTGTGTGCTTCACCATAGCCAATTTTTGCTCAGTTAGGGAGCTGGATAAGAAATTCATGCTTTGCTTATTAGTGTGCTGTCTCCTCAAGAAACACAGCTCTGTATTTGACTCTGTGATCCCAAAAGTTCATCTTCTGGAAATCACTGACTTAGGAACAAATAATTTGAGCCAGAACAGGGACATTGCTCAGAGCAACACAAACATTCTAATGCACTAATACCAAGGAAAAATGGATCATGAGGATGCAGAGATACTGCTTGGGTTTAGGTGGGATGTAAGAGGTAGGTCAGCAATTTCAGAGCAGGTACCCTCAATCCACGTCTTGAGCAGTAGTAAATAAAAATAAAAAGAAATTGGATATGTGAGATAGTTAAAAGTAAGAACATGTGATACCTTCATGAAATGACAATCCTTGCTTCTCTACTTTGCACAGTGGCTCACTCGTGGTTATGAATAGTAGCAGCTAAACCCATACGTGATTTCAAATTTCCTTGCCTTCTGTTGTATGATGAAACATCATCTTCACGTATTGATGGATTTATTTTTGCTTTACTAATCCTCATTTAATTTCCAGTTCAAGGTGTCTTGAATAAAACTCTGGATACGGTGACTGAATGCTACATATTTGATTGTTTCCTTCAGAGTCTTCAATATGAATTTTTCAGTCTGAGTTTAATTTTTACAAGTTTGTTTGTTAAGCTTTTCCCACATTGTAGCACACCAAAGTAATACAGGTTATTTCAAGGATCTTTTCAGTAATTGCACCTTCACAATGTTTTTTTCCCTTCCACAGGACGTTACCCAAAACTTGTGTTTCACTTTGAACTCAAGAGAAACATCTTGTATTTCATATTAGAGACATATGTGCCATCAATCCTTCTGGTTGTGCTCTCCTGGGTGTCATTTTGGATAAGCCAGTCATCAGTTCCAGCCAGAATCTGCATAGGTGAGGAGCTGATAAACCAACCCAAACCCAGGGCTGGGTCACTGAGATGCTTTCCCTATTGCACCTACTTGGCATCCGTGTCCTGAAGTTGCAAACACTTCTGAGTTTTATGGAATTACTTTTTGGGTTTGCCATACTCAGTGCATCATGTGGATTCCCCTTAAAGCCTAGCTATTCTTTAACTAAGAAAAATGCCTTTGGCAGCTACAGGAAGGAGACTTATAAGCAGGGGAGGCCGCTGAAATCAAAGCAAAAATTATTTTGGAAATAATTTAAACATATTCAAATACAGGGCATGCACAGACAATTGTGAGGCTTTTGTGAGGTCTCACGATACATACTAATTAACACATGAATAACAAGAGAATTATAAGAGATTAAATATAATTAATTTCAAAGGAAGGATATTCTGAAAGGGAAAGAATGCAAATCAGGTTTGATCAGGCTGCAGGTGTGATGGAAAAAATACTCCTACAGAACAGGGAATAAAGAAGGATTTCACACTGAATGAGGCCAATGGGCAACTACACTGAACAAAGTGATATCTGAATGTTTTAAAGAGACCTTTTGCATAGATTTGCAATAATAATGTGTTAATCATAATTATACATTCCATGACACCAAAATCTCTCATTTTAATTTCTGGTCTTCTCAGCTTTGCTAACATTTTCTGTTACTCTTTTTAAGCATTTAACTTAAGAGTCACAAGTTAATTTTAAAGTCTTCTTCCCAAAACATGACCCATTAAATGCTGTGGCATCCTAGGAGTTTCAGGTCCAGGGAAGACTCTCCTGCAGTAGGACCCTTGCAGTAGAGACTCTCAGTGCCATCTGTGTTATACTAGAACATGTATTTTTCCATTCCACAGGTGTCACCACAGTCCTTACGATGACAACACTGATGATGGGAGCCAGAACTTCACTCCCAAATGCTAATTGCTTTATTAAGGCAATTGATGTGTACCTTGGTATCTGCTTCAGCTTCATCTTTGGAGCATTGTTAGAGTATGCTGTGACTCATTTCTGCACTCTGCACCAACTCAGCTCAAAGGAACTTCCAAAGGTAAATTAATCATTTGGTGTTGTCCTACAAACTGGATTTAAATTACATTTGCTAAAAAGAATGAATTATCTTAGCACTAATGGTAAATGTATTTTAGGTAATTGCTTTTCTAGAATTAGGGCAGGGAAACATAATAATCTTGAGAAAAAGAAAAAATATTTGTATACCTGGAGCTTTTCTGGAAGAGACCAAACAAACTGAAGCCTTCTCTCTTTTGGTATGGGCTTTATGGCCACTTATAAAATGTTATGGATGTCTCACAAAAAATCACAGGCACTTCATGTCTCACAGGCAATAGCATTAACTCACAATTCAAAAATTGGTCTGAGCTTGGTGACTTGATCCTACTGCAATATAAAAAATAAAAAAAAAGAGTTTATACATTTAGTTTATGAAACCTGCACACACATGGAACATCCTGGCAGATATCTTCACGTGCTGGGTGTATCAGGTCCCCGTAGCTTTCTGCTCTCACCTTCTCTTTCAACAGCTGCACCTGAAGTCAGACTGGGATCCATTTTCCCTTCTGCATCATTATTATAACAGTGCTTTTGTGGCTCTAAAGAGTTTCCCACAACTCTGAAATAATGTGAAATATACTTAAAATAAAAATGGATGAAATCAACATAGGTATTTTTGAGTCTGATGGTTGCTGAAATAATGAGGACAGGTTCATGAAGAGGTTTTGTCACATCTTCCATCTCCAGTGTATAGCAGTGCTTTCATAAGCAAGGAAAAATAAATCACAAGGAAGCTGAAAGATGATTGTCTTGCAGATTTTAATTAGGGAACTGAACCTAATATGCATGATAAAGAAAACTTTAAGCAGCTTATGAAATTTCTGGATTAATAGAAAAAAATAAAAGATGGAAAATGAGAATAACAGGAAGGAAAAAAAAAAGGCAGAAAGAAGTTTGGTGGAGTGCTGTAGGGATAAATGTCCAGAAGCAGATAGATTGTTAGCTGTTTAAGCCAAATTAGAACAGAGCATCACAAATGTCTAAACAAAGCTCCTCAATATACTCAAGCAACAGGATATTGAGCTCAAGTGCAGGAGCTTCAAAACCTTTTGAAGATCAGGCAATACGTGGGTGGGGGGGATTATGTCTAGATAGTTCATCAATTAATGTGAGATTTTGGCTGTTTGGATGAAAGACAGGTTCTGCAAATGGACCAGAATATGTTAAAAGCTGTTGTTGGGTTTGGGTGTGTGTAGAAAGACTGCAAAATGGACACAAAACTGAGCCACCCTGGTGGGTTTTATGAGATAACGTCTGTCGGGGATTGTCTGCAAATGGGCAAACACTCATTTCAAGTGAGGATTTGAGTAGAAAGCCTATAAGTAATTTTTATTGGCAAGGTAACATCAGTGACAATTCCCTGTGAGCATATCCATCTTGTGTAGTAAGTGGTTGTCATTTTGCTCATAGTGTACAGAAAAAAAAGCTGCTTGGAGGTTCTGGTAAGAAAGTAAAGTGTTTCAGTGCTCGGATGATTAAGCATCTTTGGATCTGTGAAGGGCACTTATGCTGTCCTAGCCTTCACCTGCCTCTGTCAGATTCTCTTTCATCTGGAGCAGGTACTCATGCTTGCAGATGGGATAGACATGGGAACTTGTAGACTTCAAAAATGTGCATGGAAGTATGTGGAGGTACTGCTGTAAAATGAGAAAGGAAAGTTTTGTGATGAATTTAAGGAGCAAAAGAAATAGTCTTTCACTTCAGGCTGTTTCCCACCTTCTGCTGAGCATCAGGAGTGAGCAGCAAGCCAAATGCACTTCTTGCCCACATAAAGATAGGGGTATAAGAGAAGGAACAGTTTTTTGGTCCTAGATCAGCTTGTAACTTTATAGAATAAGGAAAATTCTTGTCATGTCTTTTTCCTACTGTAGCCAAGGGCAAGCACCACTTACTGATCTGGGTGTCATGGAGAGCACACCTGACTTGTATTTCTCATTTCTTGTTGTAAAAACAAAAACATCACAAGGGCAAAAATACCAGCTAAAATCTCATGTCTCTGTCTAGCAGCTACTTAGCAATTTATGTGCGAGTATCGTCACTGCAAATGTGTTGTCCTCATTATCAAATTCTCTTGTGGACACAGGTTAATTGGAAATCTCACATCCCAGTTTGTTATTCCCATATGTGAGCTGATAGAAAATTTGCACTCAGAATTATGTAAATAAATGTAGGAGGTGAAATGGAAATGTCACCCTCTCTCTTGTACAGGAATTGGTTGTACTCACTTGCCTCCCACTTTGCTCTTTGAAGAAGTTGGGCACTGGCATATCAAACCCTTCTGAAACCCCTGAGATCTCCAGTTTAGAACATAAACTGGTGAAAGAGCTCATCATATCCATTCTCTTGCAATGTTTCACATCATGTGAACCAGGACCCACAGAGACACCTTCAAAGCTAATGGCAAAAGCAGAGGAACCACCTGCTGCAAGGGAGGTCAGGCAGCATGTGCCGTTCACATCAGCTCCAGAACAACAGGCTGCTTCAAAGGAGAGGTTGCCTCTCCTTTCTTCTCTTTTGTACAAAGGCATTAATTGTGCCCTCTTATAAAGCACAGAAATATTCCTTGGGTTTCCTCTGTCTTTTACCTAAAACTCCACCGTTAAGGCAGAGCAGAGAACAGTTTGAAAACTGCAAATCATTTTGTAAGTGTGATGTTCAGCGCCTGTGGTATTTCTGTGCAAGCCTCATGCAGTCTTTATGAGCACCACATAAGATCCAGGTGTGCAACACTCTGGGCTGAAATATTTTTAAGCTTGAGCAGCTTTATTATCCAATGAAAGTGACAACTTTCCTCAATTCTGTTGGCTCTTGGATGTCAGCAAACACTTCACTTAGTGTAAACAGCAGCCCCAGTATCGGGTGTCATAGCCAGTGCTTTTTGGGTGATGTACAGCATCTTTCCTGGATGGTACTGATTTGGTATCTGAATAGAGCTCTCCTTAGTGCCAGCTGCCATTTCCTCATTGACAGCTGGCATCCAGAAAAAACCTAGTATGACATTTAAAACTGGAGCCACAGCTGAACACTCAAAACACAATTTCTTTTTTCTGATACAGTGTAAACCAGCTCAGTCTTTCATCATGCTCGGTTCTTCGTAACAATCTGGAAAAGTCCCATGATAAACCCACTCTATAAGACTGCAGTTTTTTATAAATTAGCCGGTATGGTTCTCTAGATTAGCTCCCTCCTTTCCCAGCTATGTGATACAGCACTTTTGCAAGAGCCCTGCCCTGTTGCACTGCAGATAGAATCCTGTACATATGCACTGCTTATGTTATTTTCTGCTTAAGTGAGAACTGCCCCTTGGGGAGCTGAAAGGAGTCAAGAACAGCCTCATAACACATCAGCCTCCTGGGAATCACTCACATGCAGTTGTGAGAAAGGAGAAGTGGCACGTACACAATGTCCTTTCGTGCTCTGAAATAAAACTAATTCTGAACAACTGATAGCCAGCCCTACCTGAGAGAAAAATAGACTCTTAAACTGAGCAATGCCCTAAATCCTGATGGTTTTGAAGTACAGATGTCATAATGAAAAATGAAAGCAGGGGAAAAAAGTCGGGATTCTTCTGTCAGGTTCCTTTATTTCATTAATTTTTGGAGTACTGAGTGCATTCATTAGGCTGTTACTCCAGAGCCTCAGTTCAAGTGCCAGGCACTGCTGACAAAAGCTCCTCTGCCATCCTCAGCACTCCCCTCAGCTGCCTGGACTTTTTGAAGCAGAAGAGAGAGGTATTTATAACAGAGTCAGGCCTCAAGTGAAAACTCGAGGTTTGAATTTTAGTACTACCCTGGGGATTTTTTAAGGTTCAGACTGGAGTTTTATGGGTTGATCCTCTTAGTGCTTTATAGGCAGATTTTTTGTCCCAGCCTTTCACAGAGGTGTGGGAGGCCAGGTGGAGGATGACCAAGGATTTTTTGGTCATTGTATTTTTAGGATGACAAATGTGTTGAGCTACGTTTATCTCTCAAATAAAATATACTTTTTTTTTTTTAATTGAAAGTGGAAAGCTGCATTAATCCCTTTTCCACTGCCATTTGTTCTGCTTCGCTGATTCACAGCAATTTGAGGACATTGTCCAGACTCCAGTTTAATTTTCAAGGGTGTCAGTAATTTTAGATGAAGAAGACAGGCTCGTGCTGTACACAGGCACCCTGGGCAGAAGAGCAATTCTGTACCAGCATGGAGACCACTTAGGTGGCTTAATTGGCTTTCTTTGACTTTAATAGCTGGGGTATACCTAAATGAGCTTTTTGTCTGGCTGCACATGGGGATGTGCATCTTAACCTTTCGAAACTTTGTCCTTGTGTAAACTGTTTCTTCTCATGATGCAAATGGAAAAAAGCAAGTTGGTCAGAAGAAAGAGATTCTGCATTCTACACTTCACAAATAATTTTTTTAGAGTTGTCTTATATTTATGCCACCTACTGATTTGGGGAGTGATAAAACTATCAGGAGAAAAAAAAAATTATATGTATGCCTACCTGAATTAAAATGACCTCTCCTCAACATATGCATAATAAGGTTTGGTTTAGATACAAAATTGGATCCAGTCTTTGTAGCTTGTTTCTGCTGGTGTCTCTGCAATATCCCAAGCCAAACTGAATACCCCAGAAATTCCAAGGAAGTTTTAGAGCTGAAGCTGCAGCTGATGTCTAATCCTCTGTCCTCTGACTCAGAAAACCCACTGACTTCAAAGGGTGAAAATTTAATACACGAACTTTATGGCTCTGAGCCATTTCTAATCAGAGAAACAAAACCCACCAGAAGGCTTATACAACATTCTCCAAAGACCTGTCTCGATGCAGTGAAGCACATAAAAATATTCTTAACCCTAGCATAACTTTGAACTTAAAGCATGAGTTTCAGGACTTGACAGAAAGTATCACAAGCTATTCAGTATTTAGTCACCTGTGAGTGGGGCTTGTCCCTCTTTATTTTTAAAGTCACTTGATTTTTATCACAAAGCACCAGAATGAGGTAGCCAGTTGCACATAAGGAGAGTGTCTTGTATCCTGGGGTGCTTGATTTGGGGTGCAGCTGGCTCAGCTGGCTGGTCTGGCAGCTCCCCCACCTCTCCATCTCGAGGCTGGGGCTTTGCCTTCACACTTCCTGGGCACTAACCTGTGCCAGTATTTGCCCTGAGCAGAGCACAGTTTACTGTTGTGCCTTTCAGGGATTTGCTGCTGTCTTAAGTAAAGTTCCTTGTCCATATTTGAACAAATCCAGATTTGCTTGACAGTGCTTCAAAAGTTTTTGCTGTATAGCGTTGTTAAGTCAATGTTTTCCCCATAAATGGAGGCTTTGAGAGCTGAAAGCAGCTGCCTGGTGCATGCAAGTGCTTGTCCTTGAAGTCGAGGAGTGAGACATAGGAGGAGTCAGAAGAAAAATCCCATTTGCTGTGGCTCTAAATAAACAGGTGTTGAAACATGCACTTAAGTACCTGCTGTTGTGTTCCCTATCAGATTATTGATGATGATGATGATGAAGAAGAGAAGAACGCAGTCCTGGCAGCAGTGACAAACAGTTGCAGTGCCCCTGACAATATGAACAAGACCGATTCAAACAAAAGCAAACAAACCAGCACTGACAGCAAAAGGGAGAGAAGTCAACACAGTGTGTGCAGTTCAGCAATGTCGGTAATGAAAAGACTTTTCTGTATCTTTGACTGCTTCCATGTTAAAAATCCTTACCACATAGACAACTATGCCAGATTCTCTTTCCCATTATCATTCATCATAATTAATGTACTTTATTGGGTGTATTATTTGTATTTATAAATATTTAATTCCATAATATAAAAGTTTAGAAAGGGGAGGGGAAATTGCGAAAAGATTGAGAAATTACATTTGGATAAAGGGATATAAAAGGACATGCCACCTTTTCAAGTGTGTCTGAAAATTTTGTTAACTCACTTTTCTGTATTTAAATGTCTGTCATCCAAAACAGGTTTTGTATTAGCATGCCTGTCCCAAACTACTTATCAAAGGCCGATAAGTCCTTTTTTTTTAATATTTAATGCTCAACTTTGTAAATAAGAGTTATATTATACTTATTTCTGAACTCCATTGAATAAATGTAAATATGAAATGAAATGTTGTTTTCCTTTTCTGCTTTCTGTACTCACTTCCTTCTAGTTTTGTCAATTATGCATACATTTTCCAGATTATATAAGAAAATGTTTAATTGCAGATCAAAGTGGTTTTGCTATGTAGCAAGAAACAGTTCTGAAGACATGAGCTACCAACACAAACAAATAATCTGTTCATCTTTGTAAGGTCACAGATATGTATTAAGATCCCTGTACATTTTTAGACACAACTCCCATAGTCATCAATGGCTTTTCTCAGTAAGTGCAGGGCAGACTACAGAAATGGACTGGAGCCAAGAGGTTTAAATCCAGAGAGATCTATTTCTCTGAGTGAGGATTTAGTTGTTCACCAATCCTTAATGGAAAATCGTAATTTATCCTGACATTTATACTCTGTACTCTGCTCAGTCACAACTGCCTGGGTAACTACTATGTAGAGGAAAAAATTGATATGCTTAATTTTCAGCTTAGTAAATCCTCTTGAACTACATGCAGTTAAAAAAATTTCACATAAAGGTGGAAAACTTCTTGAATAGAAAAGACAACCCTGTATGTGTGATAGCTCTTGATAAGATAGACGTTTTACACAGATAAAATGATGACCCACCTGAGAGAATGGTTAGAGATGATGAAAAACCATAATAGTCTTTCCAAGTTGTTACTTCACTGACAGATAATACCAGCCTGTCTCCTGCACTGCAAGGATGGAAGTTGAAAGGTGCTTATTATTATACCTTTTTTCTGACCATAATGTATGTGTCTCTTGGATATATAGGTATAAATGTGTGTATGTGCTTTTATGCACTATTTCTGATGATCAGTCTCACTGCACACATGCAAATGCATTAAAAACCTCCCCTAACAGGGGCAGACTTGGACACACCTGATCACCAGGGTGCTGCCTGTGAAGATCATCATTTCATGAAGGAAGAAAGTGGAAAATACCAGTGTGAGACAGATTTGCCCTTGCCCCCATCTAAATACATAAAAATCATTTCACACTGGTAGATAATTATTAGGTCACTAAAATCCCCTCAGTATTTTTTTTTTCTAAAGGCTGACTACTGAAAATTTGTTTCTCTGCTGTTATTAGTAATGCCTTTTGCAAAGATTTTTGGGGCAATGCAGCTTCAAGAGCAGTCTAGTGGCTCTTGGTACCTTGTGGCTATTCTGGCTTTTATATGAAAGTAAATACATTCAAGAAATCAAATTAAGGCTGCCTGTGTTAATGAGCAACCAAAAAACCAAAAATCTTTTATTTAACATTCTGCTACTGAATATTTAACTGAAACCCTTTATTCAGGAACTGGCTGTATGACATTTTTTTCTTGGAGATGTAAAACTGGGCTCTCAGTTTCCAATTCCAAAACTGGACTCTTTCCAATTCTTACTCCCATAAAATTCACAGAAGACAAATATTAAATCTTTGTACTTTTCTTAAATTTGAAGTTTACATTGTTCCTGAATCTTTTCAAAAAGTTACCTGTCATGTTAACACTATATTTGGGATTCACATTTACTGGAAGCATAAAGTAAGCATTTATAGGTTTTTAGCTTCCAATTAATTTGGAGACAGTTCACCTTAAATAGTACTTTTAAAAGCTGTTGAAAGTCTGAGAATCTTTATTTACAATGCACTAGCTGAAACCAGGTCTGCTTTCCCACTGATGTGCTAATTGTAAGTAGTGCTATACAATGAAGTCCTCCATGTTTTCATGAAAGAATTGACTGCACAGACAGATTATTCATTATTTTGCTTTGCATAATTCTGCATTAATTGCTAATTTAAAAAATAAAACCTGTTTCAATGTGAATTTATTGTAAAAGATGTTCCCAACAGATTTCCAGTGTGGTGTATGAAGAATAAAGAAGATAATTTGAATTATCCTGTTCAAACATTTTTTCTGTCCCTAGAAACTTCTGAATCCCTTGTAGATAGTTATAAAGGCTCCCCTGAGTAAGGAGCATTCATGAACAATTCACTGAATGCTACAACTCAGAGGAAAATTAGAGAGGGGGAAGTCTCTTTCAGTGCTAAGATCAGGAGCCAAAGTTGAGGCTGAGGGAATGAAAATTACATTAGTTCATATCTGATGAAAATACCTTGGCCTTTTGGCAACCATTTTCTGGTTGAAAGTTGAGTTTCTTATTTTGATTTTAATGTTTTCTAATCAGGCTCACAATTCAGAAATGTTGTATTTTGAGACCACTTGAGGCAGATGTGCAAGAGGGACCCGAGGCAGGTGAAGGGGGTTCCGACAGGAGCTGATGATGCATCCTCATGTGCTTTGCTTTGCTCTTAGCAGGACGTGCCCTGCTTTCCATGGATCTGAAAGCAGCAGCCAGCCTGAGGAATATCTCCTTCCTTGATGCAATGTCTCCAAGCCTGGTCTTTTAACTGATTCAGCAGCCATCACGTAGCTGTTTAAGCATTGTGCAGACTAGAAAAACCTCTTACCTTAGTAAGATGTTTGATATTGTTTTCTTACTAAATGGAAAAGTATTCTTTGATATTGTTTTCTTACTAAATGGAAAAGTATTATGAAAATAAAATCCTATGCTGAGATATTTAATCAGATAAAATATTTTATTCTTTTTTTAGACATACAAAGGTATTAATACTTGCTACCTTTTCTCTTCATCAGTTATCTGGTGTTCTGATTCACCTATGCTTTAGGTATCTCCTGCAGCCTTCTTACTGTGGTGCCAGTGATACTTTGAGAGTATTTGAAATATTTCACCTAAATCAAGAGGGAAATACTAAGGAAGGTGATATTTTAGATCAGGTATTCATTAACCCTCTCGTAAGCTAAGAAGGCATTTTAAGTCACCATCAGATAATTTCTTTTGAAACGTGAACAATTAAATATCCCATCTGAATACTCAAGTCAATATGGCAAGCATAAGAGAAGGGCATCCATCTGTTGATCTGAGTACCCATGTTCAGCACAGTAGCCTTGTTTATTAAGACTGCAAGAGGAACTTAAGTAAATTTTTCTGCTTTGTAAGCCTCTTTGGTTTTTTGTGCTAATTTTTTTAAGAGAACTGTTATGCCTTTTTGCATGGAAAAATACATTAAAAAAAAAGGTGCCGCATGTTGTCACCCTGTAATTCAAAATGAAATTACCTAAAAGATTATTATTAAAGAAAACCCATGTACAGTAAAGCTGATGACAGAAAAACAGAAAAAGAAATACCAAGAGGTGAATGTTCTGCTAAGAGCCCTTGGCAGTGGCTGGTGCAGCAGAGTGCCTGGAACACCTCTCCCAGTGCAGCCTGGGGAGGTGCTGGGGAACTGGAGCTGCTGGAACAATTCACTCCGTGCAGCAGTAGATGGAGCTCATTAACTGCTCTTCATCACTGAACGAGCAAATGTAAATGGCAAATGATAGTTCAGGAGGACTCCAGGGAAAAGCTATTACAAGCTGACATTTGTACTGTGGTAACTAGGTCATGTTTGTAGTGACAGATTAATTAAAGTCAGGCAGGACAGCATTGTCAGGTGGACTATTTTTCACACTGAAGTTCAGGCCTCTCAAGCCCTGATTGTTTCCACCATTTTAGCTGCTGAAATCGAACATATTCTGCCAATCCACAAAGTAACTTCATGACTGCAATACCTTGTGTTTAAAGCATGAATTTCCCTTCTGTCAAGGTTTTCTGCTGCAGGTTATAATGTTTCAAATCAAATCATTACAGCACCTCAATATCTCAAGGCAGGCAGAATAGTGGCTCTATTAACAGTTTCCCTATAAAGATTTATGAATCCTAAATAGATGTTCTCAGGTAGTTCACTGGCATACTGCTAACAGTTTCACAAAGATCAAAATAATTTTCAAAGCCAGTTTCAGTCAAGAAAATTTCCCTTGAAAGAGGGCTGGTTGCAAAGGTGGGAAGATGAGCTGTGAGAGTCTTCTGGGTGGATTAATAAGTCACTGCAAGAATAAGCCATCTCAACCTGAGATCTGAAAAGCAGAGTGAATTCTTCTGTAGAGTAGTGGGTCCTTAACAGTGCTTATAGCAGCTAAGCTGAACATAATTTCAAGCTCTGTAATGGATTTGCCATCACTTCTATAAAGTTCTATAACTTTATAATTAAAACCAGGGGTCCACTTTAATAATATTGCCAAATTCAGCTTTTCATCATTTTCCATCTGGAGACATCTTTCTTCCCTGGTCCCATCTGACTGTCAAACTTTCCATCCTCAGAAAGGATAAGGGGGTATTCAAGGGCATTTCAGTCTCATGATGTGAGTTTACTCATATAATTTGGGTTCTGGGTTTCTTTCCAAATTGGAATGGACCCTATTTTCCTATTCCAGATCAAACACAGACAAAACTGCATAAGACGAGAAACCCCAGAAGACTTTAGCACCATCACGTGTGTGCACAAACCATGACCCTGATTAATTTTGAAATTCTGTTCTGAAGTTTAATCCAGATTTAGTCAGTGGATAACTTGATCTGTAAAAACACACAAATATCTCCACTACTGTTGTTTTCCTTGCTGTAGCAGGTAGTTTTGGAAACTAGACAGTGAAAGGGTTTGATGCCAGGTTTGATTTCTCCTAAAGGCCAAGGAATTTAATCTTTGTGCTTTAAAATCAGATCAGGAATGGGTTCAGAATAGCAGCTCTGGTTCTAGGTGGGACTTGGCCACTTTGGACTCAGAAAAGCTGACAAAATTAGAAAAAAATAACATGAGAGTATAAAATGGAGTTCAAACCTGAATTACATATTGACATAGTCAGCTTGGCAGTGCCCCATGTCCTCATGTTAAAGTTATGGATGTTGCATCTCAGAAACAGTACCAAACATGTGAGATTGGTCACCAAGGGCAAAGCTGGCATTGCATGCCCTCATGTATTCTTGGAAAAGAGAAGAAGGGATTGTCTCCTCCTTTTCTGTGTCCCAGGTTTTTTAGAAGCCAGTTCATTTTGGTCGACTTGCAGTCTTGGTTTATCAAGCACCTGCTTTGAATGAGTGCCAGTACAAGGTGACCAAAATGCTGCATTAGTCTCTTCTACAGGAACCATCCGTTCATGATGTGCATTTGAATGCTGATCCATTAGACTCATATGGTGGACCACTCTGTGCATGTTTACAAGTCAGTCCTAATCAAAGTGCTTTCCATTCAGAGCACTATCTTTTGGATATCTAATGAATATAACTGACATTTTTGTGGGTTGGTTTTTTTTTGGGTGTTTTTTTTGTTTTTTTTTTTTTTTTTTTTTGCTTTGGGATTTTTTTTTATTTTTTTATTGGTTGATGTTGTTGTTATTTTGTTTTGGGTTTGTTTTGTTTTTGGTGGTATTTTCTGTGCTTGTGAAGAAAAGATCTGTAGGAAAAGCTTCCACCCTGTGCTCAATATATGGATTGGCTGCAGGGATCCAATCCAATCCTTGCTTGTCTTGATAACCCTTAAGAGCATTTTGGACTGACAGTGTTGACCTCAAAATAATAATATAGCAGATTAAGTCTGAAGAATTTTTTTAACTAGGAAAATATAAATCAAACCTTGCTCTCTGCTTCTTTATCAGGAAGTAAGATATTGAGCATTATTTTATCTTTCCTCTTTATCATCTTTGTATAAGTATTGTGCTCAAGTATCATTACTTTTGAGGTTCCTTCATAATGAAAAATTCTGAAAGCCTTGTAGTTTTTTTCATTAAAAGAAAAAACTAAAGTATGATGTGCAAATAACTAGAAACTTTGAAGTCTGAGGCTTCCTATGCCCCAGGATAATTTTAATTCTACTGAACAACCTTTTCATGTAGTGCTAGTCCACATTTTGTGAAGCCTGATAATAAGAACTGATAGCTCTGGAGACTTCCATAATTTCCATAGGAGACTCCTTAGAGATGCCAACTACATGGCTGACCCTGCACCATTTCAAACCCGCATATTCTTACATATGCTGCTGTTCTTATTTCAGGTGCTACAA
The DNA here is from genome assembly GCF_036417665.1 of Passer domesticus. NCBI lineage: Eukaryota > Metazoa > Chordata > Aves > Passeriformes > Passeridae > Passer > Passer domesticus. Next base: position 44,311,695 of record NC_087481.1, on the reverse strand, counting down.
ATGGCCAGACTCAAAAAATGCAAATTCCTTATTCTGGTACTGTTCTTACCAGCACATTCCAGCTGCTGGATAATGGTAAAGATTTTCTCTGGTTGATCATTCCTACTATGCAGCTCCAACTGAATATTCTGTCATCTTTAAAGCCTGTAAAAAGCCGAAAGGAAGAAGAGCCAGTTCTTTTAATTCTACTCTAATAACCTAAATTCTTAATTTCTGGGCTAGTAACTCGAAGTTGCATTTGCCTTGGGTTGCCACACCTTACCTTTTAAGGAGACTTGGACAGTGCCTGACCCTTTGTTTCCACAGCCCAGCTGTAGGTTACTGGTTCTGTAAGCAAGTGCACGCAATAGCCTGAGCTGGATTTCATTCCTGTCAGACACCTGGAATTACAACACAGCTCTTTACCAGCAGGATCAAAAGCTGTTCCTGGATGTTTTGCATGTCTGCACATGCCTTTTTTCCAGCTCTAGCATTTCCCTTCCCAAAAGGCTCTACATTGTTCTGTGATAATGTCAGGTCTCCAGATGCACTGCCATGCTGTACTGAGGATGACAGACGAACAAGGCAAAATCATCAATTTTAATGATATTTCAGCATCATCCTGGTCCTGTGTCATTCCTGTGTATACTTCAGCCATCAATCTATATTTGTCTGAAGAGGTTCATGCCAGAACCTTAAATGTGGAGAAAGCTGAAGCGGCCAATTTATTGTATTTTGACAAGGACAAGCCTCATCTGGCAATCCAGTGAGGCTGAGTGCATCTGGTTAATAGTGCATCCACTTTCTCAGATCCAAATTGCTCCGTTAGTTTTCATGACCCTCTTATCTCTGTGCTGTCTCTATCCACCCTGGTTTCCTTATCACATAATAGGATTGTGCCTGAATCTTCCAATTTTATTTCTATTAGTTTCCAATCTGTGGGGTGCTGGGGGTGCGTGCTGGTCCATCAGCCTCCTGCTGAGATGGGGTCACTCACCCCAAAATGCCTCATCTGGCATGGCTCATCACTCCCTTTGCCTCTTTGGGCTTCACTTCTCATTTGAATCACTCCCTGCACCAAGGGGAACCACTCTCCATGCCTCTGCCTATCAAGGGCTCTCTAGTGGAAATCTTCAGACAATTAACTAGAAGTTAGATGTTTCCATATATATGTGCCCACTTGTCCATGCTAGCTAATGTTTTGAACCCACTGTTTTATTTTAATGAAATATGATAAAGAAATCTCAGAGACAGGACATTCCTACAAGATTTATGTAAGTAGATGTCCAGGTCAGAGAGACATCTGAGAAGTACCCGCTGAGAAAAACTCTACAGCATGAGCTGGAGCCTTTTTAAATCCCAGAGAATGCACACTGAAGAGGGCACATCAAAGTGTCTCAAATACAGAACAAGCTTCAGTCACAATTTACATGTTCCAGATGAGAGAGGCAATCAACACTTAACCAAAAATCTGGAGAAAATCAAGCTTCATTAGCTCTAATATTCATGAGTTACTTCTCTCCTCCAGTCCTCAGAGACTGAAAGTGAGCTACAAGGTCAGAGGCACTGCTCTCTTTCCTTTTTTTCCGTCTGAATTACAGTGGGATTTAGAATTTACTTTTTAAGTCCTGTGAGAACACCATGAAAACAATGCTGCTACAGCTATAGAAAAATATTTATATTCGTACTATTCCTCCTGCTCTTACTTTTTCCCTATCCTCTGTTCCTTCTTTCATCTTTATAAATCTTTGTAAACACATTCTTTTAGAATCAGATTTTATTTTACCTGAATTTAAATCTCTCTTGGTGGCATGAATTAGACAAAAACAGCCTGTCCCTTGCACCTCTGGCCCTGAGTGGCCTTATGGAAATCAAACTGGAACATACAAGGGAGAAGAGTTACTAGTGCCTTCAAGTTTTCAAGTTTGCATATTAAAAAAAAAAAACAAAACGAAAAAACCCAAAAAACCCCCCAAAAAAACTACTAAAGTGAAAATATCAGTTGGTAGCTGAAACAAATTTATTGTATTCATCTCCCAAGCAGATGATGTACTTGTGATTCTGATAAAGAGCAGGTCAGTGGAATTTTACAACATATGCAGAAAGCATTTTACCTAGAACATGAAGAAGAAAATAATGATCAGAAGAGGGTGCCCTCCGCTCATGTTCTTTTAGTTTTGTTTTGAACATTTTGGTGGAATTCAGCAGAATTTTCTTCTCTCTTTGTTGACATTAATAAAAGGTCTCTTTGTAATATATTTTCTGTGATTTTTCACTAAATAGATTGCTCTTCTTACTGCATCATGTGCAAAATATGGGCTCAAGTTTTTGATTCCAGATTTTTCTGTATGTTTTAGAAAGCTTTCTGTAATATCAGCTGAAGTAATTTCACAATGAGCTCTCTGTCTGGGCTCCCACTATTTTATATGTTATGTTTATGTTCTCATGCAGTCATACTCTGTTGAAATTAGCATTTACAGGAACTGATTTCCCAGCACCTATCACTGTAGAAAACTTTAAAAATTGCAAGAAGCAATTAATTCCAATATCAGTTGCATTTTTAACCAGGCATGAAAAAAAACAGTAATACATAATTTCAGTGATCAATTTCCAATGATTGAAACATCCCCCATGTCTAAGTATTCTTGAAAAAATTATTAGTTGATCATTAGAGTAGAATGTAATAAAAACTTATTGCTGCTAATGAAATATTTAGCAAAGCATTTGATCACAGAGTTCACTTCAGGGAACATGATATATCAGAAAATACCTGACATTTGTGAAGTTTTATTAAAGCAGTGCTGGTGTCATGGATAAAAATAATCCTTTTAAAAGTTAGTTGATATATGGGTGCAGTTTTTCCATTTTTTGGATCACCAGTCTTTACAGGTGATGAAGCTGTGCTGTGCATGCAGCCCCAGCACACAAGAATAAGTGATGGCTATAATCCTAGATGTTTGCAGACTCTTTTCTTGTCCGAAGTGGTGAAGCTCAGGGTAAATTCAGGCAGAAGGAAGGCACTGTCTTTTAGTTGGTGCAATGCAGCATTTAGCTCTGGTCCAGCCTGCTCATGGAAGAAATCTCTCTGACTCTGATTCCCCACTATTGCATTTTTTCTAGTACTTAAATAAAGTATTGTGTCGCCATCTTTTATAGGCATATACCAAAACTGCCTGGAGGGGGAGAATTGTGCTTCTTGTATTGAACAGCAGTGATTGGAATGGATTGCAAAAGGATTCTCACTCCTTGTGCCTGTGTACATATATTTATCTATGTCTAATGTGCCTGTGTACACATATCTATATATGTCTGGATATGAGTTGTACAAATTTGTCTTGAAAAGGCATGATTTTATTGATGGATTCCTTCTGCACTTTAGACACTGCTTTTCAATTATGTGAGTCAGTGGTCAGGTCAAACATCAAACCAAGTAATAAACAGGGCTCCTGCAGGCCCATGTGCAGAGAGGGGCTCCTCATCAGAGTGGCCTTTTGGAAAAAAGTTAAGAAAATGAGCAGAGGGGAAAACAGCATATCTGCCTCAATGTGTCTGTTTTCATGAGGGGAATAATGGCTGATGTTTGCTGGAACTCTGATTAAGGAAAACCTGTCTTCCACCATTTTACACATAGGTTTCCACTTTTATTTTCTTACAGGAGAAAGGCATGAAATCAAAGTTAGAAAACACAAAAAAAAGATCAGCTTTCTCGTGTAAAGTTTATCTGAAAGCACCATGTTACAAGGAGGTAAGGTGTCGCTGCTATTCTAATGATTTCCATCCAGGTCCCTGCTGTACCTGACAGGTAAAAAAAGAAGGAACCCTGGGCATCACTGTCCCAGCTGTCAGGAGAGAAGCTCATTTCTGGCCTCATATGTTTAGTTATAAAGTGGGAACCAAAGGCGTATTAGAGAATAAAACATGAATTATTTGATATCCAAAAGCCACTGAAGAAATGAAGTCAGAGACCACAGGTCACCCTTGCAGCCACTTAGGCTGGGAGAGTGTCTGGAGGGTCAGCAATGAGTGTGCAGTAAGGAGTCCTAGGAAAGAGCAGGAACAGAGCCATCGGGTCAGCAACAAGCCAGCACAGCCAGAAAGGCCACACACACCCTCTAATCACACTGATTGTGGAAGAGACACTAAAATGTGGAAAGAAACAGCAGAGGGATGTTGACAAAATCACAGCTGACCTCTCTGAGACTTGGACAGGGAGCACAGATATAAATGATCTGCAGTGCAGCTAAAACACTGCATTGCAGACAGGAGAACAATTTTGCCCTTAAGATCTAGCAAGTATTACAGATACAAATGTGTGTATAACATGACCTGAGAGCTGGTAACATGCTGCTTCCTTTCCTGCCTGGCAAATTCAGTCAGATTTGGCTGAGGGAAAAATGATGTTAGCAACAATCTCTCAGTTTCTAAATGCCTGGAAGAAAACGAGCAGAAGTGTAATGAGAGCCCTATAAAATGACACTTTGAAAAGTATCGATCTATTTCACCTATTTCCAAGAGAACTTTCTACCCAAAATGGGGCTACTGCAATAAGAAAGGGGATAGACAATCCCATCCCAGAACACCACAATTTCCTTGTCTGATTGCCTTTGCATTTGTCGAGGTGTAAGCTGAACAAAAGAGGAGTCTGAAGGTTTGATTTTCTATAGATTTTACTTCCCACTGACAAACCAGCATAAGGAGCACTGTGGTGTCACAGAGCACTGGCTTGAGATTTTCTGAGACTTTAGTGACAGTCCCAGCTCTGCTGGTGTCCTTTACACCTGAAACTCCTCTCTTACTAACATTTCACATAAAAGTGCTCTTTCTAATAAACCAAACTATTGTCAGCACTTACATATTACTCTTTAATTAAGAGAACAGATTTTGAGTACGACTTTGGGCATCCTACTCTCCTGGATTACAGAAAAGGGAGGAGTGCTGGATTTTGGGATATCTTCTAGTCCTCATTTCTTTGTCTCTCTGTGATGGCCTTTATTGTCAGGGCAAGGGCAGCCACAAAGACACGTGATAAGTCATATGGTGAAGATAAATGCCTGGATTTGAAATATTTCTTAATAAAAAACTGTGTTAATCAGACAATTTATCCTTATGAGCTCTGAATCACAGCTTTTTGGATGTGTAGGGCTAACAAACGAGTATATACTACATAAAACAATTATATGCAAACTATTTTGCAATCAAAAACTACCTTGTTTTTAAGGCAAATTTAAATAAAATGTTCCAAAAGTCTCTAGTTTTTCTACTTCAGTGGAAAGAGATGATTGCTTTTCACAAGAAGTCATCATAGCATTTTCTCTGCTTGATACCTCAGTCTACAAAGAGTGATCTGAATCATTTCACTACTGAAAATATCAAAGAGCAATGGGTTGTTTTTTATAGGTCACAACAAAGAATTTATATTCAATATTTCTGTCTTGGTTTGTCTTTAACTTCACAAGCACATTCAGAGCTAGCAAAAGAACTGTAAATAGCTCCACTATCTGAGGGAGCAACAAGCTGTAAATTGCTAGGATGTGCATATTTTTGAATATTTTCTTTTTTATTTTGGCTTGTATTCTTATTTTGGCTGTCCCTGAAAACCTGACCAGATTACAGGTACAATGTAGATCTTTATTTGTTGGCAATTACTATTCAGCTAATGATAATTTCCTGGAAATTTTGAATAGCTTTTATTGTTTACTGCTAAATATTTTTACTATTCATAAAGAGCCAGGCTCTGAAAGCTGTTGCTAAGCCAACTTGCCTCCAATGATTTGCAGTGATTTGACACTAAAAAAAGGACCACTGGTGTATGTATTTCTTGGATTCTACTTTTCAACCAGTTCTTAATCACCTGCTTCTGACTGGCTACCATTTACTGCAGGTGGGGTATCCAGCTGGAATGTCTCCTGCTTCTTTGAATAGCCAGCACAAGGGCTTACCAGGGCAATTTTGGACCTCTGAGGAAAATGTAAGCAAGAAAAATACAGAAATCCTGAATAGTCTTCAGACTATCATATATGTTAAAAAAAATCAGGATGGATTTCTGCAGTAAAACTAAATCGAAGGATATATGACTGATTATGCACCTTTCACCCCTTGTTGATAAAGTCTGTGGGGATTCATCTCAGATTTTTCAAATTAGAGAAAATGAAACTAAAAACAGCAGCAGCTGGGTCTCAATTTATAACAAGCCTTTGTTATAAAAAAGTTGATTTTCTTTTCTCCAATGACAACAAAAAATGCAATGCATGTTTTACAGTTAAAGTTCATTTGTGTATAAAGAACCACAAAGTTATTTCCTCATTGCAATGACTGTAATTGTATTGCTTCAGATAACCCACAGACATTTCTATAGGGCAGAGAACTATTCAGTACCATGTGAATTCAATCAGTTTCAGAATTATCACAGCTGGAGGATAGGGAATAAATGACTGAATGAAGGTTTGCAAAATCCTGCTCTACACTGACACAGATATTTCAGCTATTCATGGGATTGTTTTGGGGATCTCTTCATCAGTAAGTTATTTTGTCTATAAAACTTTCCCAAAGTCCTGTTTTTAACAATACATATGTCTTTCTTTTTCACATTTGAGATCTGTTTAAGGTGTATGTTTTTAACACTGACTTTCCAAAGACTTAAAAACCTCCATGTGATGCACTTTGGGGAATTTTGTCTAAGTGGAGGATTGAAGGCTGATTCCTGTGCTTTGATGCTTTATTTGAAGATGAACAGTAATGCGAGTTTAAAATGTACTTTCTGCCCATATGCAAATATTTCTCCATTTTGGTGTTAAGAAGACCCTTTCTATGGTGTGTTCACTGCATTCTACTTGAATAATCTCCTAACGTATATGGCTCAGTGTATTTACTGAGCTGGTACAGATCATACTCTTAATTGAAACCCACTGAGCTCAATAACATTCCAGAAAAATGTCAATAGTCTGCTTATTATATCACAACCTTTTCAAATATTGTTTCTCAAGTAATTTGGAAGTTAGTCACAGGACAGGGTAAATAGCAATTTGAAGAAAAATATGACTGATTGTGTTTAGATCCATGTTATTTACAGACCAAGTACCTGATTAATTTTCCAATGGAGGTAATGAAAAATTTTTGTTTGACTTCAATTGAAGTTTTGTAAGACTCTCAAGCCTCCAGGCAAATTAACCAATGGGAAAGGTGTGTGTTAATGTGTATGAGCAAACTCTTGCCTAAAACTTCTTAATTTCTGAAATGTCTGCAACAAACAGATGTTACTAAATATGTCTGATGGACGGATCAGATTTTAATTGTTTTCCAGAGGGATAATAGTGATTTGAGAAGATAAATGTGAACATCCTTCAGTACAGAGGGAGATATTTTTTCCACTACTTGTAATCTGTGTATTGAGTTACAAATGATGGCAATCAGGAGTGAGAGTAGCAAAACATTTTCCTGAGCTAAAGCCTATTTTCATAGTAACTAAGTTTGTAAAACAAGACTAGGCATGTGAGGATTACTTACTAACTGCCTCTAAACACAACTGAGGAAGATGGGCTTAGCACCATTTTTGCCCATGTGCAGAGACTGACATGAGGACAGCCCTACTGTAAATGATTCTGCATGGCCTCAAGACCTCCATGCATGGCTTGCTCTGAATTTATTCCCCAAATGCACCACTGAATGTGAAATGTTCTCAACAGAAATCTTCATAGACCTGGGTTTATCACTTTTTAATTATGGCACATGAATCTGTTGACATTGAGAGTGAGTGCTACACATCCCATTGGTTCTGAAACTCTTCTGTTGTCTTTTACCCAGTTTTATTAGTAGTGGTTGAAATACTACTCACCATTCTTATGCACTCAGGTTCTGTCATTCTTTGCCTCTGTCCCAAAACAAATAGGTGGTTTTTATCCCAATACTGTGTTCCACTGCTAAATATCTGTTAGTCTCCAAATGCCAATAAACTCACTGAGGAAATCAAACCTGTGAAGAATTTTTTCAATTTTGATAGATGCTAGAAAGTAGCATTTGGGTGACTCTGCACATATAATTGACTATAAAGCAAAAGCTTTATAACTGAGCAGCTAGAAGTGTATATTCCTGCCTGTTTGAGCTTAGAACACATGAAATCTTTCCATTTCTTGGACCTGCCCAGGCTGGCAGAAATAACATTAAGGCAAAGTTTCACATTAATTCCTTGGATTTAGCCTTTGGAACTTGAAAAGGATGAGCAACAATGCAGTGACGTTTTCGGATGGATTGGAAAAGCCAGGTAGCCTTGCACCAAAAGGTGAAGGGATATGAGTTAAGGCACTCCTTCCAGAGTCTGCACATCCATAGGTTTAACACATTCTCTCTTCTGAAACTAGACATGAACATCTAACTGTAGTATTTTTCATAGATATATGATCCTCATGAAATAATTTAGAGACTCTCAAAATATTTTAGTATCTTGCCATAATCAAAAATAAGAACTTGAAAGTTCAGCAGAATTGACTAACTTCTGGTTTTCCTAAATGACCAGTATCTTGATGGCTTTAGGTGGTGGGGGTATTAATCATGTTTGTGATGTCATTTAGTTTAATGGGACATTACCCCATAGGTCTGGGGGTTTTCACATGGCATTACTGTTCAACTTTCCTGCAAAGGAGTCCACAATGGGTGCTCTGTGAGCAACCCACGATCACTGCTTACAAAGGCTTGAGGGAATCTAGCTCAGAGTTCAGTCTTCAAGTGATTCACTGTTGTGTGCATGTAAGAAGGACTCAAGGTATCATGTCACTTCTTCTTTAGCTGGTCTATTTCAGATGCTGACCAAAAATACTATTTGCAGTGTGCTTAAACACCAGTTTGCAAGTTGTGTGTGGTCTTTAGGAGCAGATACAATTGGTTCACACTGAAAAGTGCGATTTTAGCTTATAATGTTCGTGATTAATTCATTACAGAATAATTGCAGACATGTTCTTTTCTTTTTGCATTACTGAATCCCTACCATGTCTGGTCAGAAACTTTATTGAGAAGGCACCAGAATTTTCTGTAGGTTTTCCCATTTTCAGAAAAGGCAATGATACCACATCACAGGATGTCCTTGGGCCTCAGTGAGTGAATTCAGAATCCCTAAAATTATTACTTTTATCTCTACTTTAAAGGACAGAGTAAAAATAAGCTATGAAATCTCTTTTCTATTTACTTAAATAACAGATTATCATACACAGGAGTACTTATACCAGTACAGCCTAAGGAATTTACAGAACCACTTTGTTTTTAAATATATCACTGATAAATTTTAAAGATGAGATTAATTCAAGGACTTGTATAAATTTGTTTTAATGCTGAGATGTGACTTTAAATCCATAAATCTGAGAGAAATTTACCCAGCACTTGGTAACTATAATTTCCCACAAATTAGCTTACACAGGAGTATAGTTAATGTGGGTGGAAAGAAGATCTCACAGAGTTTCTCTCCTTAAAATATTTCCACTATCTCAAATAACCTTGTGTTTGTTACTGGGCAGTCACAGCAGAACTGCTGAAGTTTATCTGTGCCTTGAGGCCTACAGAAAATGCATGATAAAGATAAGAATAACCCAAAATTTCTTCATGTTCAGTCTATCCTCATATGTTGTTTTTCTTCCTTAGTTCTCCTCTCTTAACAAAAAAGACAAAGTCGCATATGCGATAAATCCATAAATACAAACCACCCACCCCTTGTGCACTGTCTGTTGGTGCTATTTCAGGACTGCTTGTACACATAACTAAAGTTCAAGCTGTAGATGCTCAGTTCAATTCCTATAGAAAGCACAGAATTTTTTTTTTTTTTCACAGTGAACTTCTTGTACAGCATTGGAGTTCTATGTTATTTTTATTTGGCAGGATTTTGTGGAGCTGTTGTTTCCTTGTTTTTGGTCTCATTAACTCTTCAGATAGTGCAGTAAAACAGGAGCCTATCCTCCTATTGAATACAAAACCATAAATTTTCCTGCATTAGGTTTTTTTTTTAATTTATTTTCAATACAAAATTTACAGTCAATGTTGATTAATTTTACTGCCCATACATCAGAAGGACATGTACTTCTGATAAAAAAACTCCTAATTTCAAGGAAATCTTCATTATATTTGTATTAAATTACAACAGCCATAAAAAAATATTTGTAGGAATTGTGTATGAAATGTAAGTGGCATAAATATTTTGTTTTGCAATGGGATCTTGTCACTTGACACCATTAGTTTTTGAAACCGGCAAGCTTTTCAGAGGTAGCAAACATTCAGCTCTGTCCTTGCCCCAGAATGTTACAGACCAAAGCCAGAGCTCCTGCACCCCCCATGTCACAGGGCTGTCTGACACAGCCTGGTGTGACCTGCCTGCTCCCTCCTCTGCCTGTGCTGTCAGCTGCCAGAATCAGAGCAACAGGGCCATACTTCCTCCAATTTTTACTCTATTGTAATTGAGTTTAGAAGCTGAAAACCAAAAATCCAGCTCCAGGTGACCAAAGTATTTTCATGAACCTCCAGTGCCATAGCTGAGAATGCCTGATGAGGACAATTATCTGTAATCATTCCTTGGTTTGCATTGCTTCATGGTGCTGCTTTGTCTTGCTATTTTTTAAACTCATGACATATTCAGTAAAGTTTTGTCTTGCAACAGTTCTGAGCCCAGGTATTTTCAATGAGTTTTCTTGGTCTGAGCATCCCCATGCTCAGCGGGCATCACAGAGTCCCTGCTGAGAAGCGACTCATGTTATTTAGTTTAGCCTCAGCAGATTTTATTTTGGTTTTACTTGCCTTGTTCAGATACAAGTACTTTCCCCCTCTGAATTACTATTACTGTTCTTCACACTTTTATAGGTCCAGTGCAGACTAGGTACCTTGCACTAGAGATTGAGGGGCAAGTAGTAAAATCCCACAGTATAAAACTATCTTGTGATGCAATGAGGACTTCCACAAAAAATGTCAGTGCAATGAGGATTTCCACAAAAATTCCTTTCCCAAAAGAAAATAGAGACTAATTCTGGACAGAGTGCAGCAAAATGGTAAGTTAATGCAGACTAAAACTTTAAACAGATCAGAGTGGTCTAATTAAGTTATTTATTGTTCATGTGCTCACGTCAATTATGGGAATCTTGCAAAACAAATATGCAACAAATCTGTTTTGTGAATTATGCTGATAAGAAATGAGACCATGAGGGATGAGAGGAAAAGGGTATGTGCTGCACAGATGGAAGACTAGAAAGAAAATTAAAAGTCCCTTGCTGGATTAAGTTTCCAATGGCTAACATTTTTATATCCGGAGTCAGATTATCAAGTGAGATCTCAGCCCTGGGAGAGTTTCTGCCCACAAAGCCCACCCACTCACAAGAACTACTTAATATGTAAAAGTCAGCTGAAGTCTCTGACTGTTTCTGGTACACAGAGCAACCTGTAAATCTTCCTGTCATCTGCAATTTTAATCTGCAATGTAATATCAAGCACTCAGCTAACCCTGTGCACTCGGAATATCACTTTGTCTGACACCACTGAGTTACAGCACAGACAGAAATTAAACAAGCCTACAGGTTATTTCACTGCTTTCTCCATCTAGAAATAACAGACCATTATTTTGTTTTAAGTAGAGAAACAGTACCCTGGACTTCATATTTACAATAAAATCAGAAATACTTTTCTGGAAAGAGCTTGAAAATAGTTTAACTTTAAGAGATTATAGGACAGCTCTGTTCTTCTTCAAAAGAAGACAGAATAATAAACAGACATAACTCCTCTTTCACAAACACACTCACTATAATTTCTAAGCTCTGTTGCTGGAACAATTCCTATTCTATTTCCAGCATCCCAAAGAGCAATGACACACAGCACTCACTATAATGCTCCTTACATCAGAAATAAAAGGAACAAGAGCAAAATGAAAGTGAACATGGACAGACTTTCCATTACTCCCATTTTCTAAAGTAAACCATTTTTCTCTCTTATGATCTGCCCCTGCACATAGCTGGTAGATGAATGCTTCCCCTTACTTTAGATGAACCATCTGTGTCAGTAAGGCTTGCAAGAGAGAGCTCTATTCAGCAACTAAGAACTACTGCTGGCTAAAAAATAGAGGTGGCTTTCACAAGCTATTTTAAAAAAAAATTCTTTATTTTCATTATATTTTGGAGGCTTATATATTTTACTCCCTACACTGTAAAAATGATTTTCACTCTTGTCAGCTCTAAGAATTATTGAAGGTGAGTTGTCAAACATCTAGCTTTGAAAAAGGTGTTAGAGTGTCAACATTTTTGAATTTCCTGTACTTTGCAGGTCTTCTGGAAGAATTAGAAATTTTATGTTAAAATTCTAAATATTCAGGTTTGGCCTAGGCATCACTGTTTTATATTACATGGTTTCACTGTACCCAGATAATTTGCAATGTTTTAATGTACATTGTTATTTCAGAAGAATTTAAGACTCAAGCACTAAACTGATAATTAGATTGTTCCTTTTAGTGCACTAAACACATCTTCATCTGGCATGCTTTAGAGTCAGTCCACTCTGTATGATACTGTCTCAGTACAAGACTCACCCTGTCTTGTCTTCCTGATTAATTAGAAACAGATTGTAGCCAGAGCTTTGACTGGTGGAAAGTGATTGTTACACAGCCAGGGACAAATTATTTTCCCACAGAGCCACTCCAGTATTCTAAAGCCAAGTTTAAAAATATCACAACATTTTAATATTTACATTCATCGCTCAAAAAATAATGAACACATGGAAGAATCTTTAAGATACAGTATTACAACTGTCATTGTTCATTTTATGGCACACTACAGAAGTTGATCTAATTCTTCAGTTGTTACAAAAAACTTCTTTTGGGGCCAAATTCTTGCAGCATCTGTGTATAACTATCCAGTACAAAATTGGCAATGAAATACAGTTATACAGGCAGGAAGCTGTTTATCCTCTGTTATTTTCTGTATGGTTTCCTATACCATGCTTGGGATCATAACATAAGAAGATCCTTTCTGAGCCACAGTGAGGGGAGTGTGAAAAATCCAGCATAGCCACTTCTGTCTTGCGTTGTCTGTACCCTCAGTGCCTCCCCAGGGGAAGAAAAGTTTGTAAGAGTTTTTCATTTTGGTTTTACTTCCTCTTGTTGTTATTTTTTCTGTTTATGTTTATTTGTACTACAGAAGCAGACGCAAAAGAAATGTTCCAACCTGTCTGTGCTCTGTTCTTCCTTCCTGGGAGCAATTATCCTGCAGCCCAGAGTAGCTCCTTTTCTGGTCTGTCTTCCTTGGAGAAGACTAAAATCTGAGCTTCAATGTACTGAGTTGCAGTAAGACAGAGGAGTAAAGCTTTACCTTAAACCTTTCTTCCTAGACATTGTCTAGCTATTTCCTTCCAATAACTAAAGGAGGTTTATAAGAAAGACAGGGACAGAATTTTTAGTAGGGCCTGTTGGAATAGGACAACGGATAATGGTTTTAATCTAAAAGAGGGTACATCCAGACTAGATAAAAGGAAGAAATTTTTTTTATGATACGGGTGGTGAAACACTGGCACAGGTTGCCCAGAGAGGTGGTGGGTGCTCCGTCTTTGGAGACATTCAAGGCTGGACTGGCTCTGCACTGGACTCCATTCCTTGCCTGGGAAGCAAGGGAGTGCAAGCAGAGGGCAAAGCTCACAGTGGAATAATCACAGAACTACAGCAGAGACAAAGCAACATGCAGAGGAAGAAAGTGCCCTGGGACCATACAGGCTACACACACATATAGGGATCCTTGTTTATTTTTCTTCACAAGAAAAAAGGCAGGCAAATTTTCCATCAGCTTCCCCAAACTAAACTCAAATAGATGCCCTGGTTCCTGGGCATAATGGGAATGGGCCTATGGTATAGATGTTCAGGGAAAATTTCTCATTTGCTTAGATCAGCAAATAATGTCATCCACAGCTCAAGTTAGGCCTCTTAATTGTTAAGGCATGTGTTATTTAAAATTCAGTTTATATGCTTATTGTGAATAAAATTCAGAAAATTCACAATGTAAACAATCCGAGAATCAGCACCATTTTTTTGCTGCAGCTTCTTACACTGAGTTTTTGTTGAGCTTCACTTCAGTTTCTGCCTGTCACCAGGATTATACATTCTATAACAAAGGATAGAACTCTTCAGAGTCCTGTGAAGAGATAATTTATTAAATGAATCTATAGTTGTCTCCTTTTTAACACATTATGTAACATCAGTTTAGCAGAAAGCTGATGTCACTTTCTGGAGACTGTAAGGTGCAGACACTTTCTCATTCTGTGGTTGAGTAGCACCTAAAGCCCTGACAGCCATGGATGCTGGAGAACTATGTATGGTTATATCTTCTGAGGATCAGCAACAAACCAGGCAGCACGACACAAACAGAACATTAATGTTTTTTAGAGCAATACATGAAATCCTGAATTTTCTTATACATGTCTAAAATATCAAGTGAAGTATTTCTGGGGCAGCACTGTTGGGGTTTTTTCGGTGTTTATTTAAAGTAACATTTTCCAGTGCAACTGAGAAATCTCTTTGTATGTATATTCAAAATGTGTGTTTGGGGTACTAAACAGAGGTATGTTTTGTTCTCTGTGTGTTTTAAAACTGCTTTGTTTAAATATGTTATAGTGGTCTGGAGTGGATTCTTGTCAGCTAAGTTAAACTTATTTTGTAGCTGGCACTTCTGTGCTGCAGACAAGCAGCTACAAAGAATATTATGTTTGAATATCAATTACTTAAAGTATTTTGGAAAGATTGTACCTTTCTCCATCAGGTAACACAAATGTCAAATTAATTTGGAAAAAAAAAAAAAGAAAGAACACTTATAAGGATGTATTTCTATGGCTAACACTTTTGTCAGGTTTTGGACCAAGTCCCTCAGCTGCACTCCTGGTGCAAAATTATATCCTGTTATGAGATTTTCAGATTTCCAGTGCAGATGTGCCATTCCTTAGAAACATCACAAATTATTTGCTCAAAGAGAGAATCAAATCTGTGTGAATTCATTAAGTCAGGCACAAAACTGTAAGTACGTATGATGAGACATATGTTTGTCTAAAGAAGTTCTGAATCAAATGAATGAATGTTTACACAAATAAATAGATGTATACACAAGCGATGTATCAGATATCATTAAGAGACATTACACATCCCTTCTTGAATCCAATCCTTTTCTTTACCCATAAGCTGGGGACCTAAATTAATTAAATTCTAATAAGTTACTTTCCTCTGTGAAAATAATTTTTTTTAATTCTTCCTTCTGCTACAGCCACAGGTTTCCACAAAATGAGCACTGAACTGTCACATAACCCTTCGGTTAGGAAAAGTAAATACACATACACACTGAAGCTAAAACAGACTTAGTTTTTTACAAGCTTTTATAGTCTCATGTGAAATACAGAAGCAACAGCTGGGATTTTTAACATACATCCCACTCACAGCACAAGCCTTCCACCCATCTGCAGAACAGCTATAATCATGTTCATTAGCTTTGGTGAGATTAAATTTATATTTATGCAACACTTTGATATTCTTAGTTACAAATTTAGAGTAAGGTAACAGGTTTGAATTTCTTCATCCTCTCTCATAGGTATCTTTCCATCTTATTAAGATATTTTCCCTCTATTCTGATGGGGATTTGGAATAAAAAAGATTGACTTCCAGCACCTGTTCATCAGATACACTCTTGATTTTCATATTGTGATAGATACTACAAATCTATCACAAATCTATCTTTCAGTTCATTAAGCTGAAAATATATCCAATTTTACTTTAAGAGAGCAGATGTTAAAGACTTGGGGCTTTCCAAGCTCCATCTGGCATGAGCCCAACAGTAAATTCCTTTTCTACAACTGTGAAAGCATCATGTTCCTGGAAAAGTTAGAGGACAATGGAAGTCTGTGGAAGCAAGCCTGGGATGGAAAGATGCAAAATTATGCAAGTAAATCACATGTATTTGCAAACTCAAAGTAACTATAACCACCACTTAGAGTCCCACAAAAACACACTTTAGATTATACCTGCTAGTAGGGTTTGAAGGCACATTTTATACAACTGTATGTGTTTTAGAAACTGCTTGGCCTTATTTTCAGGTTGTCACTAAATCCATGGACATGAGAGCAGTTGCTTTAGGTCAGATCAAGGTTCCACAGCTGTTCACACTGCCCAGGGAAAGCAGATGCCCAGAACACAGTGTCAGACAAGGCAAGCATACAGGAGATTTCCCTCTAGGAGACTCTAGTTGCTTGCAGCTCAGGGCCTTTCTGAAGCAGACATCAGATCTATCTGTTCAGTAATTCTCGATGGACTTCACAGTTTTTTTTCCATTTTCCTTTTCATTAACTTTTGCAGTCCCTTTCAACCCATATAAAATATTCCCTTCTGCATCAGAGGCTGCAAAAAGCAAACTGCTGTCCCACACTACCAAGTGGGACCCTGCGTTACTTTGGTAGTAGAGAGAAGCTTTAAATTACTCTAAGAAAGCAATTATGTCTCTTTCTATATCAAAGGCCATAAAATAATTACTTCTTTGCATAATTTACTGATGTTAACTGGAAATGTGCAAATGGATTTACAATGGGTTTTCATCCTTAGAATAGATGTTATTTTGATTAGTAGGCCTCTGTCATCTGTGTGAAATACTGTATGCATGCAAGTATTACCATAATAGCAATGGATTGTGTCAGGGATGTGTACATACCATATGAAGTAACAGAAGTGGCATGTCTTTAGAATTTGTCCATCAGTTATGCACCATCTCTGTGGACTGAAATTCCATACCAACAGACAAAAAGTATAATAACAGTACTATATGACCCAGCTGGGAATGGGGACAAGGCATCACATCTGCTGGAGATGTGGGAAGGATGGCAAGGATTAATGAATGCAGGGAACTCATGTAGGCAAAAAATAAATAAGTATGAGAGAAAAAGAAGTAAATTAATCTTTTTGCATTGGTGCTTATAAAAAAAAAAGAAGCTTGAGGAAGTTCTGAATACAGAAGTACAATGTGTGAGGAGCTAACAGATTGCAGTGTCCATAGGACTGCTTTGGGAAGAAAATGAAAAGAGTAGTAATAAATACTGACCTTCAGGGAGACCTGATAAAATTGTCTGTCGAAGCCCCAAAATGGAAAAAAGACTCCGTTTCTCATAACATGTAATTTAACTTTAGAACTCATCATTACTGCACTTAATAATTGTAAATTTTTAATGGGTTAATAAGATAAATAATACAGTGATGAAAGAAAAGACACCAAAGCTATAAAGCACAATTGTAGTGATGCAACCTGAAACTCAGGAAGTCTCTAAACCATAGATACATGAAAGCTGGGAGTATGTATTGGAAGAATAATAATTCTCAAGTGGCAAAATTTCCAAAGTACCTGTAGTGACCATGACTAAAGATAAGACAGACTCCTAGGTGGTTCTTAAGAGTTTTGGCACATCTCAGCTGCTCCAGTTAGTGGAAGATATGCCTAGATGTGCAAAAAAATTATGGTACCAAGTACTTTTGTTATAAAGCAACAAAAGCTTTTTATACTTTCAATGCAAGAAAAATCATTGCAAGTAAGACTCTTCATATAATTAATAATAGAAGATGTACATTTTCACTCTGGTGGGCTTTCAGAGTGTCATCACCACTTTTAAAAATAAAGAATGTACTCTATGTATAGAAAGAAAAAGATAATTAAGAGGGACACTTGTACAGTGGTTAAAAATTGCTGTACAAATATTATTTGTGATCTTCGCTTGTTCTGCGTTGGGAAGATACAGCTGTTTCAACAAAACAGATAAGTATGGAGCAAAATAGAAAACAGACTTGCTGGGGGAAAAGGTAAAAATATATAGTATATAAACTGTATGCTCTGAGGAGACAAATTTCTTTCTTCATTCTGCACTCTGTTTTACTCAATGACTTTTTTCAGTATCTGCAGGAAAAGATGTCTGTTTTGTGCAATTAGTACGTGTTCCAGTGTGCAGATGCACAAATATTTGGCTGTTGTATATGAATATAGGAGATGAGAATTAATTCTGTGTTAATGTGCAGAATATTGAAATGTTTCTACTGAGATTTTGAAGGCAGAATTCAATTGGTGACAGGGTTTTCTCACATGTAGTCTGTGAAAGAAAACAGTGATTTAATTTTAACTCCTAAAAGGCAAAGATAGTTTGATTAAATTTTAAATTGACTTTTTGTTCAGCAGCAATGAATGGCAGATAGCAGATCTGTAGTTTCCAGGATTCCTCTACTCACTCTTCTCGAATGTGAGTGACATCTTCCTTTAGCCCATCACCAGGGATCTCCATGACTGCCACATGCTGTCAAAGATGAGAGAAAGTCATCTGTGGCCATGGCAACCAGCTCCCTGAGCACCTTGGATGTGTCCTACCAGCTTCACAGGCTTGTGCTCTGTTCAGTTGGCTCAACTCAAACTTTATTTTCTGTAGGAGCCCTGCTGCAAGCCAGTTAGGGCTGGAAGGTCCAAGAGAAAAGCTTGGCAGTGAAGACTGACACACAGAAGGTGCTGAGCAGTTCAGGTTTTTCTGTATCCTTTGTCACTAGGACAAAGCAACTTCATTTTCCTTAGCCTTCCCCTTGTTCCAGTGACTCTGTATGAGTCTTCCTTGATGCCCTCCACATTCCTCACCAGTTTTGATCACGGTGGATATTTGGCATGCCTGGTTCTGGCCCTGCATGCCCAGTAGATATTTCTGTGCTTCCTCTGGGTAGCCTGTCCCCGTGTTTGCTCACTGTATGTTCCTGTTGTTCTGGAGCCCACTCAGGAGTTCCTCATCTCCTTTACCAGACTCCCTTGGTCTCCTGCCTGTCAGGATCCTCTGTTCTGCTCTAAAGAGATTGTTTTTAAAGATCAGTCAGATTTCCTGGGCCCTTGGCCCTTCAGGGTACCCTCCTGAGAGATCCTGTCTGCCAGTTCCCTGACTGAATCCTAATTTCATTGTGCTTTAGCTTTTAGATATAAGGCTTGTGTCTTTCCATCACAGTACCTTATCCCTTTGCTTCCAGAAACGCTGACCTATGAGGCCACACACAGATTTCTAACTCCTGTTTGTCTCCCACACTGTGGTATGTGTGTACTGGCATTTCAAAATGAAATCAAACCCTAAAGACCAAAGCCTTGCTCATTGGGTTAGTAATCCTATTAGAGAAAATGGACTTGCCCCACTTTGCCAGATGGGTCTCAAATAATATATTTTCTTGTTTCCAGATCAATAAGTAAAAGAAGAAAAATCACTTTTCTTGCTCCTCTAAACCTGACCTTAATTTTTTTTCCATTTCAACCTCAACCTGTTCATTTTATTCTCAATCCTTGCATCTATGATCTGTGTTAAAAGAAACTATGTTTTTGTCCTCTCTTTATCAGTGATTCTGCAACATATTGGTCAAAAAGCCTGCAGTACATATTTGTTTTAGAATTGCTCACCTTGATATGTAGTCTACACTTTCACAACCTATTTAATTCTTCCCACATCCTTTTTCCTTTTCAAACACAACATGGATCCAAATCAATGGTTATTTCATATTAAATGTTATATGTCACTAGTCAAAATGTATCTCACTATTGAAGATTTTTTTTTATTTTCTGCTGGAGGGAAATATATTTCTATAGTATTAATTCCATACTAATGCAGTGGTTTTTATTTTAAAATTACTTAGGTTGCATATTTAAATATGGGTGAGGAAAAAGTTCTCTCTCAAAATAACCATTACATTTTTGTTTATTGTCAGAATCTGCCATTTGCCATGAGGTTATCACTTTTTCCATCCTCCTGGGCATACATCATGGTACAAGCAAATTGCTGCAGCACATTGATTCTAAACTGCTGAATTACTGGTGTCTATCATAGTATTCAAACGGGTTTGAAGAAAAACATCTTTCCCATTGCTGAGGGCTCTAAAGTAAAAGTAGATTAATAATTTATGTTTCAAACTTGCTTCCAGCATAGTCAGCGGCAAACCTCTCATTGCTTGCAGGCAGCAGTGTCCTGCTTCCTGCACAGACTTTGGAGGGACTCTGGTGTGGGCACAGCTGAATGAATTAAAAGTTCCCATCAATACAACAATCCATGTGTGACAGCATTGTGAAGAATGCACTCCTTTATTCGCTGGGTGACAGTAACCAGACTTGTTCAGTTGAGAACATTTAACAAGAATGCAATTGGACAGATCTTCCGTCATTCTGACCAAGGCTAAATTCAAGCAGAAGCACCAGAAAATATAGGTCACTGATTAATTCACTGAGATTCTGCATTCTTGCTCTGCAATAATCACTTAATGGCAAGTTAAAGCAAATACTTCAATGTGATAATTAATTCTGGTTACACATTATTAAGGTCAGAGGAGCTAACAGATTCACTAATGATTTCTATTTTAGAACATGGGAACATTTCAATCAAGCATATATAAAATAGTAAATGTAAGGGAATTTAACGGTATTTACTGGCTTAGTACATGATTAAACATTGACTACTGCTCAGCATGTAGGGGCATTAATGCTGCCATTCTATCAAAGGGGAGATCCAATACTTTTGCTGAAATAGGCACTTTCAAAACTTTTTAAGTTGAGTTATAACTTAGCAAAAAATCTTAGTTAATACAGTGGGTGACAGAATAATAATTTTGAACTCTTTTACATCAGAATAATCTACACATGGAGAGAAAAAAAGCCTTTTATCTCTAGACACAAGAAACAAAGCAGGGATACATGAGGGTTCCCAATTCACTTAGGAAAGCCCTTTACTCAACTCCTCACACCCTCCCTGTTTGGCATCGAGGTGGATGGGACTGTGTTGTTAAAATTAACTGAGGCACCTACTGTATGAGGAGCCTCCAGAGAAACCTGTATTCAGAGATCCAAACCAGTGGGAACTAACAGATCTTTATACATTATTAAACATTTTTTTTCCTCCTCAGGATTTACAGCAAACCTATCTGCTTCTTTCTAGCTCCAGCTCTTCTTTAAAATATGCAGACATCACAGAGAAGGGTTTTCACAGATTCAGGAGAAGCAAAAAGATACCTCATTTCTTGAGTACCCCTTTCCTAAAGATTTAGGCACTCAGTGAGTAGGAGAAGGAAAAGCTAGATCTTCTTTGTACTTTATTCAGTTCTTCCTTTACACTGTTTCTGAAGTTATTGGTAGTTTTTCCAAGTCAAAAGCCTAAGCAACAACCCTGAATCAGAATCTTATTTATTTATTGTGAATGTATTAGTACTACTACACCAATAGGTTGTCTATCTAATTAATCATAACATAGAGTGAAAACTACCATTAGTTCCATCTACATCTGTCACACTTAACTCTAAATGACAATATGAAATGTTTATTAGTCTCACTGAACTGCTTATCCATCTCGCTGACAACACTTTCAAACCATATATGCTTATTTATCACCCTGGTGCCAGTGAGCTGAGCTATCTCAATTTGAAGATATTTGTGGGTGGTGAAAACACTCTTGCCTTAATATTCCCTCTCTCCTTCATCCAGAATGAGGTCCAGAAACTTCATTCACTAATGATGGATGGGACAGTGAGTTTCCAAAGAATATCCCCTGTTTTGACTACTTGCAACTCACCCCAGCAGAGGTTTACAAGGAATTGAAATCTGGGTATCCTTTCTTTTCTTTTTTTTTTTTTAGTTTTGCTTCTGAATGTGATGATGCCTTATGTATTCCTTCTGTCTGTTTTTCAAAAAAACTTTGCAATGTGTTGTCTGATTTCAAACATGTTTAAGGTAAAAAGAAAATGTTCAGACATAAAAAAGCTTCAGTGAGTTTTGTGGAAACTGGGTAGTCCCTGTTTTAAAAGGACATTTGAGTTAGTATCTCCACATTGGAAAATCATATAGTGCAAGGCTTAGCACCATTCTGTTCTTTCTGGCACACACAGGTGATGCAGAAATCTGACTAATGTCTCAGAAACAGCTGCAGCATAAATTGCTTCTTGAGGAGATAGGAGTCAAGAAGGTGCAGAGAGCTGGGGTACTCCCAGAGAGATGGTGGATATTGGAGAGGGTGATGCAGAAGCAGAAATGAGAAGCCAAGCTAGAACTATTGGAAAGGTCAGGAAACGTAAGACTAAAGGAGAGAAAGTCCTAAGGAAGATGGAGTGCACTAGGTCTGCTGCTTACAAAGAATCCTGGTAAAATCAAGACACTTGTGTGAATATAGAAGGTCCTGACCTCATCCTTGTTCATTGTTGGATCTTCTGGGCTGCATTCTGGTGTTTGCAGGTTAGAGAGGCTAAACACCTTTAGTCCTACTGGCTAAGACCCAAAAATGCTTAAATCACTTAGGCAGTATAATTCACATAACTAAGAGTAGTTTAGACAGTTCAACTTACTGGTCATTCAAAGAGAGCCAACAGGTTTTTTTCACTGGCTGGCAGAAAAACAATTTACTAAAGTTTTGCATACGTAAAGTTTGGCTTTCAAATGTTGTAGTAGCCAGAAGTTTTTGAAGCTTATAGTCTTACTTTCTTCTCCTTTCCATTTGCACTCTGGGTGGGTTTGTATTATTAAATAAGTTACACAAATTACCTGGTGTATAGTCTTCTCTGATGCTTAATCAGAAGGTATGTCAGATTTGTATGTCATCAATCAACTTTAAAAAGCAATAGAGAAAAATGTCACTTAAGGAGCTGTTTGGAAGTATCAGACTTTGCAGGTGTTTTGGAAAAGGTCTGTCCTTATTGCTGAATCCCACACAAACACCATGGATTGCCACCTTCCTCCACTCTGACATCTGGTAACAAGATTTCATGTACAATGACTTATGCATGACCCATTTTTAACACTCATAAAAGATGTTAATGTCACCCCTTTTTTGTGGCCCATTTTTGCAGGCATTGGATTTGCTACAGAATCTTACATATTGCCACTTGGCATGCAAAAATCTACCTTTTGCTTTGGTAGCAGTTTCACTGTTCACCTTTGGCATTTCACTGCCCTCTTTGCCATTTTTCTGATTTAAGTTACCCATTTGGCTTACTCAGAGAGGATAATTAAACATTTGTTTCTGACTCCAAAATAACTAAAACCAAGTAAAACATACAACAGAACTCCAATGGGAAATGATGCACATAGATTTCAGATTTTTTTGTTGTTGTTTGGATTTTACTTCATGGATAGGATTGCAAGAATAAAAAATAATTTGTTTTATGATTAAAAATTGTTTTGTTATATAGATAGATAAATGCTGTAGCAATTTTGACTGCATTTGATTTTTGAAAGTTTCTATTTGTAACTTCATATAAAATGTATAGTTTCATATCCTTTAAAGGATGTTTTTAAAACAGATCTAACCATA
Organism: Passer domesticus; assembly: GCF_036417665.1. Taxonomy (NCBI): domain Eukaryota; kingdom Metazoa; phylum Chordata; class Aves; order Passeriformes; family Passeridae; genus Passer; species Passer domesticus. Next base: position 44,288,409 of record NC_087481.1, on the reverse strand, counting down.
GCATTTTAAGTATATTGCATCCATAATGTGTGTTTTTCTTCTCAGCAGGAATGGTTAACATAAATAATGAAGATTATTTCCAAATGGATATTTAAAAACCTGTTAGTGGAAACTCAGCTACACTACTCTTTGAAAGGGATTCTGTGGTATTAATTTACAATGACCAGTCAAATGAACATTTAGGAAGGAAATGTTCATGCAATAAGCCCTAATAGTGCCTTCAAGAGTGTCAGGAATAAGCTGTAGGAGGACAAAAGCTTTTCTCCTTAGCTCGGCTCTGACTCTGCAGATCACTGTGGATGTGGAACAAAGCCATGACTTTGACTTTGTGCAGTCACTCCTATGCCCACTGACCCCCCTAATGTTCTTGTGCTAAAGGTTTATTGTCTCCATGCCTGCACTCAGGAAGGACACACGGACTGAGGCTAGGCTGGTATCTCTGCTTGCAAGAAATGGACAGAGGGTTACTGGAATTCTTTTCCTTCAGCTTGTTGCCACTCAGTATAGTTGTAAATATTTACTATCAGGGGCAATTTCTGTCTCAGTTAATAAACTTCAATCTCTGCCATTCTCTTTTAATGATTCATACAATACTGTAATTTTCTATGAGTGCATTATGCTACCTTTTGCTGCTAAAAAATTGATTTCAGAAGAGAAAGAACTGAGAAAAGGAAACATCAACTAAAGTCTTATTAGGGGAATGAAGGCATCTTGGACATCCAGGCAGAAAGCTGCATTTGTGTCCTAACAACCAAATGAGCCTTGTAACTTACTGTTAAGTGAAAAAAGGAAGTGCCAAGTTCCTCAGTGAGGGATAGGTGCTAGTGGCAGCATCTTACCTGACAGTTTACTTTTCCTCAGTTCTTCCTATCCCCAAGGAAGTGGAATTTTTTCATTACTGTAGCTGTGGCAGAGTTCCTATAAAAATGAAAAGGTGGATGTTTAACACATAGAAGCATGCAAGACCTCCAGAACATGCAGAGTAGGTACATGCTGAGATTTATTACATTTTATCTCAATAACAGAAATCTAATATGTTGATTAGGGGTAAAACCCATATTTTTTTTTTCAAGAGTACTGGAGACTATAATAGGCAAAAGACCATTTCTTGCTCTGAATCAGTTATGTTCTTTATTCACTCCATCTTTTAAGTTCTAGAGTAATCAGAACTGATCAAACTCATGATAATGAGTCAATAATAAGTGTAATCTAAGATTATGATATTTTAACTTGTTTTTCACTATTTAATTTTATGTTCCCAGTATCTAACTCAGTCTTATCCCAGCACTGTCAGAGTCCACAATTTCAAACATCACTGTCCAGATCAGGACCAGGCAGTGGTCTGAGCAGAGACTCTCATGTCTTCATAGGGCACCAGAGACCAAGGTCTCAAACAAAATTCCATACAATTACACAACAGTTAAACCACAACTTGGAACTCTTGCAAAACATGTTTTGCTGTATGGCTGTTTTGGCATTCTCCTATATGAGATCCAGTCTTCAGACTTATTTTCATGCACAGAAGGGCATCCACTGCCCCTGCCATTTGGAAGAATTTCCTCAGTGAATACAAAATGGCTTTTGCCCTTTGTGATGCATAGCCTTTTCTGACAGCATTTTATGCAGGATTATAAGAGCCCTGATGTTTTGCAAATCAGTGATGATTTAAATTCATTAAAATTAATTTTACCCCTTGCTGTATCTAATTGCTTTGTTGATTTATGGAGATTGATTTTTCTCTTAAAAACTGGCAGTTTCCAAACATAAAGTGTATCCAGGGTATGTGTATATAGGGAAAGCTTGGCTGGATCTAATGGGATCCTGCAGGTATCAGGGCTGTGCTGTGTTCAAGGCAAGCATTTCTTTCATGCTCTGACAGAAAGTAACACCTAGGTTCATTTTCCAGCTGTCACTTCCCTGGTAACATGAAAAGGATTGTGGATAAATTATGAGACTAATCAGTAAATTCTTTACTCTCTGTCAAGTGCTTTTGCTATTTCTTTCTTGAGAACCCACTTTTTTTTTTTTTTTTTTTTTCTCAACACACTGGTGGTAGTGCTCAAAATTCCTTATCTCTGTTGCTACATATTTCATGTGGACATTACTGGAAAAGGCTCCTGGAGCTGATTGGAGGCTGTTTATCAGAGATCAGGAGACAAAAGTGGCCTCTGCAAACCTGCTTGCTATCAACACCCCTCCAACCTCTCACTGGCTAATGGTGAGAATCTTAATAGAAATTTCTCACTGAGTTAAAAAAAAATATCAGCAAAGCACAGCATTAAAGTAATAAGCTGTATATGTCAGAGAGGGGTAAAAAACTGTCCTGGACATTAAGACACCATTTCCTTGAGAATTTTGCATAATTTCAGAAATCTTCCAAGAATATTTCTTCATATATGACTTAGCACTTACTTTTTTCTTCTTTTTCTTTGCATTACATTCAACTATGTTTAATAGCTTTACAAGCAGCTGGAGAGCTGCCAAAGTGTTCTGATATAGAACAACAACAGATGTCACAGGCACATCAATCAAGGGTTTGGACAAATAGATTAATAATAGAACTCCAGGTGAAAAGTTGGCATTCCCTAGAAAAACACTGAAGTAACAGAAACTTAAAAGACAAGTTTTGGGGTTCTTAAAATGTTTTTGAGCCACTGTGCTTGGTCAATAATTCCATCAATCATATGCTGTGTCTTTTAAATCCAAAACTCAGAGGAAGAAAACATCCCTTTTGTGTTCAGTTTATTACTTAAGCTGAGCCATGCTCTCAAACTTCCTCTTCTGAATTTCAATCTGAAAAGTAAACATCCAAATGAAAAAGTGACTAACAATCTACCCAGAAATAGAACATCTCTGTTAACAGAGGACACACTCAGAAAGGCTTCCCTAAGTTGTACTAACATTGGGTAGTTAGTACATCTTTAAAAGACATCCTCTGGACTTAATGAATTATCTTGATCGTAATCTGTAACAAAATTAACCCAAAACATGTCAAAATATCTAATAAGCAGAGGTTATGAAAGGGAAACAGTATTAAACTAAAATTTCTGATGTTTTTGTACACATCCCAGAAACCGAAATAATTTTTCTTTAGAAATTGGATTCAGTCTGGTAGAGGAGCACATGGATAAACTTGAGACATGAATCAACACTAAAATAGGGAAGAATTAGTAATTGTAAAAGACAGCTTGGTTTATCAACTCAAAAATCCACTCACAGAGGCCTTGGATAAGCTGTCAGCTCTGATGCCATCTGGGTCACTGCCATTATGTGGAGTTGAGAGTTCACCCTCAGAACCTGCCTCTTGAGCAGCACAGTGTCATAAATGTCAAACTAATGAACCCATTTAAGTCAGTGAATGATGCAGGGAGCAGCCTCCATTGCAGAAATGAACATTAACCAGTAAACACCAGCAATGAATCATCTGGTGTTTTCTTCAAAATATCCTCTTCCACTCCATAACCTCAATAACCTTTTTTTATTAGGGTTTTTTTTTTTTTTCCTGTAACCACTTTCTTTTTCTCCTACAGTTGTAAGAAAAACTCCTAGCTGCCTCAACACAAATGAATCAGGATTCTTGGTAAGTGAATCATCTAGAGCCAGAAATTTACTTCTCTATTTGTTCATTAATAGAACACAGACTCAAACCAAAACCAAAGAACAAAACACAACCACCTTCTGAAAACAAGTAATTAATTTTGATCTGAATAATCTCTTATATCTAAAAAAATTATAAGAGTTTTTTCATCTCAGTCATTTATATTCTGATGGAATAATAATGAAAACCTTATTTCAAGTGATTAAAAAGCACATGATTACTTCTGCACTTCTGGAAATGTAAAGGAAGATTTACTTTATTGTTATCTGCTGCTTTGTTTGTTAGGTTCCTACACTTATTCATAAAATCAGGAGAAAAACAAAAAGCAACTTGGGTAATCAAATTTTTTAATTTATGATTTATTTTTTTTAGAATTGTTTTAAAATAAAATTTTCATGGTAAAGATATGCAGCATGATTCTTGAAATGACATTCATTATAGGCTCCTAAAAGATAGGAGAAAGTGTAAAATCTGAGGTATAAAAATTACATAGCATAGAAAAAACACTAACAATTGTGCTAAATGATAAACTTTCCTATTTGGAGGGCAAGGGTAAATATTTGTTCCTAAATTATTAAACCATTATATCAAGCTGAAAATTTATCCCTTACGATTTCATCTCTTTTGAAGGTGGCTATAAACCTATTAGCAGTTATATGCAGCTATGAAGCACAAGTGAAATGATTGATTTTGTCAATCACTGGGACCTTGTGTTATGTAACACGGATTGTGGGTCCTCTGTAAGCTTCATTAATCATACATAACCCATTCATTCACGAGGAAAAGTGATGAATTACTGTCTGTGGAAGCCTAACATTAGCCTCACTAATTCCATGTAAGTGCAGGATATATTGTAAGCTTTTTTTCCCCCACCATAAACGTGTTGGAGACTGTAATCTGTAATCCTGAATGACACTTTAATCCATGTAAGCAGATATTTATTTCCCATGGAGCCACACTGATTTTAGTGGCTGATGTCTGCTTGTGTCTAATTACAATATAGTTTTCCTACTGTTCCTATGATGATAAAATTCTGTATACCTAAGAAAAAGAGATTAGGGACTTCATTTCACCAACCTCAGTCAACTAAAACTGGACCAATAAACAAACCACCAGAAGTGAAGGGAAGGTACTTTGGATTATTATATATAGGCAACTACATTGCTATGGAAGTCGTGTTATATAAAATGGATTGAATGCAGTCTTAAAAAGAATTAGTTCAGGCTCCAGCAAAACTTTTTTTGGGAAGTTTCTGGGAATTATTTCCAAATTTTTCTTCACTCATGGCTAGAGACTGCACATCAATGCTGCAATTATTTATTTCTACACCAACATTGCCTAGTATTGTAAAACTCTCCCCTCTCCTCGAGCATTTATCCACAATATATTTATAACAGCAATTATAACCCCCACATTCAATTAGGCAAAATAAAAAAACCCAAACAACTAAATCTTTTAATCTGTTCTCATGAAATGGGATCTTTTCCCTTGATTATCCTCAGGATAATCTTCAACATTGAAGATGACAAGAAACTTTTGCAAGTTCCAGAGGACGTTTCACAAGAGGCAAATGCATCTCCATTTGTTCCATAAAGTATGGTAGGTGACAAGTCATTTGCTGCTTGTCTCTTGTCTTTAAAAAAATAGGTACTTGAAAATAATTATACTGGTGATGTCCTGAAACAAACACCTTGCCGTGCTGAGTTGTCTTGTCATCCTTGCACTTTATGTCTTTCTGCTTCATTGCCTTTAAATTTTTTCTTGATGCTTTTTTTTTCTACCTAAGATAGTTGCTTTTTCTGTTAAAGATTTGTGTGTGTGTTTTGTACAATTATTAGCACAAAATGGTTATGGCTTCTCAGCCCTAGAGTGATAGTTATAGTAATAATAACAGCAATCTGAGCATATGCATGTTCATTCTCTCAAGATATGCCAGAACGCTATCAGCATTTTTTCTTCATCTAATGGCACTGTGGAGTTATCCCCAGCAATAGCTGTGAGTCATTACAATTACATGCTCTCTGTGGTACTTAATACACATTTTAAAGGACATTTCATTTTCCGTAAGTCCCTAGATAACTAATCTAGTTCTGTCTATGTCTGCAAAAATATCTGCATTCTGAAAGACCAGTACTGCCTTTTTTACTGAATTAAAAATCAATGTGATTTCAGTGGCATGTGCTGTAGGGTCATTTCTTAATGAGAACAAACCCAGCTTCACTGCAAGGACAGGAAAAGAGATTTCTCTTTGCTTGTCTGAAATATACACTCATGGTGAGACCATTTGTTTCCCCATGTAAATAAAAGGGAACCCTGTATTCAGACCTCCACGTGTAAGTATTAGCTTTATCTTATCACCACAACCATTTTTAGATTGATGATGAAAGGCATTGCCTCCAGTGATAGCTCATGCACTAGAATGCACACTATATTGCTAACTGACATTTAACAGCATCTAATATGCATTCAGCCTCCACTGGAAAATTTTTATGTAACACTTTGTAGACTTTGCTTTAATGTATCGATTGCAGAAGAGATATGCAGCGCTCTGAGCAGTAATCTCCACAGCAGTTACCTTCACTTTGGAGAGAAAATGCTGACATCTGCTTACGTTTCTTGAGCAGAAGAAATGATTGTAGCTAGGATAACAGCTGAACCTACAATGCTGTGAGTGTGTAAGAGAGTGTGTGTAAATACACAACTAGCTGTTCACCACTTATTTTTCTGAATGTGAGGTACTCACATAGTCTTGCACACTGCAACTGTTTGAGTGCACATCATTGCTTAGTCTTGTTTTCAATACTAAATCTGATTTCCTTCCTCTCCCCCACCCACCCATTCACATTCCTTTCTACTTCAGTTCTGGAATGTGTGGTCTGTGGCCAGCTGACAACTCTTTTTTAAAAAAAATAAATTAGAGGATATTTAAACAAGAAATTTTAAAGATCTATGGGTCATGAGCAGGGAGAGCTGCTGGAATGAGCAGAAAGTAGTTTGAATGTTTTGTCTTTCCCATCCTGCTTTTCCCACTTGTGTCTTTGTTACAAACCTGACTGTTATTGACACGTCCAAGGGCTTTAACAACCTCTGCAGTGCCACCAATGACTGTCAGGAGATACCTGCACATCCCAGGAGTCAAAGAGCTCCAATAATTTAATTCTAGTCTGTATTATTTTTTCAGATATTTTACATTTGCATCTTCAAGTTTTGTCCCTCTACTGCTTAATCAAAGCAACACCAAACTAATTTATAAGTAGGCTTTACTTCTTGGAAAGTTGTGGATTTTGTCACTGAGAAGCAGGATGGACCAGCTGTGCTATACCACAGAAGGAAAGTGGTGCTCCAGGCAGACTTTGTTGATAAGGGACATAGGATTTTCATTGGACTATTATGCAAACACTAGATCAAAATTAAGAAATGTGTTGCCATTTTCACAGTATAGGACAAGAAGTAATTTGTACAACAATCTTGAGACCAATTACCAAGGATAGGATGAGGTATCACTGCCTGCTTCCAAAATCACTTGATACACTTTAAAATAAGTTTGGCTCAGCTAGCAGACAACATGTAAAATATCAGTTTGCAGGATGCTGAAGGAGAGTAGGTTAAGTAGTTGCTATCTCTACAGCTGGTTGACACTGGATAGGCAGAAGTAAAACTGTGAATCTTCTACACCAATAGAGCAATGTGTTTAAAAAGAAAACAAACCACCAAATAAAATAAATCCACTGCCCCGTTCCATGTCCTAGCCTCAATCTCACAGCTCATGTAGAAAGAACCATTGAGAAATATCCATCTGGCATTCCCTATGTCTGGAAACTTTTCTACCTGGGTGTCAGAAAAAATCCTTAGCTTTCCAAAATTGCTACCAGAAGCCTTGATCCTGCTGCTGCTGAGATCAATGAGAACTTTATGTGCAAACTGAAAGAAGGATTAGCATTAAAATCATGAAGTATGCAATAGAATTAACTATTTTATATATTTTTCCTAGTAAATTTCAAAGTGATTAATAGGAATTTGATCTCTAAAAGAAATGAGTAATAGATACAGAAGGCTCTGTGGCAAGGTTTCCTAGCAAGCCAGGGATAGATTGCAGCTCTTTCAAGTCCTGTTGAAGTGCTTTAATACATTTATCTGTAAAACATTCAAATATGTATCCCCCAAAGTAATTTCTGCAAAGAATTAACAAAGCAAAGCAATTTTATTTTTCATCCTTCATTTATTTAACAACTCCCTTAACCTCTTTTGAGAAGGGTTTATTGTAGAAGTTCATACACCTAAATTGACCAGTTGTTTATTGGTAAATTATTTTCATCATCATTTCCTAAATGCATGACACCATTAATAATATTAGTATTATTATTAAAATAATAATTATAACAACAATAACAACAATAACAACAACAATAATAATAATAGTAATAATAATAATAATAATATATCACCTCTCTGAAGCTAGTGAATTTACAGTGTTATAATTCCTGGGTTTATGATGTTTTATGTGTTAGTGTTAGTAGTCTGGTCTGGAGAATGGACAGAGGTGTGACACAATTGCATTCATCCTCTGAATGATATGGAAAGTAAGGGGACAAGCTGGAGAAGACAGCTCAGTCTGACTATTTTGGATTTCCCAGTGATTCTAAAACTGCGTGAACACCAGTCCTAAATTTCTTTTGAAATAAAATTAATTTTCTTACACTAACAGTTAACTGCTTTCAGCTGGTACCACAAAGCTTTCTCTTTTCATATCCTGCAGAAATTCAAGGAAGCCTAGTGCAAGCAGATATAACAGTGAAGGGTAATGTGAACTGAAATTACAGTGGCTAGATTTTGATCTTGTGTTCAAATAATCTTGATTTGAGTTTCTTTAAAAGGTTTAAAAGGTTTCTCTATCAAAAGAAAAAGAAAAGGTGGAAAATTAGGTCCTCCAAAATAACTTTTTTTAAATGTAATCCAATCCAAAAAGATTATTTCTGTGTAGTTAGAGGGCTTTTGAAGCTATTTACCATTGGAGTAAAACAAGGGCAAGTTGTCTAATGTTGTTTGCATTAGTAAATAAATGGGCTGGGGACAGCAGGAATCTGTCTTATCCTACCTGTCACAGCACTGAGGAAGGCTCTGGATATTAGTAAGGGAGACCATGTGTGTCATAGCTACAGTGCATTTGTGATTAATATGTTTAAATATTCACTAATCCCATTTTATTATAAACACCCCATGTATTATAAATATTTTCTTTCTTCAGGCCAATTTAGATACTCAGATATCATTAATTTTGGTAAGAAGGAGCAAAAAGTAAAAAGATAGGGAAAGGATAAGCTTTTCTTGCTGATTTACTTTCAGACTTTAAGTCTTTGTTGTACGTGGAATGACAGGGAGCATTTATTTTAATTCCCATTGAGGGCCCTGTGAGCACTAACTTCCATTTGCTTCTCTGGCTTCCACAGTGTAGTTTTTTAGCTTCCTCTTTCTAAAAGAAATTTCTGGTAACCAGCAGAACACCAGGCTGCCTTGGGACATTACACAGATAGGAACTTCACAAAGTTGCTGCCTGAATATTAAATGTGCTAGGGCTGTTTGGGCCTCTCTGAGCTGTTCCTGGGTAATCCTGTGAAGAAATTCTTATGAACAGCAGCATCAGATGTCTCCAGCTTGCATAATCAGCCTGCAGAATTTTGATAATTGACAGCAAAGTCTCCACTATGCAGCTGTAAGCATGTGTTTGGTATACACATGTTGTACACAAGGCCACTATTTTAAAATAACATAAACACAAATTTATTAAAATATGTGAGTTGAGGCAAAACCTGATTGTTCAGGTTATATAGATTAAAGAGAAAAAGCCTTTATTTTTCTATGGACCCTGTCTTCCAAATGATCACAGAAAACATAAAAGGGAGAGGAAAGGCTTAATTACTATTCTTGATGGTTTTAGTCTCGCTTTTGTAACTACCTCAAGAACACTGAGGAAATATATGCAAGTTTTAAAACTTATTCCTCCCATTTTATTTCACTTACTTTTAAATTGAGTGCTGGATTAATTTTAAGTTTTACTTTTTAATAGATTCTTAATTGGTGTGGGGAAATACACCTATGAACTTCTGTGCAAATTTATTAAATTCTAAAAGTCTCTTGGTAGGCTTGAGGGAAGTTCTTGCATATGCTGGATGTTGTGTTTCATGTTGGGGAATAGGCTGAAATAATCCAGGAGGACACCCTTGTGCTGTTTTGTGCTCTGCATTTCAGTGCAACGCTGCTGAGGCACAGGGTGCCCAACAAAGACCTTTGCCAGCCCAGTCCCTGCTTTTCAACCTCAGCATCTTTGAAGACATTTCTCAGGCTCTTGGGATATCAGCAAAATCACCACTGACTTGATTTTCAGTTCTTCAGTAAAAATGTCCATTATACAAGAGGAGAAAAAATACATTGAAGTTGTCCCCTTTAAAAGTGGTAGTTTCTTTTGGTTTTGTGCGGGTTTTGTTTTTTTTTAGAATGAAAATAAACCCAAGACAATTGGCTTCAAAACACATTCCTAATGCTTAAACCATTCTCTGAAATATACAAGTACTTAGGCTGAGGAGGAAACGGACATTAGATGAAGAGATTATTAAAAAATGTATGATTATTTAAGGTCAGCTGTTATTGTAGCAGAATTTAGGCATACAACCATCTGAAAGTTTTATCAGCTATGACAATATTTGAACTTATTCATGATCAGTGCTCACAGCCAACCATTAGTTTACTTAGGTATCCAATAATTATAAATGTCAAACAAAACTGTTTTCTACCTAGCATGGCCTGATAAGGAAGTGCTGTTTACTTACACCATTCAAAGAAGGTTGGATCACTTGACTTATTTTAGATCATACTTTAGTGTACCAGACTGAAAGCCTGGACAGGAGAATCACCCATTGGGTGAAACTTGGTCCCAGTATTGATGGCAGTACCTGCCTTTGAAGATCTGTTTGAAGTGTGAAAGGTTAGGCCCTTACAGAGGGCAGAAATGCAGAAAAGCTGTAATTGTGTGACTCAGTCCAGCACTTCCAGCTGAGATGAGCTTATCTGACACCCTTGCAGTGACAATGTACTCATTTCTGAAACTGAGACTACAAGAGATCTGCTCTCTGGACTGACATGATCCTGTATAACTACTCTTTCAAATGTTCTATGAACCTTGCAGATCAGGACTCAGCTAAGCAATGTTTTCTTTATTTTTTTCTGTCACCTGACTTCCTGCAAATGATAATGCTGATTTTTTTATTGTTTGTGTTGTGTATTGTGGTATTTCACGGGGAGGGTTGATTTGTGGTTTGCTGTCAGTTTTGTGGGGGAAGTTGTATTTATTTATTTGTTTGTTTGTTTTGTTTAAGAATACTGCACATTTCCACAACTTCATAAGAATTGTCTTTCTATGTGTATGGAAATGTGCACGGTGTTCACCAGCATCCACAGGCATTTATACTGTGGTACCCTTTGGAATGACACTATGAAAGGATTTCTGAAATCCATCTGATACCACGTGCATGGTCTATGCTGAAAAAACAAGCAAGAGGGTGACCCTCCTGAAGAGCTTTAATACAGCTGTGCATCCCCAGAAAAAGGTAGCTGGGATGTTTTTTCCTCTAGTAGAAGAAAACATTCTACTATTATTTTGTTTTATTTAAAGTGAAGGATTAGATCAATTTGGCAGTATTTTCTGTGTGTTGTGGTAACAACTTAAAAAATTCAGGCTGTAAAATATCATTAAAATTTGGATTAATCAGGATTAACACACATTGGGGGGTAGGGAATGCATTATTAAGTCTCCTTGTCACCTTCACAGATTTCAGGGCTTTGTTTCACGTGAAAATAAGTACCTCATGGATTCCTGTAAGTTTCAATAAATACATTATTATTGATCCAATATAGACATCCTTTTTGCAAAAACAACATTGAAAATAAGCTTATATTTACCAAAGCAGTACATCCTTGGGTTATTTTGGGTTTGTTTTTAATTTGCTTGTCCCCTGACCCTCTTGCTTATTTCCTCTGGCAATAGCTATTCCTAGACTCTAAATGTGCTTCGAACACAGAGGAATTCTGCTGTTAACTATGATTTCAGAAGTGTAAATCTATGATAATAAATAGCCTAAAGTAAAGAAAAACTAGCTGTTAAGCTTTTTTTCTCATGACCAGTAGTAATAGCAGTTTGATATAATATATACAAACTAGAGGAATATTTTTTGGTAAATATTCTTTTTTGATTTTCCTGTTTCCTAGTGACACAGTTGGAAGCAGGAAACTCTTTTTGAGTTTTGAACTGCAGTAGTCCAAAGGATATCCTTGTCTCTCTCCACCTCTATAAATAAAGTGGGAGAACTTTTACCCTGGCTCTAAAAATCAGAATGTGTAGCTTTTAGGCTGTTTACAAGGAGAGCCAGAGCTGTTCATAACTATTTGATTTATTTGCAACTAATGAGAATTGAAGTATTAAACATCTAATTTTATTTTCTTATGCTTCTGACAAACATTAGGTCCCTCCCCAAACATATAAAAGTAGAGTCTGGGCATTTAATTATTTATTTCAGTTATATAATTCTAACAGCAATGGAAGCATCAGAAGACTATCAGATTTTGATTTAAATGAGAAATCTTATTTTATATTTGAACAATGTTTGAGCCTCTTTTTTAGCTCTTCTACTTGATAAATTTTCCAGAATATATCATATTTATGTCACTCAGTATTTTTTTTGATAGGTTGAGCTGAAATAGCATTTACCTACCTTGTTCAATAAAGCACAGTGAAGTATCATTACAATAGCCTAATTTTGGTTTAAGCTTTCAGGTTTCTTTTTTCTTTTTATTCTTTTTCCTTCTTTTTTTTTTTTTGTTTGTTTTTGTTTTCCCATGAGTTTTACTTCTATAAAATCTGCTTAATCTCTCAACCCAGTTAGCTACAAACTTGCACCAGAGTTACTGGAAATATGTGGTTTCAAGGAAGAGCAGTATCAGCTTGTGTGTTGCTGCTTGAATATCAGGTGCCTGATTCCTGCAGGAAAATGTTGGAATGGTCAGAACACAAATAATAAGAATGAGAAGAGGGTGTAAAACTTATTGCAAAACCTCAAGAAGTTTAATCCCTTTACTTTGCCATCTTCAGGCTAAAGGTATTTTTTCCAATTGATAACAAATATGTCTGCAGTTATGGGCTAAGGGAATTCTCATAGAGACAAGATGCAGATTATATAGAAACTGCAGTAATTACCTTTAGGATGATTTCAGATTTTAGATTTTTAGATTTGGATATCTTTTTTTCCTCAATGGTTATCCCTAATTTATTTCTAATTTGGACACAATTCAGGAAATCCTTAGAGTTTCTCTTATGCAAAAGATCAGGCTGTCAGGATATCATTGAAGTCCCTGATTACTAATAAGTGATTACTTGTTATGGCTGATTATTAATTTTGGCAAGATTTAGTGGGTGAAAGCCTGGCTATGCAAGTTCAGTGGAAATACTGTCACTAATTTAAATTATACTATAACTTAGACTTATTTTATTTGCCTGGGTGATTTAAATACTCAGTAGTAATTCTGGGTTATGAATTGGGATTGTAAATTATGATGGTATAGTCAGGAGATAAAGGCAGAGCTTTACTGCTCTGTGACCAGGGATTCAGGAGCTGCCTTGAGCCCTGCTGGTTTTCCAGTTGTACATGGCTCAGTGCATCCACTCACTGCATTTGGGACAGGGACTGTGAGCAGTAGCATCGGCAGATGAAGACACCTGATTTTTGCAGTTTCTCTGGAAATTGAAAGCTTTTCTGTTACCTCAACATAGCAGCAGCTCCCACGCACAGTGGAGCTGAGGTTACCATAGGCTGGAAACCTCTGCAGTCAGATTTTCCATCGCTCTTCCCCTTGAGGTGTGACTGTCACTTTTCAGTCAGCATGGACAGATCTCTGGCTCCATCAGCACAGTGTAACTGCTGTGCCTGGAGGGAATGAGGCACGAGGTACAATGGCACCTGCTGAGATAGGATGGAGGAACACACCTCTGAATCACAGACCTCTCATCTGGACCATGGACTTGGAGTTCCCTACCTTCAAGGGAGGCTGATTTCATTTCTGTCATCAAGATACAGCTGGAGACTGCTAGAGGAGGAATCAGAAATTCTACTTGCAGCCTGTTGAATGAAGGGATCTAACACAGAGAGCAGAAAAAGATCAAAGAAATGAATTAATATGTTCACAAGGGATTTATGTCACAGACCAGTAATCATCCTAACCAAACAAAAGGTGGGCAAAGAAAGAAGATGTGATCACTCAGTTTTTAACTGTTCCCTCCCTGTTTTCTACCTGTTTTCCAGACACATCAGGAACCATGCAAAAACTTCCATTCCTTACTTCTTTGGACACCTCCACTGCCTCAGACAGACACACTCACTAATCATTATTTTTTACCAAGGACTGAGAATATTTTTATGCCCTCTTTGTCTGGGAAGGACAAGATTAATCTTTACAGAGAAGGTGCATTTTAGTAGCCTCTTTTTGTCAGAACTGTACTGATTCACCATCTGACAGGCTGTCCCTAAATATCTTAGTTGTATGTCTGTTTTTTCCTTCACCTGGTACTTTTAACTGTGGAGATAGTTTGCCTCATCATGACAATGAAAGGCAGAAGAAGGAAGAGCTGGGAACCCTCACAGGAATGGAGGATGAGGGTAAGCTACATCCCTTGTCCTTTTTTAAGGTTTTCCTTGCCCCCAAAGATGAGAAACATTCTTTGGTGTCCTTGGTTTTTAGTTTCTGAACATGTTGTGTGATGCTGCTCCTATCCTGCTTGGCAAAAACTGCATCCAACTGTTTGGGGTCCCATGTGCCAGGCACACCTACTGAGAATGGCTTTGCCTAAGGAGATTTAATTTCAAACAAAGGCAAATGGAATAAAGGAAAACTGTGACAAAAAGTCCCTTTTCAAACTAGGAAACTGATTCAGGCAAATCAGTTCTTGAGTCAGTTTCTCTCAAACACTGGTCATTGCTGTTGGTTGAGAAAACAGAACACTCCAGAAAAGAAGGTATATCAGCTATCAAAAAAAGAACTTACTTCTTCTGGTATGTCCACCTAGAATTGCAGATAGGATTAGAAGCACCTTTAATTATCCTTTTTCCCAGCATCTTGCCTAAGAGATTTAGGCTCTGCAATGCTGTTAAAGTGATGGACTTCATGCAGTAAAATGCATGGTGCCAAGCAGATTCCCCGAACATGGGGCTTTGTACCCCTAAATCAAAAAAGGTTGGTCTGTGTAATGGAGCACAAAAGCCAGCCGATCAGAAAGACTGGAAAAAGTTGTGGTTTAACTTTTCTCTGGTATTTTATCCTCTTTTACCCCTGTGCACTTGGTCTGTAATTAAATGATTAAACCTATGCAATAAAACCCCAAACCAAAACAGACAAAAACACGAATGGTAAAAAGCAAACAAACTTAAAAAGCTTAAAGTTATTAAAGCAATTAATTTTTGATGCAGAAGGCTTTTCACAGGCCTGTGGAAACAAACCCCACCTTTCAGTGAACAGCGCAGCTATTTGTTTATGTGGGAAATGAAGATGGCCTCTTGCATTGCGGCTGTGTTGCTGGGAAGGAGCTAAGTTTGGCTGAGATAAAGGCAGAGGAGCAATTCAGTTCTCATTTCTGCACCCTCAGCTGAAGGCAGAGCCTGGGAATGGGGAGATTTATCTTAAAGAGGGCTGGGAGATTGCACTTGCTTTGTTTCCAGAGTGTTGAATATAAAACTATTCTGATAATATGTATACAACTTCCTTCTAGTTCTTGTTGCAGCAGAAGCAGCTGTATCCCAAGCAAAAACAATGTTTCATCCTGTCAGATTTGGGTGGAAAGGGGAGGGGAGGATAAAACATGAAAACAATTAAAATGTTTATTTTTAATAGTGTCTGGCAGTAGTCAGAAGTTCTAAAACTATAAATAAACAAAGGTCATATTTAACAATGAGAAACATATGCTATACACATGTTTTTTAAAATTTAGATAAAGAAAATAGATAATGAGTAGTATTACGTAGATGGCTCTTCACCAGAGTCTCATCAAAACTGCCATTGCAACATAGAATCAGAGGAATGTAAAATTCAGGTGTCAGTTCCTTGAGTTACCTCTCTTCTGATGGATTTAATGTCATCTTCCCCCTTTCTTTTGATTTGGGTACAGAAGTTACTGTGCCTGGAGAAGATGTGTACCTGGTGGGGCCAGGTCTTTGCACCAACCTGCAGCTGCTTTTAAAACAAGTGCGGGATCTAAAAACCCACTTGTGTGCGGAAAGTGAGAAATTACGTTCAGTGACAAACAAATGCTGAAGCTCTGGCTGAGAGGACAACCCTGAGTTCCTGGTATTTGGTAGAAGATGAGGGCAACTTGAGTGCCAGCCCAGCCCAGCCCAGGTGGCTAATCCAGCCATGGTGTGTGGTCAGCAGCCCTGCTCTGCTGCAGGATTGAGTGCAGGAATACGGCTCCAATTATCAGAGCTATTTATGTGCACTTGCTTTTGGCAGTCCTGCTTTGGAATGCTGCTTGTAAAAGGTTTCATACTTTTCTCTTAAGCTTCTTAAAGGGCCATTATGCATTCACAAACATCCATATCCATCTGGTAAGGAATGTCCCTCAACTCAATTAACACCACATACGCACCAATCGCTGCCATTCTGGAGTGTGGTTCAGTATTCCAATTGTGTTTCCATATTAACAGAGGAGGTTAGGAAAGATTGGGAAAACAGTACATATTACAAGAAAGGCATAAAGAATAATAGTTTTAAAAGGATTTTGAAAAAAAAATTGTTCTCACAATAGGCTTTTTGAACATTGCCATTTCTGAGTTTTAAGAAAGCAGCTACATTCTCTGCTTTCAGGCCTGACACCATAAGATTCAGAAGTAGATGAGGCCCTTTAAAAGCACTCATATTTTCTTGAATAATTTCTGCTATGCTTAACAGCAAGTAAGATTTGCAAATACATATACTTTTTATTTTGCAGTCCTGTAATTCTACTGCTTTTAAATGTTTTCTTTATTGATATTTGCTGCTGTTGCTGTATATGGTACTTTAGTAACATAGCACTTCAATTTAACGCTGAAAGTTTTTCTTTCCAAAAGTACCAAGACAGATGACATAAATGGGTATGATGTCTTAGAAAACATGATGGCCACTAAGAATGCATAGTAAGTATAAAAGCAAAGTCCAGAATTACTGGAAAAACTAAAGACATTAGAAACAGAGGGAAGAAGGCACCTGGAGGAAGAGAAGACCAGTTTCTAAAGCACTCTTAAGTTAGAGGAAGATATGAGCTCTCCAAAGGATTTTTTAAGGAAACAACACATAATAGTAAATGACACAATAATTTCAAGTGGTTTGAAGTGGGAAATGAAATTAAAGTGGGACTAAGGGGACAGAAAATAATAGATGCAACTTTCTGCTTGTAAGGCAACAGGGACAGAAAACTGTTTTTACAGAAGGAATTCAGGAAAAAGATGGAAGTGTGCTAGGGTTTATCTGAGCTGCAGGATTATTGACATTAGCAGAATGTTGCACAGCTGTTAGTGATAATTGAATCTGTTGGCTCTTCATGTTAGTATTTTTACCAATGGACTTTCTATCTTGGCCACAAAATATGACTTCACTTAAATTCTCTACAAAATTAGTTCAAGCCACTGTATGGTTTATTTTTTAAATCAGTGTTCATGTACGAAAAATGTTCTCATTTAGTATTTGGATTTTTTTCCCCTGTAAAGACAGGGAATTGGCCATTTAAATACAAGTTAGTAAGCAATTAGAATCACTAGCTATTCATGGAACTTTCTCTATCAGGCTACTGTTGGCATTCTGATTGGATTCCATATAAGTGAGAGATAGGGATGAAATGTAACAGGCAAAGCAACATTTGTCCATTTTAAGCATTTGTTGTATGATGAGATTCTTATTTTAATCATTGTCTTTCAGATTATAAATCACTATTTTCCTTTTTTGCTACAGGGGAATAAACTCCCAAGCAATGAAATATGGGTTAGGTTATTATGTCTTTTTAATTCACTGCCTGAATGATAGCACATAACCCGTCAGCTTGCTGGAAATCCTCACCATTAAGTTGATTAATAAGGGAAATAATAAAGCAATAACTACTTTTATTTTGCACCATCCATATATTGCCACAAGATGGGAGAGTCATGCAGAAAAATGCATTGATAAACTGGTTTTATCTTGTTGGAGCATCATAAGATGGCTGAGGGGCTGCCATACCTGACTTATAAAGGAGAGAGCAGGGTTTGCTCTGCTTGGAGAAGAGGAGGCAAAGGAAGGATCTTAATGCTGTCTTCAATTATCTCATGGGTAGTTGGAGAGCAGATGGGAAAAATAAACCTTTTTTTCACAGGTCCACAGCAAAAGAAGAAGAGGGAATAGGTACAATCTGCAGCAAGGGAAATTATTCTAAGAGCAAAGGAAAAGCCAGTCCTTTGCTGTAAGGATGGCCAAACTAAAGGGAAATCCTCTTCAGTGTAGTGATTCAAAATACACAAGGACAAGCCCTAGGAAACTAAATGTACTTTTGAAGCTGTTTTAATTTGGAACTTGGACCAGGTGATGTCCAGTGCTTCTGTCAGACATAAATCATCCTGGCCTTATCTGACTGCATTACAAACCTAAACTCCATTAATGACTACTATAAAGTGTATTTAGTGTCCATTAATGAAGTTACAGAATCATACAGTCATAGAAGGATTATGGTTGGAAGGGACTTTAAAGATCATGCAGCTCTAACCTCTTTGTCATGGGCACAAGTACATGTTGCTTTTGCTGCTCATATCTGACCCTGGCCATCTTCTGACTTAAGAATATCCACTTACCATTTTGTCTCATCTGCAATGAAGAGAGTGACTAATCTGACACCTCTAGAAGCACAGAGGAGGGTATTAAGAAATCTTTATAGTTCAGGAAGGTGTAGAAAGACTCATCTCACCTTCTTAATGCAGGGAGATGACAGAGAGAAAATATATTTTTCTATGATAGGAAAGTAAAACTTGAACTGAATCTGTCTACCTCAAAAAAAGTTTGTTTCCAGGGTGCTACATTTTTCTTTTTCTTCTCCCTTTTTCCCTGATGAAAGGCATGCTGGTAAATCAGTCAGAATTCTCATGTGTCTTAGGAATGAAAAACACTGAGAAGCACTGGCATGTGTACATCAACATCCAAAAATATGTCCTCCCAGTGTATCTTGGAACCACGTGTGTGAGAAAGAGGGTGGCTCTCCTGAAAGCCCTGCATTCCTGCAAGAATAGATGCCTGGGTCTGTGGGACAGAAGGCAGCTGCCATCCCTTCTGCACTTTCTGCTCTGACTTCTGCAGGACAACATTTCAATTTTTAGTTTTGCAGTTTTGCAGTCTGAACCTTGCCCCTTGTGAGACCTTGGAAGGTACAAAGTTAAAAAAAGAGCTGCTTCTCCTTTGGCTGATCATTCAAGTGTTGTTATTCTGCTACTGTACAAGTAAATAAAACAGCATGAAGAGATGAAGGCTAGAACATTAAAACATGTGTGCCATCAACAGCATTTCTGAATTTCAATATGTTCTCTGAAGCAGCAGAGTGACCTGGCAACAGCTGGAGCGGTATTTGGTGGTCATCAGAAATTTACACTGACATATACTCCCTTGTAGGTATGATTTTTCTGGGGGAAGGGGACTTTATTATTTGGCAATAACCCTGTAGTATTCATTGGAGGAAAACTTGCCTCAGTATTGAGAAATATCAAACACTTTTGTCAGTTCTTTCTAACACAGCATTGTTCCTCCAGTATATGATTCCCTGCTCTAATTATTCCAGTCCTGAATGATTCAGTTTCCACATTTCCTTAAGATATTATTCAGTCTGTTAAAAACACCAGGATGGTTTCGCTGAGAGTCTGTTTCTGCACTCAGTTTTACCCAGTTATCCTAGTGATTGGTAGCAAACGTGAACAGTTTTGATTCTGTTGTTTTATTCTCTGTGTTTTGATATCACCAGCGCCTTACATGAGCCTATTTATGGACCAGGACTATCTCACCTCTAATAGTGATGTATTATTAGTTCATGATGTGTGAAGGTAAAAATTCTTTCTACATGAATGTTGTACTGCATGTTTTTATCCATTCTTCAGTCTTTATCACCTTTCAAATAATATCTTTTTATAGGATTCCAAGCATCCCAGTGGAAACACACTCTGGATTGTTTTTCTCTCAGTTACTTTACCTTTCTTTTTTCTACATCAAATAATTTCTTGGTTTGTTTTTTTTAAATCATTCTATTGCAAGGGCTCACAGACACTTGTGCTATGCTGATGTGATGAGTAGCATGAGGTACAGTCATGATGGAATAAAAGTGATGGGATACTGAAGTGATGGAGGAAATGGAGTAAATGATGCACTGTTTTACTACTACCAATAAAGAGTCAATGTTCAAGGAATTAGAGGGCTGATAGAATGCTAACTCCTGGATAAGAAATGAAACAAAAGCCATGACCAAAACCTGTTCATGGTTATTCAAGTTTCCATGGCTCTGTTCCAATATAACATGCAATTTTGAAATCCTGACAAAATTCCAATTCATTGATTTACATTCTGCCTCCTCATATTTCCTATTACTGTATAACATATTCTTGTTACTTAATTGCTGGGTAATGTCCTGCGATGCTAAGCAGGTGCTGCTGCTGTTTTGTGCTTGGGAACGTGATCTAAATGAAATGTAACCCTGTAGTTCAGTGAATCACCTGTATCTCTAACCTTTGATTCCTTTTTATGTTGTTCATATTCATTCAGACTAATATTATTTTAGCATTATATTCCTAAATTAATTTACATTCCCTTTTAACACACATTTAGCCACAGGATAAAATTAGTCTCAAGTGCTGTAATAAGGTCCTGCTGTGTGGATACACAGACAGACCTACTAAAAAGCTTCAAGCTTTTGATGATTATAAATAAAAATATAAAGAAAATAGGCACATTTAGTAATTTTCTTACTTCCTTGGTCTAATAAAATGTATCCCTCAGTTCTATGATTTAATCAAATAACTAAAGCAAGAATTCAAGTGTAAATAAATGTTAAAATTAGAAAATTTTTTCAAGTTTCAAGTGAATCTCTGGTCTTGTTTCTGTCAGCCAGAAACTTCATGTAATCAGAACTTGGCATTTTAGGATTTCTCAAGTGTTTCTTAAGATCCTGTGTTTGTGTGAAAAAAGTAGACCAGCACATATCCCAGTTTGATTTCTGACCAAACCAAGAGAGAAAACTTTGAGGAGAGATATCCTAAAGTGTGTCCTTTCAATATAGGTGGGCAATAACTCTGAGCTAGATTTAGAACGATTCAGGAGAAATTGAAGGGTATAAGTTCAAATATGAATTAGAAAAATTTCTCTGCTCTGTTTAACAGCACAGACACCTAAATTCTCCAAATATCTCTGACTTCACAATAAACTCATAATTTTCTTTTTGCACATATCAGCCCCCAGCTAAGGAGCTCATGACCTCTCCCATGCTATCTGCTGTGCCAGTGTCCAAAGGTGGTACCCAAGCTGCAGGCACAGTTTGCCTAAAGCTGGCATTTTGCACCCCAAACACAGTGCAGTGTTGGCTGCTTTTCAAATCAAAGTGCCACGAGTTTCTTTCTTCCCTTCTTACGAGGGAATCTAGGATTGCAGTGCTGTCCTAAGACATGGGAAATTTAGTTGTTTGCATATCATGAGTGGGTGGAAGTTGTATCTTTCAGAGTCTGTGAAAATGACTAGCTACTGCCAGCGTTAAATGTTCTGCTGTGATGGCTGGTGACAACTGAAGCAGCATTTTGCTCTCTAGGTTTTTTAATTGACTGGGGAAGTGTTTAGATTGTGAGATCTCCAGGCAGGAACCATCATCTGTGCTTTTAAATAATCTAAAATTTTGACCTTCTTGATATTTATAGATGTCAGTGAAGAAAATGAAGATGGCTGAACTTTCTGCCTTTATGTGTAATAAAGCAAGAAAAAGATACATTAGCAAGTGGAGGGGAATTTCCTCTTATTTTTTGCCTCTAATGTTTTCAATAATTCCTTTTTTGCCTTTACTCTAGAATTTGATAGATAGCTTCAATGTGAGTGTAAACCTTCTTATTCCCTAAAGAAACAGCATTTAAAAAAAACCCCCAACTTTCAGCATCAGTGAGGTAGGAAAAAACGTTAAGATTCTGGTAGCATATGTGTAAGGGCTGGGTTTGACTGAAAAATTCAATTTCTTCTCAGCAAGGTTAACTCTGAAAAAAATCTATGCTACCATCTTAATAAATGCATATTCTTCACTTGCACTTTCAAAACCAGTGTGGATGAGACAGAATTTTTCAAAGCTAAAAGAGCATTTTCAAAAGTAAATACATTGTGTTTCTTTATGATAAATAACATCATGCAACCATAGCAATGTTGAGTGGTCTCATGAAATACAATCCATTTTGCTGCCTGCCAGTAAGCCTTACACAACTTTGCTTTTAAAAATAAAAGAGTAGAGGTTGTAATATTTATGATTCTTTAAATCAACAACTGTGCAGAAAAAGATTGTTCCTGAAAAATTTCCTATTAGCCTTGAATTTCACAAGGGCACTACCCCTTCTATCACTTATTAATACTATAGTGCCTAAAGGCTCCAATTAGGTATTAGAACAGTGATAATAGGCACTGTAAATGTGCAAGACAAATCTTCCCTAAGGGGTTATAATAAAATATTATTTTATAAAACCCAAGTAATTTCTTAAAATAGCTTTATAGCTATGGCAGACTATTACTAACTTTGGCCTAGATCCCACAATGAAGATGTGCTTGGTGAGTCTCCATCCAGTAAGTGAAGGCAAGGAACCTGCTTTTTTAGTAAAGGGCCATTAAAAATGGAAGTTGCTGTTACAAAGTGGAATTTTTTTGTTCACTTCCTGCGAAAAAAAACCAAAAGGGTGCTTGCAGTTAATGCTGAAAATCTACCCTAGAAGTTGCTAGTCGGATCAAAAAATACTATTGAGAATGCTCCAAAGCCACCGAGTGCCATGAATGACAGAGAAGTACAAGTAGAATACAAACGCGCTCGTTGACATGGATGATGAAGTGTCTTTGACTACTGATCAAACCTTTGCTTCAGGTCATGTTCACAGCATTATCTGAGGTGTCTGAAGCTAGCTAACCGCATGGACCCTTCCCGGTGGCAGTGGCTGGGCTGTCCTGTCTCTTGGTCTACGCTGACCCTTGCCCAAGTCCCGAAGCTCCTTTCCCACAGCCATAGGTGCGAACAGCACTTAGCACACGTGCTTCCCAAGAGCGGCAGCAAAGGTGGCTATTTTCCAAACTAGATCCCCGACCCACACAATTTTTCCAGCTCCCGATTTCCTGCCCTGTGCCCGGGCTGGCCGCGCCTCTTCGGTCTGCGGCGCGTCCTTGGCGCATCCGTGCGGTCTGCCCCAGGGCGCGGACCCCGCCGGGGGCTGCCAGGGGCACGGAGCGCAGGTAGCGGCGCTCGGGGCGCTCCGGGCTGCGGCTGCCGGGCCCGGGGGGCGCGCCCGGTGAGCGGCGGCGGCGGGGGGGGCCCGCTGAGCGCCGCGGGGTCCGCCCAGCGCCGCGGCCGCACGGGCTGCGGCAGGAAAGGAGCGGCGGCTCCTCGGAGAAAGGAGGAGGAGGAGGAAGGGGGGGGTCCCTCGGAGCGGAGCCGGCCGCAGCGAGAGAGGCGGGGCGGGGTGGGCGCGGGAGGCGTGGAGGGGCCCGCGGAGCGGCGCGGACGGGCGCGTGCCATGCGCGGCGCGGCAGCCGGCGGCTCCCGCTCGCTGGCTCAGCATGCGCGGGCTGTGCCCCCGCCTCTGCCTGCTGGCCGCCGCGCTGGGGCTCTGCGGGGGCAGCAGGAACTGCCCCGACCTCATCGTGGACCGCTGCCTCTGCGCCGCCGAGCGCGCCAAGGGGCCCGGCCGCCCGGCCCTGCGCATCAAAGTGGTCTGCACCGGCGGAGACTTGGTGGAAACTTTGCAGCCCGCCGTGCTGCCCAACCGCACCGTGTCCCTGTGAGTACGGCCCGCGGGCAGCGCGCACCTGGCGCGGGCGGGGGGTGCCCCGGGGAGAGGGGCTCGAGGGGACCGCGCAGAGCCGCTCCGTGCCCGCTGCAGCCCTGGCCCTGCTTTGAACAAGTCTGTGAGAGTTTGGGGGTGTTTGTTTGTTTATTTATTTATTTATCGGTGCTCAGCCGGGGAACTCCTGCTGGCGCTCGGGTGGCAGAGGGGGAGCCGGGCTTTCCCTGGTGTAAATTGCGCGCTGCTGCGGGCGGCGGCTTGGGAAGTGTCAGAGGCAGCAGGACTGATGGAGCTCTCCGGTGATCCTCTCCGCCAGCAACGGGACGGGCTCGCACGGTCCGGGCAATAAATGAGTGGCATCGGTAATGCTGAACTGCCTGCTGGAGTGCTGTGTCATTAACTGGTTTTCCCTTTCTCTCTCGTCTCCTCCAAATAAAGTTTGGAATTTGATGTCTCCTTTTTTAAGATGAGTTTCTGTACAACGGTAGGAAACTCTCAAATCTCCAATATCGTTCAGAGTTGTCTGGTAGTTCAAAATGACTCGAGGTATGGTGTTTGGGTTTTTGGGTTTTTTTAAACTAGGAATTAGGTTATGATACTTTGTTGCCTGTTGCACATAGCTAAACTTGAATAAATAGTATCTTATAATTAAGGTGGTAGAACTTTCTGTGATTGTACCCTCAAGTACAGCTGAAAGTAATGTCCCTGTAATGCACCCAAGCAGTAATAGCTCTGTGACATTTACCCTTTAGATCATACACATATCAACAGATCTTTTACTGTTGAATTTAGTTCTGTTGACAGTTCCTGCTATGAACATCTCCACTGTTCAGTGCATTTTCTTTAAGTCAACACTTTCAGGAGGCAACTGGTAAAGATAGTAATTCATAACATCTGGGGAGCTTGTGCCTGTAAATGTACAGATGTGCTGTGTATGCTCCAGTTCAGTTTTAGCTATAACTGTTGAGTGACTTGATGCTGATTATCTGTATGCTGATTATTTATTTAGGAAACTTCTGCTTCTATACAAGAGACAATAATTGCACTTCCTCCTAAATTTTAATAGGCTGGTTTAGCATATGACATTACTTACCAACACAAGCTTTAACCTTAGTGATAAATTCACTTCTACTTCTTTAGTTTGTGTAACTGGCTATGTAGTTAGAGGTGAAACTCACCAGAATTATAAAATGTCGACATATTGGGGAGGCAGGAACTATTTTTTCCTCTTGAATAAAGAGCTATAGAAACTCTCACACTCAGCATGTCTGCAAAGGTTTTTTCTCTTAAACATTGACTCTCAGAGTCTTATTTAGGTTTTTAAGAAACTTTTGCTGAGGTAAGTACCAGTCAACGAATCCAGCTGACCATGAGATCAACAGAAGTATGTATTCACTGCAGTGAAAAGAAATTGAATTGGAAACAGAAGTGAGAAAAGATGAACAGGGGAGGTGGTGTGTTTGAAGTGGTAGGTGGGAGGATTTGCTTGCTTATACATAAGATTTAAGGCACCAGTAGCAAACTTGATCCTATCAACCTAAACACATTCATTTCAGGTAATGCTTGCTCAAAACTCATTAGAAAGGCACTGTGCTAGTTTTTTTAAACTTAGTTGCATATAACTCTTGACCTGAGAGCTGATTAATTTGCCCTAGTTGATATAAAAGATACAGTTTATGTTTTATGTTTTTTTTTATTTCATATGGACAAGTATAGTGCTATGTATCACATAAACATATCCCTTTTCCTCTTACAGTCTCTCATCTCATTTTTGAGAATTTTTCTTCTTTCCCGGAAGTAAATTTAAGGCTAAATATTGAAGGTAAAAAAGAAAAAAAAATTAAAATCTGTATTAGGAGTTTTCAGTAGCTAGAACATACAGGTGGAAATTTGATTGAATATGTCAAAGATTTTCCAGGTGAAACTGGTTTTTATGAATTAAGTTACACTTGTGGGATTTGGCCAGCTGTAGAAAATAATGATAATGAGCTCAAGTATTAGTGCTCTTACATTTGTTTATGTAGCTGAATAAGAGATGCAGGCAAAAGAGAATATTCTGCTGCATGCTGACTGCTTCCATTCAGTTTTATGGGCCCACAGAGAGAAGGAGAGCTTTAACATATGGAACATAACCTTTTGGATTGCTTTAACAATTAAGAAATATAGAGGTGAGTAAAAGAATATACATTTAGATGCAAAAATACTGTAATGAAACAATGTAATAAACATTTTGTGGGGCTTGGGGCAGATTATTCATTATATAGGGATGCTGTTTCCCTAGTGCTATGATCTTTTGGAAGGCAAGATCAATGCCAAACTGGTAACTGCTCTGTGGAGATGGAAGAGAATTTCTTCTACTTTCTCTCTTAAGCCATTCAGATGTGTAACATCTCATTTACATGCTCAGTAATGGTACTTATCAGCAAATTTAGAAGTTATGATTTGGTAGCTCAATTAGGTTCTTTCACCTAAGTGACTGTGGGTCTTGTCAGAGTTTGGGCTCTGTGGTGTATATGAACTGAACTATTGCAACTAGGAATACTTCTGACAGTCACTCACAGTGACTACAAACTAGTGTGAATCACTGAAGAAATTCTTATTCTTGACATGTTTGGACCAATTATTTTCAGATTATGAGGTGGGGAAGCCTGCAGAGTTTCTTTGAAATCATATGAACACTAGAGCTATTCAGTACTGTCTAAATGCTCCTGATGATAATCACATTAGAAATAAAATCAAAATATAAGCTGATAAAGCACCTATTCTCTCCTCTTTATTTCATATTAAAACCCAAACCAAACAAAAAACCTCCTTGTTCTGGACTCTTTTTCACTGTCTTTATTTGGTATTTTACTGCTTTGGAAATGGGATTCATGAGCTTGATGTGGATCAAAAGTAAAACCAGCTGTAGCTTCACAAAGTATTTGCACGTATCTTGTTAAAAGCAATTCTAGTCCTTATGGATTTGCAACATGCATCTCTTGCTTTGTATTTGGGACAGGATGGAGAAAGGGAATTACCTTTATTTTTTTTTTCCTTCCATGAAGAATACAGCTGTTGAATCACTAATTTATAGGATCTTCTCTCACCATTTCAGTCTCAGTAGGCACTGAAGTGTAGACCCAACAAGGAGGAGTCATATCACTTCAGGATAATGTAGTTTTCTCATTTTAGACTCTGTGGTTGAATACTTGGGAATTCTTGCAGGAAACCAATATTTGACATTTTTAAAATCAGTGTGATTGGGTTGTTAAAATGTAACTCTATGGAATGAGACTATTTGCAATCTTCCATCTCTTCTATGTTGACAGAAAAATGAGTTGTAAATTTTTGGCTGAGTTGCTGAAATTTGGGCTATGTGGAGAAGTTGTTTTGCTGCTTTTTACAATGTGAAACTTCTGCAGTTTGAAGTTTTTGGGAATTAGGAGATTGGATTCTCTACTGGACAGTATATTGGTAGGTTACTTACAAACTTTTTCATGTCAGGTGGTGTTAAAAACTTTATGCTTTTAGTGTTGGAAGTTCTCAGTTCAATACTTATAACTTGGTATCACTGGGCAGAATACACTTTGAAGTTATAAATGCCATCAGTTTCTGATAGTAGCATCACTTTTTTTTCCCCCTCCCTCAATTCAAAGGACGTCTAAGTTGTATACCAATGGTTGATATTTTTACAAATTTTACCCACAGAGACACTAATTGAAAATTGTAGTTTTAAGCTGTCCTAATACAAATGGAGAAAATTTATGGTAGTGTATGGCTTATATAAATTTTTTATCATATAGGATTCTTCATATTTTTTATGTCTATGCATTTCTTCTGACTTTGAATTGGAGGTTGTCTCACATTCCTTGGGTTCTCAATTTCAGAGTAAGGCTACATGACTCCAATGGTAATCCATAGCCATAATATGTATAAAGGGTGTTAATCTTGAAAGCACTTCACAAACATTAAATACTCTTCTGAAAGCAGCATCGCCACACTTTTCTCTCTCCCAAAATTACTTTTATGTCACATTCATTTATATCATGCCCACTGGAATTTTTTCAGAGTTATTACTGTGTTTTTTTCATGTCTGCTCTGATCTTTTTCATGACTATATTCAGTTTAGGATGCATCAATATGATTTATTTGATATAAGCATCTTGTTTTAAAAATAGATCACAAAAATGTTATGTCCCAAAGAGTTCAGCGCTTAAGCTAGCCAAAGCAAACAAAGAGTTGAAGAAAGACTGTACAAAATATATTATTCAGTAGTTTTATTTCCATGTCCTGAAACACACATGTTCTTCTTTGTTGATTTGCGACCTAACATAGCATTACTAATTTGTAAATAAGAGCATTATTAAAGAAGGTAGGGTCATTCTTGCTATAAAGGTTTTTGCAAACGTTTTCACCTTGGTTAGCTTACTGTGTTCACTCAAAGTGGCAGGGAAAAAAGAAAAAGAAACAGGTTTCCTGCTTCATTATTTATATGTGTATACATATTTATACATGCTTTCTCTGAAACTCTTAAATAAAGAAAAAGAAAAAAAACCAGTTTGTGGAAGAAACTCCTAATAGGAAAGCCTACATAAAATACACCAAAGACTTGGAAGGTCTGGGACAGACAGTTGGGGACAGCATATTATGGAGAAGATAAAGGTTCTAGTGATGAAAAGTCTTCAAATATTGCTCAAATGTTAGTCTAATCTTCCTTGATAATACATTTTATGTATTAATCTAGAGTGGCCATATCATATTTTATTTTCTTTTTGTTTTTTTCTGACAAAGATATACCTGCACTTGAAAAATACTAGTAGTGTGACCACTTCCAACACTTCCAAATGGTGACTTTTTTGGCTGAAACTGATGCATTTGGTATCACTGGAAATGGTAACCCAAGAGGAGTGTGAAAAAAATTCTGCTATGGAAAATAGAACTCTCATAGCAAATAATGTTCAAAATACAATAAATGCTACTTTAATGGTTACCATATACCATAACTTTTTAAAAGTATATGAGTCATCCTGAAGTTTCTTTCTCTATTATTATTAAACTGTAAATGCAATGAGTTAAAACAGTGCCATATATCATCCTGGTGCTTTTACGTCCTCGAGTGTAACTTTTTTTGAGGAAAGCAGTTTGTGTAAGAGGATGGGATAAGAATATCGGGAAACAAATAAAATTATTTCACAGTATTGAACAGTTCATTAATTTGGTAGTTTAATGTAGAAATCAAGTCCTATTTTTGTTGCATACTAGGAAATTTGCAGTATTGTGATCTTTCACTTAGTTTCATTCTAGAGGTAAAAATAAACTGGTGAGGATAGCTGGGGTAGAGCAATGCATGTGGGGAGGGAGTTTTATCATGTGAGTATATGATCTGATACCTATTGAGAAGTTCTAAATGAAGCTGAGGTTTTATGATACAGTATAATTTGTCAGTTGTCTGGCTGCTGACCTTGTTTGCCTTAAACAGGAAGAGATTTTGTATGTCTTATTTGCTTTCTTATATTTTTTTTCCTATATGTCCACCTAATATTAATAAAATCTCTTTAATTTTATTGATCTAAAGATATGTGCTACAGAAATTAGTTTCTGAAGTGTATGTATTTGCATCTCTTGCAGTGAGTTGGTGCCAGGGAGAAGGTGATTTGTGTATATGGAATCTGCCTTTATATGAAACTGTATGAATTGCTGGCCCTTGGGACCAAAGTACTGTCATCCCTTAAAATGGATTGTTCTTAAAAGATTTGAAAATGTGATGCCTTTTTTAAAGTTTTTGTTTTGTTTTGTTTTAAGGCATTCTGGAACATTTCTCAAGGTATATTTTTTTTTCCTTGTCCCCTTCTAAATATCCTGACAGTATAATAAAATACAAGGTGAGGTGAAGAGTACAGAGTGGTGAACTGGTTAGGAGAGAGGTGAAAGTGGGAAGGTCCAGAAAGAAGGGACCCAACAGTATTATTAAAAGGAAACTCCAAACGTTTAGAATTTTATATATGTTGTCCTTTTTCTGCATCCTCAGTGTTTTAAAATCACAAATATTTAAGTGATAGATGCTTTATAGCAACAGAATCGCATTAACCCCTGTGATGCTAGAAGCCCATTTATTACTTTGCTGTTAAAACAGACCCAGAAAATTTCTGGGCAGAAATAGCCAAAGATAAACAATGTTTTTGTGAAAAGTTTCTCCCTATTTGAGACCCTCTGTCTTCACAAATTTTGCCACTATTGGATTCAGCCATGTTCCAGCTTATCCATCCCTACTTTCCTCACTGATGTCTTTTGCCTTGTTTTTGTGATACAGAGCTGACATAACTCTGAAAGTTAAAGGGCAGAGCACCTTTACCAAGGCAGAACTTGTGCTCTAGCAGCCAATAGGAAACACACATTTGTATATCTGCACCTTACACCCTTTGTTCATGCAGATCAGAGAGCCAGAGCTTTCACCAGCTTGGTTTTCACTACTCAATAATATTGATGCATGTTTTCAAAAATTGCTATTTATGCTATTTGATTTAGATTTTTGTGGAAAAATAGCCTACTGATTCTAAGCTTCCTCCCCTTCCATGTTTCTAATGGAATATCCAAACCCTCACAGCAATACAAGCATAAAAACCATGAAAAGTTTGACTATGTACTTACCCAGTCAACTGTGATTATTTTCTATCAGTTAAAAGTTTGCTGTCTAGTTCTAGACTTGTCAAATATAATTTGGCTAAAACCTCTGAATTATCTATAATATTAACATTTTTTCCTCTACTTTAGCAATTATGTAATACAGGGAACACAGTTTAGGCTTTGTTCTTATTCTTGTGGCAACATGCCATTCTTCACCCTTCTCTTAAAATCAGTTCCAACTGTGTTTTCATGCCTGGGACTGATTTGAGGCTATTCTGAAGTTATGGTTAGTCATGAAAGCTCCGGTTTTGCAATTTCTGTTACAGTCTTGCAGAGTTGTTGACAGTTTCTTTTCTGTACTTAGTTGGATATCATCTTATCTGAACAGCAGTTTGTCAAATGCATAAACAGTTCTGCCAATAACACAAGCACACAGAGGTTTATGGGTGTTATGCTCACAGACCTGTAAGTCTGCAAAAACCTGAGATTGATTCCTAGATCATATTGAATCTGGATTTGTTGATAGCTGTGCATAAATAA
The DNA here is from genome assembly GCF_036417665.1 of Passer domesticus. Taxonomy (NCBI): domain Eukaryota; kingdom Metazoa; phylum Chordata; class Aves; order Passeriformes; family Passeridae; genus Passer; species Passer domesticus. The sequence continues at coordinate 44,257,587 of NC_087481.1, read as the reverse complement.
GCAAATTATTTTAAACTTGTATTTAAGCTTGCCTTTGCTATTTATGAAAACTTACGAGGAAGGAAGGACACTGGTCTGTGTTTGCAGCATTTCTTCTGTAGGCTTGGTACAACACACAATAAGATTTAATGGATTTTCTATGTTATTAAGGTATCATTATGGCTTTCAAGTAACCTGGTAAGTCAAGGTCTCTAAATTATGAACATTTATGATTCTCCTTGTTTATTGAAGAATTAATAGCAATGAAGATGATGTCTCTTCATAAAACCTTTATCTTTATGTTATGAGATTGCCTGTCCCAGAGAACTCATATTTTATAATCAAAAGTATTAATTGCAAGAGTAAAGGATTTATGTGTACTATGATTTGAGAAAAGAACAGACTGCATCACAGAATGGAAAATAAGGTTAAAACTAGTAATAACAAAATCAAGCCTGGAAAATGTGAAGAAAAACATAATGGAAGAATTGAGCATAACATTATTGTATATTCATAGTTCCCTGGCAACGTTTGTGTTTATATTTGCATTAGAAATTAATGTGCATGGTACCAATTTCTTTGAGAGAGGAGGGGTGGAAGGAGATCATAATCTGATGGTGAGCAATTTAATTACCAGATTAGTTTCCATAGAATTTTCACAGGAAGTATACTGAAGTGTCAGGTAAGATTTCTCTGGTGAAATGTGCTGGCACAATCTGGCACAACTTGAAAGCAACAAGCTTTTAAGAGAGAGGGAGAAGCAAAACAAAAGTATTATCAATTCTGAGGAATAAAATTTGCCAGGACTCCTAACTCCTGTGAAAGCCTAACACATGAATTTTTATATATTAATGTGTGTCCTATCTGGGGAACTTTGCACTGCTAAGAAAAATTCTTAGTTTTTGTTTTCCATGGTCTATCCTTTTCACTTTGTCCCATCTGTCGCATTCCCAGAATCTTCCAATTCTGCACTTTCCTTTTTAACTCCTGTTATTGTTGATACTTCTGCATGGTTTTTCTTCTCATCTGCATCTTGTTTATGTTCACTGATTATATGAATTGCAGACTGCCAGTGCATTTCTAAAAAAGTAAAGAACCCATCTCCCTCCTCATCAGCTCTGCTCTTGGTCCTCTGCTGTGCTGCATTTCTGTGCCAGTCTCTGCAATTTCTGTGCCGTGTGCTGCAGCCTCTGCTTTCAGCTCACGGTCTCCACCACTTCTTTAGTCTTGCATGAGTTCCCAGTTTCTTTTGCTTTTCTAAAACCCTCTATTACATCTTCTCTCATCACCTTTGATCCTTGACTCATTTTACCCTTCTCTTCTGAACTCCTTGAGTGGAAATAAGTGAGGACGTGGGTCCTTAGAGAGATCTGAATTAAGTCCTGGAGTTCAGCCGTGCCTGGAATTGGGGCCAGGCAGATGGAGTTGATCCTATTAGACAACTTAGAAACAAGAAAAATCTTTTTATCTCTAACTCTCCCTTCTTAGATCTTTTCATTAAAACTGCAGCTAGTGGAGTAGAGAGGTCTGAATGTGGTTGTGTCAAGCAGTGATTCTATATTGACCCACCATAGCTGCCACTGCTGATCAGAGGGAGCAGCCACAATGATCAAACTTGTTTTCCATCCTCAGCATTGCATATTGTTTAGAAGGGAAAAGTCTAATTTCCAGTTTCCCCTACATCTTTGTGGCAACATTCAAACAGCATTGCAACTGCCCACGAAAAACTCTGAAATGTGTGTAACACAAATAATTATAGTGGTAAAGATGAAATCTTAATGTTTGCTGTTACTCTCCATGCAGTTCTTGAGCCATAAAACTAAAGTTTACATTAGCAAATCTAAGCTTAAGGGGCTGTATCCATTTATTCTGTGACACAGCTAGCATTATTCCCATCGTTATCATAAATCTTTATCTTAAATTAGATCAGGTTAATGAACTGTTCTCTGCTATGGCTGAGAAATACGGCTATTTGTCAGCTCAGGTAACAGTTGACAAATATGTGCAAATTTTGGAAAAGACATGTTTTTCTATCCATACTGCACAGGGATGCAGGAAAGGAAGCAGTCAAAATGCATAAATGGGAAACTGCTCTCCACTGGAATAAAACGTGTTAATCTCTCAGTAATTGATGTCATCATTATAAGGCTTTTTATTGGGAAGGCATTCATGAATTCTGATGTACCAACATTTTCATCATTAGAGTTTTGTTTTACTGGAGTCCCTGATGCAGTCACACAGCATCTCACCTATAGCAAGGTGGTAGAGGGAGAGTGGCAGAATTTGGTCACATTATGCTTCAAGTAACTCTTCAAAGTACAGTATCACAACTTTTAAAGGAATTTGGATTACATGTGCTTAGAAAACACCGTCATGCTCTGGGAGTTATGACACCAGATATTCAGGTAGCTGTTAAACTGCTGGTGCATGTGAGAATAATATCTGAGGTTTGTTTCTTTATCTCTCCCTGTTTGGTAAAGAATAGGCTCTTGGAAAGTAAATCTGCTCTTTGCCTGGGCTGTTCCTGTCTTGTGGAGGGAAGGTCAATACTTCTTTACTCTGATGTTGGGAGGCTGGTAAGAATATTAAGTCTGTGCAGGGGGAGCAGTAAGACATCAGTTGTGCTTTTACGGGTTCCTTTTCTGTGAATCAAGCTTTCCTTTCCTTTCTTAGGTACTAGTGCTGGTAGGGTCGCATAAAGGTTTTAGGGTTTGAGGACCTGTTTTTGTGAACCCCAAGTATACCTGAGGAAGAACAGAAGAGGACATTTGAGATATGAACACTGTAAAGTGACTTGATGTCAATCGTAGATGTTTGGTGTTTATGTCTTAATTTGTACAAAACTAATGTCAGCTGTTGTTAAATTAAAAGTTACCTGGCATAGTTGTATATTTGCTAGTCCTTATGGAGCTCTAGCAGATGTTCTGGTTCTGATGTCTTTGCTTCTTTTTCCATTTAAAATAAAGAGATTTGCAGAAAAAGAGAAAGTAAGTTTCTAACACTTTCCTTTGTCTTTCCCTTCTATAATAAAAGGGTGAAAAAGAAAATTCCTAAGACTTAAAATGTGGGGGAAAAAACATATTTTATAATTTATTGTTGTACTATTCATAATTCTCTTCCCTTTCTGCACAATTAAAAGTTATAAATAACAATATAAAGAGTCAGCAATATAGATTGATGAAGCAAAAAAATAACCCTGAGCTAAATAAATGTAATAAATTATAATCTTCTGCATTTAGAGTAAATGAAGTTACTGCTGTAAAGTACTTCATGATTATTGATTATCATTATAAATATGTTTCTGATAAACTGTTATTTTAAAAACAATTCTGATTAATTCATTTGTGCCTATATTTAATAACAAGTCTATTAGTGAATTGATGTATGAAATGACCTTCATAACGGCTTTGCACAGTTGAACATTAACTTGCTGACTAGGACAACATCTCTTTTTTAAATAAGTAATACAGCAGTATTGTTAATTGGATGAAATTGCTTCATATGAAAATACCCTCCATATATTTTCATATATTTTTAATAAGACCAAGGGAGTTTGTTGCCTGACTCTCTGTGTAATTAAATGCTGTTTGAGTTTTTGTTTCCTGTAGTTACCTTTGAAGAACTCGGGTCAACTATTTTGGTGTTGTTATTGTGACTGCTTTACAAATTGAATACTTGGTTACTAAGCTATTTGGTAATGAAGAGGGATTAGATGCCAAGCTTTAGTTAGGAAAAGATTAGAGCAAATAATTTTTTAATGCTAGCTTTCCAAAGTACTTCTTTAGCTGAAGCAGACTGATTGTTTTAACAAATAAAATCCCTCAAGTAATCATTTATTTAATAGCACTTAAGTCAAGTGGGTTTGGCTTTTTTTATTCTAAAAGTTTCTGTCAAAATGGTGGCACTGAATTACATGTTGAGCCAGTCATTCCATATGATTAGTTAATCTATTAGCCTTTTTGGTTGGCTGGTGTTTCCTTTTGAAATGGGAATAGGTGATAAAGCTTTGGAAGACGCTTTAGTGGGATGAACTGTGGCAGCTGAGTGTCCTGTCTGTTTTCACTTGATGCTTAGCTGTTTTGTGTGAATTGTCTATTGATAATGCTGTTCTCGAATAAGGGAAGATATGACAAATGGACTTTAAAAATGTTTATGGTTACACAGCTTTTCATTTTCTCCAGTCTGGACCATTAATAAAAATACATTGGCTCTCCTGGACCAGGCTGAAGAGCCACGGATTATCCCAGTATCTTGTCTCCAGACTAAAAATTTTTAAAGTAGGTGCCTACAGTAGAGTAACACTGTGATATTTTCACAAGGATCTTGTCATCTGCATCACAGCTCAGAGCTGTAGTTCCTGTGCATTTGATTTACCAAAATGGATTGGTTTTGCACAGACTGATCCAGCCCCTTGCAGATCCCATGAGAGTTCCCTGCATTTGGAGCATCCCATGACAAGAAGTACCACAGCTCAACTGCCTGCTGGCAAGGAACCATCCTGCTTTTGTTTATTTCCAAATTCCGGTTTGTTTCAGTCAGAGCTGATATGATTCTCAAACCTGGGAGAATGGATCAGGTCTGGTCTTCAGCAGGCGACTTTGTATCTCTCTGCATTTCTCTTATTTTCTGTTAGTCACTCTCAGTAAGTGGAAAGGTAAAGAGGTGATGAAATGTCGCAATGTAATTAAAGTTTGTTCTACTAATAGTATGCTGTCTTCTGTTTTCAGCAGTGTGAAGAGAGAGCAGTGATAAAACTTCTTTTTAATAACAAAATCATTATATTTAACTCAATCCATGGGAAAATGTATTGGTCTTCTAGGAAAAAATAAAAGAAGCTTTATTCCTGCTTTTAAAATTTTGGATTAAGGAAAAATGAATAAAAGTTCAAAGTCAGCTTTTTCATTGGTTGGCCTAGTTTTCTTGTGTCAGATTGATAGATTTTCCTGTTTCCCTCTGTATTCCTGAACAATAAGAGCATCTTCAATTTTCCTTGTGTGTTGAGGCCAGTATTTTGTGCTTTGTTTAGTTGGCACTGCAGAAAGTGGAGATGGTCTGGCCAAGAAAAAATCTGCTAAATTGCAATAACAGCATGCCAGTGAAAAAAGGTTTTGGAGGAGGTAAATGCCTTCAAAAGGTGTAGAGTGCTGGTCATTGGTCCTTTCTAATTTCATTTTTCATCAGTTAAAAAAAGTTTCTTTGGTTATTGAGGCTGGCACTATATTTGTTCAGAAAGACTGCAGCATGACTCTGCTGATTGATAACACTGAGTTATGCTTCACTTTTGTCTTTCACTGTATTTATAGTTATTATATACTGAAAGAAGTTGAGTAGATTTTGTTATTTACTGGATATGGGCCACAACATTATTTATCTGAGATTGGAAGAAAATAAATAAAACTAGAAGAGGAAAAATTTGATTTTGAGCCTGAATTTTTTGACTGGGGGAAACAAAGGTAAAAAATTGATGATTTTATTTTATTTGGGGTTGTACTTCTCAGCCGGTCTAGAAGTCCCTCTGTAATGCTCCCTCCTTGGGGTAGTCTCCCCCCATTATTTCTGTGGGACATGCATGAAGCTGATTCTCTCTGAACATCTGGCCATGGAACTTATGATTCATCCCTGTCTCTGGGCTTTTACCCTTTATTTTTTTCTTTGTTCTGGACCATTTTTCTGATTTTGTGCCATACTGCTGACTGTCGTGGCTGTGCCTTTTTGGAAAGAGGGTGTTTTGGGATTGTTTTTTAACTTGTAAATGATGGGAGCCACCTTCCAGTAACTGAGGAGTAGGAGAGTCCCCTCCTTGAGCCTTCAGCAGGAAAGCCTGAGCCAGTTTTGACTATTCAGGGTGTCTGTTGTCTGCCAGATTAACCCTGAAAAACGAGATGTTTAGGGACAGATTTATCACATGCTTACACCCCATCAACTGAGTGCTTTTTACAGCAGGGCAAAATGGTTAAAATTTAGATAATTTCCTCCGTGTATCAGTCTGCCTGCATGGTTTGGAGATTTACAGACTGCACAGAGGACATCCTGCCCAGTTGTCAGAGGCAGATCTCTTCTGCCAAGGTCTGTGTACAGGTCTGGAGAAATGTGCCTGTTGTGGGCAGTGAGTCAGAGTTGAAGGCTGGCCTGCAGCAGTGGAGGATGCTGTGGGGTCCTGATGGGTTCCCCAGCCCTGAGCATTTATAGGGGATTTTGTGCTCACTTTGAGCTTGCAATGTTGTGTTAAAGTAATATTTTTTGTCTGTTTTTGTGTTTTATTTAATAGCAATTACTCTGCAGAAAAAACCATACAGATCACTGAACAAGTAATATTTTATTAAGGTTAGTTTTCCAGTGTTTAAATTAATGGGGGTAAAAAATATTAGTTGATGACTTGAACTTATGAATATTCCATTAACTGTCCAAGTCTTTTCCTCCTCTGCTTTTCTGTGATTAAGTGATCAGAAAGAAACATCCTATAAAATCCAGATTAAATTCAGCATTGATAAATATTAAGTGAAAAGGGGTATTTGGAACATTTAAACTTTTCCTACACTTTGATTGGCTGTGAACTAGGCACTTCTTAGCTGCAGGAGTGATGCTCTGGAGGCAGGATACACCCTGTGAAGAGGAAAACTCAGAGTAGTCAACATGCATGACAGAATAAAACATCTTGTTCCTGCTGTATAAGCCCACAATGGAGCAGCTGCATCTTGGACCTTGTTTCTGACTCAGCTCTGATTCTTCCATCTCAAAATGGCATAACAGGACAAAGAAAGGTATAGAAATATGCAGAGTTGTGAGAAAGCTTGTGTGTGAGGAATGATGAATAACTGAGGGATTTTTATCCTGAAAACCTCCAAAGTGTGTTAAAAGTAAATAGGGAGCATTTTTCACTATTTTCCATATTATGGGACTAAAGAGGCAACAAATTATTGAAGTTTCATAAGAAATTAAAAGTAGGTTAGCTGCAGAGCTTCTTGCTGTGGTTTTTGTATTCACATATCTTCTCTTGACCACTGTCAGAGACAGGACAGAGTTACAAGGATTCCTTCTGAGCTGCTCCTGATGGATTGCTGCTGTATTTATGCCTGATCCAGATGGAACACCCCAAGTTCTCAGGTCAGGTGAAATGATTTCAGCCTGGGGTAGCTTTGTGGAGTTACACGGATCACTTGGCGAGCTGGACTCAACAGATCAGCATTCATTTTTACATGGCCAAGAACGTTGTCATACATCCAGAATAAAGAAAATAGTTTGCACTTACATGTTCCAGAAAACAGTTCCAAAATTGTGTCACTGAAAAGCAGTTAATTATAATGGTGCATAATCAGTTAAACATCTGTTCCTGGTGTGATAGTACTAAAAGTGCAGTGATAACATCATCTTGGATCCAAAAGTGAGGAATAAAAAGCAGAATTAAGGAGTGTTACTTTTGTTTGCTGCTACCAAGAAAAAGATGACCAGAAAAAGGAGTTACATTTTAGTTTCAAGCATGATTGAAGAAGTACAGATCTGTGCTGTATTCTTAAATGTGTTCTCATAAATCTGTTTTACTTGTTTAAGAGGTTGTGTGATAATTTCTCTGATCATCAGAAAGAAAAAAATCTCTGATGTCAAAGATATTTTAATTTGGGAAATAATAAGATACAGTTATTGAGAACTCAAGCCAAATGAATTCGGAATAAGAATGCAAATGAAAATCTACATGAGAGTAATTACCTTTGGAAGACATAGGAACTGTAATGGAAACTTTTTACCTTCTTAAATTAAGACTGAATATTGTAAAACTTCAACAAGTTAGTGGTTTGACATGTTTATTACTGGGAGGGGTTCTTGGCTTTGTCTCTTCTGGGCATTAAAATAAATGACCTGGTGAAAATCTACTTCTAGTATGTATTCACATGTACTTATGTGAATACTACCAAACTCATGATTTCAGTGGTTTTGGGTGTAGAAATAGCAAGAGAATTTGTGCAATGTTTCTTTCTGCATGGTGGAAGCTGCCAGTCTAGTGTAGTACTTGTAAACATGTGGCTCATTGTTTCTAATACAGAAGTAGAATCCTGCTAGTATCAAAATAGTGTTGTTGACTGTACAGTAGTACACTGTGTATTTGGAAGTACTCAACACTGGATAGTTTCCAAGTGTCTTTTGGCTTGACACTGGCAAACGTATTCACCAGGTGTACTTCATCTGTGAATAGTTCTGCTTTGATTTCTGCCAAATACTCTGGCTCTAATTTAACTCTTGAGATGTCAACCCTAGTGATTTTAATGGTGTTTGTTTATTTTTTGATGGTGCACAACTAATTCAGTTTCTCCATTAAATTTGATCCTTGCCACTTTACCTAAAACATTCTGACCACAAAAAAGATATTAGCACAAGCAGTTACAGTTTAAAGATAATCGCTGTGTCTGCATTCTTCTGTAATGAACTGTATTTCTGCTTTCCCTGTCTGCTGCTGCCATTAGTTTTGTTTTTTTTTATTGAGTGGTGGTTGTTGGTAAAGGGGATTCTACTAAAACCCAGAATAGCTCTAAGTCAGTGTATAGCAGCTTTATTGCAGAGATGAAAGTCATGAAGAGCTTTGTGATTTGAATGTTACCATCCTTTGATCTTTAAGTTACTCATTAAGTTTAATGTTTCAGTAGCTACTGTTTTGAAAGTCGTCTTCTGTACCTTGTATTTTAAATTTAAAAAAAAGTTATTTCTGTAATTTGGCACTGTGTCTTTCCTGTACTAGGAAATGCAACCTTTTAGCCATATTAAAAAGATTTCCTCTTAGACTTTCTTAGTACTTTTAAAAATAATTTATGCAACAATGAAAGCAGTATGTTATAATTTATAAACACAGGCTGAAAAAGTTAGTTGTCTCTTTTTTTCATATCACTTTCAATCAAGCTTACAGCTAGTTGGAAAACCTACAGTTACATCACGTGTGTGCAAAATTAGTGTATTTAACTTCCTGAAATGACAACTGTTTAAAAGAACATATAAATCACCCTGAAGATTCACTGGCAAATTCTTATGTAATCTAGAATGATTTTTGTATTATTGATGGATGATCTCTTGTGTAACAGGTATGAATATATGCATTATATTATATCAAAATTCTAATGCCACAGGAGTAATTCAAGGCATTAAAGGAGAAATCTTAATGCTGGCAGTTCTTTAATCACAAATGCTTTCTAGACAATTAAATTACTGCTGTTTCAATTTGTAAAGTAAAAATATAGGGAGGGGGTTTCACAGTGCAGCTAGATTTCAGATTTCTGCTGTGTATAACAGCTACTAATAATTTGGAATTAAATAGAGATATGATGCACATGCTGGGGGGAAAGGTTATGTTTAAAAATGAAAAAAATAAAACCTCCACAAAACATTTATAACACTTGAAGCCAGCAAGCTTTTTTCTCCTCTGTAACTTAAAACTGGCTTTCTAAGACAATGTGCAAACCATTATAAAAGTATTCAAGAGCAAACTCCTTTGCCAGAATTCGGTAGCAGGATCTTGAAATATTTTTAAGGCATCCATGCTGCAGGCATTAAAGGAGGCTGCTGTTCCCTTCCACTGTTCAGAGCTCTTCACTTCACGTGTAGTCTCTCTAGATGCTGTTCTAATTCTCTGGCATTGGTAAAAATTACTGCTGCCACCCATTTCTGCAAACAGGTACCATTTTCACAGGAAAAACTTTAAAAAGTCGCATCAGTTTATGGCACCATTAATGAGGTCTGTATGGAAAGGGCTTATGGTACAGCATGTGTGATCAAAGATTGCAAAACTTACTTAATACAGTATGTATTTATACAGCATTTTGATGGAGTATGTGTCCAAATGTTATTGTCAATAAATCTTGACAATAGCCAAGCTGAGAAAATACAAGCTGACAATAGGAGCTGGCACATGAGTAGCAAACGTTATACTTTGGGGATTTCTAATAAAATAAAAGGATATTGAATGACTTAAAACAAGCTTTTTTTGAATTTAATTCTTCCCAGGACACATCAGTTGTATATTTAAGCACTTACATTATGAGCCTGGTGAGAGTGATAGTTGCAGTTTCTGGGATTTTTGTCAAGAACAGAGAGTGCAAAACATGTTCTGTGTTCTTTCAAGGTGACTAAGATCTTACTTTACTTTAATGAATATAGAATGGGAAAACTTGCTCATACCAGTCTGACAGAAATACATCAATAGTTCCTTTTGTGCAAGATGATGGCACAGTACTTGATTCATTTTAATCATGTTTGTGAGAGAGATAAATTCCCATTTTCTGTAGTGAGAAATTAGCTCTTTGTAATTGGTTCAGCATCCAAGTCAAGATCCATTTTATAAAAGAATGTTTCTTGCTTTGCTATTTTTAAAGATAATCAAAATACAATTTTTAAGTTTACTGTAAGAAATGTATAGTCTGTGACAGAAATGCAATATTACAGTATTTGCTTTCTGGTTTGAGTACTCTACACAATGTGCACATTGGCTTAATTTTAGCATTTACCAAAACCTGTAGTCTTGTCTAAACCTAAATTTATACTTCTATCTGTAGTATTTGTTGTTCAGAAAGTGTAGTTGAAAGCACATGAAAATTTTGTTTTATTTATGATACAAATGATGGATGTTGTACTTTGATAGCTAACTCTGTAATTTTTGGTTCTGTTAAGACACATGTTGATGGTGTTCATAAATGACATTCAACATTTAGGAACAGTTAAAAATCCTCACAAAACCAAGCACCTTAAGGAGTCAGACTGTTGGTCCTCTAGACAAATATGTCTGATTTCAGTAATTTGAGAAGTATTAATTTAGGTTACAGGATTATTATTTTTGAGATGATAGGGGAAAAAAAAAAGAAACAATAGAGGGAGCAGTGGTGATGCATGGCTTGTAGGAAAGCAGTAAACTACTAAATATTGTACAGATTCAGAGACCATTGCCAATAGAGTGGAACACCATCCTTCAGGTAAATACTGGATACCTCTTTAGGTGTCAGAGGTAGGGCTTAATGATAACCTCTATTTCCTTTCAGTCTTACTGCATTTTCACATCTACCTGTCATGTAATTGCCATTTTCTCCCATTACAGTGATACAAAGAAGAATGGTTTTGCTGGGTTTCTTGCATATGCTGTAATGGAAATACCAAAGAATTTCTTTTTATGTGTAAGATATCACAGATAATGTGATCAAATGGCAGCAGCTCCTGGTGATAAACAAAAGCATCCCTGCATGTTTTTCCAGGCCTGACTGAATGGTGGGTCTGTGGGGCTTGTGGCAGAGGTGTGAGAGGATGGGGTTTGGTCACTTGTCATGGGTTTTCAATATTTCCAAGGCATTTCACCCAAGTATGGAAGCTCAGTAATCTGTGAATAAATTAATTGGGCTTCTCTTGTGTTTATGGCCTGTATTTTCATCTGACACCCCCTGGGATGAGGGTGACCAGAAGGAAATATTTCCTTTTCCTCATCACAATGTAAAATGCAGAAGCTGCTGTGATGATGTTTGAGGACAAGGAGGTATGGTGCCTTATGGTGATTTTGCCTGGGGTAAAGCTGGCTGTTCACCTGGGGTTTCCTGTCAGCCAGCAGGAGGGCAGATGGTGAGCAGGTGCCTGGTTGAACAGGGCATTTGTTCAGGGCTCTAACACAGCCAGCGCTGTGGGACTATGGGGTGAAGGAGCTGGTGATGAGGAGTGGGTGTCCATCCCAGAGAGGCTTCTGGAGTATTAAATGCTGCTGTAGGACTCCTTTTTACATACTTTGGGAATGTATGTTTGTATTTAATTTCAAACTAGCTCTAGTCTGGTCTTGCAGACTGATTGCTCATCTCCTTCTGAAAGGCATTAGATGCATTCCTGGAGCAGAGCTTGAACTTGATTTCACCCACAAGAAATCCCATCAGCATGCTTGGAGCAGCGTTGTGCCACAAACCAAAGCACAGAATGGGGAATGAACAGGATTCCATTCAGTGTCCTGAACTCAATGAGACACCAGCATGGGGACACTGTGGGGATTACCTAAAGACCAGAAGCAGTGGTGGAGATTGTGATACAAATGAAACACAATTAATTTTCAAAAACCAATTGTCAAACAGCAAAAAATACTTCCATCAAATTCTCCCTCTAATTGTATGAAAGCAATGACATGGGGAGGTCTGGATTAACTCCTTCTCATTCCTGGTTTGTCCTCTATAGTAGAGAGACCTTTGAGTTCTGTCTGGGAGCAAAGGGACTAGGCACATCCTCAGAGCTCTGGCTGACTCACAGCCCGTGTACATGTACTTGAAGATTACTTGACATAGTTTTATATATAAGTTCAGAAATTCAGAGGGATTTTGTCTAATCTCTGTACAAAACACTCCTCAGTGTTCTTGTTTATGGCTGAGATGGAGCTCATTTTCCCACAGCAGCCCTCCCAGTGCTGTTCTTTGCATTGGTGTCTGGAAGGGTGTTGAGAACACCTCAGTGTTTTGGCTGCTGCTGAGCAGGGCTGGCACTGTCTCTCCAACATTCCCCCCAACAGGAGGCTGGGGGTGGGCAAGATCCTGGGAGGGGACACAGTTGGGACGGCTGACCCAAATTAAGCAAAGGTGTATTCTATACTATGTGACATCAGCTCAGATATAAAATCTAAGGAAGTTTGTTATTTGCATTGTTTGCTTTCTGGAGCAACTGCTCCCCATGTGAAAGCTCTGCTTCCAAGGAAGTGGCTGAACTTGTGGGTGGGATGTCGGGAATAAATATTTTTTCCCCCCTCTTTACTTCTTCATGCACAAGCTTTCACTTTTGCTTCAGTGAAGTGCCTTATCTCAACCCTTGAGTCATTTTCCATCTTATTTTGTCTCCCCTGTCCAGCTGGAAAGGGGAGGGATCAAGTGGCTTGGTGAGCACTTGGTGTCCAGACAAGGTCAATGCACCACATCTTGGTAGCTCTGTGTCTGTGTGTGTAGTATGTGTAACACACTTAAGAAAAATACTTGTGCGCTGCTTTGCTTTTGTGTAGTTCCTATCCAGTTCATGTGCTTGCTGGCTAGTTGCTCTCAGCTTCAGAGGAAGCTGGGATCACATCCCATTTTGATGAGGTTTTGGGACCTTTGTGGTCAGGTTTGATGTCCATTCCTGCCTGTCTGAATCCAAGCTGGAAGAAGTAGCTTCCTTCTCTGCATCAAAAAGGTGATCTGGAGACAGAGGTTCTGATGAGGAAAATAAGCATAAGGGGAGTGACAGTAATGTCTTCACATGGTGAGTTATGAATTAAAAATTACAGGTACAGTCCTCAATGTCAGTTAAGGATAAGAATGTGATGGATGTGAACAAATATGCTCTGGTGATTCAAGTGTTTCTGCATGAAAAATTGTCATTATTGCTTATTTATGAAGTACCATGAAGATGTGCTGGATTATTGTTTATTTATGAAGTACCATGAAAATGTGCTGGGTTTCATAAATGATCTGAGAAGTAGATGGGGAGGCCAAAGATGCTAAAATTATCAAGGATTTTTAAGTACTGCTTCAGTTCTGCAGTTCTTACAGAGAAACTAAAATCATAACTTTTTAAGGATAACTGTTGGATGGTCCTAGGTTTGCCTCTGTCATTTTATTCCATGAATAAGTTGATTGGTACAAGGTATTCAGAAGACTTTGAAAGCAATGCAGTAATATCAACTCTTCAAATACATGTTAATTACAGTAATAATATTTTGAAAGTCTGGAGACCAGAAAAAATTATTCACAGAAGGAAACCAATAGTTCCAATGAATTAACCTTCAAAGAGAGATTCAAGTATAAAGAAATAAGAAACCTCTTCAATGCTGATATATCAAAATTAACTTGAATTTTATTTTCATATAGTTGTAAGAACATTGATTTTAACTATGTATGTTAGGAGAGAAGATAATTAAATGAAGAATATATTTCAAGATACTTTAGTGGCAGGTAGATTTTTTACACACAAGTAATTACCATATATCATTATTTTAAATATTTTTTGTTAGATACTTATGCATTGAACCCAGGAAAAGTAAAATTTTTATTCTATTTCTCAGGAGAGAAGAGGTAGGGCCAAATGTTATCCTGGCAGGCATAAAGATCCTCAGGATTTAGTCCACACTTGGTATTTTCAAACTCTTTGCATTTTGCACTTGTATCTACTGAGTTCTGATGAAAAATCACTATTTTCCTGTTGGGCACTCCTGGAATAAACCTCACAATTTATACTTTAATTTCTTTTAATACACACATTTTGTAATGCAGCAATGTTTCTCATTGTAAAAAACAACAACAACCATTTAAATAATTTTTCTTAGTCAGTTAATTATGAAAGACCAAACTTCTGTTTTTTCTTTCTGTGCTGTTCAAACAATTTGAATGAACCTGGAAAAACTCAATACTCTGAACTTTGGTGACTGAATATAGATATCATCCCCAGTAAGCAAAGAGGAAGTAGCATGGATACATTGACATAAAGAGCAAACAAATGCATTGACAGGATATAATTAGCAGTAAACTTAGGAGGGGCTTTTACTGAAATTGGAATGGTGTTGAAGTAAAGGAAGTGAAATTTAAGTATGGCACATGTACAACTTAGGAAAAATACTATTTTCAAAAGTGTTTACTGCTGCAGTATAGTAAATAAAACCAAGTTTAATATGCTGAGACAAAGTTTTTTGATTGAAATAGAAATACCTGGACAAAGGACTAAGTTTAGTTGATATGAAAGACAAATTGGTATACTTGTATAAACTGTATCTGAATGCAGAGAGTGACACTGTCAGAGGAGATAATATAATGCTTTAAAAGGAAGTTTGGAACAAGAAATGTACAATGAGAACATGTGTTTATACTGGCGTGGATTAAAAGGGCTGCAGGTACATTTATTGATGCTTTGGAGTAACGAGTTTACCGAGGACAGACTTTAAGCAATGTCTTAAAAGTCTGCAGTACTTCACATGGCAGAGACAGACTGTCTGTCAATGTGCAATATTATCATTAAGATAATTCCTATATTTGTGTATTGTTTACTAGCAGAAGCAATCAGAAATGAATTTGAAATGTAAGGAAAATGCAAGAGAACCCTTACGAATGCTGATGGAATAGCTTATGTTGCTGGTTTTGTTTTGATAATTTGCTAAGTGTAGACATATTAAAAAAGTTCATCCCTTTTTATTTATTGGTGCCTGCCAGCTGCTGTTTATAATGCAACATGTGCTCGGGACAATATATGCAGAGTAATATTTATTTTGATTTTTTTGGCAAGTTCAGGTCAGCTGCACATTTTGTTATTTTACTTTTTCCTTCCCTCCACTTCCCTTGAGTCAGGAACCATAGCTTCCTGTAATGTGGCTTTCAGATATTCTCTGAGGAAATTGAATTTCTGGATTCAAAAGCTGCCCATCTCAAGTTCAAGAGCTCTTCTTTCTTCATGAATACATATTTATGAAACTATATCGCTTAGGAAAATTTTAATCAGCCTTATGAAAGTTCTTTCTCTTTAAACATAGTAGGAAATCTGAAAGAATTTAAAGATAAAGGCACATTGTTGAAGTTTAGCAAACTGTCTTAAAGTTTCATAATAACACTGTAGGATTTAGGAATTTAAATTCCTTTTATTATAGAATCAAAACCACCTGTAAGTGTATAAAATACTTTGCCTGATTTACAGACTTAACATTCCAAAGCATACTTTTATTTTGAGCTTATTGAACTATTAGGAGCTTGATAGCCCTCTCTGGGAACAGAATGAATGTTGAGAAGAACCAAGTCCACTTAGAATGCGAACTTAGTGGGGTGTATTTTTTTTTTTTTAAGGTATGCTGCATGTTAGAAAGTAAAATATTGGAATTTTCACTTCTTAAAGTGATAATGCGTTTGGGAATGAATGAAGCCAGTTGTGGTTTGTAGTTATTTTCGCTACTCATTCTTTCTGAATTATGCAGCTGCAAAATTATGGAATATAAACTATGGGGCCAGAAATTTTACTTGTCTTATGAATGTTACACACCTTGGGCTAATACAGCTTATAAAATCTAGTGGCAAACTAAAAGAAATATAAATAAACTAGGTCACATGTACTGTATAAGCTTGTTGATACAGACAACGTCATTTAAGTTATATTCAAGCTAAATAAGAAATCTGTTAATCTTATTCCTGCATGCCTCTTAAAGCCCACAATTATCTTGTATATATTTTTTTCAAAATTATGAAATAAATTGCTACCCAAAGCATGTAACTGCTGATTAGTCAGTGGTTAGCTGATGATTTACAGATGGGAGTGAGATGATCCAGATTGCAGGCCAAGGAGATTTTTGTAGTTCTGGTGTATCATTTGGATAAAATTGCAACCATGGATGCTTTAGAAGAAGGGTGATCAAGTAGTTAAAGTGAAGGTACCTCTTGATAGGTTACTACATCTGTTCTTTATTTGACTGTGGTGAGTATGGTGAAACTTGCTGGGGCATTCATTAAAACATCTGTCTCTTGGGCATCTCTGCAGAGAATACATACATCTAAAAAGTGTGAGAAAGTGATAAAAAGTGAATTCACTTTTATAATTTCAGTCTAATCCTGTTATTTGCCTCAATGCCTCTGTCCTGGATCGTCTTCCCTTGCCCTCTTCTGGCTGTTGCCTGTAGTCCAGATCTCACTTCCACATTTCACATAGATGGTGAGCGACTTCCATCAGATTTCTAAACTGATCTAGATTTCAGTGAGACTCTAGTATTAGATCAGTATAATTTTACATGATTGAAAGGGTCAAGCTCAGGTCTGAAGACAGTCTTGTAGTTTTTAAACCTCTTTTAAAAGTGCTCTTTTCAAACTGTAAATGTATAAAAGCATAAATAATACCTAAGATGAAAGAGGCATCTCAAAAAAAAAAAAGCAAAGTACAATGTATAGAGCAGTCCTATGAGAGTTGTTCTATGCTCACATGCAAGAGAATATTGTAACTTGCTTTAATAATGCTACAAACTTTGTAAACCTATAAAATAGACATAAATTGAAGAAAAAATAACTCTAGGTTTGGTATTCTGAAAAGCACTAATTTTTATAGACAGAATCAGTGTTTGTGGTTAAATCTATTAAATGTTAAAGACATTTGTGTTGCTGGGTCAGGTGGTGTTAAATTTATCCTCAGTGGTTTTTATATTCTGTTGACACTCTCCAAATGAGGTTGGTAGTTGACTTTTTTACTGAGTTCAACTTCAAGTCATTTCAGGAAGTTGTTATGCATTAACTTTGCTATTTTATTAATATTATTCTCCTCCTCCCCTCTTTCTTCTCAGCTGAACTTAAACAGATGCTATAGCTGTGCAAGTATCTGATTTCAGGCTCTAGGGCCAGCAGTAGGTCCTTAAAATTCTGAAATTGGCTCTAGAAATAGCCTTTAAAAGATTTACAAGAGTAACCATCTTACTTTGTAGTACAAGCCATAACTGGAAATGTGATTCCTTCTACTTTAGAGATAAATGTGCAGTCACACAAACTGTAGTAACAGTGATTTATCACAGCTGTAAAAGATTGGTGCAAGCTCAAAAACTTACCCAACAATGAATGTTTTCATGAGACTTATTGCCAAGGCAGGTATAGGGGAGGTTTTGTTTTTAATATCTCAGATGATTTAGTTGATCAGAGTGAGAGCAGAGTGGCAATTTATAATTGACAGACTAAGTTCAGTCTTTCTGTCAGGCAGCATTAGGTGTGGAGGAAAGGTCAATGAATGCCACCACAGTTTTTCATTGCCCTTGGTAGCCAAGTATCTACATGAAAGTCAATGTCAGAATTTCACCAAGTGACAACTGATTTAACCCTTCCTTCACCAGTTTTGAATGCAGCTCTGTCACTGCTGTGAGCTGTGACACTTGTTAAATGGAATGGCTGGGTTCAGTTGTCATCTTAATCTACAAGAACAGCTGTAAATTTTCAAAACTTCTGCCCTTCAAATATATATGGAGATTATACATAAAAAAATTTTGACAGTCAAGATGTTTTTTTCTAACCCAGGTACTTACAGCACTCTGTAAAGGTGCCAAGGAGTCCAGCAATCTTTTTGATTTATTCTCTACACTGTAGAGGGAGCTGAAAGTACAGCAGACATCTGACATCTTGATGGAGTTCCGGAGATGTGTTCTGAGGCAGGAGCTGTTTGCTGATGCCTTTAAGTTTCTGGTGAACTCTGTGGATCAGTAGCCAGACTTTCTTGTACTGGATTTTAAGTCTTGGTACACTGCATCTGCTAAGTGGAAGTGATTTCAGGCTTTACAGCTTGACTTTGCAAAGTCAATACTCTGTGTGCCATATTCTCATTCTTTTAATCTTGTCTGATCAAATAGTGCCATTTCCCCCTGAATTTCTATCAGATCATACTGGTTACAACTAGGAATGCCCCTTAAAAGCTTAATGTAGTATTCCTTAGGATGTGGCAACATAAAGAAGCTCCTGATTTTCCAAAGCAACCTGCAAAACTCTTGTTCTCTGGCACTGACAGTGTTATTCTCTGAGGTGTATCCTCTGAGAAAATTCCTAAGTATATGTCTCACAAAGATGAGTGGTTGTTTTTGATGTTCAGTGGTGGCATGCAGTGAACTCAGAGTTTGCTTGGAGGTTTTCTGTCCTCTGCTCTGTCTCTCTCCTTCCTGTCCACTCCTTAGGCTCTGGGTATCCCTGGGAGGAACCACTGCTTGCACTGCCCTTCTGCTCAGATGGATTTCCTAGCTGAACTTAATGTTTTACCATTTTACCACATTAACAGGAAAAGCACAAGAGAGCAATCCCAGAGAGGTGAGGTAGTTGTGCTTTGCTGAGACCCAACTGATTCAATGGAATCTGTAAAATGAATGTATACTTGTATGTTGGCTTTCATACTCAGTGATTTAATAAGAATCTTAGTCTTAGGGGTGAAATTAACTTTGCTTAAGCAATGCAGCTGTGGATGGATGGAAAGTAGGAAAATAGAGCTAGTGATGAAGGTGATCTCACCCCTAAAGAGTTACAGCTATGCTAATTATCAAGAATTAGGAACAGGCCTGCCCTTCCTAGGCCACAGCTAGTTCCAGTTAGGGTGGGTATTGTTAAAGAGTAGGTTGGCTGCTGGAGAAGTTAGACGGAAGTTGTTGGTTGTGCTGAGAAGAAGAAGGATTCAGTGCTGTGAGGAGCTGCCCGTGAGAAATCACCAAGAAGGTACGAAACCTTTGCAATAAGATGGCAACATGCAGCTGGAATTTTCTTAAGCTGTCTGAAGTTGACTAATGTATCTCAGCTAATTCTTGCTCACAGTTTTTGTTCCCCTGGTGTTTTTCAGCAATGTAATTCTTACTCATCCCAATGCTCAGGTTGAAATCGGTGAAGTGGGAGGGAGAGTTCCTTGCTCAGAATTGCAGCCTGAGACGCCGGAGATTTGTTTTTGTTGCCAACTCACCCAGAAGTCCAAAGCCACATGAATAATTCTCTTTCTGCTACTTTGATTCACTTTCTGTGGAACAATAATACTTAAAGAAATGGGTGTAATTTTAAGGGTAGAGAATACTCAGATGTGTTTTATAAAACAAAGAACATTAAAGCTTTCAGTGGTAGGGTCATAATGAAGTTAATCTCATTTTTGCTTCCACTAGATTGCTCTGGATTTTGTCTTTGATCATAAAAAGCCTGTGTGAAAATTTAAATATTTTTTCCATTATTCCTTTACTTCTGATCTAACTGTTCTCAATACCTATTTTATTTTGCACTGGAAGCAAAGGGAGCTTGAAATTCTGTGTTTATTCATGTCCTGTGCTATTATCAAGAAAGATTATTGCAAAATAAATACATTCTTGGTTCTGTTTTGCTACAGCCAGTGAGAGAAGGCTTTGCAATGAAAAAAATAACCTTTGAAACTTAGCATAATTCATAAAATGGTTTGCTATTTCAAATATCTGAAAATCTGTTCCCTTAGAAAAGGTTATAAAAATTCCATTAGCCAAGGAATATACCTTTCAGAGTAAGAAACAATATATTTATATATCCTCTAGTATGTGTGTTGTAGCAATAAAGAAGGGCACAGAAGATATTGCCTTTTGCTTTTCTGCAGCTCCCTTTTGGTCTTGGCTATTTGAAACTGCTTTAAGTAGTAAGTTAACATTTAATAAAATTTTTTCAGTACATATGGCATGATAATGATCTTCAGATGCACACGTATCACAAAAGATAGCTGTTGTGTCATTCATTATTGTAGATGTAAGAAACATCAAAAGCAATTTAAAATTCCACTTATCTTGGCTCTGCTGAATCATAAGATAGTGTCTGAGTGTCTGCTCAGCAGTGTCTGAAAGGCAACACATCCCCTCTCTAGGACTGGTTAGTCTGATGAAGGAAACATGTCTGAGTGGTATATCTCCAGCATCTATAACTCTGAAATGAAGTAAATTTATGGATAGAGTCTTTTTAGATAGAAAGGTGAAAATAGCATCTAGAAAACAGATTTTCCTGTTTATTTAGTATAGGATTCTTAAGGCATGCTTGAGATGAGTACCAAATTATTCAGCAGCAACTTTATAGCTTTTAGTTAAGAAGTGCTTCAGGGCTGGCAGTCTGAATATTTTGCTGTGAAAAGAGCCCTCAGGGAGCTATGGACACACAAAATGAAGCTGCTTGGTGAAAGTTCTAAATTCTTACTCTCCATCTGACTTATTGGTACCTGGAAGGAGCTCTGGGTGAGCTTGAATGTCCTGGGCTCAGTCACCAGCAGCCTTTCCCCATCCTGTGTGCGCGGGGCTGTGCCGAGTCCTGCGGTGCTGCTTGGGGAACCCTGACCTCTTCCCCTTCTCAAAACAGATGGCAATCCCTAAGGTCGACTGTGGGCTCCAGAAGGCCAAAATGCAGTGTCCTGCAGGGGTAAGTGCTGTGGCAGGGGAGTGTGAGGCTCCCTGTTCTGCCAGGCAATTCTCTGCCTTTTGGGACTCCAGGGTCTGCTACAGCAGAGGACTTAGCGTGCCAGGATTTGAAGGGCAGGAAGGAACCATTGCAGAAGTTGTGACTCAGGGCTGGGTTTTTTTGGGGAAAAAAGGCCTGATTTTTAAAAGATTCTTCTAGTGTGCCCGGATGGTAACCTTGGGTTGGTTTTTTTTTCTTCATTTGTTGGTTTTGTGTCCACAGTATCTAGAAACTTGTTTTAAAGAGAATTGGCAGCCAGACTTCTCAGAGATAGACTTTAAAAAGTGCCAAATCCCTCAAAAAGTAATTCCTGAGCTGTCATCTTGTAATAAGATGCATTTTATAAGTATAGAAGTGTTTTTGAAATGAAAGAAAAAGCAAATCAGAGCATGACACATTAGATAATATTGCTGTAGGTAGACAACTGATGTGGATGTGTTAAGCTTCACTTCAGGTATATTGTTCTTATGGGAGTGTGTGCTTATCTTGCCATGAAATGCTTTGAGGTAATCTATTATTCTACATAAATATTCAAATTGGTTAGACCAGAATCATACATAATTAAGATATTGAGCCATTCTTATTAATATTTTCCCTAGTCTATGCTGGATATAATTGATTTTGTACTGAAGCAATCAGGTCAGATTGCTTGGCTTATGTGAAGGACTTGGGAGGAAAATGTCTGTTTAGTCTGAAAGTGCCTAATACAAAGATTACAGTGAAGAGATATATTTCAAGTATGTATTGGGATTTGTGTTACCATCTTGAAATAGTTTGTTTTTGGAAATAAAATTCCTGCTTTTTACCTAATCTTTATTACACAAAGCTTTCTGAAAACTTGGTAAAGAAGGACTTCTGAATACCTTCTAAATATTCTGTAGTATTTACTGGGGCTAATTTCTGGCACAGCTTCTATATTTCTATGAGTGTCTTGCTGATATTCTATAAGAACTTGGAGTCTAGTGGAGGGTAAGTAAACAAATTTTAGAGAAAGGGACCTAACAAACTATCAATACCAAAGTTAGCTTCATTCAATACCAGAAACACAGCAGAAATAGATATTTAAATGAAGTTTGAAGGAAAATGATGTTTACTCTTGGTTTAATCTTTCATAGCATGAGGGTGAAACTGATTGAAACATCATTGAAATATTGAGGTTTAATGTTGGAAATCTTATTTGATAATCCAGAGAGTGTATGTTGCAGTTTTTGGTTTTTTTTCTCATGCAGGTTAAGTGGTTTTTTTGTTATCATCTGGCTGGCACTTGATAGTCTTTGAGATCTGTTACTTGGTTGGTTTCAGTCAAAATTCAGTAATAGTGTGAAATACTTGTACCAGCAACTTGCTGCCTTGAGTTCTATACATTAACCATCTCTGTCAACTCAACGAGCACAAAGTAATCAATTTATGAACAGCAAGGAAATAACAACTGTGTGTGTTGCATACAGTGCAGTTATAAATGATAAAATGGCATTTCAGTGGAAAAGAGACAGATGGGTGCCCATGCTGATTTTGGTTGTTAGAAGAATTGTCTGCTGTGCCCTGTGCTTTCTTGTCTTTGATGGATGATGGATCTTCCACATTGGTACACCCAAATGCCCGTTACTCTAACAGGGACTTGGCCAAAGAATGAATGTCTAAGTTATTTATTTTAGGAATTATTTAAGGACAGAATCTTTTTTTGTCATTCTTCTTCAAGCAGGTTGTGCTGATTTTCTAAAGAACAAAAATTGTGTATTGCTTGTAAATCAGTTTAGTAAATAGCTTGTAATTATATGTGTACCAGAAAAGACAGTCTTTATATTACTTTGCTTTACTTGTTTTTCTTCATTAGTATTCATAGCTATACTATCTTCCATAACCCTACTTTTATTTTTTTTTGTGCCTTTTATTTATTAAATTCTTTCTGAAGACAGTCTCTGTTTTTAAAAAATAAATAAGTGCAACTGGTCTTACTTATCCTTTCATGTCATTTCAGGCATCCCTGAAAGGTGCTATCACTCTCATTATTTATTCAAGGATCTGAAGATGCTTCTGAAAAAAAGAATAAATTATTCTGTCATCATTAGTTTAGGAAAACTTTTAAAACCTCTGAAAGAAATGAATTGGGAAACCACTATGAATAACCGAGCCTTATTTAACAGAGCTGTGATCATTTCAGGACGTGATTCCCCACAAAGGCTCTTGAATTCCTTGTGGATATTGCTGCCAGAGTTTATTATTTGAAAAGCAAATGCATTCAGCTACAGTTATTGTATAACTAAATGTTTTAGGAGTCATTTGGCAGAAATGCACAGAGGTAAAGTTGAATATTTGCAATCGAGTATCAAACAAAAGGTGGTTGAGTGAGCTGAACATTGACTGATGCAAAAGAAACAGATACAAAGCAAGGTAGGAAGAAGTGAGTTGTGTAATGGAAGTTGAATCAAATGATAGGTGTCTTTGTATTATTTATACCAGTGTTTTGAACAGTTGTGCTGAAAGCTTTTTTTCAGAGATTGCAGCTATAGTTAAAATGGAAAGAACATCAAATATTGAACAACACAGCCTTAGGAAGATAATTTTAAGTACCTGAGCTGATAGATACAGCATTTGAGACTGGGATTAAAAAAAACCCAAATCACAACTGAGACAGTCATTGACCACTTTAGCTTGGAAGCTGGGAAGTAGATGGACTCAGAGATAATTGCTGTGTTGCATTCATCACATGGGGTGAAAACTGCTTTCTCAAATGTCCTAGGAGAATTTTTTTAAAGCCCATTTTCTTAAGGTAACCACATTTCCCTTCACCAGTGCAAAATCTCTGAGTGATAAGACACAAGGATATTGCTTAGGCTTAAAATTAGTACTTTCAACCAAGTAAGTGGAGTCTTCTGCTTACAATAATTAATTATTAATTGTCTAGTTAGGGACCCATGCTGGGCAAAGCAGAAGGAGTTTGTGGAAAAGCTCACCTTTGGAGTTTCTCAGTCTGACACACTGTGACAATTCTCTTGTGCAGTAAGTTTAGAGCAGATGATCTCTGCCTTCTAAATTTCAAATTTTTAAGAATTGTTCAAGCTGTTGTAGACCATTTTATAAGTAGTGCTCAAGGCCAGAATAATCCACAACAGCTATTGTGGGTTACACAGTACACAAAATTGTGTTGTGGATTACACAATTACACAAAAGTGTCCCTATTTTACCACTCTGAGTTCCCTGATCTACCTGAGTCAGGAGATAAGCAGATGGGCCTGGATGACCTCAAGAGGTCAATCCAGATGATTGGGAGAATCAAATTATCTGTCATCCTGCATTTTCTCCCTCAAATGGACATTAACCCAAGTCTGTTTTTTAAACCATTTTGCAGACTTGAAGAAGCTCCAAGAAGAACTATAAACTTGTATGCTGGACTGTATGCATTGTGTTGGGTTCACTTGCTGTCTGAATTAAAAAAGAATAATCACTAACTGTTTAAAGCTTTGGGCTGTCACTTTGCCAGAGTATCTATGAGTAGCTGTTTCAAGTGCCTTAGAAGAACCCCTTTGTCACTCCTTATTAACAGCTAAAACTCTGTTCCTCTCAGTCTTTGACACCAAATGGAAGGCTGGGGACCATTCTGACATGCAGTCTTAATGGTTGAGGCAAAATAGTAAAAAACAATTTAGCTTTCTTAACCTAGCTCTTTAAATATATCCTTATGAAAAGAGATTTTCTTTTCGAATTCAGCAAGGAATTATTTAATGATGCCAGACCAAGTTTTTTTTCAGGCTTTCAGTTTTCATATATATTACCCAAAGGATGTACAATGAGTTCTGTATTTCATTGAATTATCAGAAGGTGTACATTGTCATTTAAAAAAAAAACATTACTGCAGATAGGTCTTTTGCAGAATACAATTAAAGTCCCAGCAGAACTTGTAAGTTAAGCTATAAACATTATAAAAACAACAAACCAATTTGTGGGAAAATCAAAATAAATTACTACAATTGAAACTTTTCAGTATTTTTCTGGATTTATTGTCAGCAATTGTTACTGCTTAACTGTTTTAGTAACTGAGAGACAAGTATTTTGAAGACAATTTTGAGCATAGTTTTCAGAAGTAATATGGAAACTTTATAATGCTTTTTTAGGAATACATAAAAGATTAGCAAAACTAGGGAAAGCTAAATGAATGTTTCAGGATTTAAGAGAAGAGCAGTGAGCTGAATATGAGAAGTGCTGAAAAGATCTTACAAGGGAAACAAAAGCTAATATATGAAGTGTACTAGAAAAGGAATGGTGACTCAGGAAATTTTACTCTTTGTACAAAGTGACTTAGAAGTAAGTTATAGTAAAATCTGAATTAGGAAAGGTGAATTCTTTCTTATAAACGTCTTAATTAAATGGTAATAATTTATTTGCTAGTCCTGTTAAATTCCTTGAACTTAAAACCTCAAAATTTATTTATAGAATAAAGCCTCCTGACTGTATTGTATGTAGTGCAAAAAATGGGTTTGGCCCACCTGTGGGAGGTGTAAGGTATTTTGGGGTGCTTGTGATTATTTGGCTGAACAGTGGAATGCCAGCCCAGGAGAGTGGAATGGTTATGCTGACCTTGCCATGAATCACCATGGTGAATCCCTTGCAGAAACTGTTTTAAAGTGGGGAACTTAAATGAACTTCTTATTCCCACTGCAGTGAGTGTAAAAATTCATGTCCTGTAGGATGAAGACGTTTCTCAGCTCTTTTCTGTCTGGTTGGTGCTGAGTGTGCTGAAATGCTCAGTCTGCACAGTGCTCCAGTGCATTGTTCTGTCAACTTCTCTGCAACTCCTGGCAGTGTTTGCACCACTGCTGGTGGTGAATTTCATAGAAGTGTGAATGAGAAACAAACATAAGAATGTTATCTTCCCACAGTGTCAAGTGAGTTGAATGAAAAACCTGTCAAAAGCAAATCCTCCTGTAGACAATCACTTCAATAAATCCCCGTGTTTATTGCACAGGCTTACTCATTGGAGAACTTTTAATTTTTTTTAATAATCTGTGTGAATCTCATTTTTCCCACTAAAAATGGATTTGAAATAATTATTGATAGAAGGATGTGCAGTGAGTCAAAGGCAAAAGCAAGAACACCAGGGCATGCAGACCCATGCTGTCACAAGCTGGCTACATATGCTTTTAGGAATAGTGTTAGACATAAGGATTTCCTTTTCATTGTAGAGAAGCTTTGAATGATTCCTCTCTTTCTCCAAAGCAAATGCTGACAATAGGATCTTTGATCTTCAAAAACTAATGCACGTGACAAATTTAATCCATGTAAATAATTCTGCTAGACTCAGTAAGACCCATCACAGGAAGTTAAACATGCATAACTATGTCTCAGGTAAAGACCATGCACATGACAGGTATAGTGATATAGTCCAAAAGTTCACTTAGATAAAGTTCTCTCTTCAAATGATGTAAAGACAACTCTGTCTTATCAAAAGATCATGTGGATTTTTTAACTAACTTTTGAAAAAAGATATGCACTCAAGTTCAAATCTTGTAAAAGATTTCTCTAGACAGCTAAATGGTGTTATAAGTGTCTATGTTGTAGTAAAATAGTAATGATTTATCCCTTTTTTAAATGTCCTCATTTTTTATCTTCAGTATTATGTGATTTTAGGAAATATCACTGCGTAATTCCACTTTACTATTCCAGTGCTATATTGCTATTGTCAAACCTTTTTCTACAATCATCCACTCATGATGTAAGTTTTCCAGGTCCTGACTTTTTTGAATACAATTGATTAAACTTGTATTCTGTAGAACAGAATCCTGTATGACACCTCGGGTGTTCAGTGATCTTTAGAAATAACCTTTAGACCTCAAGTTCTTGTGGGGAAAAAAAAGTTGTACTTAATAGGATCATCTAGTTCAGAAATTCTCTAATGCTTGACAAAAGTCATAAAATAGACAAGTACATTTCTTTTCAGAAGTACTTGCAGTCCTATTAGTAATGCTTTGATTCCTACTGCTACTTGTCCTGTTCAGTTAATTAATATTATTCTGTAGTGGAGTGGGCTTGTTCAAAAGCTGAATACTCTTTTAACTCCCCCACTGTTAGGAAATCATATTAAAATTTCTATTTGAGAGTGACCTTGCTGCTTCCTTTTGTTGATACGTTAATACCACTAAACCAGCATTGGGGAGAGATGAGTCGTGTGTCCTGCTAGTGATGATAATATTTTGTTTTACTGTTTGAATTGTGATGTTGCTTACAACAAAAGGCTCTTGAATATGACTATACCTAATTAAATCAGTTGATGTGGTAATTAATATGAGAATTGTCTGGGTCTGGTATTTTGAATGTGACCTAGCAGTCCCTTATGTCATCCAAGAGGACTCTTGATGAAAAGCCACCAGCATGAACACCAAACACAAAAGAATACGAGTTTTGCCTTATACTTTAAATTACTGAAAGTGGGGCTGTTGAACAGTGGTTTTCCACAAAAGCAATATTCTGTTTTCATACTACAGTTTCTCCCACATTCTGTTAAATTTATGACAGACTATTGCTGTTAATTTGCACTTTTGGAAGGACTTCCATTTAAATAAGTAATTGCCTGAAAGGAAATTTCTTTATGCTTATGCTTTCTTTTCCTGTCCTCAAATAGTGTCAAGATCAGGAAGCTGCTGTACAGCTGGTACTGTACAAATTAGAATGATAATTAGCACATTGTTACAGCCTCTTGCGCTGTAGCTGTTTGGGGGTTGTATCTGCCATATGAACATACTATGTACAATAGTTGGCACTTTTTGGAGTATTTTTCTGTTTTCACTAATAGTTGGTATTCCTGCAAGTCAATGGGTTTGACAAAAGCTGGTATGCATGAAAGATAATGATAAAACCAGCTGGAACTGGTGAGAGACTGGGTTTTATTGCTTTCTACAGGATTTTTGTATGATTCTTTTTAAGAATGCTGACCATTTTTAAGAATGCTTTGTTTAGTTTAAAAAGACAATACAATGGGCTATAATTCCCTTCAGGAAGAGAGGTGTCACTTTAGGCCATTATATGCATCTTTACTCTTCTGATAATTTAGCTTTATGCTCTTTTAAGTTTTGATGTTCTCAAAGTCAGAAAGAGAGGCAGACATTGAATTACTGTACACAGATACTGATATATAATAAATTAATGAATACTCCCCATATCTTTACAGCTTTTCCTTCCTTGTGTTTGGGTATCAGACTATGTAGATGTCCACCACACCCCATTCATCTCCAGTGCCGTCAGTAGTGTTTTCAGTCCTTTTTCTCTTTTCACTTGTTCAATCAGTTTTGTTATTGTTCTGTGACTTCCCTCCCAGTCTGTCTGTATAGTTCTAGTATTATCTCTTGAAGTCTTAGGTAGTAGCTCAGTAGTTAGGCTGTGGTTCTCAATTTGGAGAGGGGAATAAAAATGTGCAGTTAGTACCTGTATTTTATGATAGCTCCATGTATCTCTCAATGAGTGGCACAAAAAGCAGGTATCCTTTTTTTAATTTACTTTGCTATTTCTGCCATGTTTGTGGGCAAACTCCTTCATTTGTTTCTGTGGTGGAGCTCTCAATGAATTATAGATGTTGTGGGGAATAAGTAATAGGTTTACCAAGAAGGATTTTTAAATGTTTAAAAAATTTAGAAAAACTTAGTTTTTAATTTTACACTTTAGAGTTTCAATATAAATTATTCCAGTCTTATTCTGATAGAATAGGACAGAATTTCTGATAGAAAATAGTTTTTCCCTACCAGTGTTACAGGGAATTTCACAGGATGTCTACTCACACTCCCTTTATATCTAACAACATGTAAAGAGAATTAACATCTTAAACTTCAATACTTAACTTCAGCTGTTAACAGATTTCCATGAAAAATTATTAACTTATTAAATTGTTATTTTTAAATAAAGATACTTCAAGTTGCTTGATGTTAAGTTGAAGAACTCAAAAAACAATTTCTGAACAGAATGCCTACACAGTCATTCCAGATGTACAATCTCAGTGGACCAGGTCGTGTCTTTTTTCAAATTCTCATGGATGTCTGCCTAGCACACCTTTCTACTTGAGAAGCAGAAAACTGAATAGGGATTAAGAGCAAGTGCACAGCAGGGGCAGGTGTGGCTGGGGTCTGTGGTGTGTTTCTTGTAGCACTTGAGTGTCCCTTTAGCTGTGCTCAGTGAGTGGGGCTTAAAGGAAGGATTCAGAGATTTTAATTTTCTAGACAAGGTCTATCAGCCTAGACACAGGCCTGGGTCAAGTTTGATCTGTACCAGTTCTTGGGCTGCTCACCAGAAAATCACGTGAAAGTTGACATTTTGCTGATTTTTCATGAAGTTTGGGTGGGAGTTTTTTGCTTGTGGTTTTCATGTATTTTCCCCTGTGGGTATTATCAGAGGAAATACATATTTTCATTAACGGGTCACACTTCCTTCTGTGTTCACTATGCATTTGGGAATAGCAGTGTTCATCTGCATGCCTTGTCCTCCGCAGATTTGGTTATCTGAGCTGTGCTTTCTCTGTGGATGCACTGCTGTGTGAGCTCACAGGCTCTGGGCTTTACTGGGTGGGATGCAGCCCCATCCCACTGAAGAAGCCTCAGCTGTGGAATTTGTTTACTCTGTAATGTCAGTGACTTTGGAGGCTTACTAAAAAGATTCCTTTTCTCTGAGAGGTTATAGGAAGTTGAAGTTTGTTTGCATTATGGTTTCAAGCTCTTTATTTGATGCTTTTTAAATATGATAGTAAGTTCTCTTATGCTGGACATTTTTTATACTTGAATGAGACACTATTGCTCAGTGTCACATCATCCTGTACTTTCTATGGTTTCACAAAACCAAAAATCACAGCATCATTTTAAGCAAACTGTGATTTGTGGCTTGTTTAATTCAAATGGAGGAATCAGAAAGAAAATCAGAGGAATTACTTTTATCCATTAGAACAATTTATTCTTGTAGATGTCTTTGTCCTGTAAAGCCAGAGTGTCTAGGAGAGAGTGGAAGCAATGGCCCATGGACTGTCCATGCTTCTCCATTGTTAGCATCTCCTTGGCATGATTTTGGTCCTGGTGTATAGTGAGGTCGGTTTGTTTCCAGTGCAGGGTGAATGAAATTGTGTTCAGCCTCTGCTGCAGCCCCCCAGGGAAGTACATTTGTGCCAGAAACTACTTGCATGGATTAAATGCTTTAGGATGTCAGTGCAAGTCAAGAGAAGGTGTTGGAATGAAATTCCTTCAGGACAGGAACAGCTCTGGAGGGCTCCACAGGGCCAGGAAAGGACAGACCTGGTGTTGAGTTAATATCTTCTGAACAGCCTCCCTGGGATAGACTGTCCCCCAGTGTGTTTTGGGACAAGGAGTAGCAGGGACATGAGATTTAGGAGGGTCAGCTGCAGGAACAAAGTGGTTCATAACATGTCTGATCAGCAGAGTGGTAGTGACATGTAAATTGCTCCCCAGCAGTATTTTAGTTGTATCCTGTCAGAGCTGGGGCTGAAAGTACCTTGATTTGGATTTTCAGTTACTTGGGCTTAAATCATTAATATTGTGCAAAGACAGTTTGCAAACTGCTGTAAATGCTTATTAAAGGGCTTCTCTGGGAAGCTTCTTCCTTAACAAAACCAAAAAAATAAACAGAGGAAAAAACCCCACTGCCATCACCAAAAAAAACCAACCCCTAAACCAACCAATCAACCAACCCAAAACCCCCCCAAAACCTAAACCAAACCAAAAAAACTACTTTAAATGGATTTTTTGCTTTGGAAAATACTATCATTGAAATAAAGTGTGCTCATTTTTCATAGTGTTTCTTCTGCTGGAATAAAATATTTAAAATGTGAGATTCTTAGCACATGGCTAGAAACTGATAATTATTTAAACCAGCTGCTTAGTTGCAGTGTATAGTGAGATTCATCACTGTGATTCACTAACACATCAGAAAAAAATCCCAAAAAGCAACCAAGTGAAAATGCTATGGATGGTAAAATGTGAGAACTACTTATTCACAGTGGGTGCATGGTGCTGGTTTATTTTTAAAAAATGCAACCTCTATTTGAAGTTTGATTAGAATGAGTCAGTTTCTGTTAGGTCTGACAGTTATAAATTTGTTATTAGCTTTCCAAAATAAAAAATATAAATAACACTTTTTTCATGTGCTTATTCACCAAACCATTGCATCTGTGAGTACCAGAAAAGGATGCTTATCACTGCAAAATTTCTGCAGGTCTTTAATTAGAAGCATTTCCCTGTAAGCAGATGACTGTATTTGAGGGAAAAGAGAAACTTAGCTATTTTGGCCATACTTGACACATACTTGTCTAAAGAAATAATGTACAGTTACAGTGTAATTTCAGCATCAAGAGTAATAGCCACAATTTTTCCTGACATTAATTATTTTAAGAGATTTTTCATTGTCTGTAGTTAAGCCTCATTTCTCTGTTAGGATTTTGAACACTGTAACCAAAACCTCTCTCCCTTCTATACTTATCCTCACAGTAAATATTCTCAGAAGGGAAGGATGTTACAAGTTGCATCAAAAGTTTAGTAAGTGATTTATTACCGTATGAAAAAGAATGTGATTTATGTTTGCCAGTGAAATTGTTCATTTTATTCACAGAATTGATCTTCAGTGCAAGCCAAATCCTTCTTGATAACAGTTTGTTGCAAGTTCTTTTACATCACTAAAACTAATTAAAAACAGGTGGATTCTTCCCATGTAGCAGTACCACCCAGCTAAATGAAATGAAGATAACTTGTATGAATTGTCAGAGAGGATGTTGTTTTCCTTAGGGACCTTACTGGAATGTTAGGATTCTCTAAAGCTTGCATTTCTGAACAGAAAGAGAATCATATTTTAACTATGATACCCATATTACTTTGTTTATAAAACTTGAATTTAAGTTGGCGCTGTAGAGAAGAGGAAACCCTGAAGGAAACTTGATTTTTGAAATCTGATCTCTGTGTGAAAGTCTCTGTGAAACTCTGGTAAGAAGATTTGAAGGGTTTCATTTAGAAAGTCAAATCTACATAGCTAAGATTTGTTGGTTTTTTAAAAAATTTTGTGGTGTCACATTTTTCAAGACACAGTTTATCTTTCACAAAAATGAATGAGATTGCAATACTGAAGAATCATGAGCTGTGTTAACTGAGTATTCCATTTATGAACTAAACGATCTGCTTAATCTTGTGATTTATTACTAGTTGGATAGTTCTCTTTAATTAATAGGAGTTTGTTTTCTGTGGGTTAATGATGCTGATTTCAATCTGTGTGTAGGGCTGTACAGAACGGGACATGGAGGCAGACTAGAGACCACCTGACTTGTGCTGCATTTTCATGGAGTGCCAGCAAAGTTCAGACTCCTCTCTTTTTCTGGGCAGAATGAATAGAAGGCTGGAAAAACAATTGACGCAATAAAAATATTTTAAAGAGAGAAGTACTTGTACCTAAGCAGCTGTGATTTTTGAAGTGCACATATCTTTGCAAATCACACTATGCAGAGTGGGCCAAATATCATCTCTGTATCTAACGTCATTGTAACCTCAAAGATGGTCTCTCTGTAAAAAAGTATATTAAAAAAAAAGACCCAATATGAAGTGGGCTAATTTATGTTTGTCTTTCCAAGCCTAGCCAATTTTAATTTTGGGTCTTCATTTTTTCTTGACTGACTCCAGTCCTGTGCAGCCTTGGAGGACAAGTTGAATAAAAGAATAAAGTAATAGAAGACTGAAAATAAAACACTAGAGCATTTCATATATTTACATTTTCTACTTTAGATAGTTTGAATTTTAAACAAGTCTTTCATCATGTCACTGCTGAAATGTATTCCTAAATTGGTAAAGAAGAGTTGGTAAATTAGATAAATAATATAATCATACATAAATTTTTAATCTGAGGAGTAGGAGGAGGAACTTGTGGCATGTGGAGTTTCTTAATTGATGGGAACAAACTGTGTATATTGGAGCACGTTTTTTTTTTTTTTTTTGCAGACTGAGGGTTCTGTGTGCTTTCAGATGCATGGGTCTGTGGATCATGATGGATGCCAAATGGCCACTTGTGGGTGCCACTGTCTGGTTCTGGGTCAGGAGTGGTGCTGCTGCACACATGCATTGACAAGCAGCTTAGTGTAGGACAGGTCAGATCTCTTCTCCTTGTAGATGGCCCACACTGGGCCTTCAACTCGGATCAAAATGTGCATTTATTTATGAATTTTAGATCTGCAGAAATCTCTAGACCTTACTAACATTGCAGTATTTTCACTTTGCTGCATTAACTTTTTGGGTTTTTTTTCTGTGGGTCAGTGTTACTATATTTGCACCTAGATGTGAGATTTGGTGTGGTAGATTTGTGTTGGGGCAAAGAACTCATTGTTCATATACAATGGTAAATGCTAAGAGCAAGACTATCTTGTCTTGTGTAACAGACTGTTTAAAAACTTTACAAAAATTAAAAATTTATAAAAAAAATCTCAAGTTTGCTAGTTAAGAATATAATTTTTTTTTAAATTTTTCTGGTCTGCTTTCTATCTTATTGCAAACTGCTTGTCTTGTTTTGAAATGTACTTTTGTGCACTGGAGAAGTATAATTTATTGTAAATGTTACATTAAAAGCCTCGTTTCTCAGGCAGTTGGAATTAGGTTCTTTCAGAGTCAAATGTTTCTTGTGCACATTGCATAATCATTAGATTAAAAACCCAATTTCTCCAGCTTCTAAAACAAACCATTTCTTTTGCATTTTGAAAAGTTTTTAAGGGGTAACACCTTCAGAACAAGTGCATGTTCATATTGTATTGCTTCTGAAATAGCTGGGAACACAGAGTGATGGAAAATCACTGAACTAGAAAGGATCACTTGTGAAATGCACAGTACCTTAACATAGAGGAAGAATAAACAACTTTTTGAATGGCCTGCATGCAGTGTCAGTTTGCAGGTGTGTGAGAGTGGTGGTGCTTGACGGGTCAGGCATATCTTAATTACTGACTTTCTACTATGCAGAGGTTGCAACAGGAAAACATTTTTTGACTTGTCTGTTTTTGTTTGTCTCTCCTATAGAAAATTAAATACTTTGTCTGTATATGTGAGCTATCCATGGTATAATGGCTTGTACCTCCCTGCTACAGCAGCCACTGCAAAATGATTTTATTGTCCTCTAATCTACTGGAACAGTTTTTAACTTGTCTTTTGCTTTACCAGCCTTTTTGCAGACTAGGAAGACCAACAAGTAACTTAGTGGTAATTTAGAATCTATGAGTAAAGTGTGGGCATTTCGCAGTGTAAGAATTTTCAAGCTGGAGTCAAAATACATTTCTTGACATATTTACTGACTGTGCCTTTATTTAATAAATAAAAAACCATGCACTTTGGGAGATGGTAATCTTTATTTATGGCTATGATGAGAAAATGCAAATGAAGCAGTGAATTTTGTGATTAGTGTTTTACAGAGCAGTCACTTACTATAATTATATGTTTTAGATCAGTGGAATTATCATGTTCTATTA
This sequence comes from Passer domesticus, assembly GCF_036417665.1. Lineage (NCBI taxonomy): Eukaryota > Metazoa > Chordata > Aves > Passeriformes > Passeridae > Passer > Passer domesticus. The sequence goes on along the minus strand of NC_087481.1, from coordinate 44,223,258 downwards.
ACCAGATTGTTTCCTGGCTTCTTGTAGGATTCTGAGTAACAACAAGATCTTGGGGCTGAAGAATGGCTCTTTCTTCGGGCTGAGATCCCTGGAGAGACTGTGAGTAACTGATCAGCCTTGCTCCACCTTCAATTAAAAGTCTTTGTACTTTAAATATAGAAACAAACATCAGATAAGGAAGTTGAGATGTTCTGAACTGTATTGCACAGTAGAGTTTCTAGGCAGTCATCAGGTTAAGAAACTGCATAAAAATGAGTGCATGGGGATGGACGTGGAACATGCAGGAAAGCACTGCTATTAATTTGGAACTAAAATAAACATCCAGTCAAAGCCTTGTACTCCACTATGTACACTATCACAGCAAAGACTGCTATATGTAATGGTAACACTAATATACCTGACATGTAGTTTGGGTTATTTAACTCATTGGTCTCCAATACTTCTATTTTAGATTTATATAATTTTATTTTTTTTCTATAATTTAATTATAATATCAACAACTTGGACAGCATTTATCACAGAAGCAAACAAGGAGTTTTGATAAAGCTCCATGGCCATGTATTTCTAGCCAGTGTTTGAAGGAGGAAGAGGAGCTCAAGAGCAGATAATGGGTTAGGAAGAAAATATTTTGAAACTTTAATGGAAATAAATAAGTAGTAATAGCTACACTATAATAACACTATTTCCGTACATATAGATCAGACATATGAGAATAATTGTGCACAAGCCTAAAAATCCATTTTTTATACCTATAGGCAACTTCTCGTACCAGTACATCTAAAATGAGTAATTATGTCATGCCTATCTTACAATATCTCCTGCAGCTTAAGCTAAATTACCTTTATACTGCTTTGTAAGAGTAGCTTTATTATGTAGAACTGTTGATATAAAATTGTTGCTATATTCAGTAATGCATCAATGTATTCTGTGGGGTGTGAATATTTCTATATGCAAAGAAATAATCCGTTAAAATCAACCTTAGCTGCTACTTTTACTATAGATGTGTGTGATATGCATGCTGTTCATGGTTGTGGAATAAAGTGGATAAGTATACCATACTGAGTTTTTTTGAGTATCCTAAATGTAAGTTGTTAAAAATAAACAACTTATTTCAAGGTCTACAGCAATCCCTTTGAAGGGTTTGGGTAAAGTGACTGTTAGAACATTTATGCTACGTATGCATTAAGTATGGAATGGAGAGTGAGGTGTTATTTACTAACTGGTTTAATATTAGGATTAACAGTGATATGAGGTTTGTAAAGAAGTCTACAAATATTTTAGACAAAACAATTTAGAACACAGGATATAATTACAAATTTATTGAAAGGGAAATTAATAAGTTAAATTCTCATGTAATGTAAGTAAATGTAATTAATGTAGTATTTAGAACTAAAGGAAAATATTTCCTCTGAGGTTTTTCTTAAGGTTTTATTTACATTGGAGAATTATATTGAGCATGTAGTTTTGAGAATTTTATTAGTTAACTAGTGACAGAACTACTTCAACCTGAAAAGACATTACTAACAAAACTAAGAACAGTGAGAAAACAGAAAAACTGCTTTAGTTGTATAGCCTCGAGTACCATCACAATCCAAACCATTTCATTTTCCTGTACTGATTTTTCACAACAGCACAGATAAAATGAGTATCATCTCCTCTGTTTATATACAGTTCTATGTGGCTGTGGTGTTAATACAAAATCCATGAGTGGTCCGTGAATCGAAGAGTGGAATTCAAGTGATGACATTGTTGTGATTCAGCTGCTCTGTTTCTGTTTCATTTGGGGCCACTCAGGCCCCATATGCTTCTTATCAATATCTGTGAAATCCCAGTTTCAGCTGCAGGGGTGAGAACAGCTGGAATAGTGGGCTGGGAGGTGAGCGTGAATGAATTACAGCTGGGTGAGCGCTCCTAGCTCTTGGACAAAGGTTTCCCCAGCTTTGCCTTTTGGACAGAACCTAATTTAGAGCAGTACTTCAGGTACCCAAAATGGAGAACTGTGGCAGCAACTGCTGTTGATATTCCTGACTTATCAAAATGGACCAAGAACTTTCATTCCTTGCCTAAAAGCAAGTACTGTAGCAGGAAAATCCAGCTTCCCTTAAAATAATGTTAAGTTTACAAGAGTAGGTGCTTAGGAACATGGGTGTGCTGGAGTTAAGAATTACTCACTTGATTTGGCTTGGCACTCCTTGTGGTCTTGTTTAGAAGAAAAAGTAATGTCAGTGCCATAGAGGAAAGAATCATGTAAGCCAGTTTTTTTTTTAATGGTTACCATGAGATCATGAGTTAGAAGAGTGTAAGCTTACATGGAAAATGAAATCATTCAATGTCAAATGGGGAAAAATTAGAGAAGTAAAATTTCAGGTGGAATTTAATGACTTGTGTATTCTGACTCTTCCCTGTTCTGGAGTGCTTAAACCCTCCTTTTGGGTAAAGAATGGTTTGAAGCACTACTCCAATAAGTGAGTGACAACTTTCCCTCTATTTTATTTTTCAATGCATGTCACAACAGGAATTGGATTACAGAAGTGTCAGCCTTCTCAGGTTCTGGTGATTTCTCAAGAGCATGTTACACAAGTGAGGTCCCTCACTGAGCAATTGTCTCAAAGTGGGACTCTCATTCTATCAAGTGAATCAAGAAAAGTTATTTACCCCTTAAATGTCCATTGTAAGAGTAAGACAAAATTGAGTTCTCTAAAACTAAGGCTATTGTAGAATTCTTATATTATACATGGAATATTTTTTTAACATGTTTTTCAGAAAATTGCGATTTTTTTCCAACCATAGCATAGGAATAACAAAGTTAGCATTTTAGATTTTCTCAGACTGTGTTGCTGCTTTAGGAAACGTGATACTAGGTTTTCAGAGGATAGAGCCAACAAACCAGGGAAAAACATGTTTAGGGAAATAGTTACTTCCTGTTTAATAATTTAAAGATAGTATTATATTTAATAATAACCCATTAATATTAAAAATGTCTATTAAAAATAGATCAAAAGACATGCATGAAATACTAATATTTTTACTGGGCATTTTGTAAAAATGCTTTGAAAAACACTGCCTCACAAAGGTGCACTTTCAGTTTTATGTATGTGTATGAACAATGATTCATGAGTGATCTGTAGAGGTGGCAACCCCTCTCCACAGTTACAGTTTTCTGAAATTAAGAAATTGCTGTGTGCTTGTTTGGAAAGGTTGGCTCATAAATGTGACATCTGGATCATGATGTGCCCCTGTGCCACTGAGCTTACACCGTAGAGACAAGAGGCATTTAGAAGTGAAGATCATAACTTAAATACTGTGAGAGAACAAAAGCTTTCTGTAAACTTAGATATTATATGCTGTCCAGTTATATGATCCTTGAGTTGGAATAAATCAGAAGTGTAGGCAAGAATATAAATTAGCTTTTTTTGAAGTAAGAGTGGTAAAAGAATTATTTGTTAAAATATGAAGAGCTATGTGGAATTTAACCAGAAGAGATCTACAGGCCATAAATTCTTTAAATGAGAATGCACACCTTGAACCCATTTCTGTGATACACCCTGTGGAGATGGCTGGCTTCACATTCAGGAGGCTGAGAATTCAGTTTGGATCTGAAGCTGAGGGCAAAGACTTGACAGCTTGTAATGATTTCAGTTTCAGTGCCTTCCCTGTCTGCAGTCAGTGTTCTGCCTTCCCAGAACAGCAGGAGTTATAACAGAGATTTAAATAAGTTTTACCTATGCTCTGGGTAGCATAAAAGAAAGGAAAATTGGGCTTTCCAAGCCATGAAAGAGTGAAGTAGCCCTTTCAAGTAAGTCTCAGCGATCTGAAAACTCTCATTTAGTGAAATATTTGGAGGGATCTGAGCAACTCAATTGTCTGAGTAATTTGGTGGTGTAATTATTGCATAAATTGGAACAATATACTACATGGTAAAATCTGTGATGGTTTCCTTCTTTAAGAATTATTTTTATTTATTTATTTTTATTTTCTGGACATGGGGCTGAGCATGCTATTACTCTAAGAATCACAGGCTAGTGCAGGTTACCAAGTTACTTGCAGATGCCCTGTCATAGCAGTGTGTGGTATGGATGCTGCTGTGAAGCATTGCCATCCCCCTCAGCGTGCAGCAGTGATAGCATTAGTGCCAGCTGTGGCAAGGCTTTTTATGCCTGATGATCTTTGGCCAGCCATAGTCCATGGGATTCTTCTGGGGACAAAGACTGAGGTGACTGGGCCAGGTACTCCAGCTGTGCTGGACCTAAAGCCAAGATCCAGGCTAGGAAAATTAATATTTTGCCCTCATCCTGCTGCCAGCTGGTGCAAAACAATACGTCCTTCAGCTATTATCCACACTGCTAATTTTCTTGCTTTGCACAGCAGCCACTGCCCCACAGTTGCCTGGACAGCCCTGCCCTGAGCTCTCTCCCCACGTTGCCCCTTGCTGGGGCAGCCTCTCCTGGCTTCCCTGCCCTGGGCTCCTGGTGCTCTGGGATTGATTGTGTGCTTGGGATTTTCAGAAGTGGGTGCATGAGGTTGCTCTCTCTCTCTCTTTCATAACCAAATGTAGTTTTTCATTAGGTTTATAGGAGCATTATACCTCTGAGACTGTTGCTCCTTTGTCCCAGTGACTGAACCTCTGATGGGTGCAGAAGCTATTGGGAGGGAACCAGCAAATACAAATAAAGAAACATACACAAACAGACCATGGTTGCATAAGCAGTTTCCTTGGGAAATCAGGATGAAAGATCACTAAGCAAGATTACACATATTTTTTCCCAGTTGAGCCAGAAGAAAAGCATGCCAGGCACTTATAAGCAGCAGTGATTGTTTTACAGAAACTTGCTTTGTTACATTTTCTAGACAAAGAAAAATAGTACTGAAGTATCTCCAAGAATTTAGCAATGAGTTTATTTTTGGTTTTGATTTTATTTTTTTTAGCACTATACATTAGTCTTACTCTGCCAGGTCTCTCTTAGATTGTGTGTAGTTTTATTATGTGCTGCTGTACAATCAAGTTCCAGTCACATGTCAGTGCTGCACAGCCACATGTTGTCCTCAGTTATTATCAGGCAAAATTGCCTAAAAGCTGCTTCCAATAGATTTCAGTGGGGCATTCTGCAACTATATGTTGTGGTGTGCAATAGAAGTAGTAACACACTAAGTTGAGGGATGAAAAGGGATAAAAAGACAAGCATAAAAAAATTAGACCATAAAAAAACATGCTGTTAAGCAGTTGTTACAAAAATATGATATTTAGAATTTCTTTAACAAATGTCAAATGATGGTAGTGTAAAACATAAAGGTTTGACATTTATAATGCAATTTACATTTTCTAAATTACTGTTCTCTTCATTTTTTTCTCTGCCCATTCATTTGAAATGTGCACATGCACACACACACGAAGAAACAGATGTTCTTCCTAGGTACTTTAAAGAATTGGAAATATGCTCAAAGAAACTGTTAACAATTTTACTTTCAACACATTGCATGTGACATCTTTAAAGTTAGATACTTCATAGATTAAATTTAGAATATGAGTTCTTTTTTGGATTGTTGTAAAAATAGAAAAATACTGGTTATTATGAACTCACAATATTTCTGACTGACAGCCAGGATCCAGCTGTGCAATGTTTTTAGCTTTTTTTTTTTCCTTGCAGATTTTGCAGCTGAGGAGTGTGCCCCTAACGTTGTGCAAGCACTTTTAACAAAAAATAAATTGATAAGCTTGGAGACCTCAAATGCCACTGAGCTGAGTGTTTAGAGAAATGCTGTGATGGTACTCCAGGAAAGGGCAATCTAAAAATCTGTTTCTTAGGACTGTTTGTTGTGTAAATAGTCATAGCATGAATAAAACTATTCCATTTTATGTAGTTTTTGTATTTGGAGAAATATGGAGAAAGTGAATTCTCAAGCATCTGAAGTTTTCTTGCAACTTTTTCTTGTATTTGAAATCCTGCATGGATATAGTAAATTGTCTAGGTCCAGTGGATTATGATAGCAAACAAGTTATTGCTTAATTCTCAAAGACAAAAGTACAGGTCCTGCAACCATAATTTTTTCTTGTTTAGTAATATGTCTAGGACACCTGAGGAATTCCAAGCAGTTTTCCGTGTACAATTTTTTCCTGTGTTGGCTTATAAATGTTTGCAAAAGCTCATTATGCTGCATTACTGTTTGAAGTGATTGATCATATTCTGCAGATGCAGAAGAGTGGAGATAGTCATGGGGAAGGATTTTTCTCCAGTGCTTTGCGCCTGTACTCTAAAATATACTGAAGACCATTCATGTTCCTCTTGGCAGTCATTGAACTTTGAGTTATCCTTTTGGTTTCAGTGTCAGAGGAAGAGTTTGTCTTTTTTAATTATGATGATGCCATTGTTTGCATGAGGCAGGAGAGTTCCCTTTGTCGGTCCTAAGCACAGCTAATGTAGCTGGCAGGTTGATATTAATTGATAGAAATGTTTGCCTGCACTATGGTCTGTACAAAGGCACTTGTAAATACTGAGCTTAAAAAACAAAGTTCTGAAAATTCATGAATTACTGAAGTGAAGGTACCTGTTCATTCAGAGACATGTCTATTGCAGATAATTGGTTTGGAGGGTTGGAGATACTCAGGAGATAAAGAGCTTTACAAATACCAGAGGGAAAATAAACCCAGTGAATTTGGCACTGGACAGATCAGAAGGAGGAAAGAAAATAGTTATGCCTATAATAATCATTTATCACCTAAAATTAGAATAGCTTCCTGTGAAATGAATGGTTTCTAAGGCTCATCCTGGAGCATGGAGAAAAGCAATTTCTACCAAGAAGATGAGTGTGAAGCTAGTGAATTGGACTGTATTCTTCAGAGCTTAATATAGACACCTCCTTAGCCATCTAAGTTCTTCACTGGTAGTAAATGCCACTGTCAGCTGCTGTAAGCTTTTTTTTTTTTTTTTTTTTTGTTTCCCCTGGAGTTATCATCATATCCCTGGGTTAGGACCAGATTTCTTACCCATCCTGGGACTCCTCCTGCCTTTCCTCAAACCAGTATGTCTTTGTGGTGGCTGCAGCCCAGGGATTTTACCTCTCTTTAGCGCTTGGTTCTTTGTCATTGTGGTAATTTTCGTCATGTTACTCAATAATGCCAATGTCAGATATATTCTAGTGCAGACAGAAGATAGAAATGTTCACTTAAATAAATGTGCTCTTTAAATATCTGACTTCATCTACCTGTCAATGAAGATTGTAATGCATTACTGAATTACTGAAAAATAATTAAATGCATGTCAAAAAAATAGTATTTTTTCCATAAAATCAATTTAGTTCTACAAAATATGTTTTCTATAAAATAATTTTAATATTTTAAACATTTAATGGAATGGATTGTTGAGATTGGTATAAGCCTGATATGAGACTGAAAGGAGATGGGAATATAATCCTCACAGCACCAGAGTACCTTCAGTTCCTCACTGCCAGGGCTTTTTTTTAGCACTGAACAAGAGTTCCTCATTGACATTTACAATATTTGAATTATATCTTGTGAATCATTCAAAACCACAAATTTAGTAATTGCAAATAAAATTTAATGTTACAATGCGGTGTCCCTTATCACTTAATTAGCTAGAATCATCTAATTATTTCTAACTGACTGTTTAAGTTGAACAAAGTTTTTACCTGACCATATTTATTTATTGATAGATTTCATTTGTCATTATCTGATGACAAAGATAAGGTGTTGTATTTTAGGCATTGCATTCAATTAAAAATACAGCTTTTTAGCTTCTATGTCTTTTACTTGAAAACAATCCTTCTTAATTACAAATAAATGTATAAATAGGGAATTTTATGCATACTGTAGCAAATGCATAATGGTTAGTTAATACAATATTTATATGTTGATGTTAAACAAGAGAGTCTTTTGAAAGAAGAAAATCTGAACAAAGAGGTTTTTATTTGAGATAACTGATTGGAAATCAAGGACTGTCTTACTTTAGAGGTTTTTTTTAAATTTTCATTCAATTTTTGCCTTATCACCTGGTCTTTCTCTACCTCTGTTTTTTATCTTTGTTGCTTGTTTAATATCTGCAAATCTAGTGATACTGAGAAACCTCAACTTATCAGGAAAGAGAAAGCAAGAAAACATACATTGATTTGTGTAATGCCAGTTATTTTACATTTCTACCTTATGTGGAGTCATTTATGTACCTTCCTGTCCTGAGTGGGAGGAAACCTGAATGGGCACAAGTGCAGATAGAGATTACTGGTGCTTGTTGAAAATACCTGCCCATAAGAGGTAAAGGCAGCAAGGGGCAGCAGCAGACCTAAGGAACCTTGAGCAATATCATGGATCTGGACTTGGAAAAGCCACTGTTGTTCCTCACTGTTGGTGAAGGAGTACAGGGTGAATTGCTTTTCAAAGCAAGTATCATTTTGCTGCAGGCAGTGTTTTAATGAATTGCACAGGAGGAGGATATCTAATTTGCTATCATTGCATAGAAATTTTGAGAAAACAGAGAAGGAGAAACAGAGGCAGGTTCAATGTCACAAGTCAAACTGGGAAAACTTAATTAAAAATTGCTTTTTTATTTTAATTCTGTGGTCTTTAATGGATCTCTTTATTCTGTCCTATAGCTAACAGAAAGCTACTCATTTAGTAGTGCAAAAGTGAGTATTTTTTGATGCTGGCCTCCCTAAAAGCAAGTAAAAACACCCTACCAACCAAAGAAAACAACTTCCCCAAACTCTCTAAATGCCAGAATCCATTATGTTCTGGTGTGCAATATCAAAGAGAGCTTTAGCATTCATTCTATCAGGAATAAAACTTTTGTTGTTCTTAATATGGCTGTCAGAAAAAGAGTTAGAAATTAGAAGTAAAATTACATTACCCTCTTTCTAACAGGTTGTATGGACTGTAAGTCTTACAACCATGAAGTATCTATCAAAGCACTTGTAATGCAGTGTGACAGAAAGGTAATTCATTTTTTTCCTCTATTCATTTGCTATTTACCAAAGTCACAATACAGACTATTAGACATCGCATACGTTATATTTTACAGGATGAGACAATAGGAAAATAACCTGTATGTCTATTGCTCTAGAGTTGCCATGCTGTAATGTACCAAAAAAAGAAGTAATTTTAGAAAAAGGGGATGTTTCCTTTGGGATATTACAGTTCTGTTTAAAAATAGCACTAATTAACTCTGATAAACAGGTTAGTAAATCATTCCCATTGTTCCTGGTACAAGGGTCCAGAGCCAAGTGGGATTTTCATCTTTTCTTTATACCTTAAGCCTGTTTTTTGTTTGCCTCCTGAACTGCCATCTTCATTTGTCTGGTTACTTGTTTCCCCCTGGAAAGAGTGTGGGCTACCAGGCCATGCCTTTGCTCTTAGTTCCGTGGTTTGTAGTGAGATCTGAGGGCTGCTCAGTGCTGCCTTCCCTCGCAGGTGCTGCTCGTGGGGTGACAGACCTTTGTGTCATTCTGAGTGCACTGCTGAGATTACCATCCTCTGCTTCTGGCACGGAACTCTGGTTTCAGCTCGGGCACAAAATTGCCAAGTGCTGGCAGGGACGAGGTGTAGCACCAGTATTTAAAATGTCAGTGGTTTGCCAGGCTGCATTGATGGACTTTTGTGTGTAACTATTTGCAAAACAGATTTCTGTTGGAAACATGAGCATGGCAAAATAAAAATGTCAGCAGGGGACACAGCAGTTTCACAGGACCATTTTTATGGTGTTTCATTTAAACTGCTTTATAGTCACAAAATATAGAATCTTTTTGATTGACAAAGCTGAACTATACCACTTAGGAATGATGCAAGCTGTGTTTCTGTAAAGAAATGCAGACTGGTTGAAACACTAGGAAAAACAGAAATGTGGTTTTAGGTCAGTTTGTTTGAAGTCAGAAAGAAGCATTCTGGGAAGCCAAGGTGATAAAAATTAGCTAGTTCATCAGCACCTGAGGTAATCTTGTGAAGGGAATTGTGAGGTGAATTGGTAGATGAATCCTTTTATTCAATATGTGGTTTTGATTCCTCAGCTGTAGGCTATTGGTGGAATAACCCTCTCAAACTCCAGAAAATACTATATATTAGTTGTATTCAGATGCAATGTGGTCTTTAACATGTTTACTTTCAAGAAGACCAAAAAGTTGCCTCACCTGGTAGTATCCATACATAAAATGTGAGAGATCTCAAGTTCTGACTAGGGATATCTCAACATCATGGTGGTGTTGGGTAACAGTGAGGATCCAAAGAGTAGCTCCAAACTCAGTCTTTCCCTCCCTGAGAGTTTTCTGGGCCCTACTGATAGCTATTCTCTTTGTGTCTCCACCTCTGACTTGATGTCAATTGACAAACATTTCTCAATTTCTTACTTATAAGGACAAAACCCCCTGTGTATATAAGTTATTGTCTGCCAAAAGTGCACGTCTGTAGACTAGGCTGGGAGATCTCAGATGAAAACATGCTATTACTCATTCATATCATGCTAGTCTGTAAATGCTCCAAGGGTACCAATGATCCTGGGAGCTTGTTGCCCTCAAAACTTCTGGGGATGCCTGCAGAAAGCACGGCTTGTTCTCTGGACGCTTGTGCTTCGCCAATAATCTCTGAGAATGCAAAAAAAAAAAAAAAGTAGAATTGAAAAGGAATGGAAAGAAGGGCTATGGTTTATGCCAGTTTAGTTTAGAGAAAAAAAAAAATCCCCAAAATGAGTTGTCTGAAGTAGTTAGTAAAGCTGATGTAATATAACAGCTGTGGGCAGTTTTTCTCCCCACTTCTTAATATAGACAGAATTGATTAGTTGGGTGTAGTATAGTGCTGCGTGTGTCAAGTAGGTACAAAATGGTTGTTCTCACGAGAAAATTGCATGCAGACTTAGCACATGATAAGCTGTCTTGTGTTAATACAAATTGCCTGGTTCTTGAAATGGAAAGTGACTGGGAGAGCTATAGAGGATGTTTGTATAGTCTGAGCTATGCACATATTCTGTGAAAAAAAAAAAAGAATTACAAAATTCCACTATGTGCTGCTTTAGAAAGTGTTTTGCTGAGGAGAATACAGAGAGAAACATTGTGCTGAAATTGAATGCATATTTTTGTTTTCTTGTTAACTTGAAAAATGAAATAAAATTGCTCTATGCAATAGTAATGAGATTCATCTGATAAAAATAAGTGGTTTAAGTTAAAAATAAGCCACTTGAGTTAGCATAATGCAAGAAACTTGTTGAAGCAGAATTAAAATGTTTTTATCATGCCTTTATAACCCAGGAAACTGCCAAAAGGGCAACTTGAATCTCTTAAAGTCAATTAATCTCCGTCTATGAAAAAATATGAAAGATGTTAAATCAGGAGAAATGTTAGCTGTAGGTGCCTGTGAAAGCCTAACTTATTAAAAAGCATACCCTCAGCCATAACTGTAACACTTCTGCCATGATGCTGTAATTAATGGTCAATGAAAGAAAGTTTTACAGCTAATGTATGTACTCAGACTCATGGTACATTTATTACTTTCACCAAGTGTGTTTTACCTCCTTTTTTTGCATTCAATATTCCCATTTGTTTGTTCATGCAAAGTTAATACTTTTTTAAAGACCTTAAAGACATACTTTTCAGCTGAAAGGGCAGTTTAAAGTACATTGTGTTCAGAACAAAACAGTGTTTTATGTACTATGTCAGCAGCTAAATTGAGAATTTGATGCTTTTTTCCCCTTTGTGCCATTAATTGCTTTTAGGTATTTCTGAGAAGCTCGAGTGCCCCACCAGGGACAATTCTCCCATTTGAGTGAAGTTTAAATACTGTATTAAGCTTTCCTACTGTACAGAGTTATGTGAACTTAAAAAAAATATTTAGGAATGTTAGACCAGAATGGGTTGTAGCCTGCCTGAACTTCCAGGGATAAAAAGAAAATTTGTTCAGCTCTCCCTGTCATCATATACACCCTAAACAAGCCAGTCCATTAACAGCTTTTCACCTCTCCATTAAGACCACTGGAACTTCGGTTCAATATTATGGCTCTAAAACTTATAATGAGTCACAAAGGAAGAAATTGTAATGGCCCACATGTTGTTGGGTTTTTTACTTTTTCTTTTATGTGTCTTTGCCACTGTAACCAATAAATCCTCATCAGCCATTCTGACAGTTTCTTCAGCATGGCTGTGTCAGCAAGGTTTGTGTTGGTACATGACTCTACCAACACAGGCACTGACTTTCAGTACTGGACTAGAGCAGGTTACCAGTGCAAACTATCCAATACACCCTTGTTTAGCCTTTTTTAGCAAAACAGGAGGAGCAGGGGAAACTCCTGAAACCATGTTCTGCATCAAGCAAACAAGTAAATAAATAAATGTTGCTGGTCCTGGAAGAAGCCTGGGGAGGATTCAGCTCTGGATATATAAAAATTCATGTCACAAGCTGCAGTTTCTAACTCTAGTTAGTTATGTTCATGCATAAACAATATCAAACTGAACCAATATTTTAAATCGGTTCCAAATATTTATTTCTACTTTTTCTTATCTATGATCTAAATGTACTCATAGCCTATTTTTATCCATATGATTTTATAGTATTGTTATCCTTTAACTTATAGTAATCCTTTTCTCTTTGTAGGATTCACCACTTATAAACAGTGATGTAATACTCACTTTCCTCATCTAAGCAAGCCAAAAATATGATAATCTTGTAATGACATCATGAAAATAACCATGAATAGTACATATCTTTAAAAAAAATTATGGGCACAATGCCTGAAGTATCTAAAAGGAAGATTATTATCTGCAAAGATTCATTTTATACATAATGGCAATGTACTCTCTTTATAGTCTAAAAATTGATTTTAATCCAGTTAATTGAATACTCAGATAAGTACAATTTCAGCTTAGTTTAGCATTCAGAAATGATGTTCATGTTGTAAAACTGATACAGTCAAATATAGAACAGACCCTTCTGCACCCCTTTACAGGCAGTAAATAAATATCCTTGGGAAATTCACTGTGACTTTAGGGCTTAGGAGTTCTGTACAAAGCTGCTTTCTCTGCTCTTGCATAACAAGGCAATGCTGACAAAATGGTTACTTAAAGAAGCCCAGTGAAAATTTAAAGCTTCCTGCTGAGGATATTGAATTGATTCCTACTTTCCATCCTATTTTTATTTTTGTTGTCCCTATTTTCAGGTTGAGTGCTGGATTGGTGCGAGTGTTACTTTTCTTTTTGCCCTCTTGAGAACTGAGAATTCTGTAGATTGAACTTTTTTTTCCTTTTTTTTCCTAAGCTCAGTCATCTGCACAGAGGATAAAATACAGACATTTTGTTCCAGGTCTTCTCTCCTGCTTTCCTTGCATTCAGGGGTTTGCGTAGCAGTCTGTGATGATTACTTTGTAGTTTATTTGTGTAAGTCAAATTAAATGTCTTTCACTTAGAACAGAAATGAGACATTTCACTCATTTTCCCTATTGACTATGTTATTGCACAGCAGCTGCTCCCTGGTTTCATAGAGCTATCCACTCATGTATTCAGACTCTGTTTTACTGTAAGATGAGAAAATTCATCCTAGCTAATCTGACACAACTTCTCCTTCATTCATTCGTTTCCTACCTTTCTACTTGCTTTGCTCAAATCTTTGATAAGCAGTGACAATGAAAGGAAAAACATAGAACAAAAGTAGAAAAATGGTCTTATAAAATAGTACGTATTAGCACAGAGGTGGAGGGTCAAGTATTTGTAAGGGGTCACCAGTAGCATGTTGGATGGAAACGGTCTTTATGCAGAACTTCTTCTATTTTTTATCCTTTCATAATGAAATTTCTGGTCTTCCTACATCTGTGTTGAGTTGCTGTGCTAATGGGTGCATGTCCTAAACTCTTTTTTCTCATTTTAGGTCTCTTCCCTTTGAAAAGTCCCAAAAATTCTCTATTTTTGCATGAATTGCATCATAAAAATATTTGTCTTTTGTTATTGTATATTCTTTCATCATTCTGTCTGCTTATTCTTATTGTGTTGCCTGTGTTATACCACAACAGGCACCTTGTTTTTTATGCCGAGCATTCTCTACCTGAATACTTATTTACACAGCTCCATAAGAGTGCATGAAGTCCTATGTTCTTATTTACTTCTGGTCCATTTCCCCCACAAATCTGTAAAAGCTTTTCCACATGACAATTCCTTGGTAGAAGAAGCAGGGTTTACTGCTCACAAAGGTGAGCTAAGCCAAGTTTCATTTCTTCAGCCCACCTAATATCTCTCAGCAGCACTTGTGGCTCTTCTGTCTCCATGTTGTTATAGAGGTGCTGTTCCCCAATTTTCACAGCAGCAGCCAGTGTTTCTTGAGAAAATACAGCATGTCACTGAGCAGCTATTTCATTAGCAGGCATTTTAGGGAAAAAGTGGGTGCAGGCTGGGGAATGAAACTCAGCCTGGTGCCTGCAAAGAATGCAGAGCCATAATTTATGAAGGCTGTGTGCCGGACACATGGAGCTGAGCATACGCCAGCAGCGAGCGTGAACCCTTCGGGGCTCTGGGCTCAGGCCAACTTACACAAAAGCTGGTACAGGTATGTCATTGTTTCTGCTCTTGCTGCAGCTCATGTAGCTTGGGGAGTGCCAGGCTTTCTTTTGCTAAATGAACCTGGGGAATTAATTTCTTTAAATACTTGATGTGTCATAGCGAGGTTGGGGTTCAGTTGGCTAAAACCCTAGCATTTTTAATGAAGTGTAGAGCATTAGCTGTGTGATTTCTATTTATTTATTTAAATGCATGTTTTAGAGGTTTTGCATGTGTTGCTGTAGTGTGCTATTTAAGCCACTGGTGGTACACTATGAAGACCCATTGATTGCCCCATTTTCTTGGTATGTTAGTTGCATCTGAAAGCAGATGTGGACACTGTTTTCATTAACTGGGTTTAAAGAAAACTTAGTATTTACAAAATTGCTGGGAAGGATAAACAACATTTACACTATTTTGTGATCTTCAGTCAGATTTCCATGAAATGCACATTTTCTGAAACCAAAGCTTTTCAAATGACCTATTAAGCAATTGTGTAGTTCAACATTTAAAAGATGATATATGAAAAACCAACCCTAATGAAGTGTGGTGAGCCAGCAAAAAGCAGATGGGATCATGCACAGTATTATGGTTCTTGCAGGATGACTGAATGAACCTTTTATACTAGTTATAGATTTTACTGTCAAACTTCAGTACCGGGCTAATGTTAGAAAAGTAAACTGTGAGAGCAGCTGCTGCTCACTTTCCTACTTCAATCAGGCTGAAGTGAAACTAGAAATGGTATTTCTCTTGTTTCAATATTGAGATAGTAGATTTCTTACTTAGAGCTCTACAAGTGCACTGTTTATATCAGTTGCTAGGATAAATTCACATAAGTATGAACAGATCAGAACAATACTGGCAGTTTGGCAGTGTTGGTTCTACATGTAATTACCTTTCATTTCCCATTGAATTTTCAGGCTCCTGTGTGAGACAGAGAGTATGGGTTTAAAAAAATTTAAAAAGAGAGCGCATGTGCAAGTATGTATAATATCAGTGCCAATATGCCAGCAGTGAGCCTGAAGGAAAGCAGCCTCTCTGCTCCACCACTCACCCAGAAAGTTAGCAGAACAGTCAATCAGCCAATTACCCAGCAAGCTATCTACATCCTCCAGTGCTAAAAGGCAAAGCAATTTGGTTTTGTTCTTTACTGACCTTTCTCTTTTGCATGTCAGCTATTTTGTGCATTTTTGTATGTTAAATTTGGTCTTGCATAAGCTTTATTTTCTGCCTTATTTGCTTGTATCTTCCTAAACATATATTTATTTCATTTTATTATATTGCTGAAAACAAAGAATTTCTAGGTGTTAGTACTGTTATACTGAAGTGTATCCATTTAGTTTTATCCTAACTTTAAAGAAGACTTTATGCAATTAAATTGAATGTGACTGCCTTGCTTCTTGCTTTTTGATCCCAACCGCATCACAGAGAGGACTTCAGAGAACAGTGTATGAAAGGACTGATAGAAACAGAGTATGAGGCACTGCTGCAGGTCTTTATCCTCTGTCCCCTCTTTGCTCTCTTCTCTACTCTCAGGCATGGAGGCAGTGGAAGTGATTTGAGCTTTCCATGCCTTGCACAGGAAGGTTGCAGTTCTGCTAAGGAAAATACCGCTATACATTCACCACCCCCTGATGAGTTGGGCTGCCTGTTTCCAGGTTGTTCGCAGGTAAACTTTAATTAGTGATTGTCATCGTGAAATTGATTAACCATTGCCAGACACAAAGAATTATAATTTTTTTAATCCTAAAGAAACTTTTCTGGAGTCCAGTCTATTTTTGATATAATACGATTTTCATCAGCAACAAGTACATCAGGAATCATTTGATCTGCATGATTTTTGCTTTTTTGCTTGGAATAATGCTCAGCAGTTCAGTTTCTACACATCTCCCATACTTTTGGATTACTTTTTTTCTTTTTCTTTTTTTAGATAATTTGAACCATTGTAAATTTGAGTACCCATTCTTGGTTTTCTTGGTTGAAAGATGAGTAGAGGTTGTAAATTTTTTTGCTGACAAAAGATCTAATTTGCTGCATCACAGAAGGCTTTCTAAATACGTTTTATGTCTTATTTTAATGTCTGTCTGATAGAATTGTATATTGTATTTTCCTAAAATGGAATAGGTCTTGTCATTAAAATAGTAATGTTGCCACTTCAGTGTAGCATCATCAAGATTATTTGCACAACATTTTGCTTTAAAATCTTCTAAAATGTGGACTTATTTCTCCAATGAAACACTTAAAAGGTTGAAAGTTTAATTTTGTGATTTTTTTTCTCTTGCTGTAAGCTGAAGTCTCTTCTTAGAGCTTAGTACAGATTTGTTCTGTGTTTTTAATCTCTGGTGTGAATAGTTTCATCAGATCTTTTGGTTATTGCGTGGTTCATTTTAGGTTAAGCCAAGGGTTAACTTCTTACAGAGGTTCATTAAAAAGCAGATGGGTTCTTTCTGACAACAAATGTGCTTTGGCCAAGATTTTAAAGACATCATGCAAAGTTGGGATTTGCATCCATTCCTCTCTCCTCCCTGAACACTTACGTTAAGATTTGAAATATTCAGACTTGAAATTTGGCAGAAATTTCTCCCTGTTTCAGATGGGGTCTTGCACAGTTCAGTAATCTGTTTCCATTTGGCTGAGATGCAAGTTTTTAAACAAAGTGCACTTGGTACATTATTTGTGAGTGTATGATATATAAACTGTGAAAATTCCCAGTAAAAGTCTTTATCACAGTACCTTGCTGGATTAATGTGGATAAAGAAAGTGAGAGAAAGGAGTTCAAAGAATTTACAGGGCTCAGGACCATAATTAGCATAGTTGAAGTGAATGAAATGGTGGATGGAAGAATTTTAACTGCATTCATTGGGGACTTAGTATGAGAATTCTGATTACCAGGTCTGTGTTCATGATGATGGAGTTAAAATATCAGTGGCTTATTATGCCTAAAAGTGAATGTCTAAAAGCTGTACAGTGAACTAAATATAAAATAATAAAAAAGTTTCACCTGAAATGCTATTATCTTTGTGTCACTTAAAAAAGAGTAATTTTGCAAGATAAAAAAACTCTGAATTTAGCCAATCAGGCCAAAAATAGTTATTCTTAAGATTTATAAAAATGAGGACAGAAAGGTAAAAACCAGAAACATAAAATAATGTTGTATGTCAGATTTAGGTCTTGTGGAATGACAAAAGTTTCTGTTTCAGTCCTGGATGACCTATTAGAGCTTAGCAATACAAGCATTAATTATTTTACTACAAGCAAGTCAGATTAGGTGATCTTAGCAGAATGAATTGAAAAATACTATGCATTAGCTGCAATAAAAAAATTTGATAATTATAGAATTATCTGCCTTTTCATATTGATTTTACTTATTACAAGACTGTTAAGAAATAATGTTTTAATGGTTACCATGGCTGTAGGATATAAAATGCCAAGATTAAGAATCCATACATTTTCCTTATGGTGGTGTATCAAATACCTGATACTGACAAATATCTAATATCCTCCCTTCTTTTTCTCAGAAATCCAGGTGTCATAATAGCATTGCTCTTGCTGTTTCCAGAATGCTTCAGTATAGCTGTCAACTTGATGGTCTTTGCATGTGTTAGATATGGGCATGAGCATGTGAATAAATTTTGTGTAATCCTGTGGAATACTTAATAATAGAATAGAATATGAAGCAAAGTAAGCTTATACTGAGTCAGAGTTTGAGGTGTATTATTGAAGAAACTTAAATTGGTCCAATTTGTATTTTGCCTGTGTTCCCTGCTGCTGCTAGATTGGATGCTTTTGAGACTGATATTTATCGTATATGGTCAATCTCAATGTAGCTGTAAGTTACTGTGAGTGTGAAAATTTGTAGGCGTATTCAAAGTACCCATTATTAATGTCTAAGTAAGCCTGACATGGCACAGATGTGGTCATTTGGTAAAAAATGTTCTATCTTCCTGAGGCCAATAGTGAGGTAATTATCTAAGGATATAGAGAACTTTCTTGACAACAGTTCTGAGGAATGAAAGTCAAACAGAGAACACTAAATATTTTACTAAAACAGGGACACTAGCTTTGGATTTATTATAATAAGCTTGACAGAGTTAGAAACGAATGTATAGGAAGACTGCCTATTTTATCAGGGTTTGCAGAGCAATACCTTTTGAGCTTCTCAGCTGCACTGAAGTGTCACAGCACTGAGCCAAGCAGCACATTAACCAATCTGAGGGAGCCCTGCGTGCTCAGCTGAACTGGAGATGAAGGTGATCTTTGTAGATGGTAATAATAACACAGCTCTCTGGCTAAGGTCCCTGCTTCTAAAAAAGATTACTGGAAATGGTAAAAAAGAAAATGAATGTAAGAGAAGGAAGGAAAAATGGAGTATGAAATGAAATAAGAATCCAGGTGGAGAAAGCAGGGTTGGAAAATTTCTGTTGGTACCGCAGTGGTCGTGAGTTGGGAAGATGCAAATACATCAGCTGTGTAGAGTTGTACAGATGTGACCAAGTGCTGGGATGGTGATGCTTGCACAGGGAAGGTGTGTGAGAGTACCAAAAAGCTGCTGAAAAAGGAGGAAAATTCATTGTTTTGACCTGCTCACACCGTCAGGCATGTGGTGTTACTTGGCAGGGCTGGCTAGGCCTGGCTGAGGACACTGGTGGACACCTCTGTTTAGGTGTCTGTTTTGTGTTCCTTATCCCTGGATTGGCTGGTGGATACTGCAGAGGGAGTCACGTGTTCCTCACAGTGAGGAGGAAGAAGGAATAATTCACATTGCTTAAAAATAACATGCTTCAGCTACACATTGCAGGGCACTGTAGGGGAACTGGCAAGGAGTTTATGGTCTGTGTCGTGTTGGAAAAAAATATTGAGGAGTGTCTTGGGGGCAAAAAATCAAGCTAAAAACTGTAATTCCTCTTCAGGATAAAGCTTATGCAATTTGCTGCTTCATTGAAAAACTTTTTTTTGCACAAGTATGCCAGAGGTATGTCTTACATACTAATACACGTAGCTCAGTCCTCCCTCAGTCTGATACCAGCTTGGGTAGGTAGTTTGCTGAGGGTTTGCTGATGGCTGTGTCTTCTTTATAAAAATCTATGATTTTTGCTAGGCAAAGGGAGAAATATAGGAACCCCTGGAAAGTCAGGTGGGTCTTTCTGACCACAGAAGAAAACAAAAAATAAAAGAGCAGCAAAAAGCCCTTCACCTTTCCAGTGAAAATCAAGTAATAGAATGGGATATACCAACATCACCCAGTTTCTGAGACATCCCCATTATGCCTGCTCTGAAAAAGATGTCTCCACCTTTGAAATACCATAGCCTCTAGCAAATCTGGAGTATAATCTGCACCAGAAAAACTGATTATAAAGGAAAAAATCAATTAATTCTTAAACAGTGAGTAGATCCTGCTGAAGTTGTGAGATCCTGGACTGACCTACAGGAATCCAAAGCTGAGTCTTCCATGTTCAAGACTTCAACTTAATACAGAGAGGGCTCTTCTTCCCTAATTATTTTCTCAATTTTTTGGCTTATTATCCTTTGTAGCTAAGGAGCCATTCAAGGTGCTCCTCACCGACATTTTGCTGATTGTTAAAAAGGGACATGATTTCATCCCTTTTTGGGGTCAGAAAACACAGGAATTCAGAAGTGGGAAAAGGGCAGTGGCTGTGAATATGAATTACAACAGAAATATTGATTTGGTTTTCATTTGTTCAGACCTTTCTTAGAATGATAGGCTTTTGCAGCATCTGTGCTTTGGTGTTTAAAAAGGAGGTTTCTATCTCCCTTGAAAAGAAAGTTAGTTTAAAAAAAATAAAGTATCTTCTTTCTTTTTTTTTTGTTCTGTGTTTTTTTTTTGTTTCCTTTTTTAAGAGTTCTGGCTATTGAACTGTAACACTGGCCACATGTGCATTAAAACTATAAAGTTCTTATGAATCTTTAATGAGTAAATGTTCATGTGCGTACAAAGTAGATGGTTTTAACAGAGGCACCTCAGTCACTTTTAATTTTGTTCCCTCACCATACCCCAAATACCTCAAGGGCTCTGTTCTGCATTCCTTACACATTTTGATTGCTCCAGAAAGACTCACATTCACATTAACTGAAAGACCATCACCTCCTTCATCCCCCCAAAACCCACATAACAAAACCAAAATTCCATTGCAAAATCATTTTGATCTCAGAAAAGAGGATGATTTTTTTTTTTTCCTTGGTTATGTTCAGAAGTTTTTAATATGGGTTGGGGAGCAGAATTATGACTGCAAAGAGGGAAACCCTTTGGAAGTGCTCATGTGCTGTGTTGTGGTGCATCTGGACAGCAATGTCATTAAGTTCCATTAGAGTTGCTGCTGTAATTGGGGCAGGGGGAAGTGAGGTGAGTCTCAGAGCAGGCAAGAGGAGCTTGGGTCCTTGGCAAGAAGTTGGGTCTCATCCTCAGAACTCAGTGGCATGGCAGATGAGGATCTTTGACTCCGTGTGAGACCCCATGTAGCAGCCACCTAGTTTTGATGCACTATTGGAAATGAAGGTCAATGCCATTAAAAATGGTGTGTGAGTAAAATGTTTATCTTGCAGGAGAATCTCAAAACCTACAAACGTGGCTTATTTGTGAATTTGGTAAAATATTGATGAATGGTTTATCCTTGCTTTCAGAAGCATGGGGTGACATCAGTCAACAACCACAGGACTGTATAAAGTCCCATCCTTCCTGTTAATTTGCTTTCTCAGGAAGGTTGTCCTTGCTTTCTTGTCTACATTTTGAGAAGTTATTAACCTTAAATTATATTTCTGCTTTTAAAAAAAAGGAAACTGAATAGAGGAATTAATGTTTTGAAATGGAACAAGAAAGATGCTTTAGTTTGTGGGGCTTTTTTGTCCTAAGTAAGGCTTCACAGCAATAAACAGAGTAGTGTTTGTGAAGATGGAGATGTAGTACAATGGAATGTAAAGAAAAAAACACTTAAGCTTTCTTTTAGCACCAGAGAGGACAAGAAATGGTTGTTTCACAAGTACTTGTTTGTCAAAGTACCACTGTCAATTATTCCCAGTGTCTCAAAATGAGCCTTGACAATGGAATTGCTCCTCTATCACTATTTTTAAAATCAGATTCAGGAATTTGAGGCCAGCTGTAGGTATACAGTTTCAAACTTTAGTGTTTTAGGAGGAAATACAATACTAGGAGCAATGCAGCTTATGAACACACTGGGTTTGCAAGTCTCCCATTTCTGGTACAGCAGATATCTATTGAATGATAATGGGGGGAAGAGTCCAGTTTTGTCATTGTGACTGTAGGATGAGGGGATCTGCAGCCTGAGCCTGTCTGCAGGGACCCATCTCAGCAGTCAGGACACCAGGCATGGGTTGCTTGTGCCCGTGGGAGGTATGGGGCACCTTGGCTTTAAAAGGCACTGGCAAAGTAACAACCTTTGTTCCTTCATAGATAAGATTGGTTCTGATCATGTTATGTTCTCTTTGGTATCTTTCAAATGCATCATTGGGTAACACTTAGAATCCAGGGCACAGAGAGGCTGGATGTAGGACAGGATTGTATGTCTTTCTGGAGTTATGATTTGATGGCTTCCAAAAAATGCTCTCAGGAGGCTACCCTGACTTTCTGCTGATCTTTCAGGGATTATTTCAGTTGTTCCAGCAATCTGAAAGCCAGGAAATATGAAGATATGAAACTTAATTTGCCCCCAAAGTGCCTGTAGCTGCATCTTTGGACCATCTTTTCCCCAAGTCTTGTCATGTACACTACCACTCTGTGGAGGGATGAGAGAATTTAATTTGCATATATGCTTATTTTGATTAAATTTGTGTAAAACTAGAATTGATAAGGCTTGGATTGACTATGACTTAAAGAAATCAGTAGTTTGCATGAAGTTCCAGGATTTAAAAAAGCATAAAGGTGGAGCTTATCATGCCACAATACTGGCCATGGACAAACAGCATGACACCACAAAGCAATGTAGTGTGCCAGCTGGAAGTGCTAGCAGATAACTTAATTCAGTCATCAAATTGTAACTGAGGCTAATCGTGGAAAATCCACCAGGCCGTGCAGCTGCTGCTGTCTGTGGAAATTTGTCATATGTCAGTAGGTTGCTTTTTAACTATTTTGAAATGCCAGAGTTTGGCATGTCACAAACTCTCTCAGCTGTGTGTTGTGCCAGTTTGTATGCAGTGTTTTACAATCTGTTGAAATATAACTCAGAATTCAGGAAAAATTTAATATTATACATAGTCCTCCACGAAGGCCTGAGAAAGTAAGTTTCTTTTTTTACAAAACTTCTTCACTTTCTTTCTTGTGCATACTTGGTCACCCAGAAGATAAAATCCATCCTGTATAAGTAATAAAAATAGCGTCATTTACAGTTTTAAGGATTTTTGAGAGAAATATTTATTTTTGTTGCTATGCTAGACAGAAGGTTTTTGCTCAGACAGTGGCTTGTTTTTCTCACATCATCAAATGTTAAATGTACGGAGCTGTTTGCAATAGGATTGTGAATAGGAATTGTGAATAGGAAGCTTGTGAAATCCTTCATTATAGCATGCTAAGGTTGTAATTCTAAACATTTTCAGCTTAGTGGGTGGCTTTATATCCAGTTTGCATTTTTTGTTGCTTACGAGACACAGCTATGTTGGTATCAACTGGCATGATATTGAACACTTTTGCATTGCCTTGGCAAAAAGTCATTTGAACATTTAACTGACCAAGATAGTTTCTCATCTCTATATATGCTCTACTATAGTGCATTTTTATAAGGTGAAAATTTAAAAAAGGACCCTGTCTTAAGAACTAATTCGCTTTGGATTTTTTTCTTTTAAAGTGTCGTGGGGGTGCTCTGAATTCAAGGCAACAAAATCAGGAATTTGTGAACCACTGTAACAGGAAGTTACATGTTTTCCCATTCAAGCAGCTGTTTAACTGTTCAAAACATTTAGGTCAAACATGTCTTTAAAAGTTAATTGTATAAGTCTTGATTATATGAGCACTAAACTGCCTGGCTACAGCTTCAGGTACACATCTAGTAAAGTAATATAAGATTATTACTAGCATTCCTTGTATAAATGATAGAGAGTATAATACATAAAATGCAATATGTTAATATTGTCTAACAATGCCTGTAAATGCCTATGAGGCTATGGTTTTATAGACAAAATACACCAGCCCACCATTTCCCTTTCGCCTACCATTTCCCTTTCCCTGGTTTCCCGACAGAAGCAAGATTTCCACTGACAAAGACTGCTGCTCATTATTAAACTTGCAAATACAATTCCCAGAAATACATACGCTTAAAATGTTATCACTGGGCTGAGTTTTTTTTCTGTTTAGCATTTTCTCACAAGGAAATTCACCAATCATAATTCAATAAAAAATGCCTTTATTTGCACTCATAGGTTAATTTATAGCAGACATTAGGGGTTAATTTATAGCAGACATTAGCAGAGATGTTCACTTACAAGCAAAACCAACCTCCTGCAAAATATTCTGAATGACAGAAGCAGCTGTGTACTGCTCAGGCAGGAATGCATTGTTAAAGTGAGGAATTTTGAATTAGCCCTAGCCAGCTATATGTACAGACCCACAAAAGAATGTAATTGGAGAAGCATATGGGAAGAGAGGGTGTGGCAAAGTTTGTACCACCTTTGCGCTCCCAGCCACCCTCCTTTATCCCTCACTGCCTGCACCTTCTAATTGTACTTCCAGGGGAGAAAAAGTCAAAGGTTTTTCAGCTTGAAAATGAGGAAACCCTGCTGGTATTGCTTCACATGATAGTGAAATTACCACTTTGGCTAGATTTTGCACTGCACAATCTTATGTTGTTGTAATGGTCAAATTTAATTTGGAAGGAATGGAAAGGATTCTGTCCTAAATTAGGAGAGGGAAAGAAGGGAAAATCTCTTCACAGAACCTCAGACCTGAACAAGTGTGTGCCTGTTTTCCTGTAGTCATCAATGGGGTGATGAATGTAATGCAGATTCAGTTTTAGTTAAAGCTGCTGAAAGATTCTTCTGCCCCAGCCATACTCAAAACATAGGAAAGCAATGTATATCATGTGTTCTTTTGCTGATTCTGTTTTATTGCAGCCAACTCTCCTGGCATCATGTATTCCAAATCAGATGTATAGTTGCCATGTTAGCAATTAAAAGTTTGTCCTTTACTTTTCTTCTGCTCAATCTTTAAAGAAAACTAAACTTCTGGCATTAATAAGGGCTGCTGTAATGCCAGCTTTATTATAACTATTTTATTTTGCATTGCTGCTAAATATAGGTATTCCTTATTAATGCCCTTGGGGAATGTTCCTCTGTTGATGCACTGAAGAACATTGTGGTATTCACATTATTTTTCATTGGTATTAATGATGTCAATCTCAAAGAATACTTCCCACGTATAATTGGAGAATTTATTGAGGTAGTCCTGGTTATGTAAGTTAATTTGTCATTAATAGTATTTTATATGAGAAAACAGAATGAATTTTATGCTCATTTCCTCAGTTTATGAAATCTGTCATCTTACCTTGCAACTGGAGGGGGAACCTCCCACCTCCTATTCCTTAAATAAATAACTCTTCAGTGTCAGTGTACTTCCATCCCTTGAGAAAGTTATATCTTAAAAAAACAAAGCAATTTTAGGGAAAAGGATTTGAGTTTTTCAAAAGCCTAGATAGGTAAAAAAGGCACCAAGTATTGCTTTAAGGTGGGTTCCCCACTTCTGTAAGGAAACAGTATAACAACCCTGTTCACTGGGCTGGTGTCTTATCTGTAATGGAAATTCCTACTTTTAACATAAAAGTATATTCTGCTCCCTGCGTTTCCAGAAAATACTACTTCAAATGCATAAAATGAATGTTTAAGTAAATGAGAAAATAGTTATTCTTGTCTTTCAGCCTTTTCCATTTTAAATATTTTCATGAGACTTTTGTCAATTGAACTCCTTTTTCCTACTTTGGGAATCCTGTAGAATTTAGTAATCCCAGTTAACAAGATTGCTTTAAAAAATAGTAATTCCATTAATATAAAATTAGTATTTCAAAACTGTAAAAGTAGAGGAAGACAGTGCAGTGGTCAGATTATATGGTCTGTTTTATGGTCATTATTGCTTTTAGAAGTTAAAACAATGTCAACATAAAAATCAAAGATGTGATTTGTAGCTTTACCACCCCCAGTATGTAAAATTCAGCTGGTATTTTGGTTCATGCAAGTTGATATATAGTACAGTTGTATTGTATTTAGTGTAGCTTTATCCATTGTTGTGTCAAATACTATTGCCACAAGATGTCATAACTGGGGTTTGGGAAACTTCAGAAGAGACCAAAGCCTCCGTGAGCACTTGGGAAAAGATGCATTGCTAGGGCAACATTGCATGGCTCTGTATCTTTTTTCTGGTAGGGAAAGATATGGCTCCATGGACTGGATGGGGAAGTGCTTTGTTTTTGGTCTGTGTCTGTGCAGTAGGTCCAATGGGCCAGGTTTCTGCACAGTCTGACCTCTGTGCAAGCCAAACACAGCAGGGCCCAGCGTGTCCCTGCAGTGTCAGCTCCCTTAGGTACACCTGCAGCTGTGGGAAAAATTATGACAAGATAATATTCTAGACAATGACATAGGCTAAAATAATTGATGTGTTTCTTCTCTGCCTTCTGTTTTTCTTTTCTCTCATCTTCATGAAATTTTCAACAACTGTTTGTATTCCCTGACTAGCCAGAAAAAAAAAATAGAAGCAGACCTTAAATATAGTGCTCAGTGTGGCAATACATCTCATCTACATGCATTGAGGGCAGCTATCATTGAGCCTGAAACAGAGCTATACATTTATTCTGGAGCTAAACTCTTCTAAGAGATTGAAACATTTTATTTTTTTGCCATTCACTAGCTCTAATCTTATTGAGGTGTTGTAGATGTCAGGTTTTCCATTGTGTCAGGAAATTGTGTATACATGGGTTGTTAAACTAAAGAAGAAAAACTGTGTGGGAAATAATTCTTGATAGTATGTAATATGGAAAGTATTACAAAAGTGCTATTAGACTGATTTGTGCTTCCTGACCTTTATACAACTTTGTATCCCATTTCCTGGTAGTGACAGATATTAATTCATTATGCTCTATGGTAATTCAGAATATTTCAGGTTTTTGAATTTTCATCTTTTGACTGTGGTTCAGACTTATTGCATCTCACTGATTTAACTAATTTAAAGTAGACAACCTGATGCTACCTGGGTAATGTTTATTTACCTTCTCCTCTTAAACCATTTTCTGCTTAGAAAACTTCCTTCACATCCAGTCCACTCCTCTTTTTGGAAATTTGGGTTCAGCTCCTTTCACTTTAGATAATCATTTTATGCCTGCACATTTTCAGACAAACTGAAGGGCAGCTGCTAGTTTCACTATATGGATGCAGCCTTTCAATTGAGGTTGTTGTGTTTTCTGTATCTTGGCTTTAATAACCTTCAGCACATTGGTTTTCAGATAATATGAGGAACTACACAGTCCAGTGGTTCATGCAACAACACACTTTGTGTTTCTTCCTTTTCAAAAACTTGACTATACATTAGTTTCCCTACCACTGTGATTTTCATCTGTACTACATATTTTAAATTTAAAATTTGCCTTTGGTTTTTCTAAAATAAAAAATTAAATATATTTGAAATGTTTTCCTCCTGTGAATACAGCAGAGATATAAAAGGTCAAGACCAAGGGCAGTGTTGTTTTTTACACTGAATGCCACAGGTGTCATGGCTTGTCTAAGTCACGTTCAGCCACATCTGAATGGGAGTTGATGGAGAAACCTTTACCAGTGTTTTCTTTTGATTAATAATAGTTGTAGTGCAATCCTGGATGTCTCAAGACTGGTGCATGGTGGCTGTTAAGAATACCAGTGAAATATTATTTTTCTACTATGTAAAATGATAGTTTTCAATGAGAAAATGGCATATAAAAATTTTTTACTATGTAAATATACACTAACATAGAAAATTCTGAAGTTCACAAACAAGCTGAGAAACACCATGGAGTTAGGAAATATCAGTATCATCTGTAAATATCTGTGAATAAGGTGATAGATCTGTGTCACAATATCTGTGACAACAGCAGACATTGCATTAGATGTGTCATATATCCACTCTAGTGCCTATTAAGTTTTCATTTAACTTTGTACTGATCTAAATGCATTTATAAAAATTATTTAGCATAAGTGTTTTATAAATTATTTATTTTAAAATTTTATTAATAAACTAATATTTTTGTGCATGTTATTGGATCATGTTGAGAAAGAAAGGAAGAAAGAAAGAGAAGCCAAACAAAATGTGTTGCCTGTGACTAATAGTAATGCCTAAAGGTAGCAATTAATTTGAAACCCAGCTAACGTGATTAAGGCATGAAAATACTTTCAAATTATCTTTTCTGCTAAGTAATAGGCATGGCCTGATTAAATAAAAAGAAGTGAGAACATCTGTAAAAATTTCAGAGGTCTGCATGGTGTAACCCTCTCTATTATGTGAGCCTACAGAAATGCCTGGAACCACAATACTTTGAATGCTTTTGGTACTTTTTAGTGGTGTTACTGTGAAAACACCCACTAACTAGTCAATAGATATATGTCAAGCTTCCTATGTAAATTTTCAGTTTTCCATTGTAGAATAGCCTGGTTGGCGCTTCCAAATTAAGTAAAATTGAGAAGATGTGCATAGTGTGCCGTTCTATTTGATAAGTGTAGACTTTCATTTTAGGCAGCTGGTTCTTGAAAATGATGTGCAGCACTTAGATGTGCTGCAGTATTGTGTATCATTCTAGAAAAGAGGTCCAAGCCTTAGATTGTGCCTCCCTAGGCAGAGCCACTACAGGCACCAGCTGTGTGAATCACTTTCTGGCCCTGATATGGTTCCAATCTGCAGCTTGCTAAGGTTTGGGACACAGCAGAATTACTGTTTGTAGGTGCATGACTTCAGATTGCTCAGCTCTTAGAGAAGAGACGTTGTCAATGAAAACATTTCAATTTAATAGCTTCTTGTCAATTGGTATTTAACCTTTAGTCTCTCCTAACTAGCCTAAATTCTGAATCTGTTTTGAGCAGAACCATTTTCCTACTTTCAATACTTACAAAAAACTCAGAGGTGTGTAAGTGTATATCTGCTTTGTGCTCATGGTGGTGAGGTCTGAGTGGAAGGGGCACAGAAGAGGCAATCACAGCTCTGTGTGATAAAACAAAAAGTGCTGGCTTTCTTTTGGGCTCTGACCGAGTGAAAGGGCAGAAGGCTCTTCAGAGGGCAGTGTTGGAAAGGAGCACAGATGATGCCATCTAAAGAGAGTATTGATTAAAGTAGAAATAGTTTGAGACCCCTTTCCCTTTCTCTTATGGCTGGCTGGAAAGAAACAATGAATGTTGCCTTTTTGTACCAGTATTTATTTTAATAGGATCAATTTTGTCAATGTGAAATTGAGTTCAGTTGATGATGACAGTCTTTTACTCTCAGCTGAAAGCCCATAAATGACTATCAAAACAGCAATATAAAATATAGATAATTTCTGCTGCTCCTCTATTATGTTAAAGTATTTATAATTGATCATATTTTCTATGTATGTGTATAAATATATTATTATTCAGTCTTTTAAAAAGTAATTATAAATACTTGGAAAATAAAAGGTCATGTTATCCCTTCATAGCTGTTTAATTAATTGGCCTCTAGCAGTTTATTCCCTAGACACTGCTGCTGCATGACTGAGGCACTGAAGCCTACTCCTTCCAATAAAACATCTGAATTAAACAAAGCTTGTTTGCTGCCCATCAATTACTGTGATGAACCTATTTGCTTCTTTGTCTATGTCACAGTGATAAATGTTACAGGACTGTTGTATAAATACTTCATATTACAGATTTTTAAAATAGAGAACAAGTTTCTGTACAAAAATAATGAACAGTGGATTTAGGAACAAAGAGAAAGATACAGTTCAAGGGAAATAATGAAGGCAGAGTTGGTGTGCTGGGGTCTCTGGTTGCTTTTGTTTCCTCTTCATGGGTTGTATTAGGAAAGGGTTATGTTTTCCCAAGCCATGTGCAAGTTTGACGTGTACAAGCATCAACACCGAGAAGTTAATTCAAGGAATATCCTATCCTACCCATGCGTCTGTGACAAGTGAGATACAAAAACTTTTTGGTATTGTGAGATTTGTTTGAACGGATGAATTTGAAGAGGTTCTTGGGGGAGAAAGGGGAAAAAAAGAGAAATCTAAACTCTTGTTATACATCATGTATTTATAGAGGCAATTTATAACCTTAAGACTTCAGTTTGTGCAAGTCAGGAAATGCTGTTGAATATATCACAAATAGAGGCATGACTTATTTATTTTTAATTTGATGAAGAGTCGCTTAATTCTGGAATGAATAACTTCAGTCTCAGGGATCTAGGAAGTCAACGAGGAGGATAACAAATACCTGGCTCAGGAGGATATTTGGAAGGTTGGTGACAATTCAGATCTTACATATCCAAAATAGGTGTCAGTTTCCTAAATGAGAGTTCATCACTCTCTCCATCTTTCCTTTGGAAAAAGCTGTTCACTAAAGGCCACAAATGGAGGAAGTACCTTTCCTGTGTGAAGGAAGATTGTCATAATAGTAAATGACATTATTTCTAAATAATCAAAGTATTTGTACTCTGTACAAGCAAAGTTTTGAGGAATCTTGTACAGATTGTGGGTACCAACCAATTTGAATATTTCCTCACTTTTCACTATGATTGAAATCCAGAAGCAATTGTCACCAAAATATGTCAACACCTGGTGTCTGATTTGCTAAACTACTGGGTCAAATTGAGGTCACTGTTTTTGGTAATCCTTGCCAGTAAGTTGCAAAAAATGCCTGATAAAGCCTCTCGTCTATGAACCTGGTACCTGAGAGCTGGAGAAGCTCCTTTGGCAGCTTCATGTTTATGGGAGGTCTGAAGTGCTGATGACTGTTTTGGTGGGGCAATGTACCTTCCACCTGCTTTGGCTGCTGCCACACCTCTGACCTCCCAGGGCGCCTGACAAAAGCCAAAGCAGCCTGGCATTGCATCAGCCTGCTCCGTTCCATGGTGTCAGCATTCTGTCTGTGGCATGCCCGTGTCAGCCCCGCTGCTGTCTCCTGCCAGGGATTACACGATGATGAAATACCCGTGGTGCGTCCAGCTCGTGGGAGAGAACATGAGGGAGGTGTCACACTGCTCCTCAGAAGCATTTATTGTGAGTTTCCACTGCTGGCCACAGCTGGCTGCAGCACTCTTGGCTGGATGGACTTGCAGTCTGGTCTGGTAGTTCTTGTGCTTCTAATGTGTAGGAAGCCAAAGAGCTCACTCGAGGCTCTGGCTGCAACCAGACTTTTACAGCCTCAGCATTTGCCTTCGTAGATCAAACCCACAAGGTCCTGAAAAAGCAGGAGGACGCTTGCTGGCAAATCTAATAATATCTTTCAGAAAACTGTGTCCAGCATGCCAAATGCTATAAATATGCTGTAAATATGAGGTTCCAACTCCTCTGTCTTTTTCTTTTGGTTTTTCAAATGTCACTGTTGCTCATTAAGAGAGTGAAAATGAATGAGAACACAATGAAACAAATTGCAGTTCTAGAGGGACACACTCATCTGGGACCAGGAGGCAGAATTTTCAAAATAGAAATATAGACAAATGATCTCTAATGAGAAAATGATGTAAAAATATTACTGTCACTTTAGAATTTTCTATTTTCCATCAGGGGTTGGATATATTTTTTAAATTTTTTTTAAATGGGGGAAATGACCAATTCTCATATTCTGTTCAGTGTTTTAAATGCTGTTGAAAGTTTATGCCTGGCCCAGTTCATAGAAAACTCATGCATCAATAATGTGGGATTTTCATGCACTTGGAAGAATGCATTCTATGTGCTTCCAACAGAAAGCAGCCTCTTTAGTATGTACAATATGTTCATTAAATACTTTTCCCTGTTTATACAAGTGCTCATGTCTCCATTATTCATTCAAGCAGAAACTAATACAAAATGTGGCACATCTGCTGTAGCATGTAAAAGTAACTATAGAAAAGAAAAAGATTTTTACTTAGGAGGAGGTAATTCTGCTCACTTAAGAGGAATTCTGCTGCATGTTTTTTTCCACAGCTGGAATGTCATCTAATTTCTGATGGATATCAGGTGACATTAGAGCCCTACATTTGTTTTAAAAACAGGAGGAGGAGTGTTTTCTCTAATTCAAAGCTGAAAATTTTTGTGTTAATGCATTGGTGATGCTTTCAGTGGGAGGGGTGGCTGGAACTCAGGGGCTTTCTGGAGCTCAGTGCTGTACCCTTACTATGGCACTTGACAGTGTTTTCTGTTGAACCAGGTAGTGTTTATTTTGTACTTGCAAAAAAGAACAGTTTTGAGAATTAAAACTGACCAAAGCATTTGCCAAGATTAAAATGTGTGCTCCATATTGTGCAACGATGGCCGTTCCCTGTCACAAGACATCTGCTTGCTGGGCTCTCAGCCGCTCTCCTATTTCCTTCAAAACCACAAAGAAAGTGATTTCTTTTATTAGTGTTGAATGAGAAAATAATACCAAGCCTCCAGTTTTCATGAAATTGAAATTTTTCTGGCCCTTCCTGTTATTACAATATTGGTTATCACTACTGAGAACAGATTCCCTAACACAGTGTCCACCGCGATATGCTTTTCATTAAAGTAGTGACATCTGGTTTCATACTCACAGACACACTGGTGTATAATTTTGCAGATACTCTTTTAAGGTTTGAGAATGAGGACTTGATCTTTCTGCATACTAAGAGGAATACTTCCTCCATCCTGGTTTTAAAAAGCAGCATCTTGGTCTATGTATGCTGGGGAGATCTGAAAAGATCTGAGTGATTTGAAAATTGAAGCTGGCTCCTTGAAACTGGGGAAGATGTTATAATTCCCAGGGAGTTAATTTGGGAGGGCACTGGATACCAAAGGATGCAGGGATCATGTACAAGTAAGTGTATGTGCAGTCTCCCACAAAAAGGCTCCCATGCTTCTTAAAGATTATTTGCTGCAGGTACAGGGCAGTGTAAGAGCCTTCTTGCTAGAGTAGGCAGTTCTTTGCATTAACTTGTGCTGCAGCAATTGCTATAGGCATTTAGATAAACCAGTAAAGTCTTTCAGTATCTTTGAGCCATGATTTATTCTTTTCTTTTTGGGGGATATAATTAGGTAAATTGAGAAACTCATTGGGTAAATGCAGCTTTAAAATAACACTCTGCTTTGCCATTCCATTATGTATATCTCCTGTCAACAGTTTATTTTTTTTAATGGGAGTTTCTGAAAAGTTTGGAAGTTTTCTAAATCCTGATACTTTAATGGAGACTGTAGATGAAATATAATCCTCATCTATTCATAACCAGTCAAAAATAAACAATTTTTTCAAGCCATTAGAACATACAGAGGAAAAGTTCATGAACCAATCATTTGGGGCTTTTGGCAGACCATACGGAACTTTTCTAACAGCTATTTATAAGGTCCTAATGTGTTTATTTTCACAATAAATCTGACTTATTGCTGAATGTGTTGGTTTCATAGTAAAATAAACACTGAAGATTACAAACACATCCTTTCGTGAAGTCTTCTGAAAGTCCAAGGCTTAATTTAATAAATGTGATATTCTCTGTATTGGTTGGGAAATTAGTGCTTACTCTGAGAAAAAAAAAAGGGAAGGAAAAAAAGAACAACCCAAACCCTTGCTTTATATTACAAAATGAATTGTCGTCAAGTTTACATTATAGCTGAGCCATTTGACATGTTAAAAGTATTAATAACAGATAGGTTGATAAGAACTAAGAATGAGCTAAAGAGGGTAGAGTTGTGCTTCAGTGCTGTTGTTGAAGGGCTGAGTGGAAAAATGCCGTCTGTTTCTAAATACACAAACTTAATTTACAGATTGTTTAAATTTCCTTGGCTTAATTCTTTAAATTAGTAACAAAGTTACATGTAGTTAGGCTGCTTTAAAGTGCTCTGAAAGTATTTTCATTGTGGCTTTTACTGGTTTAGTTAGAAGAATTTATGTCATTGTGCTGTAAATCAAGCTAGTTGTGTAATTTCTCCAGTATTTTGCCCATTGCCAGTACCTGAGGTGAGCATCCTACTCTCCTAAAGTTAGTGTCTCTGTTACCCATGTTGTTGAGTCATATTTTAGCTCAGATAGTAAAATCATCAAATCTTCAGAAAAGAATAATCAGTCATCAAAACCCTTTCTTTTCTTATAATGTGTCTTCAGAAACCCTGCTTGATCTGTATGCGAATGTCCTCATGAGGCATATAATTCCTAATTCTTTTAATGAATTTTACTAAGCTCTTGACCTCAGTGATGCGTTTCAGTAATGAGACTGTTGGTTAATTGCATATTGTGTTAGAGGACTTCCTTCTGCCAGCTTTAAATGTATTGCCTTTGTACTTCATTAGATATTCCCATGTTCCTGTAAGATGAAAATGTATCACTGCCAAACCATCAAGTAGACTTCTGTGTTGGTTTCATTATTTGTTTCTTGCTAAATGAACTTTATCTTTTCTTCATGGTAAAGCCCCTTCAGACTCAACCAAATGCTTTAGGTTCCACATAATGCAAAGCTGCTTTATGTAAGTTTTATTGTGCTTCATGTATGTCCACTTGCAAGGGTGGGAATTGAACTTGGCTGTGATTTGGTGTAATGCTGAGCATCCAGTGTCAGACCACTTTATATAACATAGCATTGTTTCACTATATAATTTATTTTCAAAAGAACTTGAATCGTGG
Source organism: Passer domesticus (assembly GCF_036417665.1). NCBI lineage: Eukaryota > Metazoa > Chordata > Aves > Passeriformes > Passeridae > Passer > Passer domesticus. The sequence goes on along the minus strand of NC_087481.1, from coordinate 44,189,007 downwards.
CCATAGAATGTGCTTTATGTGCGCGCTTTGTTCTCAGATAGAAGCCTGCAGGATCTCAAACAATTAAAAAGAAGTTGTCATTCCAGTTGCTGAAATTCTAGTGCTTTGGGGATAGTTTGGGAACAGCTCCAAGGGACATGCCTGGGAGGGTGGACCTGGATAGCAGATTGTTTTTAAGAAAATATTCTTCTTCTGGGTGATTTTGTGTAAAAGAAGAAAGAGACCATTGAAATCCATTAAAAATACTTAATATTTTTTGAAATGGCTTTTAAAGCTTAGAAAAAAAATGGACCAGCTGGTCTAAGGATCTTAATACACTGCACAGTAGTTATCTGTTTTCTGGGTGAAAACAGTGGACATTTATAAACACCAGAAATGTTGGCCTATGCCAGGTTTGGGTTGTTGAGGTTTTTGTTTTGGTGGGGTTTTTCCAGCAGTGGGACAGCCTTTTTCTGCTACTCAGAGAGCTGCACATTTCTGATATTTCCATCAGGAATTACCGTCCTGTAGAGCTTTTATGAATATTTTGTCTTCCCAGTGAATTATTTAAGCTGTGTTCGATTAGTTCAAAAGAAAAAAAGGTTATAACAATAAACATGGTCATCACATTCCCCATTTTTCTGAAAGTAATTAAGACTGTACTGGTGTGAGTTTATATTGTGGTAGCCTATAAATCTTGTGCAGATCCTTAACACTGGTGTCACATATGCATTAGTGAAGTCAGAATGAACACATTACTTGGGAAGGTTTTTGGTCCAGTCAGGATCATTAAGAAACTGTGCCCAGAGAAATGCTCACAGTTTATAGAATTAGCTTAAAATGAGCTCCAACATCAGAGCAATCTGGGACACTTTGATTTATGTAAATCAAATTTTATTTAAGTTTTGTTTCAGCTTTTCCTTTGCATTTCTGTTGTGTTTGAAATAGTTGTAAGACAAGAATTTCTTTGACTTCATTCTCATCTCTCAGAGGTCAGTGACAAAACTTGGATGAATTTTATTCTGATCTCTTTAGGGCAAGGAACATAACATCTGTGGCTGATCCTGAAAATGGTTGTATATGGGGGAGCTCATGACCTGTCATTCTATATATATCCAGCATAGGAAAAATGTGTTTGCATAGCACAAAAAAGTTCCAGCCTTGACTGGGGCCTTCTGGACTTTTCTGTAATATATTTTGTTGTTGTTTTTGTTGTTCCTGGAAACAAGTCATTCAGCCAAAAATATACAGAAGTACAAGAATACTTTCAGTTCTAGCTGATGCAACCCTGGATATCAGCTTCTGTATTTTATTTAACATGTAAATGGCCAGATTTATCAGCTTAGTGGAATGTAGCTGTACTTGTTCATGGCTAGTGGTTCTACAACCCTGTGGTACTAGATAGTTAACATGTACTGTACTACCCCAGCCTGTTAGTGAACCAAGAGTAATACTTAATCTAAATGTTGACCAAATTTCTAGATGAATTGCAGTACTATAGTTTCTGACAAACTCCAACATTAAAGATACAATCAGATTACAAAAGTGGCCAATTAATCACACATACAAATGTTTAATTTCCAATATCTTGCCATGAAACAGTTCAAATCCCTACTGAAATGGTTGCACAGTTCAGTACATAGTCTCTCAGAATCTAGTGGTATATGAAAATTGCTTTTTTGAATTACCTAATTCTCTTTTGTTCTCTGCCCTTGTAGGTACTGTGTCACGGAAAGAATTTAATTTGTGCCACCTATATAATGTGGCTCTCGATCAGTCACCCACACATTGCATAGAGTCAAAGTTAGAGTGACTATATTGTGTAGAGCTCAACTCTACACAAGAGGAGCCTTCATTCAAAACAAAACCAAAAAACTCTAGTTGTCAACTGTCAACATTTCCAACACTTATATTTTTTAATAGCAGCATTCACCAAGCCAACACTTAAAAGCAATAAAATGAAAAGTTAAATACATTTTCTATTGTATAAATACAAAAAATTTTCTATTTCATACATAAAAACCAAGCGTGTTGTCATCATCAGTTATGGAGAAATACATCCATGATTGCAACTAAAACTGCTGAATTTGTCTAATGATGATGGATTTTGCTGGATTTTGACTTGTAGATTTTGACTTTATCTGCAAAATATTTTTGAAACCTGCATAAAAATTCCATTATCACTTTCATTGTTGACTATTCATATTTTGATAAATAATTTACATTTAAATTTCTTGAAAACCATATAGAATATTGTAAGTTATCAGGGGAGCTTGCATTTAGAGAAGGAGATAAGCTTCTCATTTTTTGGTCCTCTGTGCAATAGATATCTGCATATGCTTTTTTTTAGTATGCTGGCAATTTCAAAACCAAGATATTTTTAGTATACTTTTCTTGAGCTGAAAGACTTATTTTGAATTAAGTGAAAGAGTCTTAACTGCTCTCTACTCTTTTGATTACTGGGTGAGTTCTATTTTTCTTGAGTTTAGGATGACTGAAATACTGTGTAATGTTTATCTTATTTCATACACTATTTGGCAGGAATGTGTTGGTGTAGTTACTTTTACAAAGTCTAAATCAGTCTCTTACCTTCTCTCCCTCATGCATGAACAGGCTCAAAACAGAGACAAGTGAGTGATGAAATCTGGGCCTATGTGCTTGCCTTAACATACGTCTTTTCAAATCAAAAGACTGCTGAAAAAATTTCACAGCAAGACTGTTTTCCTTTTAGGACATCCTCTTGTTAATGAGTCTGTGTCCAAACAATGGCAATGTTTCTTTTCTTTCTGTTTTTAATTACTTGCCTAGGTAAGAGCATAATTACTTCGGCATTGTATTTGATTTTCACACAATTTTTCATAATTGACATTTTAAAAACAAATTATCTTTAGTTTCTTGATGTGAAAAATACTATATATTGATGGGTAAGCATGTAATCTGTGTGAGCAATGTTTTGTTAAATCATTAACACTAGGTTGTTTGTCTGTCGAATCAACGACCTTTTGATGGCAACAGAGATTTCACTGTGATAGTTTTTAATATTCTTCTTTTCCCATTAGGGCAAGGAGCACCAGTTTTAAAGCAGCCTCTCTTTCACTTTCATATGAATAGATAAATTGTCAAAGCTGCCAACAAGAATGCTTCCTAACTACAGGGTACGTTGTAAGCAACACTGCATACAGTGTTCTTGCTGGTAAACACAAACTGTGCACAGTTAGTGGTGCAGCTTCGTTCTCATCCTTCAGTTGAATTTAATGAGCTGAACACTGATGAGGTTTTTGAGAATTGGGTTAGTGTGTGCTGAGTGGGAGACAGATATGGGATGACATTTTTTCTGAGTTGCCCTTTCCCACCACTTATCAGCAGAGGGGAAGGGATAAGAGTGGAATATGTGTATAGTGTATATTGTTCCAAAGGAAAACGCTGTTCTTCAGAATTAACCCTTTTAGAAGTGCTCTATATGGAAAAAGAAACACAAAGTCATATTTAGCCTCATGATACATGTCTTTATGAAATTATAAATTGGTTTTAGAAGTACTGCCTGCAGTGTTTCTTATGGGTATTGCACTATGCCATTACTTAGAAATTGGAGTTGCAATCCCAAGTATGTACCTTAGCACTCTGCGTTGGAAAGGAGCAAGTGTCACATTAATTATGCTCTCTGCTCTGCTTTCCCACTCCTGTCTTGCTTGGGTTTTCTTGCTGGATTGAAGAGAAAGTTGATTCTTGTCTTGGCCTATTTCATAGCCATCTGAAAACAGCTAAAAACAAACTAAACCCAGCCAAATGGGTAGTAAATAATATATACAGCCCTTAAACAGAAAATTTAGCAGCTTGCTAGCTGAGGAAGCTGCTAAGTCTCCCATCAGCAACCAGATATAGACTTAGTGCTTCTCAGCACTGTCATGTGTAGAACAGATACTTGGCTTTCAAAATGTAGTTCTCAGTTATTCTTTGGAGGCCTAAGCTCTTTATACAGTGAACAGTGAGAATTAGGACTGTAAGAGAATCCTAACTAGCCATCTCATGGCTGAGGGACTGAACAGGCATTGAGCCTTTCAGAAATGCGGAAGCCTGACAAGTTTTTTTCCTGGGACTGGGATTTGCGACCTAATACTTCTACTGGAACCATTCCTCTTTTTAGGCATAACTGACTCCATATTTTATTTGAAATGTGGTCATAAAAGAAGGTAACTGTGCTTTCTGTACTGGCCTGCTGGCTGGAGTATCTCCTTTGGAAGAGAAGGACTCAGGTTCAGCCTCTTCAGCCTGGGCACATCACACATTCTCTTGCCTCTGTGGGAAAGGCCTTAACCAGGATGTAGAGCTTGTTGAAATGGAGCTGTGCCAGTATGCGTTCAAGTTCAAGATTTATGGGGCCAGAAAGAAAAGAACAGAAGCAGACAAGTACCAAGGGTATTTCTTCAAAAAGGAGATAATTGGTTTTGCTGTAAACAATTGTTCAGTAACATATAAAAATACTGTTTTAGGGAACAGAGAGCCCAGCCAGTTTCTTTAGCTCCTGTGTATTTTAAATATAGTTATCCATCCCTTCTGGGCAAGGATGGTACCAAAGCACTGTCTTCCATTTCTCCAGCTGTAATTGGTTCTTGTAGGAGTGATGCATGGCAATATTTTGCTGTTCCTTGGATGCTGGGCTGTGCTTTGCTTTCGTGGCTTTGCTGATGGCATCCTCTTAGCCTGCTTGGCCCTGTAGATGACCATGGTGTCTTCAGGTCTTGCCTGCAAATCCCAAAAGGCTCTTGTGTGTCACCAAGCTCTGAGGTGTTGGGCATGTCCAGCACTTTTCTGAAATTTGGGGTGTTGAAAAGTGGAGGCTGAGGTAGCTGCAGCCATTGGGACATGTAGGAGGTGAAGTGGGGGCTGTGAATTGCACTCTGGGACTGAGAACCAATGCTCCACTCAAGTTTTACTTTAGTTGTCTAAGTGCTTTTTTGGACTCAGGCCAATGCTTTCCCTGCCGTGCTCCGTGTGACCAGTGTATATTGTCATGGCCCTGCTAGGCATTAAGTCCTTTCTGAGTTTGATATGCTTTGAGTACTTGAAAGTGTCGAAAATGATTTCTGCCGTTCAGAGCAATTGATTTGAAGAAGAGATTACCCAGTCCTGCTTTTCATTTCAGAAATGTTTGTGTGCCTGTTTGTGAATGCTGTACACAACTTGACTGGCTGTGCCCCAGCATTCTTTACTGATACTGCTTGTATGAATTTAACAAGTATTTTATGTCTCAATATTGGCTAAATTAAAATAACCTAGAAAAGGAAGACTCTCTAAATAACTTGTGCATTACTTATGGAGCTCTATGCCAACTGTTGCTAATCTGTTGAGGTGAGTTATAGTAGCAATTCTCAGGAAAAGGATGCATTCAAAATTTCAAAATAGAAATTAAATTAAAAATAGAAAAGTTGGAGTGATCTGCTCCCCAGCAAGCTGGTTTTACATCAGGCCAAATCTCTTAGGGATATTTGCAGTCATATTTTAATAAAACAGTTGGATTCTGCTAGTGTACAAACAGTTATAAAGAACTTTAATCACAATTACTTAGAATTGAAATCAGCATCACAGAGCCAGTGTTCAGCTGAAAAGGCTTGAGATCACTTGAAAGAAATGACAACGCAGAAAGGAAATGTCACTGAAACAGCATTGTTTCCCCATTATTAAATGTCACCTAAAGGGAGAAATATTTTTGAATTTTGAATAAGAAGGAGACATGGCAGGATACAGAGTCAAGTTTAATTTTCTTGAAGTAAAATAGCTATGAGGAGAGTTGCTTTTGTAGAAGATCAGTGAGAGGCTTATGTACCACAACCCAAACTGCATACTGAGCAGTTAATATTGTTTCAAGTAAAAGAACATAATTTCATTATTAGAACAATACAGAGTAATAAAAGTGCTTTGTAATTTTTCCATTGGTGGATGTTGTTCTCCTATCAGAGTCTTTGGACTGATGTTTAGTAATATAAAGCTTAGTTTATGAAGGACTAGTGAAGACTCATCTGTGCAAATTTCCTTCATTAAGAGATGCAGGAGATATTTGAAATACAGGATCTAATTTAACTTAGTTTAATAATTAATGACATTAATTATTACTTATATATTTACTACTACTGTTATTATATAAAATTATTAAAATTATATGTATTATGTAATTTAAATACTTTGATGCATTCTCTATGCTATTGTATTTTGCTGGTACAATGGTCATTACCTTTGTACTCCATATGTCTCATGTAATCAAGATATTTTTGCCATTATATACATGATTTAATATATTATGACATTAATAATATCTTTTGTATCATATTAATTATCCTAATATCTATAAGTGTCATAAGAAAACTACTGAAGAATTTATATAATGACATTTTTAAAGAAGAATGAAGTTTGCAAATGATGATCATAAGTCATAATTCAATAATTCATTTCACTGGACAGTAATGTACAGAAGCTGTTTTTATTTTTGTCTAAAAACACTTAGATCCCAGTCTAGTGCTGTGAAGTGTTTCATGATAGGCACTGGATCCACCACCTTTTAAAAGGGCAAAACACGGTGTGTTTCTTTTCACATGTAAAAGATTAAAATGTTTCAAAAAGAGGGGAACATGTATTTTTGTTAAATGTAATCCCAGGGAAATTGTTTAGTGGAAATACATCTTCTAAATTATTACAGTTGTTGCATGAACGGGAAACAGTCAGGACATGACAAAAGCCAGGAATTTCTTCTTGAAATTGAGAGGATAGGAATGTAAGCAAAGGGAAAGAAATACAGGGCAAATTACTAGTGGTTAAAAGTGAGAGAACTGATTAGAAACAGAATGAAAGAAAGTTGTGTTAGACAACTGCAGGCTGGAATGAAAGGTTATAATTTGCAGATCACTTTTGGTGTCAATTTAGAATTAAAAGTATCTTTCCTGTTGTTAGTGCAAAGCACTCGTACAATTAAATAAAATGCCAGTTCCTCAGGGTCAGCTGTAGCTGCATTCCTGACCCAGAGCAGTCTAATGGTGTATGGGTTTAGAGACATTTATTTGATGTAAGAGTTGTTATTCCAAGGAATTATTTTTATATGCTTCTTAAAATGGAGGTATGTAAGACTACTTGGCAGTGTTTATTAGGAGTTTTTGTTGAACTCTTGTTGTTGAGTCATAGTTTTCCTGCAGTATAAATTTTTATTTTATGAAACAGTTGATTAGACAACAAAATTGTTCTTGCCTTAGCACAAACATTAAGAGTTTTATCAGGGCATTGTATATTAGGAAAAATATAAAAGATGTTCTATGTAAACATTAAATATTGTGATAAGTGACAGGAATATAAACTCACTTGTAAAGTTAGTTTATAGGGCTGTCTAAATCATGAACAATTTTTTTTCCTGGGCTTTTTTTTGACATTTGCGTAACATAGTTTAGCTATATTTCAGCACATCACTTAATTGAATTTATGAATACCTTGGCTTCTGTTTCCCGTTAGGACCACAAATAGTTCTCTTAGTCTGATGTGCAGTCAGCCAAGGTCAGCCCACCACAGTGATATATCCATCTGAAATTTTATATAGTGATGTCATTGAGATAACACATGATTTGTGTCAGATGCTGTCATCCTTTAAGAAGATGTAGCAAGTGCAGATTTATAAATACACGTGTTAAAGTAGCCACCACAAAGTGCCATTTCTTCCACCAGATTCTTGCTCAGCAATGTAGCTCTCCCAGAGCCCCAGCAGCCCTGAGAGGTGCTAACAGGGCTGTTCATACCTCACCACCAGCCTCTGTGTGCCCAGAATGCCTGGAGGAGGGTTTGATGTGTAAACTGAATTATTTGTGGAAGAGAATAACTGGACCCCAGGCCTAACCTTGGAAACCTGTGGAAATAAAGCACTATTTCTGAGGGCCTGAGGGAGAGGCAATGTGATGAAAGTAGAAGAGATGCCATGAAATAAGGTATGGGTGAATAAGCTGGGAAAAGTTCTGTTACTCTGTGTGCTGAGAAGGATTGATAAGAAAGGGATGCCTAACTGAACAAAACATGCCAACAGCTTTCAGCAATAATGATCTCCAATAATAACATACTCCTTCTTTCCCTGCATCCTTTTTGTGTGTTTCCTTTCCTGCTTCCTCCTTTTTTTTGGTATCCTTTCAGGCTGTGAAGACCTGTGGTTGTTCCTGTGGCCCTAGCTGCTATTATGCATTATTATGTCTGTGTTGATTTTTGTTTGGTTTTTCAATAATCTTTGCATATCCTAAGGCTGAATAACTGAAATTTTTATATAAGCAACAGAAAATTTATTTTAAAATCCTATGATTTTGCCTAAAACAGTAGTGATGAAACAAGGCATGAAAATCATTGAAAAAGAGCATTTCAAGTGGGACCAACAGAGACAGCTTAAGTATGTGCCAACTTATTACTATTTATAATAGAATATATTTTGGCTTGAAATTAATTTTGGCAGTTCTGAGATAGAAGAAATAAGACTTTTTAGTTTCTTTAAAATAATTTTTACTTGAAATTCTCAACATACACATTGTATAGAATATAAAGTGTATGGCAATGAGTTTAAAGAATGGGTAGAAATTATACATTCACATAGAATCTCTGGTCTTATTTTTCAGCTCATCTGTAGTTTGCTCATCTGTATTTTACATGAAATCTTAGCCAAAAAGTATTTTAAAATTTCTGACATTTACCTGCAGGAAAGTGCAAATTTATAAACTGTGCACTGAAAATACTCAGGAGGTTCTGCAGAGGGCTCACATTAACCCTCATTTCTGTAGAAGACAATACTGCATGCCTTCTCATTATCAATGTTGTTGGTTTTTGAAAAACTGAAGTTTGTCTATGTTACTACCAAAGGCCCAGTTTATAGAAAACAGGGTCTTCTGGGGAAGGATTCTCAGACCAGTCTTCCATCAAGATTCAATTCCTCTGAGTTAAACTGCTTTTAGGCAATTCTTCCCTGTTATCCTTAAACTACTTTCTGGCAGTTTAAATTGACAGGATTTCTGTGCAATGAATGTTGCCTCTAACACTGACCGAATGAAGTGTTCAGATGGTTTCTATATTTGTTTCCCCCCTCCTTTTCTGGAAAGGGCTTCCTTCTCTAGATGATGCTGGAATGTATTTGGGCATTGCCACATTCCCAGGTAAATAGGAGGAACAGCTTTGAGTGTGATGGTTCCTGGAGCTGGGTGGAGATTACTGCAGTGTTCCCTTGTCCATCTCCCATCATGAGCTGAATAATTAGTGCAGGTCCCTGGAATCAGTAGCTGTGTCAGTGTCCATGTTCTTTGTGATATTGTTAATTAAGATTCTTACTCTTTTAATGAAACTCTGAAGCAAAAGTAAGTAGGAAGAAAGATAGAGTTGCTCCTTGACATTTTTTAATTGATTCACCTCGGGTTTAGAAGTATTCTACTTCTCTATTATGAAAACAGTTCAATGAAATAAATGTTGTAGGAAAGATGATTCCTATTTTCTTGATCTATACTGAGTAATAAATGATCTGAGTTTTGGCTCAGAAGTACTCCTAGATTAATCTGTGTGCCATCTGCAGGATACTTATCTTTCCTTTACACCTCAGGCTAAAATTCATTCCCCTTGTCTTTGGATGTTTTAAGTCATGAAATCTCAAACTGAAATTCAATAATAAATCACTTGTGGTTTTCCAACTCAATCTTGATATAGTAACAGAAAAAGAATCAAATGTTTCCTTACAAAAAGCCCCACCCAAAACTCCATGATACCATGAACGTATATTTTAAAATTCTCATATCTAACAAAACACATTTCTATGTGTCTGTTTTAAGTTTTATTTGGTCTGTGTGTTTCATTAAAAAAGAAAAAAAAAAGTTTGAGGATACATTTCCCCTGACCTTTTAATTTTCTTTACAGTTTTCTCAGAGGCTGGAATTACTCTCTGAACTAATTTATTTTTCTTTCTTCCCCCAACAATAACCTTTTTTCAAGAGGTGTGGGGCACATGTCAAGAAATGTAAGCCATGCTGAACTGCCTTCTAGGCATGAATACAGAGAGAAGTCCCAGTAGGTGTAGAATTTAAGGAAGCCTCTGGTGCTTTGCAGCTACCAAAGGTTTTTGTGCTCTTCATGTCTCTTCACAGTTATGGACAGACACCAGCTCTGCCATTGTAATCTGCATAATGCCAGATCTGTCACTGTACACCAAGGCCTTGTTGCCAGCAGGGAGGCATTTTCTGCTGGCACTGCAGAGGTGTGGACACTGAAACCCACTTTATCTGCTCTCAGCATTTATTTCTTCTGACTTTCCAGTCTTATTTGAGCCCCATACAACTGCTCCAAGTGACCCCTCCTTGGGGGCTGGGTGGCACAGCCACTCTGTCTTCAGTCCCCAGGTTACAGGTGCCAGGCATCTGCTTCTGTGCCCAGTGTGATCTCACCACATATGTCTGGGTTTGTGGCATAGAAAAGAAAATATATAGCAACAGTTGCCTATGTTTGGAATGCTGATTTTTTTATTTCTTAAAAACATGCCAAAGTAGAAGAATCTGGAAAGTGTAGATGATTTTTCTTTATTTGGAAATGCATTTAAAGTTGAGCTATCAATAACAAAATGCTGAAAGTAGAGGCAGCTGTCCAACATCTCTGCACTTATATTCTGGTTGGTCAATGCTATATTTAGAAAGAAACTGAATTAATTAATCTTTTAAAATGTTGGTTTTTGTCATATACATTTATAAAAAGGTATCAACAAATTTGTATTCAAGTCTATCTTTTTTTATCGTGTTTTACAAAGGTTTTTAATTTTTTTTCTTTTTTTTACTTGGCATGCTGCTCTTTCAGTTCTAAAACCCTGAGTCTTGCATTCTTCCTCTATGACTATTATTGTGAAAACGAAATAACTTCTATCATTCTATTGGACTCTTTGAGCAAACAGACTACCACAAAGCCTCTCTCTGTTTTGTTTCAGCTGCCATTATTAATACTTTGTTTTACAATTTTAGGCATGTTCCTAAATAATGAATAACTGCCAAATTACCACGGCACATTTGATGTGAATGAGTCACCAGCTTTAAATTAAAAACCAAAGTGTGATGACCTTTCTGTTGTTCTGCATGTCATAATTGCCACCAAGTGATGGATCTGAAACCTCCAATCATTCATTAGCACCTTGAGTGGACAGCAGTCATATTTTTGTCTAGTCCTTAGCGTCTATTGTTTTAGGGAATCCAACCAGCAATGGCTTGGATTAAAAAGGGGAAATGAAAGGAAAATGCATCATCAGCATGCTAAGCAAACAAAAGACCTATAGCCTCTGTGTCTGGAAAGGCAGACCATTATTGGACAATTATTTTCCATATTTGTATGCGTGTTTATGTTTATTATTTGATGTTTCTAACTGAAAAGAGTTTTGTCTTCATCTCTTGAAAGTTAACCGAGATGTAACCATAACTTTTCTGATTCTGGAAAGTAGGTTAAATTTCCACTCTAATAATTTAAAAAACATTAAAAAAAAAAGACAACAAACAAGCTCTGGAGTTCCATGGAAGGACCTTAGTTAATTTAGTTACTGATGGTGGTACCAGGTAACTGATATTACTTAACCTGCCTGTTTAATGAGATATGTTTTTTCAACAATGTATTTACCAACAATGGAGATGAAAATAAGTTTTGATTGTATCTATACCACCAAAGTACAAGTCACTGTTCAGATAGGAACCTTTGAAATGTCTTCAAAACACATTTTGCCATTATCAACTTAATTCTTGCTTCTGGTATTCAGGAGTGCCAGCTCTGACTGTCGCTGTCATGATGGCAGAATAGGTGCTAGCTTGTCTTCCATCACTGGCTACGCCTCTTTCCTACTGCAGTGACCATAATCTTTTCTTCAAAGATCTCAAGTCTGCATTCATTTCTGCCTTCATTTCTTGGGCAAAGGTGACATTTAACTTAGCTGTAATATTTCCCATGAGAAAGAAGTGGAAGATGTGACCTTTTTTTCTTTTTGTCTGTTGTTGTTTCATAGTAGTATGCAAAATGTGGAAAGTCAGTCATATTTCATTGGTATTTGGCATCTGCTCAACAACTGATTGCTCTTCTCAGAGCTTTTTTGGAAAGTTTGCAGCACCATAATGACAGCTTTCTAAACACAGATGTCCTCTTGGTACAACCTATAATTTTTTATGAAAGATGTATCGATGTCAGGAATTTGAACAAAGTACTGGAATTAGTTGAATATTCTTGTTATGAATATGTATTCAAAATATCTACAGTACTTATATGGTAAGTTAGAGAAAGAATATGCAATGTCTGAAGGCAAAGATGTTGGTACAAAACATCAGAATATAGTTTAAGATAAAGTGATTCCTTGGTTAATGGACTGTCTATACTTCAGTGAACTTTTCCCCACTATGTTCTATACTGTGTAAGTGCACAGGAATACATTTGGATAATCAGGGATTCAGCCACAGAAGATGTCTAATAGCTGAGAGGCCTGGAGTAGTTACTAAATGTTCTTGTGATGCCCCATTAGTAGCCTGTTCCTCTTCTTTCATTTACCTCTCAGCTAAGCCATCAAGAAGTGAATGCTTCAAACACAAGTTCCCCTTCCTCAAGTCAGCTATTTTTCTTAAGGTTTCTCTTAAGAAAGTAAAAGTCAGTTGAAAGCTTAGTGTGTAAGCTGATAAACTTCCAGCAGCTTGTGGTTCTTAGTAAAGGAATCCTTGATTCTATTTTCCTGTGGGCCTATTGTTTGCAAATACCTACAAATAAGAAGACTGTGCTTAATGGTTGTTGTATGTAATTTATGTAGGTTCAGACTTGCAGGTGAAAAGGAAAGTCAGCTCTGTAACCATTTGAGATTGTTTTCTAATGATTACACAGTCCATTCTATATTGCTCTTCTACCTATTTAGGTCAAGTTAAGATCAGAGTACCCTGCAGGAAGTTTATCTAGCAACTCTAATGATATTAGGGTAAATATAGTTCAATAAATATTGTCCCATTTTGACTTTGTGCAGCTCTGCAGCCAGGATATAAGTGCTGCAGTTTTATGACTATAGCTAACCTCATCTAGCCTCCCCACTATCTGTACTTGTACATGGCACTTGGTTTTGATTTATTTTCAGGTCTATACTCCCACACCACTAATGACATTCAGATTCAGAATAGATACTGTAAAGTTAGAATGCAGCATCAGAAATGATGGAAAATCATAACTGTTAGTCAGAAAATGCTTTCTTTTTGGACTTCAACTGGGTCACACTGTGGTCATTCAATATTATGATACTGGGGTTCTTTCCCTTCTCTCTTGCTTTTGGTTGATGATAAAATCACTTGTCTGGTGTATGTGCATGTGTGTGGTCCAGCCTGGGCTGCTCTTTGGCTTGCCTTAGATCATCACCTTTTGCCAAACCTCAGCAGTAGCTCTTGGGGAAAAAATGTAAACATACAACCAAATTTACTCTGGTTTCTTTATTTAGCTCAGTGCAAGTTAATTCTAATTGCTATAAGGCTTCAATATGACAAACTTTTTCCTAAATCAGAAAATGGGAGAAGCTAATTTAATATTTTAATTATAGTTATTTAGTAAAAAAAGACAAGTGGGTGGGAAGCAACTGGGATCTCCTCACGCAGAAGTACAAATTTTAAGTGTTTAACAGTTGTGATAATTTTATTTATTAATTTTAATCACATGAAAAGAAGTGTTCAAGGATCACAAGGAAGAAAACACCCATTTTGTTAGGCCAGAATTATATGGAAACATTATGCAATAATACTAATTACTAAGAAAGTGCCAGAATTGTGGGCAGTGTAATCATCTACAATTTTCTGAGAATATCCTTGCAAAAGTGACCTACCTATTTTAAGTGTAATTTCCAAAATAAGGAGACCAGATGTCTTGTTTGTGACAGTGTAAATAATAGACACTTTTCCATGTAATGGTCTACCTTCTACTAACATTAAATGACCTTTTTTCTTCCTGTAGGTGACAGCTGAGGATTATTCTGGTTTTTCCTATGTGGGAACAAGTTATGGGGAAACAGGGCTGAGTTTCCATAAACAAGAACATAGAAGATTTCAGTAAATGGAAGGCCTTTTGTCTGCTAGGTTATTTTGACTGTCATTAAAATTCACCTGTCAACAGTTTGCCACTTACCCTGACTATTTGATACTTGTTCTGAGCTGTTAGCACTGTTGGCTATAAGAGCTGACCACTTTGCTTGATTGCAACTTGCAGAATGTTTAGATGAGTTGGCAATTAACCCAGAATATATGTAATTGATATGAAGATAAATTATTAAAACTGGCAGTTTCCCCTGCCTAAAATGCACATATTTGTATGTGTACTATGCCTCTTAAGTTGTTTACAAGTGTGTAAACACTTCAGTGTAAAGCTTGAGATAGGTGCTTGCTTTGTCTTATGAGTTATAAGAATATGGCTGCTCTGTGATGAAAACACTATTCTTCCAGTTTTTTAATGGATTTCTTTATATGTTAAAGAACATATTTGACTTGAGTAGTTATGAATTTAACATCCTGTACGAGCAAAAGGAGTAGACACAAATGTTTAGTATTGAATATTTGAATGTTAATAAAAGAGGCTTGGACTCACCCACAGAACAAAAACCCTAAATCATCAAAGGAATAAACACTTGTGTAGATTAATTTTTGCCAAACAAAAGACTTGTCCTTGCAAGCTGACTCTGGACAAGGGGTGCAGGACTTTTGTTTAAACAGTTTTATTTATGATAAGGTGTGGAAAACTCACAGTTAAAAAATGGTCAGAACTTCTTGAGCAAATGAAGACAAAGAAAGATAAATCTAGTAGCTGCTGCTGATACCAGGGAACTAAGATGAAAATGTTGGACCACAAAATATTAAAAAAAACCCCTAAAACTTGTTCCAGTTCTTAAAGACTTCTTAAAGACTGTTAGTGTTGCAGGCTGAAAGCTGAACTTGACTCTTAAGGAGTTCAACTCAGATCTTAGGGACAAATCACTCATTGACATCATTGCTATAATGGGATAGGTGTGAGACACAAGTGTTTGGAACTGTGTTCAAGAGATGTGCAGAAATTACTAGAAAAGTGCTGAAATACTTGTTTATGATTTTGACTTTGGAAATAAAATATATCCTTCTGTGAAATAAACATTTAGGATGAAATCTTGCCATATTCAGGCCAATCACAGGTAGTGAACTCAAGCTTTCAGCTAGAGTGCATTTATCTGCAGAAAAATAAAAAGGTATAAATGAGATTATTCCTGTGGCTGTTGATCCATCCATGCTTTGGCAGAGTCAAGCAGTGCATGTGCTGTAATTTCTGTAAGTGGCCAGCCTGAGAAACAGCATTGAAATTAGTGAGCACCGGTTGCTCCCTGTGAATTGCAAATTGTCAGAAGAGGAGCACTGCTTACAAGAATTTACAGCATTTGTCTCCTAGGCCTGCTTATCTAGTTGCACTGAAGGCACTTCCTCAGGGTTCACATCACAAAAGTCTTTGAGACAGTTCAGAAGTGAATCTCTGTGGGGACTGAGCCGAGAGCAGTGTCATGGCCCCAAGCTCTGTGTCAAGAGCAGACGAGATTACTAATGCCAGTGAAATATTTATCTGTAAAACAGCCATTCCTCTGGATTGTCAGCAAGTGCAGAATGAAGCACCAATCTGCCAAATAGGAGAAACTGCCTGTATTTCAGAACAGAAACCTGTCTGTTTGTCTCACATGCCAACTGCTTTGCCTACATTAGGTGGAAATGAGAAATTTATTAAGTGTAAAGTGCACAGTACAATGAAAAAGCAAGCTAAAAGGCTCTTGCTTTGCTGACTAATTATTTAATTCACTCACTGATTAAAACATTTTTTTCCTGGGGTGAGAATGGCTGGTAAGCTTGTTTGAAAAGTATAAATAAGAAGGGAAGAGTTAAAGCAAACAGATTTTTTTAAACATCTAATCTTAACCATCTTACTTGGAAAAAGATGGTTTTATAAACTGCAGATGATGTACTGGTTTTGATGCTACTAGTTAAATTCTTAGTTTTAGCTAAGACAGATAAAAGTTAGAATTGCATTGCATTTCACCCTCCACCTGTATAACAGTGGTAAAGTAGGTGAAATGATAATTAACTGCTCCTCCTATTATGTCTCTCTAGAGATCTGAAGAATAATTTGATCAGCACAATTGAGCCAGGGGCCTTCTATGGGCTTTCAGAACTGAAGCGCCTGTAAGTATTAATTCCATTTGAATTATTCTGAAAATTGTGTTTGTATCGACATTTCTATCCTTGGGCAACTCAAATATGCCACCAAGCAATAATCAAATAAGGGCACTCGCTGTAAAATAGAAAAACCACACACTCTACTTTTTACATTTACCATGCCTTTTTTTCCTTCTTTCCCTTCTTTTTGTTTTCTTTTTCCTTTTCCCATTTGAAATCATCAGTTTACTCTCTAGTAATTGTCCTAACAAATACACTACAAAGTTAAAAAACGTGCCTAATTAATGACTAAGCAGATGATATATCACTAGACATTAATCAGAAATAACACTAAACAGTTCAGATGTGTGTGAATAATGGTTTGGGCTACACTAATTTATTTTTTTTTTACTTTTATCATAAATCAGCCCTATCAAATACATTATTAGAAAGGAAAATTTGTCATACTGTAGAGTTTGTCTACCATTTTCCGTACCATCAACCTTGACTTTGTTTGATATTTTTTACTTTCATAATGGCTTTCTAATGAAACAAGATCTTACACAGTATATTCCCTGTCCAATTCTGGAAATGGTTCCAATGTCTTGGAAAAGGTTGTCATAATACTTTCAAAAGCACTGGCTGATTTTTAAACTATATTTTAGAGGGTAAAAATATCTAAGTAAGTAGGATTCTATAGCTGGGCATTTTTCTTTTACATTAACAAGGACTACAGACCCTCCTTAGTTGTACTCAGCCTAAGGAAAAATGAGATGGACCCTTTTTTAATTATAATTTTCCAAGTGACAGATTCCAAATGTCCGTGCACTGGCTAACTAGGCCATCAGCCAGGCATTTTCCTAGCCATCATGTATGCTGTTTTATGAAAAAACCTATGAGAAAACAGGATTATTTTAGTGGGATGGGAAGATTTAAATGAGAAGGAGAAGGATTGCAAATCCACAGAAGAATATTTTTACAAATGCTCTGCTTTTCTGCGGTGTCCTGGTCTCGAACTGCTGTGTGCTGGGAGCACTGCAGAAGGTTTCTCTCTGATCATGCTGTAGCTGTGTTTTCTAATACCAGCCTCTCAGTTTTAGTGTGTTTGGGGAGAGAGCCAGTTGCATAATAAGGATGGAGCCAGAGTAGCATATACACTTTTAACACAAATAGGAGCATGAGTTTGAGCCTTTCTTGCTGGCTCTGTGCACAGGGGTAAGAGTAGAATACAACAATAACAATGAGCGCTAATTGTTGATTTGACCGCGCACTCTAATAACACAACCCTGACCTCTTGTGGGAAAACCAGGAAACCTGTGCAAGATGTGGGCTGCTCATCCACAGACTGCACAGGTGGAGCCTTTAGGTCAGCCAGGAGAAAGGAGTAAAGGGAGAGGAACTCATGAGGCACTGGACAAGAGAGAAGAAAAGACTCTTCAGCGCAGTAGATTTGGCAATGTTAAGTTTTGTCACGCCAAATCTCAAAAAACCCTGTTGCTGATATGAGCAAGTAACACTGGGAGCAATCTAGAACAGAGAGTTGTTTAATTGCTGGACTACCACATTTGATACAAATCTGTGTGGTTCCATGGTAAACAAGAGACTATCTTCCCTCCTTCAGTGTGTGACTGTTGGGAAGGAGACACTAGAGCAAAAGGAAAAAGTACTGTAAGCTCCTGTTGAATAATGAATACAGTAATTACTTTAAGACTATATGTTCACATCTTTTTATTTCCCATGTAAAATATAAATGATGCTGAGACAAGCACAAGCTGATGTAATATGGGGCAACTGCAAGAGATATCGCTATGACAAGTCAGACAGACAAGCTACAGGCTGTCAGGATTTGGAGAACTGTTATTATTTGTATTTGAATGACAAATTGAATTATTTCCAGGGTTTACTCAAAAAGGCACACACAAAATTAATGGAAATTGAAAATTTATGAATCACTAAAATTATGGCATTTGGTTATTCAACACAGAAGAGTCCTTTTCTCTAACATCAACTTTGTGAGTCAGCATTAGTATGTTAAATGTTTAACTCCTGAAAAGGAGCACCAGCTTTGTACATTATGAACTGAATTGTGTTTAATGTAAGAGGTATTAGTCTGGGGAAAAGTGTAGCAAGTTGCCTTTTCTTTTTGCTAATTGTTGGTTGTTTTTTTTTTGGAAAACATGCTTTACAATACAGAAATTTCAGCCACTGCTATATAACTTATGAAAATAACACTTGTTGAAGTAAACTTTGAGAAAATAAGTTTATTCTTTCATTTTGGTAAAAATAAGATTTTTGGTGTGTGCCTCTCTTAAAGAAATATGCACCTGTATTGATTAGTATAGACAAAATCTGCTTTTGCTACCCAGATTATGCCCCACATTGTGATGCAGTTCTTCAATATGTGTTCAGACTTTGCCTTGACAAAAGTAAGGCATTAACCAGCCAAGAATTCTGGGTTGGTTCTTTTTTTATATATTCAATAGAAAGATTTGTAGATGCATATATATATATATATGTATGTCTTAAACTTGATTTTTAAAATTCCTGTGTAACTTTTATTAGAAGAACTTAAAGAATAATGCTAACATTAAATTAATGCACTATATTGTATCCTCAGTATTATCTCAGCTGTTATTTATTTAATATCCTTGACAAGCATTTAAGAAATATTTTCATTCTAATGTGAAGTTTCATCATATACTTGCACAACAATATATTCTTTGTCAGATAGAAGACAACTTCATAGTGAACTCTAAAGAGATTGCCTTAATTTTCCAGCTAATTGAATGTGTTCCCACGAAAGCAGTAACTGGATTTGTCAAACTGCAACATTTATTCTTCCTTTTGATTACTGTAGTGTTCTCATGGATCAGTAGAAAATATGGAATCTGCACAATGTAGTAAAGGAATCAGAAAACTACCTCTAATTCTAAAACAAAAAATACATTCAGATAAATTTTAACATTTTTCTTGGCTGCATGATCACTTAAAATCCTTGCATAATTGCAATTATTTTTTTTTAAATGTACTTGGTGAGAAGGAAAATTTGGGTCAAGGTTGAAAACCAAATACATAAAATCAAACTCTAATCTACCAAGGGGCATTATTCATGTTTTTACCACATATTATTGCTTATACCTGTTTTTATCTCCTTCCTGCAAGCATCCTGCACCTATGTTGCAAGGATAGCTTATACAGAAAACATTTCTTCACTTTCTGCAGGCAAAAGTTATGGAATGTAACGCCTTTTACTGTTTGTACTCTCAGAAAGCCACAGTGCTGCTCTTAAAGAGCTTGCCAAGTGCCTATCAAAACTGACCTCGCTAGCTCAAAAATTAATTGCCTTCTGGTTTCTGTGGTTTCAGCAAGAAAGGCTGCTGTTAATGAGATGAAACATGAGTAAACAGAAAAAAAAAAAGTCAGTTTTGGCTGAATATTGCATGGAACAAAATGCATAGTATTCTTCCTAAGCTGTAAACTGCAGGTGCTAATAACTCAGATCAAGAAAATTCTGTATATTTGTAATATTATTTTGCTTTTATTTACTCCATATATACAAAAACCCATTTTAATGTAATTAGAAGTCACAGTATGACTTGTGGATAATTGCTCAATAATGTTAATATAAAAGTTATTTAATCTATTTAATTCAGTTATGTTACATTATGGGAAAAGGTTTTATTTCTCATTTGTCTCTAACTCCTTAAGTATTAAAAATATAAATGCTTTGTGTGATTACGTAGGTGTGTGTATAAACAAGACAAACTCAATGTTTCATGGGATTTTTTGTCTGTTTCAGGGATCTTTCAAATAACAGAATTGGTTGCCTAACACCAGAAATGTTTATTGGACTTAATAATCTTCACAAACTGTGAGTATAACACCAGTTTTTATGTTAAACATAAGAAATCTCAACTGTCACATGACTGACCTGAGTACAGTTGGCAATAAAATTACATTATAAGAAGGTTGTAGGTTTTGTACTAAAATGCCTATGTCCTGAGCCTTTGATTCTGATGAGTTGATATTTTAAAGATGTTTTCTCTATTTTAATTGTAAAATGTATCAGAAATGCAAAGAATTAAATTTCATTTCCTCATTAAAAAGAGGCTAAACCTGAAATTTCTGTTTGTATATTTAAGAAACACTTAAAGTAATTTGGCTGTAAATTTCCTGGCTGGGAAAGAGAAAATTCATATAAAGAATCCTGGTTTAAATGGACATTTGGCTGAGCCCAGGAGGGTCCTGTATCTTCATTCTGATCTGCCTCCATTCCTGAATGAGAAATAAATTCCTATACTGCATCCTATAGTATAGTCATCCTATAGTATGTGACAAATCTCATACTTTCTTTTCATCCTCTCCAGCCAGTTATGGCCTTTCCTTGGACAAACAGGCAAATCTTTCTAGAAAGATAACAAGAGGTGAAGATAACATCAGGTAAAAGGCGGAAGTCTGGCACACTTACAGATCCCTTTAATGAGAGTAACTATGCCAGGTCTTCTCTGATGAAAACAAATGAGGACAGATGATGGGAAGAGCCTTGAAAGCACGTAATTAACAGGTGCAACCTGCCCCTCTTTTTACTCATCTCAGATGATGTGCCAAATTAGGCAAAACCAGCTCACCTATTGAGGGTTTCTATCTCTGCTTTTGCTGTGCACAGTAAACATGTGGCTATAAAGCCAGATTACCTTGGAAGGTAAGTTTAATTCAAAATGGTGAAGTCATGTTATTCAATGGAATGTGTTTCTAGTTGCTAGGAAAAGACTCAATAGAAACTATTCAAATCCATGCTCTCTCAGAAAGATCTGAAATTTCCATTCACAAATCTGCAAGACCCCATCTTGAAAGTGAATTAGAAGTTCAGTACAGAACACCAGTCACTTAGTGGCAAAGAACAGACATTTGTTCCCAGAGAGTGCACAGCAGCTGGTCTGTGACAGTGTTTGGCTGTACCATCCCTTTTCTCTGAAGCCCAGGAAAGAATGTGGCAGTGTATCTCCACACCCTTCACTGATGCCAGAGATGCTGGCAAAAGGCACAATGTGCAGGCTGACTGCCTGTGGTTACTGGGCTGATCAAACCACACCATTACAGTTTCTTTCTGTACAGATTTGCTATATACCTGCAATTTCTGGTAGCCTGAGTATCTGTCCCAGCATTGGCAATTTTTTTCTGATCTCTAAGGACCAAAGAAATACACACCAGTTCCCTCTACACAGTCATTAACATTGTATTTTCTTGCATCCAGTCTTTTCGTGGGTCTAACTTTCATTTTGAAATGGCTGTGTTTCCAGAGCTTGCTGTATCGTTTTTCTTCTGAGGCCCCAGTTTATCGCAGATATTTGAATAAGATATATCTTAAATGTATCTCCCAAGTGGCAGCCTAGTAACATTTTTCACGTTGAATAATCTTATTTAATGAATTACAAGTCCTTTCATGTTTAAGGTTCGTCTCTTCTTGTTCTCTTAATTTTGACCAAACTTTGATTTTGTTATTGCCAGATTTCATAGTCACATTCTCTTAGTGCTGTGAGGCAGAGTCATTGTGGAAAGCTCTAAATGCATCCACTCAGAAGACCACTTATGCAGAGCATCAGTAATGTCTTACTCCCCTCCCTTCCATCTTGTCCATTATCTTACTTTGTTTTTCAGTAAATGCATTAACACCAGGTCCTTTACGCTTTTGTGGATATGGTGTTCATGCTTCAGTGAAAAAATTATGATTCTGGTAACTGGAGACCTCTTAGTCTGGCCTTTATCTATTTTATAAGCGAGTTTTGAAAGAAAAGTGAAAAAAAAAAAAGTTGGCAAATCAGATATTGGTAAAAAATCAATACACGGCTATAAATGGTTTATAATGTATAGAGATATTTAATCTTAAAAATCATAGTAATGTGAATATTTAGGCTGTATATAATACCTACTCTTTAATAATCTCTTAGTTATAATAAAGTAGTATTTTGGCACCATGTCTTAGCATACTTTCCAAATTTCAAACTCTTCCTATCACTTTGCTAAGCTTTTTCTGTTATCTTCTCTCCAGTTCTTTGACCTTTTAAAAATTTGAATTATTTTTTTCAAGATTTAAGATTTGTTGTTAATCCATTTAGTCTATCTTCCATTCTTCTTATTTGGGTTTTAAATTGCCTTTCTACCATTGACCTAATAAATAGGTTCATCCTGCACTGTAGTCTATGTGGCCTAGTGCTTTATTAATTACTTTATTTGTTTTATTAGTAGTAGTATTTCAAAAGTCTGTGCTTTGAAAATCAGAGGCTTAGTAATAGTTTAGTCTACCTTATTCTTTCATCTGAAGTGAAAATTTCACATTTGCTATATCAAAAACCACAGCTGCCTTGCAGGGATTGTCCTCCTTACCAAACCAGAGTCAAGAGTACCACCACGCTTGTTGGGTCACTGAGTATTTTGTGAAGAAATACAGCCACAGTCCCAGCCAAGAGGAGCTGTCCCCTGCCATTCAGAGTATCATATGTTTCTTGAGCTCAGAAATCTCATATAATGTCTTAATGCTGGTCTAATTATTTGGACTGAGATCTCAATTTGCCTGTGTTGTAAGAAGTGGTCATTGTTAGTGGACTGCAAGCTGATGCTGCCTGGTGCTTTTCTACCACTGTAGCTTTGTTTGCCTTGGAAGTTTATGAAGAACCATAGTTTTTAAACAGGTTTAAAAGACAATAGGTCACCTTTCTGTTCCTCCTGATACCTTTGAATTGTGTTTACTTGCCATTTGAGGGGTATGAGAAAGCTGTTCTCTGGAAAGGTTATGGAGAAGAATTTACTCAGTGCAGCATCAGTGTTTGTAACAAGGAAAAGATGACAAGTTCTTAAATATGGAACTGGTTTCACAGCCATTTACTGAAGGAGAAATATAATGATGTATAGATATGTGTTGATTTATGTAGTTGTTGATTTGGTAATTAGAGCTCTCCTGTGTTGTGTTAGCAGAGATGAAGTACAGAAGCATCTTTGCAAGCTGTTATCAAAACCAGTAGGGAGAGCCGTGAGTCCACTGGAAAGAGCAAAGGACATAAATCTTTTCATGTGCCTTCTGTGAAGTACAAATATGGGATTTTCTTGTACTGTTTACAAGCACAAATGCCAGGTGAAACAAAATAACAGTGTGTTTCACTCAATCTTGTAAATATAATTCAGTTTGAAAATAAAAAAATGGAGTTAGAGCTGAAAAATCAGCTCTAGGCCCAAACTAACACAGTGTGATATAGCCCAATGATGTGATGCATAAATCTAAACTGAGTACAGCAAAGGTAAGCTTAAATGCTTCATTAAAAGGATGAGGATTGCCTGGGCTTTCAGGGACAATGCAGACACCCTTCAGTGGGCTTGGTGGTTTTGTGCAGTCTAGTTTAGAACAGGACAACCTACAGAATTCTTCATTAAAGAAAAAATGAATTAGTAGTATCATCTTGTATTGCTTTTAAACATTCAGAAACACAGAAACCATAAGAAATGGTCAGTCTCTTGATGATGTAGAGAAGACTTTTACTCCATTGCAGTCAAGACATGTATGTCAGGGAACAGAAATTGAATTCGAAGTTACTAATGAAACCTTAAATTTCATACAGGCCCTGAAATTACTGCAGCCAGTGACTTCTGATTATCTTCCTTGAGATTGATCTAATTTTTACACCCTCTTGGATTTGATGATTTTTACTCTGTAAAATTATTTCAAAATGCTTTGATGTCATAGGACAGATGCAGCTGGCAGTGACTCAGTATGAGAGTAGATTTATTACATCTTCTAAGATACTAGTTTACCTCTTTTGGCTAATGTATTACCCTTTGGCTGTGTTTATGCTGTGATGAGGTACATGTATTCTAACTAGGAACGACATAATTGAATGCAACAAATCTTCCAAATCTCCTTTGGACCCAATGTTTCAGTGCTTTGTTTCAGAATTAAGTATGCAAATATATTTTGGCTAGATGATGGAGCTGCTATCTATATTAATTCTGTTTATATTTCATCTAAGTATTAAGAGCTGTGGAATACTGGGATGATGCCACTGTGCTGATGTACCAGACTCCATTTATTTATTCCCTCATACATTATCTTTTCAGGTTTCAAAATGTTGCAGCCTGAAATCTGTTTCAACAAGTAGCTACTGCTGGATCTTCCCTTCGGAGGTTCAAACCAAACTCTATCATTGCTTCCAATTCTTTGATTAAACTATATCTGATTTACTCTTCATCCTGTCTCTGAATCATCATCAGCAGTTAGCTTTGTGGTAATATTATACTGCAAAATCTTGTGTGACTTGAAGCCATTTCACCAACTAATCACTCTGTATGCTGCCAGAAATCAAATAAAATACTAACACAGTTAATCAAACAGCCCCATTTCAGCAAATAAGGAAATACAGAATGTAACCTGACCTCTCTGTATTTCTCTTGTCATTTTTTACACCTCCTATCCCACTTTCCTTTTTTCTTTTTTTTTCACAGATCAATCTTTGACTGTTGCATTTGACTTTTGCTTTTTAATGCTACTCTTAAGAGGGAAGGATTGTTCATATTCATATACTTCTGCCACTATCTATATGCTGCCTCAAATGGTACTTTGACACATGTAACTCTTTTTGACTGTTTTGTGGCATTTGTCATTTATATTGAAACTTTTGACATAAGTGCTTTAATTTCTGTAAAAGCACAGCTATTGGTATATGAAAAAACAAGTTGAGGACTTTCTTAGTCTGAAATGTTTTATCTCTGATAAAACTGAAAGCACATCTTTCTATTAATGGAGTGAGAATGGCATAGTAAGTGCTATGAGCTTTAGAAAGCATTAATTTGTTATATTTGAAATATTTGCAAACGAGATGTTATAGAATTTAGAATTCTAAATTAGGTATTTATTTTTAGAATAAATATCCTTTTAAATTAAGCTAGACTTGGGTTTTAGGTATCTGAAATGGAGAAATTTTACAACAGTATATATTTGACAATATTTTAATATAAAATGCAAATTATGTGCACTAAAAACCAGGTATTTACAGAGTGCTGCATCAGCTCAGAAACGCATGAATTATTTGGGTGATTTGAGAAGATTTCTGAAATTTTTCTTAAAGAACAATCTATTTCCAGTAGTGATTATCCAAATATTGTAATTATGTTTCTTGGACATAGAAATGTGTTGCTTTCTGATTTACACAGTCTTGTGAACATGATCCTAGTCTGCTAATTATTAGTAGTAATATGGAAACTTCAAACCAGGTCATTGCCAGAAGAGTATGAAAAGTTGAATAGCTGGCTTTCTGCTGATGTCACTGTCAGGAACTCAATTATTCCAGCACTTGATAAAAAGGAGTGCTATAGGAATTTACAGTCTTCTGTAAACGGAACACAAGTCAGGAATTTTTAGTTTAGTTCAGTGTAGGTCAGTTCTGGCTTGGTCTTGGTGAATTTGGTAGGACCAAAAGCTCATGGGTTCATCCACACCAAATGAGCACCTCTGGCAGGTGCTCAGGTGCATCAGCTGAGCCCTCCTAGGTACACTGTGCAAGTGACTTGCAGTGACTTCCCTAGTTCCTAAAATATTGACCAGACATAAAACTTCCCTTCAATCCAAATGGAATTACCAAACCTCAGTCTTGGTGCTCTGTTTGTTTTGCCATATGAAGCCTGGCAAGCTGTTCAAGGGAGAGCCTGGGATTTGCATCAGACTGGAAAACTTCCTGTACTGCAGGGGGCAAGGCAAAGGACAGGACTGGGCAGGCTGCTTTCCCCATCCATCAGTTCAGGACTTACGACTGTCCTCTGTCAGTGAGTTTATGCCCATGTAACTGCTTTCATATTACTGGAACCACTTCTGATTTACTTCAGTGTAAATGTCAGGGTTATCAATTTCTGATCTTTTTAAATGTCTCAGTTCACTGACCTGCTGCAGCATATGCATTGTCAGGCCTCATATCCAAAAAACATATATGTAGGTCCATCTACTTTTAAGAGGTTCAATGTGTCTGTGAAATGCTCAATCGCTTTGGTTTCCTGTTGACAAATCCAAAATATTAAAGGTAGAGAAATATTTGTCTACAAGCAAACATTCATTTCCACATTCAGAGATATCCACACTTGAAGAGGTACTTGAAAGTTCTTCTATCACAATTGTATAAAGGTGCCTTGTTAAATAAAATCTTAAAAATTTGTTCAGTTATATCAACTCAATAATTTCACTTGATGTTGCTGAGCCAGTTTATTTTTATTACCAGAATTTTGTTTTAAACTACTAAGATTTATTACAGTGTTCAGTTGTATGCAAAAATGATATTTGTTATTGTTTCAAGAGTGTTTTAAATTAATTTATAAATTAGCAATATTTTCTCTTCTTACCTGAGTTCATTGATCCACAGATTTCTGGGCAGGTTTCAGTAGACAGCAGGGTTCTCAAGTTTCATCTTTTTTACTTTGGTTCCTTACCTGGTTCAGATCTCTTGCAGCTTGACAGATCCCTCACTGTGAGCACACTGCTCCTGATCTGAATGTCACTCTTCAGTTTAGCTTACGTTATTTACTTTGTAGACAAAAGAGAAGTAAAATTAATAATTATAACAGCATCCTTTTTAAAGAAAAAGTAATAAAACCATTTTATTTGACAGTCTATTTTTTTTTTCATATATCTGCAACATATCTCCTCTGAAGAGCTCTGAAGTTTTCCTGATAACTGTATTTTTGTAACCAACTTTGAATTCAAACACCTAGTGTTCAGGCACTGGACAGAAAGGAACATATGCCAGTATTTCATAAGTAGCTAATTCATATGCTCTGAAATTTTAATCTTGGATATAATTTTTAGATTTATGGGTATAGAATAAGACATTATTACTTGACAATTAAGCATTTAATTTTTGTACTACTAAGGCACTGGCAGAGCAATACTGTTAAGCTGTGTAAAAGTGAATTGCCTCTGTTTGCAAGTATTCAGCCTGAGCCATTCAGCCATCAAGACAAGAGTAGAGCAGTAATTAAAATGGAAATGACCTAATTTAAGGATGGGAAAAATTGGTGTGTTTAAAGTCCTTTGTAATAAAACTATTTGTGTAGTCACTTTGAAAACTCATTACTGTTTTAAGGAATTGCTTGAATTCTTTAGAACCTTTCTAAATTAACATTACTAAATTAAGACACTGGTTTTGTTTTTTTAACTTGAAGTGACATTCTGTCTATACAATAAAAATACAATATAGGTCTCATTGACTAATTATTTTATTAATATTTTCACTCAAATTCTAGAATATTCTCTTCTTAATTTCTGTTCTTTTAAATATGTAGAAGTGTTCCTCTTTATGAGACCAAATGAATTGTAAGTATTTCTGCTGTCGAAATAAAACAAGTAAGAGTGTGTGAATTGATTAAAATATTACTGTCACCTACCAAAACCAAAAGACAATGCACCAAATTTAAATATGTTTTTACTGTTGTCAGGAAAGCAAAACTTTTTAATTAGCATTGGGAAAATTATATTCTATAACAATTTTCTTTTCTTCTTGTATTTGTTATAACCAACAGTAAATTGCTTCTTTTTTCCCTAGGAATTTGTCAGGGAATATTTTTTCAAGTCTCATGAATGGACTTTTTTCTGAGCTGCTAGCTCTGAAAGCCCTGTGAGTATCGTTCCTTTTGTTTGTAATCTGAAATACTTCAGAAACACATTAGAATCAACATAGAAGCGTTGAATATGAATTCAAGCAGGGCTGTTTCTGGAGATACATTCTAAAAATAAAAGCTGCAGTATTTTGTTCTCCATGTCTGTCTCACTGTTGATGAGCTGCCACCTTTATCTGTTGCAGGGAAATGTATTGCACTGACAATTCAACCCCATTCCTGGCTAGCGCAGTCTGGTCCTCCTGACTAGAATACTTTTTTTTAAATTATTATTTTTTAACTTTATAATCTTACACTTTTCCATGGTTTCATGCATTAAATTTTATTGGGCCTCTAATTGCATAAAACCAGTAATGTTAAATATTTTTCCAGGAATTATACTAGCATTTCCCAGTTATTGATATAGGTTGTACTTGCCTAAGATTTCAAAGTGTATACTGAACGTTTCTACTTAGAGGGGTTTTTAGAAATAAAAGCATGTTATAGTGTGATTTTCTATTTTGAGTAACACAGACTCAAAATTATTTCAGTAGCCAATGATGCTGACCTGGAACCAAACCCAGAATTTTGCATAATATTATGAAAGTAATAAAGAGTGGGACAATGTGTATTGGTTGTCTCAGACTATCTTTGAATTCATACATCCATCGTTATGCATTAATCTAGAATTCTCTTTGGAATTAGAATAATTATATAGTGGATAATCTGAATCTAGCAGAAGAAATTATGTTCATGGAAACTGCATATTTACCAATTGTGGTCATTCTTTGCCTTTGTAGACATTTCAACACTGATTCACTGATTTGTGACTGTAACCTGAAATGGGTCTTGCAATGGGCCAGAAATGCTTCAGTCCGAATAGCAGAGGAAACAGTCTGTGCTTACCCCAGTGCTTTACATGGACTGTCACTTTACAACCTGAAGGAAAACCAGCTGATCTGTGGTGAGTTGTACTCTCATTTAGTAGTACAATTTGAAGTGGAATCCAGAGAAAATATCAAAAAACCCCAGAAATTATGCAAAAAAAGCAAAATAAAAATTAATAAATCTGACAGGTGTGTGACACAGAAGATACACCTGAGAATGAAACAGAACAGAAAAAAAATAGAAATTTCTTATTTCATATCCCTAGAACACTACTGTTCTGCAATGTATTCAGTAATATGCAATTATGACATAGAGCATTTAACTATGATGTTAGTTCTACATTGTATTCCTCAATAAACTGAGGATTCCTACAGGAGTTTATATAATGTTTCTTTCAAGTTATGCATCTGACAGTCAATGTAAAATTTAATTCTTGTATTTTTTTTATTTTTATCAACCTGTAACTATGCATTTTATCACTGCTTCCTGGGGATGAAAAGAATTTTTACAGTGAGTTTCAGTTAGGTGAATTCTGTATTTGGAGATCTAGAAAAGAAATGTTTTTTGGATATTTTTCACCATAAAAAACATGATAAATATGGTGTGAGGGAGAAAGCAAAAAGATAAAGAAAACTCATTTCACACTGGGCATTGTCTAGCAATGATTAAACCAGAGATTTTTAAAATCATCATGCTGCAGAGAAAAGATTGCTGCCTGAGATGATGCCGGTGGGTTCCAGAATCAAAAGTCTAATTTCACACATAGTTGATGAATTTCAGAATCTTTGAATCTTTGATATGCTTGAATGACAAAAAATTGCTGAGCCTGTGGCTTTGCTAATGACTTTTGCAAACAGCAGAGTCACACATTTCTTCTAATAACCAGAAGAAGATTGATGTGTGTGGTAACAAACATATTAACAGCAGGAGGAAGGTCAGAAATTGCTTGGAATGATATAGAGAATTGGTTTTAACCACAAATACAGATGTTTATAGGTTGGAAGAAATGTGAAAGGATGTGAATGCTACCTACAGATGGTCCATCGGTAAATTGTAAATTGTTAAGGTAAATTGTTAAGGAAACTCAGATAGGTTTCTGGAGGCAAATATGGAGTGAATTCTTGTGAGGGCAAGGCAGAGACATTTCCAGTGGCCTGCATTATCAAACATTTTAAATTCTGCAGTGCTCTTCAAATATTAAGGTCCCATGTTCTATAGAGCCAGCATGGGCATCTTCATAGAGATCCATTGCCCAGCAGGAAAAGTAGTTCTTCTAAAAGTGCTGGAATGATCAGAAGAGTGATTAAGAACTGTTAATTGGTATTTCCAGGTAACAAGTGAATATAAATCTCTGAATTCTACAGAGGAAATGAAAGCAATATCTCAGAATTTTATAATTTAATTCCTAATAGGATTCCCTATCAGGCCTTTGATATAGAATTTATAATGGTCATCTAGTTCTCACTCCTATTTACAATCTCCACAGAACACTTAACAAGGGCTGTAACGACTGCCAGTAGCTTGACTTTGCTTCCAATATCTGCAGAGAGTTTCAGTGGTTATTATTGCTGAGCCTTCCACCAGCTCTGTAATATCTGCCAGGTATTTCATGGTGCTCAGAGTATCTGCTGGGTAGCTCACAGTGCCCAGAACATTTAGCAATTTCATTTTCAGTAAGTTAATTTGAGCTTAGACATAATAGAAGGCTGTCTGGCACCAAAATAATAATAGTTATTGAGGACGATTTATAAATAATATGTGTTGAAATATGCACATAGCTGATCAAATTAAACATATCTTAAAAAAAATATTGAGTGACCTGAAAATTAAAAACTCCTTCATGTGAACATCATCTGTATTGTCAGGTATTTGTAGACACTGATTTCCTTCTACATGCTAAAAGATGTCATGAGATATCACAGTCACAAGATGAGCCAAAAAAAAAAGAAGAATGAAAGGGAAAAAATTAAAATTGGAGAGAATTGGCAAAGTGTTTTGCAGGGGAGTTAGGGAATGAACCAAAAAGTCAAAGTATGTGGACTCTGAATAGCTATAGGGAACAGTTTGCCATCATCTTTTTAGATTATTTTATATGTTGAGGTGAGAAAAGATTAATCTTTTGGATTTCTTCCTGGCAAATCGTTCTCACACATCTACTTATGATAGCCAGAGTAGTAAGTTTCCTGTTGAAAACAGTTGCATGGACCTGCTTTAGGAGCTATGTAACTACACAGTTTTAGAATTCCCAAGGTTCTGCTTGCATATTTTACTAACAGCTTTTAAGAGCTACTTAAATCTTCTTTAAAAAAGTTCTCCAACTGTCAGAATTGTTTGGTTATAAAACAATTCTTCGCAATGTTGGAAATAAGGCTGAAAAGCTAATTTAATGACAAAGTATGGTTTTGTCCTTGTCTTCTGCCTTAAAGATGTGGAGCTGTGGTGAATTCATAATGCTATAGACAAAGTATCTTTCTGAAAAATGGTTGTGAAATTGGCTTCATGCAGTGCCTTGTTACTCTTTCTCCATGACTCCAAATACAAGATACTCAATTTCCAGGAGGAAAATTATATTTTCCTGAATATGAGTGCTATAAATTTCTAATTTTCCTAGATATGAGTGCTGAGTTCTGATAGGAGTCTCTGATTTTCTCTGGCTCACATCACCAGCAGAGATGGATTCTCTGCAAAATTCTTCACTCAGGAAAGACCCATATGAGTTTTTGTCTTGAGGGGATTATGAAAGGTTGCTCCTAAAGCTGGGTTTTGATTATCTATACTGATGAATGAGATATTATAATTTATTTTCTCAGTCTCAAAACTGTATTAATGTTACTGAAACAGCATGAATAAGTAAAAATTATTCAGTTGTTCTGCAAATTACAATTGACATATAACTGTGATGGAGTGCTTTTCTGTTAAAAAATGTTGACTCATCAAAACAGATGTTTGCAAAAGTGCTGACTTTCTTTTTTGCTCCAATTAGATTTTATTTAAAAGTTAGAAAATAGTTGACATAATATCAATAATATTTAAATAAATGTTTTGACTAAAATGCTGAAAATGTTTGCTGAATGTCACAAAAAATATTGCAAAGGTCAAAGTAGAGAAATAATTTTATGGTGCCTTAAGACATTCAGTTATGTATGTATTTATTTATTTATTCCACAAAGAAAATTATCTAATTCTCCTGGGACAGAGTGCTGTTTCTCTTACACATCTCCTGCAAATTAAAATTTTGGGTTTTGAATATATACATATGCTCTACTGATGTTTGTAAATAAGTAATTGAGAACATATTATTCCCTTCTGTTAATTAAAAAAGAAAAAAAGAAAATATAAAAGGATGTTGAGAAATCTGTTTTTTTTTTTTTTGCTTAGAGTTTATTGCATTAATACATAATAAATTACATTTTAATTCTTTATCATTATGGATTTTTTCATGCAGTTAGTACATAAGTTTTGCTCTTTTCTGGTGTCAATAGCTTTTCTGGTTTCTGTGGTCTACTGGTCTAATCTTGGTCGCAATATGGTTGCATGGACCTATAAAGCAGGCAGGTTCAAAGAACTAGAGGTAGTATCTTGATTCTCAGGAAATCTAAATGCACAGAATAGTCTACATTGTTTTCAAGTGATTTTGCTCTACTCAGCCAGATGGTTTGCTGTGCATACATTCACATCACTGTATCACAGCACTTTCAGGCAAGCTGGTTCTGCTGCATGACCCCTTTCCTGTAGCTGTCCTTCCCTTTCCGAGCCATGTTGTGAGACAGTCTGACAGAAAGCCCCATAAAGAATCTTGCCCCACAAAGCAATCTTAAACAATCCTGGGTGGCTCTCAGGCCACGTTAGCAGAGCTTGCTCTGGCTCTTTGCATCTGACATCCCATATGAGATGCTGGCTAAAGGTAATCCCCAAAAACTGTGTCTGCCCTTTTTCTCTGTGTTGATGTAAAACTATGCACAGGTCTTTTCCTTGGAAGAAACAAATCGATTGCTTCTCTCTTTATTATGCTTCTGCATTGAATGTTTCTGTTTCCCCCTTCCTTATTATCTGTGTTGAATTGAATGGGAGAAAATCTCTTTCCATGTTGAGCTGCTTCAACACAGGACTGTAGGACAAGAGTTACAAGAAGTTCTAAGACACAGCGTTATTTATTCACCTGTAGTCTGCACATCTCTGAAAAACCCATGCCATTGTAATAATTAAAACTAGGAAATGGAAACAATTAACAAAGCTAGTATTAATACATGTTCTCCTTATACCATCCTCAGCAAAGAAATTTCACATGTAAAGGAAACACTTAAAAGCACAAATTTTAGATACATTCATTGAGGATACAGGGGAAAATATGGTAGAAATAGAATTGGAAAGCACAGAGTAACGGCAAATTACAAAACAAATATCTCAGCTGACTATTTTGTATTCTTTCTTGTATTGACATAGGTGAGATAGCATCTGGTTTTTAGGTACCATCTCATCTACCACAAATGAGTCACAGGAGCCTGTTTTTCAGAGGTGGAGTACCCAGAGCTTCAGTACCTAGAGGCTTGGTTTGAATTGTTGCTCTGTGTGCTTCACATTCATGGAAATCAACAGTAGGGTGTTTCACAGAGGGGTTATTACAGTAAATTATTTTGAAAATATGCATTATGCCAAAATGTGTGTTCTGTCCATGGGTGGTGTGCCTGTCGGCTGTGATCCATAGAACTCTAAGTGTTTATATCAAACTTACAGTGAGAAATTCTTTGGGTTGGGCCACAATTTACTAAAAGCTTTCATAGTCAATTTGGACTTTCACCGGGGATGGTAAAGAGTGAGCACTTAAAATAGAACTGGAATTTTGTCTGTGTAGGATCTGTGTGGTGAGGCTGCTGCCATGCCTTAGGGAGCTGTCTGCTGAGAAAAGTGTTAACACTGCAGTAGAATAAAAATCCATCCTATTGAAAATAGAGATGAGAAAAGAAGATAATAGTTGTGAGTTGTGAGTGTCCAACAGTGTTTGAATTACAACTCAGTCTCTGAATTCTGTAAACTACCTTAGTTTAAAGTGTTAACTCATGACTGAAATTAGCAAGTTCTGGCTCATAAAATATTATTGAAATGTGGGGTTTGGGGTATCATAGACTCTCTACTTAGAATGGGTACTTCAAAATCAAAGAGGTAAATCCTTTTCTGACTTCTGTATTCTGAAATAAAATTCTTTAAATGTTTCATAGAAAATATGAATAATTTATTGGAAGGGAGGAGATAAAGTTGTTAGGGAATTGTTTGTACTTAACCAGCACCTTGTCTTTTGTAGTTTGCTTCACTTCACTGAGAATCAGAGTATCTGTTCCCCCAAAGGAGCAGAGTCAGGCTAAAATGTAGGTGCTTTTTGCTCTGATGCTCCATACCTGTTCACATTGAAACTTGTGCAAAGCAAAAAAAAGAAAAAAGTCACAATTATATGCATTAATTCTATTTGTGTTCTTAAGATATTTCTTGTACGTTTTAAGATTAAATTTCTTACAAAGGTAGGAAGTACTTTCATCATTACCTATCTTCTGTCACATTTTCTAATCTGCATTTCTCATGCTTAAATATCAGAGAACATTAGGGTATATTTCTCTCAGGCTACATGCTGCTTCCTAGTCTATTTTTATAAGTAATTTTTTCCCTTTTGGAATCTCACCTAAAATGCAAAAATATTTGAAACATTCAAGACATTTTAAATCAATTGGAGTAATACCACTGGGAAAAAAAACCAGAACATCTTCTTTTCTATACTTCCTCTGTAAAGTACTTTCATTTTTTGAAGCAGCTTTCTTTTTCCTTGACATAGATTCTTAAAACAGAGTGTGGCTTTAAGTGCTTTCTCAGCAGTGATGGAATAGTGTTGTTTTAGATGTTGTATTTGTGGAAATGTCTTTATAATTTTACCTGATGTAATTGCACATTGTTTCCCCATCATTCCTAGAAGAGTAAGTCAGTATCTACTGTCCAATCGTAAGAACTTTGAAAGAAACATGTACTTTTAAAATGCTGAAAAAGGAAAAAAAAAAAACAAATAATGGGGAATTTTGTTTTTGAAAGAACGTTTTCAACATTTAAATTCAAGCTTAAATCAACTGAATGCATTCAGCCTTCATCTGTGTCACTTTTTAAGAGTACTGTCAACGATCTTGTGTTAGGGATATTGGTTAAGAAGTGAGATTTGAAATTCCTTTTTTCATGTGGTGCCAAAAATTAAATATCTATGATCTCATTCAAGTTTTAAATTATGAATATATATATTTGCACATAGATTATTATTAAAAGTTTCCTTTTCTATGTAAAATACATTGCAAGAAAACACTGGTTTGAAATTAACAAATAATATTTTTTCTTCATATCTTTTGCTCAGTGTACATAAAATATTTTTGGTAACATCTGTGACTTACTTAAACTTATGGACAGGTTTGAGATTATTGTTTCAATCATTTCCTTATTAATTTACAAGTCATTCTTACTGCTTTAACACAGTGTAAATATTGAACTGTGGGGGGGTTTCAGTATGTACTAACTCACTAAACTCAAAGCCTCAAGCAGGAAGAATGATGGATTAATTATCCAGATTTAGATTTTAGTCCTGCAGTTTCTTGGCAGTCCACAGGTAGCTTGCTGCATTCATGCAGAGCATCATTGTCTTCCAGAATATGCAGGATCAAGACTTCAGCTCTAATTCTGCAGGGAGTGCCTAATCACATGAGTAGGTTTAATTATGTTAAAATAGGAATATTCACTCTAATAACCTTTCACAGGATTAGGTTTTGCAAGATATGGATAGTGATACAATTAGTAGTATTTAAAGCCTCTTCCAGTTACTTTAATTTTACAATGTTAGCAATTCAGGATTTTCTTTAATAAGAAAATACACATAATGACAGAATGAATATAAATCAGATAATATAACTGCATAATTTGGTCTTCCAAAGATATAGGGGTAAGTTCATTTTATGTTAGAGTTAAGTGGCCATTTCTATATCAATGTTGGTTTCCATGCTATCATTTGGTAGTATGAAATGAGCAATGCTCTAACCTTTTGTCTCCAGATTCTAGATTTCTCATACAATATGATCAGTCTCAAAATGGGGGGAAAAGGACTATATTGCCCTAAATTTAATATTAAACATAATTATCTAATTTCTTTAGTGGCAGTGTAGAACACTGCTGCAAGATTGGGGCATAAAGTTAGTAACAGTTAAATCTTATAAATGTGAAATAGCAGAAATATTAAAATGTTCATTTGAGGATGAAATTTTACTCCAAAATATTTTATTGCGTTTGTGCTCACACATGAAAATTCAGTTCAACAGAAATTTTCATTCCTGAAATCTTGCTGATTTGGCAAGATGTACCCAGGACATTTAGCAAAATATCCTGGGTGCATTTTACAGGAAATGTACCCAGTTGTTTGGGTTTTTTTCCATAGCTTACTCTTATATACTGCATTAGAGGTTTTTAATGTACACTTGTGTCTTATTTTCTACATTGTCTTTGACTACTGTTCCAAAGATCATGCAAAATATCTGAAGGAAATTTTAACCAAGGTAGAATGAGAATAGCAGTGAAAGGAGGGCTTTTTAATCTTCAAACTCCTGCCCTTGAACACTTAGCTGGCCATATTCAAAAGCCAGTTGCTCATGAACAAAAAATTGTTAAAACAGTCTTGACTACAACCCATTGAGTATCTCTGAAGATGTATTCTTTATTATGGTTACATGAACATTAAAACACTAGGGTTAAATTTTAGACTAGTGATTTCTATATAAAATTATATGAGCTTTTAAACAAACCTGTGTTAATGTTGTCCAATAACAATGCTTATTAGGGTTTGCTGTAATTAATCTTGATTGTTATCATAGGAAAATTCCCTATAAAGCTTCCATCCTAACAATCTCTCTTTAAATGAAGTGTACCATAGTGGCATTTCACATTTTTAGACTTTATAGCACATGTCAACATACAGTACTTTTGTAATGTTTGTATAAACATGGCTGTTGAGAGCTACTGACACTGTCCACTGTCAGCTGGACTGAAAGGAGTTTGGAATGGAAAAAATTAATACTTCAACAGAACTGTCGCTCATTCAGCATTTCTTTTAAGAATTTTTTTAATTTTTTTTTTTACATTTTGGTATAGATGAGAACTCATGCAACCTTCTGGATTCTGAGCAATTAGGGACTATCACTGACACTTTTGGGACCTTTCTGCCACCATCTTTCTGTGATCTAAATGTGCAGTTATAATTTGAAAGTAAAAAATGTTTAAGGTTTGGAAAGATGAGTGCTACCACTGCACTCCCTAGTTAGATAGGGCTAATCAGTGTATTGGATTATACCTTTTAGACCTATTGGAGTGGGTCCAGAGGAGAGCCACAAGGATGATTGGAGACATGGAACATCTTCCCTGTGAGAAAATTCTGAGGGAGTTGTGGTTGCTCACCTGCAGAGGTGAAGGCTCCAAGACCTCAGTGCATCCTTTCAGTACCTAGAGAGGGTTTATAATAAAAATGGGGACAGACTTTTTAGTAGAGCCTCTAGCAATAGAATTAGGAGTAATGGTTTTAAATTAAAAGAGGATCTGTTTACATTAAATATAAGGAAGAAGTTTTTTACAATAAGGGTGGTGAGACATTGTCAACGGGCCACCCTGAGACGTGGTGGATGCACCACTCCTGGAAACATTCAAGGTTAGGTTAGGTGGGACTCTGAGCAAACCTGGGGAGTGAACATCCCAGCTCATTCCGGGGGCAGATTAAAGGTGATATTTTAAGGTCCATTCCAACCCAAACCATTCTATGATTCTATGATTTTGTATAGCTGGATGCTTTACCTTTCCACTGCTCAGCCATTTTGTTAACTGCAAGCTGTAATGAGTATGCAAAACCACGAGCCAGCCAGTTCACTTGCCATAAGGGTAATTTGACTAATCAAAATCAGCTTTTTAACAGTGGGTTTCTGGCTGGTGTCAGGAAGAAATTAGTGTTGATGAATTTTCCAGTGCTATAGCTGTCAATATGTTAATTTCAGCATATGGCAAATAATCAAATGCTCCCCAGCTTCCGAAGTGGAGTTCTGGGACAATTTGAAAATAAAAAATTGAAAAGTTGCAGCAGTTTTATTTGATAGGGAAGAAATCAGTGATGCGAAAACTATTTGCCTATTCTTTTAGATTTCTATGCCAGTGCAAGACAATGCAATTTTTTAATTGTTTAACTGGAAGAAAACCTTGAATTTCATATTGTGGAAGCCTTTCAAGTAACTGTTAACATTTTACAAATTAAAATGTTATGGTATTTGACATTTACATTAAATAAATGAAATCTGTTATTAAATAAATGAAACCTGTTACCTCTCTTTTTCACTGCCACTTGATTTCCTATAAAGTGAGTCACTGTTATCATCAGTGAATAAGAAAGGACTTTTTCTTGTGCTCCCTTTCAAGACACAAGTCCCTAGAACTGGTGCAAAAAGAATAATTTAGTTTTACTGGGACTTAGGAATCTAGAGGAAAGACAGGTTAAATAACTTTGTCAGGGTTGGAAATGTCATCCATCTGCTGAGTGATGGATGAAACCTGTATTACTTGGATTTGCCAAAAGTGACTAGATTTGAATTGTACATTCCCCAGCTCATCCTTTCTTAGTTTCTATCTAGCTGTAAATTATTTTAAGTAAATAAATCAGATTAGTTATATAATCCAAGTGAGTCTTGAAGACTCATTGAAAGCTATGATTGTAGCTCATCTTGGCGTATTTGCACTGAATTTTAGCTTCTGTTTTGTGTCTGTGGAATACCTCTATGAGGTTAGCTGACACAGGTAACTGCAGCACCAGTAGCAATGGACCATGGCAGCCTGGGCTCACTGTCCTTCTAACTTATGATAAATCCAGTTTATGGCTTCTGCTGATCTCCTTTGATGGCTTTACAGAAGTTTGCCAGAGTAAAATCACAATAAAGAACTTGTAGCTTCAGGTAAAACAGCATGCGTGTCAGAAATCTTGCTCTGTGGTTAGTGGCTACCATTTCAGTGCAGCAGTTAGCATTACAAAAGAAACATAACTTCATAATTTAATTATAAGATGCTGGGAAGAAAAAAAACCAACAACAAACCAACCAAAGCAAAACCACTGCTTGATATTCCTGTTTGAAGAGCATGTATGAGAGTGAAAGGGGCTGATAAAATGGTGTGGAATATCTCTTGCCATGCCAGTGTTATGGAGCTGGTGGAAATAAGAAGCTATTACACAAACAAAAGCTCTGCTTTTCCTGTGCAGTGAGTGGTAAATGAATGTGATACAAAGCTTTCTTGTCCCACGCCCAAGAGACTTACCTTATTCTGCTGTTTAATACATGTTGGCATCTGTATTTTCTTGATATTATGTTGAAATTGGAGCCAGGCACAGCTTTTATTAAAACTGAAGCTTGGCTTCAGTTCTGTATTCATTCTTGACTTCCTTGGCACGTGGTGTGGTCTGTGACCTTCTACACCAAATGTTTCATTACTGCCAGCAAATTTTGCAACACAAAAACTGGCGTTGGTGTGCTTGCAC
Organism: Passer domesticus; assembly: GCF_036417665.1. NCBI lineage: Eukaryota > Metazoa > Chordata > Aves > Passeriformes > Passeridae > Passer > Passer domesticus. The sequence continues at coordinate 44,149,758 of NC_087481.1, read as the reverse complement.
CTCCCTTTTTGGCAGGGCTGCTGTTGGAGCAATTCAGATCACGCTCTTTTCTCCAGTCCCATTTGGTAAATATCAGATATAATTTGCACTGTCAGCAATTCAGATTTTTAACTAATGTATTTCAATTTGTTTTTCCTCATTTTCATCTGTCCTTTTTCTTGGATTGGTTCCTTTGCTTTGTCCTTACTTCCAGCTTTCCCCCACTGTGCTTTCCATGCACATTTCTTTCCCACTGAGACTGTATACAAATATTAGAGCTCTAACTCACACTTTTGTCAGCAGGATGTGCCGCACTCTGTAGGCACACTCAGTTCAAATAAAAAGCCCATTGGCAATACAATAAATCAAGTGATTAACAAGAAGCAAAATGCCAACCTCTGACTTTTTTTTCTGTCCCAGAAGCTTGTGATACACTGTAGAAAACTGGATTTTCTACCAATAAACTGAAGTCAAAGGTGTATCCTGAGACGTGAGCACTGTAGTGCTGAACTGATGTGTGGGCAGCCTGGAGAAACCTGTGGACTTTCCTATTTCTGGTTGTGTGAAAACAGCTGACAGCAAACAAAGCCAGTTAATGAGGACCAGAAAAGGTATAGCAGAAAACTGTTTCTGGTGGACTGAACAGCAGAAGGTGCTGGTGTAGTATAGCTTTATGCACTTAGTAGATGCTGAGCTGTAGAGCTGAGCTGCCCAGATTAAAGGATATGCAGCAGGAAATGCAACAAAACTGGCTGGAGGTAGGACAGTTTCTCCACTACCTTGTGCTGCTCGTGTTGGTTAATGACTAGACAACTTTCTGTAGTGTTTAGACAGATCTATTGCATGGGGCAGGTTTTGTACTTAGAGGTTTGCTTTTAGTCATTTCCCCAGAAGACAGCAGAGTGCACTCGCATTGGAAGCAAATATTATCTAAAGATAGTAATATGGTACTTAAAAATGTAAATAAAATATGGGTGAAGATGCACTTTTTAATCTTTTTTACAAGCATTTTTGTTCCATGTATATCAAGAAACAGCAGTATTTCCTTCATACTCTTCCCCTTTCCAACTTGTAAAACAAAATAGAAGGCCAAAATTAGATGGGAAATTGAAATACTTTTAAAATCTCAAGAACTGAATTGTAAGGAAAACCAGGAAATACATGATGTGTGTACATGTGTGTGAGGGAAATTCTTCTATAAATATATGAAGGGCGTATGCATGGTACATTTCCGTAGAGATTCAGTTCATCTTGCTATTTTTCTATTTTTGCTAATTGTTTTTAAAATAATTTCTATTTTCTTTTTAAACATCTTGGGACGCTGCATGAATAAAAATATGCAGGGGTATACTCTATATTTGAAAAATACACAAATTATCATATTAATTCAGTGGTTTTTGTGTAACCTGATTCCTTCTCTCTATGTCCTCAGTATTCTAGTCTAGATCTAATCTGAAATACAAGACTAGATGGCATAGAGCATCAGTCAACAAAACCCTTTTCTGCTGAGAAGTGAAAGATAACGAAAAAGATGTAATTACTGTAATGATGGGTTAGACCTTTAGATTCATGCTGCAATCAGTGATTCCTGTGGTGCTCTGCTGCAATCATGGTTTAGTGCTGACTGGAGAGACAAGACAGGTAAAGACTGTAAAACACTCCATCAGCTCTTGATCTGAATGCCTGGAGAGGAGTCACACCTCTCATTTGCAGATAGGGGTGCTGGCTCCAAGATCGAGGGCAGCACAGTGAATTGTCTTGGAAGGAGCATCTTGGAATATTTTTCAAGTGTGTAAAAAGTAAATAAAATCCCTGTAAATTACTCCCTCCCTTCTCAACATGCAACAGTAAATACTTTAATTTATGAGGCTGTTGTGTCTGCCATATACAAACACACATGTATAAATATGAGTATGAAAGATTATATGTATTTAGTTATCCAAATTTAGTCTTTATTACCCACATAATCGAAGAAAAAAAATCCATTGTACAGGGCTATGCTTGCCAGAGCTGTTATATTTAAAGTGCTGTCAAATCAATACCAAAATCATTCCAAATACTTCCAGAATTTCTTTCTTCGTATTTTATTCCCAAGTCAAGCTTGAAAATGCGTGCACAGAATTAATAAATACTTTTATTTTTATTCTGAATTTGAAAGATTGTTGGATTATGGATTTAAAATAAGTATTTCCAGCTGATGCTGATGTAACTACAATAATTGTATAGCCATTTGAGATAAAGGATATTGGTCCTAACTCTGAAACTCTTACGGTGTGATTAATCCTCATAACTGTGAGCTATGTCACAAAAGTTAACTGGAACTTCTGCATGAATAATGGTTGCAGAACCAACTTCAGACATTTAAATCATTACTATCCCTGGAAAACAACTGAAGATTAGCTCTGGTATTAATATTTTTATGTGTATGTCACAGAGATTAAAAGCAGATGTTTTCCAGGAGTACTTATGCTTACCTTCTACGGTTTGCAAATGTCATAATCCATAGAAATGTTATTATTTTTAATTTGAAAATGAGTTTTCAGCATTATTTGTCAATTTCACCAACCCAAATAGGTACTTTCTCAAAGTTGGTCAGGAGGATATCGTAGCATAATGGTATGTCTGATGGATATGGTACGTCCAAGGATATGTTTAAATCATTTTGCATCTTTGTTAGCACTTAAAAGGATTTGCAAAGAAAAAGAAAATTGTTACACTATTGATAGGACTGATCATTTTTTGACATGCTGAAGTAAATTTTTCATTCAGTTCTGATCATTAATTTACAAAACCTGTAGAGAACGCCTCATGCCCACTGCATTTCTGGGTTTGGTGATCCCCAAGGCTGAACAACACAAGGGGTTATGGGACAGCCTTGGACACCAACGCTCAAGACAGAGAGAAGTTCAGAGTGATAGTGTTACACTTCATCCATATGCTCAGCAGGTTATTTAACTTGACTTAAAGATATTGATATTCTAGTTCACACTCTTCCTACTTCATAGCCTCACGACACAATGTGTCACTCACTGCATGACCAAAACCATTTGACCAGATACAACATCCTTAGTCAAAAACAACTGTATGGATGAGAAATATTTTGTTTCTGTGAGTAGTATCTGTTGCTGTTGTACATGTCACAGTATGCTTAATTTTTCTATGTTTTGGTAGTAATTTAATTAATTTATGGATAAATTTGTATTCTATATATTTCCTTATATTTCATAATTGACTTCATAATGCAACACAAAAATCACAACATTTTGGAGAGAGAATCTTTCCATCTGCTAGTTAGACATTTAATATAAAGGACTGAGACCAAGGCTGCAGTTATTAGGAATGAGACATTAATAGGAATGAGGTTTACCTTCTCTTCTCTTCTTAATTAGAAGTCAAAAATCAGATGAAAATGCTGTGTATGTTTCAAGGAATTTTGGTATCACATCATTGTCTCCATACAATCAAAAGGTAAATTACAGGCTGTGTGCACAGGTAAGGAGTGCTTTCTGAAGGCTGCACTTTATAGTCAAAGCAGACTTGAAACATTTCACTAGAGAGAAGCTGGTCCCTTAATCCTCTGCATGCTTCTCCCAAACAGGAGTAGCACATATTCACTTGTACTAATTTTGCATGCTGTGCTGGCCAGCATTCTTCTTTGTATAAAAGTAGGAGTGATCCCGCTCACTGTTTACTCAAAGCAGGTGATGAATGTTTAACAAAATAGTACCAAGGGCCCAAAGCAGGGTTTGTAAGTGCAGCTGCTCACAATTTAAGAGTTCTGAAGACAACACCTGAATGACATAAAAAAGTGTGGTAGGGTGGAATGCTGAGTAAGAGGAAGAACACTATTGGCTGTCCACAAATTTTAGGAGTTGTAGAACCAGTGATTATGGCTTGCAACCTGGATAGGCATGGCTAAGTTCATCTGTATTTGTTATGGGCAATGGAAGAAGATAAAATGGCAAGCAGTGAAATGGAAAAAAAAAGTACTTGTCAGAAAAATAGATGTTTGAGTAGTTACCAGTGGTGCAAATGGTGGAAGGGTGACCTTTCATCTGCCAGCTCTGTAGGATGGATTGATATTAATGATGAGAGGCCTTTAAATGAAAACAGAAAAAAAAAAAAGAAGGGATAAGATCTAGCTTTAAAATTCTCTTTCCTCATCAAGGTAGAATGATAACCAAGGTGCAAGACTTGCAAGACTATAGGTCTTTCATCTAAGGTGGGATTTCAGAGTGAGGTTAAAAAATGATCCAGGCTCAGTGAATTGTTTTGGTGTTGGAGCCTGAGGTGAAAATGCTGTATTGTAGGAACTGTTGTGCATGATGTTCCTGAGACTATAGGACTGAGGAAAATAACCTTCAGTCACTCTCAAATCTATGAACTAGCAGATTTTCATCAGGATGAAAAAATGTACATAACTTCCAAATTTGCATTTTTTTAAAAACTGTGTTTAGGCATTTGGATTTCTGATTACAAGAGCTGTTTTTTTGTAATAGCCTGCTTAGAATGTGCAGTATTCTCATTATTGGGATGTTTCTGGGAGAGAGCTTCGAGAGATAAAGTTGATTTTAAAAATATGGTAAAAAGTATTCATCCTTAAATAGATAAAAAGAACTACTTAGCTAAATATTTAATGTTAAGTAATTATCTAGAGAGTAGAGATGATTTGTGGAATAGGCAGAAGGAACGGGAAATGAAAAGTCATGGGGACAGTTGAACTGAAGAGGAAAGTTTAACTATTATTAGTCTTATTATTATCCAAATCCCAGGCAAATGAAGTAGCTTAGGCCCTCTAGACAGTAAGTTTTGTTCTGGAGCAAAGTGGGCATTTCCTCTACTGACAGTGAAGTGGTCTTGTAAATGTTAATTGAACCTGTATTAATGGCTGTATTTTTTCTGTCGTTGGAAGACTCACTTTTTTATTCTGTACACTTGTATAGTAGAGCATCCTGCCTTGAGAAAGAAGCTGGGTTGGAGCATCTCAAAAGATCCCTTCCAGCCTCAACCATTCTGTGACCTGTTTCATGAAACTCATTTTCTGTAGATATTCTGTTAATCCTGTGTTTATCTGGGCTCACACCAGTGAAAAAAAGTGATCTCTAGAGCTCACAACATGATCAGACTGCAGTGGGTAGTTAGTGGTCATATCTCTTATGTTAGGATTTTCACATGAAGATATAAGAAGCTAGAATGGTATACAATTAGTTCACATTACAATATTCATAAGAGAGGAATTAATTGTGACTTTGTTTTCCTGTTTTTTGTTTTGTTTTGTTTTCCCTGCAGCTGGGCCTCTGGAACTTCCTCTCTTCGAGCTGATCCCATCACAAAGACAGGTGGTTTTCCATGGAGACCGCTTGCCTTTCCAGTGTACTGCAACCTACGTGGACAACAGCACCCAAGTGCAGTGGTACCACGCGGGGCGCCTGATCGAGACCAACGAGGAGAGCGGCATCTTCGTGGAGGACAGCATCATTCATGACTGCTGCCTGATTACACGGTAACACACACCTCTTGTCACAGTCAGGCTTGCAGGAAAGGTACAGATCTGACACTTGCAGCAAGCCTTATTAAAACGTGCATCAGGAGTTATTTGATTTGAAGCAACTCAACTGAGTGCTTGAATCTGAGCATAGAGGTAGAGATTTTTCATGGCTATGATTGGCCGTGGTTCCAAGTTGTACTTTTTGTGTCTAAGTATTCAGATTTGATCAGATACGGGTTTGAACCAGATAAAACCAGTTTTTTTATACAGTGAACTATGAGAAGAAACATGAAAAAAACAAGAAAAGAAAAGCTTCAGTAGCATATGAGTGACTTATAACCAAACTGCTTCTTCATGACACCATCTAGAAGTCTGAGTGATGGACCTATGAAGAACTATTAGTTGAAAAGGCTTGGATTAGTTTTTGTAGGTTGCAATACACTAGACCCTATATTCTTTAGTTAAGTAATCTCATTTTTGCTTCTTATTAAATATTTCTCAATTTTCTGTGACTTTTACCATCTCTATGCCTGTGTGCTTGAGAGATACAGAGATATACAGATGCATTTGCTGATATGAAAAGTGCAAGAGGAATGAAGGAGATTAGGCTTATATAAAAGAAGCAAAACCTAATATTTGGCAGTGTCTGTAATGCTCCAGTTTTGCTTCAGTTTTCCTGTTAAACATTATTTAATAAATTATAAATTTCGGTGTTTATTTTTGGGTTTCATCACAGGGTATTGGCTTGTCACTAAAAGCTGCTAAGTTGCACACATCCTTTTGTCCTCTGCCAGTTTCCATCACTGATCAAAAAGAGAGTCTGATTCTGTGTGCATGTTCTGCCTTTCTCTTTGTAGAAGATGGAGTGAAAATAACTATGCTAATTAGCTCTGGATAATCATTAACATCTTTTCACTCAAACAGTTTCTATTAATATAATTGACCTGAAATGCTTCTTGAACTATCAAATAAAAGTCATGAAGGGAGTCAAATTAAATCCTGTCCACTGGGGACTTTTGGCTTTATTAATTTCATCTACCCACTGATTATTTGACCCCTTTTGGAGTCCTATAGATCTAGAGGCATAGATCTGACCTATTCTCAGAGCTACTGGCTTTCTTCTAATATCAATGAAGAGGACTATTAGACCAATTAGTACAGTAATGCCACGTGCATGAGCTATTATATAACTGTCAAGTCGTTTAAATTAAAGCATGTTCTTTCTGTTTCCATTATATCAAAATTAAAATACGTGCTGTTAATCATTTCATTATGTTTCTATACTGAATTATATTTTGCACTGTATAAGCAATTTTTAAATCATAGTAATAAACTAAAATAAATTGAATAAAATTGTTTCCAAAATAGCTACCTTTTTAAAAAAGCTATAAGTAGCTTTACTGATTTTTACCTTACATCACTTCTTTTTTTCCAGACTGTAAAATAAAAACCATTGTCTACCATAGTATATTTTAATAAGGGTGGTTGATCTCCTGCCTACCTCGTTTACTGTGCCATTTAATAGGTGACCTTGATGCTGATGGTGCAGTATGCACTGGAATGTGCAGTATGCACATCTATTCAGAAAAAATATTCTTTAAGTACATCATCACATTTGCTGTTAGAGACTGGAAAAATACTCTGACTTGCCCAAGTTATGTGTGATACAGACTATTAAAATAAGACACAATATTTTAAAATAAAACTCCAAGTCCTTAAATAGCTGTTTAAAAGCATGCAACATTTTAATTTTTCATTTATTTGCACTATATGTGGCAGTTCATAAGATAGAAGGGCATCAACACTGCATTTACTATAGAGCATAGTCCTTATCCAGCCAAAAATGCTAATACTTGAGCAGCTCTGCCTCTGCCTTGATCTAGGTGCTGATCAGAATTAACTTCTTAAAGATATACTTTTGAACCTACTTTTAAAAACTGTACTATTTTAAAGTCAATTTTTTAAAACGTAAATACATGTATTGTTGAAAATAAGAAAAGATTGGCATGTTGTGGCTGTTAAAATAATTTTCAGGATTTCTTAATTTTAATCCCTTCTTTATGACCATGTATACTATATCCTAATTTGTATAATTATTATCATCAAAATTTGAAATAATATGTAATAGCATGCTTGTTACATGTTACAATAGCATGTATTAGTATGCTTGTTACAGGCTATTACACACTGATTTGTGATAGTTCTTAAGGCTAAATCATGGCTGTGCAAGGCACTGAAACATCAGAAAGACTGTGCCACCCTGAGGCTATCAAATTATAAGTATATGATTTGGACTAAAAATAAAGGTAACTTGAAATCAGTTCTTACAATATCATATTTTGCCTTTGCATACCTAGTCTTTACACTAAATGTCCACTGTCTGTGGCTTTCAGTAATTGCACTAAAGGACATACTTTGGCCTTGCTACTTAGCAATTTAAAGATTTCTATAGCTGGCTTTGAACAAAGAGGTGTAGTCATGTTCCAAAAGCTGCTTAGTCAAACATTTTTAGGTGGTTATTTTATTGGGTAATTCCAGATATTTCTGGACATGGATTTACAACACAAATATCATGCTAAACCCTTCTGTTTTATTAACTGGCACAGTAGAAGGATGAAATATCCATATGTGTATTTTTTGTCTCCTATGATAAACGAAATAAATATTTTTGAATAAAACAGAATAAACTAAAATAAATATTTTTGTTATAATAATTAAACTAAAGTTTTGAACTGTATTCCGGTCTGTGACATTTTTCTTGGCAAGGAGTATTCCCTTACAGGAGATCTTGAAAAGGTGTTTTCAATTCTGGTCCTAGCTTGCATTTATCATTTCTTGCCAATGATAATAATATTTGATTTTGCTCGTGTTTAATTTTCTGTCATTATGCCTGTGTATAAATGTCATAGTCATATGTGAAAATATAATGTGGGACTAATTTCCTATCATTTGTCAATGGATCTAGCTGAATTTTTTAATGATGCTTCTATGAAGACAGCCTAATTTCTTTATCCTGGAATAGTATATCAGTTTAATAATGATATCACTGAAGCTACAGAGAAGGAAAGTCATGTAGGATTCTCTGCAGCACAGCATCCTTCCCAGCTTCTCCATTCTTCCCTTTCAGTGTTTGGAGAAGCTGGCAGGACAGTTATTAGAATATTAAACTAGAAAAGGAAACTATTTTAGTTCTATGAGCCAAGAAAGTCTGCAGTGGCAGAGAAACTTTAATTTTCAAGAAGTTTGTTATTTACCACGAAGAATATAATGACAATTTTGAATTCTTTTTATTTCTATTCTGCAAATACTTGTGTAGAGTGTTTAACAGTGCTTATTCCCTGACAGCTGTAATAGCTGCGCTGGGACCATTACAGTTCACAAGTGCTCCTTCTAAAACATTAAACTGTGAAGGAAGTTAAGAACCCATAAAAAGGAGAGCTACAGCTGGAGAAACCAACATGTTCTCAACTAAACCTAGGCTAACAGGTGCTGGGATCAAAAGCTGTTTTCAGATGCAGTTTTTATTGTGTAGATGGATTTGCCACTGGAAATACAGTCTCTTAGGACTGAATTTTGATCCCCTAAAAATTGTGTTTTTCTATTATACTCTGTCCTAAGCATCTCAGTCTTCTAAAAATGGTTGTCAAAGCCACTTTATTTTGTAGGGGTTTTTAATTACAAAAAAATATTAAGCTTAAGAATCTGTTGTTTAAAATCCTCTAAGTGCTTCTTTACATTGTGACAGTAGCAACTGCCAAGTAAATAAAGAAATAATCAGTAATGTTTGAGATGGAGGTATATGATTATGTGAAAATCTCAAAAATATGTGGAAGAAAGGAAGAATTTCAAATCAGGGTTCACTTGTAATAGCGAAGGTACAAAAAAAATTTCAAACACATTAAATGTTGTGAGTTGAAACTTTTGATCATAATTTTCATTATCCAAACTGGAGGTTGAGTCCAATTAATAGTTTTTTACTGTTTGAACTTATCACTGCAGATATTAGTAAGGTGTTTGATTGAGGCAGTTTCACTAGAAGAATAAAGATTGTTTTAGATATGATTAGAGAAAGGAAATTGATTCCAGGAGTAGACAGGCAGTGTCATGGCAAGTTTGAGATCCAGGCAGACACTTCCTATAAGAAAGAACAAATTGTTTCCAGAACCTCTCTGTGAAAGGCAGAAATTCAAGGCGTGTAATGACGCAGATGATCCCTAAACTTTGTTAACAGTTTGGGCAGGAATGCATCTGGAAAAGACATGAAGCAAGCAGCAGTGGTTTGAACTGGCCCTAGGTAAAAAAAAAAACAAACAACAGTCTGAAAATCCCTGATAAGAATATTGGTAGGTTGGATACTTGACTGAAAGTTCAGATATGTCTGCCAAGTCGTGGCAGAATATTGGAGATTGCACAAGATTATCAAGATTAGAACAAATCCAAGCAATAAGATTCAGAAATGCAGATATTTTTATAATCACTTTGTGTTCTGCTGTCATGAGTATTTCGGAGATGAGCAGCTATGGGTCATACTGAGAAATATAGGGAGATAAGCAGAAATTGTTCAGTGCTGATATTTTTTGCTTTACCTATTTGACCCAGTTTGACCTTCAGCTGTCAAGGAGTTAGGAAACAAATGAAGCAAAATAACAGTATAAATTGTAAATCGATATTTCTTTATTATTTTGAGGTCACTTTAAACCCTGTAGCCAACTAATTTCAGGCACTGGAGGCAGAAAAGGACTACTGACAGATGCAAATTCACCAGCAGTGTTCTCATATGTCTGATAGGAAGATAATATTTTAAATTATTGCAGAATATTATGAAATGCCCAGGGTAAAGGTTTCATTATGTCAGATTAAGTGTACCTTCATGTGAATTAATTTGGAAGATTAATTAAACTTAGGTGTTTTATATAAAAATATTTCAATTACCTGAATAAAATCAATGACAGTTTTATTACTAATCAGTGTGGGGAATATTTTAAAATATAACCTGTGGAGAGAATGAATGAAAAGCAAAAGCAGCGACCACAATACCCTCTGTCATTAAAGTAATAGACCATTACCTAAGAGTTGTGCTGTGTCATAAAATCTTGAGGCTTAATTTGGGTAAGTGCTTATTGAAACATGATTGAAAAATAGGTATTTTCACAAAATATATATATATATAAGTATTTTGGCTGCTAGAATTGAAATACCCTAGAAAAATAGTAAGTCAGAACTATAAAAACAATTTGATAGAGTCCTTAAAGAATGTTACAAAAATATACTTTCTTTGGTGTTGAGACCAGATTAAGAAGATGCCTTGCACTAAATTTTGACCTCTCACTTCCATCTCTGCTTATATCCAGCAGCTATATATGGGTCTATCCAGCCACAACTCTGAAATGTTCAGTAGTAAGAACAAAAATTGACGCTTTATCCCCCACAAGGGAGATCAGAGGGTTTTGCTTTGACTTTTTAAGGCCAGAATGATTTTAATGTGGCCCTTCAAACAGCTGCAGCTACACAGCTGAGGACATGCTGCACTGTAGCAGCAGCTGGGAGTCAACATCTCAGGGCTGGCTTTTTCTAAAGTCCTTTTCCTGTCAACATCAGCATTAGATATAATTATACATTTTCTCTGTGTCCAGGCAGTAGTTTGTAAATCTGTGAACCAAATGTGAGAATATCAGAGCATTTATGACATACATCCAGAATCCAAAGCCAGGTAAACCACCCTAAATACTGGTGAAGCAAACCATTTATTCAAAGAAGCACTTATTAGAAATATTAAAACAACAACAACTGAATTACTTTTTATTTTTCATGTATTTCAGACTGTTCAACATTGAGAATGTATTGTAGGGCATATTACCATGAATATGCTGGAATTCCATGAAAATAGGTCGTCTCCCCTCTTTTTTCTCCCTGCAAGATAAAACAGCCCCTCTATTTAATTGCTTGTGGTATTGTGATTGAGTGGCTCCTCATGTTTTGTAAATTTTGTAAAAATTTTATTTTTACAAAATAAAATTTACACTGTAAGAGATACACCAAATTCTGAGAAAGAATAGAGATAGTTCCTGAAGTACTTATGTAGGAAACTGCTGTCTTACCTTCTTTTTAGATCTTTCCAAATTTCTTGCAGGTGTGCAAGTAAAACAGGTATTCCAGCCCTAATATATCAACCAGCCCATAAAGTATTCATTAGATAATTAATTTCTGCATAGGTATCATGTCAAAGTAATATGCATTTGGCAAATAATTTGAAATTGTAAGATTCATTTAGTAGGATTTTTATTTTGTTTCCTTTTGTGTGTTGTTTTGGAGTTTTGTCATGACCGTTTTGCCTTTTTTTTTTTGCTGGTCCTAGTGGCATGTAATCAAATAATCAAGAATTCTCATAACCAGATAACACTTCTGAGTCATCTGGGAAATATTATACTTTAAAAGCTTTTTACACAATTTTGGCTATTGGTCTGATAGGTGTTATTTTTGTCTAAGAATCTCTGATAGTGTACAGATCACAGGAGTTATGCTAATGAAATAAAGTGTCCTCTGAATATTACATTGCAGCACACAGGCTACTTGAGGGGAGATGAGAGACATACAATAGGGGTAGCACCATTTCCCCAGAAGGCTGCACTTGTATCCATCCTGCAGTCCATCAGCTTGTTGGTAGAACAAAATTAATAAGAATAAACACATCTGAGCATCCCCAAGCCTTTCACCAACTGACAAAGCAGCCCAGTGACAGACAACTGATTAATGAAGTACTTTAAATAAGCCCTGGCCCAGGTGGACTCCCCTCAGATAACGTTATGACACTGAGCTACCACGGACCTGCCAGCTGTCTGAAGGTTTATCCAGCAGGAGAAACTTTTGCGTCTCTAGGGCTGTTGATCCTTTTCTTTTTCTCTCCCTACTTATATTCTCAGCTAGCTAGACTTGCATGTGTTTGCTCCAGGACTGAGGGAGTTTGAAAATAAATACAAAAATCTTTATGTATGTCCTTCAGTGCAGAGCAGTAGCTGATTGTCTCTACCTGACAAGCTCAATGGGTGAGAATGAGCTGGTACAACAAACCAAACATGTTGTGATATGATGTAGAGATGTTTAGTTTTCTGAAGTAGTTTCTGAAGATGGTGTGGTAGAGTCACTCAGATATCAATAGTGTTAGTTTTCTCTATTTTATGAAAGAAATTAATGGCATAAATGTAGGTCACAGGTCCTTTGATATCCACCTATAGAAAACATATCTCATTGTTAACTGTTGGGCAGCAAATGGATATTAGCCTGTGACAGTATTTTTTGAACATTTGCATTTCAATTGAAGTAGTTTGAGCAATACAAAGGAGATAAAGCGAGATGGTTTTACTAACTGAAATTCAGCTCTTTTCTCTTGTTTTGGAAGTAGGTTTTTATTTGGTTTGTTGTGGTTTTTTCCCTCTGTTTTGGTTTTTTTCTGTCAATGCACTGTTATTAAATCTAGGTCCTTTCTAACTCTTGTCGTGGTTCTAGAATGTGAACAAATTAGCTGAGAGATAAATTATAGAAAAAAGTATGTTATAGCACATTACATTTCTTGGGTACCCACAGATGGTATTAAATGGTAAGTTAAGCTTTGTCTTTACAGGCAATCAAAAAAAAAAAAAGTGTATTGCATTACCTCTCTGTATGAGAAATTGATTACACCTGAAAGTACTTGCTAGACATCTCGCATAAAATGAATACCAACTTTCATCTTCCTTTTTTTCTTGCTGTTGCCTGGACACAAGTTTACTTCAAAGGCCATCAGCCTTCTAAAGCTGTTTCTTTCAAGGGTAAATAACTAATTTTGTCAGAGAGATCAGACTAGCAATTTGAGTTCAGACAAGTGCCTTGATTTACAGATTCTCTCTTCATTTTCCATGTTTTAACCTTATGTCCCCTGTGAAAGGCTGTATTCCGAGCAGCAATGTACCCTGGAGACCAACACTCATTTTTTAAATTGCATGTTAGTATTAATAATTTAAGGTGGTATGGGTTGGAGGCATGTTCTGCAGACCTTCTGCCTGAACTGTGGGAACACATTAGCTATTTATCTGTCTGAAGAAGAATATGAGAAAACCTGAATGTCTCCTGAGTTAAAGTAAATAATTTTTATTTTTCTGCAGGAAGACCAGTTGGTTCTTCCTAAATCTTACTGAAATTCAAGTCAGACTTTGAAGTATTTCTTGTGGAAAGCTAACCAAAATATGGTGTTGAAGTCCCTTCTTTATTTGTTACTTTGTTTCCTGGCATGCAAATGACTGCTGGGGCGTACAGTAAATGTCGCTCTAGTACTTCTTCAGGACATGGCTGAGTAACTTTGCATAATGAGACCTACTTCTGATTGTCTAATTAGTTATGCATAGCTGTAGCAATGCAAAACTATGCTTCAAATAGAACTCTATTGTCATAGGTTACTTGATTACATGACTATGGCTTCCTCGTGTATTATGGTTCCTCTCTTTATAATGACAAATGCCACGGGCTTCAGTTCAATATCAGAACAACTTTTTCATGCAATTGCATCAGCTGTACATTTTAATTAATTTTTCAATATGTCAATCATCATATTTGTAAAAAGGAATTCTACCATGCATGAAATTTCCCAGTACAAAAAAGAATCATGTATATTCTCATTCCTCTTTTCAATGTTTTTAATGAGAAGGTCACTGTACTTTCAAAGGGAAAGTTGAGAAAAGTCTGCTAGTCATCCTTTCTCATCAGGCAGCAGTCTTCCTGTTCAGTTAGCCTTGATACCATCTCATGAATATCTGACTTTGTTTCATCATCATAGAATATACAGAATTGTTAAGGTTTGAAAAATCCTCTAAGATCATCAACTCCAAGTGTTTAGCACTAAACCATATCCCCAAGTGCTGCATCCACATGGTATTTTGAACACTTCCTAGGATGTGATTCCACAACTCTCCCTCTGCTGCCATTTAAGGCCATTTCTTCTCATCCTGAAAGTCAAAATTTCCTTGAAAAGTGGCAACTGTCACACTGCTGAGGAGTGGGATGTGATTGCTAATGCAGAGGGTGTAGGAATGCTTGTTGACTCATACTCCATCCTTAGGAAAGATGCATAGCAGGGGCAGGATTGTTGGCATTTGTGGCCTGATGTTTATTAGCTCCTGTGAGATAGGATAGTCAAGAAAACAACAGAGCCAAAGGAGCCATCCTCTCTTAATTCTTTTGTGGTTTTGTCAGGCTCTTAAATCAGAGTCCTGCCATGTTCTCAGGTTATGGGAGAGTTCTTGCCTTTATCCAAGACTTGCTGCCATTGCCAAGAGAGATCAAGAATGCCTTTTGATTATGAGTGAGAGTCTCTGGGTGTGCTTATGCAACCATGCCAAGACTTAAACTATGTAACTGACCTACTAGAAAACTTTGTGAAATAGAGTTTTAAAATTCTATACCCAGGAAAGTTCCACCCCTTGCTTCTGATCTGAGGACTGTGAAGTCGAAGTCTCCAAGGGCTTTAAGCAGAGAGAATGCTAAAGGAGGAAGTTGACTGCTTTTTTTGAATTTTAAAAGATTTTTTTTTAATTCAGTCCCCCAAATTCTCCAGAGATATAAGATCAATTTATCATTTGTCATATCCAGATGGTAAGTAAATGAACAGTTTCACCATTGGGCTTGCTATCAAAATATTCCAAGAGGAATATAAATGAATGCATCATTTACAGTGGCCAGATGGCAATTCAGAAGACAATTTCATGATCTAGTCACTATATTGCATAAACCTATTCTGGCTTGTTTTTTATCACCATCTGAAGAAAGGGCAATAGAAGATTAAAAGTGTGAATGTGAGGAGTTACTTGTCTTTTGAGATAATTTGAACCAGTGTTCAAGTATTTTGTTTCTATCAGAAACAAGGCTGGTGTATCAGTAAATATTTGTCTTTGAGTCTAGGAAACTTCATCTACTGAGGGGAGATTTGTTAAGCAGCAGATATGTTTACGTCAGAACACATTTCAGCAGTTTAAATAAATGGAAAATACACCTTTTATATTTATTTATCTGCATACTTATTACTTGTAAAATTTAAAATAAGCTGAAATATGGTATTTACCTGCCATCACCACCATCATGGTTTCCAATTTTATCCTGTTTTTTTGTTAACAATGATTGTAGATATTTTCTAGAAAATATACTATAAGATCAGCACAACTATCATACATTCTATTCATTTGAGAAGTCTCCAAATCTTGATGCCACAAGTGAATGCACTTGCTACCTTTTCTGTCAGTGAAAAAGCTTTATGCATAATTGTTTTTATAAGCTCTAGGAATATGATCTTTCTTAACTGTCTATAACAATGATGTGAGATTGTTGTGACATATGAAATATAATATTTAATTAAAACATTGTTAAACTGGCTAATTTCATTGAAGTACTTCTACCTGAAAGCAAAAAGCTGTATTGAGAATTAGCTGAGAGGCTGCTGTTACTGGGCTATTCACCTGAGACTTCTTAAGAGAACAATTGCTTCTTTTGACATTAAAATACTGAGCTACTCTCTGAGAACAGCTAGTAATGCTTTTTCTATATTTTTTGCTATAAAACGATGTTAGAATTCATTGTAAAAATGAAATAGGGGGTTACAAGGCACTTGGAGTTCAAAGCCATCATAAATATGAATAATGTAATATTTTTAAGGTTACTATGTAATAATAAATTTCACTGAATGTGTGGGGAAATATCCAACATCTGAAACAACTATCTTAAATCAAAACCTATTTACTGTGGTTTACCTGTTTTCCGAGGGCCTAGATAACAGTCCCAAATAAATTTATTAACTGTTAATTCAGTCCTTCAGTTGTCATAATGTACATTCTCTCTCACCCTAATGCGTTTCTTCCCACGTAATTTCTAATTGTCTAAACCACAAGGCATATTCAAAGACAAGCCATTTCTCTAAAGCAAAGTAAATATTTCAGATAAATGCTACTTCTTTTCCTCTCCCAACCACTTTCAAAAGCTGTAATTTGTTTAAAACTGTAGCAAAATTTATTTCTAGCCCCATGGCAGATTTAAGATACAATGTGATATAATATGTTACCTTCTTAAAATGTAGTAGTTAGCATTATTTTTGGTCTGTGACATCTGTAGAGTTGGAGTAATTCAATAATATTCTACCCCTGATAGCAGAGTGCCAGATTCTCATGCTGAAATGCCACAGGAGCTGTAATCACAGCTGAAGGCAAACCCGTTCTCTGTGGGTTGGTTGTGTGGTCCTCTTGAAATGCCTTTCTGACTTGTAAGTGCTTGGTTAGACAACAAACCAAATATTCTGTAATACCTGGGGAAAGCAGAGTGGGCTTTGATAAGTAGTTTATATTCTTTTGTGATGATTTGTGATTTGTCTTATATCCTGTTACAACCTACAAACGAGTAGGCAATACAAATTGGTGCTGCCAAGAGCTTACTGCCACTTCTGTACTGTCTGTCCCTCTGATATCATAGACCAAACCCCATTGTGATATTTTCATTAAAAAATACATTAATGTCAGAAAACCAATGGTTTGATATCTATATAATTAAGTGTATAAAATGATGAATCTTTTATTTTTTTAGTGAACTTATCCTATCCAGTATTGACATTGATGCAACTGGAGATTGGGAATGTCTAGTCAAGAACTCCTATGGAAATAGCACTAAACAAGTAGAAATTGTGGTACTTGAAACAGCTGCTCCCTACTGCCCTGCAGAAAGAATTATTAACAACAAGGGAGATTTCAGGTATGACTTTCTGGGTTTGGAGTGTGTTTCATGTGTTAATGGAGGTACAGATCATATTCATGACACTTCAGTGTCAGTTACTGATTTAGATCTGTCAGATCACTTATTTTAGTTATCTTTTTTATGTAATATGGTAGGAAGGAGGAGCACTGTATGATTTTGGTAGAAAATGGGACCTAGTGCTTCAAGAGAAGTAATGGCTTGTGAAAGTCAGGAAATCTGATTCCTCAGTATGCATTATTTTTAAGAAATTTTTTCTTAGAAATTAAGAAAATTTTTAAGACATTAGATAAATTGGAGAAGGTTCAAAAAATTTTTTGGGCTTTGTAGAAGATGATAACACTGCATTAAAGCATTAGAAGATTAAATCTTCAGTGCTTTACTTTTTAAAATATGTTCTGGTTCTGATGGCTTTGTTCAGCTGAGATTAGAGGTAACAAATTACAGGAGACTGTTAGTAAAATATTTCACTGAAGAGGATCAAAATAGAAAGTAAAACTATTGGTAAAACAAATATATTGTATGAGATGAGCTTAAGGACACAAAGTTCTATCAATATATCACATGCTTACGAAATGCACCTGTCCTGGTATCTGAATCTAAGGAGTCTGCAAAATTTTGTAGACTAGATGTAGATTTTGCTCCATCATTACTTTGTTCCATCACTACATATGCTGGTGGGGCTTTTTAAAATTGTAATTATTTTAATCAGAAGAAAAGATTCCTGTGGAATTTGGTATTGTTTTCAGTCAGCTCTAAAATACACCAATGATATGTACAAAGCTCTTAAACAAAACCTGCTTGACAATGTATGATGGCAATCCCATTGAGAAATCAAGACAGTAATTTGTTACCAAATGAATTATAATGATAATTCAGCTTGAATAGTTAATGAAAGGAAAGTAGATGAAGAAAGAAGCCTTTCTTAAATAGCAGAACTTTCTGTGAATATTTCTGACCTGAAAACCTCTATTTATTTTTAGGTTACCTCTGAAACTTAAAAGCCCAAAGGCTTTTTGCACTATTTCTTGTAAAGGATTGAATTAGAAAGAAGTGGAAATAAAAACCTACTCAAATAATCTCTTTTCTCTTTACTACAAAGTTATTTTATTATGTGTTAACCTCAGTACCAGTGAGTTTGCCTCTTTCACTGAGGCAGAATTGCTGAGGCAATGCATATATATGGATTAAATTTCATTAGAGACCTTTGACAATCATAGCTATAGATTTTTTTGTCATCACAATAACTGGAATTGTGTTTTTTCATAGTAGATATGCTGAAATAGGTTTTCATTAGATCTTTAAAAAATATATACTTCCTATCAGAAAACTCATACTGTATCTTTTAGATGGAAACTCTATGAATTTCATGTTCTTGCTTTAAAATGACATCTTTTTCTCCATAAATAAATATATATAAATCTTTGTGCTGCACAAACTAACACCAGGGGCATTTTTGTCATTTTATATAAATCAAAAGAACAAGAGTGGACATTTCTCAACCTATTGATCATCTTCCTAGAAATCCATATAAATTTATTTTTTAAATGTACATCAAAAGGATGCTGAGTCCATAGGTTCTTTTGGCATTTGAGAGAATGAATTTTAAATCGTAGAGAATTTATGAGGCTCCAACTCAGCATTAGTGCTTGAAATTGTTCAAAGGTTTATCCTCAGAGATGGAGCTATCACACTAGCAAGTTTTCTTACAAAGGTCTTTGAAGTTTTGGTAACATAACAAGTTTGGAAGTAGAAAGAATTGAACCACAAAGGCAAAACTAGAAAGAACTGTTCTTTTATTGGGCAAAAGAAAGGAAAAAAAGTGTCAGGGGAGTGTGGCTATTTCAGTGGTCCATCCTAGGTGGTATTTATAATTGTGTAACTGCAGCAAGAATTAGGCACTGAGAGTCAGAATGAACTGGCTTTTTCTGCTAAGAGGTTTTCTCTATCATGGCCATATTTTAGCTTTTTTTGGTTGTTGCTTTCTAGAATGCTGTAAGCTTATTCTGAAAGGCAAATGATAATGTGCCTTTTAGAATAAGCTTACATGCTCTCATTCCTAGTCATGAAGGCCAGATTCTGCTCACTGTGACAATGCTAGGCTCAGAATTATCTCTTTAGTTTTACTTTTGAAGTGAGTTGCCAATAAAAGTGCAAAGGTTTTAATAAAAATAATATTTCATCCCAGAGGCAAAAGTCCTCCATGCTACTATATGCTCTATATACTACTTTACGTATTTTGATTTTTTTGGGAAATCTTCTTTCATGATTCATTTTTTTATCACCTGTTTTCACACCGCACATTGAATTTTTTTCAGCGACAGCTATGAAAAAATTAAAAGTATTTTTCTTCTTAACTTTTCTTTGAAATGAAGAAAACTTTTGTAGCCTAAACCCTTTCAGTATATTATGTAACAATGTACAATTGAACATGCATTGTATAACTGGAAGAGCTAATACTTTTGTTTCAAGAAAGGTTGATTGCAAAGCTGTAATTCCATTGAAAGGCAGAATATTTTTGTGATTTATCTGGTTCATTCATTACATCAGTGCAATTAAAGAACCATATCCTTCCCACATCTGCTGACTTGCTGAGGATATGCTTATGGCTTTCTTAGATTTCTACCAATTACCTGATCCTGCTATGTCCACACTAGGCTGTAAATGACAATAGATTTGGTGTCTACAGAGGTAGATTCAGTTGTGCTATTCTAGAGAATGCAGCAGAAAACCACTTTCTTTACACAGAAAGTGTGTTTTATAACAGACTAATCAGCTCAATAGAAGAATTCTGGCTGCTCTTGATTTAGTTTGTTTTCAAGGACTGTTTTGGAATCATACTTCATACATCATATATACCTAAATAGCTAATTTTTGAGGGCTAGTTCCTTCCTCCTTCGTGACACATGATCTCTGCTGAAATCTTGTACACTGTTTTCTGAGACATTCAGGAATTTTTGTTTTTTCAAGGCTTTTTAGTGGTAGGTCAAAATGCAAAACAGAGATTGTCAGGACATTTTGAGCCCTTAGTTTTAAGAGCATTTAGTAATAACATTTGGGATTTTTTTGGGGGGGGTTTTTGTTTGTTTGTTTTGGTGGGTTGTTTTTAGTTGTTGTTGTTTGGGGGGTTTTTTGGGGGTTGTTTTTTGGGGTTTTTTTTGTTTTTTGTTTTGTTTTGGGGGTTTTTTTGTTTGTTTTGTTTTGTTTTTGTTGGTTTTTTTTCTTCATGGATTTACCACTCTGCTTTTTGCATTCTGCAGACATTAATGTGGTAAAAACCCCAACCGTATCTTTTCCCTTAACACTAAACACCTTCCTGGAATTAATGCAGAATGAATGTGTGACCAGCCAGATTTGAACCTGTATAATTCTAACATTTTCCAAGGGAACAAAGTAATTCATTATGAAACATTATGAAGTAAAACCTAAAATAGCCTTTTTCTCTCATATATCACTTTGTGTTTCTGTATATGGTTATTTATTGTTATACATATCTATATTTTAAGTTGCCTTTTGCATTTTAATGTTTACTACCATGGTGTTTCTAGGTGGCCCAAAACTTTGGCTGGGATAACTGCTTACCAGCCCTGTCTCCAGTATTCTTTTAACTCTGTCACATTTCACAATGGTGCAGAAGAGGCAAAGGCGTGGCGTAAATGTAACCGAACTGGACGCTGGGATGAAGAAAACTACTCTGAATGTCCTTACTCACAAGAAATAACCCAAGTTCTTCATGCTTTTAGTCAGGTAATATTTTGGAATCCAAGGCTCCCCTTCTCTAGAGCTCATCTTGTTAAATAGCTTTCAAGAAATGTCAGTTCAGCCACAAGTTTGGGATAGATGGACTTCTAACAAAATGCTTTACTTGAAAGACAACCATTTGTTTCTTTGGTAATTGGAAGTTGTAATAGGAATAAGTGCACAGCATTACTTTTACCTTAGTACTTTTTTCCATTAGGTGCTTAGAGTCTAGATGATTATTAGTAATGCTGGCAGGGTGATCAGTGCTTGACTTTCCTTCCCCTTATATGGTTTTCCAGAAACATGTAAATTTCTTGTGGGGTCCCATATCAGAGGTTCATCAGCTGAAGTGCCTTTCCTCTTTAGAATGCCTTTTTGATGTCTTAAAAAAAAGCAGTATTTAAATTTTTTCTTATGGATAAGTAAAAGAATGAGATGAAAAAGTAGATGGATAGAAATTAATGAGAAAAAAAGAACGTAACAGGAAACACTGTGGAGGATGACCCAGATATGTAACTGCCATACTGATTTTACAACTTCCAGTTTCCTTGACCATTTCTTCCCTGGTAATATAAGTAATGCTAAGTAAGACCACAAAAAAGTTTGTTTTCAAATGGGTTCATAAATAAGAGTAATTAATATATTAAGAGAGCCATTGCAATTACAGGCTAATAAAATAATAGGAGTATGTCTAAAATCCAATCTATTCTCCTGTAAGCAAGGAGGTGAGATTGGGTTTCTCATGGCTTTAGACACTCAGGATTTTATAATCTCTGAGGATGGAGGTTGCACAATTTCTTGGGGTTAACCTGTTCAGATGCCTGACTACTCTTACAACAGGAAAGATTTTCTTCACAGCCAGTCTGAACTTCTCTTGTTCTCCCACCATGTGCCACTGAGTATAGGAACCCTTATTGACACTGTTGTTTTCATGAAGGTCTAGAGATAGAGGCAAGGCAAGGTAAGTAGCTTGGTATATTTTATGAGGCCATATAGTTACAGTCTAGAAAAAGTAAAAAAAAATCTTCAAAATTTGTTGGTCTGTTGTGGTGGTGTCTTCAGATAACTGCAATGAAATCTAAGACCTAAGGCTGAAAATGCATTCATATGCCTGAATATTCTCCTGAAATGTATATCCACGGCATACTGATGCACATAAATCCATGTGAAATTATGGCAGGCATTATACCAATGGATGTGATCTCCAGTTTTTAAAGAGAATGAAGCTAGCTGATTTATTATGCCTAACAATTCTAATGTATTTTCAGATGCACATCAATTTGACAACCGTGCTGGAGTTTTCCCGCCAGCTGACAGCCTACACAAGAGGTGCTTCCCTCTTTGCGGATAAAATGGATGTAATATATTTGGCTTATATAATGGAAAAGTTAATTGTCTTCGTGGATGAAGTTGAAGATGTAAGATATCTTCTCTATGCTGAAAAAAAGTATCACTTAAAAGTCTTTTCATATGGCCCTGCTCTTAATGTATGCGGGCACACAGTGAAGAGTAGCTCCTAAAACTGATTGCTGATTGCAAATGTTCTGCATAAACTGTGATGTGTCCCTTTGTGCCAAAAAGGAAACTAAGTCTTCTTCACTGATGACAAGGGCATTGCTGCTTAGGAATAAAACCTGTTTTTAATGAGCCACTTAATTAAATTTCTTTTTAAGTTTATTTTCTATCACGTCTAATGTGTTAGAATGGACTCTGGCTGGCCACTGGGGCTACACATGCTTCTTTTGTTTTTGCTATTTTTTCAGAAGGTTTTCACTGAATTTTGCAAGGAGGCATCACTTCTTGTAAAGAAAAGATAATATGTCTTTATGTGCAACTTCGTACAGAAACTTTCAGCATTATGTATGCCATTTTTGCAGGAAAATCTAATCAGAATTATGCAAACCCTATGGGAAAAATAGGTTTTTACAGAGAACATAAATGTTCATCATATTTTTTTGTTCCTGTTAATTTTCAGAGTAACTGCTTGCATAAAGATTTTATAAACTGTAATTTTTGACCATGTTATGTTTTCTTTTGGTTTGGCAATGTTCATTCCATTCTGGCTCTGGGAATTGTAACAGTTAACATTTTAGTGCCAATTTGAGAAAGTCTCTAACTTCAATTTCACCATAATTCACTAGATCTAAAGTATATTATTAAGTGCTCTCCAAGAATCATGTTTCAAAGCTGCAACTTTATTTCAGCTCAGAATCCTGATAAGATCTTACTGCTTTCTGACAAAACAAAAATTTGACATTCAAAAGAAACAGCTGGATTTGCCATAAAGTCTCTTTGTTTTTCTAGCAGCTGATGTATTTTCCATTAAAGCTGAGCACCATCTCTAATCTTTTAATTGACTTCTTCCACCTTTCAAATAGGTTTTAATTTCTGCTCTTTTTTTGTATCAAAACGTCTCTATCTCCATCACTTACATCTACACCTCTGATTTAGTAATCCTTTATTTTCTTAATTTATAACATTTCTCCTAATTTTTCTCTCTTTTCCTTTATCATTCTCTCAAGTTTTCTAGATAGAGTCCTCATCCATTGAGCTGTCAAATGTCACCCATTTCTTAGCTCTCACATACAAGGTACAAAAGCACCTATGGAATTTAAGTATCAATAGCTTCACTGCACTTGTAATTATAAATAAGACTGAACTTTATTTCATACAAAGTGCTTGGCTGGGAATTGACTAGAAGCTGAAACTAGAATTACATAAATCCATTAGAAATCAATTTAAATGCAATTTTTCAGAATATTTTCAAAAACATTCTTGCTAAACTAGTACAGTTTCTGTGCCTCTTTTCTGAGATGTGCATCCCATTCCACATGGGATTGTTAATTTTTATACAAGGTAAAGGTCCCATCTGGTGGATTGCCTCTCAAACAAGAGAGGTTCAACAGCTGCACAAGGGACGTATTTGCAACATGCTACAATTTTTGTCAGGAACATGCATGATAGCCCAAATTTTTGTATTTTCAATGACATGACTTTACTCTTCATTAATGCATTTAATTATAGTATAAGTTACTTCCTTTTCTTATTTCTCTCCTTTTGTATATTTATAGACTATTGTTCTGCCCTCAGTAAGTTACTGCCTAGCTGATTGGTGTTTGCTTTTATAGTTTCTCATAAATCACTCCAGACTCTTAATGTGATTCATTATTATTCATTTTATCAATAACTCTGTCACATTGTCAAAAGCCATCTAGAATTATCTAGTAATTATGTTCTCAAAAATAGATTAAATATTTCAAGAACAGTCACATAAAATTTCACATGTAGTCTCATTATTTGTTTCCCTTGCAGTGCATGGGAAATTTATCTTGTTTTTATTGAAAATGCAGAACTAACTTCATAACCTCAGCCATCTTTTAAATCTCTTTCACCATTGCTGATTTTCCATTTTCCTTTTCATTGAATCATCTGTGTATTTGTCTTATTTTTCTGTTGCTATTTGTGTGACTTTTTGGCTTCTTGAACTTTTCTTTAGCAATATTTCTCAGTTGTTTTCTTCTTCTATATACAGTTTTATTCAGGTTTACCTGTTACAAATGGGTAGATCTTTTCCATATCTTTGCCTTCAAAAATATTGGTAATGTGGTCATGTTAATTTTGAAATTTTACTCAAATTAAGTTTTTGAATTTTAAAAAGCAAACATTTTTATTCCAGCTTGAAATAATGACAGAAAATATTCACCATGATACTTATTTTTTCTAAATGTAACTACTAATAAAATTTCAAAGACACAGTTACCAAAATCTGTAAAATGTCACCTGGGAAAACAAGGATCTGTTGTTTTGGATTAGGCATAACTGTGAATTAAAACTACCAAAGCTATGGCTCATGAGATGATCTAAGTTTATATCAGCACCTGAGCTGTATCTCAAATTTACTCCCCTATATCTGTAATAAAGATGTCTTTCAAATATATTTTCCCTCTCCTTTTTTTTTCCTTCCCCACAAGCCTCCCCCTCAAGGTCCTTTGATTGAACATGAAGAAGTTCTTTAGAAAGCCATGGACAATTTTAATTAGTTTAAGAAAGAGGGTGATAATTCTGGAATTCTGTTTATTGAGATGAGATGACTCAATTTGTCTGGTTTATCTAGAAGATAAGCTTTAAAGTTGAGAATTAAAAAGCTTTTCCTTGATGTGAGTTACACTTCTCCTTTCTTGTGTTTTCTTTTTCAGTCCATTTAAATTTTTTATAAAATCAAAACTGTCTTTCAATCATGGTTACCAAGAGAAATAAGGTGCCCGCCTTCATTTGTACTCTTACTTGTTCTTTTCTTACTTCTTGAGTTTCACAGACAATACCTTTTGGTTTTTGGTTTTTTTTCCTCTTCCAGATTGGGGATGCTCTTATTGAGATTGCCAGCAATATAATGTTGGTGGATGACCACGTGTTGTGGATGGCTCAAAAAGAAGACAAAGCCTGCACCAGGATTGTACGATGTGTGGAACAGATTGCAAGTCAAATACTGACCAGCAAGATTCAAGTTATATCAAAGGTATTTCAAAAAATTAAAAATAGTTTTGTAAGACTTTTTCTCTTGAATTCTATTTGCAAGACCAAAATATTTTTTAAATATGACCAATGGTATTGAAATTCTTTTTTCTTTGATCAGTTGTATTTATTGTGACCATATAGTGTTGACAACAGTATCTTTCTAATGTTCTTTGTATTCTTTCAGTTTCTATTTTTAAAGCCACTATAGTATATGGTCTTATTTTGAAAGGTCCAAGTTGAGTGAGTGACAGCAACATGTCAGAGCATAAAAGACAACAAGATCCTTTGTAGTTGGAAGATTTTAATAAAACTTACCCAGAATTTCTGGACAATTTTTGATTAAAATATTTAGAAGATTATCAACAAAGGCCTATCATGTCCTAAAAATTATCAATTCAGGGATAGTTTTAATTTTTTTAGAAGCGAACTGTACCTAATTATTAGAAATAATTTTTTACTCATTGTCCTCCATCTACACAAGTGTATCACTTGGATACTGAAAGGTTCTAATTTGGAGACTAAGACATTGTCTTCTTGTCAGCTTCAACATCTAAATCAGAAACATGAAAGTTATACTTTTAGAAATTTAGATAAACACTTTAAAGCCTTATCATTCTTTGAGTTAGTTTGCTTACTTGCTTACTTTAAAAAAATCTTTATTCTTTTCTCAATTGTCCACTGCATTTACACAAAAACACTGTTTAAATGTGAGTTCAGTTACAGAGTCAATCACAGGAAAAATGTATAAAAATAAAAGGAACAAAAAAAAAATAGACTGAAGTGAATTATTGAGGAAACCAAATAGCATAATAGCCTTTGTTTGTGCTTTTAGAAAAGCGGCTTTCAAACAGAGACAAAAATATATTGGACTGTTTCTTAAAGAAAGTTTTTTGTTTCATTCTCATTTACATAAAAGAATCAAATTTGCTGAAACTATTTCTATTAAATATGTAGTGACAATAATGTAACTTTTAGAAGTATTTTGCAATGTGACAGCTAGGAGGGCTCTGTTGTTTTATACTTGCCTTTCTTTTAAATGTCAAGTGACAAAGGTTGAGTTTTTTCCCTGTCACTGCTTTAGGAAGATGTTGACATTACTGAAAAGAGTAATTCTATGTACTCAGACTTCTATATATGTCACTGACTGTTTTGCCTTGCTTTATCTTTTAGCTTCTCATGGTTTTCTGTAGGAGAAGTAGTTTACTGTTGAGTGCAATTTGTAAATAAACAAAAGCTGTGGAGTATTTCTGGTGTCATCTTATGCAATACCAAACATGTCTGTTCCTTTGGGAGGCCAGCCAGGAAACTGTCTCACAGAAATTGCATCTGCTTTCTTTATTTTAGAAAACAGCAAATAAAACACCCACAGCTTAGGTAGCCAATAGTTTCTAGTACAATTACAAAGAAAAAAAAAAAAAAGAAACTCTATAAACTATGTCAGCCATAAAACACTGAATCATAGAATCATTTAGGTGGTCAAAGACCTTTAAGATCATTGAGTCTAGCCATTAATTCAGTGCTGCCAGGTCCACAGGTCAGGAAACAATCTGTGCCTGGAAGCAGAAACCATGTAGTCCTATCAGTGTGGCACCAGTCTAAGGTAGTCCACCTGTTATAACACAAGCTGTTTGTCCCATGCACAGGCCTGTGATGAAATGAAAATGCTAGTTTTAGGGTAGAGGTGCATCTCTGCACTCTGCTGCAGTCTCCATCTCCTTACACTTCACTTTGCTGAAGGGTGGGTCACAGATACACCTGTAACATGGTGCTGCCTTGAACCATTCAGTCATGCTCAATGATCTCATGGAACAAGATGCGTGAAAAGACTCAGCCACTAAGTAGCTAAGAAGGTTCCTGTTTAATTTCTTAGGTACAAAGCACATCCTTATTCATTTTTTAAGTAGTTCTTAAGCCTGGTATTGCTAGTTCACTTTATAACTCTATTGCTTTAATTCCAGATTCCATTAAATTCAATAATGATGGAATTGCAAAACTGATATAATAAGAACTAGTGTAACTATAGAAACAGATCTATATGTATGTATATACATATATCTCAGAAGTAACGATGGAAGCAAACCCACTATGCTGTTGTAGAACCCTGTATCATATTTTTAAATAAGTTCTATTTTCATTCTCACCCCAAGACAATATATAAAAATACACATATGTCTGTGTGTATGTGTGCATACATGCACAATCCTTTATTGAGTGAATGCAATAAACATGCATTGCACACACAGTTGCAAGCATGGTTTATGAGTTTGTGACAACTATTTTCAATATTTTCACAGGTATCTCGTAATATTGCTCTGGAAGCCTTCATGATCAAGCCATCCAGTTTCACAGGAATGACTTGCACTGCCTACCAGAAAACATCTGCAAACTCAGACAAGTCAGTGACTCCTGATTTGGGAAGATGGGAAGCAAATCACAATCCTGATGTGTACTTGAATTTTAAGTGCAACACTGGCAATCTGGATGGTTCTTTGGTGAATTCTTCTACCAGGGTAAGTCAGTATGATTATGAATATAAGTTGTCTATTTTATTTATTTAGCGTTTTCAGCAGCACCTTTAGGCAGAATACTGATTTGTAAAATTAATATTTTATGTGTTGTTAGCACTGTAAACTTATTAATAATTTCAGCGTGTAAGTGGGCTTAAACTGGTGTATTGGGTGTAGCATATTTTGTTATGCTAATGAATATTCCATTAATAGAATCAGGCAGAATGCAGGATGTGAATAGAGATGAGTGAATGTCTTGTTCTTTCTATCTCTGAGTCCAGTTGTGCAGACTTTTTTATGTGTAAACAATCTCTTCAAATTAATTTGGAAATACTTGTTTTAGTGAGGCACTCTCACAGGGTTTTACATTGCAGAGATGCTTTTTTTTTTTAGGGAAATTACATTTACTTTCATAAATAATACTGCACTGTCTTTTGGACTTCATGCTGAGGGAGAGGGTTTTGCTGGATTTTTGAGTAGTAGCTGAAGAAAATAGTAAATAAGCCTTTTAATAGAATACACTGTTATTATCAAATAATGAAGTGTAACAATTAAATTTTGATCTAGCAGGAAATGGAATTTTGTATTTGGCTGAGCATGTTATTGAATTTAAGTATTAGCGTTGAATTTTAGTTATTCTTCAACTGAATCTCACTTTAATAGGCTTATTTCTTGAATTATTTACTATGACAAAATTATGCTTCTCTGAACAATATTACTGGTTTATTGAACTTGAAAAATTTTGATTGAAGTTTGTTGCATTTTAATCTGTATGGACTGTGCAATCAGTTATATGGTACTTTGTGCTCCCATGATCTTCTGCTAAAAGGAGTCATCTTAAAAATGGAAGAATAGGTTAAATTTGTTTCTTTTAATGGAGTTAATTTTTTTCCTCTTAACACTTTTAACATGTCTGTCTATAGGAAAAAGAAAGGTGTCTCTGAAAAGCAATGAGTTTGTCATCCATAAGGTGAAAACTAAATGTCAAAGATCTAAAAGACACAAGATTTGTTCAAGAGGAAATCCTGGAACACTCTGAATTGTATGGAATAGTATTATTGATATAGAAATATATATGGGAATACAGGAATTGGAAAGTTTTCTTTATTAGCTCCACGAATATTTAAAAACTGAATACCAACCTTTTTAGTAAATTAGTCTCTTTATCGTTGAATGGTCAAGCACTAGTGTCTCTCATACAAAAATCCTACCATAATTGCAAATTTCTCATCTCTTCTATCAAATACTGTCAAATATTTAGAGTAAGTTAGACCAGTTATTTGAAGCCCCTTCCTAAAATGTTGTCAGAATGTCACCATAATGATCTCAGTAAAATCTTTCCTTGTATACTGTGAATCTACCTGACTTTACACAATACAGAGAAGAGAAATTCTACTCATGGTACAAGGAAGCCAGGAGAAAGTGAGCTCATTCCCGTGCAAAGCCATTTTATGTATATGTAATATATATTCTGATGGAAGTGTCCTTATTAGGTGGACCTCCAGATATCACCTTTATATGAATTTGGAAAGATTGTAAGAGGATGATACAGGAGATTATAGACTCAGCTAAATGTTTGTTACACGGTTTTAGGTTTTAACATGAAGGTGTACTCAGGCTTTAAATGTGCTAGGGGAATAAGCAAACTGGATATATTCCTTTAACTTTGTCCTGAAAAGAAAGAAATTTTAATTCACTGCTCTCTGAAAGTTTTAAGCTAACCACTCCCTTAATTCATTCTGAAATTGGTTACATTTCTTCACTGTTGAAGGGAATGATATGTAGAATTGTAACTGATAACAGAAAATGGGATTTTTTATCATCATCCACTAGCAAAATTATTTCTATATTTGCTCATTGGAGGTAAACCTACTTGATTGTGCTGTGCAAAGTTTAGGAAAATAGAGAATTTGTTATAAGGTCAGAATTGCTTCTTTTATTATATCTGACCTTTAGAACTTCATCTTAGATGCTGAGATTACTCTTACAGTCTTCCTCTATTTAGCATAGGATTAATAATGAAGAAGAAAAAGCATTTAATTAAAATCACCGAGTAGATGCAGTAATCACAAATTTAATTAACTTCTAATAAAAATGTGAAAATTTGCTTAAGAAGCTTACTAAAAGAAAATAATCATATGTTTTTGTGCTAGAAAGTGTAGCCCTCTTCAAATTTATCATATTGTAAATCATCTGCTCACTAAGCAAAACAATTATTTATGTTTTCTCTTGTTAAGAAATTTCACTAATCAATTTAAAAAGTGAATCCTCACAAAGCAAAGTGTGGGCAGTAGAGGGGAAAAAACTGGTATAGGTGAGCTCAAGCTTTCTTGTAAATAACATAGCTTTTGTAGCTATTCATAGTGATATTCCCTGACAATGGTAGGAAATTGATACATATTTAGGCAGTGGTTTTCTGTACATCAATTAGCCTGATCTGGTTATTATGGTATAGAACGCCCTAAAAAGGTTAAGAAATATCAAAATTTAAATAAATAAGTAAGAAACAGTTTTAAAATAATATACTTTGAAAATTAAATCATTTAAAAGACACTGAAAGAGGTTTACCATTGAGAGAAGTTTAGGAGATAGCTGTTAAAATATATCTGTATCCACTTATGGTTCAAATATGTTTGTAGACCAACTTGCAGCATTTTCAGATACCCTAAATTAAAATATTATCTCAGCTTGATACGCAAATTTTTATCTTTAAATCTACTTCTGACTCTGTAGCCACCTGCAAGTTTGGAAAGAATCATTTATTGGTGTTGAAGATCGGAAGTTTTGTGTGGTGGGACTTAGACCCAAATGCCTTCTCTTAGATCCCATTTTTGCTGTTTGTAGGGGGACTTTTGCTGCCTGACTGGACTTTACTGGGTGGGGAAAACAAGCTCAAATATATATTCTGAATTTTTGTTATAGTATTTTGACACACTGGGTGTTTTTTCTCTCTGTTTGAGAAGATTTAATGGGATGCTCCCGACTGAGATCCTGTCACAGGAATGCTCCTGAGGCACACTCTGTCCCATATGGTCTGAGGACATCATGATAATGAAGTGATGGTCACACAGCAACCAGGCTGCTGTAACATTTGAACTCAGACAATGTGAGAACAACTGGTGAAATTTTAGTGCCTTTCAGTACAAATCCAGTGTCTGGTTCTTGTTTGGTACCAGACCTGAAGCCTACTTGGAACCTGATCTCTGTTCCCACCTAATTCTGCAAAATACCTCCAGTGTGCAAAGATAATCACTTGTACAGTTAACCCACCCTCTGACTCAGGAAAGTTCCTTCAGCATAGAATGAACCTTTAAACTTCCTGTGCCATGGCAACGAAATGTGCAGCTTGTGGTGGACTGTGAATTTGGTATTTGTGCTTCAACTTTGAAGAAAGTATTTTCTTAACATAATTTATACTTTCAGCTTCATTGAAAATGCTTGTCAAATGAGAAGTCTATTCCTATCTTAATTATTCTCCTGACACACAAATGAATTGGAAATGAGGTTTTAAAATTTCAGTAATGTGTATTTCACATGTAATCCCTGACTTCTGAGTTCTTCATTATATTCTCCATGCATTCTAGTCAACTTTTCAATTCTGTTTATTTCTTCTATGCCCTGAGCCAGACTGACCTTTGGATTTGTCAGGTTGTATTACAGGTATTGTCCATTGAAGAAATGGTAAAAGTTAAATTGGTACCAGACATGCTAACCACAAAAACAAATTCTAAAGTGCACTGACAAAATCCTATGATTACCTGCATGTACCATGTTTAGACATTACACAATTTTACAAATATTCTTGTCTCAGATATACACTCTAGGTAACAAAAGATTTTGTCTTGCATAGAATAAATTTTGATTGTCAGACCATAGATGTAATGTATATATAATGGTAAATCCACAGGTAAAAGTTACAAAGAATGGAGAAAAGATCTTAAAGATTTCCACCAAGTGATAAGAGTTGGGTAAAACACAGAATTAAAAATCCAAAGAGGAATTGTGAATGGGAAAAGTATTGTTGCTGATATAATGAGGTTGATTATCCATTTTAGGATACCTTTTCCCAGTTTCAGAATGCATGTGTACAGAAGTGTTTCAGTGCATAAAGATCAGCTCAGGAAATTCAGAATTCATATAGTGTATAGAATTTGTGAAAAATATAATACTAAATGAATCTACTTCTTGTAATTTGCACAGAAAATAGGTATTATTGATTTTTCTGATTCAGTCTGTCAGACTAAATGTTCCCCATTCCAGATCCTCTTTCATTCCATGCTACATTAAAACAAATACTTTTCAGTCTTCTGTTGAGAATATTCACATTGAAATATTCAATAAACATATACATCATATTAAGAAAATACCATCTGACATTGTCAACAAAATACTTTTATCCTACAGTATGTCACAGTATATTGCTAGGATAATTTTGGGTTTTTTTCTAGCATGAAATAACTAGTAGGTTGATAGACATCATAAATGTAGCATGAATTATGTTGACACCATCATTTCCATTGTGATGGTCTCT
Source organism: Passer domesticus (assembly GCF_036417665.1). Taxonomy (NCBI): domain Eukaryota; kingdom Metazoa; phylum Chordata; class Aves; order Passeriformes; family Passeridae; genus Passer; species Passer domesticus. The sequence continues at coordinate 44,117,240 of NC_087481.1, read as the reverse complement.
AATTTCCCAGCACACATTGCTTTTTAGAGATTATTGCAGCACTTTCCTCTTCAAATAGGATGAACTTGGAGTATGTTGTACGATACACGTTAGTACAAGATTATAATTTTTCTTTTTTTTCTCACGCTTTAATTTTCACAATTTCAGAAAACATGCAATAAAGAAAAAAAATGCCAAGTAAGCAGGACACCAGCAAACGAAACTTAGTGTTCTCAGTTTTATATGTATAGCATATTATAGAGTAACACTGGGCAGAATGCTGGAATACCTATGTCAAAGCCTATTTTGTTTAAAAATATTTTACAAATATGTCAAGATTAAACATCCAGATCAAGTCATATCATGTTATACATCAGAATTTGTCCTCTTCCCTTCCCTTTGGGAAAAAATTTTTGCCCATTTTTCTCTTTTCTCAATTTTCTTTCTATGTCTTAGTGCCCAAAGCATTTTGCTCTTCCTCTCTTGGATAATGGTATTATTTGAAAATTTTTCTGGTAACTTACAAAAGAGTTTGCTTGGGTGTAAATGTATAAATTGATTTTACAATAACTAATCTAGGACCGTTTCTCTTTTCTCTGTGATTAGGTGGGTACTATCACAAAGGTATAGCTCAATGTGATGTAGGCATTTTAAAGTTTGTTATATTTTACCTGCTTCATTCTTTTATATTTATTCTACTTTTTAAAAGATCTTTTATATATAGCTTTAATTTAATCCTGTCATGGTTTTAATAGTGATTTAGAATATATCCAGACATACAATACCTATTTATTCAATATTCTAAATAATCACCTTAATTCTGCATTCAAAAAAGAATATTTTAATATTCGTCCTTATTCTTAATAATATCTAAGAGGTATCGAAAAATAGCTGTTGGTATGTCTCTTATTACAGCCATGGACCCCTTGTTTTAAAATAAAATTAAAACTAAATAAAAACATTTAGAAATATGATATATAAACTATTTTCTGTGGAAGCATTAATTTGCTTGCAGGTGGGTTCAGATTATACACTGAGGACTAGCTATGGAAAAAGTTGAAATATCTGTCATTCAGGTAATTAGAGGGTTTAATTTCAAAATCAAAACCAGACAAGAAGAACTGCAACTCTCTTTCTCTTTCCAGTATGCTCAAATCACATTTTTATATTGATACCACTTACTACTACTCCTTCTCAAATAACAACAAAGAATATCTGTACATTTGTGCCCACCGTGACACCTGCAATGTTTGTAGTTTGGTGTTCTGTTTTCAACATACCTTCTTTTTTCTTTTCTCTGTACATGCTTCTGTAGCCTTTTATTATCTGGATAGTCATCCTGCACTTACAGATCTAAAGATTGAGAAAAATTGAACAGTGCCCAAATATTATTAATTCATATGTGAAAAATGTCAATTATATTAGGTATACAGAAGTGTTTCTGTAATTCTTGTATTGGTTTATCATGTGTTTTAACATATAAAAATTAACGTACATTATGTTTTTTAAAAGTGGGAAAAATTTTACACTTGTTTCATGGGTGCATAAAAGGAACTTTAATATGTGTAACTACATGATCATACCCTTTTTGGTTTTTTTTTTTGTCTTTGGTACTTCTCTTTTAGCAGAGAAAAAGCTAATTCTGCGAATAATACTAACCCTCTGTGTGTTTTTTTACATTTCATTAATGTTTCAGAAACATGTATTTTGTTCAAAACTTAAATTCATCAAGCCATTTAGTCATTCTCCCTTAATGCTCTATACAGTTTGGAGCCCAATCTTGTATGTCTGAAGAAGTGAAGAGAAATATGAATACTTGAAGTTAATAAACGCAAGGACAAAGAGACTGGGAGAATTAGCAACTTGTATTTGATATAAAATTGTGTTATTTGAACTCACATTTGCTTTCTTGTGAAACAAACTTCTGTTCCTGAACACACGAATACTGCTGATTTTGTATGTGCTGTCAATATATATCTAGAGATATGCTGCCACTCTCTAATCCACAATGGCTGAGTGAAAAACAGACTTGATTTTCAGCACCATTGCTCTTGCTATAGAAAAGTTATCTTTGGGATTTCCCAAAAGGCATTATAAGATTAGTTTCCTTGTTATAAACTATTAGACTCCTTCATGTGCATTGTGCTGTTAAATAATAGTTTGTACACTAATTAAGATAAACCACATAACAAAACCCCATTGACACCATAACAATTAATAACGCAGAGCATCAGTTGTTGGAACGTATTTTATGTTAACTTGATGGTACAAAGGTAATAATGACCATGTACAATACTGAGTACAAATGCAAGTCCCACTTCTGCATTGACTTTTGAGGACTTAACTCCCAACTTTCTCATTATATAAAATAAAATGCCCATAATTTTCTAATGTTATAAACAATAAACTTTTAACATTTTTATAGAACTCCCTGTGTAAGTTAAGTATTTTCAACTGTTCTTTTCTAAACTCTCCTTTTTAATGTTTGTTTTATTTTCTCAGAGAATGATTGATGCCACTTAATAGAGCATGCATCGGTATCCAATAAGTAATTACATTTTGTTTCTCAAAATCTTTTTCACTACAAGGTTGCTTAGGTAATTGATTGTTGCTTATTTTAGAGAAGGCATTTCCAATCTCTAAATTGATAATTTTTGTAACTGTGGAAGTGCATTTAAAAGCTTTTTCTTTCTTCTTTTTCTTCCTTTTTTTTTTTTTCTTCTCTCAGTGTTAGCTTGTTGGCTTATATTGGCCCACAAATAGACCAGTGGTAACAAAGAGTTTGCTAAAATAGATTGATTATTAGGAGGTGATATGACTGATTTTTTTTTTTCTGAATGTAGATTTTTTTCCTAGAAATTCTTGATTGTTTCCTGACTTTTTCATCTCCAGCTGCATGTGATAATCTGAGGAAATGGTCAATACCACACAGGTGAGGAGGCTGCTTTGGAGGAGTCAAACCCTCTAGGTGGTATAAAGGTGCTCACGCAAGGGTAGAGCCTTTCCCATTGTCAACGTGACCATATTAGCTGGAACTTCCTCCAGGAAAAGGCAGCAGTGTATGAGGTTATGTATCAAAGGTTTTTGAGTGGCTTTTGGGTTCATGTACATAGAAGAATTAATTTGTGTGATTTTCTGTGTAGTGGTTAGGGCACTATAATTGCTGTGTTGTAGAACTTTCCCAAGGATGGGTATAGATGTGTGGATCTCCAGACAGAACATCCTTATTGAGTATGTAGTGGAAGTCAGCAATGGAATGCAAGTTTTCCAGGAAGTGGGTGTGTTACCTCTATGTTTTATGCACAGTGTAGACCTAGGGGTGCAATTAGGTAGAATACCTCTTCTAAAGTGACTTATGAAGAGACAACTATAGCAGGAAATTGATTCAAGGAAGGACTGGAATGGTTCAGAGCTGTCTTTGTGACACAGGAACTGAAATTTCAGTTAAAATATTTCTGCCAATGTTGCCCTGCTGTTTGCTGAAGAAATTAGTTAACTGGGCGGTGCTGTTTCTGTGGGTTTAGCTGGGATTAGGAGTTCACCCTTGATTTCTTCTTTAGTTCCAGAAAAAAATACATACCAGTAGAAATCTCTAAGATTTCTTTTCTGGGTTGAAGGATTTAATATTTCCTTACTTAATTGACTGCTACCACTTTGTAGAACTTGTGAGATGTGTTCTGTGTCACGGTGAATTCAGAAGTACTTTGCATAGTCTTGTCCCTAAAAATAGATACAAAATTCTGTCAAGTAAAAAAATCTTCTTGCAGTAGTTGTTGTTGATGTATTAAAGTGGCATTCACTAAAATATATAAATTAATTCATCTATAAGAATTTTTAAATTATTTTAAAACCCATTGTTTTTTCTACTGTGTGAAAAGAGTGATAAACTTCTCGTCATTCATGAGCATACACACACAAACACTGATGTTTATACACCTGAAAGAAGATTGCAGTTGGGTGGGGCTCAGTCTTTTCTCTCAGGTAACGAGTGACAGAACAAGAAGAAATGGCCACAAGTTGCAATTGGGGAGGTTTAGTTTAAACATTAGGAAAAATTTCCCTAAGAAGAGGTTTGTTAGGCATTGGAACAGACTGCCCAGGGAAGTGGTGAAGTCACTCAAGCGACTCAAAAAATATGTTCAAGACATTCAAAAAGGGCTCAAAAAGTATGTGCACATCATTTGGGGAAAATGGTTTAGCAGTGAACATGTCAGTGCTGTTGGACTTGGTGATTTTAGAGGCCTTTTCCAAACTTAACAATTCCATGTTTCTATGTTTCATGGTTTTGAGGACTGGAATCCTGCTTTCTCTGTATAAGGGGTTAGTAACAGTTGTTCTGGAAGGATAGTGCATGTGGACAGATAATAATACATGTTTATGGTGCTTTGTAGGTATTTGAGTTTAATCTATTTTCTGAACTTTGAAAATATCTCCTAAAAATAATGCAGTGGGAAAATAAAGTGAAGAGAGTGAGGCAAGGGGCAGGGGGGTATTTCAGAAGTAGTAAACTTACTAGAATCAATTTCCTGAGTTTACAGTTCTCATGAGATCATTCCCTGCTATAACATCTAGTGTTGGAGTGTGTGGGAAGAGGGAGAGATTTTCGTGGTGAGGGAGGAGGAGTGAGTTGTTTACTTGGGCTTTTTTTAACAACAAAAAAACTTTGACAAGACTTGTGATACTAGGGGAGTTGACTGTGACCATAATGATTCATTTTTGTCTGTCATTTTAGACTGTCATGTGCTGCACTTTGAAAATAGGATGGAAAAGCGCATGACTGCTGTCCCAGCAGGCATCTCACAAAGATGTGCATAGTATTTCTTGAGCCCATCTCAATGAAAAATTTATTTGTTAGCTAAATTAATATTGATATGCTGATTCATGTTTATGCTGTGAGCTCTTTATGCATTATTGATTTATGTATGGTTGGCATACTATATCTCAAATATATCAAGGAAAGCGTGTAAATGTGTTGAACTATAACTGAATGTAGTAGAGATGGGGATCATACCATTATTTCCTGACTGTGAGTTATAAGAATCCCATTTTTAAACTTTCATAGTTCTACATAAGAGTTAGCTCATTATTCTAAATTATTGCTATTGTGCTCCCACAATGTCCCAGAAAGTGAAGGAACTTACAGGTGTTAATTGAGTTTCCAAATCATCAGTGAAGGAACTTACTATTAATGCCAGGTGAGTTTGTAATGAAACACATAAGCTCTGCTTTACAGAGAAAGGAATTCTACACAGATATTCATTGTTTGACTTCATAAATGGACAGTCATTCTTTGTGAAGTTAATTGGCTTCATAATCTTGTTTTAGCGAATGAAACTCGTACACAGCTTTCTTTAGTTTCTGGGAAAACTTCATGATGAAATAAAAAGGGATTTCCTTAATGAATTTGAGAAAAAAAATGGCTTTAAATGACTCTTCATCCATTCTTTTTACTGCTTTCTTCTCTTGGCATCAATGAGTAACTAAAACATAATTTAAAACAATGCTAACCAAGAGTTACAATTGTACTTAAAATAGCTAGAAATATTCAGTACTTCAGTAGGAATCTTGAATCTGATGTTTTTTCAAATGCTGGTGAAAAGTGTTGAATTTAGGGATAGAATAAAAGTTGCAAAGGGTCAGTCTAAAATTCCATTTTGACTTGTCTCTGACCTCTGGTAGGAGTCTAGTAAGTTGGAAGCTTTGGGAGAGAAGTACATATAGAAATGGAAATGTAATGGTACATCTCTCTTATATGCACCTTGTGTGCCTCATGGATTTCCCCAACAACAGACTTTATCCAGAAGATGGTCAGTACAGGAAACTGGTTCCTTTTTAGGAAAAAATATATCTTTTTTTATACATCTTAATGGTTTAGGACTTATAGTCTTAATGATCTAAACCATCTTAATGATTTGAGTCTTATCCAACCACACATGTATTTGTGTTCACTGAGCTATATTGTGTTTGTTATTCTGTGTAGAAATAGTTCTTTTTCTTAATGTGCCCAGAATGCAAATGTACAAACCTGAGGACAGGAGTAATGATAATTGTCCACATCATCTCTGTGTGCATGGGAATATGTATTCATACAATATCAAACTACAGTCCTGGAGTTTTTCTGCCATTAATCCTTGTACTGATTTTTTTTTTCATATACCCTCCATTACTGCTAAGAAGAAAAAAAGAGGAAAAATAAATTAGCCAATTGTTTTAGCTCAAAACAGGCTGTAGGCTATGAATTTGGATAGACAAGATAACAATTCTTCTCCTAAATGTAGGTTAAAGCCCTTCAGACCAGAACTCTGATGAACCAGAACTAAAAAACACAGTGGCTAATTGGATATGTACAGGTCATACAGTAGATGTAACAGCTGTGTAGTGTATGCTTCACTGACCAGCATATGCTGCTATTTTAAAGGAAAAGAGTAATCTTAGCACTTGACACTTGAAGAAAAAAATTGCATTTCTGCAACATTTTATTGCAGAAAGCCTCCTGTATTTCATAAACTCTATTTGATCAGTACTGTGTAAAGTGTCTTAACAGATTCAAAACTCTTACTAAATATAGTCTAGCAAAGTTGCATGTAATTATCAGAGTCATTGAACTGGAAGGTTATTTACAGCTATGTTGCGTTTCTTCAACCTTTATCACTGCACTTCTGATGATAGCAGTCATCTACAGAAATGCCACCAAATATTAAATATACTATTTAAGTGGTACTGATAATTTAAATGTGTAAATTTCTAATTTCCACATACAATAGAATTAAATATGTATTCCAAACTATTGTAAAACTGCTGTTCAGAAGAACTATGGTTTTCAGTTTTGTGCACTTTCAGAGTACCTCACTGATTTGGCATCTATATTTTAATCCTCACTAAAATCAGACATGAAATTTCTGAAAAGTAAAGTCTCTAGTAAATAAATGTCTAACCTGAGGATATGTCAGAATGTATGTAGTATATTTAAAGTTCATTTTACCCTTAGAGTTTATTTTAATTCTGTCAGATAACAAATCCAATCAGATGGCTGCATCAAGCTTCAGCAGTAAGTTTTCTTCCACAGTGCAACCACAAGAATTTCTGTAAGGAAGAGAATCAGACATGCTGGGTACCTTTTGCTACAGTTCTTCCCAGTATGTTGGTTCTTAGGAATTCATTAATGAGTGGAAAATCACTCTACACATAGTTGAAAACTAGCAGTGAATGTTACAATCTATTGATAATTGACTTTTTGCAATAAATACTCAGCCTGCTGCTGTAGTATTTGGTCCTGATTTACCCTTGTATAATCCAAATGAAATCACTGCACTGAAGTCTATATTTATTTTGGCTAACAGTATGTGCATTCCTGAAAACATCTTATCCCATTTGTTAGCACTTCAAAAAAAAAAAAAAAAAAAACAAACACAAAGTGACTAGGGCACTATTATTTATTTTCATTTAAAAACACTTGTTCATTTAGCATTAAATTTAGCATTAAACTCAGGTATACTCTAATATAAATCAAACTTAAACCATCAGCCAAAGTAAGATAACTCAGACACTATAAGCATGAACTGGTGACCAGTTGCTTTTTGTAATTATCTGCTAATCCTTGAAATATGCTAACATACTTTTTCAGGTTTATGCTAGTACCAGTTTCTCTACCTGCAATTGCTCTGGCAATTCTGTTGCTTCCACACTCCTATTGCCACTAGGAAGAATAAGATACATAGATGATGCTGATTTTCTTTCAATATGCTTTTTGTTTCCAGGCCATTTGTACAGTCAATAAAAGCTACCATGTATTTGCTGATTTCTCAGTATCCTTGAAAGTGGTACAACAGTAAATCTGTTTTGCCTTATAGTTCAGTCCAATGGATAACGGAAGTTTTTAATAATGATTAGGACCTGAGAATAAGCTTCTTTTAAAATGAAATAGGTTTTCTGCAACTGAGAAATGTGTAAGAGAATGAAAACTGAAATATACCTTCTGTAGGCAGAATGTGCAGATGTGTCATGTGAAGTTGTTATATAACCTGAAGAGTCAGGGAGGAGATGTTTATTCAGCTCAGTGAACAAGTACTGGAGTGAGGTTCAAAACTTTAGGACACTAAATTAAACATCATCAGTGCCAGAAAGGAACAGGCTACAGCTTTCACATACAGCTATGGTGATGTCTTCATGCAACTATGAAGAAGAAAAAAGTGTAGGAAAATTTTGGTAGGACTAAAACTCTTTTTCTCCTGTTGTCATCAGCTTTGCTAGTAGGTTCTTCTGTGCTGCTGTGAAAGTGTACCATGCTGATTTACAAAGAAGAACTAATGATACAAACTCCATTTTACTTAGCAGTTGAAAAGGTTGAAAGAACACAAGCCTCTCTCCTTTGTAGGTGTCAACATGTAGATATTGAAATAATGCCCCAAAACTGCAGTAAGAAGTAATAAGTTCTGAGCTGCTGAAATTATTATCCTGGGAATAGGTTTCTAGTGGCACTCTGCATGATTTCTTCAGTTCCCTTTGTAATCAGTTTAAAGGTTTTGCCTACATGCAGACACAGAGGAAAATTAATCTGAATGAACTTTGAAAGTGTTTAAGTGAAACTCTAAGTAGAGTTATCCAGAATCAAAGTAGTTTTCACTCAGTTCAGATGAGTTGAATTAATTTAGAAATGAAGTCAGCTAAATTGAATTAAGGCCACTTAGTTATGAAGGAAGGTATCAACAGGAATGTCTAAGTATAGTTTACTAACTTTAAGACATTTAATAACTTGTTCTAACTTTTCTCGATCATCACTTATATATATTCTTAACACAAGTACACTCTCGAGACTTTCCCAAAGATTTTCCTGTGGAATGTCAGAAGTTTATTCTATTATACTCTGGCCATGTAGAACAACTTTGTCTTTCTTTGATTAATCAGTCTGGAAAACATATTTTTCTTTTTCCTCTTTATCTCACCTTAATATTTCATGCTAGTCATGTTAATCCATGTTAACCCATGCAGGAAGGACTGACTTATCTGTCATTGTCCCAGTAAGAAATTAGTATGTATTCAGTTCTCAGTGTGGAGATACACACTGAAAAGTGCTGTATGCCTTTTCTCCCATGGCATCACTGTAGCTCAGAAAGCTACTTAAGAACCTGAAATGGACATTTGCAAAATGCACTGTTCAGAAATTACTGGTGAGGCTTCAGAGTCTAAACACATGCTCAGGGTGATTTGCTTGGCAGTAACATCTTCGAGATATCATTATGACCAATTTCATACTGTTACGTAATGGTAGCTGTCTTAGCAGTCCCTTTTACAGTCCCTTGCTCCCTTGTATTAACATCAATTTTAAGAAATACCATGAAAGGATAAAATAAAATATTCCAGGGTGGCTTGATTTTTTATGAGCTATGAATGGCAAAAAATGAAAATGCAGTAAATATAAATTTACTGCAGTTACGTTACATAACAGGGTCATGCAGGGAACACAGAGAAAGCACAATCTAAAATTTACTAAATATACAAATTAATTCCTCAGATTTTTATCTCCATAAAGTAAACAAGCATCCAAATCTTGAATGAAGCTGAATGAAGGAAAACTCTGTGAGGAGCCTCAGGTACATAACGTTTTCATAAATCTGCTGAGAGAGCATGTCAAGACAGCCAGCTGCTTTTGTCATCTTATATCTATTTTCCTGTAGTATTGGATCCTGAGTACATGTTTTGTAGTAGAAGCACATTAAAACCCTTAAGCAGCAAGATAAATGCTTAGAGCCGTTTCAGTTAGACTGTTTGTTGGAATAAATCCTGCTCCTTACTGCCTAATCACAGGAAGCTTTGCAGGATCTGTGGCTGTTTTGTAAGGACTCACAAATCTCATACTCTGAAAGAAGTGTCTGCATTTTCAGGTTCATAATACCTAACTGTGCTCAGACAAACTTGGAATTTCTTGTATTCCAACAGGTTGTGAGGCTTGCGGAATAGGAGAAGTCAGAGTGGTGAATCCATTGTAGCTGTACCTGTTACCAGTCCAAGTACAGGAACATTTCAGTAGTAAATCCTGCTTCAGTGGTTATTGACATGACAGGCCATTTTCTTTCTGATTGACTTCCCAGAGCGTTAATACTCACAAATCCCTACTAAAAGAGCCATCTATGAAGGAGATACAATTTGTTTTAAGACCAGCTACTCTATGAATTTCATGTGCTCTGACTCTGTCACCGTGCCATCCCCTTTCTTTTCTAAATGGTACATCATCTTTCAAAAATGAGTTTTTTAAGAAAATCACCTATGGCTTTTTTTTTTTCTTTAAATCCTTGCATAAGAATTCCTTAGAACTTAAGTCAGATCACCTGAAGCCTTGGCCATGAGGAATTTCCTTATTAATTGAGCAAGCCTTGAATAGTCACTACAACTTAAGACAATCAGATCTGTTTTCACCTATTTCTTGTCCACTAATTTTTCAGTTTCTTCTATGACATTTTTATTTCCCTTTCTTTTACTGTGGTGTTCTTTGTGTCCTTTTTTTTTTTTGGGATTTAGTTTTTCCATTGATTCTGATTCCTCTAGAGGAAGGCAGTACATGAGAAAACTGATCGGGTAATTTGTTTCTTTTTCCAATAATGTCCTAATGCACCACTTATCACTTCAGCTGATATTTCCCTCTTTTGGGCTATTTTTAATTTTTTTCCCTTTCTCTTCTTTTGGCAAAAGAAGTTGTCAGGCACATCTTGCCCTTTGGCTGCTTGTGATGCTTCTGCTTAGGCTCTGCAAAAAGGTGACTTCCATTCTGTAACAGGCAGAAAAACTCTCTATAGAGGAGGTCTGGGTAGGGACTGAATACACAGGTCCTCTTTTACTGTGCAGATTTTCAAGAAATAGGTGGTTTATTATCACATAAAGGCAGAATGTCATCTCTTAAGTGAAGTTCTGCTCACACTGGAGAAGGGTTTGCAAAGTATGTTATTGAGGCTTTTTTTGGATATTTTTGGTAATCCTGACTAAATATTTGGTAGAGAAATTGTATTTTCAGTAACTATATAAATGAGTGCTATGATTGCCTAAAATTGAAATTATTTTGAATGTTAGATTCTTCAATTAAAATTTAAAAAAACAAATCCAGTGGGAATTTTGGACATGATAAACAATATGATAAATAATACTGAATTGCTCCAGTTAGCTTTAATTGTTTGAATAATCTTCCCATGATTCTCCAAGCAAAATACAATGCAAATATAATACTGTACAAAATAGTAGGCAGATTCTACATCATTATTTTATTTGATAAATTTAAAAATATGTCTGTTTCCTGGAGAAAAAGAAGGCAATTTGATTTTTTTTCTTTCTATATTTACTTGGCACACAATCAAAATCAAAGAATATATCATTGCTGGGAAAGTTTTGTTACTTAGACCCAGTGGTTTCATATGGTCTCTCCTCTTGCAGCTACTTTCCAAAGCAGTGTAGCTCAGAAAAACTTAGTTAATGGTGATAACTGACAGATGTGACTTCTCTCTGGGACTCTTCATCAAGATATACCTATAATTTTAAACCTTTGTGAGTATTGATGGTGATGCTTACATTCCTCACTTTAGATAATATTTTTTACAAATATTCCAAATTACATTTATCACAGCATTAACAGTGGCAGTCTATGCACCTGCTTGATGAAACTATAAGCAAACAAGTTGGAGAAAGATTTTTAGACATATTTATTGGCTAAACGCTTCCATGTTTTTCTTTTACGTCCAAGAAGACAAAGGTTTTTCAGGTGGCAGAATATGTTGCACTGTCTCTGATCTCAGTTTTCAAAGGACAGGAATTAGGGAAGCATATACTTTGTATTGATACTTTAAAAAAAAAATTTGTAAATACAGTGAAAACCTAATTCATATTGCTAGGGACAAATTCTTGTCACAAGTTCCATTACAAAGGTACCCAATAGAAGACATTGACAAAGGTCAGCATAACATTGGAAATGTTACTGAAATGTTGAAAGTGTACAGGGTCAAGTATTACAATAAATGACCAGTAGCTTTGAAAAATAATGAAATTAGCTCTGAACACAGCAATATCTTTATTAGCATTCTACTCAGAAATGTATGTGTGCTTTTAAATTTGTACATGTACTGCATAATGCATGCAAAACAGAGAAAAGTGGTTTTGTCAAGTGAATTGAAAACAGATTGATGCTGAGATAAAAATTGCTTGAAGGACACAAGGGAAACATTCTGCCTCAAGGGGATGGGTCCATTTTTGCCCTGGTGAATCTCATGTAAGCTTGGAGTAATGGAGATGCAACTTAATGGGTTTTTTACAAGTAACACACAATGTTGTGAAAAGGGGAGGAGAATTTTATTAGTTAAGTTATTGGATAATGCTTTGTCAAAAAAATTAAACATTGTTTAACAGGGTCTGTTAAAAGGTAGGTTAAAAGCTGTCTTCTAATGAAAAGCAAGAGTTCTCACTATTTCAGGGCAATAGGATGTCATTCTGATTGTAGATGTTTGGGAGAGGAATAGTCCTAGCAAAATAGTTAAGAGTGTAACTTAACCCTGCTCTAGAAATTTTATAGAAATATTGACATGGAGCCTCAGTGTTATGAGAACTTATAATTCACAATATGCATGTGTAGCATAATGGGAAAGAATGATTATGGATGTTTACCAGTAATACACCTTACCAGGAATTCATAGGAAGGATTTCAAGAGATAGAAAGTATTATTTCCACATGCTCTGATAGAATTTGAGAGTTAAGAGCCATATGCCAAATTATATTTGGTAATAATAAAAAAATTAAATGAAATTAGTTTGCTTTTGGGAAAGCTTTATTAATTTGTTTCCATGACCATCTAACATTTCAGCCAAGATAACAATGTGGAGGTAAAACCTTCAGACTTCAGAGCTGGAGAAAATTTTTCAACTCCTATTGAAATTTTTGCAGCAAACTTGGAAAACCAATCAACATATTACTCCTGTGTTATGTACAACATTAACCAAGCAGCCTTCAATTCATGTGTTTAGTATTCACCTGTTTGCTTTTACATCACTGATGTTCTTGTTGTGAAAGCACTAATTATTTTCCTTCAAATTAAAGAAATTCAATGAATGATCATTAGACAAACTCCTTGGAGACTATCCCTGTAACAGCTAGACAGATAATTAGAAAACAACTAAATTAGATAATTGGAAAAAAGTAATAAATAGTTCACATTGAGCTAGACATTCTTTATATTTTTAATTTGCCTTGGCAAACTTTTTCTGTTATTTAAATATGGGAAATACAAACCATGTAAAAATAGCTCAGCAACTGCTCCAGGAACTTCTATAAATACCTAAATTAAAATAATGACTACTACTGACATGAGTTTAGAGAAGCTGGATAAAACCTTATTCATTATATTTCAGTTTTTAATAACATGTTTCAGTCCTAAATATACAAATTGATCAAATCTAATTTTTAATTAAATAATTTTAATAAAATAGGATAATAGATGTGCACATTCAGAGTGCAGTCATTGTGCACAGCTTACTAGAAAATAACTATAAAAGCACTGCAGAGTCACTAACAAGAACTGATCATCCAAGCACAAAGAGTCACACGCTGCACACTTGTTGAAAAGTACCTGTTCGCTCATTCTGACAGTCATGTCTTCCAGAGATGTATACTTAAACAATAGGATAGTTCTTCATTATTATGAGTTTCTAATTTAGTAGTCCCTCTGTAGGATCTTTGATCTCTGATTATTTCCAATGATTCAATCTAATTGTGGTAAACTACATTAATCAGCGCTTCCTTAATTTTTCACTTTTCTTTAACAAAAGTTAGTTCATATCAGAGTAATTACTTCCAATTGTTAGATAGTCATGTGAGTCAGCCAAAGAGAAACTTTTATTTTCCTGATTACTGACAGTGTTGTAATACGTGTGGGCAAATGACTCATGTTACCAGGATTGTAGACCACAGGTCCTTTTCTGGAAATGATTGTGATTAAGGAAGGTGTGCCCACCTTTGCACTGTTAATTTTGGCATGAAGAGCAAGCAGTAACTCAGTGTAAGTGCTCTCTGCTTTTCTCACTTCTGTAGATTGTAGAAAATAGAGGTCTGCGGTGTCATTATTCTTATTAGATGTAATCTGAGTTTTTATTTTCTGAAATGTTCAGTAGACTAAATTTATATTGGGAGGCTGAAATAAATGATTATGTATTTGGTGCGAGTGATGTATTCCATACTGACCTTATGAGGATCAAAGAGATTTACTAAGAGTAAGGCCAAGTGATGGACAAAATCATAAAGGAAAGTATAACCTCTCTTAAAGCCTCAATATTACCAATTCTTATCAGAGAAATAAATCAGTGCTTTTGTTATAAGAGGAGTGAGATATTTATCACTGCTGTTTGTCCCTAGAAATAGCCACCTTTCCATATTAAGAATCTATGGACTCGGGGGTGAGCAGATCTGTTACTGTGAAATTGTATATTTCTGTACATGGCCTAAACCAGTCTGCTGGCAGATGGCTGTTTTCAAGCCTTCTTACAGAAAATTAGTCTACAATAACAGAAAATAGCAGTTGAAACTTTAAAATATGCTTGCAATTGTTAGCCTGTAAATGATGCATCAAAAGTGTAAGCTTTGAAAGGTGTGAATAATTGAGATGCAAATAAAATTGAAGTCTGTTCCCAGAAAAAAAGAATTGCTATTTATCTTAAGTTTTATGTAAATAATTTCTTTTCTGTCACAGTTGGCATAGGTTTGATGTGAAATCTTTATATACTATCAATACAAATATGCCCTACCTTCTTGCACATGGTGAGCAGCTACAAAGTCAGAGCAGGAAATTTTACTGCTACTCTTTCTTCCACATGTGTAGATTAATTCTATGGCTTTTTCAAAAGCTTGACATTTTAATGCTTCAGCATTTGCCATAATGTATGAATAGCTTTTTGAGAAGGATACTGGGATAAGATAAGAAGGAACCAGCAATTATTATTTGTCTGAATATATTAAGTTTTGACCTGAAGAGAGACCCCTAGAGACTGATGTGACAATTCAGTTTTCATATCCTTTTCATATTTGTTCTCTTTTTTCTGTCAAGAGGGGCAGTTTGGTTACAAGATCCACTTGTGATGTTGTATTATGTTTGTGTGTACAAATGAACAGTAAAAACTACACAAATGCATGTAAATAAATCTATGTGAAACATTGATTGAAAGGCTGGGTAGTTAAGATGTTTGACTACTACTTTTAAATCTAGATTCAGTCTGATACTGTAAACAGGAAAATTCCTGAATAATTACATTTCTAGCAGACAAATATGGAAAGAAATTATTTTCTTTTGTGAAAGCCACAAAGGCTAAAGAGTTTGGGGTAATTAATTCCTCTGCTTGTCCTTCACTGTATCTACAGAACTTAATGGAAAATGCACTGCAATTGATTTAGATCTTCAGTCTTTCAATCCTTTTACTTGGCTCTCTGATCACTTCAAGTTATTTACCAAAACATTCAAAGTTACAAGTCCAACCAAAGAGGGAGAAAATTTTCTTTCTTCTTTGAAAAATTGCATCCCTGCCCGTGGCAAAGGGGGTGGAGCTTGATGATCTTTAAGATGCAAATTGCTTCCAGTGAAGACTAAATGAGAGATACTCAAGCAGAGAGGATATTACTCTTCCCCTTTTCTCTGCCCTCCTCAGTCTATGCCATTAAGGCAAAGATCAAGCGATTTGGGTTTTTTCCTTAATTCCTGCTTCATAAATTTGAAGGAATTTTATTAGCATGGGTCATAGAAATACAAGAGATGTACAACAGAAATGTAAGGTTCCTTCTAAGCCTAACCATTCTTTTATTCTAAATGTAAGTATTGATGTCTGTTTTTAGGAAATAATTAATTTCAGTGATCTGAACTTAATTTCTGTGATCTGAACTTGGGCATAGAGATACCCAATCTGAACCTTCTGGAATGAAAGTTTTGAAAAATCTCTTAGAAAAACAGTCTTCAGGAATACTGTTTATTTTTAGCTTTTCTTTAGAAAATTATCTTCTCAAGTTTTTCTTCAGAAATCAGACCCTTCAAAACACTTCAGAATATCTTTAGTTTCTGACTGTTGACTCTTGTTTCCCAATTTATCTGTCTGTAGTGAATTCCCTAAAGGCTGAGACCATCTGGTCCTTCAGTTTATTTAACTGTTTCTCAGTTTTTGTGAGCTTTGAATTAAAACTGTCAGGCTCAAGGTTTTTAACCATAACGATTTTTCAGACATCATTAATTTTAATGTTTCCAGGATCTGTTCCATTTTTGCTCTTACACTTATCTCCCACAGGAGTAAGAGCTTCCTTTCTTGTAGAATGTGCTTTAAAAGGGGATTAAAATGAAATAAGTAGGGGGAATCACTGACTTGAAATTCAAGTCTTTATTGGAGTTACTTCAAATTTTCATTAAATAGGTGCTTATGCATTTGCTTGGTTTCACATAACCTTCCATTAAATATAGAAATAAATCTATTTTTCCAGTGGACCAACCTCCTCTAAAGTGTGAGGTGATTATATATGCTAAGTGAACACATAGTAGTACATTAATTATTAACATGTTCTATAAGGGTTAACCACCTACTCTCAAAATACCTCTGTGAGGCTAATAAGTGTTATTTATCCTTGGGGATTTTTTAATTGACAAGATGTACAGACACTGATTTATAAATACTGATGGTGCCTTTCACATCTCTTCTGCAGGAATTGAATATTTAGTATACATTCAGTTAAACTTACACATCTTTTACTCTACTGAGAGTATTAGTTACCATTTACTATCCCAGTGAAAGAGACTGAAATCCTAAATATGTTTTTATGGATCTTTTGTGATATAGATTTTAGTCTTCTTACTGGTTTTTTTTTTAATATCTCAATATTTCACTACAAACAATACTTTGGGGATCATTATCACTGCATAAAACCAGAAGTTTAATATTGATATAGGCATGAAACATAAAAACACTTATTATATTGATCATGACTTTATCATGGTTATTTTAAATGCCCAGAGCAAGAACTTAAATAGTATAGTAGATAAATCACAGAAGTGTCTAGGGATCACTGCTGTGCTTGCACTTTGGTTTTAAAGTACAGGAACCTTAAATATTATCCTCTTAAAAAGTGGGATTGTACCACAAGCGAAAGTAATTAAGACAAATGCTACCACAGAATGTGAATCTTGGGTCACATCATTTACTCTTCAAGTCTGTATTTTTCCACTGCTACCATCACAGCTCCTTTGATTTCCTTTCCTGTGACCTGAATCACATTAATTCACAGAATGATCAAGATTTCAAATGAAGAAGGGTTCACCAGATCTTAATAAGGGCTCCTTCTGTAAGGACATCTGTACTTTTCCGTATGATAGACTTGCAGTTTTTATGATAGACTCTCAGGAGTCCCAGGGGCCATGAGGAGAGGTGTAAGGCTTTAGTTCAAACTTAGAAACTCATCTAAACTAGGACAAGAGTATTTTACTTTTAAAAATACTTATCTGCTGAGATCAGTTCAACTGAACTTCACACTTTAATATTAACGTTTTTAGAAATGGTTTGCCTGGAGGAGGGCAGCAGACACAATTGTAAGCATGTTATTTTGTATATAAAGGATAAGAAGTTTATTTACTTGTTTTAAGACAATCTCTCTTTGTTTTTGGTTTGGTTTTTTTTTTTTTTTTTTTTTTCTTTTCTTGAGGTAATGTTAGAATTTTAGCAGCCCATACTCTGTAGTAGTTGGTGCTGTCATAAGCTAGTCTCACTGCTTAGGAAATCAGGGAGGTGTCCTTAAGTTTGTCTTCTGTACATAAAATTGTGCTTAAAGCCAGTTAAAGAAGTCAAAGTTGAGATATCTGTAAAAAATCACTTCATTTCCCAGAGCCGGATCAGCTTGTCACATCTTTGCTTGTATTTTTCTTACTAGTACATTTAATCTAAAAGCCTAAGATATTCTTGGGAATACTGGTGAATTTTCCCTTCTTTAGAAGCATCAGTAATATTCAAGAAATACGTTCTTCACACTGCATATTGCTTTGCACTATTCTAACAGTTGCTTCTTAATTCCATGTGAAGTCTTTTGTATGGCCTTCCTGCAAGCACCTGTTTTCTTTGTTGTGCTGTCCAAGAGTAATTAATGGCACTGTCCTAGTGGCGAGTGTTGAATGTTAATTTGGCCTAGAAAACTTGATAGAAGGGTTTTACATTCCTTGTGTTTTAACTGAAGGCCACTGTAGCAGTACATTTATGTTTGGAAGATATAATTATTAATATTTCATCTTTCATGTCAGCTAAATAACATCCCTAATGGGTAAGACAGCATGGAGTCCTGTCTTGTCAGTTAGAAATTACCAGAACAGTAATATTTAACATTAATACTGTTGTGCAGACATCATGAAAATATGTGAAAATACTTGTCCTAGTGATGTTTAAATTAATACTTTTTATGTGAAGAGAATTCCCAATGTAAGGTATAGGTTCATTGTGGATTTTTAGAATGACAACTCTAACTTGCATATACTGGTAATTAATCAGTTTATACCAGTGAATGTTCCACTGGCAAAGATTAAAACTACCATCTCTGTGTTTACACTGAATATTAAATTGAGGTTTCTTCTGAATTTGTTTCCTATTTCAAAGTTTCCATTTCAGTCTCAAAAAGCTTTAACTGTAACTTACAATGTAGTGTAGTCCATCTTTAAAACTGGCAGGTGTATAAGACACAGATTAGTGCTTCTCACCTCTGATGTGTATCTCAAGCAGAGCTGAGGCTGTTTGTAATTACCTCAGGCTTTGCTCATTCCTGTGCTTTGAAACAAAGAAAAAGTACAGGAGTTTTCCTAATTGTCCCCTGAAAGGTACAAAAAGCATTCCCAGCTTTCCAAATTCCAGCATCTATATCCTTTCAGATGATGGGACCAGAGACCAGGAGGATGAAGGAGGATTGCACGACAACAGGCTAAGGTGTGACCAGCCACCCTCCACTGGAGGCATTGTTTGGATGTCCCTTTAGTTGGGAATTTTCCTTGCTTTTCTACCTTGAGTATGCACCCTTGGACAAAACCTAGGTCTCAGGTTTACTGCTGTCCTTCTGCCACTTCACACATTGTCAAATGATTGTTCAGGTACTAAAAGCAAAATCTCAGTAGAGTTTTAAACTAAGGATTAGAACATAGCCGTAAATTAACAGGGATGTGATTATCTACAGCTATGCAGAGACAGTAAAAATTAATACTGATTGCTAAGAATGACTGAATAGATATTTTTCTGTTTGCAGTTATTAACCAGATGCTGCTTGGAGGATATTTCTCTGCTTTTCTCATTTACAGGTGATACATTTTCTCTGGAATGTAAAATAGGCTTTGCTTTTTTCAGTATTAGGATATATTTAGTTCAATGCCACTGAAGGATATTTTATCATAAGAGGAGCAAATTTTCCTGTCTCTATCAGAAAAAGGCACCCAAATGCAAATTGACAAATTTTAGGCTGCTGGAATGTTTGTATAACAAAATGCATTAAAGCAAAGAAGATTGACAGAGTTAACTTGATTTGCCTGTGTTGAGCCTTATTAAGCACTCTATCTCAATATTAAGGACTTAATTAGCTAGAATCATAGTTACATCACCTTCAATAGGGAGGATAATTGATATGAGTTGAAGCAAGTCTAATAGGCTTGACCTTCAGTCACATATTTGAATGCTTAGGAAGTTAAATGCATACTATATTTACCTGGAGGTTCAGACTGATCAAGTCTTCAAAAGAAAGAGCTGCAGAAGTCAACGCTGAGAAAGTCAAGTGCAGGCATACACACATTTTAAATGTAGCTAGAAGCTGATCTTTTTCCTGGACTCTAAGCACTTTTGTAAAAATACTGCTGACTGGAGCATGTGGTTCTATGCCTAGGGAAGAAAATTGCAATCAAGGCAGTAACAGGTTGTCAATAAGAGCAAAAGATGAAAAGTAAGGGTTTCATGTTTAATGTCATAGTCTAAATATACCAATATTAATTTTCTTCCAAAAAATTAAATCTACCTGCTATCTTCTTTGCAATTTTTGCATATGGTTTCCATATCCACATTTTGCTCAGAAATTATTTAGCAGATGCTGTGTTTATATCTACATCCTTCCTCAAACGCAGTCCAGGGCACTGTAATGATGTCTGTCAACTGGGAACGTGCCTGAGTGTCACAGACATGGTCTGGGCATGTTTATCTTCACTGGACAGGACTGACAGTGAAACCAGAACAGCCTGAAGTGAAAACAGCCTCAACTCCTTCACAACGCAATAACCTCCTGAATGTCTTGAGAATCATACCCTGTACAGACACTGTGGGAGGAGAGAGATCTTTAAGTGTCCTGTTCTCATTTCTCCATGTAGGTTTTAGCCCATGAATTTCCAAGGTCTCTGTAAAGATACTTGTTAAGTGTTTCAACTGTGTAAATCTCATCCTTAACTAAGTGATGCTGAACCTAGGACACATCAGTGAAGGATGAAGAACGTAGGGACTAATCAATTTGTTATTAAGTCTTTGGAGTGGCTAAAAGCAAGGGCTTGGGAAAGGGTGTTTGGAGAGGGCAGGCCTGAAAAGAAAGTGTCCCAGAACATTTCTCCAGCCTCCCTGTATGCAGCTCGGGGGTTTTTTGTGCAGTCTTAACTAGGGGAATATATTAATGAGTTATTAGGGGCTTTCTTCTTAGAGAAAGAGGCAGAATTGTAACTTAAACAAAACTTTAAACCATAAATTTGATATGTGACTGCTAGGCATACTACTGTATTTTTTGTACAACTAAGAGCTTAGCTAGAAAATATAGTGGAACACTGGACTTCTGTGAAATTTAGATGTTAAATGAGTTTTAGTACATGACAGCTGAGAAACTTTACCTGAATAGACAATTAGGAGAGTTCTGAAAGTCTTACTGTTGCTAATGAAAATTGCAGCACTTTCAGTATTGTGTAGTGCATATTCTGCCAAAATAGTATACTTAAGATCTGATATTCAGCATCTTTTGTGATACTTGACTGAAAGGCATGATATGCACTGCCTTAGTTCTGTATGACTATTTACAAGCATGTCAAAGGAGCTGCCTCTCATACATACTTTATTTTTCATTATTTTTGGAATTAAAACTTATAGTGATCCTGTGTGAGAAATTAATTTAAGATTATCAGTAAGATGTTAAATCATAAATAATTGTGTAATTCTTCTAGGCTCCTGGAAATGACTACTTAACAGAAGTAGCTAAAAATAATTTTTCAAATCCTTCAAAATAGCTGTGATGGATTTGAAGATGCTACGCTTACTCTCTAATACAATATATGGTAAAGGTTCAGTGATACACTGTTTCCTGAGTTCTGTAGAAATTATCTTGCTTTTCTGTAGCTCTCCCTGAGAAGTTTTACTTCCTTACTTGACTATCTTTCAAAATGTGTATATATACATATATATATATGTGTGTGTGTGTGTGTATGTATATATAAATAAAACCCAGGTATATACACACAGAAATAGCTATATATGTGAGTATGATGACAGGAAAAGTATAAAAATTTATGCTTAGTCTTGTCTACTGCTGAATATCTTCCTGAACAGCTTAATGATTAAGGAACATTGCTGTCATGGTCTATTGTAGGTAAGAGTTACTGCTTACTCCACTGATATTTCATTATGATTTGTTTGCAACTGAGGTCCTACTTTTTTGTATAATCTATGTGATTTAATTTGGGTAGCATGTTAGAGATACTTAGAGTGCACTGCAGCTGTCCTTCAGTAGATCAGAAAATGAAAAGCATAGGCTGACTTATTTACATTACTAGTTGTTAATTCAGAAATGTATTTTAATGTCATTTAATGTAGAAGCATCAATATACAATCCTGTGTGATCCTTCAAGTGATTCAGTGAATGTTCAGCTGTTCTTGTTGCTGGGACATTAGTAGAGTTTCACTGGTGATATTGACCAAATTAGAAACTTCCATTGATCACATACAGCATCTATGATTAGGATTTTCTTAGACTTTTTTATAGACCTCTTGAAATTAGTCCACAGATTGTCAGGGTTCTATAGCCCATGTGTTGAAATCTGCTGACTAAGTAGTGTTGACATAATCCATCAGTTGGCCAGGTGATGAAATTGAGGTTATTGGTTTTCTACCTGTGTAGCAGTCCCAGAGGGAAGAGACAAAATGAGCTCTCTTCATATTTTATTTCTCTTGACTCACAGCACTAATATTGCTTTTATAAGGTGGAATGCTTTTAGTTCTCTAGCTTGCCTTTTATGAAAGTGATGTGTTTTGTATCAGATACATGGTTGCTTCAACATTTTGTAAAACACAATTGCTATTCTATAAAAGTGGACTACGTTTTTCTTTATAACCTGTGACAAATTCATTTTAGAAGCACCTGCAAAATCCTGCGTTTCACTCTGGTGGTCCATAAGTTATGTATATGTTGTTAGACTATTCTGACAGTGGTCTTTTGTATCCAGGAAAAGTGTCACAGTAAACAATATCTAAAACTCTTACCTAGAAATTGTTACTAGAAATTGTGCTTCATGTAGCAGTAGAGCCTTAATTGTCCCTCCAGTGATCCTCCACTAAAACTTCTAAATTGTATCTAAAAATAAAAAAGAAAATCACAATTTCTTCATTCTATATAACTGATTATTTAATAAAAGGTACTTTAGTTATTTGAGTAAAATGTAGATTTTGATACTGGAAGATTGTATTTATTGACCATATTGTCTTCCACTCTGTAATACTGACAAATTCTAAACCTCAAGTGTCCCATATACAGAAGACTGCTAACAAAAGGCATCCATTTGTTGTAAATAAAAATTCCCCTGATAATATTTGTGTTTATCTCATTTGCTTGAGAAGATAGCATAGTCATTTCACAGGTAGGTATTTCCTTCATTGTATTTTATTATGGTATTTTTATTTTATTATATGTATATTTATTATATATTTTATTATATATCTTTGTTATTTTGACAGGTAATTTTTTTCCATTCTAAAGAGACATGCCAAAGAATTAATTGAGATACAGTAATTAATTAGATTAATTACTGTATCTCACTGTTACATTTTACTTTCACATAATTTATACAGTAGCCAAAAATTCTCTATTTAGAAATAATATTATTTAAGGCAAACTTCCCATATTTTCTCATGGCATGAGCCAACAAGCCATATTGTAATGAACAGATTGGAGATATGGACTGTTTCTATCTTTTTTCACTTGGTGTCAAATCCATTCCCTTCCATCTGAGGCCACTAAAATGGTCACAGTGTGTTTTGTCTGCATGGTGTGGATGGGAGGGAGCATTTATAAAGAATGAAGAGGAACATTCCTGGATGTTTGCCAAAAAAGAGAGAAATCAGCAGTTTTTTTCTCAGCCTGAATACACCCCTCTGCAGAAAGATTTGTTGGAAAGGTTGAAAAGTTCAGATTCCCCTAATGTAATGTTAGTGTTTATGCAACATTTTTGTTCCATTTAATCTTTCCCACAGAATCAAATGCGGCTTAGGGAACTAAGGTTATGCCACCACTGCACTGTTGATTTTGTGTTGTTTTTTTAATGGTGTTGCTAAATCCCCTTCTTTTTTTTCTATTCCAAGAACTCTCATTTAGAGAGGATTTAATTTAGCATGTTGCATCTTCGTTTTCTTGCCCTGCAATGGAAAATACCCAGGCTTCATTTTTCATGTGGGCTTCAGAATATTTTCACAGTCTTTAGGGCAAGTGCAGGGAGACGAGAGAGAGCTGATGAACTCAGAAATTTTGGCATGTTTATACATTGATTTAAGTTAATACATACAATCTTTTCTAACTCTGTTACTTTGAAAGCTTTTTGACATCTGTTGGCACTGCTGGTGAATTTCCAGCTATGAGACAGACCCATATGGTATGATGGGAACATGGGTTGAGCTCAAGATTTGTTAAAATGTACCCTAACTGCCAAATTGCATGGATGCTGCAGAGTTACTTCTCAATTATCTTTTGCTTGCTTGTTATCTCAAGTTTAGGAACTTTTATTTCTGTATTCCATTGGGGTTTTTTAGTAATAGGAGAATTTCAGTCTGTCCAGTGGATCTCTCCTTAATCCCACAGACTTGTTTGCTAGCTGGAACAGAGACATGTTTTAGTAAGGTCTAACTCTTGTGCTGCATTTTTTGAAGGGATATGTATGTACCATCAGAAGAATTTTTTTCTTCTTCTGTGTTATAATTATTAAACATAGAAATTCAAACACAGTTTTCCTTTAAATATATAAATAAAAATTGAATGAAGTTAGCACCAAAACTAAATATCATGTCACAAGGGGCCAAATAGAGGGAAAGAAGAGAAAAAATATGGAGGTTTTTTTAGCTGAAAAATTATTTTCTAATCTCAGTCCAGTGAGGCAAGGACATGTCTTTGAACAATTCAGAATGCCTATAGGATGATTCCTAACAGAAATGTAATCAAAGAGCCAAGCAGCACTTTATAGTGGATAGGAACTCAAAATGTAGCTAGTGCACAACGAATCCTATGAAGATATTTTCAAGAATTGACAAAGATCCTTTTCTAAAATACCACTTGTTAAATAATGCTGCTTTCTAGAGTAAAAACAATATAAATATATATATTATCCTCTTAAAAGCAAATATTTTAGTTTTTTATAAATATGGGGTTTGCAATAAAGGAATTATAAAGCTTCTGAAATAAAGTGTATTTACTAGCTATTCAGAAATGGTTGATTGGGGTGTTATTACCTTGTAGGAATAATGTTCCTCTCCCTGTTGCCTCCTTCCTGAGCAGTGTGTACTCAAAGTGAGGCATAGACTGATTTGGGCTAAGTAACCATTTGAAAGACCTGTAAGGTTATAAAATCTAGCCAGGAAATACATAGTACATACACATTGATGTGAATAAAAGGTCTTCATTGGAATTGTCTGTATTGAAAGTAGTCCATTTTTTTGGCAAAGTAATGACGTTGTATAAACCTTTTCCCATATGCAGGCTATACAACATTATGTGGAACATGCCTCTTAAAACATTAAGATATTCCTTGGAGCTGTAACTAATTTATCAAAATATTGAAACAAAATCTGTAATATATATAATCTTTGCTTCTGATTTTGTTAGGTTTTTTGTTCTAGAGCAGTCTTGTGCACAAGCTGCCACAAATTTGTAAACGCCTACACTGCAGCTGGGATAAATCGAATTTATTTTTTGAGTGGATGAAATATTTTATGGTGAGACTACAGATAGTTTATTCATGCTATAGAAGGATGGCTATAAAATGGTAGGTGTGTTTATATTCAAAATTGGAGATAATTTTCAAAAGTTAACAGAATAATGTTAAACATTTTTAATGAAGACCTGTGAGAGGTTGGGTGAGGATGCTGAGACGTCTTGAAGTCATCAGATTATCTAATAAGCCTGAATACAACTAAAGACTTTTTAATGTTTGTCTGATACAGGCCCTCTGCAATTTCTTAAACAAAGACCTTAAAATATTTTGACAACAGCTCCACTACTTTAAATTTAAAACATATGCTTTATTCAAAATTTTACAATTTTCTGTTTCTGTTGAATTAACCACTTTCACACATCTCACTTTCTTGTTTGAATGTTTTCTTTTAAACTCTGATAGTGTTTCCTTTCCTGAAATTTTTCACTTGTTGTTCCAGAACTTATCAAAATAATTTTATGATTTTAGAATAAACTACTCTTAAATTATTTAGAATATTAATGTATTTTATGTCTTAATAATTCATGACAATATGTAGTGATGACTGACCCAATCAGGCCTTATGGAATTCAAGCAAAATCTTCTCTGCTGTAATCTTCTGTCAAAATCTGCTTTTTGCCTTCCTTATTTGGAGCCCATGTGAGCTCATATTTTAGCACTTTCAGCAAAATTGTATTTCTCTTATGTGCTTAGGTTAAGATACGTTGCAAATATTTCTTCATTCTTATCCACTAGTCTAATTACTCTGACCAAAAAAATTAAATTAGGATGGTTTAATATGATTTCTTCTTGGCAAATCTGTGTTGTCTGTTTAGTATCATGTTATCCACAGGTGCTTGGAAATTGGTTTTTGAATAATTTTTTTTTAGTAAATTTTTAGATATCCCAGTTTAGTCAACTGTTCTGTGAATCCCAAGATACATACAAGAAGGAGGAAAATGAAGTGCAAGTATTAGTTTTGCTGCCTTAATTATAACCCTCTCTCTTTCCGCACGTTGTCAGGCCTAACAGATAAAATCTTGTTTCAGCTGATGACAGCTCTAGCAGATTGCTAAGTCCTGCTGAAATGCAAATCTAAATATGGTTTTATTCTTTCCCTTCCATTCTTTTTTTTGTCTACTCTGATATTCATTTTATTAAAATTATTCCCAGTGCTGGGTCACAAGTAGTTGCTTTCTGAAGACAGAAGAAAAAATTTCCAAATTGTTTCAGGCTTCTCTGTTATTAGTGATTCCACTTTTTTGTTGTGATGAAAGACCCTTTCATGTCTCTTTTGTTTGCAACTATTAATGTTTTTGTGATTTGCTTAATGCACCTTACTTGTCATTACTTATCTCCCTAAGGAATTGATAAAATTCATTTATAGGTGATATTGTTTACACTCTTCATACTATTCCTTTTTTAAATGTAAGACAATCACGACATCTCAATTTAGACACTTAAGTCTCTTCATACACTTCATTTTTATCTTCCTGTTTGGAATGAGTTCTTTTTCTGACTCCAGAAATAGGTTTCAGTTTTGAGGTTTTTTGAGGAACAAAACCAAACCTTGAATGTTTGCCCGGGAGATCCTATCTTTTGTTTCCTCAACTTGTTAAAGTCTGGTTTTGGAATGTTATTGTTCTTAATGCACTGTGGCAATTCCTTCCTTTTGTAGTATTTGGAACTGAGTTTTAAGGCAACTTTCACTCAAATTCTTGACTCTCGACCAAGTTCTCTGTACAAGTAGGAACTGCAAGAGCAGTCCTGACCAGTACTTACCCACTTGTTTATCTGCCTGAGGCTGTTTCCAGGATTTGTTAGACAATCCACATCCTCCACTGCTTACATAACAGCATTAGGGTAGTTGGTTTGCCACCATCCCCACTTCCCAGCTTTTGACTGCTTTTGTTAATTGCTCTGGAAAAGAGTCATTCACCTGCTGCCTGTGTTGGATATATCACTGATCCCTACTGCGGCATTGGTTCATTTTATCTTTGGTTTTATCCTTACCTAAGGGTAATGGTCTCTGTTAGGTCCTAACTCTCACCTGTTCTAGAATAGCAGGAAAATATATTCATCACAGCTGCATCTCTGCCTCCATTTTTTACTTGTATGTCCTTTCTTAAGTAGTGTTTCATAGCATGAGGAGGGGACACTCTATCACTGTACTATATATAATGGTAGATTGATACAAACCTTTCATTTAAAAGAAGAAAATCTGAGCTCATAAACTAAACCTAGTGACTTGAGTGAACTGTGCTAAGTAACTGGGAAGTATGTCATGATCGATGTATTGAGTACAGCATTTATGACAGGAGGAAGAAAAAGTATAGAAGCCTGAATGGCAAAAAAAGAACATTATTCTTCTAAGTGCATGCCCAATACTGATAAAAGGGTGGCAACTGATAATTTTCCAAGATACTGCTTAGAAATTACAAGATCAGTAAAAGACTAACAAGTCTGAGTATAGGGTATGAAAAGATTGGAAACTCTAAGAATGAGTAATTGAAAAATAGGATTGAAATCTGAAAGAGAACTGCTTTGTTGACAGAAATTTTGAATAGAATTGGATATGAAATGCTGGTGCAGATTAGCAATAAGATTAGCTAAATATTCCATTTTTCAAGAGCACGTTTCAAATACATGGCCGGAATATAGGAAAAAAGAAGCATGTAGACATCAAAAACTATTTTTACTTGTACAGAAAAATAAAGGGAAAATGAAGATGATGTGGACTAAAGATGCTGCTTAAAAAGCAAATTTCCTCTGTATGCATATGACAGTACATACAGAATTTTTGCTATTGCTTAGCATGCAAGGGCAAATGCATTTCTTGTCCACAAGAAATTTCTTGTTCTAAGTGTTCCCTCCCCCTGCCCCACAACAGCGAGGAGAAGGAGTTAATGAGTTCAAGGGGGAGGGAAGATGCCCATTAAACCCTTGATCACAGGAATCTCCTGTCCAGGGTTCCTGTTCAGGGTAATGTGCAACAGCTGTGGCTGCTCCTGCCGATGGACCACAGCAATGATTGCAGAATGGCTGCTCTGCTGCTGGGAAGCCATGGGGAGGGATTTGCTCTCTCCTTTCACTCTGCAGTACGTAGAGCTAATTTACTTTGCATTGCAAGGCTGTGTAGAGTTTGCTTCTAAATACTTACTTGAAAATGAAATTTCTCAACAGAAAATGAACTCAAAAACTTCTGTGTGCTCATGTGCATATCATTCATTTGTTGTAGGCATTCACAATTATTTATTTGGTTATATCAGTGGTAGTATCTTTCCAGAAATAGTCTGTGGAGTGTAAACATCTGCTTTATAAGGTCATAAAGGGACTTTTTTTATACTTTATATATGGTTTTAGGTTTTACTGCGGTGTAGAGACTGACTTTTTACTGCCTTCATTACTTTTTTTTCTGAAGTGCTTCCTAAGAATTACAGGTCTCTGTAGCAACGAGGGTTTGGGGGCTTGTTACATAATAACAGGTGTGCTACTTTATATTGTTACTTAGTCTGTAAAAATCTCTCAACACACAACTTATTGTCCAGGAATGATACCATCAGCATCACATAATCAATATCTAGTGCGTCTCGTCAGATAAGAAGCCATGTAGTTTTTTTGGTTACTGTTCTTTCTTTGGATAGTAAATACAAATCACACACTTCAATTTTATAGAGGACTTGAATGTCCTGAGTGCTACCATTCTCCACTTCCTTGTTTTTTCATCTACAGGGACTTACTAAAAATAATGTTGAGTCCTGGGAAATTTTGTGTTGTTTTGTTTGTCAT
Source organism: Passer domesticus (assembly GCF_036417665.1). NCBI lineage: Eukaryota > Metazoa > Chordata > Aves > Passeriformes > Passeridae > Passer > Passer domesticus. The sequence goes on along the minus strand of NC_087481.1, from coordinate 44,088,267 downwards.
TACAAATCTGTACCACCTTCTGTAGGAGTCTTCATACTTGCACATTTAAAAAGGTAGTTGATGAATCAAAACACAGATTTCCACATCAGAGTTTCAGATAAATTTTGCCATTCTTTAGATGTCTTAGAGCTTTTTGGGAGAAAATGTCAGATGATACAAATAATTATGAAAATGTATGTCAGAATTAACAAAATATCTGTGTATTAAAAATAGCTAGTAAATATTTAGCTATTTTTCTATCCCATATGTTATGACTTCTTTTAGTTGTGCAGCTCTCATTTAATAACATTTTAGTATTCTGGTTTAAGCAACACTAACAAATAGCACTGAACTGTGGGTAGACATTGGTGGACAGCAAAGGGATAGGAGGGTATGTGTTCCCAAACTTCTGGAACTGAATGGAAGCTTGTGTAAAGTATGTCCATAATCATTCATTTTCCTTCATATCTGCATTCATATTTGATAGCTCTTGCTTTTGATTTCAAGCTTCCAGAGTATGGGGACTGAAGGTAGTCTTTGATCTATGTTCATTTAGAAGATCAATGACAGAAATACCACTGAATCCTACTATGACAACTTAATTAAGAGAGTAGGAGTTTGCAGCCTTTCAAATACAAACAGCGTTGAGGCCCAGTCTGTGCTATTCTGTGAAGAAGGTACGATGTTTAGTGCTTGAATGCTATTTCATAACACTAGTTGCATTTTCCTTTTAAATTTTCCATTGTCTGGTCAGCCACCTCCCCAAAGAGGCTTGTAGAAGGACTCTGTGTGCTCAGCACTCCAGCAGGACCAGGATCAAGGACTGTATGAGAGAATGCCCCAGGTTGGTACTGCAGGCTGGCTGCCTCCTCTGGCTGCCCAGAAGTGGTAGGGACACAGCTGGAATGCTGTTCCCAGGTGTAGCTCCCCAGAACAGGAACAACCTGGGCATTTGCAAGTCAGGAAAGGACCACAAAGGTGGGTCAGAGACTGGATGTGGGAAAGATACGGAGTGATGGAGCAGCAGTTCTCATGGCTCCTCTAGAGAGCTTTGTGGGAAGGTGGGTTTGGGTGCCTCAGCTGTTTAGTTAAGGCACAGGATAATACAAACGTGATCTTTTGCATAAAGCTTCAGACTAGGACACAGGCGAGCAGGGTTGTATTTTTGCCTGCACACCACTTTTCTACATCATGCTTCTTACTTAAATAACCTGATTTCTTTGAGACTCAGTTCTACAACCTGAGCAATTAAGAGATAATTACTATCTTGTATGTTTATGTAAAATGCTAATGAAGTGCTTTCAAATATTTGAATAGAAAATGCTATAGGGGTTAAAAGTGTTCTTTTATTAACAATATATTTTTCTTTTGCTGAAGTTTACTACAATATTCAGTTCTTGTTGCATTTGATTGTAAATGAATTCACTGGGAAGCTGAACAAATCCATGAATTCACAACAGCTAAATATTTCTATAAAGCAATTTGCATGGTCATGCTTGCTAATCTGGCAAAACTTTGTAAAACTATGTAAATAATTTAACTTCAGAATAGAAACTTTTTGATTGTTGCTGTAAGAACAACTACAGTAATTAAAATAATTACATAAAGTTATGCTGTCTGACAAGTGCAAGATTTCAAGGGAAGCCATTGTATTAGGTGTATAGAAGTTCTGTAACAGAAATTTTGCATTTGTTTTTGATTATTTTTTTCTCAGGTGAGGGAATGTTTTCTGTCTCTATTTGTGCTGCTCTTGTTTCCAGAGTATACAAACTACATTAAATGTAGTTTGTCCTGAGCCAAATTTGTATGATTTTTTTTTCTCAAAACTGTTGCTAGTGGTTTTTTTTAGATAGCATATAGATAGTGTATAGGGGTATGCATTACTTTGCCTGACTTTAGTTAAATATGAAATTGCAAGCTGCAAATTCTCCTGTCAAAGGTGTGAATTGAAAGAGTATAAGCCTCACTCAGCAAAGTACATTTATTATTAATATTATTATTCTACAGTCACTCTAGAATTTTCTTTACACATTCATACATTAGAGTATGTACATCCCTCTCAGTCTGAATCCCACAAAGAGCTTGTGGTCTTCCTTGACCCTTAGGATTATTTTTTGCTTTTTCTAAACATATGGTTTTTTGTCTTGAATATCAGGACATATTTTGGGGATATTTCTGCTTGAAGTATCAATAGAATTCTGCTACTAAGTACAGATTTCCTTATCCTGTGTTTTGTAAAAGCAGTGTTATTCTAACTATTCTGCTCTGACTGCCGGTGCCAGAATTTCTGTCTGAGACATTGCTCTTGGAATGTAAGCAAAAAGACAATTGGAATATTGTGAGGCAGGTAGGCACATTGCCTGGCCAAATGCCCAGGAGCTTGTCTGAGTCTCCTTATAATGCTTGCCTCAAAAATGCTCTAATGAGTAAAATGGTGTAGACAAAATGTGAGTTCATTCTAAAATCCAGCCTCATGACTACTTTTGCACAGTACTGTAGATCTGGCATCTTGAAATCACATTTAAACTACATTTACCTTGTGTAATTGTGATATCTTGTAAATGGGTCTTAAATTGCATTAAGGTCCCCTGGAAATCAAGTACATAAACTCTTCCTCTCATATTAAAATGTATACACTACTAGTCCCCATGAAAGAACTATATCATGTCCTTGGGAAAAAATGGTGTTGCTAATTTTCCTTATTTATATGTAGAAGTTGGGGGATTTCTAATTAATTAATTAGCTTGGTTACTCTGAGTCTTCTATGTGAATTCAATTTTTTTCTCAGAATTCTAATTTTATAACAGTTTTTCTATTTTGAGCAATAGAAATTTAAGGAGGGTTTGAGTGTTGTTAGGAGATTGAAGAAAAATTACTGATTTCCTGCCCCCAGGAAAGGTTGGACACTTTGTTCCCTTGTAGCTGTGAGGTGATGTAACACAATGATGTAAATTCTGAAGTTTGGCTTCTGTCTTCTCCCTCTGTGCTTTGGGAATTGTTTGGGAGATATCATCATGAGGTGCTTCATGTATTTCTTTAACAGCTACTCCATGTGAGCACTAAAGATAAGGAGCAGGATTAAAACTGCTACCATGAAGATCCATTTGTAGGTTGGCTTTCTGACTCTTCACAATTATATCACTTCTGTCAACTCCACATTTGAACTGTGCATTTGTTCCCACTTGAGAAGCCATTTCATCATTGCTTTTTCTGCATCTTGTCCTGAATCATCTTCATCTTCGTACAATTTGTAGCTGCTCTGATGACTGTTTAGTTTGGGTGATCCCTAAAAAATGAAGAAAACATAACTCCTGTGACAGAGAATTTTTGAATGCCAAAATATCCAGTAAGCAGAACTTCCAAAATTTAACTGGCTTTGTTTCCTGCTAGTAAAGAGAGTATGGCAAAATTCACATCTTGAAATGAATGCTTTGATCTCTGGCTTTGCTTCTGTCAATAAGCAAAGGCCAGCAATCTGGCCAAGAACATCACTTAGTTTCACCTGTCATTTCTCTTCCCTATTAACATTTTAAAAGAGCATAATTCTACAATTGTGACATGATCTGTAGTATATGAATGCAGCTGTTTCTAATAAGATTAATTACTAGAGATGTTTTTGTTGTTTCTGCGGGAGTAATTAGGTACATCAACATGCAAAAACAGCATAATATACAAACAAATTGGCAAAACCATATTCTTTGCCATAAAGCACATGAGCTTTCAAAATATCAGACTTGGGATATTCACAGAGTGTGCTATTGTCCTCCCATCTTGAGAACTCATCTGCAGAAAAACAATTTGTGGTTTTATGAAGCAGCAAGGAATCCCTGTATCTATATATCTGCACCCTCAGCTATGGCTTTTCACCTTTTCCTGAGTTTCACGAGGTTACTGACTTTGACTGCATTGTTGAGAAAGTTCTGGCAAATCAGCACTAAACTGATTATTCTTCCATACAGATAATGTATATTCCAAAACTATATTGTATGTAAGTCTAAGCTAGTTTGCAGTTCTGAGTTAAAATCCAGGTCAAAGCATTGTTTAAGTGTATGTATATGTATAAATATATATGGAAAAAATGCTCCTGCTATGCCTTCATTCCTTGTGTTATTGCCTGGTGGTTCAAGTTGTCTATATGATTGATTTGTATTTTGTTATTAGTAACATGGTTCTTTTCTTCAATCACACACCTCTTCTTAAGGTATTTGAGTATTTTCAAGTGTCTAATAGAATATGATCGCAGTCATAAAAGCTGTTATTTGCCATCATGCCCAACAAAACAATGATTTGACCAAACAAATTAATAGAATACTTCTCATCTCATTCATAAAATCTGAAAAAAGCCCCAACCAAATAAAGTGTATTTTCCTTTTATTCAGTATTTGTATTCATTAGTGAATATCATAATGATCCAAATAGCAGATGAGAAATATGCAGTCATTTTGCATAAATTACAAATCATCACTTAACTAAAACAGTGAGAGATAGGCTAGTGGAGTATGTTGAAAGCCACTGTAGTTTATATACTATGGTTTTTCACAAAATCATACTGCATGAAGAGAAAGACATGTCAGTGTGTTCAACTAGGATTTTATCTGCCAGTCACTTAGCAAGTAAAAAGGTTGTTTTAACACTAATGCCTCTGGATGCAGCTGGCTGTTACTAGTAGAAACCAAGATCAGAGATTTCAATTTTTGGTACTGTGCAGAGTGGAAAATTACTTTTTAAAACATCTATGTTTGCTGAGTTTGTTTATCACAGCTAACATTTGCTGAATGATGGCTGAATATTGGTAATTATGTTTGTAATGAAACATTATTAAATTTGATTATAAATTTATTATATAAACTTAGTGTTTATTCCTCAAAATGACTTCTGAAGTACAAACAGGGAAGTAACAATTATATTAATATTTTAAATATATACCATGAGCAAATAAGATACTCTGTTACTTGAAGAAAGTGTGCTAGTGATGTTTTGAGGCACTTGTAATGCAACACATATTTATTCAACAAACACCACCATCATTATCAGGTCTATGCACTGAAGTCCATTTTAAATATATACGTTTTGTCTGCTCAGGAATTAAAATAATTAGATTTTATATGCTTCAGGGGAGGTCTGGGTACTGATGGTTTAACTATCTACAAAATCCAGTTCATTTTAAATTCTTCCTGATCCAAAGCTTGCACACAGTGGATGTTGGAGAAGGTCTTTGCTTAACAAATGCTGACTGAAGTCAGTGACACGTTTTTGGCAGAAATAAGTTAGAAACTTTTTTATTAAATCAGTTGTTGATCTTTTAAGGATATACTTATATGGGATGTGATTTTTTTCCAAAGCATGAGAGCCTTCATCTTTCCTTAGGAAAGTTTGAGATGGCTCTTTATCCTGCACAACTTTTGAGGCCTCTCGCTTGCTTTTGCCTTTGGAAGTGCTGACAGTGTTGAGTGCCAGGGCTGAGCAGGGTACCTGGTCTGGAGATTCCATCAGAAACCAGATCCTCTCTTTTAAGGTAGGCAGAGGGTAACTGGTCAAGCACATAGCAGACTATCTGCTACCCAGCCTGATGAAAATCCCCTGAAGGTGCTATAAGCGCTGTCTCTCAGACAGCTGGGGACTGCTTTAGTTGTGCTGCTTCATGAAAACCACAAAGTGTGCATAGGCTGGTTATACCTGCCAGTACCAGCTCAAATAGGTACATACATGGAAACTATAAAAAAACTTTAAAAATCATAAAAGTAACAGCAAAAGTAATAGAAGCAAAAATGTTTCATGGCTTCCAGTTTTTATGCTAAAATTTTTTAAAAAGCAATTATTTAAAAAGCACCACATACAGAAAGACCTAAGACCCGTAGATGATTCTTTCTGACCCAGATGTTATAAATTTAGTACCCTTAGAAAGAACCAGTTCCCAATGCAACTTAGTGCTTATTTCATACAGCCTATTGGATAAATTCAAATCATAGCGTAAATATAGGTCTACATCTGCATCTGCAAAGTTTTGAATCCAGTCTGTGCCCATTAATTTGGCATTATGTAAATGTGGTGGGCAAACTTACACAAAGTCAAACTGCATCTCATGTGGGCCTTAAATAGAATTTGGTTTAATAGAGTTTCGTATTTTTAAGCACTAGATATCTGTGTGGGTGTCAATTTAGATGTTCTCAAAACAAGGTATACAGCTGCAGCTCAGAGTTTTAGTTTTTTCCAAAATCTTGCGGTTGAAATTCAAGCAATTGAACTTTTCTGAATACCCATTCTATGCTTCAGTACAACTCCTGGATACCAAGTACTCATCAGTAGTGTAGTAGAAAATGTTTCTCTTAGTGGTGGTTTTAGTCAGCTTTACAATTTTTTTAAAAAGCCATATTTATGGGCTTAATTACTGAATTTGATGGAAGGTTTGAACATGATTTTTCACACTGTTATTTTCCTTGTCTTGCATGCTGTGTGTTTCACAAAATGCTCTTTAATTCTTCATAAATTCTAGGATGGAAACACTTAAGCTTTTAATTTGACAAGAAAATTTTCAGTTGTACTAAGAGTATAATTTTCCCCAATGCACAGTATACTTATTTGGAGGTTCCAAAAAAATCTGTTTTGTCATGTGTGTATCAGACCTAAAATCCCTATGTAGTCTGGAGTGAATAGTGCAAGAGACTGAAACATTATTGAGGTGCATATAGCTCAAGTTTACTGTCAGACTTAAAAAATAAACACAAGCATTCAGACTTTTTCAGAAAAAATTACAGTAATTATTTTATTTACAAAGAAATAATTTTCCAATAACTTCATATCAACTCATCATTGTACACAACAGAGATGTTTTCAAACATGAAAAATGTGTTTTGAACTCACTTTAGAAGAAAGATAACTATGAAACAGAATTCTTTAACCTCGAGAAACAGAAGAATGGATTAAAATACTAGTCTTAGTGAAGTCAAAGTAAAATTCATGTGCACTTCAGTGTAATCAGGGTTTCTTCTGCTGTGTTTCTTTTAATGAAATCTGTCAATATATAAATTCATTAGACCTTTGATGTACCACACAAATACAAGAAAAAGTAAAAGCTGTAATGTTGGTGTGCGAAAGAAGCATTATTCCAAAGCTGCAGACCTGTAAAAATGTTTGATGTAGCTAAACAAAAAGAGAATAATGTAGTTAGCATTTAAAGTAAAATTTAGTCATGCTATATTTTGGATTTGAGATTTAAGATAATTGTGCACACTATAATCAGCATCTTTGCTGGGGGCTATAAAACCATTATGCATTATATCAGTTATAGAACCCAGCACTGAATGCAGCAGACAGAAGAGATATGGGGACAAAACCAAAATTAATGCAGCCAAAGAATGTAATCGAATATGCTTTGTCTATTCTCAGCTCTTATTTTCTCTACTTCTGTCTGCTGGATGAACTTTTTCCAGTTCTGTTGTTTTAACTCATCCCAGTTTTCCAGTATGCTACTTATTCCTTATAAAAATAAGGACCAGGTGAAGTGGTCTTGTGCAACATTTTGAATCTGTACCAATGAAAAAGGGGTTTATTCTGAATTAAGCACTTACCAGTTATGAAGTACTTTAAAGTATGAGTTTGTATATTTAAACCAAAACCTAATTTTTTTAAACAGCACAGATTAGGCCATTTCTTATACTGCTGTCTTCAATGGATTTCTTTTCATTTGGAGTGACTGGACCCTCCTGTACAAGTCCAGTGATGCACAAGTAAAAGCAGAAACCAGTTTTCTCTATCTCTTACTGTACTACATCTGGGTTGAAGAAAATAAAAAATCAGAAATAATGGTACCAAACAAAAAAATTGCATCATGAATAAACATGATTCAAATTTTTTAAATGGCATTTTAGCATTGTCCATATTGGTTTGGCTTTTTTTGAGTGTAATTTAATCTCAAAGCCTCATGATTAAAGGCTGAACTTAGCCAGTCAGTTACTAAGACTGTGCTAAATTTGTAAAATTAATCTGTGAAAAATTATGCTATAGCAGTTGAATTCTAATTGTTGAAACAGATAGTGTAGTGAAGGAACTTCAAGGACTTTCCACACTGCAAGGCCAAAACAATTAAAGGTTTAATCACATCTCTGGTGGTTAAGGCTGGTAAAATCTCTCAGGCAATATGTGTGAACCATTTTATAGTTCCATTTTGGTTATGTAGGCACTAGTTCAAATAATTATATTACTGGACTGCCTTGTAACATTTGGATAGCTCATTTCTGTGCTATCCATTACCGATGATGTAGACCACACTGTTTCCATAGAGATGATCTCTCTCTTTTATCTCTTGTCATATAATTCTCCATGCAACACATTAAATACTCTTCACAGAGCAGAGGGTAAAATTCTTCTCTGACATCTACCCCATTGGCTGGAACTTCAATATTGTTTATTCCTATGACAGTGGTGGTCCTTTTGATTCATGTTTTCAGAAAATCAGAGAATTGGGAGACAACATATAACGGTAGAAGCAGTTTCCCCTTTTAACTGGTCCATTGTTAAAGAGCTGGTGAACTGCAGCTTGTTGTCAGGATCATAGGTTTTAAGAAAGGAATTTAAAATTGTGGGTTTGAACTTTCAACTTAAATTTAGAGTGTGTGAGGGTTTCTTGGTGAATTTCAGTTGTTGTACTTGTGGAGCTAAAGGATGGTGGTGTTAGGAATTCACAAAAGGGCCTGAACCTCTGTAACACTGGGCAAACCCTGGTGTAATCTGCAATGAATTGATGTAATGCCAGTTCAGAGGTTTGCAGTGTTAATGTGTGTATCAAATGCGACAGAGTGTAATTTCATGAAAATGACCCTTTCAGACCTGTGGAAAACAATTTCAAAGGCAAGTTATATCATATTAGAGACATTTTCTACCCCGGTGAAAGGAAGCCTGCACTCTTGATTTGTTTCAGCTTCTCATGGTGGTGCTTCTGATACCTGGAAGACACAAATAGCTGCACAAAAGTGGGACTTTTTGGATGTCTGCCCTTACCTTGCCATGTTTATGAGGTTATTTACTGCTGAACAGAGACAAGAAAATCAATTGGTCATTTACCATGTGAGCAAAAGGACATGTACTGGAGGTTCCTCTGGTTTGAAGCAAACATAATAAATCTATTCTCTAGCCTGTCATGCTTTATGCAGACATCCTCTCCATCACTGCTTTGTCAAAGTGAAGAAATTTGGTTTTCAGCAATAAATTATTCTATTTTAGACAAACTTTGGCCTACACTCAGTGTTTCTGCCTGTTTCAATAGCAGTGTTAAGTTTTTAATTGATTAGCCAGGAAAGACCTTCAATATTTAGTATAAGCAATCCTGCTGGTTGCTGAAAATTACAACAAATGAAAACACAGTCTTGATTTGAAAGCATGCAATATTTTTACTGACTCCTATATGTTCACTGAGATGCAGAGAAGAGACTGCAGCACACCCTGAACTGCTGTAAATTAGCATTGCAGTGTAGAGTTGAGTGCCTGATGATCTGCTGCATTCTTTCTTGAACTCTTGATATTATTTAGGTGCCATTTATCAATATTTCCTGTATGAAGAGTATATGTTGTCTCTTTCTGTAGAAAAATGGGCAGATACTGACTTGCACTCTTTGTTTTGTTAGATGGGTTTGTTTCTACAAGGTACATACAGCAAGTGATAATTAATGTTCATGGTGTGAAATTGCAAACTCTCCTACACACCCGAGAGAAAGGATGTGTGCTATACATCAAAATACAAAATTAAAGGTTTTTTTGAAAGGGACTCTGCCAGAGCAAATCCAACTATATTACTGGACTAAGGTTTATGATACATTTTCAGCAGGATATCAGGTTACTGCAAAATGCATATTGCACATGCCTTATATATACAGCATCTTTGCAATTCTGTTATATTTTCTTAAAATCATGATTGAAAAATGGATATAGAAGCCTAAGCAAAGGGGAAAAAATCACACATTTTAAAACCCTTTGTACCCTTATAATGTTCTGTTCTAAATAATCTGTGAAATTCTCAAAAATAAATTAATTCCAAAGTTTTGCTTTAGATATTCAAATTGGTACATACAACAACTCTTGCTTGCAGACTCAATCTTACTGTCCACTTCTCCCCACCTTACACAATTATGGGCTTCTCTCAGGAACTCTCAGTTCATTGTGTACTCACCTATCTAAAACACAAACTTTGAATTGGCTTAATTGCTTCAGTCAGCCACATCTTAAAAATCTCCTATTTGATTATCTCCATAACAGAAAATCTTATTTTCACTGTGTGACTGGAAATGCCAATCAAAATTGTATCAATTCCTTTATGAATATCTGAAAAGAGGTTAACTGCTCAGAAGAAAATAATAATTTTTATTTTTTCAGTTCATTGATTCAATCCACTAACTAGTCAGACATCAAAATGTCTTTCAAAATGTTCATTTTAAATTACTGCCTTTCCCTTGCTTCAGAGGAAAATATATTTCAGGATTAGATTAAAATGTGATCAAATAAACACAAACTTTAAAACATAAAAAAGGTCCTTGTTTCTAAGGCATATGGGACTGGTTGTAAAATTTAGTTGCTCTATCTTCAGCAGTTAATCAGCAATGGAAATAATAACATATTATTGTTAGAATATTTATATTCAAACAGGAAAAGCCAGCCTCTCTAGACAAAAAGAGTTCTGCTTGCCTAAACTGCTACAAAATCTCTGCTTGCCTAAACTGCTACAAAAATAGTGGTGGAAAGAGAGTGACAACAAAAACTCAAGTCATCCCAAGTCTCTTCAGGTTTTGGGTTTAAAAAGGGTTGCTGAAGTGCACTTAGGTATCAGAAACAAATCCTAAGACTTTCCTATGAGGTGAAAAAGTACTGGCATGCCAGGCATTAGCTTTCCTGTCCTTATCAACCAAATAAATTTATGGTATTTCCTTCTTGTGGAGCTGTGTTTTCTGGCTTTTTGCAGACCTGATTCAGGAGTTGCAGAGTGAAGCTGCTTTTTCTGATTTGCTCCAGCTTTTAACCTTTTCAAACGCTGTCCTGCAGATACCTTAGAGCCAGAGCACGATGTAACCTCTGGAGTGTGGCAAGCTTGGCTTCCCTTCCCCCATGTGAGTTCTTCCACATATGTGGAAGATGTGCAACTGCTGTAAATGTAGCAGTTACAGCACATTTCAGGACTCTACAAATGGAGGCAGTTTCCTTAAATGAGCTAGTGTTGCATTAGTTACCTGAATATGTAAAGTGTAAGGTTTTGTGCCAGTATGCCATTGTTCTAATAAAATAATTTGCAAGTTCAGATCAGCTGTCCCTATAATCATCTTGGGAACCACACAGGTTCCTTATTTCCTGCTTCTCCCTCTTTCTTTCTCCTATCTTTTTCATTAGGTTTTAATTGCCTGATTGACATCTGCTTCAAGGGGATTTACTGATAGCAATTAATGCCTAGAGATGAAGATTCTCATCTCAATTTTGGTTTGTGGTCTGCCTTTAATTTGAAAAAGCCGTTCAGTTCTGGTTCAGCTGGCTGTCCTTCAATGAGACAATAGGTGGAGTTAGCTGTTGTAAGCTGCAATGATAAAACCATGGTCCAATGGTATGTCCAGGTTATTGCAGAGGTATCCACAATTTTATAAAGAAGGAGAAAAAGAGGGTTAGACCATAGGGAAGAGAAAGAGCTCAGTTTTAGTTGTTTTTGAGGCTTAGGAATAGACTCTTAAGAGGAAGAGAACCAGGAAAAGCCTGAATCACAGAAGGGAGGAAGAAATTTATAAAAAGTGAGAACTGTTTAATCCCACTTTAATAGGCAATGCAACGCAACAGGTCCAAATCTGTGGAGTGTAACTGAGATTCCAACACCAATATAATGTATTTGAAGTTTTGTCAGATTAAGTCTTGTCCTCTCCCATGTAACTCATCAGTTACATTTTGTGACTGTTTCATTGGAATGGAATCCACGTTGTGCACTGTGAGAGGGCTTTGTGGAATCATGGCAGTAGAGATCTCATCAGAAAATTGGCATGCAGATATGAATGTGATAGAATGAAAATAATTTCAGAATATCAGACCAGTTTTCCCAATCTAATCTAAACTTTTAATACAGACACACCCGTAAGTTACCTGTATTCAGGAAGTACATATATGACAAGTTTCTTCAAAAATTTCGGTGAGACCTGATTTAGAGGAATGCAGCTCTGAATCTGAATAATTTTTCTTATTTTTAAATTGCTATCTGAAAAACCTTTTGCCTGAGTTTATAACCATAGAACCATATTTTTTTTAAACTGTGCTGTAAGTACCTTTTTGAAATGTAACAACAAAATATCCATTAATGTTAGCAATGCTACTTGAACTCTATTAAGGCATCTTTGACACAAGGGTTTAGATGCAGCTTCAAGGCAAAATGGTTCACATCTGCCTATATTATCATCTTGATTTACTTTTAATTTGTATTTTATTTTATGATATTACACTACAGCTTAATCTAGGAGTTAATGGGTTATTACAAATCTGTTGAAATTCAGTAACAATTCAGTAAATTGTTTTCCATTGTCATTTACCTTTGACTGTGCAATCTTTTTCTGGTACAAAAATAATTGTTCCTGTCTGAGTTTGTGGATTTGGAGCCCCAGGTTATATTTTATTCCTTCTCTTGCTTTCTACCTCTTTTCTCCCTTGAAGTCTTCTGTTTTAACATTTAAACATTATGTGCTCCCATTGTTGAAGATCGAAGTGCTATATAGAAAATCCATTTTTTTCTTTCTTGCATGTAGTGTTCCTGTCAGTTCAGTTTAGTGTAACCTTAAAGAAGGGTTTGATTTCAGTCTGTGCTTGATTTCACATTGCCTGTCACTGATAACAAATGTGTCCACAGTGATCCAGAGCTGAATGAATGTCTGTGCTATTTCCTTCCTCAATCTCCTAGATATTATATTATGATTATAGTTATTTTACTGACTTTGTCCTCTGACCAGAATTCTCCCATAAATGAAATTTAAAACTGAAAACATTATATTAAAACTAAAACTTTTTACTGTATGTATTTTCCTGAAGTTTAGGATTCAAAGATTCTCAGTCACAGATTAAAAATGTTTTTCATAGCCTCAGATTCCTTACAGCCTCTGAATGTTTTCATTTTTCTACTTATTTGATCATTTTTCTTTCCTGAAGTGTTTTTAAGGTCTGTAATGCAACAAGTGCTATACTGTACACCAAATGGGAAATCTGCAGTAATGTTTAGCTGTGGCACTTCCTCCTCCCACAAAAATGAGTATAGAATACATCATTAATAGGTGTGTATTTCAGTATGCAATATTTACAGTATTTTTAGTAAATACAGACTCTATTTGTTTGCCTTTGATTTTTTTTTAGTTTCTTGCATAAAAAATAGTGCTACTAATTTGTTACCTTTAGTTTGACTATATATTACATTTTAATAGCTTAGCCACCTTTTATTAAGCATTTAGATTCCTCTCTGTTCCTGCTGTCAGTGTACAAATACACAATTGATAAGTGTGTTTTATATTGTTGTGGAGGTTCTTGTTTTCCCTCAGAGCTCTACATCCTACTGTTCCAAAGCAGATCTGTTCATCATTGTCATTATGTGTTTATCCAATGACAATCATGGAAATATAGAATAATTTAGGTTGGATAAGGGCTCAAAAATCATTGAGCTGAGCCATTCAGCAAGCACTGCCAATTCCATTACTAAACCCTATCTTTATGCCACACCTAACATGTATCTTAAATACCTCCAGGGATGGTGACTCAAGCACTTCCCTGGGCAGCCTGTTCCAGTGCTTGACAACCCTTTCTGTGAAGACATTTTTTCTGATATCCAATTTAAACCTCCCCTGGCTGATGCCATTTTGCCTTATCCTCTAAGTTATTGCTTGGGAGAAGAGACCAGTCTTCACCCAAGTGCCTTTCAGGTACCTGTAGAAAGCAGTAAGGTCTCCCCAGAGCCTCCTTTTCTCCAGGCTGAACAACCACAGTCAAATCTGACCATTTACTGCAAGAATGTTTGGCAGTCAAAAGGATCTGAAGTAGCCAGGTGGCTCCTTCATGCTGATGACCAGACATGCAACTGTGTGAAGTTGTACCAGACATCGTAAATATGAGGCATTCTTGCTACTTCATGTTGCTTGGTGATTCAAAAGCAACTGAGGCTTCTCTTTCCATGTAAATTGATTATTGAAAATAAAAGCAAAAACAATCTACCAACCAACCAAAACCCAGCAAATCCAGTAGTTTACAAGAAAAAGCATTTATTTTAGAATTCCCCAGAAATTATATTCTAAGTTTCAGGTTATTTTCCCAGTGGAGAATTACTGGTTGATACTTTTGATGAACATGGGTTAAGCTTTCTTTTCTAGTAAGAATCTGTATAGTGAGCGTACACTGATGATGTTACTGATACTACCCAAGGTAATCAACAGCATCATTCAAATGTAAATTTTAGAAAATGATTAAATAAATATTCAAATGCATTTTCTTCACAAGCTCTTCTATGAATGTTACAGTGTCTCTTCTCCATATGCTTCCTGCATGTTCAGGGGATTAGGAATTTTAATGGTCCTCAACTTTGTATTGAGCAGAAGATTACTATTCACCTTTAATTTTGAAGAAAAGTCACTGCAGCTCTCTGAAAATCTCCCAAGTCCTACTTGGAATTAATGTAGTGAGCTAAGTAATATTATGAAACTGAAAATATTTATTTGTTCTTAAACCAGATTTTTACCTTAGGGTAATGCTGAATTTGTTGACTTAAATCATTGTTAGAAATGGTCTGCACAAATTCAAACTGATGCTGTATGTGGGAGACAGCTGGTTGTCATGGTAACAGTAGTGCAGTTTTTAATTCCACTTGGTGAGTAATGCTAACACAATGTTGCTGAATAGACCATGGCTTAGCAAGTACAAGTATCTTGAATTCTCCATGTCGGTGTTACAGACTAAGAAAATGCTTTGTTCAGATATATATATATATATATATATATACTGCATCACTTCTGCCTTATTGCTTTTCAACAAGGACATTTAAAAAGTGTATCTAAAAAGATAGATGATATCAAAACTGTATGGAGAATATGCTTTTGGTGTGGCCCTCAAAGAGCCCCAACAAGATGATAAAATTAAGAGACAGACAGTAAGATGTCTATGATCAGTGAATATGATTTTTTTCCTTATGACTGTTTGTCACAGCATTTTTAATGTGCATCTATTGAAGAAGTGCTGGTTTATAAAAATTTAGGGTGGCAGAAGAGCACAAAATAGCCAATTATTTTTTCTTTCTGTGGAAGAAAATAGAACCTTACCTGAAGTTATTCCATTTTGTTAAAGCTGAGATATTCACCTAATGTTGTGCTTAAGAGAAGCCCTTGCTGTTCAGGTGATTTGTCCTGTGTGAAAGAAACAAAAGACAATAACTCTAGGTGTAGTTGGGGAAGTAGGATCAAAATCCATTCATTAGTTTGTGAATTAATCTTTTCTAGACCCTCATAATTACTATAAAAACACTTTTTCTTTGTGTTACACAACAGAGAAGAATGAGAATACAAATTTAAGTAGAGTCTGTGCCCTTGGCAGCAGTGTTTCCATTTCACTGTGAATATACAGAGCTTCCAGGATTCAAAACTCCTGATGATAGAAATATTTCTCATTGCTGAGATAGACAATTTGTGACTCTGCCAGTTTTTAAAAAATACACTGTCTTTCAGCTAATAATGTTAGTTATTAATTTTGTACGTGATGTTAGTCCTTCGCTTGGCATGAGAGATTCAGCTTTTTTCTGTATTGATTTTTTTTTACCCCCCTTTTCCTACTTGAGCACATTTCTTTCAGATCCTTGCTCTAAATAATTAATTCATACTCTCAGGTACTCATGTCAGCATCTGGTATAGCAGTAGTAAAAGTCCAGAAGTGCATGTGTAGGATTCACCAAAGTACTCCCATCTGATTTAATGCAGAAAGTAAAACTGGGAAGTCCAGAAGGAAAAGGCAGTGAAATGGTGAACATATTAAGTTTTTATGTTAGAAAATGAACATTGCTACTGTCCAAAATAAAGGCATATCAGTTTAATAGGAGACGAAGTGATTCAGCAAGAATGATAACACACTTTAAAAAAAATCCATCAAATGTGGCAGTGGAAGTCCTTGAGAATCTCAGAATTATATACACTGTTGATGTGCCTGACTGGTAAATAAAGTCCTTTAAAATAAAGGCCTCTGGTAAAAAATTTTGAACATATTAAATGTACTGATGCCAGAAGAATTGACCTTTATGGAAAAAGATTAGAAAATCAGTAGAGCAAGAGGGAAAGACCAAGAATATTCAAACCATTGTGAATACTTGCAATATAACAATGTAAATCAATTAATTTTTCTACTGATTAAATTGAAAATTTGGTGGTTATATAATTAATTTACAAGACTTTAAAAGTGAACACTTCATGGAATATACACCACTATTTTTAATTAACATGTTACTGTTGCTTTTTCAGTATGCAGGCCCTGCAGCACTAATACTTGAAAACTATTAATTCAAAAGCCATGAGCAAGAAAAAAAGGCTATGCTTTCCTGTTCAGTCCTGTAGTACACTGAAAACTGGAAGCAGCTTTATATTTGGAAGAATTAAGATAGTTATTTTTCCCTTTTGTTTGATCTAAAAAATGGGCAGAGAAGACTGAGCTGAGTTTTTAGTTATTACTATATAGGTCTAATCCCATGTAACTTTAGCTGGGTTAGCACCTGTCTGAGTATTTAAAGGAATCTCTTATATCACAAATCTCTTGCATTATATTAGGGATCCTCATTCTCAACAGCCACTGAATGGGAATGAGGAGATTCTCCTCCTGGACTTAGTTCAGACCTCCTCTGGATTCAGTCATTGTATAAGTATCAAGTGACCTTTGGTGTCTGAAAGCCAAGGGACTCGCTTGACTGGGAGTGATAGAGCACATTCTGCCCCAGAAATATAACACCATTCTCACCCAATTTAAACTAGGAGTTTTCAAGTGATGAGAGATGACAGGTACTGATAATGTGTGCAATATTTTAAAGTCTTAATCAGGGGAACATCATCACTATTTCACAAGCAGCTGAGCTACAAAACTTGATTTCACTAGAGAATTAAGGTTTTAATTCAGTCAGCTTTTGGAAGTAAAATGACACAGACTATGTCAAGTGATTATTTATGTGGTAACAAACAAAAAAAAATTTACAGATGCCTAGGTGTTTTCTTAGCATCTGTAAAAGATTAATAAATAAGAGGTAAGTTTCTTCCAACCTTCTTATACTAACAGGACTGTATAAAATGATCAGTAGGTTGGTGGAGATCTGGTCTGATGGAAGATTTGCTCAGACTTCACCTCCTTTGTGGTTGGATTTAGATTATACTGTGGATAATGCTAGCAAGTATTTTTGACTTTTCCATAATTCTGTGACAAAACTCTCAGAAAAACAAAGCAGAATCAATCAAGGTAGATAGTCCCTAAGCTCTTATTAGAACAGAAGTGTGTCTAGATAAGCTGGTGGTCTGTGATGAGAACAATGAGATTACACATGATTCAGCTGGAGATAAAAGTGTTCTCTTTGGCTCTGAATGTTTTCTGGCTGAACTAAAGGACCAGCACCACAGATTTTCACATGAGCTACAGACACAATGTGCCCGTGGCTGTATCAGCATGCAAGGTATTTGGCCAGAACTGAATTTCAGAGGTAAAATTTTGACTAACATTTCATTGTCATACTGAGCTCAATATCTTGTATTTTGTGTCCACACTGGGTGCATCAGAATGCTGAAAATGTGTGTGAGACTTACAGAGCAGGGTATGGGATTCTGCATGGGAGCTTTGGGGAGTGGCAGCTACTGATGACTTCAGGCACTGGCAGTAGTGGAGTGTGTCTTCTCCTTCACACTCAACATCTCAATTACAAGAATTCTCTGAAAATGTCACTTGCCATCACTGATACACAAGTGCTTTAGCTCCATGCAGCTCAAGGCCCTTGAGTACTTTCATCCGAATGCAAATATCTCTGTGACACAGAACCTCTCTCTTGCTGATGTAACTGTACTCACTTTGCTTCTTTTTTTTTTACATTTCTTTTTATGACATGTGATTTCTGACTGTACTGATAAATTGACTACCTGGCTGAAACTCAGAAAGCAAATTATTATTTTGAAAGATTGGAAATAAAAACATATCAGGTTTTCAAAACTGAAAAATTAGTTTTGGAACAGGAGGGAAGAAATCATATTTGCTCCTCTTGAGGCATAATTTCTTGATTATTGTGTGGATAGTGAACTTGTATCCTGTAACTGAGGGAAGGGAGGTGTGACTGTGTATAAGAAGGAACTAAAGGAAAAGACAAAGGAATGTAGTGATCGTGCATCTGCTTCTAGAAAAGCTTGCCTTGCTTGCAAGAGTAATGTTGGGTCTGAATTGTTTAATGACTATAGGCAACAGAGATCATTCTTGATGATAATATCCAAATGATTCAAAATCAGAATATTGGATCATTTAATGCTGTGGAAATTTTAAATTCACTTCCTAAAAGATCCAAAATGCTAAAATTATTTTCAACAGTTTCAGCTTTCCTCCAGTATCAGAGAAGGGCGATGTTTCAGTAGTCATCAAGCAGCAATGTCAGCATTTCATTTCAGTCATCTTTATGAAAAGGCAGCATCAGAAAAACACTTGGACTTCTGTACATCACAGGCAATGTAGAATCTCACTTTGCCTCGGGAAAATTATATCAATATAGTTTATTAAAAATTTCTGAACTAAGCTTTTTCACTACATTCCCACTTACATTACTAGAGGGACTACTATTTATCTAGCTTAGTTAAGTGTGAATATAACATCAATGAAATCAGAAGTCCTGTCATATGATTAAATAATTGCAATATTCAGTCATTGAATTCAGTTTTGAATTGCTGTATTACCTGATGGTTGCATCACTCTCTACTCATAAATGTATATATACAAATTATCTAAGTCTCTAGAAAAATTCTACTCTCTGTAGTGGTATGTGTTGCACTCCACTAAAATGCATATGAATTTTGTTTAGTAAATTTAACAAGTAAATTTTCACATGCATAGAAGCCACAGAGTAGCCCACCTCCTTTAATTAAATTGTGCTTCTCCAACTTTAGAAATAACTTTTATAACACTTTTTGTCTGTTGGGAAATATTCTCTTCGTTCTCATTCATAATATTTTGTTATAAATTATAATTACTAAGCTATGCAGAAATACTGTCATGAGGCCTACATCAACACAATTCACGTAGTTAAAAAAATAAATTAAAAGTTACCATGGCAAAAAAACTTACATATGCCAGTTCAGTCAGATTTCACATGATTCCTTTTTTTAAACTGGTAATATTTATGTGTAATTGAATTTGGTGATCAATGAGCTGTAGAAGATATTTTGGTTAGTTAGGTATTCTGTATAATTATGATGTCCCTCCTAAGATCCATGGAGATAGCTTTGCAATTTTGTAGCTGAAAGTTTCACATAGAGAATTAATGAAATATTTTATTGTCCTTACATTTTAAAATTCTAGCAGAGGTCCATCCCATGCTCTGAGTGCATCTGCAACAATTAAAACCACAGTATCAATGTAACAAACTTGAATATTCTTATGATCTTTCCCAAAAAAATTCATACATTTAATGCCTGAAGATTAATTGAGCTTCTAAATAAAAAGGGAAAATGTTCATTCATCACAGGCTGTTTAGAAGAAAATGCAGCATTGTAGAGTGCACTGCCAGAACCCATCCTTTTCAAAAATGAAGCTGCAGTGAGTCTCTGTAGGTCCAGAGCTTATAATGTGAATGTTGGAGTGAGTCTAAAATCCTTTAAGACTTCCGTGTTCTTCCCCAAAACCCCAACAAATTCTAGTTGCAAACTCAGAGGCCACCCTTAAGAACTCTTGAAGGTGAATTTTATGCATTCTGTGGCATAACTTTTTGCAATATGGCAAGTCAGTTGTGGACCCTGAATTGAAGCAGTCATTTATTGCTGCCTGCAGCTCTTACATGTGTCCAGCATGCTTTCAAAAAACTTGTTTATCAAAAAAAAAAATTCGCAATTATCTTTTTATCACACTTTTTCCTACCATGTGTGTATAGGTTTTTTTAAAATTCATTTTCTTCTTAGTGAGATTTTTATGAGCTCTATTAGCTGTATATTGGGGATGTAAGTAGAAAGTTCAAAAATTGCTTTAATAAGGAAATTCATTAGTTCTTAGAAGGAATTTTAAACACTTCTTGTAAAACAGAGAAATAAATCAAACCTTTCTAACTTCATTTTGTAATTCTGTCATAAAGCTTTCAAAGCTCTCTCAAGACTAGATAATTTGTTATGTCCATAATGCCTGAAAAGTATCCCACCCTCTCTGTTATAAAGGCTAGCAAATATTTGCGTATTTTAAGTTTGCATTTTTGCTCTTGGCTAATGTCCTATTTGTCCTTGTGCTCATGCTGGCCATTTGCTTACATGGCTTTCATTTTGCCAGGCTAGCAGAGCTAAGCTCCTTTATTTTCCACTTGTGAAAGAAATTAATTCTAAGGGTGACCCTAATAACCACCCTCTGCATCCATTCTATTCTGGACTGACTTTCCTCAGCCTAGTTGACCAAAAATTGAGTATTCTATTTCTGATTAGGCCTTTAAAATCAGAATATTTACATGGAAATGAGTCATTTTGTATGTTCTGGACTGTATTTGTAGTCTTTTTTTTAATTGTTAAATCATAGAGGCTCTGAGTCATCTTGTGATCAACTAGTGCTTTCATGTCCTTGTCCTTATCTTTTGCTTTCCAAAGTGGCTTGTTTCACCAGCTTATAATAGACAATCTCATTATAAATATGTAGAACATGATTTAGAACATTCTTAGATGACATTCCTCTTTGTTTCAAGGTCATCAAACAAAAATCAGAACTCTTTAAGCTGGTTTTCAAACTTTGGATATATTCACTCCAGCTTATCTTCTCCTTTCAAAGTAAATAATTGTATTACCAATTGTAGCTTGCTCCTTATTCACCTGAAACTAATTGCTGCTAGTTCTTAATGTCTCAAAAGAAATCGGGTGAATTGTATTGCCCTGTCTGGAAAAAATACTTAGTGAGGAGAATTATCATTTGGGTCTGGCATTATTTACTTTGGTAAACCTACTCTGTCTCCCTTCATGGTATTTTTCTTTAATTTTTCTTTTTTTTTTTGGTCATTTTTTCCTTCACAATAGCTCATTAACAGGTCAGTTGTTGCTTGTAGATTTGCACATATTTTCATTTTCTTAGAAAGTTTGCAAGATGTTCAAATGTGAAATATAAAATCCTAATTTGGAGATTTTGGTTTTTACTTGTATTGGAAAAGGGCTACTGACAATCAGCTTTCCAGATTATTTTACATTATCAGCTTTTCTAAAATTTCAGTGCTGTTTACTGTATCTGTTTTTATAGAAACTGATTTTCCAGGAAACTTTTTATTATTAATTGGGGAGAACATTAAAAATAAGAAAATTTTTTATATCTTTTGATGCAATTTGCATATATTTATTATTGGTGCCACATTTTCACTGTGCATCAAATCACCTTTTATGCCTGGCTAGAACAAAGATATCTTGGACTCCATACATAGTTTCCCAGAAACTGAGATGGATTCACACAGCAGAATTACTACATAATGACTTTATCACATAATAATCCCAGCACACTTAGCAATTTCATCTCAGTTGCCAGGTGATTTCATGTTGCATTTTTGTAAGTACTGCTTCATTTCATCCTGGGAATCTATATAAATTTTGTTTTTCACCTGCTAGTTATCCCTGAGCCTTTCCAGACTTGTGTATAAACAGCTCTCCAGAAAGAGCAGTTAAACTATGACAGATTAGTAGCAAGATTATGTAGGAAAGTTAGCATGGCTGGGGAACTCCTACTTTCCTTGTTTGGTATCATCCCGTTAAAAAATAAAACCCAAAATCCTGTTGCTTTTAGCACCTTGATTGGCAAGTTAATTGTCTTGTATATACAAACCCCTTATTTGGTATTTTTCCACCTGGTCTAAACTTTGGGGCTTTTTGTTGATACTTTTCATGCCAGAAAAAGGGATCAGAAGTCATGCACAGACTACCTAAAGTCTCACAGAACTGGGCCAAATGCCTGTCCTTATCTCATATATTTTGGGCTGAGCTAATTCCAAAGGAGTGTTTTTTAAATACCTACCAGGAGAGACAGCTGAAAAAACCAATTGGGCCTCTATCTGTTAACAACTAAATCTTTAACATAAACCACAAATTGAAATCTTTCATTGCTTCTAAGGATCTGCTGTCTTATTTGAGGGACTAAATACAATCTATTATATATGTATAAATAATTTATTTGCTTGATTTTATTATGATGACCACTCTGTTAACTCAGTACATATTTAATAATATAGCTATTACCTATAGAGCTTAGTTTCTACTTTTTTTACTGCAACTTTATGTCGCTTGTGCCTATTATATATAGCTTGTGCTTATTTTTTTTCCTTTATAGTAATCATTTAATATATGCTGTCTTGCATCTGAATCTCTACACCACTTTATCAGATTCTTTGAAATCTGGAAACAGTGAAGCTGCTTTTCCAGTTCTCCTCCAGGTTTTAGGTGACTTCACTTTTTTTTTTTCCCCTCAAGACTTCCTCTGACCTGTTGTTAAGGTGCTGGGTTTTAAGTTAAAGAAATTGCTGACTGGAAAAATATGCCTTATGACTGTTCTGAAGACTAAGAATTGGATGGTTTCCTATGAAATACAGTTCATCTTAAACAGAAATAATGTGCCTGAACTCAATCTAGTACCAAGGCATACACAAGGAAAAGTTACTGAAAATAGTTTGATTTTTGTCATTCCACAGTGGTTATCAAGTAGATTTCTTGATAATGATTGTTTGATAATGAGTATGGTCTCTCAGTAGTATGCTAAATGTTAAGCAAGTTGAACACTGTAATGGGAAAGCAAAACTTCAAGAGTAAATGGGAGCAGGTCTCTTAAAGAAATTATGAAAGTAGAAGGACCAACAAATCACAACGTCACCTAAGGCAAGAGGCTGTCTTTCCTAAACACTTAAAAACTCCTTGTAAATGCTAGCATTCATTACAAGGAATGGACTGCTACCAGAATAAAACTGCCTAGGGAAAAACTTCACTTTAAATCTTTCATTTTTCCCTTAAAACATTTTTAATAAGGGCCTCACGTGCACAAGTTGCAAGAATGCCAATGTGTAGCTCTCAATATCCTGAGGTCCATTTCTGCTTTAGAAGGAGGTTTTTAATTCGAATTTAAAACTACTGGAACACAGATTAATTGGTTCTGTTTTGGTGCCTCAGATCTTTTGAAAAATTATATACATACACACACACAAATAGGTCTGAAATGGAAACAAAATCCAAAATTTCAAAAGTACTTAAAAAACTGTACTATCCAAATTATGGTTCAGAGTTTAAAACAACCTTTCATTCTGCTTTTTGGGAAGTTGACCAGGTTCCAAGAAGTCCTAGGAGCCAGGAGCCCTAGGAGGTGTCCCAGGAAATCCTAAGAGCTGGTTTAGAGCTGATAAGCCCCCTTTCCCTGGCTGCAGGTCACACAGCAGATTTTCAGATATCTGAGCAGATGACATAGATGACACTTCAGAGGGTTTGAAAATTGCATCATTTCTATCATATTTGTGTGCAATTGGGCGTATGTCTATGAATGGCTTTCATTTTAAAAGACAAGCCTTTTTCAGAAGAAAAATGCTCCTTAGAAAAATCTACACTGTGTTCAGGATTCCCTTTTTTCTAATCAATGCCAGTACAATCCAGTTAATAGGACTAAAACTGAAATGGAGTCATGATGGGATTATTGACATTCTGTTTTGAAAACACTCACAGAATGTCTAAATCCTGACTGGTGAAATGCTGACACAAACTGTAAGCTTTTCCAGGAAAATATGAGGTGCCAGTGCTGTCACTGTAAAGCTGTGGCTCCTGTGGTGGGTCTTTATTGCTCTTTCTCTCTTTTCAGAAGTGCAGGCAGCTTTTTGCCACTAGCATGCTCAGATACCTTATTGTGATGGGGTGATATGGTGCCCAAATAAAAAAAAAAATTAAATTAGATGATTTATGTGAGTTTTGAAGCATCTGAAGGACAATAATTCTCTCAAAACTTGATGTTGTTTTCACTGGTTTTAGTAATATGTGTTCCAGTATTGTATTTCATCTCTGAACTCTGGAGCATCTTACAGGGCAAAATAAATGCCATCATTTTAATCTCACTTAAGTGAGAGGGGAACTGAGGCAAGACTGGGGAACTGACTTATGCTTCACTTCACATAAGATTAGCAGAATACAAGACTGAACCTTCAGTCAGGCTCCCTCCATCCTCTACCACAATAATAGGAACTACCTCAGCGCTCAGATCCTCCCTCTCATGTGAATAATAAGTAATACTATTGAAAATTCTCACACATCTTAGATGAAAATAATGTATCTGTTCATATTTTTAAACAGCACTGTGAATGTGTGGGCCTTCTCACTATGTGCATTTTTCATTAACATCCTACTACAGGATCTTGTTGGCAGGCACTTTGCTGTAGCAGACAGTTGAATGTTTAATTTTGAGGAATTGCTAAGTAAATATTTGATGTGCAGCAAGTAGTTTGACTTTATGTGTACATTTGTCCAGTTAAGGAATACCCCGTCCCTTTGCCCTTCACTCCACCACACTGCCTGCATGCAAAAAAAAATTGAAGTAACATGTAGAATAAGTGGGCAGTATTCACAATAAAACTGTACTCCAGGAAGTGACTGTAGGCAATTTAGTGAAGTTTATTAAATAGCTTGTGTTGTGGGTATTCATATTCATTTTGAGCAGACAACAAGGGGAAAATGCTCTCCTGAAGCCTGATCAGGAAAACATTCTCTGTAAATGTGTCTTTTTGTCAAGTAAATAATTTGATGTTGCTGCGTGTTTGAGATTTGCTCAGTCAGCCCGAGCAGCGCAACCAGTCCACACTAATTCCACTGTGGGCTGTCTGCAGCTTTTCTTCCCTGCCTTCGACCTTGGCCCTGTGATGTGAGGCTGCAGTCTGTGGGTAAGGCTGGGGCACCGTGGGCAGCTTCCTCCCTCCCTGCTGGGTGCTGAAAAACCTGTGTGGGCAGGGAAGGGCTGGGGCAGCTGGTCCTGCCCAGCCCTGCTTGGGCTCTGCTGAGGAGGGAAGGGAAGGGCTGGGGCAGCTGTCCTGCCCAGCCTGGGCACTGCCACCAGCCCCAGCTCCCTGTGCTTCAGGTGGGAGCAGCTTCCTCTCTGCACCTCCCCAGTCCCACAGGCAAGCTCTGTCTATACCATTACTTTCTCCTATTAATATCAGTAAGTCCCAATGGAGAGGCAATTAGAGAACCACAATAAATTAGATGATTTGCCCTCTTAGCAAAAGTGCTATAAACCTGTTGTTTTCTCTGGTTTGTGTAGGGCTGCTTTTGTCAAGTCATAGCACATTGTTGCTTAACCCAGTGCCTTTAGCTGTCGGTTTCATTATCATAAGCTTATTCATATGCTTCTATCTTTCTCTTTTTGTGTATAATGAGTAATTAGTGTAATTTAATATGTCATCATTGCTGCTTTTTCCAGCATGGAATAATAATAAAAATCCAGCATAAATATAATTGCACAGTAACCTCTCTTACATGTCTGTACATCTCCACATAAGTCCTCAACAGATATCTGGGGTTTGATAAACGACACTTTTAAAAAACTCTGTGCATACTTTTTGATAGCAATTTTAAGGCCAAAATGGTATCATCAGAGGTTCAGCATATGCAGATACTTGGGATATCACAGAGGAAAATATGTCTTTTTTGGGAGCATGAGATAAAGCCAATTATAACAGCTTTAGTGAATTAGACAGTGGAAACAATCTCAGGATGAGTGCCTGATGTTTAGCTCAGTTAATACCAATTAAAGCCTTCATAATAATTTAAAATTCTAATGTAGAAATGTTCTGTTGCTATTTGGTCTTTTTTTCCTGAGTACTTTTAATGAGCAGCATCGCCTAAATTAATACTTATTTTAAAAAGCACGTTTTTGTGTTTTTACTGTTAAAGTCTGAAAACCTTCCTAAAATATACATGGTAAAAGGAAAATGGTGTACAGAAGTCTTTATCTCTTTATTTAAGCGTTCAAATGACATCACAGACTACTCATGCCTTCCTTCCATATTTATTCTGTGGTCACTAGATGCTTCTCATGCTCATTTTAGGTTGCTGATCTTTGTTACACCTTTTATCTCTCACGTGTATTTCTCCCAGCACGTGGATGTATATTAAATGCATGTTTCTTTATATTGTTGTGAAGATTATTGTTTTACTTCTGAAATAGGTAGTGCACATGTGCTATGAGCAAACTGTGATAATCTATGTAAATTATGTGCATAGAGCCATACTCTGCCCTTGGGGGAAATGTAAATTAGAACATTTTGTAGTTTGTTTGTTTTTAAATACATACACTTTTCACATCAAGGCTCAGGACAGACTCCCTGTTTATTTTTCCATTGCTCATCATTTGTTATTCCTTGTAAATATCTCAGTCTTTAATGATTAGTTTGCTACTTTGGCAGAAAAAAAATGCTTGATGAGTGAAGTCCTCAAAATACAATGTTTGGTGTATTTTATAGCTCTGCTGTAAGGGATTTATCTGCTTGCAAAAGGGTATGTAACACACGACTCAAAGCCATTATAGTGATCTGACAGTCTTCATTCATTTTCTCCCAGTGTTGTCTTGTTTTCTTCTTTTACATTAGTGTTTGTAGTATTTTTTAATCCTGAATGGCTAAAACATAGTTAACTGATTTTCCTTATATGAAGCAAGAAAAGCATATTCCTAAACTGTGTTGTTTACTGCACTTGCAGTTCTCTGCAGATGTAATTTGTTTTAATAATAAAATTATTTTTATACCCTTTAAGTACCCTTTCAGAGAAATGTTTTAATGTAAGTTGTCTGATTCTATTTTAAGTGAAGGAGAAAACCTGGTAGAGGTTGTCTCTTTAAATCAGATCTGCAGTGTTGATGGACCCTCTAGCAGGCACGGTAAGAACCATTCTCACCTCTGCAGCAGGGAGCTTGACCATATAGACTCTCACATTCAATCAAAACGTTTTCCCTTTTAATATGCACTGTACCATTCCTATTCCCATGGTTACAGCCCGTGCTTCTTTGGTTGCTTCCAGACTGTTGGAAAAGGAAGGCAGCATACATTTCTTGTACAGGAGTTTAAAACATCATGAAAGCAACCCTGTTGTGATTTGCATTTTAAATGTTTCTTTTTTTTTCTCATTGTACAGAATGCTGTAGCAGTAGCTTCAGTTCATTTGCCACAGTCTGTCTTCTCCCAGTCTTCAGCCTGGCAATCTGTTGATAACTCCACTTGCAAGCTGCAGTTTATTGTCTTTCGGAATGGAAAACTCTTTCCTAGCACAGGAAACTCATCAAACCTCGCAGATGATGGGAAACGTAGGACGGTTGCCACACCAGCTGTTTTTGCTAAAATAGGTGAGAAGCTGTTATGCATTATTTTCTTTCATCTAAATCTACCGTATACTTGATTGTGCAGAGAATAGAGGGGTAAAGTGTGCAGTGTGCTGGGAGCCTGGAAACAGTCTCTGTCTTTAGTACAATGTTTGCAATTGTTCCTGTCTGCACGATTTTATTCTGATTGTCCTGCAAATAAAGAATTGCCCTTGCGCTACAATTAGAATGCAAATTCTGGGCTACTGTTTGTTGGCTGTGTTGTTACAGATGCTTGCTTCTTAAAGCTATCGGAAGGATCCTTGTTTTACTCTTTACAGTTGCAATGTTAATGTCTTAGGCACGGGTAAAAATAAGGCTTTTGGAGTGGGAGTAGTGCCCTGTTGCATGTATCAATACTCAGCAGTATACTTTCTGATGCGATGGATGTAAATCAGGTGTTGTTAAAGACTTTTATCTAAATGACATACATTGCATCTGCTAGTGAATCAGTATTTTGATTAATTACTCACCCATGCAATTTTACTAATTTTGTCCGACGCTGAATAGTGCTCTCATTTCTATTAACATTTTAAAATGTTACTTTCAAAGTGCAGAATTGTTTCAGCTAATAATCATGCCGTGAAACTGAGCTGTTTCTGCAGTTACATGGGCAATATTGTAATACTGGTCATAAATGAAGAATCTCAAACAATAAAAAAGGTCTCTTTTGTGAGGAATGATTAGATCATTTTGACACAATATGTGATTGAAATGCTCAGATTCATTTATACCATTTCAAACTTCTCCGATGTGAGCACTACCTTTGATTTTGGCCATTAAGATTTTATGTCCACTGGCTTTTTTTCCCCATAGTTTAGTGTATCTGGTCTCTTTACAGAGCATTCAGCACTAAAGGATTTTCCACTCCGTCTCTCTGATTCAGTTTCTTCCTTTTGCAGATGGGTGCAGTTTTGGAAACCTCACCAGCCCTCTTACTATAGGATTGAGGCACTTTGCACGGGGTATAGACCCCATTGCAGCCTTCTGGGATTTTGACCTTCTGGATGGACATGGAGGCTGGTGGGGAGAAGGGTGCCACATAATTAGTTCTGCGGGCAATATTACCACCATTCAGAGTACACACTTCAGTAACTTTGCAGTGCTAATGGTAAGTATATGACTTAGCAAATATACCTATATTTCTCTCTGTCTCTCTCTCTTTTGCCATACATTTATGTTTTATATACATGCATCTGTTTCATTCTGATGAAATGTAGCTGACCTTTTGGGTTTTTATAATGTTTAGTATAAAACAGTCTAAAAGAAAGTAAGTTACTTAACTGCTAGTAAGTGAATAAAGCTGGTGGTCAGTTTTAATATCCTGAGACAGGCCTAATCAGAAATGACATTAACTTCAGTCTTATAAATGAAAGTTCCATCAAGGAATGATTAGTACATAATGGTTATAAATTATATGACAGGGTTTAAAAATGTATACTCCTGTGTGCTTTTACATCAGCAGATCTCAGAGGCTGGTCTGCTTTTGTTCCTGCCCTGCACTGTGTTGATCATACTAATTAGTTGCAGGCATACCGCAATGTTGAATCATTTAATAAATGGAGAGGAATAACATCTTCTGCTCTTTTAAGTATGGACAGAGCTGTCCTTGTTGATTCTGTGTGAGTTTTGCTTTGTGCACCAATGCCGATAGCCTACTTACGAAATTGCTGTTTGTGAAGGAAAATATTCCTGTGCAGTGCTAACACATCAGCTGCTTTGCTCTGTTCTCAGTCACACTTACAGTTCCCATTGCAGTTATTTAACTAACCTGCTTAACAGAAAGTTACCTTCATAAAAGCAAAAATATTATGCAGACAATAATGAACTGTTATTATTCAGGGTCTAGATGAAAGAGAACAAGAAATCGAAAGGTTTCTAAGCTTTAGAAAATCTTTGCACCTTAAAAAATGCAGTGTCCACTTGTAAAAAGAGTAGATGTGTGTACTATTAATACTAGATTGCTCTTGAATGCTGGTGCATGATTGCACTGTAGATGCTGCTTGTGTACATTACAGAAATGTTTATAGTTGAGTAAATAATGTATTGTGTGTATGTGTAAGGGACAGCAAACACAGGCGACAGGAATTGCGAGGACGTGTGCAGAGAATACCAATCTGCTGCTGTCAGATGGAGCCCAGATGGCAGCCAATCATAGCACAAAGCTCTGGTGCCCATGAGTTAAATGCAGATATTATCGTCCACTTTGTAAGAACTGATTTCCCTGAGACTTAGTTGAACATATTTTTACCCATTATAGAATTGTTCAGAATTTAAGAGCTGTTCCACAGATTTGATGACATCAAATATACCTCATTTTCTACAGCTCCTGTGAGTTCTCTTTTCCCCCAGCCTCTTGTTTCTCAAAATATCAATCATAATTTTGCTTTGAGGGTGTTTTTCTAAAATGATTAAAGCAAGCACCTGTTGACTTTGCAGGCGCCACACCCAAAATGGCTTCCTCCTTCTTCAACTGCTTGAGTTCAGCATGTTGCTCTTAAACTTTGAGCAGTTACTCAATGTTAACTAACTGTTTGCAATCAACCAATTCCATAGTTTCTTTTTGTTTGAAAAGTTGAATACTGATACAAGGGCTGCAGTTAATTTTTGGGTTGTAAAGCCCATTTATCTCTTACAAGATGTAGGAGATGGGTTTTTCTACAACTGTAAAGGCAACTGAGGCACTTTTTACTGCAGCTTTGTATCTGGAATGTAGTTCTGCTTTAGGCCTTGTGTTTGTTTGTTTATGAGCATTTGACTGTGCTTTATTTCATGTGTGCATCTTCCAGTTTTATCTGTGCAAGACAAGAAAGTAGAATCTTAGAATCACGCTTTGCAATTTCTATGGTAGCAAATAATGGGATATGTTTCTTAGCTCGTGTTTCACAGTAACTTTTAAGGAAAAGAATGACAAGTAATTTTAAAATATACATGTATAAATATGCACACACACAAAACCACTTTTCAGTCATTGTCTTTCTAAACAGATAATAGAAAATTTTTGTAGCTTCATTATGTCCAAACATTTTCATTCAAGTATTATTTCTTAATCACTGTTTTATGGCATAAAGTCAAGGATTATTTTATTTGATTGACACTATGCTTTTCTGGGCAGTTCAATTCTCGTACCAGAATTTTAAAAATACTTAATTGTTCTGCATTGTTATTAATTTATAAAATGAACAGTATAAAGTGCTTATGTGTATCTTACTAATTTATATCTATATGCCTAATGTATTTTAAAATACTGACAAACCATCAGCAAATTCAAGATACCTGGCATATGGTGTGTAGCTAATGAAATTAGCAGCAATATCATGATACACGTCATTACTCTGTAATTCTCTAATCTGTTAAACAACAAAATTTCATAATTGATTATTATGGTTTGGGGTAATTGCAGAAAACTGAAGTAGTATCTGTAAACTAAAAAGCAGCACTAAAGCTTTACATTACCATCAGAATCATGTGCATCCTGCTGTAGATTAAGCTGAAACAGAAGCCCCAGTCAATCCAGCTGTCCATTTTATGGTTAGCACAGCACACATTCTGCTTTGTCACCTTTTTAAATACTAAGACAAAGTTTCTTAAGGTGCTTTCATAGAAGTTGTTTATGCCTATGTAACATAAAAGGGTTAAAATAAAGGTTTTCTAGAGTTCTTTTTTTAGAAAGGTGGCAATCAAGGATTTATCAGCTACGATTGATAATTAATAAGCATGAGCATACTTCAAGTGAGAGGAGTCATGTAGAGCCCTTTGATTTCTCTCTGTGACAGTTGTTCAAGTGATGTCAGTGAGAGAGAAAGTTTAGTTTGGAGGTTGGGTTGGGGAGGAGGTACATGCTCCTTCCCTCACGTGGCCTCACACTTTCACTTTGCTCTGGGTTGGGCTGGCAAATGGAAGTAAAATAATAGAGTCAGATATAAAGAGCATTATCTTTTTCTGATCAGGTTTTGAGTACTATGTCCTAGAGGTGAGACTAAAATAATGTGAACTAACTCCCACATTATATTCCTGCCTTTTATTTCATGTACTGTGTGCTTAGACTAGTCCTCTATTTTTTGTCTTTTCTTCTGTGATCTATAGGAGGAACAGAGTTCATTACGCTCTAGTTTCTTTTGGAGGTGTCCAAAGCCCTCTAGGGTCCTGACCTCTGCAATATGATTTTCTATTTTAGCGTAAAATCATGAATTTATATACTTTGAAGCTTTGTCTTAGGTAATGATAGGTATTTTCTTCTTAAATGCTGAGTATTTGTGCTGTTGTGTGAGCAAAGTTGTATATCAGTATTCTAATTTTTCAGGACGATGTGTGTGTATGTTATGACCATTCCAGAGACCTCTGAGTAATAACTCTTCAGGAGATGACAAAAATATCCAATAGCAACAATGAATTTCAAAATTTGCTAAATACATTTTGGCATACATTGTCCTCTGTTCTTCCTTTCATTTTTCTTAGAACACAATAGAAATTCAATAGTGATGGATATTACTGTAATTGTATACAGCGTTTCCTTTCCCCCTTAGACTGCTTTGTCAATAGTAATTTCCTCAAATCTGCCAAATAAACACAAATGAAATTATTAAATCTAAGTATGATACTTCCCAATTAACATAAAATGGATTAATAAATATTCTTAGCACTTCTAATTGTAATCCTAAAAGTAGGTTAAATCAACATAAAATCATAAGCAGCTCCTTTCCTGTTTTGTCACAATTTGTCATATTATCCCAACCAACACAGGTGTGGGTTTTGTTGGGTTTTTGGGTTTGCTTTATGTGCATAAGGAGTAATTATTTGTAGAAGTAGCATACATTCAGCAGATGCTTATATGGAATAATTAGGGCTGAGGAGACTGAACTGACAAAACCAGAGCATATTTGAAACTGTCCTGGAAGCAAATCTTGGAAAATGGTGTGAATGAGAAACTGAGAAGAGGCAGGATACTAGGCAATGGATCACAGTAAGATTTAGGACATTTTTCTCTTGTTGTTTTGCAAGCATCCCCCCAGTCTTTGAAGTCTTTCCAATCTGGTACAAAAAAAGCTACTTTTTCAACATTTTCATTGTTAGTGGAGACAATTACAGAATTTCTTAAGCCTGTTCATGAAGTTCAGTTCTGAATACAGAATTCTAAACTTCCATCTTTCAGGTCTTCTGCAAATTAAGCAGCCTGTCTGAGCCTTTTGAGAAATTAATTCATGAGTCGGGGAAGTATTACAGAGATGTCATTTAGAAGGTTGACATAATTACAGTATTTGACTTTTCCCCATAGAGAACACAGGGTTTTCTCATAACAGGCTGTAGAAACATTGTTCTGTAATTTGAAAAATCAGACTGCCTATAACAAGGGGCTCAAGAATGAACATTTCAAGTATTTTTTCATGTTTAAACACGAAGTTAAACACCTACAGGATAGATCTTAGCAGAGCTTATGCACCAAAGATTACGAAAGTGATCATAAAGTTTACGTGCTATATGTAAAATTAACATTTGTTGTAGTGGGAACTGTAGAATTCCCTGGAATTAGATCACTCTGCAATGTATAGATGTTTCTCAGTGTGAAGAGCCTGCAAGGAAGCACATGCTCCTCACTTCAGTCCTCAGCTGGCATGTACTGCTCACTGCTCATGTAATGCTCATGCTCATCAGAGAATGCTTAGCCCATATGGACAGGATTGAGTCAAGCCCTCAGAAAAGGCTGCTTTTTTAAGAATATTCCTGACTGACATTCTTTTGCACAAAGCCTTGGAATTAGAGTACTCTTAAGAGCAAGATCTGCTTTTTATTTCTTTTTCCTTCCATGTAGGTTTTATTAAATTGCATTTAATAATATATATTGTTTGCTCTGTAAAAAGCATAAAATGGCTTGGTACTGGGCTCAAAATTCTAGGCTTGTCTCCTCCAAAAGGCAGTGATTTTCTCACAAATCAGATCTCTGGCTCAAGCTCTTCTTTCTGTTTGTTTTTCTTTTCTGTTGGCTTAATGGATCTTGCATTCATCATGGTGCAACTTCAGCCAGCAGGTAAATGGATTCAGATTGTAAAGTTCAGTAAAATATGCCAACTCTTGGAAGACAGATGGAATTAAAGGCCTGGCATCCAGGCCTTGGAACATTTTATTGTCTTGGTGGCTTCTACTGGGCTCCTTTCAATTCAGCAATGTCATTCTTGTACTGAAGTGCCCAAAACTGGGCACAATAGCTGAGATTTGGCTCACAAGTGGTGAATAGAAGGGAATAATCATTTCCCTCCTCTGCTGTGTGCAGTCTTGGTAATATGGCCCAAGATGGGATTCAACTCATGTGCCCCAAGTGCTCACCACTGTCTTGGTTTGTTTTGCACCATCTTGAAAGGATGAACAAATGACAGTTTCTCTCTAGACAACATCTAACATGCCTCGTAGTTGTTGACACCAGTTTGTAATGATCAAAATATTAATTTTTGTGGGATAATTCAGTATCATAATGATTTGAATATCCTCTAGGAAATAAAATCAAATCTAACTTTTTAAAATGTAACACACAATTTTGCTGCTTTGCATACAGCATTTTTTAAAAATGCTTCTTTTCTGCACGTTGTCTTCTCCAGATTACTCAAGAGAAGTTGATAGATCAATAAGGTTTAATTATCATCAGAGAGCAGACAAGATACATCTGTTATATATCTATAATGAAATCAGTTTTCAATATGCAATAGTTGTAAAAAGGATATTCTACTTTGGCATTAATGATTTTCATACTCAAAATTTTGACATTTATTTACTGTAGAAGATTAGATAAGAGATAAAACTCATACTTAAAAATGGAATTAGCTTTAAGATGCTGATTGTTCTTCATTCTTCTGCAGGCAAAATGGTTGTATTCCTGTAGGGCACATGGCATTTGCTTTTATACTGGTGATCAAACACAGGGAGATGTTGAACCTTGCATTTACACTATTAAAAACTAGTTCTTTAGTACACAGTGATGGTACTCAAGTAAAATTGCTTTCATTTGTTTCAAATGTGTGGCTACACATTTCAAATGTGTAACTTCACTGTGCTTCCTTTTTCACAACTTTTCACAGTGATATGCAACTTATTTATTTAAATAACTGTGCTGTTACTACTGTATAGTTACAGTAATACATTTCTGAATGCAGAGAAATTGTGTACCTAAATTTATGCCAAAGTGTACTATAGTATATGAAAATATAATTACATCAGTAAGAGCTAGAAGATGTTTTATCATTTTCAGCAGAGTACTTTTGTTTAAATTACTACTCATAATATGAGCTAAAATTGTATTGAACATTCCTGTTAAATACTCATTCATCTACCTTGAAAGACTTACGCTATAAAAGAATTAATGGGGAGATGATGAAAATAAAAACATGGGAGAAAAAGATGATCAGGGTGAAAAAGGGTGTTTAAGTGGACATTCAGAGACAGTTCTGAACCAACAGATTTTTAAAGAATTATTTGAAAGTTATGAAGTCATGATATCCTGAGTGTTTATTCATGCACACTGGAAGAAAACAAGAGTTGGAAGGCCTTAAGAGCCTAGGTCTGTCATGTTAAAAAAACTAGCACATCAAAAGACAGAGTTCTTTTCCTCTTCTTTTCCATTTGTGATTGAGGGAAGAGTATCAAAAACTGACACCTCTAGATGAGACAGCATAACCTGAGTTCCTCCATGAGAAGTGACTCCACATCTCACCCTGGGTGTTGGTGAACTGGCAGGGCAGAGAGAAAACTTGTGTGGAGTACAGGAGTAACTGCAGGTTTAACTGAGGTTTAACTTGCAAGCTGAGGAAGTACCTGAAGAGAAATAGGATGTGATAACATATAGTTGGCATTTTGTCTGTAAGTTATTTTTTCATTTTGATGGTTTTGATATATGTTGTGAGCAGCTCTGTTTATAACTGACATTCATATGAATCTGGAGAAACTGGTACAATCAATCTTAGAAACTTTAAAGCTAATAATGAAGGAAAATAACAACGACCAGGACGTCAGTTACTTGAGAGGATCATTTTAGAAGGTAAACTAAATTCTCACCATTTAGTAATTGCATATACTCATGAACATTATCTGCTTGTACGTGGACAAATTGATATTCATAAATAATGGTGCTAGAAATCAGCTCTCTGCATGCAAATGCAATTAAACAGAGGTATTAGCATTGCAGTCCCTGTTTCCTAAGGGGAGATTTCACCTCTGGAAAATAATGTATTGAATCTTCTTCTAAGAGAACCTAAAACTGACAAATAAGAAAAAAGTATTTTAAATGTTTGCCAATATTTTAAGTGTTAGAGTTTACTGGATAGTCACATGTGGTACTATTTCAGATTTTAGCTTTTTCTGCTGGGATGTATATTCATTTTTATGTGCAGAGTTAGTGCCACTGCACATGGGAGGTGGCATGCAGAGGACAATGTGTTTGCACTCAGGTGATAGGTTTTTGTGTATAAATTTTAGTTCCTGTGTGCAGAAATGTAGTGCCACAAGCAAATGGTGCTTAGTGCATTGCAGGGAATGTAATGTTTGCTTTAATTCAGACAGTCTGAATTTAATTCAGATGGTCTGAAGACATTCTGTTTCATTTAATGGGCTCCTTTTGCTTTCCATCCATCACACCTTCAGATTTAGCTCTTCTAAATGTGTAATTTTGAATGGGAATTTGATAAGGTTAATTTTACAAAGATATTGATAATTTTTCATTGTTTTTCATGAAGAATTGTGTCACTAGGCACTAACATGTTCAAAAGGAACACAAGGACCTTTACTCTGCTGTTAATAGAGCTGTCTAAGTAACTTTTGAATTACTATAGGGAGTAGAGTACTTCCAGCTAAGTGTGAAGGTCACTGGGTCACAGGAGTTTTATCAACTGGTAATTATATTTGAGTCACTCAATAATTTCGGTGTATTCTCTTTTTTTTTTTTTTACTTTGAATGGTTCTTCTGCAGCCATATATGCCATTTAGAGACCTTTATGATGATTTGAAATTTTGTGCTTAATATCTTAGTAAAATATGCTCATAAAGTTCATGTTATCAGAAGGACCAGATACTGCTAATGCTGGGAAAATGTAATATTCTATGTATTTTTTCAGACCTTTTTTTTTTAATTAGGTTATGTCTGCTTGTACAAAAAGGTTAATTTCTGTCTAGCAAACTGTATGCAGATGAGGCAGGAGCAGTCTGTTATTGCAAATTCATGAACTGTATCTACATTAAAAGTTCATCTTTTTTTTTTTTCCTGCCCTTGAAAGGGAACAGCTAGAAATGACAGGACATATTGGAATGAAATCTCAGTTTCACACATGCCTAGCAATGTTAAATCATTTTGCTCTTTCCACAGGATTTTAAGACAGTGCTGTCTTTCCCGCAGTACCCAGGGGAGTTTCTGCACCCTGTGGTTTATGCATGTACTGCAGTTATGTTGTTGTGCCTGTTTGCTTCCATTATCACCTACATTGTCCATCACAGGTAAGAATTCCATTTTAACCACATATTAAATGGCCAGCACAACACTTGAATTTTTATAACCTTTACTATAACGATAAATTAAAATTATTTGAATTACTGTTGGATAGTAACAGCAGCAATGTGATTAACACCAGAGAAATCAAAACAAAGTTTATGTCAACCTCTCTAAAGCTTTTTCCAAGCTTTCCTGACATATATGTTTACATATTCTGTACATTTTTCCTAAGATTTCTAACTCAACAAACTCAACATATAAAACCATGAACACTATTAAGTTTCTTTCTGGCAAATTCCAGTCGAGCAGCCCTTTGGTCAGCTACACATGCTGACTTTTAAGACCAAATCTGGTTGGAAGACTGGTAACTATTACTGGATTAAAGGAACTTTCTTTGTCTTCTAAATTTTGGGTTTAGAAAACTTGTGTTTGCTTTGATATAAAAAATTTATATTTTAACTACATACTTCTGGTTAAAGACCATTAGCAATTTAAATGAGTAGGAATGTATTGTGCTGTAGAAGCTGCTAAATATTAATTACGTGAAGTTAATGCAATGTCTTCTGATCTTCAACTTCCATTTAGTCCTTTAGAGATGTCTTGTTAAAGTTCTGCATAAGTGAAGCTATGCAATAAGCCTTTTGCTTGCAGTACTCTACTTTAAATGCTTGATTTGGTGGAGGAAACTTTAAATTGGTAGAATTTTATGATTTTTATTATTTATTTTACCTTTTTATCATTTATTTCATTGCTATATAGGTTACACTCTCTCCTATGGGTAGATTGTTACACACGTATTCAAGAACTTGATAATTTTATTCTATAAAATTAAGTGGTTTTCCTGAATAGTAAATTTTGTAATAAATATGTTGGGGGTTTTGATTTTAAAATGTGACTTTTTTTTTTTCAACAGCACAATCCGAATAAGCAGAAAAGGATGGCACATGCTTCTCAACTTTTGTTTCCATACTGCTCTCACATTTGCTGTTTTTGCTGGTGGAATCAATCGCATTAAATATCCAATTATATGTCAAGCTGTAAGTATCTGTCTCAGTAATTCTTACTAATGGAATTGAAACTTGCAAATGAGTTCTTAACATAGTATTGGCAGTTCTCCTTCCTTTCTTATGTTGCTCTGGGATCTTAAGTTTTTCAAAATAAACTACTATAAGCATGTCTTTTAAAGGCCAGTACTGGGAATGTTGGTGTTTGGTTGTCACATGAGTTTCTGTAAGAGGGTGATCAATGCATTAACTTCTCTGAGGGTCATATTGCTTCATTCTTGTTGTTTTGGGTATTTTTTAAGAAAAGCATTGAAAATTTTGATAGTTCTCTGCTGTACAGGATAGTTGAAAACTACAAATCCAGAATACTTCTGTCCTTCCTATATTTTGGATTGGATGTGTGGGACTAAAGTTGCTGCTTCACTTTTATGACACATGCACTGTTTGCCTGGGGGTAGCCCTGGCTTCACTGGATGATCCCTAAGGAGACACAGCAGACCAGCATACTTGTGATTTATGGACCCTTTTTTGTACTGCTGGACTATTTCACATCTCTTGCCTCAGAATTTTTGGGGCAATAGTGTGGTGAGATGCACAGACAGGGATGGATTCAGCTGCTCTGAATATAAAGGCTGAGTCTGTCCAATGTGTAAAGAGAGTAATTTCGTTCATCTTCTGTAACATCTGATGAGGGCTTGTTGCAATTTGTTTGCCTTGAACCTTTCTTCCTCTCAGATTTTGTAGAAGTGCACGTGGGCTCATGAATGTTGTTGGTATTTTTCTGTAGTAAAGCACTTTGTTTAGCCAATGTTCTCCCAGATTTTTGCCTGTCACTAAATCCAGTTCTTCTGATTGCCTTGGATGGATGTAAATAGGAAGAGTCAGGAGCCAACAGCAGAGTCACTGCAAAGCTTGCATAACTAGTGTGAGTTAATAAGAGTATATTAACTCTTACTTAATAAGAGTAAGAGTTATCACTCTTAAGTGTTCAGTGAGGTGCTTTGGAAGCCTTTTGTGTATCCTTGTGCATGACCATCAGTAAACAGCACACGTGGGTCTGTAAGCACTGTGATGTTCTGCACGGGAAGTCTACCTAAGTGTATTACATGATACTCATGTAAATAACACAGCTGTCCACTAGATTGAGAGAAATATCTCACAATATCTAGTGTATTGTGTCATAATTAATTTGTAAGTTCTAGCAAATTGAAATATCACTTACCATTTTCTTTGTCTGCAGTTTGCAAGTGATAGTAGCAGATTCGTTTGTAGGGCAGCCATGGCCATGTAATTACATGGCCACAAATGACCATCTGTTCTTTCAGTCGTCTGATTATTTACTTTGCAGCTTGCGTGGTAGCAACGTGGTATTAACAGCTATAATGAAAAATTGATTGAGATAAATGTGTTATTAATAGCCTTTTATAAGAAGTACATAAACTACAGGAGTATCTTAATAAAGTGCATTATCAGTGGCATCTGTCTCTTGCTGTGGGATAGGGCCAGATCCTGAGCTGCTGAGAAATGTGCACACTTAGGGAAACTGAATTTAACTATCTCTCTATGTCTGCTAACCAGTTTCATAAAGTTATTTATTTACCTGATATCATGCTACATAACAGATAATATAATCAGGAGTTACAATATAGGAAAGATACAAGTGACAAAGACAGTTCTCTATTTCCTGGTAGAAATTGTCTGATGTAATTAGACAGAGCTAATGGATGAAATAGTCCAAGCAATCTAAGACAAGGCTCCAATAGCTGCTAACAGAGGCTGAAAAACTGTTCACTTTGAGAACATCGTTCCCAGCCACAGATCCCTTCTTGCTTTCTGACAGCAAGATTTTCTAAATTCTGAGTCCCAGTGCCTGTGTCCTGTGATAACCCTGAGACAATTAGTCTGTGATTTAATATCCAATGTGCCAAAGCTCTGATACTGGGGCTTAAAATATATTTGTGAAAAATGTTACTGCTTCAAGCAGCACTAAAATATTAGTTATACGACAGGTGTAACACCATCAGTTGCCATTCCAGAGGTATTCTTCATTCTGCTAAAATTCAAAGCACAACTTCAACCTGCAGCAATGCAATTTTCACTTTTTATTTCCTGAGTGCATAGAGAAAGATTCCAAATGCAAGTATTTTTTGTCCTGATCACTGAAATGTTGTATAAAAGCCAGTCAACCGCCCCCTTTCCTATTGTAATTATCCCTAAAACTTCCACCAAAAAATTCACTGCAGCATACTTATCAATGTGAAATAATAGACTAAGTTAACTTTATCCTTCAAATTTAACCTAAAAGGGTGGTTCTAAATTAGCTTCATTTGGATCACCTTCTGTCTATAAATGTGTAATTACAGGTTAGTTTTAAACATCAGGAATTAATGCTATGGAAATGGCCCCATTTTCTGTGATAGCTGGAAGAACCTTCAAATCCCCTTCAAGGTGAAACAGTTGCACAAAAAAGGTCTTTTCAGAAATGGTCAGACATTTATTTTTATGTGGAATCTAAAAATCTACAATTCCCTTTTAAACCTGCATATCTGTTTCAGAGAGGATTTTGTATAGACCTTTCACTTGCATATGTGCTCTAAAGTCTTTAT
The DNA here is from genome assembly GCF_036417665.1 of Passer domesticus. Lineage (NCBI taxonomy): Eukaryota > Metazoa > Chordata > Aves > Passeriformes > Passeridae > Passer > Passer domesticus. Next base: position 44,047,645 of record NC_087481.1, on the reverse strand, counting down.
GATTTACCAAAAACCTGATGTTAGAATGTTGGTCTAGAAGAGTTGATTGCATCTTCGCACATTTCCTGAGTGAATGAATCTCCAAACTCTTTAGATTACCCTTGAAGCTCATCCTGGGTGTCACTGAATGTTGGTGGTTGTAGAATCCAGACTCTTGAGTTTACTGGCAAAATCTTTCATGCAAGTCAGGGGTTGTCTTGGGAGCAGCAGGGATAAATCAGAGGCAGTACACTACCAGAAAGGTACTTGAGCCAGCCAGTGAGAGCCCTTCCATCTCCCAGCTGGGGCTTCGAGTTATTTTGCTTCAGAAAGCAGAAGGAAGCTCACTCCTTTCATGTAAAGAATGAGAGAGAAGGAGACACAACAGTTGCTGGATCACTCCCCATCTGTGGGAGGTATCAATTCTGTACTCTCAAAGACTTCTGTTTCGTGGCTTCTGCTTTAGAGGAAGGGATGATAGCCATGAGTTTATGAATGCTAGGGGATTAAATCCTCAGTTAAACATGTTGAAGCATGAAGAATGGACTTCTGGGCACAAGATTCAGGAGGCAGAAAAGTTATGGAGAGAGAGAGAATATTTTTTTTTTATTGCATGATCACTCCAATCACGTCTCCAAGAACCTCTATATGGTTTATAAAACAAAAGCTTCCATGTAAACTTTGGCAAGGCGCAGATCTTCTTCTCCCTGATGAATGTCATATGTGAAGCTGCTTGTGAATTTGTTTCTGTAAGGCAGTAGATCTTCAACAAGAAAGGGAAAGCTCGTTCCATACTAGCCAGCAGCCTACAAGTTCAACTCAGAAAGCTGAACTTCTTGCTCTACATTTTCTACCTGTGAAGGGAGCATGGGGTTTTGCTAATGCTAAATGTTTAAAGATCATGAAATATTCACATCCATTGGTGTTACAGACTGCAGAGAAATTCCTGAGCCCCTTCATCTCACAGAAAAGAATAATTTTCATTGCAGGATTAAAAGTTTAATCAGAATGTTCATGCATATCTGTGTCCTTCTTTAAAAAAAACTGAATTAAGAAGTACAATCTTATCTGAAATATGATTACAATTAGAAAAAAAAAAAGAAATTAAATCTAAAATTTAGGGGAAATAAAGAAAATTGTGGGGAACTTAAAGCTGATCAAGAAACCTTTCTGTAACAAAATGCTTTGCATAAATGTGTATTCTGGTCATTACCATGGTAACTGCATCATATGGAACTTATCTCTAGGGTACTGAAATTTATTGAAGAAACACAAACAGACAGCATCTTCCTACTGAAGAAAAGTATAATCTTCTATTCAAAAGGCTAGTGCTTATTCCCAAAGATAAGAGTTCTGAGAACACAGGACATGTTAAAACTTAATCCAAGAAAACAAGAAAATTTTTACTATATAACTGTGGTTATTAAAGAGCTTTAGGTACAGTGCTCTTTTCAATGCATATATTCGGGCAGTTTTTTCAGTACCATTTGGCTTGTCAGTGGAAAACCTTCTTAAGAGTAGGGGTCATCACTTCAATATTTCCAATCATAATCCTTTCTTTTGTGTAGAAATCTCAACCCTTTCCATACAATTTTATGTGAAATACAAAATTTCTGCTAATAGTGAAAACAGGTTTAAATTATCACTTTGGTATTTAATTTGTATATAGTTTTTGGTCTCTGAAGTTTTACAGAGGTAGAAGTCCACTAACAAGATATACCCAGCTAAGTTTGAACCATGGACCTTTCAGGTATAACTTCAAGTTTACAGTTGCTAAGAGAGTAAAGAAAGAATTTACTGAGCCTCATCCTACCCTCCCATGTCATGAGCTGCTATCTCATGTATTTCTACCGTAGGGCCCAGGTGTCTTCCTAGCCTGAGAGAGTTAGAAAGAGGTGATCCCACTGGAAGGGACAAAAGAACTTGCAGTCACAGTCCCCAAGCACAACAATGAGGATGGTGCATCTCTGTGACATAACTGATGTCAGTGGGGCAACAAGGGGAGGGAAGAGGCAGAGAGCAAAACCCAACAATTTGAAACACTGAACTTTCAATGGGAAGTGTGACAAGCATTTCTTTACTAATTATTAGTGGAGGAATAATAGCAATAGTTCTAGAATTTAATGTAACAGCTCAGTGCACCCTTCCAAATCCCTCATGACACTTCTGCTGTGTCATGTCAAATCTGTTAGTCATAAGGAGGTCCTGTATCTTCAGGATAAATCCTTGTTTCCTTCAAACAAGAAATGCAAATGCTAGGGGGTTTGGGTTTTTTGTTTTGTTTGGGGTTTTATTTGAGAGACAGATGCAGATCATTAAAGAGTTAGTATAGAGGTTGATAATATGTTTGCCTCCACCATGTTTGTTCAATTTCTCCATATATCAGAAGTAACTCAGTTGCTGAAACATGATCACACTGTGAATAACAGCAATATGATGCAGGTGCGGCACAGCCGTGATGTTTTCAGTCATTTCAGTTGCCTGCTTGAAAGTTCAATAAAATTGTTTTGTTGTACTATTTTTAGGTCTAACATTCATTTAAGTAGCTGATTATTTCTATCTATATGTTTTCAGAATTTCACATGTAGGTGCCTTTTGACCTGGAATTGATTTCAACTGTTCCTATTATTGTATGTACCTGTGTGAAAAACAGAATATATAGCAGCAGGGCTATGCGGAAATGAGGAAGAGGTTAGGAGCTAAATATCTGGATTTTTTTTCAGTTCTTTCTCATTATTTCTGCCTCCTTTTTCTTCTCCCTTTTTCATCCTCCTGCCTCCCCTCTTTGCTCATGGTCCTGTTGAGGGCATCCCTACAGAAATTCTGCAAGCTACATGTGAACCAAGCACAGACAGCACCAGCCCTGATCTGACAGTGTCTGCCAGCTCATAATACACAATTGTCTCATTCTCTTATTTCTGCTTCTTTTACCTCAAGCAGCAGCAGTGATGAAGACTTTATCCTCCCTTGTCTAATGTGACAGACAAATCCCAGAGAAAATGACAAAGGATTTTCTGTTGGTGATATTTGCTGCTATCTTCAAGTTTTGAGCTATAATACTAAATAGAAACAAAATTCATGGAATTTTTTTTCTTTACCCATCAATTATTTTGTTTTAAGTGGAGCAAAAATGAACACTGGTTCAAATAAATCATTATAATAGATTTGTGTTAGCTTTATTTAGCAATTTTCTGTATTCCTTAAACTTTTATGTTCTTTCCAATTATAGCAATATTTTACTTGTCACTGCAAAATGTCAGGTTATTGCTTCAAAGGTAACCTCATTTTATATAATCAGATGCAGACTTAGCTGATGTAATAAAGCACTGGAGATTGGATAAAATTCCAATTACTGCTTCCATAGTAATGAATAACAATTACTAACATAACAAAGATGTTAGCATTTTAGAGGTGTTTGTACTTTGTTTTCTTTTCAATGATAAACACACCCGTTTCTTGGAGACAAAGTGATAATAACATTATTAGAGTTTATAATTCTTTTTAAAGGGGGATGCAAAGAGTTGTCTTTTTTTTAATTCTGTAGTCAAGTTTGTAATTTACTTAAAATATGTCTGAAAATAATCTGGATTTATCAGTGCAAATAGCACTGATGCCATTTCCACAAGTCAGCCTTGCCTGCGTATAGCAGAGAAGGAACTACAACAGGATATTCCTTAAAAGTTAAAGGAAATAGCATAATAGCAAGTAAAAATTCTGGCCTCTTATTAAATTTTAAATTGCATTCTCATGATAAGCTAACAAAGAATGTAACACAAACTTAGAGTCACATCACTTTTAATCCAGGTGTAAAATGTTTTCATTAAACAGGTTCTTAGAAAACAAATGTTTTTATCAGTCTATTTCCTAACATTGCTTCTGGTATTGCAGATAATACTATCTGTGGTAGATTAAATAACTGGTTTTAAATGCAGCTGTTAGATGCATTTATAAATTCAATTTAAAAATCTGTTTGCCTGTGACCTTATGAAGTAAGATTCTTGTAAAACTCTTGTTTTCCTGATTCATTTTATTGAGTCGTTTAATTGTCCACTCTCTTTTTAGGTTGGCATAGTACTGCATTATTCTACACTCTCTACTATGCTATGGATCGGAGTAACTGCCAGGAATATTTATAAGCAAGTCACAAAAAAACCTCAGCCTTGCCAAAACAGTGACCAACCTTCTTATCCAAAACAACCTCTACTCAGGTATGGAATATTAGCTATATTATTTTTTTAATGTCTTCCTAGAAAATATTAATTATAAGCAAACTCTCATTCTTATTTCTGCATGTTTTACTTTTTATAGACTATAAATAGCATCCATAAAGAATTGAGCCACCTAGGTGTGTACAAAAATCTGAGTGTTTATTGTATGCTGATAGTTAACTCTGCTCAGAAGATGGAAATATGCAGAACTTGTATTGGCTAAGTTCAGATGCCTTTGTCTGAACAGGAAGAATTGAAATGTTTCCGTTGCTTTCTTATGGAGGGAAAAAATTCCCCCAAACCAGAAACTGTGCCTTATTTAATCACCAGGAACTGTGTTGTAATGACCCTTTACCTTTATCTCTTCTGCTCTACTTCCTGCCCACACTTGTATTGAAAGCCTAATAACCTGATAGCAGCCTTCCTCATTCCCATCAGAGATGTAATGCTATTACAGGAGCGACTGAAGTCTGCACTCCCCATCAGCTCTCCCTGGAGCAGACTCAAGTGTGTCTCTGATGGCATCGCAGGTGTAAGACAGTGGGAGTTCTTGCCAGATGCCTCTGAGATGCTGAAACTCCAAGCCAAAACAGTCAGTCTGCACAAGAAAAAAAAAAAAAAACCCCAAAAAAAAAGCCTTAGCAAAACGTTACCACAAAAAAAACAGGATTTCAAGCCAAAGGCATGAGAAGATTAATTCATCTTTTTTAAGCTTAGATATCAAAAAATTATGTATTAACCAAAGTTATATATTGTCCCTATACAGATTTTGGAGGGAGGCAGAAAAAGAACTTCCAGAGAACAATTCCTCCTATCCATCTAGAATGTTTGTGTGAGGACAGGATGAATTGCTTTATGGAGGTGCCTCTCTTTTCCCACAGATCATGGACAAGTCTGAATGGTCAGTTTAGCCTAAAGACCTCAGTTTTATACTGGAGGTCAGGAAATATGAATTCAACCTTTTATGCCTTTTCTGTGAAAAATCCAGGGTGTAGTCTTCTAAACAGAGGTAGATTATTTTATTTTAAACACAAAAAAATTTTAGCAAGTAGCATTTATAGTATTTATAGATGACTGTGTAATGGTGTCACAACTTGTTAAAAGTCCATAGGAAGATTGAATTTTTCCATCTGATTCTCCGGAGTCAAATTCTTACTAACATGATTTTAGTCAGAAAACTAGCAAATTTTCTTCTTTTTAAAACACTTTATTTCTAGAGATGAAATTGATTAAAGTTAACATAAAATGTGTATTGCGATGAGAAGGAGTGCCATATTGATCCTTAGCTTTGTTAGGTGTAAAGGATAGTCTTTCACTGAGAGTGCCTGACTTTGCTAATCCATGATTTACTACACCATGCTTCAGAGATGAGAATTTCACTCCTTCAGTTACCAGCTCATGGCAAAATGAATAATTGCCAATTTTCAAATGCTGCAGTGTGACTATTAAGGTAGAAAATTGTTACAAGTTACACAGACCCAGCATAGTGTATGTTCTTCAAATTCAAGTCTTGTTTGAGTTGGAAAACAATAGACAGTCAGGTTACAGGAAAGATGACTCTAATTAGAATCTTTGTTGTACCAGTCATGTTGAGGTTCCCAGACAGTGAAAATAAATAGTAGCTATTTTAAGTTTAGCAATAGAAATGATAAACCACCTTCTAGCTGTAAGAGAACATGGGTATAATTGTTTAATAGCTAAGTAAAATTATTCTAAGCCATTTTTCTCCCACAGGGCACCATGTATCTTAGAGACACAGGCACTGAAATGTCTAATACAATTTCACAATGGTTAGCACTAGATTCAAAATAGTAAGGATCAGTTTCACTTCATGTAGAAAACAGGCATAGTATATGTAAAATTAAGAATCACTTTAGGCAAGGAAATACTAAACTCATAATTAGTTGTTGTTTGTTCTTTCAGAATGTTAATGATAATTTTTGGGGGCATTTTACCTTTCCTGATTTTAATAAAATTAAAGTCTGAATTATTCTTTGTCATAATATTTCCATAACATCCATAAAGGATGCTTACATTTCAAGACAGTCATTTAGGAGAAATGTTTTAACTAGTCAGTGTTCTTGTGCCTATAAGCCAATGCCAGCCTTGATACATATTGTTCCTCAGGTACTTAAGGGAAAACATCTGGGTTTGGGTGAGGGGGTGTTAATTTGTCTCCATTTGACATCAGAAGATGGCTAAATAGTATAAAGTTTATTCAAATGGCGATGGAGTTGGGCTTTTATACATGTCAGGGCTACCAGTGATAGGAAGCAAATTATATAGTCTACAAGACTCTTTTAAAAGAGGTCATTTTTCAGTGCTCCTTCTCTATAGACTCAGAGAAGTATACAAATATGTGAATGTGTTTGGCAAGAGCTCTATGCTCAGCTGTTGTCCTTCACTCTTCTTTGGTAAGGGTTGTATTTGCTAGAAGGTGTTTCCAGTTCATATGTGAGTGGTTTTGTATTCCTTATATATGCACTTGCCGTAGGACATAGAGGTACCTTTTGTGAGTTAGTAAGTGGGATCTAATGCCAAAAATCAGTACATAAATCTATCAGTGGGATTTTCTTGGAATTTACCAAGAAATCATAAAAATTGTCTCACCACATATGTTTCACAAAGCTTGGTCCATTCTAAAAAGTAGCCGAAATAGTGAAAATAAATAGAATAGAATATCTGAAAGGAGACCTTACCTGTTAGTAGAACAGAACGTAGGCTTGTAAGAATTGCTGCGGTTTCTCTGCCTGCTCTTTGCATATTCATTTGCAGAAGCAAGACAAATGAGGTGCCCTTGATCTTTTTCTCCTACTTTTCTTTGAGCTGTAGCAATAAGTACCCTATTATGTAAAGCTGTGGTTCTTTATAAGTTTTCTCTCTTCTAGATAGAGTGATCAAATTTGAAACATTTTTGCAATCTAATTTGACTTCATGGCAATATGATTTTAAATATTGCTTCTTTTTATGTTAATCATGTATTATGAGATACATTATATACACTGTACATCATACAGTGTATATATTTTATTATATATATTATTCATGAAATATATATTATCTGTTAATTACAGAGTTAAACCCCTGAGGGCCTATCACTTTGATGACTGGAACCAACTGTAACAATTCTGGCATTTTTCTCTAAATGTGCCTGGATGCTAATGAGGTGGATCAAATTAATGCATCATTGAGTTTTGTGTATTGAAATTCTGAACCTTAGCACTTCAACAGATAATGAAATTACTTCCTGTAAAATATACTCTCTGGTATTCTTAATAGAAATAAATAATTCTATCTGTTCATCCTCTGTGGACATTTGTTAAACCTGGCAGAGTTTAGCTTCTGACTCATCTGAAAGCAGATTTTGCCAGCAAAGGCAAAGGGGCATGCAAGATTCAGCTATTACTGCAATGTACAGAACTTCTTATCAGCCCAAGCTGAGGCACAGGTAGTGTTGGGTTTTGTGCCTGCTATGTGCATGCATTTTTCATGCAATGCTCTGTGCCCATACAGATTAGACAGAAGTACAGACCAGCAGAAAATACTTCTGAAGGATATTCTGTTAAAATAATTTCTTTCTAGAGTGACAGAAAAAAAATCAGACTGCTTTCAGTTTTAATAAGATAACTAGTGAGCACAATTGCATTCTAAACATTTAAAATAAAAAATAAATAAGCTGCTAGCTGGGCCAGAGATTAGTGATAAGGAGACAGATAATTAAGTTTTATCTCAAGGTTAGGTACAAATATATCTCCTAATGTTCTCCCATCTCTTTCATTCAATGAATGACTTGCAAGATAACTAATATGGCAGTCTTCAGATTACACAGTCCAATATCCCATATCTGTCATGAAAAAATTTCAATGTGCATAAATAAGGTTGCAGAAGCAACAGCAAAACAGATAACAGTTGATGTCACTGTCTCTGTTGAACATCATCTTATTTTTTATGTAACATATTTTGATAAGCTTTTTAAAATGTTCTTTCTAAAATTGTGGGGCTGTTAGGAAATGTACCTCATGCAGTTCTTTAGAAAAATTGTATATCTAGCTGTAGTAGCAGTTTCAGAATGGATCGTGTCCTTTTGTATTCAAAGTTGTAGCCTTAATAATATAGCTAAAAAATCATAACTGAGGCAAATTGAAACAGTTTTCAGCAGCACACACAGAGTACCTACAGTCAATACCACTGGCTTCAATTACCTTCTCTTACTGTTTTTAACCTTAAATAAATTTAAGAGTTAAGAACAATTTTTAGAATGAGAAAGCTGATTTCCTATTTCACATATTTTCAAATGTCTTAACTGTTTTTAAACCTGCACACAGAGCAGACCTGGAAGTACAGTAGTTGAGAATGGGGGTAGTTTGGTCAAACTGTACTAATCTGCTAATGGATGTTTACATGCAGATTTGTGTATGGGTGTCTGCTGTTCTCTATGAGGCTGTATATGGGCAAGTTTCTGTACATCATACATACACTTCCAGAGTACAGAGCAATGTCCAGAAAGCAGCAATGAAAGGGTTCTTCCTAGTGAGCTGTGTTTGTGGTGTAGTGGTGGTGAACAATCTATCCCTGAGCTCCTGCAAGGTGTGGTAGTGCTGCACTTGCATCCTCCCCCTCTCCTTGGGAGTGTGGCAGCAGCTCTTCAAGTTCATTCCCAAGCTCATTATTTCTCTCAGCGACCTAAACATTAATCAGCAGCACCCAGCTAAACAGTAGCTAAGTATCTTTGAGACACTGAATTATGCTAAATCCATTCACTGCAAAAAGGAGAAACCACACAAAACTTTCAAATACAAGAAAATCCTCTCCTTCTGTTATTGTCAACTAGTCCTGTGATGAGGCTCTTGCCTTACAGTGAGGGGATTTTACAGACTTGCATGATACCACAGGGGTCATGGCACCCACTTAGTGCTTTGTTCACAGTGTTAGCCCTGCTTTTCTCAGGATGAACATTTAGCTGCTTGATCTGAATTCTGACAAGCTGGAAACCAGCACACGGGCGCAAATGGATCTATGGCTGTGTTTGCCTAACTGCTGAGAGAACCTGGCAGGAAAAGTTGTGACTTCCATCACAGCCTGATTATAGGGAAATTTTTACTGAGTAAGTTACCAATAAAGCAGGCTGAGTCTTGAAAAGGAGTTGCACAAAGCAATCTTCATTATGTCATCAGAAATTGTCACATTATATTTTTGCACCATAATGGATATACTACAAAAATTCCAGCTATAAAGACCAAAGACTTCTTATATTTAGTTTTTAAAGAATTACTATGTCCAGATAAAAACCCTAGAATAAAAAAAAAAACCTAGTGCTTTCTAATATTTCTGAGGCTGAAAGGGTCTTCACAAAATTATCTTTGTTAATGTCCCCTATTATTTATAACAAGCTGGCTACAATTTATTGCAGCATGATAGCGGTGTAATGGGGGATCAAGATTTGACTACAATCAAAAATACTTTATTAAACATCAGGTTTGGCAAATACGCCATTTTTTTGGCCATGCCCTTTTCTGAATCTTCAGACTGAATCATATGAAGCAACATAATTTACTTTCTGACAGACAGAGACATTACTTGTCCCCTTGACACCAGCAGCTCTGAAATGCAGTTAAGTTCTAGTGCATTTTTCATTAGTGCTGGCTCTCATGAATTCATGTCTTCTAGTACAAAACAGTGGTTGAGAGAGAGGGAGAGAGAAAGAGGTCAGATGAACAGTATCATTTGCAATCCATTGTTTTCTTCTTCGTGATATGCTCTTAAAAATTAACACATAGAGTTTTGATCCATGAAAGCCCATCTTTCCTTCCCACAGAGAACATATCAAACTTCCTCTATAAAGTATAAATTTAGACCTGATTATCCCAAGGAATCATCTGTCTTTTTCCTAAAAATTCTCTATGATTTGAGTATGTTGAATTAAATGGGAACTGCCACAGGGCAGAATTTTCAGGAGCCTTGAGGAGATCTCTCTAGTTCACTCTTTACTATTAGCATAGACCCAATTGTGTCATTGCAGAGTAAGTGAAAAGTGTCTCCCTGTAAGTGAGGTTTTCACCAGCTGGATGAACCATAGCATGGTGAGCCTACAGTCTCTCTGAGAATCTGCTCCAGGAAGTTGGCTATAATTTAAGTACTTGATTGTATCCTTTGCTTACAGGACAGAATATTTTTTTGTGGGCAGGGTCAGTTATCCGGAAGTCTATCTCACATTTCTGATATTATAATCAACATTTCTTATTTTAGATATGGCAAGTTAAGATAGAAATATATATTATTAGATAATTTTGAAATTGTGCAGTAATTTTTTGCAATACTCATGTATCCTCAAGGCTGCTTATCGCCTCCATACTGTAAGTTCCTAAAAGCAACAAAGTGTAACAGCTGTTTTTATCAAATGGCTTGGGTTGGGAGGGACCTTAAGGATAATCTAGTGATATTTCTTAGATACTATTTGCAAAACAGTATTCCCATGTTTTTTGTTTCAATATTTGTCATATTCCCAGGAAGGAGAAAGGCCATATTGCTGAAATAGTTTTTCTAAATGTTTTGCATTTAATAAATTACAATGGAATGTAAGAAAAGCCATGTTTCCCTTCCAGCTGTTGTGTTCATTTTATTCACCAAAGTAAGGCTTATATTCACAACATCAAAATAAGTGATTATATTGATATATTGGATATTAAAATAATCTAAGGGTAACAGCCTTTTCGAAGTTTTAGTTTGATTTAATTATAGAACTAATATTTTGAACAATGCTACGTTGCTTCTGAAGACAATTTTAATAACTGTCATTCAAAGATGACACAACACAAGTAATACACAAGTACCAACAGAAATGCTGATCATTGTAGACAGATTGTGCTGTGTCTTATCAGCCCACCAACTTAGGCAAGTTCTCAAAAAAACACCCCAAACCAACCAAAAAAAATCAGCCAAAAACCCCATTCAAGCAAAAAGAATTAAAATGCTGGAAGGAACCTTAGCCAGAACAAACAGAACAGTTATGCCCCTTGAGGTATAAAAGCTAGAGATAATGAAAAAAAGAAGCTTAAAAACAAAACAAGAAGTTTAAGTCTGTATATCACAAACTAAAGGGAGAGACAGGATTGCAGAACCTAAGGGTACTTGGAATTTGATTTGATACTTCAAGGACATACTGATATTTGTGCTATTCAGCATGATCACTCTTAAATGCTGATATATGTTCAGGTGGAGTCAAGGATGTAACTGAAAGGTCTGCAGTGGAAAAGGGTATAAAATGGTGATGAGGAAAACATTTTCATTTATTTTTTTTACTAAGTTTCAACTTGAAGCTGATTTTATTTCCATCAGATGAGGATAAAATTATCTTTAATCAAAAGCAACTTTTAATTCAGGTTTGAAAAAATTGTTCTACACAAGAAAATTTCCAGTAAAATGAAAATGTTAAAATAGTATGGAGGTCCACTGTAGCAATATATTGTCATTGTATCCTGAGAAAGTTGTTGCACTTTGCATAGGCCATGTAAATATTCACTGCTGACAGCATTGGATTGCCAGGGTATGGTGCCATAGCATGGAGATATTTTCCTGCCAACTCTTCATCAAACAGAAGAACTGATTAGAGCTTTTCTTCTCCACCTTCAGTGTGAGTGATTGAATTGTGGAGTCACTAGCAAGATGGTAACAGAGCCACCTGCTTTGCTTGTAGTTCCACTTCATCTGGCTTATGAATCAAAATTCCAGAAGTTCCTTCTCATGGGGAAGTTGGCAATACTATTCTTCAAAACTGACCTGAAAGAACTACCAAATACTTTAAGTCAATTTGAATGCCCTACCAAATGCTTCAAGTGAATGATGCCCAGAGGATAGAATCCTCCTTGATGTGAACTGATTTCAAGAGCATGTCAAAATCAAAGTAGAACAAGGATTTTGTTGTTGCCATAATTTCATTAGCTAAGGTACAGGCGAGGTGCACACGATGTTGACACTTTTCAGAGTAGTAATACAATAGTACCAAATCTCTGAGAGATATTGTGGTAAAAGGTGAAGTTTTATCCTCTGTTTTAAAAGAACAGGGTCTGAGCTACTTAGTATAGATGAAAAGAAATGGGTTATGATTATTGTAAATGAAATATATGTCTTACTGCTTGTAAGACAGCAAGTCACTTAGATCCATTCAACTGAAACTCTCTTCTATGCTACGGCTATTGACAAACGTAACCAAAAAAAGAAAATGACCACACCTGAGTGATACCTGGGCATTTAATGAGGAAATTATGGGCTTGGGATAAAAATTACTGAAGACGTAAAATTAATTCTATGATATTTTCAGCTTTGAAAGGCTTGAACTGCAACCTGCTCATCTGCAGAACTCTGTACTAGATTGAATTTTCAGCTGCTTTTATCCTGAGTTCACATCTAGGTATTTCCTGGAAATTCAGAATTCTTGTCACACTGTCCCTTGCCTCAGTAGCTTTTAGCACTTGAGCTACTCATATACATAATTGTAGAGGGTAAGTTTGAGGGTGGGTAAGCTTGATAAAATGTTCCATGCTTTGATATGCTGCTCCAGGCAAAATGTAAAATGCTGATTGGAAATTTTACAAGTTCAAGGATTTTTAAAAGATAATATATTCAGACTCCAGTGGGGGCTTTGTAGGAAACTTTATCAGATTTGAAAGAACTAAATATTTTCTCAGATGATTCTCTGGTGTCATATAGATTAAACTTGATTATGCAAAAAATGCTGTGAAGATAACTGCATAAGATCTTTTCAAGTGTGCTTATTGTAATTGTATGGACAAAGAACTAAACATTCCCATCTGCATGAAATTATATTCACCACAATTACAGAAAAGAATATCTGACTTTTAATAGTAGATGATTGTACTCATTAATTAGTGAGAAAAATTAGTCACATTAGATACAAATTCTTTCTTACAAAAATTATTCTGTGAGGAAGATAGAACTTAAAGTTTGTTACAGGACACTTGTATTAAGTAGGCATCTGTATATATCCAGCTTAACTGTAATGAAAACCCTGATGTTGCAAGAAAACATAGGTCATGAAGATTTATGAAGCATGTTGTGCAGACTGATAAACTGCAATGTCACAGAAATGAGAATGCTGCAGGCAGCCAACTAGTGTAATATAGGATTGTGCAATAGTCTGATAATAACTGTGGTGCAGTACAATCACTGTGCATTTAAATTACAGCGTGGTATATAACATAGTAGGTGTTGCATTTACCAATACATTGCCACTATTCCATAAAGTAATTTTGGCTAAAAGATATTATCAGATTCCAAGAGTAAATGCTGAACAACAACAAAAAAGTTTATTTTAAAATAAACTTGCAATAAAACACATATATATTTTATGCACATATGTATATATATTAGCAGTGATAACTTTAAATACATAATTTTAATGTTTTGTAATATTTTTCTTTATTAATGAATGGGAAAATTCAAGGAAATTAAATTATGTTCCTTGGACAAACAAAATTGGTGAAATCCACAGATATGGATATCACATTAAATATGTTGGAACATATATATGTATATCTGTTGCAAATACAGTTTCAGATCTGGCTTATTCTATGCCTACTTCCTCTCAAATATGTGTGACAGTCTCTGGTTAATGCATGTTTGGAAGGAGGGCTTAAAAATCTTGGGAGGAAAAGCTGCATTAGATTATTTCATTTGGTTTTGAGTTGAGACACCATGGAAAATTTTACATAAAGTTCCACTGATCTCCCTGACATTGTACATTCTAAGTAGTTGAAACCAATCACTGGAAATGTGGATGATTCAAGTTAGTGTTCATTAAAAATTCCAAATGAAAAGGCATTAAAGAGAAAATCACACCAAAGAAAATAAGCTTAAATTGCAGCAAGGGGTAAATAGGTTAATATTAGGAAAATATTTCAACTTATGAAAATAGTTGGCAATAAAAAAGGTTACTTGGAAGGCTGTGGGAGCTCTGTCCCAAGCAATACATTAACATAGATTAGATAAAGCCAAGCCACTCATGACAGATGTTTAATGTGACCCTGACTCAGAGCTTTTGAGTGGACAAGATGATCTCCTAATGTTCATTTCTGCCCTACAATTCTGTTACTAGTAAACCAAGTATTTTTCCTAACAATATTTCCATTTTTCAATCCTTATTTGCTGCTGAATTTCTACAGCCTCATTGGTCTCATAAGAAACTCCTGTGTTTCATTATGCAAGCAAAATCTGACAGAAGAGACTTTGAAACTAATGTGTTCCAAATATGCCTTCAGTGTTTGGAAATGTTATGAGTCTTGTAGAAACTGGCTGCTGATCCTGCAGGTATTTTTATTCAGGTATCACCTTACTATATAAAACTTAACAAAAAATTAGGCCACCTTCTGCTCTGAAACACATGCACTCACATTGGATTTCCAGTGGGAGTCACACATATTGAGTCAAAAGAAGATATTGGTTCACAGATTGACAATACTGCTCATTGCTACTTAAAAATAATTTTTTGTAAATATTCTGTAATTTTAATGATGCAGATTAAAATCATTTCAATATATAATATCTAATATACCTTAGTAAAATAGAATGTCCAGATTAAACTTGATGCCTGTATTGATTGAGAACTTGTTCATTCAAAGGGATAATGCCATTATATTGGATTACACTTAGTACTCAGAGAATCATTCAGGATTTTATATTTATCAGAAAGTGAACATTGGTGAGGTTTTTCGTGAAAGAAAACTTGAGCACGCGAGATACCTGATTTATTTATCTATTCACATTAAGAGATACCTAGTATTGGTTTAGCTATTAATTATGAGGTAAGAGAACTATGATTACAGAAGACCATTTGTGTTTACTCTTTAATATTTGTGAGCAATATCAAGAAAAAGTCATGAGTGGTCAGTCACACAATCTTGCTGCTTCTTCATAGTGGGTGAACTTGTAGACACCACCAGAAAAAAAAAATTCCTCTACAAGGAGAGTTCATTTCCACTCTGGAATTCTATATCTGGAATTCCTGATGTCTCTAAAATTTTTTCTCATGAATCCAAAAGATAAGGAGCAGGAATTGTGGGCCAATCACAGCGTCTGTTATTTGCAGAATAGCTAACCCATGCTAGGTAAGGCATTTTTGGCTGTTTAACATGGATTGTCATACTCATGTTATTGTCATATAAGAATGGTGTTAAACTTGTCTACTTGTGTATCTCAGTCTTCCATTAGAGGTGTTGAAGAAGCAACCAATTATCCATATTCCCTCTTCATGCTTCTAAGAGAGTGTTTTCCAGCTAGAGACAACATTTCCTTCTGAGGTTCTGGCATTGCTAAATCCAGTAATTATTGTACCTAGCAAAGCTAGGCAGTCTTTTGACCCAGAAAGCTGAGCAATGAGATGCTCTTACAGTTTTGTGAAGATGGCTGTTTTTTCCTTTTCAAATCTATTTTTTCCATGTTCATAGCTTTCTGGAAATGACACCTTGTTTCTAGCTTTTGTTGTTTAATATTTATTGATTAATGTTTATAAAAATAACTCTATCCCTGCTTTTCCTTTTCTTTCAAAGTTTAATGATTGCTTCCAGTTAAGTGCTCAAAAAAACCCTCCAATTTTTTTAAAAACTTACCTTTTGACCTTTTTGTAAATGATGGAAAACCTTTACTTTTGCTTCCGGTTAAAATCTGGGATAGGGATAACCAGAAATAGATTTCTGTGTATGTCAGCTTTTTAAAAAATAGGAAAAAGTAAATGTTCATGCCATCATCATACATAAAAGATTTTCCATAGCTCAGCTTAGCAATATGAAGACCGACAACAGCAAAACCCCTCAACATTAAAGTTAGAAATCAGGGTTGACACTCACGAACTCATGCAATTGTACCTTTGTTTCTTACTTTTCAATAGGGTGAATTAAGGACAAAATGTCAACCTGAATTTTTGTCAATAAATATAAATCTCCATGGTTTTGTGGAGTCAAGTCATTAATTGAACAGTACTTTCTATGGGTTAATAGCAGGCTAATCCATAATATTCTTTTTCTAATATAACATTAAAAAAGAATACTCTTTGCAGCCTCTAGATTAGCAGATTGAATTACATCCTATGGACTGTGAAAGACAAAATGTTCCAGAAAGAAGCCAAAAGTCTTAAAACCATCTAAAAAATAATTTATTTTCAGCATGTTCTAATGCTTCCCTGCTGCTTGTTAGATTTAATAAAACCTTCTTGCTAAGTTTTAAGTTCTTGGCTACCTGCATATCTGTCAAGATGAAAAATTTGAAATTGTAGAAATGGATAACATTGTATAAATCCTAATGTAATATTTTCTCCACAAAAAAAAAAAAAACAAAAAAGTCGGCTTTTTCCTTTTTGCAAACATTAGGTATGAAACTTCACTAAGGCTTTTTACAGGGTAGATTAGTTTCTGAAAAAGAATGATGCAGTTGTGTAGTAACACATCGAGCAAGTCTGCATGTCACGTGGAGTTCAGTTGAAGCAAGTGAGGATAAGGCATTTGGATAAGTAATGGATGCACAACCTATTACACACAACAGTGTGGTTTATACAGAGCTTAAATGTCTGCTTGGTTCTTGACAAACAGTTCTTGGCTGGCTGCAGCCACAGGTGTAAGCATTGTTGGTGGGATGTGGAATGGGGTCTCCTGAGTTTCATTGTCTCCTATCTTGGTTACATTTTGATAATGCACTGTACTGTTCTGAAGAACTCAGACTTTAGAGGCATTTATTTGAAAATTTAGATTGCAAGAATATTTGAGGTTTGAAAATATTTGAAATATGTTTATACTGAAAAATATTCAGAATAAATTTGAAAATTTAGGCATTTTCAAGATATGCTCACTCACCTGTGAATTAGTCCACTCTGAGTCGTACATATGTTTCAATTTACATATTAATAAATAGCAGTGGTTGTAAGAAGCCTTCTCTCAGCCTTGACAGCTGGTATGGATGGACCCTCATAAGACTGGAAAGACAACAATGAATAATAAGTTAATTATAGTGTCATAAAAAAAAAACGATTGGCAGAAACATCTGTAAGTCATTGAGTTTAACTCTCCTTTCAAAGCAGATCCAACTTAAAAGTGAGCTCAGGTTCTCACCTAGGTCAGTTTTGAAAATCTGCAAGGACTTCTTCCTCTTGTTCTGGCTCTGTACCCTTTTAGCTTTTGTATTGGATGGACCACAAACATGAAATATAAGACCTGAAATAAATCACAAAAAATCACCCAATCCCATCAAAATTCAGAAATATGTTACAAATTGAAATACATGGAAACAAAGCTGTCATTACTAAGGATTCCTGAGGGAAAAAAGGAGGTAATGAAATGTGCTTTAAAATGTTGGAATACCACCAAAAAAAGTCAAGGAGAGTAGTTATTCACAATTAATCAAATTAATAGATTTTGGATTTCTAGGATTTTCTTTTTGTATTAGTTTATTAAGGTGTAAGTAGTGGTTGCATGTAGAATAGTTGCATGTTCCAAATGTTGCCAGCTATAAAACTGGATTTTCATTTATGGAAGATGACAACTTTTTTGCTATGTCTTCTTATTCTGAAAAGGAAAATAAACTTAAGATTTAGAAGTGATGATGCAAGAGAGATGCAGAAAAAATTCTGATTGAAAAAAAATTGAAATGTTTTGTCTTTGTATTTTGAATTTTTTACCTGACCTATATTTTGCAGCCTTACACTTTAGATTTCTGGTGCATAAATTTTCAGACTCTAGTCTTTGTGGACTGCAATTTAATTGTTGAAGGAAGTATTCTATTCTGTCCTGTGACTCTGTATAAGGACTGAGATTTTTTTTTTCTCAGCAAGTAATTGTGAACAAAAACAATGTAAGGGTAGAAAGAAAAACAACGCAAAACTAAAAAGCTATGTCTAACTTATACAGGCACCTTGTACCTATTTGTTTATTAGCAATTTTTCCTTGCGCAGTCTTGGTAAATAAAGCAAAAATGTGTGCCTTCAGGATCTATATGTCAAAGCACTGAGGTTATATTTTAGGATTTTAACATCTGTACCTTGCCCTGGCTTTATCTGACTGTTTCCAGATGGTTTTCTGTATGATTGAAAGTAGCATCAGTGTGAATGAACATCATGTCTACTACTTTTTCTTAACTTTAGGAGATGCTCCCTGCTCAACTCATGACCTGTGGCAAACCCTAAAAATACTAGAACTATTAAAAAAAATCAAAATATTTTAAAATGGGAACCAAATTAAAACACAGAGTCTCTTCCTTTACCACAGAGGTCTTTAGAGGAATTCAAAACCTGCATGTATGCTTTTCATGTCTGAAAAAATTCCTTTTGGGAAACTGATCTCTTCTCCAAAGATGTGGGTTTGATAGCTGAAAGCTTGGTAGCTGAAAAGATTCAACAGAAAGGGTTTTGTGGTTTCCATGGATCTTCTGTGTAAATGCTTTTCAATTTTAAATGGCCCTCTGGGTTTGTGAGTGAATACTTCTTGTAGACCAGGAAGATTTAATAATCCAAATTATATTATTTTTATTTAGTGTGTGGTTTCTTCATGTCTTAAACAAGACTGTTTGTCCTCTCACTTTGCCTGAGGATACTTCTTGCTATAGCTGTATGATTAGATTTTAGATACATGCAGTTGAAAATAAACCAAATTACCTAACTAAATGGAAGGTAGCAGTAAATTTGATTAGCACGTAATTGTAAACTTCACAATTGTAAAGAGATGCAGAAGTTTGAAACATTAAATGTTTAAATTTGGGGATGTAGCACCTAATCATTAACAATACTTTGAAGATGAGGCATTTATTACCTTATTTGTAAAATTCTCGGAACCAGTAAGAATGCTTTAACGCTTTGAAGTATTAATATTTAGAAGTCAATAGAGATACTTCCATATGTTTTCTATACACAGTCTAAATATGTCTTGAGTATGGTGTAAGGGTTTCATTTAAGAATATGCATGGTATAAGCTGAACAAATCCAGAGGGATGAAATTTACCACTGTACTGTACACTTCATAGGAAAACACTTTATGAGGACATATCAACCTATCAAATATTAAAAATATGTATGTTGCAAGGTGGCCATAATGTGTGTAATTTTAAAGTCTTTCTGAGAGGACTTAAACAGTAACAACCCAGTCACTGCTATGTGAGGGAAACCAGCTGATGCATTCAGCAGTTTCACATACAATTATGTCTGAAGCTGTAATTTTCATTTTCATTGAAGAAGGACAGTTTGGGGCTTTTTGCAGAAATGGCAAATTTCACGGGGCAACATTAAATTTCCTAAACTGATTACTTTAATGGCTTGTATCAATCAAACAGACTGTAAAAGATGCTTGAAATGTTTCAGAGCCAGCTGAAGAGATAATATGCTTTTTAGCTTTCTCACTACTATATTCTTTCTGTAAGTAGTTACACAAAAATTCATCATTCAGGAATTAATAAACTAAAGTAAAAATGGTGATACTAATATAGAAAATCAGGATATTTTTGAAGAATGAATTTAAGATCCCTGTTTGCTAAGCTTTGAACCATTAAAACCCACATTTTCACATTTCACCTATAATTATCTGGAATAGAAAAAGGGAAATTTATTCTTATTTTTATTTTGATCTCATTAAAGAAACAGTTTGTTTAAGGATGTGTCTGTCATTGAGACTTTTCACGTGTAATAACTTGGCTGTAGTTGGTCTGAGATCGATGGAGATCATTAAACTTCTCTAGGTTCCACTGACTGGCTGGGCAGGTGGATAACAAAGATAAATACCTCCACATAAGGGAGGGCTGAAGTTACAGAGAGATGGCATAACTGTGGGAAAGATCTCCAAGGGACCTTGCAATGTTTTAGACACTGAAGACAAATGTGAAATTTGTAGAAAATCAGATTTCAGTTTTTTGCACGTAAAAGTTCAGCTTAGAAATCTAAGATTCTTTATCACCTGCCCTCTGGAACAGAGGGGCTTAATTTTGCATCAAAAGATACAAGACCTGCCAAATATGTGCAAATTAACAATGTGGTTTCTTTGGAAACGTGCATCTTTGAAGTGTTTCTCATATTTTTCACTTTCTTCTAAACAGTTTTAACTCCCCCTGGCACTTTGGGCAAAGATCTTGCCCTTCATATAAGATCGTTGACTTATACCAGAAAAAAAGGATAAGAATACAAGAATTTAGAATAATAGAATTAGCATGGTCTCTCTAGAGCTATTTCTCATGAGTTCCTGTACTCTGTTTTCATTGTCTGTTTACACATCACTGTCTTAAATGCTCAGCTGAGCAAATCTAAGAACAAAGCTGCTGGGTCCACCATTAAAGTCCCCATCTTTGTGACATTGATTTCTTGGTCATTAATATTTTCTGAATGATTCTCTGTGTGTACAGTGAAAGAGTTTAACAGAAAATAAAACTGAGAGTATTACTCCTATGTCACCAGTGAATTTCATGGAATCAGAATTATTTAGCTCTAACTTGGCAGTGTAGCTCATAATAAAAATTAATGCTTCAGAATATCTTTTTTTAATACAACAAATATACTTCATAGCTAAATCCAAAAATATATCAAGTAGTGAATAAATAACCTCTGAATCAACTCTCAAAGCTTCTCGTTCTGTGAAAGTTAAAAATACTGTATTTTCAGGTCATCTGAGAATTACAGAATTTCGAAACAAGGACTTGAATGGTCTGCTTAAAACTTTTTAAAATTACTGCAGAAGAAATAACATTCTTCTTGAGAAAAAAACATTGCCTAAAAAGAAAGTGAGTGTCAAAAACTTAAAATGCATGAAACACAGGGGAATTCAGGAAGTTATGTTGGTTACTGCCATAATAAAATATGGGATTGACATAAATTCCTTTTTAAAAATATGATTTAAAAATTTAGTCACAGGAGAACATAGACCAGAACCCCTTGCCAGTGACTTTCACAGTCAAACCAAATTAAAATATATGTCCTCATGATAGTAATTTTATTTGGTTTCTTTGGCAGCCTTAATGAAACACTAGCTCAAGTAAAACCAAAGAAATCCATATTTTCTGTTTAAAATGCAAGGAGGTTCTACTGGCAGTCATAGGACATTGATACTAATATAAAGTGATCTGAGTATTAAATATGTGACAATATAGGAGTACAGCATTTATTATCTTTACACGCTTTACTTTTCATTTCACTTTCATATTATATAAAATGCCATTGTCACATATAGGCTGCCATCAAAATTTCTTGTCTTGATGAAGGTTGATAGTTAATGGTTCTTTGCTCCCCTTTGAAAGGCAGAAGGACATCCTGGTGGTAATTGATTTTCTAGAGGTGTACTGCAGTGCTCGCTGAAGCAGTTGTGTTTGATTCAGTAGACTGGAACTGCAAAGTGATTTCAGCTAACAGCTCCACGCCAGGGTAGTCAAACGCCTGGAAAAATGAGGTGGCAATGAATACCTCCAAACAAGGGTATCAGCCATTTTACTGCTAGAAATTAACTGAAAGGGCTGTTTTGTTCTCTAGGGATAAAATGATTGTGTAAATAAAAAATACTTAAAGCATTAATATTATTTCTCCTCCCATAATTTCTCTCCAAGCATTACCGTAAACAGTGTTCTCTCTATAAGCATCATATCTTTGAACTTTTTCAAATGCTGACTCTTTAAGAAATACTTATAAATATATTTTCTTTCTCAACACGATGTTTAATGTTTTACTTACTTCTTTCCTTCACAAGTGCATTCAGGATGGATTCCTACTTTCCTGACTTAACTTATTTATTCATTAAAATAAGCAGGAATAGAAGTCAATAGAGCTAAACTACAGCATGGAATACACTGTAAGAATAATCTCTGTCTGATTTCCAACAGCCCCCAAGGAAGTCTCCAATAAAACAGGGAAAAAAGTCCAGGTGTCTCTTGCTTCTTAGATACAATAGGTCTTCAATTAGTCTAGTTCACCAAGAGACAATACAGTTCTCTATGTAAATGAAACTCCTTTCTGTTCTAAATTTTCTCTGAACATTTTTTTGAGTTCATGAATTAATCTTTTATCTTTTTGTTACATGCATTCTTATTTTTCTGTCCTCTCTGCTGGCTTAGACTGTCTCATGTGGTCCTGGTAAAGCAAAGTGCAACTGTACTATCAGCCTGTAAATTCCTTTTCATCTGCAAAATTCTGGATAAGTCGTAATGGCTACGCTCTCCATGAAGGGTGTTAACCAAGGAAGGTGAACATAAATCACTTAAGTGAAGCCTCCACCAGCGGGACCTAAACTCTCACCCTGCCTGGCAGAGCTTGGGCCATGGTCTGCCCTGGGTGGAAGGGCAGAGACCCAGAGTGAATACCAGGGCAGTGGGCCTGCAGCAGAGAGGCTGTGGATACAACACTCTGGTCAGACAAAGCCAGATAAGCTTCCCCATGAATTGGTCTGGGAAGTTTTAGGGAAGCAGAGAGAAAGAATGGTAAACAAATGGTAAACAATCTGCAGCTGGGGTTTTGAACAAGTTGTTTTTCTCGTAAGGTGTTTACTGAAGGGTGATTCCTTAATTAGCAGTTGGGTTACAGGTGTTATTGAGAACCAGCCAGGTTCTGGGTGAACGATGCTGGTTATAAATATCCTGAGACTGTAACAAAGATACTTTTTTTGCCTTCTGATTGTGGATGGAGTGTGCCACTATCCTCCTTGTTCCTGACTCAATGCTGAAGCAAATGGGTTTGAAGGCCTTTGTTAGGTGAGGTTGCAGATGTTCTAACACTGATTAACATTGTCCCACTTTATTGCCCAGGTTCCTGGGACTCTTTAAGGACAGATGACGAAGGGTATTTAAACTCCTTTCTCATGGCAAATTTTAATAAATAAGAGAGGCTAGTTTTGTCCAATAGAGGCCTGGACATCTTAAGCTGAGCAAAAAAATCTGCGGAGAGTTTTCTTAATCAATTTTTTAAATTAATTTTTCTGTGGTTTAGTGTCTGCCTCTAAATGGAAAAGATTATACATATTCTCAGAAGGACATTTTGATGATTAATTAATTAATGTTTGCAAAGCTCTTAAGTTGCAATAAGATCTAGAAAGAAGGGGTATTTATTTCTTCTTTTCTAAGTGAGTGAAATGTCTTATGAGAAGAAAAAAAAAAAAGTGGACTGTGAATATGCAGTTTATGTGCCAGTATTGGCACATAAAAGGTGATAAATAGGGTTTTCACACAACCATTCTGGTGTTATTTACCATTTAAAGCTTGACTTACAAAAGTAGAGTTTATTTTAGCATTATTAGCAAATTCTTTTTCTTTTTTCTTTTTTTTCTTTTTTTTTTTTTTTTTTAGTTTGTATGCTCCATCCTCAGATCTCCTTTGCAGACAGGAGAAAGACACTGAAGGAAACATAGGTTATTTCTCTTCAAAAAGGTTATTGAGAAAAACAAACATGGTATTTGTAAATATGTTTGTAAATCAAGACTATCTGGGAATTGGATCTAAAACTGTTGGGTTTTTTTCTTAAAGGAAAAGTATATTCTCAGAATCCTATAATTTCTAAAAGTCTTATTTTTATTTTATCAAAATTCCCAGGAAAAAGGTCCACAAAATGATGTGATGCATGAAAAATTCAGGAAGAATAATTTGAAAATCAGGCTCATAAATTCAGCTTTCTACAGAGCAGCTACTTAGCTGTCTGCCTGCCTCCTGGGTTCTTGAACAGTGGCATCTGGTTAGCTCTGAAGTTAATGACCATTTTCTATATGAGTTATTTTCACAAAGATGTTAAAACCAAATCCCTGCTCAAGGAAAAAGAAAAGGGAAAGTCATCTTGCTGTGACTCTTCTTTTCTTTTGATGTTTATTTTGCAAGTGGCTAGTGTTCCTGTATGAACTGTGCCCTAAACATATGTAGAGCTAAGCTGATTTTTTTTTTTTTTTTCAGTACTATGGGCAGAAAAGAAATTAAAGCTTCAGTGGTTTCTTTATATATATCTAACATGTATCTTTCTAGATTTGTGCATGCAGAGAGGAATAAAGTTAAATATATGTACATCTTAATCAAGTAGTCTCTGCAATAAGGACTATTTGAAGCCTTTTAAATGACTTCCTGTTACATTGCCATTTTCCCAACCTCTGCAGAAGAAAACACCCTTATAGTCAGTCTTGCATTACACCCATAAAGCCAAGGTCTTGTCTCTTTTTGGAAAAATTCAGAGTCAAGGTTCTTAGTCTGGAAAAAATTTGGGCTAGAAAGTAGTCAGACACTCAAGCAAGAAATTTACCACTGGGTAGAACTCTCCTTTTACTTGCTGACTTACTGCGTAACATTTATGAAAATAAACTTAGCAGAATACACTGTATGTTAAGTTATCAGAATGGATGCTGCCTGCAGGCCATTGCAGTCATTCCTGCTGACATTATCCTGTTTCTCTCAGATTGGCTGTGTAGCTCCCAGTGTTTTGTGGTAGAGTTCGCCTTACAAGAGGAGTTCTTGCCGAAGGGAAGCTGGAGAACAGTAAGGCAGGATGTCAAGAGAGGGGCATCTCCTCCAGCAGTGTCTGCTGCTCTGTTGGGAGGGTTGTGTTTGTGTCAGTGCGTGGAATAAAAAATATTGTACTTGCTGGTCTCAGGCAGTCTCTGCAGCAGAAACTTTGGGGTTCCCTGTAATGCTCAAGGAAAGTGATTCCTGCAGATCACTGCCCGGCACTGCTCGTGTCTGCACAGCCCAGTGTTCAGGCTGTAGGTGTTGCTGCTCTGCAGCTGAGAGGTGAGAGTGCATCCTGCTGAGGCCTTCCAGGCTGGTTTTAATCTAATTAGCTTGGATAACAATGTTAGTGAAGATGTGATGGAAGGAGCTTCAGTAAATAAATGTATGCTGATGTAAAAGCCTGCTAGGAATCATCAGGACATCCCTGGGTGGCCAGCAATAATAATGCACAAATTTGAAAACCTCTTCCCAAGGGCTATTGAAGCGACGGCTTGGCAGTTGCTTCAAAGCCCCAAATCATCCCACTGATAGTTTATAGTTTTCCTTGTAAAACAATTTGAAAATATTATATAAGTTAACTGCTTGTCAAGATAAAATTTCAGCTGGGAAACATTTTTCATTTTCTCCCTGGGATTTCCTAGTCTTTAAAGATTTGCATGCATTGACTACCGCCAATCTGTGTTTTCTGCCCTCACCATAACAGTCACATTGCTCTTCTTACTGCTGCATACAGGGTTCCAGTATTGCTAGCCTGAGTCTCACTTGTTTTTGTTCTTGAATGGTAGAAGAGTAACACAAGCAGATGAAATTGGCTCTGGGTTACTGCATGTTCTCTTTTGAAGAGGAGACAGCCCACTGGCATAATGAGAAAAATTAGAAAATCAATTCAGAAGTAGAAAAGGTAATTGGAAGACAAATGCTGTTGACTGAACTAAAGGACACAGACCTTTAAAGATTTAAAATTCTAAGATAGTCATAAGAGGAAACAATAAATGAAAGGTAGGCAAACAGTACAGGAAAAAGATTGATTTTTTTTTTTTTAATAAGAAAATATTCTTATGTGGGGGCAAAGATGGTTGAAAACCATGTATTTGCTCAGTCTACAAGGTTCACACTTCTGGTACAGCTTTATTATTCCTTTATTCTGTGAACAAGCATAACTGGCCAGGAGCATCACCCCTTACTTTTCCTCTTGTATGACTGAAAGACACCAAAGATTGGCTGCAGCAGCATGAGAAGCAGAACCAACATCTCTCCAGTTACAAACCTTACACTTGGGCTGCTTTAACTGGGCTGGAAAACCTGTTCTGTGAACAAGCCCAGGTGGTGCTATTCCAAATATCAGTGAATATTGGTATTAGGGCTGCACAGGGAAGAGCAGGTCAGGCATTGGCAAGGCTTAGTGAGTGCTGGGAAGGCACCACCCTGCTCAGGGGATCATTCAGATGACATTCTATTCATCTTCCTCCTGCCTGAACTGAGAGGGGCAGTTGGGTTTCTTGAGCTTGGAGACAGAATCCTGGATGCCTTTGTTTGCCCAGTCCCTTCATGTACAGTAACAGAGAGATGCCTTGTGTGTAAACATAGGATGGGAGTTAGGGAGTCTCATTTCCTGCATGGCCTAATCTCTCCTTGTTTCCTTATCTGTACAACAGGACCAATACTGTTATTGACCACAGAAGGGGCTGTAAGGCGAAATTAATTAATGTTAAAACCCCTTTTATTCTCTTAGACAAAAGGTTTACTAGAAGTATGAAAAATAGCTATTTATTATCTTCATTTTTGTCAATTTTATTTATGCCCTATCAATTCTACTGCAGCTTTTTCTTTAGAATTATTTGCTTTACCTCATCTACATTAAGAAGAAATTGATAACAACTCATGATGGCATAAAAAGTAATGTTTGAAAAGTCTGGTCTAAATTTATTAATTTCAAGTGTATTTCCTCACAACTAATATGTATATGAAACTTCTTGATCAATGTATTTTCTTTAGTGATTTTGCAATATGGTCTTTTTTTATATACTGTTTAAGGTATATAAAAAAAAGCTCACGAGCTCACACAAATGGACAAGAGCATGCACTTCTGCTCTTACAATTAATTTAACTTCTGTGTCTTTGATTATATTTTCTATTTGGTCTATTTTAATCCTATTCCTCTCTTGCTAACTTTTCTTCTATTTGACAGCTTTTATTACACTTCACCCTTCAAGAATTCTGAACCCACCAATGAAAGATCATTTGTATACACTTTTTTTTTCCCTCCCAGTGAGACAGGGAGGGATGTGTGTGCAATGTGATGTGCTGGATATCAGTACAGTGCACCTCAGATACACTGAAACATTTGACTTCACCTTATGTCATTTCTAGAATGTATTTTCTTGCTCTTAGCTCTGATCCACAACAGGAATGTGGCTGGATTTTGCCACATTTCTGCACCACTCTGTAGCTAAAATGCTTCCAGAACATCTGTTGCTGCTGTTGTGTTCAGCAGCCTGCTGAAAGTGTGAGCTGTGAAGCAAATTATCTAACACCCAAATACTGGCTTGTCTGAAACTTTAGATAAGAATTGATTTATATGTATGTATCCAATCTGTAAAAAGTGGTGGCACTGCAAAAAATGAAATTATAGGTTGCATTTTAGGTAAATTCTGTAGTGTAATCACTTCAAATGAGTTCGAAGTGCAGCTTCCTGTACTTGCTTCTGTATTCCTATTTTTTCTGCTCCTTACTATTTCTTAGATAAATTAGGATTAGCTTTTCCATGCCTCATTGCTGTACCCTAGTAATTTCCTGGATTTCAAAAATGCCATTGAAAATGTCTTTGTTAAAAATAATAAAAAGCCATTAAGCTAGCTTATTCAACATGCTCAAGTCAAAAGATATTTACAATCATTAAACTGCAGTGAATGAATGGATTTTGTAGGAAGACAGCTTGTTCATTGGAATTTGTTGAGCTCTTCACAATAAGCCAAGTTGAAGAAAAAATATATATTCAGTGACTTTGAATTTATAAAATCTGAAGGGCTTCCTGATGAGTGCAAAACATGATTTTCTCTGGTCTGTTTACAGCTTAGACCATTAGGACAAAGACTGACTATAAATGCTAACATGAAATTTTCTGAGGCCTGACCCATAATTCTGCTTGGGAAGGAGGTGGGAAAAGAGGTTAAGAAATTCTAACACTAATTCTGGGCTTGAATTCAATGCTGATTTATTTAATCTTACTATTGGTCTGTTTCTGTAAAAATCCTACCTTGCAATGAGTGTGAAATTTCCTAATATTTATAATACCTTATAGAAAACTGGTGCCTAGATTGTGATCAGAATGTGGCCCACACGTTTCCAGGATCCTCTTAGACCTGAGGGACACAGCAGCAGTGAGTGGGAAGTGTCTGTATCCCTGCACACTGTTTCCACACCAAGGCGGCTTGAAAAGAAACTGATTTTGTCTGCTGACAGAGGAGCATTGGTTAAGCCAGGAGATGAGTCAGGTTTTCAGAGAAGCAGCTGAGCTCCTGGGTGCAGTGGAACATTTTCCCTTTGCCACTGAGCATGGTCACTTCCAGCTGCAGGAATGGGGGCTGGTGCTCTCCAGCTCAGAGACCACGGTAGTGGAAGTGCTGTGCTCCAGGCACAATTCTGTGGTTTGGTTATGTAAATGGAAAAGGTGATGATGATTCATTTTGCTGAATCTGGACATAGGCATGAAGGATGGCAAATTCAGTGAGGTCCCCGGGACTTCAAGGCAGCTTAATGACCCTGCTTTGAAATGGCTGCTGCATCCAAGTAGTCCAATGGCATTTAACCAGTTAAAGGGGTGTGAAACTGCTTTCTGTCTCACAATACAAGTCTCTACAGAAAGACTAGCACTTCTCAGATCTTGCTGAAGCCTTGGAAGTGCTCATATTTTAATGCATTTGCAAGGCTGGGTGTTGAAAGAATGAAGAAAAATGAGGTATATGCAAAATCCTTTCAATTTCTTCAGATTTTTCCCTGTGAAGAAATAAACCAAAACATTTTACCAAGTGGACTTTCCCTTTTCTCTTTGGCTGAGCTTCCTTTCTTTTGTCATGTGGAAGATATGAAAAAGTTTCTGTGATTTTGCTGAATTTCCCTGGTAGCATTTGTATGTCAATGTGAATAAAGGTGCTTTGCCTGAATATTTTTAATTTATAATGCTTGCATATTTAATAACTATTAAATATAATTATCTAGGTGAGGGGAATAACTTTATTTGGGATTTAGGTTCTGTCATTAGACAATGTTTTGTTTTTCATATTGCTTCAATAGTAGCTATGTTTACTGAAATTATAAATCAAGTGTTTGTCAAAAGTGGCTCCATATAAATATTAAGATTTCTGCTCTTTGCTTCACAGAGTACAGTTCTTATTGTGACAGTTCATTCTTTGCTTTTCTTCTTTTAGGGACTTTTTTAATATTTCAGCAATATTTTATTCCCAAAATACTTCAAGAAGGTACAATTATTTTAAAAGTATTTTCAACTACAAGTCAAGCCAATTAAAATATCAATTATTATCTCTCCACAGATTTTACCTGATTAGTGGTGGAGTTCCATTCATTATATGTGGGATTACAGCAGCAACCAATATCAATAATTATGGGATTGAAGGCAATGCACCATAGTAAGTATAAACTACTATCATAAACCTTTCAAGGAAAACAGATTATGTTTCTTATCCAAATAAATGTACCTGACTTCATAAAGGGTACAGGCATGGAATTTGGGATAATAGCTGTTACAAAATTTTATTAAATATTAGCTGTGAAAGAGCAATGTCTTAATCTGGAGCTTGCTGCTTCACCTCCAGCAATTTGACTCCATTACTGGCAATACAATCACCTTTCATTTACAGAATTACTCTTCATTTACATCTGAATAAGTGAAAGATATTAAAAATACCTAATGAATATCTAATGCAGCTATTATTTATTTAAATATTTTCATTTCATTATCTTTCTTGATTTGATATCCCTCTGGCAACTTAGAGCAATTTAAAAATAATGATGTAAGAAAAGGACAAGTAAAAATCCCTTCCCCACTTCCTCCGCTCCCATCCTTCCATTAAAATCCAAGTATTTTGGATTTTCACCACCTGGAAATGTTCTAGTCACAATGTCTGGCAATCCTCTCATAATTCTTTGATGTCCTTGTGTTAGGGAGGTATTCAGTAGACCTCCACAAGCTCACCAGGCATCACATTGTTATTAATTCCTAATTCTTGGCATGAGGCATGAGTTATCCATTTAGTCTTTCCATAGAAGCATAGCAGAAAGTGAATTAGACTGCAAAGTTAAATACAGTGTGTGTAACAGATCAGCATGGCAGTGACTGGCACTCTAATGGATATTTTACTACTCTGGCAGCACTAATACTCCAGAGGACATCACTCTTAGTTACTGCTTTGAGCATCTATTGTAACAAATTTGAAAGTGGTTATGTTCTGGGCATGAGAAGTGGCAACCAAGGAGAGCAACCATGTGAGCATCTGGCTCCTTAAAGACATTTTTATAGGTAATTGAAATTTAAATTCCAATAAGAAATCAGTGCATACTATGGCTAACTATGCTCTGCCTTGGGCCCAACACATATTTATATATTTATTCAAATTTATCCAATTAAACAGCCAGTTTATAATCAACAGCGTATTATAAAGCTCTATTATTTATGTTCATAAATATAAGACATTTTTCATTTTGGTGCAGTTACTGGTTATACTTCTTTAATCATGTTAATGTAGCAAATCAATATGTGGTGCCACAGTGTGCGCAGAAAACAAGGGACAGATGAGGAATGGTTATAAGATTGAGTAAGAGGCTTCTAACTCAATGGCAGCATAGTGAGTTATATGCCTTATTCATTTTTTATGGTATTAGCAAAGTAAATGTAGAAGCACAAACTTGAACTTTTTTTTAAGGAATAGATTTTGTAAGTGATCCACAATGAGATTCTACTTGAAATAACAGCATCCCATGAGACTGCTCCACTTGGGAGCATTCCACTCTCCACTTTGCATCAAATACTCAGGGTTCAAATGTATTTCAAGTATTCACTTAGCTTTGTGTTCTCTGCTTACCCAATTAAATGTAGGTGGTTATTTACCTATGTTTTCACAAATATCTTTCAGGGGATCTTTTCTTGTGCCTGTCTAACAGTAAATTGTATACTCTTTGGAGTGTTTCTAAGTTCATTAATACATGTGTGTATGTTTCTGTTTAAGATTCAGATTTTAAAAATTCAAAGTCATTATTCTGCAGTTTCTTGCTGTAAAGTCCAGTGGGACTGTCTCTATTTAGCTGAGAAGTTCTCAGCTGGGGAGAAAAAAGTCATTCTGCCCTTTTTATAGTAACTTGTAGATAATTCCTGGCTCGACAAGAATCTGATATCAGAAGTTTCCTCACTGGAACTGGAGGAACTGCAACTAATCACACATGCCTAAATGAATATGAAGTGTCACACAGTGTCACTTTTAGAGCTGGAATCATCATGACAGATCACCTGGTCTGTCTTTCTGACCCAGTGGGAAATTAGCTATATCCAAACCATTCCTGACAGTTATTTATCTGAGGTACTTTAAATGCTCCCGTAACGGATAGACTGCATTTCATTCCAACAGTGTATTATCCTAATTGTCCTAACAGCTAAGAAACTTTTTAAAAATCTAATCTAGATCTTTCTTGCTGCAGTTTAAGCACATTACTTCATGTCCAAGTTGAAGAGATAAAGTAACTTATTCCTCTTTCCAGAAATCCATGCAATATTTAGGATATAAGAACCTAGTAGCAGCTGTACTAGGCTATACTGCCAGCTCAGATCTCTGTCTGTAACCATGGCTCAAAGCAGAGGACTGAGAAGAGTCAAAACGAGGAAAATATTCCTTCTCCCTCTAACTCATGTTCTGCCAGTTTCCATCTAGGATTTCATTAGCGTTTTCTTCTCCCATGTTTGTTTGATCAGATCATTTGTACTTAAGACAGTCCTCTCAGACTCATTCTGGCCTTTAAGCTGCTCTAAAGCAGTTATGGTTATATTATTTAAAGCCTAGCAAACCATGATCATGCTACAATGATACTATGCTACTAACATATCGCAAAGAGATCGTCAGTTACCCCAATTTTTCTGAGGGCATTCAAATTGATATGGATGACCTCCTAGGAACTCTAGAAACAGTGCAGAATTCAGAAATGGCATATATCTTTGAGGTCTGCTCACTGCAGAATGTGGGTACAGTTCAGCTGGAAGTCTTTTTTCATCCTCTCTTGGTACTCAGGCTGTTCTCTCCCAAGAAGAAAATTCTGTAAGGACAATCTTCAGGCTTAAGAATTTGTAGCAATGTTCATTGATACAAACCACTGAAATCTGTACATTTCTATTGCGCACATAGAGTGTATAAACTATGCCTCATTTGCTTTTTAATCTAAGTATTAGTGCTGACATTTTTAATAGTAGAAAAAAAGGGTTGACATAAATGGTCTTACACTTCACTGCAATTCCAGAGTCTAAACTGACCTAAATTTCTTGGAAATTTTCAGTTTTAATAATCTGTAAATTATACCATATATTCTATTCTATTAAAAAATGAGAAAGTGATGCCTCAGCTGAATTAATATAAAAGACAGTCTCCCTCTCTCTACAAGCTGAACTTCTGAGATACTGTTGTGTCATACTAGTCAGACAACAGTCAGTTGTCCATCACATCTAATGTGGGCTCTGAAATGTTCTTGACTCTCTCTTGTTATTGTTTTCAGTTGCTGGATGGCCTGGGAGCCCAGCCTCGGTGCTTTTTACGGGCCGGTGGCGTTCATTGTGCTGGTGACCTGTGTTTACTTTCTCTGCACGTACGTGCAGCTGAAGCGCCATCCCGAACGCAAGTATGAGCTGAAGGAAAAGACAGAAGATCCGCAGAGAATGCCAAGCACTGACATGGGCCATGGTCACATTACAGACCCTGTGTCCGTTCCCCAGGCAACCTGCCCCATGATTTCTTCTTCCTTATTGGAAAATGAGCATTCATTTAAGGCTCAGCTTCGAGCCGCAGCATTCACTTTGTTCCTGTTTACTGCCACTTGGACCTTTGGAGCACTTGCAGTGTCTCAAGGCCATTTCTTGGATATGATATTTAGCTGTCTTTATGGAGCCTTCTGTGTGACCTTGGGGCTTTTCATCCTGATCCATCACTGTGCAAAGCGAGATGATGTGTGGCATTGCTGGTGGTCCTGCTGCCCATCCAAAAGAAACACCTACTCTGTGCAAGTCAACGTGCGCCCAAAGGTCAACATCAATGGCGACACCCAGGTTCATGCACCTTGTCTGCAGGAATCTCCGTGTCCCAACAAGTCAGCTGTGTTCAGTCACCCAGCAGCGAGCCACTGCAAACTCACTAACCTGCAAGCAGTGCAGAACCACGTTAACTGCCTGTCACCGGTGACGCCGTGCTGTGCAAAAATGCACTGTGATCAGCTGCTTGATGATGAAGCTCACATTCATGTCCACAACGAGGGAACCTTCAGACCCAACATGCACATTCATAGATGCCTGAAAAGCAGAACTAAGCCACGTTACTTCAGTCGGCACAGGTCTGCGGGGGAAAGGGAGTACGCCTACCACATCCCCTCGAGCATTGACGGCAGCATTCACAGCTCCCACACAGACAGTCCCCACAGCACACACGAGAGCCAGTCGGGTCACAGACGGGCCTGCTGCTCCAAGAGTGATCCCTACCCTACCGTCAACCAGCCCGAAAGCAGCGACGCAAGTACTGTAATATACAGCTGTGGTAAAATGCCAGACAGTGACACTGTGCACCACCCAGCTCACTTCGAGATGCACCCACGGACACAGTCATTGCCATTCAGTACAACAAATCACAACGGAATTCTCAAGGGAAACATGCACGAAGCCATGATTTACAGCTCAGATAGTACGGGAAATATCAAAACTGGCCCTTGGAAAAATGAAACTACTGTGTAGTTCATGGGCCATCATAATGTGTTTTTTGCCCTAAACCATCGTTATCTTTGTTTTTATTCCAAAATAAATATGGTGATATGTTTGTGTAGCTCATCAGTAAATTGTACGGATTTTCATTTTCTTTGTAAGTGTCAAAGAAAGAGGGATAGTGACAGTTTTAAAGTGAAATTATTTTTAAAAGAAAGTTATAAAATTATTCTGAAAGATAATGAGAAAATTAAGTCTAGAAAATTGAATAAGAGAGGCAATATCCTTTTGTTATACAGAATGACATTTCTTTAGAAACATAATTTTCATTCATTGTTTTCACTTTTTTTCAGTAGTAACTTCAGACACTTTTTATAAACATATCAGCATCTTAAACTTTTACTTATTTATTTTTGTAGAAAAATATTATTACTGTGCCATGAATTTTAATCAGAAGTGGCTATGGTAGAAATGATAAACAGGATTTTATAAAATTGCAGCTTTTTAGATACACAAAAGTGATACTGCCTCTAAAAACCTTCTGTAGCATATGGCCTGTAAAGTCATGTAATGTACAGTCTCTGTTCTGTCCTTTTTCTTGTTGGAGAGAAGTGCTAGGTAATGTCTCTGTTACATCTTTGGTGCTGTATTGGTTGTATTTTGCATGACATATGTCAGGATATACCATTTGCTGTTTTATAGTGTTACATGTGTTTAAAAAAAAGAACAAAAAAAAAGTGTGGTACAAGGCTGTGACAAACCCTATTGATATTAACCTAGAGCATTATAAATCTACAGGAAAAAAAATCACTCTGCACTAGTTTAAGTGGCACAATCCTTTGTATAAGGTTATATGATAGCTTTGATAAGGGTCCACTCTAATGTCTTTACAGAGCATGCACTACTCATCGTATGTGGCACTGTGCGGTGTAATAGCAATTGTCTCAACAAGTTTTACACTTCTTTGTAAAGTATGCCTTTTAAACAAACCTGTAAGCTGTTCCCCGGTAACCTTTCCACATCTCTTAAGGTAGAGCAGTTTTATCATTAACTCTTTGAGGACTACAGTTATTTTCTTAAAGTAGCTTATTCTAGTTCAGAGATACTGTATATATGATACTGTCTATTTAGTTACATGATCAATGTAGTCCAGAGTCGTCAAGAAAAAGGAAGTTCAGTAATTTTCTAAAAACACGTTCTTAGAGTCCATCTATTAATTTCACCACTAGCTTTCTGAAAACCCATTTCCTCCCCTAGCAAACTTCAGATTGACTTAATCCTTTAATGCAAATCTGACCTTCAGAGAAGTTCTTTATGTTCATGATTTCTGCTGAATTATAGGGCATTCTGGGGTCAGTAGCATTCTCTATTAACAAGGCCCTTGGCAAGATTTTTTTCATGTTTCCATGAACATCTGGACACAAAGCATCAACTCACAGTACAGAACTGAATCAGAATGATCCCTATATGAAATAAAACAGCTTTTTACAAATAGGAAGGGTGCAGAATAATAATAGATTTCAGAAAGTGAATGGGAGCATAGAGCTGTGAGAAAAATGTCTGCAGTGGAAAGTGAACACTGGATCCAGAAATGAGAGAAAAAGCACAATTCTGTACAGCCACACAAGAAAGTTTGCTGTGATGTCTTCACACAGACTTATGTAATTGCTTCAGAGAGGAAACAGAAAATTCCATTGAGAGACCATCAGTCTGCGATTCTCTGTGTATATGTGGCAGAAATCTTCACTATACTTAAGCTCCATATTTTCCTGTTATTAGCCGTTTATTAGACTCTACCTTCATTTTTTTTTTAATATGTAGGAATAAATTTCCTAATAGTGTACATAAAGATGACAATTATAATTGTTAGAATGTTATAAAAACATGTAAGTCAGATGAATGTGTTCTGCAGTGTTGCAGGTGGGAATTAGTACTCAAAGGGTTAATGCTCAGTATCTGAGTGCAAGAAATCTTGTTTTTCTGTATTTTTGTAAATTTGAAATATATATTGTAAACTTCAGCAGTGCAATGTATCCATCTCAGATTGTGTATTTTTAAAAGGTGAGCAAGAAGAATGCACTAGGTGGTTGTCAAGTTTTAAGCCAATATTCAACAGTTTCATGACTGCTTCTTTAGCTAACACAAAAAAAGACAAAACACTGAGCTTTATTATGTATATGCTGTATATGCTTGAACTGTCTCTAAACTAAAATACAGTATTTTTCTTTGTTTGCATACTGAAATATTTTCTGTTCCATAACTGTTTTCTTTTAATATTACTTTTACTCATTCCACATAGACAGTGACCCTAAATAAGCATAGACATAATGTGAAATCCACTTCTCTGTGTCTCAGCACTCTGTATATGTATATTCTGTAACAGTAAAATTGTAGGAAGTCTGTAGACCATTATGCAAAATATCACACACACACACACACAGAGCCAAGATGAAATACTCACTCTGCAAGAATCCACTCAGTAAGCTCCTTTATTCAGCTTGTGTTTTAATCATCTCTGTTATTTTGTCTGAGAGGCCAATTCCATCTTCATAATGGCTTACAAAAAAAGTAAATAGGTGCTGCTTTCCACAGAATCTCTTATGTGATAAAACTCTCTGGAATTCAAACATAAAATATTAAAACACTTTTCTTATTGTGTTAAAAATTAATTTAGTGAATATTTCTGGGCTAATTTGGAAGAGCTGTGTTATGCAATAATCAGTTTGCATATTATTTTTTCAGAAAATATAGAGTATATCTACAGAGTAGGAAAGACATGGTATGAAATAAATATAAAAATGTTTTGTAACATCAAATTTGACCAAAATGCTTTTTATGCTTTTGACTTTTTTTTTTTTTCCTTAAGATAAATGAGATAATTTCAATGCTTTGGAAGTCTGGTTTTGATTTATTGTGTGGTCAATTATAGTCAGTGAACCATTACTACTTTACCTGATTTTCTTCCCTATAAAAATAAAGTCAATGAAATAACCAGAGTATGAGATATATTGTCCTAGTAAATTCCTCATGGACACAAGTAACGTATTTTAAAATCAGTTTTAGTTTTGGTGATTCATTGATAATAATAAAATGGTTGAACAGATTTTACTGTTCACTCTCTGTCCAAGATTAACCAAGAGGAATTTCTTCCGAAAGAAAAAAATATTTTGAAAGAATGATGCAGTCAACAGAAATCTGAATAGCTGCTACCAGGATAAAAATATATTCTTGCTGTAGTGTTGTTCTCTGCATACAGAAATTCCAGTTTTCATGACTGAATTTGAAGTCACATAGGCTGTTTATGAGAAAAATTCCTACCCAGCCCCATATAATGAATTTGGGTGTAAAAATAAAGCATACATTTTTGCACATTATGTCTGGTCATAAGTGTTGTTCCCAGGAATCTGTTGATTGTGTCTGTGCTGATGTGACAGAGCAGTCGCTGTCAGTGGCCATAGACAGCTGTTCTCCTCCACCACGCAGGTGCCTGGCAGCTACCCTGTGAGCACCCTCTCCAGATGTTAGCCCACCACGGGAGCTTCACTGGGGCTGTAAGGCATTCATCCTGACTGAACCAAAGCAAAGTCTGTGCTTAAAACAAAGTCAAGGCCACCTTTGATGGACAACACAGGCAATTGGGCAGCCCCCACTTGAACACGAAGCAGTGAAGGCAGAAAAATGTAATGGAAGAGAATTGAAGCAGTTCTAATCCTCCTCCCACCATCTCTCTGAAGCACCTGCCTAGTAAGTCTACTGCCTGCAGATAGCTACCAAATCCAGGCAAAATTAGACAGCTGACCTAAAATTCCTGGTTAGCTGAAATGAGTGAAACAGCACAACTTAGTTAACAACCAGAGAAGCCCAAGTTGAAGAAAACCTCTTTG
This sequence comes from Passer domesticus, assembly GCF_036417665.1. Taxonomy (NCBI): domain Eukaryota; kingdom Metazoa; phylum Chordata; class Aves; order Passeriformes; family Passeridae; genus Passer; species Passer domesticus. The sequence goes on along the minus strand of NC_087481.1, from coordinate 44,010,176 downwards.
GATGCTCTGTTACAAAGATGCTTCAGGTTGGTTATGTGTGAAGGTATGGAATTGTCATGCCTGAAGATCTGAAATTGGTCTTGAGCAGACACTGTTAAGGCTTACAAAGCTGATTTCAACTCCACAAATTCAGAAGCAGTTTCCACTGTAAATTATATGACTTTTTACAATGAAGAGATTATCTGACATTTCACTATTTGGGAAAAAGAAAGTTGTCATCACAAGCAGGCTAGTAACCTTTTTATCATAGGATCTTCTTTGCATGGAAACAAGAAAAATAGACCACCTGTGCACCCACTTTTTGTTGCCTATGAAAAGAAATGTCAGGCTGATGAAGACGTTGGCAGCTCAGCAGCTTCCTTGCCAGAACATAAATTCAAGTTCCTGTAGCAGCATCTTCCAATTCAGAAAGAAGCTGTAGAACGCAGCTGGATCAATCAGAATTCATTGGCTGAGTTTAAAGGTTGGGTGACTTCAGTTGAGCAATTTCAGTAGTAACTTGGTGCTCTAGGCAGCTTTTACTTGCTTAGTTAACTCCACAAGGAAAGGAGCTTTTGGGTTGGCTGGTTGGGGTTTTTTTCCTGTGCACAGTTAAATATTTTCTAATTAGCAACGGAATAACTGAGAAGAAAACTTGCTCTACAAATTACCTTGACTATAAGCCATGGATTTTTGGTCCCTTTTAGGGGGTCTGTGAAGGTGCAAGTGACTCCCTATTCCCTTACCTGACCAATCTATTACTTGATTTTTTTAGGGAGCCAAACAAGCAATTATCAGTGAATTCAGGCCAGTATAAGAGGGCTCACTTCTCTGCAGGGAGGGTTGAAATTTGCGAACTCTAGAGCAATTCAACCTCAAACAAATATCCTGCCTTGAAGTTGTGCAGCTGGCCATGCCTGTGAGGTAAGGGGGTCTTTGTAAACATGGTGTCTGCATACCCCGTAGGTACTGCTGTCTCTTTACATTTTGATCTGTTTGAATTGTGTAGTGCCTTGCAGTCTGAACAACAAAATGACTGACTGTTCCCATCAGCCCATCACTGCTCCAGCTGTTTGCCTTAACCTGCAGCACACAGCCAGGCAAGATTCTCCAGCACAGTCAGTGTTTTCATTCATTCCTAGATTTGTTTCCCAGGTACTCAATAACACCTGAGGAAAGCAGCAGGAAGAGTGTATTTTGGGACTAGGGGGAATTTCTGGGAGAAGAGAACACAGTAAAACACATTATTCATATTCTTCTCACACTACTTTTGTTAGCCCATTTGTTAGTGAGCTGTAAGCAGTTACAGTCACTTATTCCCTGATTCTTTCCATTGCAAGACCTTGTTCTCCACTAATTAGAACATAGCTGAAAGTAAAGCATTTAGCTTGATTTATGCCCTCAGCAATTACTGCCCTCAGATGGACGATTTTAGAGTTCAGCCAAAGCAGCTGCAATGTTTTCAATAACGAGGCTTGATGAAAAAATGTCTGTCCACGATACCTTTCAGTGATTTTGTAATAGTTCTGTCTTCAAGGCCCGTTATTTGAAAACTTTGAGCAGTATGGCTATAATAAGAAAAGGGCATCTCTTGCTGTTTCTATCAAGTAAGTGGTTCAGTGCAGATAATTTAGCCACTAAAAATATCAGAATATATTACTGTGAAATGTCTCCCTTCTTACTTTGTGTATGCCCCAGCTGGGGCCACACTCACTGATCTTGTGCTGCTGCTGCAAGCCATAAGGGCTGTAAAGGACCAGCCCTATAAATGATTCACTTCAGCTGCTCTCAGCTAGGATTAGGATTGAAAACAGGGGGCCTTGGTTCTTATCTTCTCTGCCAAATGCTCCAGTTTGTCTCCCCTTCAGAGGCACCATGATGGAATAGAGGAGATAACTGACTGGCTTGTACAAGGGAGACAAATGCTGGGCCAGAAGAAATCAAAAAGAGACTGACCTTCTAGCACTGGATCAAGTGGAATGGAGCAAGCTGATCAGCAGGAGAGAGGTTGGTGTCAGTAGGGAGCTGTGACTTGGGGAGGAAAGGAAAGAAACAAACTTTGAAAGAGAGACTTGGAGGCTGGAAACTAACTGGGGCCAACTGATGATTAGGGGAGAGGAGGAGGAAGGTGAAACAGTTATGAATCTGTGAAAAAATTATGTCCATGAATCTTTTCAAGTTGGATGTGAAAGCCAAGCTTTGTGACTCCTCTGCCACCAGTAAATATCTGAAAACCTGCTAGCAAAATGACTATTCACTTACAATATTGTCCTCATACAAAATGACTGTATTAGTGCTGTCAGCTATTCCAGTAATGTGTCAGAAATCTGGGTATTGAATCACAGATGCTTAAAGCTGTTGATTAACCAGATATTTCATGTTCCACATGACAGAATTCCTGTATTTTTAATGTCTTTTGAAATCCAGAAGCTATCACAAAAAAGAAAACTGATTTCAAACAGTGTGAGTGAAGCTGAAAGTCAAACACACCAAACTGAGGAACTGTTAGAATTAAGGCTGTCTTTGGAACCTTCATTCACAGCTTCAGTCTGTCTTTTGATGTTGTTTTTCAGTATTTGAGTTCATGCTGCTTTCTAACACTTTGGCTTTGATGCTGCACATTTAGTGTTCTTTAAATGTGCTTTTGTGTACATCTAGAGCTAAGCCAGTCATTTCATTGTAAGTTTTCTTTTCTATCTTTTTTTATTTTCATGGAATTTTTAGAAAAAGGGTTCTTAGAAGAATATTGATGTTGAAATTTTCTGGTAACGCAAATTCTGCTTTTCAAATCTTCCGTGTGCTGGGTATTAGAATGGAAGAAGTGGATTGAAATACTTTCCATTGAGCTTCTGCTTGTTTGTTTGGGTTTTTTTCAAAAGTAGTTGTATAATTGCTATCAGGAGAAGGAGCAGGCTGAAGTCAGAAAGTGCCTGCCTGGCTGTGCAGTCTGTTGGAAGCCTGTGCCATTTGTGTTGACAAATGGGCTGCCTGTAAATCCCATCTTCCCTGCAATGGAGCCTATACTGGAAATCCTCCTATGGAATAGATCCCTGGGGCTGCTGAGAAAAGCATCACATGCCCTGCCCTCCAGCCTGCAGGATGTGCCAGCTCTGGCCACTGAGGGATGGACACGCTTTTGTCTCTGGCACTGTGCAGTGGGCTCCTCCAGCCAACAGCTAACCTTGCACACAGGAGAGGTTCACTGCAGGTTTAGGTCATTATACAAAGGTCATTCTGCTGTGAGCTCCAGGAAGGTCCCTCTCCTTCAAACTCACGCTTCCTTGCTAACCCTGAGCCCATTGCCCAAGCCAGAAGCTGGAAAATCCCAGTCCCTTTGACAAGATGGTATGAGAATACAACATCAGCATGGAGGAGTAGTTCCTCTCCATCTGGAATAAAACATACTGAAACCTTCCCTGTGTTCCTATACATGAGAACAAAAAAGCAGGGAGGAGAGAGTTACATGACCAGCTAATCTCTTCTAGGATAATAAGGGGAATAGTTTAAGTGCTGCAACAAACAAAACAAACCCCCAGCCATTCTGAGCCAGTATGGAAACCTTAATTTCAGCATTTTAACGATGTTGTATTCCACCTGACAGCACAGCACAAGCAACGTGACACCCAGTCAAGGGCTATAGTACATTCCAAGTAACTACACTTCAACCACAATGCTTTTCCCCTGGATAAAAATAAGTTGTACACAGTCGTACTGTGGAAAAATTTTCTGCATCTTTTGATACACTGGTGGGCTGTCTTAGATTAAGGACCCACTTAGTGTGGACATGCACTTTATATTTTTGTACTATTGGAGTGAAAAGAGGGAAAGTTACTTTTTTTTCCTTTTTAATGACACAAAAAGTCAATCATCAGTGTTACATTGAGATGTTATTTTTCTTCAGTATGTAGATCACACAGAGCTGCATAACAGAGCACTACACCAAAAGTGAAAAACAACCACAGGAAGAGGGGAGAAAAATCCTCTTACTATCAGCAGTTCTCAACTTTATGTATAAGAGAATTACTTCAGATCATGCAATCTGCTTCATTAGCCTGTTCATCTTCCCAGTGTGTTATTAAGGTTCAACTTGCTTAACAAAACCAGGAAGATCAGAATATGCCAATCAAATCTGGAATGACTTAAACAGTCTGTGGTATAAGTGGCTTACATATTTCATTGTAGGTTGATGTGAGGAAATTGCTGATACAGACAAAACATACAGGTTATAATTTCAAAGGCCCTGGAGCTGTAGGATGAAAAAATATTCAGCAAAAGTCTTTTTCCTTATTCAAAGTAAGAAGAAAATATCTGTGTAGAAAATAGGAGTTTTGAATTTAAATCAGTGAAACAATGAAAGAGACTGACAAAGAAGCATTTTGAACAGCTCAGCACAGGCTTTCCTTCCTTGTGCAACCACTGCTGGATGTAAGGAAATGTTTAATTTATGCAGTCCTTAGTCAAATTTTCTTCCTTTTAGATGTAGCGTTGAAATTATAGGCAGGAGCCTTTCCTTTGGTTGCCACAGGCCTTAGACTTAAATGCACAGTGAACAGCAAAGCTCTGCATATGGTTTAGAACCTAATCTGGAGACTGACAAACTACAGATCCCATTCAATGGAGACTTTTTGTCATAGCATGGGGTCACAAGTCCTGGCATGCATTCACAGGTGGAAGGATCCAGAGGAGAAGCGGGTGAAAATGAAGGAGAAATGGAGTACAAAGGGGAAGAGGGTGTTGTGATGGGCTATTGAAGGAGCACAAGTGCCTGCTGAAATGGTGTGATCATAAGTGTAACCACAAGCCCTGGATGAGTAAAGGAGGCTATTGAGCAGGACCAGTGAGCCTGCTTCTGTTGTAATGGTCACTCAGTAGAGATGACAAAAGATGAGATGCTATTTGGACAGTAGCCTCAAAGTTGGGCTGAAAACTGGAAATATGCTTAAGGCATGCAATGTGTTCATGTTATAGAGAGAGGGAAGAGAGGAAAAAAAAATTAAGAATTAAGTGGTTTAATCACTGTCCACAGGTCACTAAATGTGTACAAAGTACTTTACAGGAGGGTCTTTAGTCTAGCAGCAAAAGTATGAAAGGATCCAGTGATTAGGAGCTGAAAGTAGCACTTCCCCTTTAATGTGCAAAAGTAATTAACTTCATAAAAAATTCTTAGTGATATGGTATGTTGAAATTTTTACCTCAAGAGAGCATATCTTTTAGCAATGTATTTTCCCCTTCAAACACAAATTTTTGACCTTGGTGCTATAAGAACTACAGGGTAAAATTTTCCAGGCAGTTTACATTATATTTGATGTTCACTAGATTTAGCCTCAGAAAAAAATCCTCCTTTCAGATAGGTATTGTCAAGATGAGGTAGAAAAGGAAGGACAATGTCTCTACCTGCCTATGGAGGCTGGGACACTGAAAATGGGTTGTATTTCAACAACCTTGACTTTGACCTTCATGGCACTGTTCAGTTTAAGTGTTATTTTAATGTTTTTTGTTCCAGGTTCTTTGTAAGTTGTACATTTGAATGGAAAATCTTTAAATGCTGCAACATCATAAAGTTCCTAGTTACTGTTTATAATTAAAAATTCCCTTAACTTCTGACAAAAATCACAATGGTGCTTGCTTAACTAGATGTTATCACTATATCCTGTAAGAGTCTGCATGCAACCAAACTCTTCCTTATCTTCTCTCTAGCACATAATGATATAATTTTGAGCTATATGAAGAATTTGACATTTCTAATTAATTCCCTTCTTACAAACTTCTCAGTATTGCTGACAGTCATACATAAATACATTCTTTAGAGTCTTCTATTTTGCTATCTTTCCAGTAATTGGTAAAATAATTCCAGATTTCACATTTACAATAGTAGAGAAATTGAAGATCTCAAAAGTTTCCCAAAATATGATTCCAGTTTCTAAGTCCAAAGTTTCATCTTCTTTATTCTATGTTTACTTGATCTTGATGTAAAATGATTGTCTTTAATCTGTTGGGAACAAGGTAAAGCAGCCCTGTGCCAAGATCCCAAAGTACTGCAGGGAGATGGGCATCTTCTCGCTGGGCACAGCCCTGGTTGAGCACTTACTCTTTGTACAAAGTCCCAGAATTTGTACCTGTGGATATCTGTACTCCTCAAACTGTGATGAACAGGATTTCTGTTCCTGGACTGCACTAGGAGATGGTCCTTTTTTGTCTCTCTCTCCAGCCTCATGCACAATGTTTTTTTCTTGTATCCTCCTGGTTTTCATGGCCTGACTTTGGTTTGTGCACTGACTGCTCACATTGCTGTTATTCCACTCACTTTTTCTTGTCTTTTTATAAAGGCAGCTCGAGTTCAGTGCTGACCTCAGCTTACCTGACAGCCCCAGGTCTTGTGCTGACAGGATAGGTCATAGCTGTGATCTGAAATGCTCTTTGCTGTCTTTTTCCCTCTCCTCCTAGATATGAATTTATCCAGGGAGATAATTAAGCTGCAGTTCCCACACTCTCTCTGTTTCTCCTGCCTGCTGCAGCATGCTGGGTCCTATGACAGGATCACTTGTGTCCTTTCTCAGGCATGTTGTGTAACTTCAGTGCCAGGCATCTACAGTGTCCTCTTCTTTATTCTTCCTTTTTAAAAATGCTTTTGCTCTGCAGCATGTAGCTCTGCTTGATTTTGTATGTTATTTGTTTTGAAATGTCCATATATTGGAAAGGTTGTTCTGATTAAAGACTTATGGCAAAGTGAATTGAAATTATTCTGCTCCTTCTTTTAATAATTGTTTTATTTGCCCAGTCACCATTTGTTTATGAGTACCGCAACATAAGCACCACAGCCAGTTTGGAAATGTCCTCTGCTGACACTCCCCAAAAGATGGGTTTATCTATCAGGAAGTATCATTTCTCATTTTTGTGCTAAGCCATCTGAATCCTTCATTTTTCACTCCTGTGTTGCCCCTAAAGCTCCTTGCTATATCTTGGATTTCATCCTGCCTCTCACTATTGGATTTCATCCTGCCTCTCACTCTTTGCTCTGTGTGGCTCAGACAGCATCCAGATGGTCTCTTCCTGAAGTGAGCTTGTTCTGGAAAAAGCCTCACCACTGTCACTCACCAGAGGATGAGGCTGACCTGAGAAGACTGCACAGTACAAAAGGTCATTTTTCGTTCACTGGCACTTAGGAGTTAGCCAGCTGTACACTGCATGTATGTGTGTATGTGTGTGTGCACGTGTACAGCGTGTACCTGTGGAGATTTACACACACTCACACATATCCAAATTAACATTACAGAGGTATCAGCTTGACTGCCTCCCTCTGTTTGGAGCAAGAAGATCATGTTTTCAGACTATGTCTTCTAACCTGAAATATTCTGAGCATTTTAGTATTTCCTACTGGCTTTAAATGGATCCTAAAATTTTCTAAGTGTTAAAGGTAATCCAACTCTGCATAAAAGGATTTAAGAATTTAAAACCTCAGAAGGTTTTCCAGTAGCAGTAATTGCTTTCACTTGCAAGTATCTCCCCAGAGGTACAGGGAGTTATAATATTAGTGATATTTTTATCATAGTTTTGCACAGGCTAGACAAAGTTAGATCTTTTATATATTTCAGATATACATTAGCAACTTTAAATTCCTTTTACAAAATTTCTGTTCCTTGGAAATGTCTTGATTTACGAGTAAAGAATATGTTATTTTTGGAGAATTGAAACCATGTGGTTCTAATTCAAATTACTTCAGATGCATGTAGTTTGCAAATAGAAATTCCTCCATAAACCATTAGATATTGATGAGTTTCTCCAGTTAAGAGTTAAATGAGTCAGACCACGGTCTATCTAGTCATAACAATTAGAGGCAGAAATCATTAATAATTTAATTTAATTATAATTACTCTTTTGACTGTGGCTGGTGTAGAAGATTGCAAATAGGAAACGCTCACATAATTATTATTCTGAAGATCATTCAGGACAAATAAAAGTCTGAAAAAGATGTTAAATCTCTTAAAGGACTTACTTTAATTATTTTAAAGTCATACATTAATTAAGGTGTTTACTTATTAATCCTTGGAAATTGAATTCTGTACTCAGAATTAAGTGCTGTAATTTTCTTGAGTAACTAAGTGCTGTGTTTCTCATACATGAGAGGTTGAATTGCTCAACCTTAACTTTAGAAATTTCTATAATAACTTGAGGGATGCTGACAATTAACTCACTCAAAAACTTCTCTACGCCTCTAGCAAGTTTTGTGGCTCTAACATTCTCTCTCTTTAGAAATCCTGTTGGCCTACTTTTTTTGGGTCATTTACCAGTCATCGTCTGCTGCTTCATTTCTTACTGGCCTAATTTATCCATCTGGAATTGAAGCAGAATGTAGACAGAATTGACTCTGTGGCTGCCATTGCAGGCCAGCTATCATAACCACCTGAAGTTGAAGCACTTTGACGTTTGTGGCTACTCTGAAGAATCCCCTTCTCACAGACATAAGGGATGAGGGTGTTGACTGTTCCCACTGCTTTCTTTTCCTTATGCTGCTGGCCCTCTGAAGCTACTAAGGAAACTTCACAGACCTTACACATCATACTGCTCCTTGGAATATCTTTATTGGTCGGAGCTTTAGTTATCATTATGAAAAGCATTTTAACAGCCTAAAAATCAATCTGCAGGTTCATGATTTTGTTCTTTCCCTCTTGCGTACATCACATTCCTGCCCTCTCTTGGGTCACCCATATAAAGTCCATACTAAGCACCTCATCCTCAAGCAGAGGATCAGCCCTAGTGCTTGTTTAAAAATGCATTATTATGGTCCAAATATTTTTTCCTAGAAAAAGTAATGTTTTGAGGTACATAGAACATTGTAAGCATATTATAAGATGCATGAGAAACATCAGGTTGTTTAGATTAAGACAATGAATACTGCAATATATTCAAAGGCTTTTTCAGGCATTTCAAGCCTTACAGGTTCTGCAGAAGCAGAAAATCAGAAAATTTCAGCAGAAATCTCCCTGCAGATGAAATAATGCAAAGCCACAGTTGTGCAGCAGCAGCACGTAGAGTGGCCTGGAAGGGCACTGTCTCTGGAAAAGGAGAGGTGCTTTCCAGATTCAGCTGTGAGCCGGCTTGGCTTTGCTTTGCTTTGCTCTCTCCCTCCCACTCCCTCACTGTCTGTGCAGGCTGTGAGAACTGTCACTGCACCAGCTGGAGTGGATTTAAATTTCATATGGGAAGTAAAATGTTGGTTATGACAACGTGAATTGTTTTCCCGTTGTGCTGTAGCACAACAATCACCATTTCCTCTCTCACGTGGCTCCTGTTCACAAAGCCCAGCACTGTAGTTGTAACCACGCCTGAGTTTTGGAAGCTGAAGCCATTTGTCTCCTACCTGGCTGCTATCTTCCCCCACACTGCTTTCTCTGGGATATTTGAAGTTTCTCCTCAGAGCTCTTTACCATTTCTGTGAGGTGGCTCTGGCCATGGTGGGTTGCCCCTTTTCAGCAGGGAGATGTCATCCTCTGAGCTACAAACACAGCAGACAAGAGACTGACTGATGGTTGTCCCCTAGCTGCTGCAGAGACTGGTGGATGCACCTGGTTTGTTGTGGTCATCCAGTTCCAGTGACGTGTAAGATCTGGACTGTGAAAACAATTTACCTGTATTTGATTGACTCTTCTGTTTATTCACCAGAGCCTTCTAGAAAAGTCTGGACAAGAGTTTAAGTGCTGAAGTCTGTTCAAGCATACATATGTCATTGATTTAAAGTAAGAGATCTGTTGTCTGCAGCATCTTCTCAAACTACCTCTATCATAAGGAGCAGTCATGTGTTTGTGAAATTCAGTTGCCAAATAAAAGATTAAAGCTTCAGGCTTGATTGTGGCTGTTAGCACCCTTTCAAAAACAGTAAGTCATTGCTCTAAGGTAATTTACCTTTTCATACTGTTGGACATAGAATACATAGAATTTCTCTGAATGCCCATCTGAAATCGCTTTTCTTAGCTACAGAGTCACTTATTGCACCTGTGATTATTGGTGTAATTGAGAAAGTCTATTTTTCGCACATTAGACCAAAAATGAAACATTTATTTTGACACATTGGGCTACAGCCATCTGTGCCCCAGCATCAAAACATTTTTTTAATGTTCTATTTCAGCTGTTCCAGTTGGCCTCAAAAGAGCTTAAAATCTGGCAAAAATAGCACCAATGTTTAACTGTGCACAGAAGGTATTATTTATATGTCAGTAGCACATTGTTCACTTTCTAGGTCTTTAACAGCTGTATATAATGACACAATCCTTTACACATGCTAGTTTTCATAGAATATGTCACAGGCCTCTTCAGTACAAAGCTGGGGGCAGAAAATAATTTTGTATTTTTCTCTTCTATACAAGAAAATACACAGGCACTGCATGGTTTACATCATAAGCCAGAAACTATATTATTTCATCAAATGTAATAATGCACTTTCCTGGCATTTGTAGAAAAATTGATTTCTGTTAACCTGAGTCTTTTCTTCAGATATAGAGTGATCAGTTCTGTTTAAATCTCTTTGTATAGACAGATAGGGTATGTAATATCCCCATGGGCAAGAATGGGGACTTGGCTGTCAGATGACCTAATTTTGAGAGACAATAAGATTACTGAACTGAGGTGCAGCTGATATCAGAGCCCAAGGCCACCCCTAAGCTTCATTGCAGTTTATGTGATGGAAGGTCACCTCACTTTAGTGTCTGTAAATTGTAAAACAAACAAAAATATCAGCAGTGCAAAAGGCCTCACAGAAACCTCTATTGTAAACAGAGGCCAGTTCTTTATTTTAAAGTTCTCTATAATACTTCTATTGTAATTTTTAATTTAATATAAAAGACTACTGGACACAATATGTTTTTCTAAACTCTACAAATAATTGTAACAGTCAGCAAATAAAAACACAATAATCATTTTGGCTGAATATTAGAAGAATATGAGATAAGTCATCTGAGAAGTAATAACAAAATGGATGTGACAGTTAAGTTTTTTTGGTCTCAAATACTGATAAATCTTCCAATTCATAAACAATAAGTTCCAGATGCTGCCTGATATGACTTTTTTTCTGTAAAACTAAGGACACACATCAATCTGTAGACACATTGCTTACGATTTACAGGGAAAATAAAATATCTTCAGACTGATTTTAAAAAAAAGGCATGAATTGGTCTCCTAGACAAACTGTGACACTTTATTTACAGTTTTTGGTGCTGAAATCATTACAGAAATAAATATCATTCAATTCAAACTCCCCACATTCTATTGGGACCATTGCATGAGGGGGAAATAGATGCTTCTGAGTTGCCCAGCTGCTGTGTCCTTCCATAAGTTACTGCCCTGCAAAAGCCAGCAAGTGTCCAGTGTCCCTCTCTTCACTGGCCAATGCTCAAGCACCTCATTTCAGTAAAAAAAAAAAATTATTCAAGAAAAAGGGTAAAATTTATTAAAGGAGTTGAAAATAAAAATAAACATTCTGCATTTTTTAATGTATGTTAAATAGTCTAAATGACAAATTAATACTCCAAAGTTGAATTCATAGGATTCTATGAGCAGTGAGCTGGGTGTCAAAATAGCAGCAGGGATGATCTCTTTAACTGCAAGCTGAAAGCCATAAATGGCTTAAAAAATAGGTAAGCTCCTGTTTTTGAATGCAGTGTTAAGTTGAACTTTATTCCCTTCTCCATTGTAATGTCTCATCTCATTGTCTCAGCACATAACACATATTACGTTATTTCTTCCCATATCTCAGTATTGTTCAGGAAGCTTGGGGTTAACAGAAGTGAGCTTGGAAGTCTATTTTGGAGACTGTCTAGGATTCACTTTGATTATTCATGGATGAATCAGCATGTCGTCATCTCCGCTGGTCTAGACGTAAGAAAGGTCTAAAACCCAAACCCATGCAAGTCACGACTGCAGTGCAGGCCCTTTATCTGAGCCGTGTGAAAGCACAGTCACTCTGCAATCAGATGCAGGCTCAGAAGCAGTCAAGCAAGAGCAGTTCAGCTGAAGAAGCTCTGGGGAAGAAAAGAAAATCCGGGCCCGAAATACTGTGAAATATAAATAAGAAGACCAGTTTTGGTTGCATAAGCATATGCTGAATGACATGTGAAAAAAATAATGTCCTATAAAACAGAGAAGTCTCTCTTTCCCCAAAGGTAAGGCCATTCATGGCAGTTTAAGACCTTTCTTGTTCTTGTGACTCTGCCACACCTGCAAATGCCATCTGCACTGGTGAATTTTCATTGCCTCAGTGTCATCGAGAGAAAGGTGCATGGCCATCTAGTTACATTTATTTAGTCAGCAGCTTCAATATTTTCCTTTCTCAGTAAAACTCATCTAACATAAATGCAAGAGCTAAAGGCTCACTAGGGATTGTAGAGCAATGCAAATATTACAGAAGAGATAAGATATTGTCTAAAACTCACTTGTTAACAATTCTTTAAAGTCCCATAGGGCTGTTGGTGGACATTAAAAGAGATTTCCACAGAAATCTGGTGATTTTCAAACCCATCCTTTAGTACTTTCCAGTGGAAAACCATGGTTTAGCCACTGCACCTCTAATGAGATTCCCTGCAATGTTGCCTAACCTAGTCTTTGGTGAGATTAATATCTCAGGGGCAAAATTCAAAATTTTCTGATGTGAGTAAATGTAAGATACTCAGATAATATGTGGAAAAAAAGCTTATATTACTTAAAAATAAATAAGTTTGTGCAAAAGACTAAAATATTGCTTCTGCCTAGAAAATATAGCCATCTGGTAGGTGTTACAAGGTGTGAAGGCACGGGCAATGTTAAGGAAGACCAGGGGAAGACTGTAACTGCTACAGTGGACTGTAGAGAGCAAGTTGAACCATCCGATTTGCTCACCAAACACCTACATTGCAGAATGACCCCACTGGCTTCCTACCCCGTGAAAAGTCCTCAAGTGCCTTGCATGAGGATTCTTTCTTATTCAAGTAGATTGAATACATTGATCTGTGTGTGCCAGGTATGAAAACTGTTCTGTATTTGAACTAAAAATTCATTGCACCTTGTCTATGATTATAATGAGGTAAAACAGACCGTGGCCCAATACCACCAAGCTGGCAGATGCAACTCGTCCATCCATATAAAATTAATGTGATAATATCTGTCCAGTCTGGCCCACATCAGCAAAGGATGCCTGAAATATATAAACAGAGAGAGATATTAGTGAGTAAATGATAGTCAGTGTAGACATTTTTTAAATTTTCATGAAAACAGAGAGAGATGAGAGAATATCTGGAGAGGGACCAATTACAAATAACCCTGCTCACACATGCATAATTAACAGGATTCAAGAAGCAGTAATGATCATTCTTTTAACACAGCATAAGTCTGCCTAGAGAGGTGAACACATCAAAAAAACTCAGCATGAAATTTTTAAAAAATCTTTGACTAGTTGGGCTTTGGGGAGCTTGTCAGTTTATTAACATTACTTTAACCTAATTTTAATTTTGTTTAATGTGATTTCTTTTTCTGTGAAGCTCTTTGAAAAAAACTGTTGTTTATGCAAATAAACTACATGGAAAATTGGCTTTGTAACTAAATGACAGCTGACAGACTAGGCTGTAATAGTCAACTGGGAACTTATAAAGCATGATTTGTTTACTCTAGTACAAATTACATAGCTATGATTATTAGGGGCAATAAATATCTTAATAGTGGCTATTTTAATTAACAGAGTCCTATGGCTGGATCTCAGTCCCCACAAAGACTGTTTTGAACTGCTCCAGTGACAGCAAAAATAGCCTTAATCCTTATTTCACTACTGACTCTATTTAATATTTCAGAGGAGCTGGCATAATGAAGGTCAGATTTGTCCCATTCATTTCCTACCAAAACAATGTTTCTTGCTTGACTGTTAGCACAAATAATACATCCTACCATTTTTATCTTCACTGGCAGCTCTGATTTCACTATTTGCCTTCATCTGACTTCATAGGGATTTTTTCTGCCTGGGATGCAAGCCCTTTAAGAAATCTCTCTTCTCCAAATAATTATATTCTATTCCAGAGTCAGATCTTTGTAATTTTTAGATATTATTTCTTCATTTGAATGACAAGGTATTTTTGTCACAGAGTTCTACAGAATTAAAAAAAAAAAAAAAAACATAATCAGCAGCAACAACAATAAAAAACCCCAAACACCTACCTCTATAACTGATGCGTTATCTGTAAGTAATAAAACAATTTTCTCACATTTTCAAATGTAGAAATATGGATGCTAAGTAGGCAAAAAGCTGTTGCGCATGCTGCCACTTTCCTGCCAGAACAAGGGTTTGCCTGCCGACAACAATTTAAAATAGCACATTATTATGGAATTATGCAGCATCATAGGCAGCAGCTTCATTTCTGAGAGCCTGGTATTCTCAGAGATATCTTTATTAACTGATCAATATTTGATCATTGTCTTAAAGAAATTTGTGCAAACATCTGAGTCTCTGTTCTTCCTAACATCAAAGCCAGTGCTCTGTCAAACCCCCATCATCCTAAAAACCCAGCTCCTCTACAGAGGAGGATGAAGGGAAACCAATTCCAGAGACCATGGAAACCCTCAGCAGGTGAATGACCAGGGGGTGAAGGAAGCCACCAGCTCTCTCCACACACAAGTGCTCTTATGAGCAAGGGACCCCCCTTTCAAAATTACTGACTTTGAATTTCTGTTATTTTCTTCTTGTTCTCCTTTCTTAGGGCCCTTTCACACCTGTGGATTTCCCCTATTAGAAGGGTGTGGGAATTTGCTTTCGAATCTGCTTTGCTCCACCCCTGGCTGCTCAGACTGCCACAGGCAGTGGCACAAATCAGTGAAGATGCTACAGGGAAAGGGTTATTTGAGTAATTTGAGGGAGAAAAAGCTGGTGACAGCAGTAGTCAGGTGACCAGTGCCTTAAATGAAATATTCCTAATCTAGCTAGGTGACCACCTGAGACTACTGAGAAGCAGCAGAAATATTAATATAGTAATTAAAATCATCTGAACAACATAAGAGATGGAACTGAATTATGATGCAAGGTGTCAAGCCAGACATAATTAGGGTAGCCCAGCTGAGGTAATAATAATAGGGTGCAACATAAATATGAAGAGTACACATTGTTCAGGCAAGCTAGAAATTAAAGGCAGGGTAGTGAAAGAATATTATAATGTATAATGTTCTAGGTTTAAAAAAAGGATGAAGATAACATGGATAAATTTTAGTAAAAAAAGAATTTAGGGAAGGAAAAGGTTTGGGTGATGTTGTCTGCTTTAGCCCCCTGGAGTTTAATTTGTGTTGGATAAAGATCTCCCTAATGTTATTACAAAGAGAAATATTAGCATTAGGGAAGATTTACTGTCTTTATGGAAGATTTTGACCTTTCAGAAATAGGCTTTAGAACAAATATTACTAATAATGGCACAGTGGAGAAATATCTAGCCATAGTAAGTAAAAGATATTTTCAATGAACAAAGGAGGTATAAAAAAGCCATGCATTTAGGAAAGAAAGTAATAATGATGCATTTGGAGTTCAACATTTGAACAGTCACAACACATTTGTGAGTCACTAATGTAAAAGAAAGAAAAAAGTAAAAATTGTTCACAGATACATCAGGCAAAATAAAAAAAATACCAGAATACTGGACATTATTTAAAGTTTATCTGCAACACAATAAACAGTTCTAGTCATCTGTTATTAAAACAAAACCAGCTGTAACAGTTAGCTGTATTAAAAAAAAAAAGGCACTCTGATAGTAATTTGATGTTAGAGCTCTTCTATTATTTGACCTGAAAAGTACCTACAAAAGAACAATATATAACAACATTTGAAGGCAGAATAAAGTTTGATATAATATGATCTTGGCTTGTTTAGAGAAAATAAATCAGTGCTTCACGGGGTATTAACACAAGGAAAGGAAAAGAATTATTGAAGCACAAATGATACCATTGGCTTAAAACAACTGGACCTATGTTAATTCAAATATAGAATAAAAGATCATTAATCACTGGAAGATTTAAATTCTCGGACACACCAAGATAAAGAACATAGTGAAGTAATAAAGCTGTGATTTAATAATTGAGGTGTGATCCTTGCATCCAGGAGAGATGAGGTGATTTTGATTATTGGCACCAATGAACAACTGAGATATTTTATCCTGAGATTTAGCATACTTTGCAGAAAAGAGCGATTTTTAATTTGGTTGTGAGGTGACTGCTTTTCATTATTCCCTGATCTTACATACCTTGTCAGTTATTTGGATAGTGCCACAATATATGCTCTTACAATAGCTAAGTCACAGGGCTTTCTTTATAAATATTTGCGTGCATTTAGAAGAAAAATGCAAAATGAGAAAAAATTATATTATATACTATAATTCTATTCTAAAAATATAATTTCACAAATTAAATGGTTTTATTTATATTGTGTTACTATGGAGATACAGTATGTTATATTGAGAGAAAAAAAGGCATTTGGTTAGATTAATGCACACTCTCATAGTCACATAATAAAAGGGAATTAAAATGAGTCACACCCCTCTTGAGGGGAAGTCATACGGGGAGGGGCAGGCACTGATCTGCTCTCTGTGGTGACAGTGACAGGACTTGGGGAAATGGCCTGAAGCTGTCACGGGAGGTTTAGGATGGATATCAGGACAAGGTGCTTCACTCTTGCCGAGGGTGGAACAGGATCCCCAGGGAAGTGTTCACAGCACCAAACCTGACAGAGCTCCAGAAGCCTTTGGACAAAGCACATGGACATGGTATGTTCTCTCAGGCACATTGGTGTGATTTTGGGGATGTTCCTGGGCAGGGCCAGGGGTTGGGCTTGATGATCTTGGTGGGTCCCTTTCAACTCAGCGTATGCTGTGATTCTGCAGCTTTCTGATTTCCCTTTCAAGATCAAGAAATGTGATTCTTGCTGGCTGCAGATTCAAGTGGACATCTCTGAATTATTTACTTTGTTAGCAATGGTAACTACAGGTAGCTTCTCCTCTAGAAGTTAGTATTTTTCCATGAGAACTAAGCTGCTATGGCACAATTATATGGCAAACTGCAAAAGCTAGAAATAAAGTTATCAAATATATGGTATGATTGGTATTTCAAACACCAAGTGCAAGAGCCTCAAAGTTTCAAAAAGCACCCTGAGACTTATACATAAATAATATGGTACAAACAGTAACTTCCACTACGGTATATGATAAAGTGTCTAAAGCTATTGCCTTTTTAGATTGTAGTAAACCCTAATGACCTGTGTGATGGAGACTTGCTTAGAACACAGAACTGTTTATCTTGCAGATATATAATGAAATGGAGTGGAGTCTCTGCTAGTGAAGACTCTTAAGCTAATGTTAGAGATGGGGGAAACAAGCATCAAGATAACCAGCCTGGTCGTTCTCAGGTGGCTTTGTTTTATCCAAGTATAATCCTCTTATATCATGCAATGCAATGCCATACACACTCCATCTTCACTAAAACCATCTCACACTCTTAGTGCCAGGTGTTCCCAGGCAGTGATCAGGATTGATGACCTTACAGCATGCTCTGGCTCATCACCCCAGAAGCTCCTCCATATTTTTATTGAAGCCACCACCTTACTGCTGAAACTCAGGGCTAAATGCATCAGCTATAGCTGTCAGGGTCCTCTCAGCATCACCTTGCAGAAGCGAAGCATTCAGACACATTAGGAGGGCTACAAAAATGAGTGGGTGACTAGAGAGAAGCAATAACCCATAGAGAGCCACCTGCAGAGTGTCAATTAAAGCTGCCATCCCACAGCTGAACCTATTTTTGCTCCATACTATGGGAATGCTTTCTGTTAATGCATTAAGTGCAATTAGAACATGTGTCCTTAATTTTGTACCCTGATAAAAAACCTAGCTATGCATTGCTTTGCTTGCTATGCAGTAGACAAAGTAATTTTATGACTTTGGGAACTGAAGTCCTTGTGCTGTCATTCACTAAGAATTAATTTGCCAAAAAATTTTGTTTGTTCTTGTAGCAAACAAAAAGATATGTCTGAGCTAAGTTGCCCCAGCTGAATCATAAACTATAACTTAACAGGCACATGCATCTATTTCATGGAAACTTCAGGGGAGAGGAAAATTGTGAGTATTTTAAAGGTTCTTTAGTTATGATGAGTTCAATTGTGTTTTGATAATGCAAAATTGACATTATAAAGAGGAAGTTACACAAAAATTTAACTTCTTTTTCTCTTTTGATTCCCCTTCCTTTCTAATTTTATGTGTATTTTAATAGATTGCTATTATGGGAGAGATTCTTTTTTGTGTGTTGCCCCTGACATGCTGATTTGTTTGCATTTATTTGTCTCCTGAAGCTAAATTCAGAATTGCAGAAGCACTTCTGGCAGAGTCTCTCCTTATGGTTAGTTTAAACTACCTAGACCACTGTAATACTGCTGTGGTTTCCAGGAATGATGTAAAGAGACAATTGACCTTTATTTTCTGCCCTCAGATACCTGACCTGTTCCAGGATTACAAAAGCTGATGGTCCTCTTACATGGCAGAGGTCAGAATTTACCAAGATGAGCATTAACTGCTATAGAGAACAAAGCACTAAGGTAAGAAATTTAAGGAGTAAAGTATGGAAAAATATAATATATTTCTATTTTGTGATACTGAAGGGTGAATATTGGCTTGTTTTGTGCTTTGCATTATCCAGACAAGATTTCTTCAGTCTGTCACCAACACAGCATCTTGTCAGCTGTGCTGTCTCTCTTGCAGGCGCAGAAATGTCATTTTTGCTTTCATCCCTTTTTTCCTGGCAATACAGTGGGGGCAAAAAAAAAAAGTTGTTAATGTTGAAGAGAACATTGCTGCAAAACTCAACAAGGACAAAAGCAGGCTGAGACTCATGGAATGGTTTGGGCTGGAATGGACCCTTCAAGGCTGTCTAGCCCAAACCCCTGCAGAGAGCAGGGACAAATTCAAGATCAGGCTGCTCAGAGCCCCATCCAACCTGACCCTGAATGTCTCCAGGATGGGGCACCATTTTTCTAGGAAACCTGTTCCAATGCTTCACCACCCTCATTGTAAAATAATTTCTTCCTTATATGCAGCCTGAATCTACCTTCTTTTAATTTAAAACCATTAGCCCTTGTCTTATTGCAACAGCAATAAGCCCTTGTACACTCCCTTAAAGCACTGAAATGCTACAATAAGGTTTCCCTGGAGCTTTCTCTTCTCCAGGCTGAGCAAACACAGCTCTCTCAGTCTTTTGTCATAGCAGAGGTGTCCCAGCCCTCTGATCATTTATCTGACCATTCTCTGGACTTGGATCTCCCTCTTTCTTGTGCCAAAAACCCCAGAGCTGGATGCAGCACTCCAGAACTCCCCCAAGTCCTTCTCTGTGGGGCTGCTCTTAATGATTTCTTCTCCCAGTCTGTGCTCATGTCTGGGATTGTCCTGATCCAAGTGCAGCATCTTGCACTTGGCTTTGTTGAACCTCATGAGGCTCAGGTCCCTCTGGATGGCATCCCCTTCTTCAGGAGTGTCAAACCACCACTCATCTTAATGCCACCTGCAAATTTGCTGAAGGTGCACTAAATCCCACTTGTCTTTGTCATGGGTGAAGATTTCAAACAGTTTTCATCCCTGTATGGACCCCTGAGGGGTTCCACTTGTCACTGGTTTCCATCAGGTCTCTGAGCCATTGACCACAACACTCTGAATGTGACTGTCCAACCAATTCCTCATCCACTGAACAATCCAAATATCAAACCCATCTCTCTACAGTTTAGAGAGGAGGATGTTGTTGGGGACTCTGTCAAAGGCTGTAGAGAAATACAGACAAATGTCATCTGAAACCTTTCCTTGCCCACTGATGTATCTCTCCATCATAGAAGGCCCCTGGGTTGGGCAGCAGGATTTGCCCCTGGTGAAGCCGTGCTGGCTGTCCCAAATCTCCTCCCTGTCCACCATGTGCCTTAGCAGAACTTCTGAGAGGATCTTTCCAGGCACAGAGGGAAGGCTGACAAGTCAGTTTCTGGGGTCCTCCTTTTTACTTCCTTTAATAATTGGTGCAGTGTTTGCCTTTTTCTTGTGTGTATAGGCTGATCTATCTGCCCAGTAATGTAAAGCCAGTTAATCTGTTGTGAGGTTACATTGATGGCAACACAGAGAAAACATTAAATTTGAACATGAGGCTCCAGCACACTGGCTTTTGGAGATTGCTGACAGGGACAGATATAGTAACCAGGAGGCTGAGTCGTTCAAAAGTTACTTGAATTTCATTAACTTCACTGGACTGCAAGAGGTTCCATTCTACACAGGGAAAATTTCATTCCTAAATGCTATCAGTCTGTGTGGGGGTTTTTACATTGATTCCTGATGGATGCCAGCATGAGGACAGACTGCAAAAATTTCATTTGAATAATAGAATTACTGTAACTGTGAAATTTGGGGCTTTCGCCTGTTGGATTTTGTTACTGGATTAAGAAATTTTCCAACAATAATAGTAAAAGCTCCTTGCTCTATCCTTTCTCTTCTCTTTCCCCAGTGCACATTAATAGCACTGACAGTTGTCAGCATCCCCTTTGTCATCAGTGCTGACAGGCAAGAGGATGTACAGAGAAATGTGTTTATTTCACCAAAATAAAAGCTTGTGATGATCATAACTCTAATGCCTCTGAACTGTAAGTCATTCCCCCTGAAACGTCGAATAATGTAAGCTGAACAGGGAGAAAAACAACTTGGTCACAAAGAGAGGATATCTCTCCTTCAAAATAAAAGAAAACTTAGCCACCACAAACACACACACACAAAAGAACACAAGTTACAGACATTGTTATTATAGCCAGAGCTTCCCAAAGGATTCCTTTTCTCACAGGATTTCTTTTTCACAGTTAAAAATGTTGAACAAGATAGACATTTTCCTAGCAAATACTGTGGGCAAATGAAATCTGGAAAATATTCCATTTCTGTTTTTATAAATGTGTGGCAAAAATCACCTTATATTGAGAAACAAATTTTCACTGTCAGTCTTTCAAGGACAAAAACATTTTCTTACAGCTATAGGTTGTAAAGTATGACAGTAAAATTAGCTCGTGGGAGGATGAAGGTTCTCTTGTACTAAGCTGCAGGTACGCTGATGGTTTCATAATTTCAAAGATCTTAGGAAGGCCCCCTATTTGACATATCCTGGCTATATAAACATTTTAGTAATATATTAAAAATAATTCTGCCAAGAAACATTGTACCAAATGCCTCTGAAATTCTAGGTCTCTGCTTGCCTATTGCTATGTGAAGCTCTCATTTTTTTTCATGGACAAAGCGAGTGCAATTTCTCTTATTTTAGCCATGAGTAAAATTGTTTTGATAAACCAGAAAAAGCTTGATATAATAAAGTTCAATATAAATCTATTCTATATAATAAAATTAATATAAAATAGGGTTAGAATTTATCTGCACAAACTTGCCAAAGAGACAGTGTAGCCATTTCTCCTCTTTGCTGCAGCATTTCAAAACTCTGACCATTTTTAGTGAGGAGTGAAATATTGGTCTTGCTACATTATGGGTTCCTGAGACCAGCCCCTGATAACTCATTTTCATGGGGTTTGGAGGCCAGAAGTGACCACCTACTCTGACTGATATGTCAGAGCCCAATGATCATTTTGATCAACAAATATTCTTCAGAAAGCAAACTGACACTTTTCATTATTACTCATTTCAGTAGTTTATCTTAAAACCTGTGCTGTCTGTACAATGTAAACCTTGTCTTCCACTTCCAGTGAGTATTTTTGATCGCTTCCAAGACTGTTCTTGATGAGCATGTGCTCTCCTCTTTCGAGATAAACATATTAAAATCCAAACTTTTGGATTAGCTAAGTAAATTTGTTTTGCTAAGTTTTCTCAGGATTCTACCATTGTTGTTGTGATGCTGGTTTTGCAGTTTCTTGGCATTTTTTTTAAGGCTGGGCACCAGGGCTGTAAAGTATTTTGTATTGCTTTCATACTGCAATTACTGGCTCAAAAGCCCCACATGTTTCTATACACTAATTACCTTGTATTTATGGGGTCAGTTCCTGCTCTCTTCAAGACAATTTTAAAGAGAACTGCACAGACATGCTCCCCCCCCGCCCCCCCTTGTGAAAGCGATTTAAGTTAAACAACAGCTCTGAAATGAGAAATTATATGGTCATGCATATGTCCACCCTGCATAAGCCCACAGAATGATCAGCACAGTCCATTACCCCAGGCAAAGCAAATTGACAGCTTGTCTGGGGAGATTTCATTTGCTTCCCACTGGCTTGGCAAAGCCACCTAATGTCTGCCTGTAACTGAGCGTGTAGATGTGTGCTGAGCATGGCCTGGGACCCCCGCAGGCTGCAATCACTTGTCTGTGACACCAGCAGAGGTACTAGTAGCCAGAATTTCAGAAGAGCACTGTAGGGATGATATCCAGAGTGAAATGTGCAACTCTCTGGCTGTTTTACACATGGGAGTATTAGAACTTACCTTACACAAGTGAACCTTACACATCAAGAGATGCAAATTCCACCAGTCATATGCTGGAAAGTTTGGCTATGTAGGTACAAGTTGCGATGTGTGTCAGAGCCTGTATTGTTTTAATATCTGCATAGATTGTATGCTGTTTACTGTTGCTTTCAAATTCAAATATGACCTGGATGGTATTTGGTGGGGCTGACTTTAATCTCTACTCTTATAATATTCAGACAGATGAGAAAAAATTAATCTTTTCCAAGATCCAACTTGGAATTTAACTTGGTCTTTGTTGCATTTTGTCAATATAATGCCTTTATAGTATTTTTTTCTCTCAGAAGAAATCAGGCATAGATACATTATTTTTAAAGTCCTTCTCAAGAAAATTCTACAATCTATAATTTGATCTTGTATCTGAGATACTGTGTTTTGAGTTCAGGACCTTTTATTAAAAAAAAAAAAAAGAAATGCAGTGTTTCAGTCCATTAGTTGCTCATTTTAGTTTGACTCAGCTTTAACTGGATTGAACATTGTGCTAATGAGATAGATTGGAAATGGCCTTCAGTAGAATGAATGATTTGATGATGTCTACTAATTTGCTATAGGACAATGACCACATTAAGGAGATGCATTTTTTCTGGCCTAGAAAAGACTTCAGGCTATATACTAATGGGGGAGGAAAGAAAAGGAACTGGCTCCTATGCTTTTTTGATATCCCTTGTCCAAATATGTTTCGAGCACACAGAAAGAGAATTCTTTAGAACTAAAAAGAGCACTTAATGTGCAGATTTGCATTACATATATATGTCTCAACTTTCTTTGACTTGTCCAAACTGTTGCTCTCATTATAGCAGAACCTGCAGCTTATGTTTCATTTCAAACCACTATTTGTAGAATTCAGTTTCTAATCATCTGAAGAGTCTTACCTCTCTGGCTCTGTAGTATTCAACAAGAAAAATTCTGCCTTGCAAGAAGGATGGATCAAATACATCCTTTTTTGCCCTTTTCAACAGCAGTCAGATTAGAATGAAATGACCCTGATTAAAATGCCAGTAGTTCTCTATCAGCAATGAAGTTGCACCACCAATAAAAATAGCTAGCAGTAGGAGAAAACCTGGCAGGGACAGTGTTCAGCTCTAACAAGAGAATTCCCAGTGGGTTTCCAGGCCAGCTTCCCGAAAGCAGGCATTCAGCAGTGCACTCCCATGCAGTGCAGGCTTCTAGCAAGCTCCTTCCCAAAGAGATTGCACGAGCAAGCCCAGCACAGGGACCCCTCACACAAACTGCTGTGGAGCTCAGCAGGGAGGCATAAGAAAGGGTGAGGTGTGGTAGTCCTGAATTTAGAGCCAGTGTATTTGAAGATAGGACTTGCAAGAGTTCTGAAAAATTCCCCTGTGTCTTAAAACATACACGAGTGCTGGTGGGAGTTGTTCACAGCCCAGAACATTATATTCAATAAAACCTGGCATGAGGTTGGAAGAAGAAGAAGCTGGGAAAGAGGGTATTTCAAAATTTCTATTGTTAAATAGTCTTTATTTGAACATCAATTTGATCATTTTAAATTACATTTTCTGTGTGTGAATCATGAAGTGGCTTTTAGGTCAAGCTAATCAGAACAGCTAAAACCACCTTCTTGCTGTCCTACAGGGTCTCATTAACCTACACAGAAGAGGAAACCTGCCACTTCTCACTGTGTTTCATTTAATTTCTGCTCAAGTAACCAGCCTATTTCCACTTGTCTAAGCTGTCACAAGAAAAAAAAATCAGCCTGAAACATTAGGTTTATAAATATTCAATGTGACATGCTTATTTTTTTTTTCTTTTGATACATAAGGCTGTGTCACAAGGAAGTCCCTTGTTATCTCCTGAACTGACCAATAGAGGAGGAGTCAGGATGCCACCATTTACCAATATTTTGGAGCTCAACATCCCCTTGTGCCTAAACTGAGTCTCACATTGAACAGGCAGTTGTTGGATGTTGACCTTTTTTCACCATCAGCTGAAATCTGTACCACCTACTTCCACTGACAAACCTGGCTTTCAGAAGAGAAGGAGTCTGTATTTCATTAAGCAGCTGGAGCATTTAAAGTACTAATCTTTACTAATTACAGCTATTTAAATGTTAGGTATCTAAATCAAGCTTATCACAGAGAGACAAAAAGTGACCTTACAGGCAATAGACTTTAAATCAAAAATTTGTCCATTCCTGAGACAGGCAGGATTTATCACCCTCTTTGAAAGCCTTGCTCTCTCCACTATCTCTAAAGACAACCTAGCAAATGGCTCATACCTTATGCCTGACTTCCAGATGGCTGAAGTAGGTGAGACAAATCCCACCTTTAACAGGTGGTGCCTACCTGGTCCTGCCCCTGCTTATCAGATACTCCAAGGGTTTACTCAAAAGGCATTTCACTGGCTCTTCCCCCTTTTACTGGCAAATCACAGTTTGACTCATAACTGGACCCATTAAAAATGGGTTTTTGTGACCTCATTTTAGTTTGTCTCCTCTCATTTCAATATTAAATAAATAAGCAAGAATCTCCTTTTTTTCAGCTTGTCTTCACAGACTCCAGAAGCTCATCTGCAGTTTGACTGGGCTGAATGGATTATTCAAAGCAGACATGTTTGCCACTTGGAAGGGGATTGTTTTGGTTCTATTCATCAGAACAGTACTGAGATGAGAATCCCAATGTGCTCACTGTGGGTGCCTGTAATGCCTTTATCCATATGCATTGCTATTGTCACATTTTGTCACACGGACCCTTCATGGCAAGCATGAATCATCTTGCACCCACTAGTTAAGGTATTGTAGGAACATTTTCTTATTTGATAACTTTTTCCTCTGTTATCAACTTAAACATTTAAAGGCAAATAATCTTTTGCCATCTTCTTGTAAATGCATAGTAGTACATAAACAACAGCATATTTGAAGTCTGTGAACTTTCATACTTACTTAGTATTTTTGTCAAAGTAAATTATTCCAGTGCCCATTTTGAACAAAATGAGTTCTCTTTTGTGGCTAATTTCAGTTTACTGTTTATCACCAGTTTTACTAAACTTTGATTGTCATTTTAAAATAATGTTAATTTTTTTTTTAATAATAGATTAGTAACAAAAAACACTTCAGGAACTAAAGCAAATAAATTCTTTTTTTTTTTTTTTTCTTAATAGCATCCCACAATAAAGTTCCCTATTGCTCCTGTATGTTCCTCCAGCTGTGATATAAAAGACAGGGTGACAGATATACAGGAACAAGTGACTTTTCTCCATGGTTGGATGGCAATTCTTATGTGAGTAGTTCGAATTATCACAAGGTAAATGGTGCAAGGCAGGGAAAGGCTGGACAGTCTGGAGAGATCTCCAGAATCTCCCCTGTTTATTTTTAAGGAATAACTGTGCTGTTTGTCTTTGAGGTGTGATTAGTGGCTTCCTGGAGGGAGTAGGTACATCCCAGTTCCAAAGGCTATTGGGCTGCCACGGGCATGTCTTCATGCCACCTTCTCATCTGAAATGCATGAGAAATTCAGACATAGGCACACGGACTCTTTGCTGTGCTGAGGGCACGGCCCCGCGCTCTCAGCATCTTCTTTAGCAAGAGGACACTGCAGACTGGTGTGCATGCTTGGATCAAGGCCCAGTCTCAGATGGCAATTTAGTATAAATTATTTTAACCTTGATCAGGAGGCAGCAGACAGACTCACGTGGTCACCTCGCTCCTCCATCCTGCTGGCACACAGCTGCTCTCCGTGCGGAGCCATCCAGACACACGTCCAATGTCTGGCTGCACTGCAAACCCTGGGGAGCTCTTACACAGACTTGGAGTGTTGGATTTTGTCCCAAGGAGTTTCTTTTAAAGTAGGTGAAAGTTAATGAAGATTAAAGTGTCATATTGGAGTGGGAACTTCCTGCTTCCATCACAGACACACAGTGACACAGGATTTTCCATTCCTGTGTGTTTGAGAAGATGGGAAATGGGGTAAGAGACAAGGGTGACCTGAGAGTGAAGCCAGAAAAGGGATTTAATATTCCTGCAGTCTGTCTAGCAAAATATCTTAAGACTGATGTAAAGAGAATAATGTGCTTAATAAAAATAATTTTGTTTTCATGAAATGTATTTCTGTGATGAATAGGATTCCTTTAATTGGTTTGTTCACATGGGGGTTTTTTTTCTAGTTTGTTTTTCTTGTGAAAATTCCGGCTGGATGGGAGAGAAGGGGGAGCTTCCTTCCTGCCTCATCCTGGCTGCTGCTGCTTTCTGGGTTGGGGAATGGTAGAGTCTAGGGTAAGACACTATAAGCCTTAAAACAGAGTCTTAAACCAGGAAAAGACCCCCAAGATCATCAAGCCCACTCTTAACCCAGCACCACCATATTACCACCAAACCATTCCTCAAGTGCAGACATTTTATCAACACTCCCAGAAATGGCAATTCCACCCCTTCCCTGGGCAGCTTGCTCCAATGCCTGGCCACCCTTTCAGTGAAGAAATATTTCCCAATCTCTAATCTAAACCTCTGCTGGTGCAACTGGAGGCTAATTCCTCTTCTCCTGTCACTTGCAACCTGTGAGAAGGGCCCTTGCTACAACCTGCCCTGGTGGGAAGATATGAAAAGTACCAGATTCTCTAATTGCACCAAATTTCCACAGAATGCAATCTGGAGCTGGCACAGATTAGCACGTTATGTTTGGATAATTGTAAACATTGTTTGGAAATACTCAATAATTATTTTTATTAGCATAGTTCACATGGCTATGCAATGGAAAAATATTCAGGCTTCTAGAAAGACAGTAAATTGAAAGAGACAAGTAGGTATCTCCATATGCCAAACCTTCATCATCCCTATAATTGAAAACATTTCTAGTGTGTTAAGGTTAAAGAAACTGAATTTACCCTTCTGCAAAGGCTAGCTTAAGGTTCATGCATTATTTAAGTCATACTTACACCCTATTTTAAGGTTTTAGGTGAGATTTAAATGACTTATCAGCTGTAAGCTGAATTTTCCCCTTAGAGAAGTAATCTATATGCAAAGAGTAAATCATAGATACATTAATTTCTTTGGTGCACAACTTCAGTAAGAAGCAGGGGTTTTATGTTTTATGACTTGAATCACCTAGAAACCATTGAAAAAAGCCCAGTTCATCATTGAGATGCCATCTCTACTCCTAAGGATGAAGATAATGCTCTGTGACACTAATGTATCCTTGTACCATCTGCTTTTTCAGTCAATAACACTCAAAGCTGTTTCTTTCAGAATTCATTCATTTTAAATGTTTAAGTTTTCAGTGGAAAGTATATAGATCATGGAGGGTTTTTTATATGTGTTTTCATTTATATTGCCGTTATGTGTTTTAAAATCAAAAAGGAAAAAACCATATACTAACAAGCAATAACTTAGTTGTGCAACGTTCTTAAAATAAGCTTTTCGTTTTATGAGCTATTGCTGATAGAGAGACACAAATCCTCTGGGAGGAAGTAAGTTTTTCTGTACACTTAAAATATCTGAAAGGGGAAAAAAAGTGCTCAATATTTCTTTTTCAATAAATTTCATAATGAAGTAAAAACTCAGGATGGGCTGACAAACATAATCATGGGTTTCATGATTTTTAGGTCTGGGAAGCTGATGTGTAAACTGTAACCTAGCACTGAATAAAGCTGTTCAAACACACAACTGTGGGTGTCAGCTCAAATCACATCCAAAGTCATCTGGGGAAAGAGGAGGAGCACTAAAGACTTATTCAGGGATATCTTAACTTCTCAGTCTCAAATCCTGAATGTCCTCATATCAAATCTACCTGCTAATTCTCCTTGGAGATTAAGAGATCCACCAAGTCTTTCTGGATGTAGCAATATAACCTGTAGTACTAGAGGTAATGTTTTCTTTGTCTGCCCCTGCCTGAGGACAGGTATGGTCTTTTCTCACAAATCTGTATCTATTTTCTTAGCAAAGCCTTTGTCACCATCACTTTATGTTGCTGGGGGTTCCTCTGCTTGCTGATTTAAACACTGAAACCAGCTCAGCCATAGAAGAATTCAGGGGTCCTCCACAGGGAAATGTTATGCTAGCAGTCTATTAATACCTACGTGATGAAAATTAACGTTTGTAGATGTTCCTAATTTTTTTGTCCAGACATTTAATAATCAGTATTTTTTATTATTAAGTATTTCTTAATAAAGGTAGGTGTGCCAAAGCATCAGTGAGTCTAAGGATATCTTCTGTGCACAAATTTTAATGTGTGACAGGGAATGCGTTTGCATGGAAAAAATTGAAAGAGACACCAGAGGAGTTACTGTGTAATGTGAACAGACAGAGCAAAAGGGCTACATGTCAATCCAGGGAGAGAAAGAGAACTGTCAGATAAAATATAAAGGTGGAGCAATCACAGTGCTTGGGACTGTGTTTAACTCCATCAGTGCCATGCCAGGTGAGTCCCAGGATTTATTACAGTTTGCATCCACTTTCCTGTATGTGCCAAATTGCTACATCCCAGATAACTGTGGTTAGAGGCAGACCTCCTCTCCAGGCTTTTCTGAAATATGCAGTATATTTCAGAATATATGCAGTCATACACAAGCAAAGGATTAAAGCAGATAAAGGGCAGGAAAAGCTTGAGAATATGTATTTTGCCCGTTCCTTTAGAGGACAGATTAAGAATTCATGGGAAAGGAATGTTAGACACTGCACTCCATTTCTGCACTGGTCAGTACTCACAAGCTGTATTCAAAGGTCTTGTTGAGATTCACCAATGCAAAGAGCAAGTTAATAAAAAATAGATCCTGGGTTTCTTGTTCTCATGTTCTGGCAGATCTTTCTCAAACTGTGATGTGAACTGGCAAGAGAGCTGTCAAGAATGAGATGAAAGAGCATGACAGAGACTCCAGAGTATGGTAACAGTATTCTAATCCCAGACACACTTACACTGTTATTTTATTTATTATTTGTTACATACCTGGGGTATGCTTAACACATTGCAAGACTAAAGGAAAGCTATTTCTCTTGTGCCTTAATGCACTTTGCAGTGAAACACACAGCTGTGCCTTTTGTAAAAGCAGGGAGGCAACCTTCCATATTTCTGAGACATGAGCCCTTCAGAAGCAGGAATTCTAGTAATTCAAGAAATCCTACCTGCAACTTCTGTGAGATTTACTGAACAAAATGTTTCAATTAGATTGTTTTAAATGCAAACCTGCAGGTTTTATATTTTTATTTTCCCCGGAAAAACCACTTTGGATTTTTCACACAAATGCCATTAATGAGAGATCCTTCAACATCCCACTCACACCTCTAGAAATTTGTATCTCATGTCTGGCCCACAGAGATGGGATGAAATTGATGTCTCAGATGTATTTCATAACTTGTTTCTCTCTGATATGTCATATGTAATGAAACCTGTTAAATAATTTTTTAATTATAATTTTCAGATCTTAGCAAGTTCTTTCTTGAAGGAAATTGGGAGTTTTATTTATTTAGTAACATTCTTACTAATTAACAAGGGTAGGCCAGATAGATCAGATTCTAAAATAAGGCCATTTTGTTACTCTCATTTTGCTAATGGTACTTAGAAAAGGAACACTTCATGTCTTCAAATAGTTGTGTCCCTTGAATTACAGCATTTTATAATCCCCTATATTATTGTCCCTCCAAAGCTGCAATTTTCCTGTGTATTTGCTAATAGACCTTTGAACTAAAGCAAAAACAGTCCTCTGGTAAATCACACTTTCCCAAGTGATTACCTGACTGGAATCATTCCCAAGGGCTGAAATAACCACAGGCATGACACACAGATTCTTTGTCGATGGAAAAATCAAATTCAGACTTCAGAATTGACCTGGAGGATAACATGTAAAACCTAGTACATTTAAATTGCCAATAGGTGTATCTATAACTTTGTGTGAGTGTATGAATAGATTATTTCTATCTTTTTACTCCCAGCAATTGGGGTTTTATATAAATATAGATGGACAACTGCTACATGAGTTACGTTATAATATACATTTTCTGGGGTTTTTTTGCAAAGATAACTATAAATTCATTCCTTAGTGTCTTACTTGGAGGCAGGCAGGTCAATCTTACATATTTATATTAAAGCCTCAGCTGAGAATATAGTTACATTTCCCAGTCCTGTTATAACATGCTAATAGTTGGGCTCTTTTGGATAAAACTTAATTAAATAGTTCCCTTGATGCACTAAGTTAAGCATTAAAACAACTAATGTGATATAAATCATTTAACAACCTTTATAAATGCATTTTCCCCTTACATTTCCATGTGTCTGTATCTCACTTTTACTCAGAATCATCTGATTAAGTTCCAGGAAATTCAGAGCCCAGTCATGCATTCTGGGTTCAGAACATACAGGTGGCTGAACTTAGAGATTTGATGAGGATTGAGTGGCAATTTGCTTATTATCACAGGTTGCAGCTGTGATGGGCAGGTAAATGTCAGCAGGAAGAGCAGGATGGGAGTTTCAGGATGCTTCTGCACAACAAAACTCACATCCCTTTAGCAAACAAATTCTATTTGATCCTTGTATTGTTGTGGTGGTTGATATTACTTCATTGTGTCATGGTAATTTGTCAACCTTGGCATGCATGGCACTTCACCCACTCTATAATGCAAGCCCTCTTCTGTATTTGGGGACAACCAGGGCTTGATGGAAGTGGGGCTGTCTTACCACCTTTGGCCAGGGAGGTGATGATGTGTGAAATGGTGTCCTTTACTGCAGGAGATAATGCTCTGGCACTGGGCTGCCCTGGGAGGGAGAGAGCCTCGAGTGGGAAAGCTCATTCCCTTGAAGCGAAGAAATTAAGCTGCAGCATTTTTTTTTGCTCAGGTGAGTTGCTGGATGTTATGCTCTGCTCTCCTTGGCGTGCCTTTTGTAGCTGCAGCGTGTTTGGGGCTCTGGGCTTTGTGGTTTTCTGAACCCTAACCTGTTCTTTGATGGAAACACTACTGTATTCAAGCCACTGCTAAGCACCTGAACAGTATCAGACACTCAACTCTGACTTTAAGTAACCTTCTGGGTATCTAAGGAGGCTGGTAGCCCTGATTTTCTGATTAATCACTCATTAATTCACGGACCACATTATGGTTACAGAACTCATGACAGCAGAGCATAGCACTCATTGCAATTAATTTAGTTGGATGTTAGTGAAAGATATGTTTCAATGCTGTAATGTAATGATATAATTCAACCAAAGAGCACTTCTTCTGGCCTGTAACCACTGAATCACAGAATTGACTAGGTTGGAAAAGAGCTTTGAGATCATCGAGTCCAACCAAACTTTCAGTTTCACTCCCAGATACACAGACCTCTGCAGGTGAGCAGGCACATGCACAATAAAGCAAGAATTACTTTTGGAACATTATTCAAAATAAAATGTAATATTTATCTGGCTTTTCTACTTCTCAGAGTGCTCTACGAACTAGGAGTAGGCATTCTTAATCCCTTACCACACACTGGAAGAAAGAGGGATAGTTTTTGTCATAAGCATAAGTTAGAAAAGTGTCTTTGTCAAATTCTCTCTGGCTTGCCTAGGTGTGTTCTTACTCTAACTAAATTCGTAGCTTTGGGAAGACAGGTTTGAGTCTGTGAAGCAAACCTAAGAAATTAATCTAGAATTTGGTTTGTTGGGGTTTTTTGTTTGTTTATTGGAGTTTGGGTTTTTTTTAATTAAAAAGAATGGTATTGATAGTCCACTATTAGTACAGATGTTGGCATGAAACAGCTGGCAACTGGACTGAGTTTATGCAGCTATAGTATGTCAGATATTCTTGTTATACCCTTCTAGATTTTTACCAGTTATGCTGATGTTGTGTTAGAGCATTCTTCTACTGTATTGTTTTTTTGCTTTTAGAGACCTAGTAATAAAATAGTTTGCCTGACATAGCAGAATTTATTTTCTGGATTTGGTTACTTGTGGTCTGCATCACTTTCCTGACAACCATAAGAACATTCTCTTTAACTTGACTGTTACTGTGGCCATTGCACAAAGCAAACTATAATGAAATTACACTTAGAGAATGGATTTGCAGGTGGAATTCCCCAGTTTCTAATAGATAACCAAAGCATATGAGTCCATTGAGCCAAGAAATAATATTCTGGGAAGTATTTGTTATGATTATGCAATATGGTGACTTGATGATTTACTGTGGATGGAGGCAGCTCATGTGCCACAGCTGCTTGTGATCCCAGCCATTTCATTTAGGGACTTTCATGCTGCTCTCAAAAGACTGAGGCAAAGAGCAGATTTTAGTCCTGTTCTTCACAGAGAAATTTATACAACAAAAATTGATTGGAATGCATTTCCTCTGCCACTACACTCAAAAAGCAAACTATTACTTTGGAAAATAGCTTTTTTAGAAAAAAATATATTTTGGAAAATAACATTTCTGGTCAGCTTTTCTGTACAGGCAAACACATCTGATGAGATTGCTGCCATATAGTAACACTGGTTTTGATAGGAAGAAATTTGCTGATCAAGCAATATTTTGCAAAAAAACCCTGCATATACCTTTATATAGCAGGTGATATTGAAGGGAAACCTTTATAAAAAATAAATTTTTACTGTTAATTGTTACATTTTCTGAGCAAAACCAAATGCAGCTGTTATAAGCTTTGATCATGATACTCTAAAGAACAAGGGAAAAATACCAGTCTACACATGTATTAGGGGTTGTGTGACAATTTGTCACTAGATAAATTACAGTTTTATAATGAACAAAATTTATTTTTCATAATTTGAAAGATGCCTGGAAGGTTTTAGAGGAAAATATATCACCATATTAAGTAGCAGACAAAGCAGAAGAGGAGAGTCTATCAAATGAAGCAAGACAGAACTCCATTATGTAAGATACATATGTAAAATCTCTACTCTGACATAGTGAAGGAAATTATTTAACTTCTCTGATTGACCTTTTTCTCACTGAAGCGGTAAAACTTTTTTAAGTACAAAAGGAAAATTCTATGAAATTTATGGAAGGCAGCCAACCTATTATTTAATATTCCACATGACTGGATAATATTATTGATGAATAATATGCAATTTGTTGGAATATAGCAAGAAAACTTACATATTTTTCCACTTATATGTGCAATTCTCTGCATAAATTAGTTTTCTTCATTTTTATTATTTTTCCTGTAGATGGAAGAATAAAGAGAAATTGAGAGATAGCATAAGATACAGTTCTTTTCTGTAGGACTATATTACTCTTTTCTAATTTTGCAAAACTCTTCAAAAAATATCTTGGGAAACTACTGTGAAACAAGAGGGCATACTGATGGATTCACCATAGTATCTTCAAAATAGAAAAATGATAAATAATGTTCCCAAAACCTGTGTATACCTTAGAGGTTCCTGAAATCAATTTTCAAATAAAGAAAAACTCATAAGTCTTGTAAATTTAGTAAGAAAGAATTTATAGCATACTCCTTTAAAATGCTGTAAAGACTTTTGAACATAACAAGTTCTGAGAAAAACCTTTGTGTTTCAGATGAAGCTAAACTAGTTTCTTTGTCTGTGTTATGGGACTGCTAATTTTTGTTGAACATTTGTTTGAGAGGTACTTACTCTATTGTTCTCTGCCCACCAGCTCTTCTGCTATTTTTATATAAAATATAAACAAAAGAAGTTACTTTAATATGACTACATAGAATTTGTAATTTCTACTCTGTGCAAAATTCCCTGGATCTAAGCTTGTCTATTTGGTTTTCAAGATGTGAGAGCATTTCTAAGGCACATTTTTCCCTTATTGGTCATAGCAGATTTTAAAGCTGTTGTCTCACAAGCTTTGCTGCAGTGACACACAGCTTTAGAAGGGCACTGAGACCCCACCAACTCGCAAAGTCTGACGAATATTTTCATACTGACTTGGTAAATGAGTCACAACCTTTGTGAATTGCCTGAGGGCACAAAGCAATTCAAGGGAAGAGTCATTTAGAGAACTCATCTTTTCAGACTCCTGTTCTCTCTTCAGTACTTAACAAGGGTTTTTTGTAATCACAGCAAAATGCTGATTTCTAAAAGTGAGGAGATATCGCACTGTACATGCTGTGTTCATATAATGTTGTTCAGTCATATACTATTGACCAGTGGCAGAGACAGAATAACTGAACTAACTGGATCTCTGATTTGAGATGGTAATCAGTTTTTATTAGGCAAGAGACCTCATATTCCTCCTCAAACAGGTGAAGAAAAAATATTATTTCATTAATAAGATTAATATGCATTCATTGGTTATTGGAAGGATCTGCACTTAACCTAGTTCTGAGGAGGCCTGGCAAGACCTTGTTGAGCTGTATGAACAACCACTTCCTACATCCCTAACAAATTTCTTTGGGAAAAGAGGGTAGGAAAGTAAGGGAGCCTGGAGGAGTTCAATATTACTTTTTGAAACTTTCAAGAGCAAGCTACAAGAGGTCTCTCAGTTTGAGTCTTGCATCTCTTCTCTCATGGTCTGGAATCACACAAGTGTAATTTAGATTAGACTAGAAATGTGGAAACAATTTGGCCAGTGATGCATAAGGAACAGAAACAAGTTCTCCCTTTCTGATCCTCTTCTGTCAAGACAGAGAATAAAAAGCAAATCATCTCCACTTCCCTTATTAAAATATGATTCCTAATATTCAAAGGGAAGTAATCCATAGAATACAAAGGCACTGTTAAGACATAGGTAATTTAGAATGTGGCAGAATGTGTTATGTAAGGCTCATGGAAATGCAATACAACAAGGGATTTGTTGAAAAACAGGGAATTTTAAAGGAGACTTCCATTTTCAAGTACTCTTTTCAGACACTGCCTGTTGCAACGGTGTGATACAATAACATAAAATTGCTTTCATTAATAGCATGGACCTATTTTGCCTGCAGAATTAGGCTCAGCAGGATGGATCGTTATTAAATTGCAGAAAACATTAAAATAAACTCTGGGTATTGAGGTAGCTAACCTGGATAGAGTTTTAGAAGCATGATGCCATGTTGAAGACTATGTAACACTGAAAAGTAGAATGCCTAGAGTAGACGTGGCAGAAGAAACTGAAGTCTGTCCTTTAGTTATCAAACAAGCAAACAAAATCTCCGGCCTGTCACTGAGACTGTCATGAAAATGCTGTCATATCAATTAAAGCTGCTTTCCTCATTTTTTTTCATGCTGGCTGAGGCCCAAACAAAAGACTTGTGATATCCCAGCCCAAGTTCTTTTTGACTTTCTGTAACTTGCAGAAAAGTAGGTGAGTGAACATCCCATTTTCATATTATTTCACTGAAATTCTTTAGGATTGGGAGGTCTGTATTTGCAGTGCTGTCAAACTGACAGCAGAGTGCACACCCAGTATGTTCTTACTGTCAATGCTGTTGGTGGACCTGGCATTCAGATCTATTGATGATCTGCCCTTAACCCGATGCAGTACATGGGGGAAACGAGGTGCCTTGAGCTCTTTCTCTGAACTCCCAACAACATCATCCCCAGACAGCCAGGATCCACACACAGCCTATGGCAATAGTGAGGTGTTTTGTGCCATGCTGTGAGAATGCTCTGGATGCTCTTTAGCAACCAACTGCTCATGATGCCCCAAAAGAGAGCTTTGCCAAAGGAGTCACAATGATGGGTTCTTATTAGATTTGGTAAATCTCATGTGGACATAAAGAAATTACGCTGATGTCACCACCTGAGTAAACAAACACGGAATTTCACTGAACTGAGAAATAGGTTCTGTATTTTTATTGGAATAAAGGATGATAGATGATCAAAGTAAAGGCATCCAAAAGGCAGATATATGGCAATGCAGAAGACTCTAATAGAAGAGAATAGCACACTGTGCTCCAGTTCATGGTAATTCGTTCTTTGTGAAAGGCAAATACTATTGTTCTCAGGGTTGGAACATATTTTCTCAAACTGAACTTCTAGGGAATTTCATTCCTTTGATGTCACTGTCCATGTGAAGTCATGATTATCCAAAAAGCCATGATTAGACCCTAGGCAGAAGGAGGAACTGAAATTAGGGAATATGAGAGCAAGTTTGTTGAGTGAATATTTGTTTCACTCCAGCCTTGCTGATGTTGATGGGGAACAGCAACACTGCTGCTCTTGCAGGGCACTCAGTGCAGGTTCCCATAACTGCAGCCAGAGGGTTGGCTCCCAAGGAGCTTTGTTAGCAGGACAGTACCAAGGGCAGGTATTACAAACTCTGCCAGGTTACAAGTACTGCTTTCTCAGATAATGAGAAAGAAATACCTGTGAAGACCTCTCGCCATTTTTTAATCCACAAACTCACCTTTTCCCCTCCTTCAGACAGAAAAACAAGGTTCGTTTTTCCTTTCCAATGCGTTGTATAGTGGGGGTTGAAACCTGCAGGTGGAAGGCATAGTGCTGTTATTATTATTTACTCTTATAAAAGACAACACAGGGATTGCCATCAGTGAATCTGTCTCTCAGAGTTAGGTTTGAAATTTGCAGGCCTCAGCTATCTGGATAGGTTTAAGGAATAATTTCTGTTATTTGTAATATATGAAGCAATAAAATGCTACTAAGAATGATTAATAGCCAAAGTGAAGCTCAGACATTTCATCGATCTCAAAAGCCATTTATTGCAAGTATATGAAAGCAAAAGAGATTATTGCTATTATACAACAAACTATAAAATAAGAAAGGAGAAAAATGCATCTTTTTCTCCTTGCAGATGATGAAAAGGTATTCTGCACTTTTCCTCTCTGCAGGATTTTCCATTGGAAACACATGTTGGAGGCATGAGTGGGATCAATAACATCACAGAGCTTTAAATACTGATTAAATGATCAAGGACAGATACATTTGAGGATAAGCTCAAAAGCTGTTCACAGAAGCAGTTGGTGCAGAGCAGAAGTGACTGAACTGGACAATGAGGGTTTTGTGTGCAGATACGTTTGAATTTTTCTGCCTGGAATTCTGTGCTTGTTACATAACCCCTCTTGATTAATTGAGCCCCTGTGCCAGGTTGTCAGCTGCAGCTGAGGTATGTCTGGCACAGCCAAGGGGAACTGGCACACCAGCCTGCTGCTAGGTTTTACCCTGTTCTACCCCAAGCCTAGGACAGAATAAGCCATAGGAACACTTGATGGCCTGGATGTTCCTGTGTTGGTTCTGTACCACCTGAAGGCTCACCTTCACACCAAACAAAATGTCCTTTGTCCTTCACACTGGTCAGAGCAGTCTCACAGAAATTCTGACTTCAACAGAACATTCCTGGAGGTCCTGTCCTCTGGTCATGATCAGACAGCCTTTTGCATAAGGTAAAAAATCCAGCCATTCCACTGGTCATGTGCCACTTTAACAACCGCTGATTTCTGGGGGACCTAGAAGACATTAGGTGCATTAGGACAACTGGAATTTGTAATATTGAATATGTGATTCTAATCTTGTATTTTTAGGTCCCAAGTGGAAGAGGTCTTAAGAGCGTATTCAGAGAGAAGTCATGGACAGAGTTTTCCCTTTATTCCATGCAGTAGTAAAGAGTGAACAGAATTTGGGAAGTGTAACTAGGGAAGGTTGCATGCAGCTGAACCTTTTTTCGTTTGTTTTAATCATTTTTCCTGGCTATGCTCCTACAAATAAGAGGGGTTTATTTCAAGAAGTTGGATTTAAATAATTTACCTGTCATTGTGAGGCAGATGAAGATTGGGGTGTATTTCTGCCTCTTAAAAAGTGTGTTCATGCAGACATCAATGCAGAGACCAAAAATTTCATTAAATCCTATGCAATACTGAATAGAAGCACTACCTTGTATGCTTTCTGCTTCTTCCTTTGTGCTAAGAGACTTTCTTTACTGGATATTCTTCTAGCCTAACTGCTTGCTATACACAATCTTTACCTTTTTTTCTCCTTAATATAAATCAACTATCTTTACTAAAAATGAAAATGTAATAACATGTTATAGATTCAGATGAATCAATAGCTGTAATGGTTTGGAAGAGAGTTTTGCCCAGTTGATTAATTTGGATTATCAAATTCTGGAGACATAGACTGCAGTTCATGGATTTTATGATGCCCAAGATGGCTTTGCCTTCATCCAGGAGGTAACTGACGATACCTAATTAATGGCAAATGTTTCAAACACATACTTGCTGTAGCTACTATAGTCTTTTAGCTGAACTCAGCAATTTATCTTTCTTCCTGGCTCATTAAACTCTATTTTGAGCTCAAATAATATACCGCTAATGATCATGTCTTTAAGAGTATTTGCAAATCAGTCACCTCTGCCCTGGAATTAGTTCTTAAAAAGTCTAAAAATCTACAATAAAGTAAAACAGAGTGCATATCAATCCTTCAGGGCCTGTATCATTTGAAGGTTGGGGGGATATTTTCTCCTTTCTCTCAATGAGATCTCTTGGTAACAGGAGCTCTTCTCTCCTCCTGCTAACCTGCATGTGCAATGTACAAAATTCAGTCTCAACTATGTTTTCAGGTTGTATTTATAAATTTTATAGCTAGATTCTGGGTGTCAACTGTTTCTGCTCAGAGGAGCATTTGCCATGATAAAGGAGCCCCCAGTGGGACAACACACAGTTATTCCTAATGTATCCATCAGCAAATTATCTAGGCAGTAGTCACAAAATTGAAATTGGGTAGTAAAAGTAATTGATTTTTTTTCACTATAGGAGCTAGCTGAGAAGTTACAAAAAAGTCTTAATTTAGAGTGGAAATAGAAGTGCTGGGGTTTTTTTTCTCAGAATGCAAAAAGGGCATTCAGCTGTGTGTGGCATCACGGTTCAAACCCAAAGCAGGCCTGCATAAAGGACTACTTCTTCCATCTGCCAGGAGCATACCCTACTCACAGCATATGAAAGTTATCGTAGCAGAGGTCACCCTTAGCAAATGCCCTTTTCCTCTTCAGTTGTGGCTATGTGAAAAATAAAAGTCTCCCTGGAACTATTTTGGAAATTAAATTTACATTTTTAATAGCATCAGTATGGCTCCTGCTGTGTTCTTCACCAAACATTTTCTGATACCCTGTATGAGATCTGCTTCAATTTGTATGTAAAAAACCTCTGCTCTTCTGAGGTCAAGTGACTTTATTGGATGATCTGTACCTTTGAAAGTTTCTCTGACTATCTTTGTTACCTACTGAAGGGCTTGGCAGAAAGATCACGTTCAGCATTGTGATCTGAAATTGATTGGGATCAGACTCATTCTAATCAACTCTGGCACAAAGTAACATAGCATAGGGCTCTCTGCCAAGAACAGTCTGATCTCAGCTCCTGAGTGCTTCACAGTGAAGTACTGCAGCCTCTGAGCTTCCATGGAGAGCAGTTTTTTTCCTAGGGTAAGAACGGAGAACAGGTTGCTGGATTAGCAATGCTTTTCTTTTGGAGGGTCTGTAAGGAATACGGAGGACAGCACCTGGTATGCTCCCAGGAGATTTGTGGTATTGTGTCTTGCACAGGCAGAATTTCTTAATGCTTTTCAGTTCAGTGTCAGAAAGAAAGAACTGCATTGACCCAAGTGTGAAACACAGTAGTTAAATCCTCACTGGAGACAAGCAGTCACAGCAAATCAAAAAGATTAAATTGTAAATATTGTCTATTACCTCTGTCCCTTGTAGAAAGTGTTATTCTGTGTTCTAGTTTCTCTTTATGTTTTATTGAGAAAGATTCCCTGAACAGCCATGGTCATATCTTTGGGGAAAGGAGCAGTACACAGACACTCGTGGATTGCATACCAGCTGTTTGGGACACCAAGTGATTGTTTTGGAGACTTTAGATTTTCAGGATGGGCTTTTCCTGCTGGCTTATTAACTTCAAGAAAAATTTAAACAATTCAGTTTGATTCACTGACTCATAGATGGGAGGCTACTTTGTCCTGTTAATGTTCTCCTTTTCCTTATGAGCAGCTGATAACCATCTCTAGAGGAAATCTAAAGGAAATAGCCAAATGACAAAAAAAAGCAATCTGAGGGTTAGAATGTGGCATGCACTTAGTTAATTTTTATGTTTCTTTCATATGAATTTAAGTCTTAGTTAATCATTATGAGATGTTTCTCTGAAGGATGGTTGGTATTATGCTGTATCTTATTTCCCATGTGAAATTGCTACGGGCACCATATTAGATTTTATTATGCACATTTTCTTTTAAATTTATCTTCTGTGCAACTTTTTCTTGTGTTTTCAAATGAACACCACTAAAATGAATTAAAAGAGCAAAGGGACCAATAGGTGGTTTAAAGACAATACTGTGTTATGAAGACAATATTATAACGTCAAGACTAAAACAGTTCAGAATCAATTGCAGAATATTTTGCAGTTATTCTATAAATTTGGCTTTCCAGGTTTATGGGTTAAATTTCCATTTGGTATGAGACTCCTGTGTAATGCTGAAAGTTATTTTCATGATGCCTCACTTTACCACGTGAAACAAAGTGGACTACATTGCAATACAAGCTTATTGTAAGATATTGAGATAAAGGAAGTCATATAACACTCCAGAGTGATATCAATAGGAAGAATCCCATTATCAGTCTTTCCATGTGTGTAAACACACACATGCGTATTTCTGGATAGATACTACCTATGAAAAACCTAATAATCTAATTGAATTAATGAGACAACAACTCGGAAATTCCCAAATACCAGACTTAGCACCAGATTCACTTTGGACACATACCTCCTCTAGTCCTAATTTCCCAGTTGTGAAAAAACTAGTTGTGTTTGCATATCAGGTTATTACTAGGTTATTTGCCCATTTGCATACAAATAAAAACAATTCCAGTCTTTGATCTTGCATATCTGTGAGTTCCCTTCAAAGGAAATTATGCCATGACAGTTTTGCTTTTACTTCAATTTGGGCAAAACTATGTTCTTTACTTCTGCTGTCTATTTCAGCTGGTAGAGAAGGGTAATATTCAACTGCAACAGCATAGGATATTTAAAGAATGACAAAGTGGAGATGCCTTAATGCAAAGCACATTATTCTAAAGTAGCTCCTGATGGAAGCTATCTATGCCTGGAGTGCCACCTAGTAGAGTTCATGTGAAAAGAATACAGGAATTGAAGAGGCTGCTGCAGTTCATTTGAAAATGTATTAGATGGCTGAAAGATGTCCTGAGGAGGAGAAGGGTCAAGCATCCTTTTATCATCATTCATATGAAAACAAATGAAACTACTGTTCAAAGATGCAGTGAAATAAAAATCTTTAGACAGTGGACATGTGAGAAATTAGGAAGATGAAGAAAAGCACATACTTAAAGAAATATATCAAGAAGAGAGATACAAGAGGAAAAGATCAGATCTCCTAAGCACCTCAGGAAATTATGAAATTAAATTTCATCAGTATTATAAATACAACAAAAGTGTAGTGCAGTAGAAAAGCAATCATGACTAGAATGGGATTTAAGAAAATGCACTGTTAGGAAAGGATGAAAACAAAGTCAAAGGCAACAGAACAGATGTATACATTAAGTGGTAATTGGTAAAGAATTAGAATTAAGATTACATAATAAAAGACAATGTTGGGGCAAATGTAAATGAATGTAAGTAAAGGCTGGAAATTAAAAAGTTGCTAACATGTAGGAGCAGGTGGAGTTTGATTATTTCTTTGTAAAGAATGATGTGACAGGTGTCTATAATGACTGCAGACTGTGCTTCATGAGTTAACTCATAACTTCTTTAGTTAATTCTTTTACCATTCAACCCCATGAAAAGAGTAGGCCTCTGTATGGGTTTCCCCATACAGTAAACAGTCTATGCATGTAGTTTTCTGATCTTCTTCGTGAATGCATGGCTAACTCCCCCCTATCGCCTTTGTAAGATTCTGTACCTGGAATACAAACTAACCTACCACTTCAGGCAAGCAGAAGTTATGCTCCTCTATGAGTCATAGCAGTAATGGGGCCAGTTTAAAAATTGTAGTTCCTTACCTTTGAATTCTTTCAGGCTTTTCAGTAGCAGGAACACAATTTGCTTTTTATTGCAATGCTTTCTCACTGCTGCCACAAAGGCAGCAGCAGTTGGCAACTGGCAGAAAGCTCGTCTCTGTCTAGAAATCCAAATAACTGCTAAAGGAAGAATGGTAGTTTTATAGACTGTGAAAGTATTAAAACCCATGGCAATAAAGAGATCTCTGATTAACAAAACCCAAACAATTGAAAAGGATACAAGTCACACACACAAAAACCCCAATTCTTATATAGCCATCCTTCAGTTCCTTCAGTTTCACCCAAACTAAATTAAAATGAGAACCTTCAGGCAAATTGCCATTAAACGAAAACTCTTAAAAGGAGAATGTACAATCTAATTATAGTGTAACAAATGTGTACCTTTCATCTACAAGGCTGGTACTCCAAATTATAATAGTCAATTATGATTATATAATCTATTAAAAAGAATAACCAAAGTGCTATAATGAAAAGTAAAAACCTACAAAAGAACATGAAAGACATCTCCAGTGGCTCAAAGTGGTGTAACAGTAGTACCCTATACAATTTCCTTTCTCATGTAGCCTTTATTTAGACTTTGGGTCAGAGACAAGGGTGCTGACAGTCACTTCCTGAATTCTCAGGAAAGCATTCCTTTTGCCCAGTGCCCACTGCATTATTTTTTATAATACCCCATGAATGTAGCTACCTGGAAGTAAAAGGCATGCAGCTAATAACTAAATCAATAAATCACAGTTAAAAGAAGTACTGCCTTTTATTTTGCAGGTCATTCATATATTTGCAAAAAATCCATCCTTCCTCCCTCCCTCCCTCCCTCCCTCTCTCCCTCCCTCCCTCCCTCTATTACATAATCACACAATTAGAAAAAATACTGAGAAATTCTAAAGCATGCTTAAAATTATGGAACGGTTTCAATTCTACAAATTAACAACTGGAGCAGGGTCTTTCAACCTCAAAAGATGAAACTAAGGGAGACATGAAAACTTTACAGTGTCATGAATGATAGAAAGATGACACATAAAGACTCTATCCACCACCTTTTTAAACACGAAAAGTTAGGGGGCTCAAATGAAACAAAGAATTTACTATATGTGTGAGTCAGCAGAGGAATTTTGTAATAGGATATGGTAGATAGTAAACCCATTCAGACTCAAAAAGTGAATGAACAAATTCATTAAAGAAAAAATATTCAAGTGTCTCTTGAACCAGTAGACACCACCACTGCCTTAGGGACTATCTGAACTCTGACACTGGAGGCTCTGGGAACATTGTACATTACTACCTTGATCCTGCACTCTTCTCTACACATCTGCTATCAGCTGCTATCCGAGACAGAAATCAAGTCAACTGCTTCACTGCAAATGCTCCTTGTCTAAAAACTACAAACTTCCCTACTCCAATCCATTTCCTATAAATTTGATACAGCTTAAGGGTGATGCCTAGAGAGGCTACCTAACAGAGGAACAGAGGCTAGACAGTGTTGAATGAATAAAGTAGGTATTTAATAAAAAGGCCTTCAGAGGATACACCTTGGGCAGTACAAGAGCTTGGCCATGGCTCTACCCAAGATGGACCTAAGATGGACAACCGGTCAC
This sequence comes from Passer domesticus, assembly GCF_036417665.1. Taxonomy (NCBI): domain Eukaryota; kingdom Metazoa; phylum Chordata; class Aves; order Passeriformes; family Passeridae; genus Passer; species Passer domesticus. Next base: position 43,966,254 of record NC_087481.1, on the reverse strand, counting down.
AAGTTCTCAGACTTTCATACGTTTTGGTCCATTTACGTATTGAGGTTAATTGTGCAATTACAGCTCCAGGTTATGAAGTCCCATCCTCCCAGATTGCTCTCCTCAATTTGTTGTTGTTTACACTTTAGGGGCCTGAAGCTGCAATGTTGTCCTTGGTTCTCTGGCTGGAAAAGGACAGTTTTGTGTAACTAAACTGTGAAGAGAACTTGAACAGAGTTATAAACTATAGCATTACAGAATCTGGAAAATATAAAAGCTAAAACTTAAGGCATCAAGGGGAGCATTCTAAAACTGCGAGGACAAAACTCAGGTGTATTTGACCCATTCCCTCTGCATTGTCTGTAATCATACAGTCTAAACCACAAAGCTCCATGTTATTCAATGACTTTTTGGTCAAGAATTTTCTCATGTATAATATCTACGCTATATTTGGAGTTTGCTTTTTCTTAGCTTTCCATTTTTAATCTAGTATTAAGAAGTCAAAATCTCTAGTAATTGTGATTCCTGGTGTAATTGTTGCTAAAGAAATCTCAGATCATATTCAAAACCTGATCACAGGTAAGTGAAACTTCTCTCTGGTACTTTAACAAAACAATTTTAATCACAGTATATTCATTTAATCAATGCTAAAATTTCTTATTTCTTTTCCAGCTATAGACTATTAGCGCAAAGTAATGCTTTTATTTCTGCCTTTTGAGAACTCTCACTTCTGAGAACCTGATTTGTCTTCTATTTGTTTTTAATATGATACTCACCTGCATATTCAGTCAGCCTCAGACTCAGAAATAAATTTCCACAGACATACATCCATCAAAATGTTTTTCAAAAAATGCCTACCAATAAAGACCTCCTAGGAACTTACACTTCCCTAAGCAATATTGTGGAAAAAAAGAATGGAAAATATGACTACAGACAAACTGACAGCTTCATCTATATGTGGGGTTTTTTAAAATGCTGAACTGTGTAGTGTTGCACATCCTCCAACAATTCCTGTGAGCCATGACTAATTGCAGCAGTTAATAAGAATGAATATTCTAGCCTGAGAATTGCCACGTGAATGTATCAAAACAAATTGCAATGCTTTTTCTGACTGTTGCCTCAGCTGTGAGGAAAAAAACCCAACACTATTATTGATGAGAGCAAAGGCTTAGCATAGCAATTTTTTCTGGAAAAAATATACAAAATATACCAAACCATGTCAGTTCCAGGGACTGTTCTGTCATGCCCATCATGACACTTGTAATAAGGCTAAGTCCACTACAAGTTTCTGTTTACAGAATAATGTTGCGTCTGTTTCATTTTGTTTTCCATTTTGTGCATATTCCACTTCATATAAATAGCTCTTCAGTAGAGCAAATAAGTTAACCAGAGCAATCATAAGATAGGTCTGAAGCATCCTGGATCACTTGGAGCCAGTCAGTCACGTACTTACTCTGACAAAATCTACCTAAGCCTAGATGCAATAAATGAATAATGCACGTCCAAATAAAGCAGGGTAGGTGTGTGAACCCAAGCCTGCTAACGGGTATTCCTTGCTCAACAAAAAACACTGATGCTTTCAAAAGTAGCATGTGAATTTCTGTGCAATTTCCACAGGTTTACCTTAAAAAATAATTTTTCAGGCGTATTTGTGAATGCTCAAGCAGTGATTGCAATGGAGTGCCATCTAAGATGCATTGATGGGTGAGTGTAGATATTAGGTCTGGTTTATACACCAGAGAAACTTTTCCTGGGTTTTTTTCTATTTTTTTTTTTTAATATTGTACTTGAGTCCAGCCCACAAAAGTCCAGAATTCTTGGGTTCTTCTTAGGTAGATTGTGCTGCCTGAGGAAAATATTTTGCCAAAAACGCTGGTAAAATAGAGTTTAAGAAACTTTTATATTTTATAATTACTGTTGCTGTCATGTTGGCCTTTTTTTTTTTTTTTTTCAGAAGTACCAGGCAGTTTTCCATGCTTCAACACTTGTTCACAAAAGCCTGAGTTACCAGATTGTATGTATATATATTGTTCATATCAATTTAGTTCAAAAATGTTAGTGAGAAGATAGCATATATATGAAAGACTGCAATCTGTCTGAGATTGGCTTTTTTCTCAGAAGCATGCCATGATTGTGGAATGTATCCAAATAACATTCAGTTGGGAGAAATCTTACAACTGCAGGATGACTTTTATGGGGCAGTTAATCAACGTACCTTTGTTTGCTTCACAGTGTTTGTTAATGTATATTTTAATAGAGTATTAATCTTTTCCATAGAACACTACATACAAAAAAACCCACTCTCTTGCTTTGCTTGATTGTACTATGCACAGATTAATTAATTAACATACTTCATCTTGACAAAGAATTATTGATATAAAGGAAAACAGAATAATGAAATTGGAACCATTATTTTCCAGTAGCTCTAAAATTTAATTACAGGAGAAAAGAGTCTATTCTCTCCATCCACCATGTTTTTACAGCAAAGATAAAAGATTGTGATGGGGCTTAACTTTTATCAGGAGACACCTGGTCAGGGGTTACTTGTCCATTACCAAATGCCGATTCCCATTCCCAGGCAACAGCCTGTTTACTCAAAACAACCTGAGCTTTCCATGGGGTTTGCTTGAATTAAAAACCGGCTTATGGGGGTGGTGATTTTGAAGGAATCCTTGATTGTGAACCGTCGATTTCAAAGCGGAGTCTTAATGAAGTTCCTTGAGGCCCTCTAAGCCCTTTGGCCAGCAAAAATGGGCCGGGGCTAATGAAGGTAAAGCTGGAGACAGCGCCTTGGTCTTGTTTGTGGTTGTTATGGCTCGAACTGCGTCAAGAGTTATGCCACGAGCGTGCAAATACTCGGCCACCTGTCCTAATTCTGGACACCGGTTTATGCAGCAAACCCAGCGGTTCGCGGAGCCGGTGGTGGTAACGCGAGCCCCGGGGCGGGGATCACCGGCGGCGGCAGCGCCCCGGCACAGCTCCGGTCCCCCGCCGGGCACCAGGCACCCTCTCGCCCGACACCAGCCCTCCCTCCCCGCCGCTGCCGTTCGCCCGCAGAGCGCAGCCGAGAAGGACCGGCCCCGGCTCCCGCAGGGCCCGGCGGCCGCAGCTCGCACTGCGGCGGGCGTGCTCCTCAGGGCGCAGGGCCACGGCACCGCCGCCCCACGGCACCGAGCGGGGGCGGGGGCCGCGGGGCACACAGCGCGGTGCGCGGCCATCCCCCGGCGGCTGCCGGGGCCGCCCGGGGCGCGGCGGGGGCGGGCGGCGCCGCAGGAGGGCGGGAGCCGCCGCAGTGAGGCCGCGCGGGCGAGGCGGCGGCGGCCGTTGCCATGGCAGCGCTGCCCCGGGCCGGGGCCTGAGCGGAGGGGCGGGGGCGCCCCGGGCCGGGCCCGGCAGGGGCGGGGAGGGGGTTAAAGCGGGCGGGCGGCGCCGCGGGGGTCGCCGCCGGGGGCAGCCCGCAGGCGGGTGTGAGGATGAGCCACGGCGGGGGCCGAGGGCCGTGCTCCGAGCGCGCAGGGAGGCTGCGGAGGTGAAGCCTCTGCTCCCTCGCCGGGCGGGATGGAGACTCTTGGCGCTGCAGAGGACGTGTTTTATGAGGAGGAGGAGGAGGTGAACTGCTACGACTTTGAGCCTCTGCCGACGCTGCTGGAGGATGAGGTGAGTGAGGCAGGTGCGGGGATGGAGCCGCCGCCCTTGCGCTCACCTGTGGTGTACGGCCTCAGGCCGCCCGCGGGAGGCGGCCGGGCCGGGGCGCAGCCGGGCCCCGGGAGCGGCCGGGCCGCGGCCGCAGCGCCGCTCGCTTTCCGCGTGTGCTCCGCCGGCGCCTCGCTGCCTCCTGCCCCGCCGTCCCGGCCACCAAGTTGGGCTTAGCCCATTGCCGTGCACCTTCTCCACACAACAGCAAAGTCATGGTCCTCGAGTGCGGGGTGTCTCGTCACTGCTGTCGTAGCCGTGGGTTAGTGCTGCAGTCGGCAAGTACGTGTCCTTGTCGCACCCGATCAAGGGAAATTTACATGGGCAGAATAATTTCCCGAAGCTGCCAACCGCTTTTTTGTCCAGCCGTATATTGCTGCCCTGTGCTAAAAGGCCTTTGACACTGGGAAATAAATACCAAAACTATCCAACTGTTAAATCTGTTTATTCTGCTGTTATGCCAAGTAACCTGTAGCTAAACTCAGTTCTTGTCATTGCATTTTTCTGGCTCTATTATTGGTTTTGCCCTTGCTTTTTGTTGCTCTTGCTCACCTTTATATCTCTTCACATGAAGTGTGTTTTTTATCCCCTTGTGAATGTCAGGGCAAAATGTTTGGAGATACTTTCCTTTTTTAAGTAAAGGCTTGGTGAACTGTATGTGAGCTGCTCATTCCCCGAACCAAATCTTGCAAACTTTCTAACTTGCTATGTCAAGAATCCGTGCTGAATCAGGAGTTAAATGCAAGTTTGAAAATGCCAGCCCCTTTCATTTTTCCTAAGTCACCCATTGACTTGGCAGTTTGGTTCTTCCACTGCCTGTAGTGCTCAGTGCTGTAGGCCTTCTCAGACAGGCCCATGCAAAATCTTGGAGGAAGATGGTAATGGCCTTATTTTTTACACATTGACCTAAACACCTAGAGTATTTTATCGGAATGGAGAGGGCCAAGCGTCAACTCTTCTGTACAAGAAAGAACAGGGCCCATTTTTCATACCTGTTCAATGTATATATACTTTGATTGTGGGTTCCTATGAGTCCCATCTATTTAGTTATTACAGAAATGTAAAGAGTGTCAGTATTTTTCTTGGGAGAATTGGCATGACCTGGTGATAAGTTGATAAAAAAAAGCTGCTTTGAATTGTATTCAGAGAGCTTACTAAGGCAACCCAGTGTTTTTCTTCAGATGTGATGAATGTAATGGATGGCATTTGCCACATTTTCTGTGATTCTGGACTAGATTGTCTTGAAGTTTGTGTGAATTATTGTGGCAAAAAGGTGTCAGAAGGCTGTGAGTGCTGTTGTACTGAACTCTGAGTTGCTTAGTCATTTAGTGGAGTCTGCTCTTCTTGTCATTGTACCAAGTATAAAGAATGATGTTGGTGTCTGATGCAGGTGTTTTTTTACAAATATGTGAAGCAGGAATCTGCCTGAGCTGAAGACTAGAAAATGCTAAGGATGAGGGTGTATTTTGATTTCCTCTCTTTGCTAGAACCTTGTTAATTTCATACTCTTTAATATTTGATTTCAAAATTTTTAAGAAATGGTCTGTGGCAAATTATTTTTTTTTATTCCTACTCTCTCTTAATTATCTCTCCTTAATTACAGGCTACTGAACAGTTTTGTACTTGCTGAAGAAAATATAAGGGAGAGCTGGAAACTAAAGTGAGCAGTTAAGCATGGTTGTCTGGTTGGTTTGCTTTTTGTAGCTCTTAGTGTTAAAACCAGACACTTGTCAAACCAGAAACAAGTGTCTTTTGCTGAAAGTGACAAAAAAGAGGCATGAACATCTCTGATATTTACCACATTTGAATGAAGCAGCTTCCAGTGATCCAAAGTACTGAAGCAGTTGCTCACCAGAAGTTTCAGCTTGCCAGAACCTCCTGTGTTGGAGTGTTAAAAGGATGGTTTTTTCCCACAGTGGTAACTTTTGGTCTGTGCTGCTTTGGGGATATGAGCTAGTCAAATGCAAGTCTCAGTGTTTTCAGTGCTTCATTCTCTACAAAGGCCTTGCTTAGCTGCAACAGCATCTTTAATAACTGAGGTCAAGGAAGAGTGATCATTTGGGAAATTTGTGGTTTCTGTGAAGTAAGTAACTTGCTGCCCTGGAGCCGTGGAAATAGAAAGGCCTGCAGTATGGTGGTGGTGGTATTTAATCTTTTTTTATGTTAGTTTTATCTTCACCTAGCCATACACTGCTGATGGAAGCCATGGAACATTCACAGGACTTCTTTCCTTTTTCCTTTTTTTTTTAATTTTTCTGTATGACATAACTTTCCCATCCCTGGGAAGGAAGATAAACTAGGCTTATCTGACATTAGATCATTACCTTTTGTTTACTTCCCAAATAACCACAAGACAGATATTTTGTAGGTTTGTGCTGTAGATATCATTGCTGATAATTATTATTTGCAGTGGAGTTCAGCCTCAAAGCTTAACTCAAAAGTTCTCTCAAGTCCTTATTGTGACTGGAATGTGATGCTGAGGCTGTCTTAAAGATTGCAGGTTTAATTTTTTTCATCTGCACTCTAAATTAGCTTCTTACGTCCACATGCAAAGATGAAACTCATCTTTTACATCTTGATTAGTGAATCATTATTTTATTTCTCCGTTGTGGCAAATGCCATCATGTCACCTAGCTGGAGGATTCTAGGAGAGTTAAAAATAATTGCTCAATTCATTGTTTTGATCACAGAGTTTCTATTTTTTAACTCTTTTGCTGGCCATAGAATAAGAAGTTGGTGTCCTCTTTCCAAGCCTGTCCTTATCCCACTGCTCAGTTTGGTCAGTTTCAAAGCGTAATGTTTGTAGGAGAGCTTCTTGCCATGTGTTTTTGTTTGCAGATACAGCAACCTCTGTGCTGCTCTTCATGCGTGGAACAGCTTCTCTATGGAAATTTGCAAAGCCTCCTGATCCACCCTCACACTCTGATGGCAGCATTACACAATTGTACTGAGCATAGCACAGAGAAAATAAGATTTTGTGCTGAGATCTTTTGCTGTTCATTATTGTGTAGGACTGAATTTGATGAGATCAGGATCCATGATTAGTGCTAGAAGACACTGTGGTAATGCTGCCATTAGTAAATCAATCCACGTGTAGGCCACGTCTATGAAAAATAAGACCATTGAGAAGAGAAGTTCAGTTTGCCAAATAGCAGTGAGTTTCTTACCTCATATTTATTTATTAAGCATTATACTTTAGACTAAAAAGCACAATACACTTTTGGACTGAGGTTAGGTTCTTATTTGAAGGATATTATGAAAGCAATGCTTAATTCTCTGAAAGGCATGTTAATAAACTGTTAACCCCTTCTGTGTATAGTAATCCAGATATCATTGATGTTCTCCAGTGCTGGAGTAGGTAAAGAAATTTATAACTGATCTCCAAGGGATTAAAAGTTTAAACCACAGCAGTTTTCTGAGCTGTAAGGTACTTCACATTCTCTTTTGCTGATTATGGCATACTTTATTTTTTTTCTATGCTAAGCAATGTGTATCTACATCTTCCATTCAGGGTATATTTAATATCACTGTGTAATGAATAGTAGTTGTAGCTCTGATACAAAGTAACTTCGTAGATTACCTTTCGTTTTTGTTACCTTATTTTTCCTTAGAGATGGAATTGATGTTTTGTTTGTTTGGGTTTTTTTTTCCTCATTCCTTTAAGTTTGTGAAGATTTTATTTCTCTAGCTGTGGATAATGTATTAGGTTTGTTTTCCAAAAATATCCATAGAGAGGCTGGTTGCTTTGAGCCAAGCAATGTTTCTGAACATCTTGACCAGGAAAGCCACATTAGAAACACATTTGTTTGTGAATGGACTCATAGCCTTACTGTGATAATAGCGCCAATACAAGCTGACTACAGTTTAGGACAGCAACTTAAAAACTTAAGTCCATGAGCTGTTTTGATCACTAAAAGCTCTGGATGTAATGGGGAGGCCTAGGACAACCAAAGTGTTTGGTTTTAAGACCGAATATAAAACCACTTCTCCTATGGCATGTTTGGCTTTTCAAAGTTATTAAATGGTCTACACCACTAAGCTTCACAACAGCATCATTCTTAAGACAGGCTAATCTAAAAGGTACTTTTTCTCTGATCACAAATGGTAGGGAGAACTGCTGTGAAGAGAATTCTTAAGTAGTTTATATAAAAAGACACCTGGGAAAGCTTGAAAGGCATGGATGAAACAAAATGTTTTCATTTAGTCTCTCTGCTTTTACCTCCAAGTGTCCTGTTTCCTTTGATGCAGTGTTTATGTAACTTGCATATCTCCCGTAGTATTTTTTTTTACATTGGCGTACTGTGATATCTTTGTTCAGGTTAACTGTGCTTCTTAAAACATCTCTGTATTAAGAGCAAAGTCATGCACTTGGTGTTTCTTGGGGTGTTAATCAGTGTCCTAGAAAGTCTGAGAACTTGCTGGAAACATTACTTGTAGCCAATTATGTCAAATTTAATCTATGATAGAGAAAGTAGTGTCATGAAATCCAGGGTAATTTATTAATTCATATCTTGGCAGGAGAATGTGTCCCTTGCTGATATTTTGTCGCTGCGGGATAGCTGTCTTACTGAGCAGGATATTTGGGCAATTTGCCTGGAGTGTTGCCATTCTTTGAAGAGCATTGCCCATTCTGCAATCTTCCAGACACTCTGCATCACTCCTGACACTTTGGCTTTTAACACCAATGGCAATGTATGCTTCATGGAACAGCTCAGTGGTGAGTATTTATGTTTCCAGGCTGTTTGTTTTAGAACTGTAGAAACTCATGGCGAGAAACTGCAGTAAAACATTGTATTCTATTTTTAAGATTTGCAATTAAAATAAAGATAAAATAAAACTTATTTGGGGTGTGTATATTTTCATGTGAAACTACGTGTTCAGTTTTGTACTTGATGAACAAAGACTGTTCTGAATTTGCTTAGAAAATTCCTCCTAATTATTTTAAGACTTATCCAGGTGATAAGTCTTCTTTATGTCCATTTTAAACACACAGATGTATACCTGTGTGTGCAAGTCTCATCCTTTGTAAAGCATGTCCTTCACCTCTTACAGATCTTCTGATTTCATGGTATGTTCTATTTCAAGAGAAGTCTGATATTCAGTGTATCTTGGTGATTGTGGCCATAAAAATGGAGCAATTGCAAATATTGCATATTTGCTATTAAAAAGGAAAGTTCTCTCAAATAAAGGCCTTAGTTTTTTTAAAGCTCTCTCTTGGATAAAAAATTATTACTTTTTAAGTAATGATTTTCAGACTTGCCAAGTATTGGGACTGATTGAGAAGTTAATTTTAATATGTTAAAAACCAGTATGTAGTATCATGGAAGATGTTCATGGTATCGTAGCAGATGAGCAGGGAGATGCTTGACTTCAAAAAACTTCTTGTTTCATCTTAGACAAAAAAGCAGGTTATGGTTTCTATTCCTTTCTCATGTGATGCATCTCAAGATGATAAGTCTTCAGTTCCTTAATGATTTTACAGAAGAAAAGTAAAGAAAACCAAACAGCTCTTACTCTATGGTACTTTTAAAATTATGTTGGCTTATAACTAGGAGAACCGTTCTAGTCTAGATACACACCAGTCAAGTTTTTGTTGTGATTTCTTTAGCCTAATTTATTTTTAAATGTCTGTCTGTTTATTCTTTCACGCAAAATCTAGATCACAGTATTTAGAAAAAATACTGGAATAAAAATGAGATAAGGTAACATTGCAACAAGTGAAGATTTTTTTGCCTCTTTAGAATTAAAGATAGTCTTTCAAATAAATAGAACATCATAAAATATAATTTAAAAAGATGAAAATATACCTTCATAATTGTTGTGATTTTTTTATTAAATTCCCTAAATAGACATGAGACAACTTTTAGTTCCATATTAATAGGGTAATGTGGAATCAATTTCCTTTATTTTAAGGAGCTTATCATACCTTGAAATTACAAAAGAAAAAGAAGCTGGCTTTGTATAAGCCAAGGGTATGTGAAAGACTTGTTGAAGAGCATAAATCTAGTGGATGAAAAATGCCCCTCAGCTGAGATCTTTGCTTGTAGCTAGGGAAGAGAAAAATCAATTTCTTCTTAAATGTTTTAGTCTAATTGAATAGCTGGCAAACAATTGATCCAGGAATGCTGTGTTCATGTACTTAAAATGTGGGATAACAAATTCCTGTGCAAAGCAAATGTACAGATTTACTTCCCTGAACTCATGTTAGTCTCTAAGGAAAAGACTTTTCATTAGTTCTCTTTAAAGAAAGGTATGTTTTCCATAGGAATGCAAAAAAGTGACTCCTATGTTCTATTTCTCTCATGCTGTCTTTGGCTCTTTCTCTCAGATTTTGTTACTGTTTGGTTAAAAGATAGCTTGTTGTAGGCACTTGAGGAGGTTGTCCTTTTTGCTTCCCTGCAGTTGTTGCTTATGGATTTATTCTTCCAGAAGAAAATTATGACCTCTGGATTTGCTTTCCAGTGAGAGAAAATGAACAGCCTGTCATCTCTGCTTTAGCAGCAAGTTCTGCTTTCTGCAAGTTCTGTGGTGCTAAAGTGACAACCATTCAATAGGATGTTCTGCCAAGGGCTCTGTTACCTTCTAGTCTCTTCAGATCACACACATTTTCCCATTGTAAACATTATATTAAAAGAATACACTGAGCTGTACCAGTGATAAGTTAGATACAGTTAAGTACAGCCTTCAAAGTGTTCTATGGAAAGAAAGGGAAAAGGTAGGGGGGAGATAAAAAGGGGTAGTAGTCTGCAGGTGGGGGAGAGGGGAGAACAAAACACCTGTCCATTACTTTCCTTCCCCTTCTGCCTCCTCTGCCCACCCCCAAAATCAGGAAAAAATATGGTGGTGGGTAAGAAATGCAAAATTGTTTGCATAACCTTCTTTTTCAGTGGGAAAATACGTTTGGGAATGTCCTAAGGAGCTGTAAATCAGTTACTGTTTCTAGTCAGCCATGCCACCTAGCTGCAACGTATGAGTATGTTTAAAAAGTCCTCTCTAGTAGTCTCTGCTATATAACTGGGATTAGTAAAAACTTTGTATTACACTTCTAAAGTACAGGCACAAAAGCTAAAGTTATGATGATTTAGAATTAAAGCTGAAGTTATGATGATTATGCTGTGCCTCTGAACATACTATTTTTTTCTTCTTGTTGAGAAAGGAAGCACGCTTTTTGCATGTAAATCATCTCAATCATCCTGACTTCCCAGAAGGATAGATTAGGTGAGTTGGATATGTATGTGAAGAGTAGGCTTTTTAGTTGTGCTCCTGTTGAGTTCCTTGATGTTCTTTACTGGGTTCATGTGACGCAAGTGTGGTGTGATACTGTTTACCTGCTTGGATGCAGAAATAGCATTAGACTCTCATAAGAGAGTCTGTTCTTTTCTTCTTTCCACCTCCTCACTCAGAATTGGCTGCTGCAGTAGCTCAGTTCTCTGCTCAGCAGCACATGCATGGGCAATTTACTTCCTCTACTCTTTTATCATAAGTAAAACAAACTAAGCAGAGAGGTCAGAGTTCTAAGCTGGCCTGTAGATGAAGAAGCAATTAGCTGTTCAGACTGGCTGTGCTGCTTGAACCCTTATCACCCAGGTCTGTAATGGAAAATAGTGAGTGGAAGTGTCCAGTTAATCAAATCAAACCTCAGCCACACCTGAGCCACAGCAGCTTAATGTGATAACTGGGTCCAAACATAAATGCCTGAAGGCAAGAAGTGATTAGACATGTTAAATGTATTTCTTTGTGGGTGTTTAATCTGTTTTGTTTCTTAGTAGGGAAGTTATGATACCTTCTCGGAGAAAGCTTGAAAACAGCACTTTATTTTACTTCCAGCACTGTAAACATGAATAACAAGTTCTTTGTACAGCGCATTGGAGTGAACCAAAATACTGCTATCCAAAGTTTCTTTTGTATCTGATAGGAGTATACATGTACATTTGTATCATCAAGTTGGTTTGTGTTTTTTGTAAACAAGACTACTAATTTCTAATCTGGCATGTTTCCTTTTGTTTTCAAAGATGATCCAGAAGGTGCCTTTGTTCCACCAGAATTTGATATCACCGGTAACACTTTTGAGGCAAGTTCATAAATTTATCTGTAAAATAGAGGGGGAGGTTCATAGTTTTAGTACCTCTGGCAATACCAAATGCTCAGCATTCTCAGTATATAATTTTAGACCTTCTAAAGATCGTGAGTAGTAAATGGTGCTGTTTAGATATGTTTTGTGAAAATAAAAAGTAAACTTAAAATGCCATATTAATTTTTGGCATAAACATTTGTTCACTAGCTGTTAAAATGTGAGAATCTATTTTGGCTGAATAATGTGTTATGCTAAACCACAGCTGGCCTATGTTATGTTCACTGGTACCCTTCACTGGTTACATTGGCCTGTCTGGGGACTAGCCATGAACTTTTATGACTGAATATAAAATTTGTTTGCTATCCTCTTCAATAAAATAATTCAGGGAAGGGTAATCAGCAATTTTATATTTGATTTAATGAAGAAACAGATTACTGTCTGTTGCTTTGTAATGCACAAATGCTCTACATTGTTAAATTAAATTAGATTTAAATTGTTTATACTAATTCATTAGCCTCCCAAGTCAACCATCTCATTGCCTGCTACAGGAGCACTTGCTTGCTTAATATCCTTTTTCGTAATACACTATTTTTCTGGCATGTATTCTTAGATAATTCAAATGCTTTAATTAGCAACAAATTAATTCAAGGTATATTAAAAAAATCTAGTTCTTTATAGTTTGAAACAAATATCTTCTTCTTTTCAGTGTTATAGCCTTCATAGTCATGTTTATAGTTCTCTGTTTCTTGATGGGGGGAGGTGGGAAGGAGGAGGTGAAGTGAACCTTGGAAGTGTGAAGTACCACATGTTAAAAGAGAATGATAAGGCAGGAAGGGTGGTGGAATAGAATATGAAATATTCTATTGGTTGAATAACAAGTTCTATTAGCAGTAACCAATATTCTATTGGTTGAACAACCTTATTCTAAGGTTGAAGAGGCAAAAATTCGATTGTTGCTATGCTTTATTAATGTATTTACATATGCCAGCAGAGTTGTAGTGATTTTGTGCTCACTCTCCTCCTCATCCCCATGATGGTTTTTGGGGAGTCTTTCTTTCTGGAAAAGGATTGTTAAGAGGTGGCCTGCATTTCCTGTAAACTTGGCAACTGTAGAAGCCTTTATATTCAGATGTGGTTGAGGAAAATGAGATCCCAAAGGTGACTGGTTTTTGTTTCTTTCTTTTTGTTGTGCTTCTGAAGCTGTACTAAGGATTTTACATAAATATGTTCTTCATACCTTAACAAGCCTCCAAGACTTGACACAGAAATGCTTACAAGGTTTGCGGAATTATTTGCTCCTTTGGCCAAGTGATTTCCCCCAACCCTTTTTCCTTGCCTAGTAGTTGCTGAACTTGTCTGCATAAAGTAAATAGATCAAAGACCAAGGAGATGGAAGTAGGTGAAATAGGAACTTGGGAAGACTGTGATAATACTAAGTGACCTGAAATTTTAGTTCCATCTGATAGACAAAGCCATTGTATTCCTTTTGGATAAAAGACATCTGTGTATAGAACTGTTATTTAACTCTTCTCTTTCAGCAGCATGTACAGGCCTGCTAAGCCCCAGTGAATCCCAATACCAAGCACAGCACAATCAATTAAACATTCAGTGAAAGCTGTTTGAGTCAGGAGTGGCTCTGAACATTGACCCTTTTACTTCTTTTGCAAAGGTCAATGAAGATACATGAAGGTACACATTTGTGTGGAAGGAAGTCGACATGCTCTGCCTTGTCTCATGTGACGTGGGCTGAGTGCACTGATTTCTGTATGTTGCTGCTATCTCTTCATCTAGCAACTTGGGAAGCCTCCGAAAGCAGGGAGAGCAGGGCTATGACAGTGTCCTGTTGTTGGCCTCGGTTGTTTTCTACTGCCCACCCTAGAGCAATACACAAGGCAGAAAAGCAAGGGCTTTCCCCTGCATTAAGGCAGAAACATATTGTTTTACTCTGGGCTTTGTGTGCATTTGGTGAGCCATCTATGAGATTCAAACTATTTGTGGAACTTTCAAAGCTTTACCTCTTACCATGTGTACAGTTTGGTTGAATTTTTAAGTGCTTTAGTACCAGACCAACTTCTGCCAAGGATTCCCTGATGATCTCTGCTCATCTTTACTTTTGCAGATTCCAAGACCTCAAGTAGGTTAATGCTTATGTACTTGTTTCAAGGGTTTTGTAATACTGTAATCTTTCCAAGTTGGCCATTTCCTTCTTTCAAGTTCTTTCAAGGCCATTCCTTTCCTTCAAGTTTTTCTCTTTTCCAAAAGTATTTAGACTTTTGTGTATCCCCTTACCCCTATTATAACATTTTGCTACTGCAATAGTAGAATAGTAGTGCTTTGTATACATCTCCTGGCTCATTGTGATGTCTCAGTGTTATGAAGTTCTTTGATTACAATAAGCTGCCCTTTATACAGGGGTGTCAAGTGTCTTGTATTACTGCTTGCTCCTTCCTTGGTGATGACCTGACTTGGTTCTTCTTTGTTGGAGATTTGTAGCTGCTTGGTCTGCTTTGTTTAGAACAATGGCAAGTAATATTTATATTGAAACTGTCTGATTTCAATATAAAGAAAAAAAACCTGGTTTTGGAACTACTAATTATGTTCAGGATGATCTTTGATAGCTGTTACTCCAGTGTCTAAGTTTGGCTGATTTAAAATAGTTATGTCAGCCAGAGGTTTTGCTTGATTTGAGTGCAGCCTATTTTGTGGCTTCTAAAATGATTGCACACAATGAGATCTGTATGGCTACTGGATTACTTCTTTCCCTTAAAATCTTTTTTAAAAAATCCTTCAATTAAAGCTACAGTTATATCAACAAGAGATGTTTTGTTTCCTGCTTGGTGAATTACTGATCCAGACCTCTAATGGTATTGTGACTCCAGCCTAATTAGTTGCTAAACTTAGCTGGCACTCACAAGCACACAAGGGTAGTAGACGCAGGAAACAAATTGAAATGCATTACTGTCCTGGTGTCTGAAACAACACTGTTAAAGATGTCAGTTTCTAGTTGGAATTTCAAATAGCTAGAGGTCTAAAGCTTTGTCCAAATGACAATGCACAAGACTGAAGAGTAATTGATTTCGTGTGATTGGTTTTGGACATGTGCCTTCTTTCTTGACCTGCTCTCTATTTGTTAAGTAGGAATAATAGCACCAGCTTCACTTACTGTTGAGAGTTGAAAGGTGAAAGCTAGCCCTTCAGTTTCCCTATCAGGTGTGAAATAGACTTTTTAGAGAGAAACATGGTTAAGGAGGAATTAGCCGTGAAAGGGGCTTGTGGTACTGACAGTGAAATGCAGCTGAACTTTTCATGGTGACTTTAGTGCTGCCACAGTTCCATCCTGTGGGTTTGGAGGAAGGATTGCGGTTTCTGAGCATCTGAAGAAACCTTGAAGTCACTGTGTTACGAAGTGGTTGCAGTGGCATCGAGTAGGCCAGTTCTGGCTCCTCTTCCAGATGTTTACGTGGTTGCAGTACAAGGACAGAAAGGCAGCCAAGCAGGTACTGCTGGGCTCTAGGACAGCACTGAACTAAAACAGAGACTCTCCTACCTATCTGTTTATGTTTTGTTTTCTTTTTCCTCTGACTGCTCCTTACAGACTTCCATGACCATTGTAGTCAGTAAATGTACTGTTAAGAACTGGTGCTGAGAGAGAGAGAATAGGAGTTACGCTTTAGAGTTATGATCCATACTGTAACTGCCAATAAAAGGTGAATTTCTGTACAGTACACTTATTGTCATTTGCACTTCTTTTCTTAATGCAGATGCAGGCATGTGATGTAACTGTGCTCTGTAAGTTTTCAGATGACTGAAGCTTTCACTTGCCTGCATTGATGGAAATACCTCCATTTCTGCTTAGCCTGAATTTGCTATTGCAAGTATTGACCACGTCTTTGTTCTCACTGAATCTTGAGCTTAGAAGTCAGTTAGAGACATCTGGATTACAAAGACTAGCATTTAATTTTATCATTTTCTACTCATCATGCTGTAGAGAACAGCAAAGAATCTGGATTTTTTTTCAAAGACAGGAAGAGGCTAAGATGCAAAAATACATATTTGAGGCTCCTTTTATAATTTGCCCTGATTTTGCCTTCTAAATAGGAAGAACTTTAGCCTTTTTCCTGATGAAAATTGTTCCTATTTCATTTTCTTGCCCTGAGCAGTACAGTGTTAGACTTGTGAAATTTGACCAATGGGAGGCTCAACACGAATAGTTAAATATTGTTGAGTTCATTAATAGCCTTACTTCTATCACTACAATACAAGATTGCCTCAGGTTAAAAACATTGGCTGTCTCAAACCAGTTTCAAATAGCTATTTGTCTGCATCACAAAACTGCCATTGAGTCTCACACAGAGGTTCATTGATGTGGAACACCACATTTCTAAGATATGAGCTTTCAGGGAGATGAAGGAGCGATGTCCATCATGTGTGAGCTTGCATTTATAATCTTTTAATAATGTGGCTATTCAGTTTTGCTTGTTCTAGTGAACCTTTGTAATAGAAATCAGTGAATTTTCACTCTTGCCTATTTTTTTATCTAAGGGAGATTGGATAATACTTCTGTTAATGACTTATTTCAGTATTTGGAGGTGATAAGATGCAGTAGTTCAGAAGCCTTAGTGTGCAGCAGGATTAAAGCCTTCAGAAATTAAAAGAACTGAAAAAGTGATACAGAGTTAAATACTATCTCGAAGAGGAGGACGGGTTAGTGAAGGGAAAGAAAGTGAAGTTCACATTGCCTCTTTTTCTCATCTAGAGCTTGTTCTTGCTTTTATCTATCAGAACAGGAGTGGGGTGTGCTGATCTTTCACCTGTGAGAGAATCACAACTGGAAAAGGCTGAATGCTGTCACTATCTTTGTTACAATGTCATGACTGTCAACTTGCAGGTCTCAGTGGGCTGTAGTTGATTTATATTATATAAAAAAAAGTCAAAGTATTTCAGCAACCTTAAAAATAAACAAATGTACATGAAGTGTTAGAAACGCTGCAAATAGAAAAAATACAAAATAAAATGTTATTACATTGTTTTTGAATACTAAAGTATTAATATTCATGTAGCTTATTCCTATGATATGTGACAAGGCAGTTGGAGTGATAAATGCAATATACATACAAATATTTTATGTACATATAAATGCATGGGTTGAGGTTTCAAATGAAACATACTGTTTTGCAGAATAGATAAAGAAAGGTTCAGGGTATAGGGGTGTGTGTGTGTATATATATATATGTCTATGTCAGACCTACTGAAGAAAACTGAGCAGACAGTTTCATGCTGCAGTATTTCTCAATACCTGATCATTACTAACCTAGTGCTCATGTCTCAGCTGTTGGTCCTTCTCTAAATGTGAAAGCCTTCATCTTTCTCCCAAATCCAAACAGCAGACAGTATAAAGAAAGTCTTGTCTCTGTGATTTTGCTAGTCTTTTAAAGCTGTAGCTTTGAATACTGTGAGATTACCTCTATTGTTCTATTTTTCTTTAGCTCTCAGTGCAGGATGAAAAAAAGAAAACTTTTATATGTTCTCCTAGAGGGGTTTTTGGTTTTGTGTTTATCTGACAGGGGAAGCAAGTCTTTTGAAACACCTAGTGCCTTTTTTCTTCATTTCTGTTTCCCTTAGTTTCATGTAGCCTCCCCTTGAGACTAATTCTATCTAACAGCAGCAAGGCTTGTCATCAGCAAATGGTAACTTATCTCCTCCTGTAGTCTAAACCATTCAATCTTCTGAGTGTTATTTAAAGCTGTCTTTTTCTTCAGTGACAAAAATAAATTACTTTCATTTGTTACCTCTGCCTCTGCTGTGCTATAGAAGAGAAAATGGAATCTTCCTGTTCTTGCTTTTACATCACCATCCCAGTTAAGGTCCATTTCAGGAACTTAGGACTGAGCAAGCACCCTTTAGATGCTTTACACAAAGTTAACAATAGGAAGAATGAGGCCAATGGAATTTTTTTTTGCGTCAGACTTTTTTTTTCCCCTTTTAATTCATAGGCTGTCTTCAAGTTTATAATTTGGTTATCTCAAAAACCTACAGCTGGTTGCTTAGTCCTGAAGTTGGGGTTGCAGAGTTGTCATATTGGTCTTTGCCAGCAGACTTTTGGAGCGTATTGCCAATATTTCTACAGTTTTGCCCCTAAAGCTGAAACAACTTTTCAGAGTGACTTATTTTTATTGGAAAGTCTGTCTCCTAGGCAGAAAAATTTTGTTAGAAGAAAAATTATTGTATAGGTAACCTGGTCTATAAAAACATATAGAATTTTAGGTTTATTCCTTATTTGGCTTACAAGGGTCTTATAAGAAAGCATTATTTAATTTAAGATACATAATTTTTCCCCTAAGATTATTTCTGAAGATTATGTCCTGATGTACAAAAGAATTTTTAAATTATCTTAAGCGTTTTTGTTTGGAAAAGATTGGGAGTGAAGAGAGAACTTTGTGTTCTCTCTTAAAACAGGTGTTCTTTCTTGTTGGAATTTACTTTTTTGAAGCCTGAAGGGTTGTGTTGGATAAATTTGTGGAATAAATAATAAATTAATTTCCATTATGGGCAAAAAACTATGGCAAAGAGAAGAGATTGTTTTCTGTGTTATATATGCACCGTGTCATAAATCTCTGGGCTTCTTAATGCTAAAGATGCACAGATGTTTTGGATTTGTTGTTTGTCTCCAACCTCTTCCATGTACACTCATTAGTACTGATACTTTCTCAGCTATGGATGAAGTTTTCTTCTTTAGTCCTCATATCATTATGTGTCAGTTTATGGTGCTGCCCATTCAAACTCATTTCTTTGATGGATCCATCATCATACTGGTCTTACTTGCAGAACTTCATTTTCTCTGGTCCTTTCCACTTATTTCCATCATTTCCTCATTAGAATGGTTAACGATACTGTTGAAATGTAATCCCAAACCCTTAACATGGAATTATTCCTTATCATTACTTTTTATCAAAAGACTCCTCTTTCATTAATTTCATGTCTGTTTTATATGGATATTCAGGTCACTAAAAGATCATTGCTATTCTGGATCTGGATAATTTATATTCACTGAAACAATGGCAATTAATTTCTACCATTTGCAAAAACTGAATATAGGGCCATTTCACCACTGTATGAGAACATTTATAAATACCACTATTTCTGAAAGATTCAGGAAATTATTGACTTAGAAGTAGATGGTAGATGCCTTCCTAATCTTCAGGTAAAATTTCAAGACTAGTTCAGTTTCCACTGTGAATTAGATGGTTGTAAAGGATTAGGTTGCTGAGATTTAGTCAACAGAGCCTTCAGGATTGTGAACAAAATGGTTGTCACTCACCTGTCACCGTCCTTAGTTACAACATTTCAGGAAACCTCAGCAGAATAACTGCGGACATGCTTTTGAAACTGAGGATAGTGTCTCCTGGGAAATGTATTGAGTGTGACTTAAGTTTTCTTAGGTAACCTTGCATCATGTTGTGTATTGATCTCTTTGTATATGCATACTCCAGGATTCTTGAACTTTTTGGCCCTTTCACCAAGTTTAATTTTAAACAAACAAAATTAGGGGAAAAAACCCACCCAGATGAAAAAAAAAACCCATCAAAATCACAAGCCAACAAACAAACAAAAATCCCCAAACAAACAAACAAAAAAAAAAACCCAAAGCAAAGAAAGCCCCACAAAACAACCAAAAACCCCAACCAAATTTCTCCTTTCTCTCAACTGTAATAGTGCTTCTGTGCTTGAGTAGAGAAAGGTGCAAGGTTTACTTCTGCAGAAAACATTCCCCTGTGAAACAATCAAACTAAAACCATAACTAGTCTCAAATCAGCCCCCAGCCCTCCCTCACCAAGTGTTACATTCCTGTAATATACAATGAGAGCTACCTACCTTGGCTGCTTCTGTCACCTCCAGCTGTTCTGTTAAAATTGGTGTTTTGAATGTTGCCATAACAAGATATTATAGAGAGAAGTAAATACAGAAGTGTCTGACCAGCTTTTTACATTTTGCAGTTCATCTTATATATCATCCTGCTAGAGGAAAAAAAAAGGAAATCTACATAGGTTATTTTGTTAAGGAAGAGTTAACTGGTTATTGTACAGTAATGAATGTTTTACATGTCAGAGTCTGGATGTCATTGATTCACATCATGGTAAAAGAACTGGGATGCTATTCTTGTATATTGGCCCATAGTGTTCTTACCTGAAAGTGTTGCAATTCAGTTTTTTTACCTCCAAAATGTCTAATAAGTATCCCTCAATACAGAATGGTGTGAATGCATTACTCAGAGTGACAGACTTTACCAGTAGGCACCATCTCTTAGGTTTAAGATTAAAAGAATGTCAGGTTTTTTTTAATAACATACTTCAATACTATGACTAACATTTGCTGTAAAATAAAAAAAAATCCTGCACAGTTGAGAGAAGACAGAGCCAGTCTGCTCAGCATGCATATAACTGTTTCTCAGGCTTCCTTGTTTCTATGCCTACAGGGAATAAGTTGTGTTACCTTAATTAAGTGATAAATTAATTACCTATGGCAAGTAACTTAAAAGTAAGGAGGTTAATGGCTGATAAATCATGAGGAGAGCTGTGACATATGAAACTCCGTTTCAAAGGGAGTTTTTAAAAAATACCATTGTTCAGGAAGCTTTAAAGATAAATGTGAGTAACTTTTGCTATCTAGACCTCTGAGGTCTTCAGCAGGGTTTTTTTTTCAGCATTCTTCCTTACCTGTCATAATTATACTTATTCAGTCATGCAGAACAGGAGTCAATTGGTGTGCTACTCATCCGTATTGAGGTGCCTGATCTTCATGATTAAGGGAGCCTAAAAGTGGGATGGAAGTGTAAGAAACTTGTTCTTAATTTGTTTCTTCACTCTGCAAGTACATGAGTAATTTCCTACAAATAGCATGGTTTAAATTTGCTCAAGATTCAGAGCATGTTCATCTTCATGTGACTTCCAAGAGGAAAATGAATCTTTACCAGGGTAGCAGTCAATGGCTTAAGATACATCTGTCATTAGTACAGTAGTTAAAGTTACAACAGCTTTTTGAAACTGTATTCAGGTCCATTTGAAAAATTTGTATTTTTTTTTTCTTCATTTCTGGGTATAGCTCTGAATTGACAGTATTTCTTTGCAAAGTGATCACTACTATAGATGCTGGCAAATTGCTCTATAGACAATAATCAATAGAGCCATATCTGTTGCTGTTAAAATAATGTTTTCAGGTAGCACAGAGACTGTTGTAAATGTGTCTTATAATTTTTTTTTTTTTTTAATCTCCTTTGAAAGAAGACCTGAAAACAAACCCCTGAGGTTAGTCAAAAAGTATGGAAAAAAAAACTTTTAAAAGTTTTTTACAAAAGAATGAAAACCTGATATTTTTAAAATCTCTCAAAACACAGGAACGCTACCCAAAGTCTGCAGTGTTTGCAAATGAATAAGATATACAAAAGAGTTTTTCAAAGAAAGCTATAGCCAAAAAGCTATGTAATTTTTTTGAACATGTTTTAATCTTGTTGGACCTTCAGTAGGTTCATACATTGCAACTCTTTTTTATGGAGAATTATCAAAAATTTGGCTCAATTAAGAGTGTCAGAATAGACTAGTGACCAACCTGGCAAAATTAGCAATAACATGAATTTCCAGGACCAGATGGTGAAACAGCATTTGTAAAAGAAACATTCAAGTATTACTTCAAGTAATACTCTTTAGCCTGGAAAACAATGCCGTGAGGGAAAAGCTCTGCTGGAAATCTGTGAGGTGTGCTGTGACAGTAGCCATGTAGTGAGTGTCAGCTCTCAGAAATTAAGAAGTGGGTGGCAACAATGAGATGTACATGGGTGAATTCAAACAAAATACTGTCTTTTTATGCTGTAAAATGTGGAAATTCTTGCTGCAAAACATAGATGCAAAAGGGTTGCATGTGGCTAACGCTTAGATAATTCCATGGAAATAAAACAGTTGGTATGAACTGTTACAAACAAGAAGCCTGCAACTATAAAACTGAGGTTAGGTTGATTTCCCAAGTAGTGTTTCTCAGTTCAAATGTGATGATACAGAGGTCAACAGAACCAGTAAAATGCAGGGACTAGGTAACAAAGCCTTGCTGATGCCTTGTTGTATAAACTGATGACCTGATGTGTGCCTAACATATACAAACTTAAAAGCTTTCACTTACTTTTGTTAGGTTAGTTAAAAGACACTTTGAGAGTTAAAATACCTGCAGACTTTGACCGTGAGAAAATCTGACCTGTAGATGCATTTTGGGCCAATTTTTTAGAAATCTTTTGGGGAATAAGTTTTTTCAGACAAGGTTGACTGTAGTTAGAAGGGACAAACAAATTCCAATATTTGTTAACCACTTCAAGCTGGACTGTATGTTTTGTGAATAGTCTACAGTGGCTGAACACTTCTAGCATGCTCTGCAGACTAATTATCAAGGTATCCAGAGTGGCAAATGAACATAAAGCTAATTTTTAATACAACACCTTCCACTAATTACAATTATGCAGAAAGGCATTTAGTCCATTTGTAATGAAGGAAAGTACTGAAAATAATAGACCTTTTTCCCTTTCATTTTCTCACTAAGGAATATTACTGACTTTCTTTTGCATAAAAATAGTGTATTTTAGAGTGACTACATAGGAAAATGACATAGGTAAATATTAAATGTTTTCTCCCAACAGTAATTTTCTCAAGCACTACTTTGAATTTCTTTATAAAACTTCGAGGTTTAAAGCTTCACACTGAAGCTTTCTTTTATGGAACCCTTAAATGCTTTGAATTGTGAAAGGGTGGAAGTAGCTATATGTGTGCAATCTCAATAAAAAAGAGAAAAATATGGAAAAATAGGGGTCAGATAAGAATGTCAAAACCAATTACCAATTTCTATAACTTGTCATTTAGTCAGAAATATTTTTCAGGAAGTATTAGTTGTATTATGGCCTGTCTTTTTCAGTTCTTTGGAAGACCTACAATTCTGAACTTAGTGAAATCTCAATACAGAATATAAATGGCCATTATTCATAATTGCTACATGCTTGTGCAGTCACTATTCAAAAGCTCTTTTGTCAGCTTTTTCCTGTAGTGTTTGTCTGCAGAAGAGAGTTTCTGGAGAGGTTCAGTTGTTTAGCCCTGTCAAGCAGTAATACAACAACGCCTCTGTCACGCTTCCTGTGTAGACTTGGAGCCTTTACTTCATCTCCTGATCTTTTGATTGGCAGATTTTAAAATTAGAGCAGATCATTATTGTTCTCTGATTTCACTTCCTGTAGTGTTAAATGATTATAAAATTACATGCAGCAAAGCAAGTAGCTTTTAAGTAGAACTTGCAGAAGCCTTTTGGAATATATTCCAATCATGATATAGAATAATAACATTATGGTAGAAGCTTTCCTTGCCCTTGGTAAGTGCTTCCAGTACTTAGCCTGATCATTTTTTTAAAATGTCGTATCTTCACCTTTTGAATTACCCTTTTGGGGTGTTTTGTCTTCTTACGCCTTTTTGTCTTGGAAACCACTCTAGTATTAAAAGTTACTTTGATTTGAAGCTACTTGCATGATCATGACCTTCAAATTTTTCTCTGAAATACATGAGTTCACTTGTTTTGGCATGTTGCTGAAAGAAGGACTTGTATTACCTCAAATCATAATTACTCTCTGCAAACATTTTTTTTTTTTGTGTTGCCATTGGGATTCTTAAAATGCACATTATTTCCATAATGGCCTTCCCACTAATGCATACCATAATGGTTTACCTACAATTCTTGTTATGTTTGCTGGCTTTGGGCTAGTAGGATATGTACTCTCTAGGACCAAATCTGGAGAGCTGGTTTCCTAATGTTACTTCCTCCCTTTTCTCCCATCTTTTTTGAAGCTGACGCTGTGGTGCAGTCTTGCTGGCATGGTCTATATATTTTTGTAACAAGTGGCATTTAGTCTTTAACTCCTGAGCCTCCTTAGGAATTTTGAAAAGATTGCTTTGGGTTTGTTTGGTTTTTCCTTTGGATCTCTCTAGAAATGCATGCTATTTATCAGCCATTAAATTATTACCCTGTAATGAAAAATGCTTGCAATTTAAAAATCCTTATCTACATTTAAAACAAGTGTGTGTGAGGGGTTTTCTTGGGGGGAGTGTTATGTTGGATTTTGGTTTTGTTTCTTTTTGTAGTAATGGTTTTGTTTGGGTTTTTTTTTCAGAAAATAAGGAAAAAAAGCCCTCTTAATTATTCAATAAAATTCCAAATGGTCAGTTCAGTCCCAAAGAAAAGTTTTTTGCCACCCTCTCTTATTTTTTACTCTCCGTAGAGCAGACAGTCTTTAGCTTGCTTGTGAAATTGTTTTCATTGTGAGCAGTCACTTCTAGTAAGCATTAGGTATTTCATACTTAAGAATTTGCTTTATTTATTGCATATACACATCTTGCTCTTCTTTCCCAGGAAGTGAAATTTTCTTCCTAAGCCCAGCTGTGCAGTTAAGTGGAAGCTTTTTGATGCATTAACTTGGGGAACGCCCCACCTAGTGGATGATTGTAAATGCATTTTCTCATTGCTCCATTAGGACACAAGGTTACGTTGGATTACTTTAAATATTGCCCTTGTTTACTGCCAGCTCAGGAAATTGATTAAATAGCTGGGTTTTCTTTCCCCTTTTACTTGTGGGCATGGTGGTGGTGTTTGG
The DNA here is from genome assembly GCF_036417665.1 of Passer domesticus. NCBI lineage: Eukaryota > Metazoa > Chordata > Aves > Passeriformes > Passeridae > Passer > Passer domesticus. The sequence continues at coordinate 43,941,841 of NC_087481.1, read as the reverse complement.
GGAGCTGGAAGAAGGGAAAGGTAAAAGAGGGATTTACATGGAAGAAAGTTTCGAGTTGAAAAAGGTGTCCACATTCCCTGTAAATGTTTTAACACAGAAATTAGTTACAAACTATGATGCTTAAAATGGCCATCTGCAAAACTAGTTTTCCTGCGTGTCAGAGGAAAGGAAGTGCCTTAACAGAGCAACTTTTTGTGTGTTGGGAAAAAAAGATCTTACTTCAGTTTTTTTCCATCACCTTGCTAATGGACTATTTGTTCAGGCTTCGTAGTTTTGTATCCTTTTACCAACATGGGACGTTTTGTCTTACGAAAAAAAAAAAAAATCATTCTGGTCTGCCGAGGGTGTGGTTCAGTCGGGCTGCTGCCACTGAGTGGGTTATGGTAGTTTATGTGGCACAGGGAGCGGGGCCAGGAGGAAAGTAACCCTTACTTTTGGAATAGATGAACAGCCTTCATTCTTCTGCTAAGTCAAAATAAAAATCATAACAGTTCCTGTCTTAGTTCCTCTGAGATTCTCAAAACTCTTCAGTTACCTCTTCTGCTTCATGATGAAGCTGTATAACAGTGAGGAACTTGAGACTGAAATTACTGCTTTGGAAAAAAAAAAATCTTTTCTATCTAGATCAGATGGCATATAGTCTGCTTTTCTGACACTTGTCCTAATCTTGATGTGTCCCAAAGCTTTGGAGCCAGCAACCAGCACTGGTTTATGTGTTCTTGGTTTGGGGATGGCATGGAGAGGAGAGGGGAAGAGAGGAATTCTCTGCAGTCTCACATACACAGCTCTTCCTGATAGGTGGTGTTACACTTCCGTTCATGGAGGTGTCCTGCTTCACTAAAAAGTAAATCTGAAAGCACACCTGTGGAAAAAGTATAATTCATACAATTTAGAGACAAAAACACACCTAAATGATAAAGTTAGGAGTGGGTGGAGAAAGAAAATTACTTTTGACCTTCAAGTCAGTCTTCTTTCTAAGATAAGAGATAGTACAGTATGTAGCAAAGGCATTAAAACCAATTTAATGTACAGCCACATTATTTTATTTATGTATGTATCTGTAAACCTCAGAGGGCAGTGTTCAGTACATTTGAATTCCTGGCTATGCTGCACCATTGAAATGTTTATCCAAACTTGCACTTATATTTGCTTATAAATTTTACATATTTTGTAAATATGTTCTATGAATGGAATATAAAATACAGGCCATCATGGATAAAATACCATTGCTTAAGCAGATCTGAAAAAGTATTTTTAATATTTTTTTTCTTTTTTGTTTTTTCCCCAAGAAGCAAGATACTTCTAAAATTAAGATGTAGCTGTGTTGTGTGGGAAACCTACTGCATTAGCACTAGATTTTAAAAAGTTACTGGTTCACCTAACCCTAATCCATCACGAGGATGTGGGCTTTGAGAGAAGCAGAGGTGGAAAACATGGAGTATTTTTAAAAACTCTTTCATAAGTGTCTTCAGTGACAAGTGGTATTATGCTGTATTTTCTCTGCTCTTTTATGCTTGATAGCACTCATAAAATATTGCTATATAGAAAAGGGGTTTTTTCAAATAAATATTCTGTTTCACTGCCAAGAGGAATGTCACTTCAATCTCCCTTCAATCAAACTTTTTAGCATGCTTCTAACTTAAACACAGGGTTCTCAGTTTTATATTAAATTGTAGCCTGGTGTAATACTTGTAATGCTGATTACTGATGAGGGGAAAAAAGAGTCCTAATTGTACCCCACAAGATTTCTTTTTGTTTGCAGCAAGTATATTCCCCAAAGCAAGTCTGAAGCTGGTTTTGTTCATCATGTTTAAATTAAACCACCTTTCTGGTAAACTGTTACCTTAACTTTGAAAATAGTTTAAGCTTGTATGATCTTGAAGCTTTTGTGACAGGAGGGAAAGAGTTGGTAATATATTTAATGTCTCTTTTTTAAATTCATGTAGGCACACATCTATTCTTTGGGTGCAACACTGAAAGCAGCAATAGAATATATTCTAGAACCTGAGACAGAATCAGAATTTGGACAAGATCTGCACACTCTACTGGAGCAAATGCAAGAAGAGAATCCTGAAAATAGGCCGGATATTGAGGTAAAATAGCCCTATTTTTTGTTTTTTTGGTTTTTTGTTTTAAAAAAAAGGTGATACTAATATTTCTGTATGTGTGCTCATTAATCTCTATTTATCTCATTAATCTCTGTAATTATGAAGATGGTCTTGATAAGCAGTATCCTCAGGTTTTGCAGGGAAGCTGAAGTCTTCCCCGACTCTGCAGAAATTCATCCTTTTTCCCACTGTAATGGATATACAAAACCTGAAAAGTAGATGTAGATGTTCAACAGTGCTTGAATTTTTAAGAAGATTGCGTGAATACACTGTATCTAAATTTTCTCATTAACTGTTTTCTTCCCATATAATATTTGGTTTACAGAGAGACAGAGTGTCATTACAAATAAAAGCACGGGCATTATGCTGTGAGATCTGTGTAATTATTGGGTTGCATTTAAGAAGGGAGTGTAGGGACCCTGCCCCAGGAAGCCTCTGTTCCTTGGCATGTTCAGAGCAGTATTCAAACCATTACTACTAAATAGTTTTTCTCTAAATACATAAAGGCTTAGATATCTTTATTGGATTTTGTTTTTTATTCCACTTAGCCTCTTATTTTACCTTTAGCAGTTAGAAGCTAAGAGAATTTACATTCTAAATGTTGGTCACCTGATGGAGTTATTTGACATTAATGTGAAAAAGTTTAATGTTTTTGCAGACTGTGAGAATCTAACCAGAGAGTAACAGTTGTGCAATGTGACTTTTCTTGGATTCAGTTCTTCTACTTCAGAATAGTGCTATCTACTTTTTTTTTTGGTGGGGGTGGGGGCAGGGCAGTGGGGTGGGGAGGGCATGGGTGTTTCATTTTCCTGAACTGATAATGTATATTCTAAATGTTATAGCACCTATGATCAATACTTTGCAAAAAGAGTGCTGCAACAGAAGAATTAACAGATTCATTTTTTATAAAGTAAAAATACTGGCTCCCTGACTGAGGACTGCCCAGGCAGAAGACCATATCAGAAGACAATATGGAGCCTGCTTGGTCAGCTGCTCTATTTCTATTCATTTACTGTTAAGTTGTCAAAGGTGGGATTCTATAGCACTCCGTCATTTCTGAGTGGTCTGTAGACCCTGAAAGCTGTTGCTGACTATTGAAATCATCAAAAAATAATTGGTCTTGGGTAATACATAAAGGGTCACTTTGTGAGTATGTTCTTTCTGTTCTTTATTCACTGGACACTTCCTTGGGTGAACAGAGTTGTGGGAGCTATTTGGAGGGAAATCCCCTAGACTTTTCAAGGTATTTTGCTAGACTTCAGCCCAGCTAGATATCTGTCTCCCTTTTTTCTGTCCTTCCTTAATCCCATATGTGAACCAACAGGGCCAATTTCTTCCTTCCATGCACAACAGCAGAGGAGCAGTTGAGTGGAAACTGCTGAATGGAGAAGTGAGAGCATCTCCTAACAGTTGAATGAGGTCTCACCAGTGTTTATCTAGGAATAGTTACTGAGGAAATGGTGGGATGTATTTGGAAAGGCAGCTGTCTTCTACAGCCTGCCCAAAGGGGCAGGTTTTTAAATGTGTGAATATCTGTAGTTAATTATGTGTGAGATCAGTGCTAATGCCATCAAATGGTGCCCAGGCTGCAGATTAGAGATATGAAGTGCGGTTACTTTTTGTGATCTGATAATGATTGCCTTTTCTTACTGGGAATATTGCTTTTTAAATAATTGTATTTTGCAGTTTTAAAAAGATTCAGCATTTAATTTTTATGTAATTTCAGTAATAAAAACATTAATCATCCTGCCTGTGTCACTGAATTCAAGCAAAGCATTGGCTGTTTAAAAAAGTAATCAGCACTCTAGCTTTTGTATTTTCACTATGTTATTCATAATGGATAACATTTAAGATAATTTTTATCTGTTGTTCTTGATGTTCTAACTGTAGGCTAAAACTTGAATTGTATTAAATGGCTTCATAATAGCCCATGGTAAAAACAAGAAATTAATTTAACCACATAATAGAAACACACGGTATAAAGAATTGGAAAAGAAAGACTTCCACTGTAGCATCATACAAATTCAGATGTACTGTGGGAGTTAACATCATTCGTGTTAGTCAAAATTCACGAATCTATTCATTATTAAATAAGTATTTAACATTCTTTTTCTCTAGAGCATTTTGTCATTATGTGAAGAAAAAATGAAGATTGCTTCATCAAGTAATATTTGTCGAAGCTTGTCTGCTGTTGGAAGAAGAGTTCTTTCAATTGAATCATTTGGTGCTCCTCAAGGTAACAGTAAAATGTATTTAGTCTAAAACTTTAGATTGCCTGACATATCTAATGATTTTTCAAAGACTGTTTGTGTGATCTCCTGTTGTAAGTTCCTTTCTAGATTACAACAAATCATTATTTAATAGTTGTAGATTGGTGATGGGGAAGCAGGGACACGCAACTCTTAATTAACATAATATGTTTGAAGTGTCCCTTATGATTCAAAGTAATTTGTTCAGAAATTGAGAATTTGTGTAACATACTAAAGATATGTAGCAGCAATGGCAGTAAAAGTAATATAAAGATTTACAAGAAGAGATTAGGAGGTTTAATACACATTTAATACAAGCGTCTGTTTTTGTATCTAGATGTCTGTGATAACATGTGGAAGGGAAGAATGTGTCAGAGGAGTTTGGGATCTAAATTATATTCAAATGAGAAAAACAACATTGCAGGTGATTCGTCTGCAGTGGAAGAGGTGACGACTGCCTGTCATAACAACTCTTCTGTAGTTACCATGGTGACTGGCAGAGAAAGTGGTTTAAAGGAAATGCAAATTGATCTGAATAATGAGAAAACTCAACATTCACAACTTGCAACTCAAACTGAAAAGAGCAAAGAAGAGGACAAACACACAGTGTATACTGACAGTTTTGCTAGTGTTGCTTTGGATATAAAATCATGTGTTATTGACCTGGAGAGAGATTGCCTTTTTAAGAAAGGTTCTTTGAGAAAAATGAAAACCTTTCCAAAGCTATCCCTTGAACTTGCAGATACAAATAACTTTTTTACTTCTGTAACCAACAGTGGACCACTAGATAGGAAAAATCACTTTATAACACAAGAGTCACTACCTCTAGACAATAATAATGAGGTTGCTTTTTCAAAGGGGAATCTCAATTCGTTTGCTGTCAGTAGTCCACCAGAAATAGAATCAAAGAATCACCAAGTTGATGATCATCATTTAGAAGCACCATGTGTATGCACACAAGTGTCTGGCTTGAATCTAGAAGAACATGTGCCACTTATCAATGGGAAAAAGATAGGTTTTTCTTCATTTGATCACAAAGAAGACTCTTCTGGTGCTACCTCTGAAGTGCTAAAACCAGCTGATATGCTGAAAGGCCCAAATCAGTCAATTACTGGAGCAAAAATGCTAGACAACTACATGGTGTTGGAAGACTGTTCTGAAACTTTTCAAGGGTCAAATGAAAATTATGTACCACATTTTAACAAGATGGATTCAGTATTAACAACAAAACCCAGTGGGAACAGACATGGATCAAACCTAATTAGGCCACCAGAATTAAGCAACGGTGTAATGAGTGCAAACAATAATGAAGATAATCTTTGTGGAGGCAGAGGTTCAGAAATCAAAAGTAATGAGCAGGTAGTAAAAATAAAGTCTTCATTATATAGTTGCTGTAGTCACTTATGTGGAGATGAGATGACTTAAATAATGTGTGATTTCTTTCCCCCTTGTCCACTTTAGCATCCCAGAAAATGGAATTTTGCAAGTCTGCACACTTTAAGCGTTAATATTGGAAACACAGTGATCCTTTTTTCTTCTAAAATTAAAAAGTAAAGTGCTACTGTGAAATTTATGCTGCTGCAGAATCAACTTCCATTTAATTTTTTTTTTACAAATGGAGTCTACTCGCTGGTGTGTTAGAGCAGCATTCCGTAATAGCTGATGGCATTTGTAAGAGAACAACCAAAGCATACATGTATTTTTAACTCTTTATGTTACTGTCAATGCATAAATTTCACTACCTTGCAGTGAGCCTCCCAGGTGCTTATGAAAATTGCAGAATTCCTGACTGTAAACCTGTCCTCACTGAAATCAGTGGCAATATCCCATCAGCTTCAGGGGGATAGAGTCCACATTTTTTTTAATCTTCCATGTACTTTTAAGTTTTTGGAAATTGTACATATGCTATATTCGTTCTGTGTTCTTAAATTGCTGTCTCTGTTTGTTATGTATGTTTCACTATAGAATTTAAATATGTGCACAATATGATGGATATGTTGTCTCATGCATTAAGTCTTTATAAATAGCCAAGTAACAGAGGGAGAATCTACCAGAGTTTGTTGATAGATAATTGTAATATGGTCTCTTCTCTGCTCAAATTGCATATCTCAGGGTGGACAAGTTTGGTCTCTGACTAGATGGTTGTCTTTTGTGCCACACTCAGAGGTGTAAACAATTCCTGTGGTAGGAGAGCTGCTGGCTAAAACTGCAGGGTTGTTTATCCTTCTCCTGCTTTGTTAGGGCAGGATAAAAATGAGCAGCACAAACTTCGCACATTTTGTTTCCAGAAATTATTCTTAGGTGAAGTTGTTGGGTTTTTTCCTTGCTTGTCTACTGGCAAGTCAGCCTTGTTCTTGCCTACCAGCCCATCTTCCAACTATCCCATAGCGTGGCACTTAGGGTTATATTCAGTCTCTGTCCTTCCCTCTTTTCACCTTGCCCAATCACCTCCTTTGAAACACTAACCTAGAATTATCAGGTGTGAGCCTTTGGTTCATCGTAGCTCAAAAACTAGAGCAAATTGAAGAATGTCCCTTTTTCCCTTTCCTGTCTCTTTTCCCTCAACAGGTGTGCTTATTAAATTCATAGTTCAGGAGGATAGTTAATGTGAATAAGTACCACGTGGCGTGGTTTTGCCTTCGGAGGGGGTTGTTCACTGTATGCGTATTGAATCCTTTATTTAGGTTTTAAACTGTAAGTGCATTCTTAAGACTCTGAGAAATAATCCATCTATTGTAGACACATCCTTTTTTTTTTTTCTCTATTTCTGCCATCATTTATGAATGTAAGTTGAGTGTAGTGATAGGGGTTCTTTTTTAAGGTGGAAAAAATGTTGAAATTAGACCTATATTCTGTCCTTACCAGATTACTAGGGCAAAAGTTTAAGTCTGGATGCATGAAGGTAGTTGTAAGAAAAATCTGCTCCAGAATTATAGTTTTCCAAAATTCTTGCGTGGAATTAAAAGCTGTAACAAATCTTATTTGCTTTTTTTGCAGCAGCACTTGAGACTGACACACAGAAAACTAAACTAAAACATATTTTCATCTTATTCTGCTATTCTTCTAAAGTATTCTTTTTCTTCAAATATTTAATCATCGATTTAAATAAAGTGTCCTTTCAGTCTAAACAGAATTTCATTCTTGCAAACAAGTAGGCTCTTACTAACAGTGATGTTATCCTGCTCCCACTGAACTCACAGGACAATCACTGTGAATTAGAAAAGGTAACTCTTGTTCCAGCTACCCTAATAAGCAGTGTTGTAATACATAGCATCTGAAATGAAGACAGCAGGGTAGTGGTTCTTTGTTATATCAGAGGTTTATGGCTGTCTTTTCAATAGAAGAAACACTTGATAGACTCACACTCTACATTCTCTTTTTTAGTAAGTGACTCCAGAAAATGTTCAGGTCCTGCCACAGAAAAATGTGCTATTTAGAAAAATCTTTTTGGTCTCAAACAAAAAAAGCAAATATAAGAAAATGTTCTTTGAGTATTTAACTGCTGTAGGGAAAAAAAACCCCTTTAAGTGTATTAACACCTAGACTTCTGAAATGGCTTCCTGAAATGCTGAATTTCTAGCCTTGTAATCCTGTGTTTTCTGAAGGAAGGTCATTCATAATTAGTAGTCATTGAACTGTATAGCAGACTTTATTGTGAGTCTTCTTAGAGAAATGCAGTGGGTTAATGTTGTCATCTTCATTTTTTCTTTTTGAAAAGAGATTTTATTGCTTGGGCTTCCAAAATATAGCAGTTTTTGCCTCTGTGTTACCTCCTGACAACTAAAAAAAAAAAAAAAAAAAAGAAGTCATACTGTGCTATCCCTTACATGACAAAAGTATAACTGTTGTCTCTCTCAAGTTCCCATTAACCAGAATTTTACCAAATACCTTTTTTTTTTTTTTTTTTAAGAAAGCCTGAGGCTGAATTTGTTCATTTACTGCAAAAGCACAAGTGTGAAGCCTCAACTAATGTGATTTCTGCCTTGTGGGGTAAATAGAAAACACCTCAGAGTATTTGCAGTGCTGCCATTTTCTGAGTTCTCTGTGACAGATTGGCATGATTGCAGCAAGTGGAGCTTTTAGAATGGTGTCTCGAGCATTCCTTTCAATATTTCATGTTGTTTAGAGAAGGTGCAATACCAGCCCCATCCGGTTGAAGATCAACCTTGTCTACTCTGGAGAACAGACAGTTTTTCTTGCCTGTCAGTACTTCTCCAGTGGACAATATTTTTCTAATACTCAAACACTGCTTCTTATTGTTGTGTGCTTTACTGCTAGTAAGCATTACTAAAAATACTTGCTTGCTTTTGTCTGGCTACTGCAATGTATCTTGTGAGGGTTTTCCTAATAATTTTTATAGTTTTGCATGCCATAAATAAATATTTTTCACTTCAAGTATGAGTGGGGATCTTTTATTTCTCTAACCAGTTTCATTCCAATCAGGTGTGTCTCATCTCTAATCCTTTTAAATGTTTCTCTGTGATTTAAATGCTATGGCCTTTACTTGGGAAGGGTTAATGGAAACCTGGCAAATGCAAGTTTGTTTTCTGTCGGTCATTCATACTCTGTCAAGCATGAGAGAAGTGAAAAGCCATGTAGCTAGAGGTTGACGCTTTAACACTGGGGAAATAACATGAAGGAAAGAAAAGTTGTCAGTTCCCAGAATAATACTTACTAAGAAAAGAATGATGAAAATCTTGCTTCGGCTATTTAAAACATGCCAGCATAATGTTCATAAAATAGATTTTGCATAGTTGGAATGCTTTACTAAATTTGGGGGTTACAATTCTGGTACCAACAATTAAGTAGAAGATCTGTTAAATGATCTTTGCAGCACTGCAAAAAACCCATTGCTTTTCCAACAAGTAAGGTTTGAAATGCAATCTTTGGGCAAAAACCAAAATGGCACCAGGATATAGATATAGGCAATAATGGCTCATTCGGCTTTTTTATATTTTCTGACAAAATTTCAATGCTGTGAAAACATTTTCTTACTTTAAAAAATCGGTAATATAATTTCTGTTATGAAAAGGTCTGGTTTAGAACATTAAAAAATTTGGAAAGAGACATTAGATTATAATTTTGTTTCCTCTTGGGTGCACTGATGATAATATATTAATGAATGTTTAATGGCATTATTAAAATAATGGTTTAAATGAAGTGGACTTACAAATGCTGAAGAGTTGTCTTGAGCTTGCTTTGCTAAAATATGTGAATAGATGGATAAGTAACAATGCATGCTACAGATGGTTTGACTGAAAGCATTTAATCCTACATTTTCCAGTGCCTCGGAATTTTTTTTCTTGGTGTTTGCATGGAGATTTTATTTTTAAATTTTGGGAAATAGTAATAGCCATGAATCAGAGACTTGCATGTTAAAATCCAAAACAGCCAAAGCTGAGACATGTCTATTTAAGGAGTTTTACACTTACATGTTTACTAAAACAAGGTTCAGTGGAGGTAGAACGTGCATCGTGTTAAAATACCTCAGAGGTGAGGTACCAGGAGCATTGCATTGAATATCTTTGTTTAAGGATGAGGCTTAAATCAAAGTTGTCTCATAACCATAGGTTGAGAAGTGTATTCTTTTTCCTTTGAAACTGTTTGAACCAAACTGCATGCATTTTTCACCACAAATGCAAATGTGTGATGAAACATGTCTTGTCATGTACCTTCACTACAGGGGGTAATTCTGCAAGGTGTTAGAGCACGAGTTAGAAGTCCCCAGCAAGTCTGAACCCTCAGTTTTCATCTGAAGTCTTCCACATTTCTCTTTCTGGTGGAGGAACGTGGGGATTTGGAATAATTAGGACACTAGAGGAATGACCTTCTCAGGTGTTTCTTTGAGAAATAAAATTGATAATGGTGAAGGTGAGGAGAGACATGAATTATAGTAAGAGACAATAGCAGTGCAGGTATTTATTAGCATGACAGAAGACCAACTAGCAAATAAATACCAGCTAACAATATTATATTTGAGGTTTCACATTTCTTTAGAATGATTGCCAGAAAAACAATGAGTATATGCATTCAAATTAAGTTCACCAAACTGTAACCAGACTTCATCCTTCTTTTTCCTGACTCAGTTTGTTTTGGCCATCCCATAGATGGCACTGATTCTCATTTATGCTAAGATTTGCTTTCACTACATACCTTTTTCTTCCAAAATAGAGTTTTTCTGGTGCCTCTTCATCCTCTGTTTTCTAATCTATCATTGACACTTCTGTCTTATCATAAACTTTTGCTGCTGCTCTTAGGATTTATTCCTACTCTCCTGCCATGCCTGAATTTCTTTCTGTCATTTCTTTCTTACTCTAAAGAGCTTGGATATCCCAGAGGTGATGAGAAATACTTTGCATCTTTCTGCAGTACAACAAACTTCAGTCTCCAGTTCAATGGAAGATTCTTCTTTCCCTGGCTAGCCATTCATCACCTTCTGCTGAAGTGAAGGATGATTTGTATATGCAGTAAAGGAAGTCAGTCTTTCTTTGCTGCAGCTTTTAGAGCCTTTAAAGACATAAACTTCAAGAGGAGGAATTCTCTTACAGAGAAACATGTGGCACTAGTGTGTACTTACTAAAAGAAAATTCCTAAATCCCAAAGCCTTCTTAGTGTTTTAGTCAGTCTGAAATTTCTCTTATGGTTTCTCTTCTCTCATGTCAGCTGTGCAGGGTTAATTTGAAGGTTTGAATGCTCATTTCTTTGTAAAGTGTCTGTGAGCAAAGACACTTGAGGCACATGAGAATCACAGTGCTCTGGAGTGGGAAACAGTGCTGCTCAGGGATAGTAATCTATCAACAGTATGAAGCTCTATCCTATATGCTTTCTAGACTAATTCATTCTTTTGACTGTCTGTCCTTTTCCTTCCTGCTGTGTGATTGATGGCTTTTTATCGGACCGTTCAAGAGCTTACTTTTCTAGATACAGTAAAAGAACACATGAAAGGATTTTGCACTCCAGGGTGCTGGTGATAGCAAAATTGGAGAAAGAAATTGAATCTTATCACCTGGCTTCAAATCTGTCTATGCTGAAGTTACTAATTTTTGCAATGTGCCACAATGCAGGATAGAAGAATAATAGCACCAAGTTCATTTTTATCTGTTGGAGGTAGGCAGAATATGAAACATTTTCAGTAAATCAAAAGGTGCGTTTCCTGATATATTTTGTTTTAAAAAATGTAGTTTATCTGGTTCATCTTCAAAGAAAATTTAAACAATATGAACCTAAAGTACTGTGTTCTTTGAGAAGGTCTTCTGGTTCAAATTATTAACAAAGTTTCAGCTACAGAAATTAATGTCCTCCTTTTCTCCATAGATTGCACTGAAGCTATTTCTATTTGTTGAGCTTTATGAAATTCAATGCAGTAGTCAACTCATTATGTATCTCATGATAAAATCCAAAGAGCATCTCAGGAAAAGGATGAAAAATTGACTTTAGTAAATGACAGTGCAGAGGCTGATTTGTCAAAGTTAATGATGTAGTGCCATTGTGTGTGGGAGAGACCCTTAGTCTATGTAGATGTTATAAATACTGATTGGGATATAAAGGTGTCTGTAAAAGCAACAAAACAGTTCAGAGGGGGTTTTGTTGTCTCCTGTGCTTCAATTTTGTGTTTAGGTTTTTTTGGGTTGGTTTGGTTCATTTTTTGTTTGATTGGTTTTTGTTTCTTTGGAGGTTTTTTTGAGGGTGAAATGGGGTTTTTTTTCCAGAGTTAATCCTGAATTACTTCTGGTAATTCTTTTCCTAACATGGCCTGAAATTGACTCATTCAGGACTGCATATGTAAGAGAAAATGTGCTGTGCTCTTTTTTTTAAAAAAAAACACTGCTCTCACTCAGAGGTTTCTGCCTACAATGAACTTTTTAGTGTTCCTTTGGTAGATGAACGGAGATCATAAGTGCAGCTGATGTCAAGAGCCACTACTAGAGATGAGCTTTTCCATTAGCACGGTTTGATCAGGGAGGTGTGTGTGCACTACTGTAAATCTCCAGTTCTTACATTCACACAGACACACACCACCCCCCAAAAATAAAAAATCACAGAATGTAAAGTGTGTCTCTGAAGAACAGTAAGTTTCCATGGAGCAGTATCTTTGTCACATTAAGGTATTATGCCAGATATCAAAAGCTAAATTGGTAGTCAGAAAAACAAATGCTGTTACTACAAATTGAGCAGCCAGTGATTAAATACAAAACAGCATGCTGGGATTTCAAATAAACCTGTCATTAATTCTGTCAATATTGTTAACATCTTTCACAGAAGAACAAGAAATGTTGATGAAATCTTTAAGGTAAGACATGTAATGCAACTGTCAGGGTAAATCAGGTTTTGAATGTGGGACTGTTTTGTTGATGGCAATCATTTGAATTTTTTATGTTTTTCAGTCTAGGTGTTGTCCCTATAATTATGTAATTATGTTTCAATTCATCATAAAATATGTCTATTACACAATAGACATTCTAAGAGTCTTTTCTTAGTATGGTAAGAAAGACCTTCCAGACAGCTGACTTATCCTGAAGGAATTAAGAAATTAATTCATTTATACTTTACTTATATATAGTTAGCTGACTGTGCCATGCTTTTTTAATAAATAGTATTAATTCATTACTGGTAAGTGCAATAAATATATTTTCTTGTTACGTTTTAAGTTGAGTATTTTTTTTTTATATTAGGATTTACTTTTCTATTGCATTAGTAAATGTTTTAAATTTGTGATGATTTTTATAATTTTCTGCATCCTCACTGTTTTTTTCAGTGGATCTCTCTAAAACTCCTGTTGTCCTGGTATGGTAGGCCTCTGAAAGACTATGAACTCTGGGCATTATGTCATGAGTGTTTATGTACTCTGCAGACTTGCATAGATTATCCAGGTATAGTCTTAATTATCATGAAGTATTTTGCCTAGTTATTGATGTTCACTGTGTTAATATTTCTTTTATTCTGTTGATTGAAAGGATCTTGACTCTCATTTTGCGTGCAGATATTTCTATTTTGATTCCCTTAAATTGTGACAAAACTCAATTTGGAGTTTTCTTCCACATATAGGTGAAAGTCTCATATATAGGTGGGTTTGTTTTTTGGTTTTGTTTTTTTTTAAATTCTGAATCTTGATGGCTTTTGCAGCAGAAATTAATCTTTGGCTTCAAGCAGTGAAACAAATTTTAGACTTTTTGGGAATAGAGAATCTGTACTTCGACTTTTAAGAAAAACACTTGTGACTTGTATCAAGCAGGAGGAGATAAGTTTTACATGTGTGTATACATATATATATATATATATATAAACAAAAAACTTCCTCTTTTGCCAGGATTTCTTTGTGACAAATAATTCCTGACCTATTTTCTACAGTACAGGGCTTTGTCATTTTAAAGTACCCAGGATCTTGTCATGGAGTTAGTCCTTCCACATCCCATATGCTTCAGTTTATAGACAAATTATCAGAAATAAACTTCTGAGAGGAAGAGAGAACCGTCCTTTGACAGAATTGGAATATGTTGTATGTGACTAAGAAGACCATCCTAGATTTCCATGGACATTCTGAATGATGGTTTAGCTTATACTAATGATAAACCTATAGCAGAAGTTTCCACCACCACCACCCTTTATTTTCCTTGATTTAAAAAACTTGCTTTTGGGAGTATGGGCAGGGATGAGCTTGAAGCCTTTAAGTGAAACAACTGGATAGTAATGTACAGAAAACTTACTGCATCTCTTCTGATTTCAGCTTCAGTTATTTTATTTCTGTTATATAAAACTGCTTAAGAGTAAATAAGCCATAAATGAAGATTCTGAACATTTTAAGAATTCTGGAAAATAATACTAAGTATTTAATATATCTTGTAACAGAAGGATTATTTCAGCCTCATAGCATGTTCCTTATGTTTCTGAAGGTTTCAGCTAACTGCACATAATGGCTTGGATTCTAATGTAATATTCTTAGCCAGCCTGTTACTGCTCTCTTAAGAATGCATGTCTTAAAAATACTAAAAGTTGTCATCTGAACCTTATATACGCTATAGAAGGGAACATAATGATACAAACCACCAAATGGAAATTATTTTACTTAAAACTTCTGTATTTGACAAAAAAAGCTACCTTGAAGTTGAATATTGGTTTCAGATTTAGATTGTTTCTGCAAGAGGATTCTCTGCCTGTTCTGAGGGGAGTGGTGCATTGTGGAAAGGTTTATAGTGGTGTTACTGCTTTATTGCCCACACACATATAAAGTTCTCTCAACATTCCTTTTGAATAATACTTACTGAAGGTGAAGCTGATAGGTATTTTGAATACATCTTGTAAAAAAATCCTTTGTCTTGACAATGGTATAGTGAGACTGGTAGCTGATGAGCCATGGTTAAATGTATGAAGCTGGATTATTTTTTATTTAGTCACATAGCCTTTTTCTCCAAATCCTTCCTTGATTACACCTTTCTCATAATCCTAAGCAGGATTACCTGCTTAAGAAAACATATCCCAAAGCTAGCCTCTTCTTCACGTATTTGTTAATTCAACTGTGCTACAGAAGTTGTTTGTAACCTCCACTGAGACTTAATTCCTCTCCACTTATCAGAGGATATTGCTTACAAGTTGCTGGTGGGTGATTCAGGGAACCCAGGTGAGGATTCTTATGTTGCACTGAACAAGCTGAGGTCTGGTTT
This sequence comes from Passer domesticus, assembly GCF_036417665.1. Classification (NCBI taxonomy): domain Eukaryota; kingdom Metazoa; phylum Chordata; class Aves; order Passeriformes; family Passeridae; genus Passer; species Passer domesticus. Next base: position 43,926,826 of record NC_087481.1, on the reverse strand, counting down.
GTGTGGGCAGGGCCAGGGACATGTACTGCTGGCAAAGACAGAGTGAGTGTGAAGCTGCCTCTGCAGAAACAACCAGCGAAGGTTCGCATTTGGGAAAGCTTTGCTTTTCCAGACTTGTACTTCGGGTCCAACTTAAATATTATTGAAGGTAGTAGACAAGCCTTTATGTTAAGCACAGTGAGTAATTTAATTTTAGATGTGGTTTGTACAAATAACTAAAAAAGGGAAAGTGTTACTGCCTTTTTTCTTACTTTTTTTTTCATCTTAGACCGCTTCAATTAATTATTTATTAATAAATTGATGTTTGTGTGTCTCTTAGACATCTTTAATATTTTATTTCATAATTAATACATTTAATGTTTTAATGTCTTATTCAGTTTTAAGAATCTATTCTTCCAGTACTTTGTTTTTAACAAGAAAATAGTGCATTTGATGGTAGTCTAGAAATAGAGGACTACAGTTGGACTGGAAGAGAACTACTTACTGGCCAGTTGGCTTTTAATTGAAACACATAAAATTAAACAGTCCTTTGAAGTTAGCAAACAGATAGACACAGTTTTGCCACAAGGTTTCAACACTATATTTATATTATGTGATCTCATTACCGTAATGTTAAGTTTTTGAAGACCTCAGATCATTTAAAATAGTTTTAGAAGTGCATTATTTCATTTTTAACAATGGAAAATTTCATGGCCTTGCAAATACTGACTTATGTAACATTTCTTCACTAAGTGTGATTATAACTATTTGTGATAAACTCGACTTCATATCCTGTTGCACCTAGCGGAGGTTTGGATCTGGCCACGTGTGTGTCAGCTTTCTCCAGATGCTGACCCTCTGTTTTTGTGGGGTTGAAGGAGGAGAAGAGGAGAGACTTAAATTCTTAGATAAATTGACCATCTTTTATTGGTACCCATTGAGAAGACTAAAGTAGATCTACCTATTGTATTTATTTCTTTTTGTTTTGTTTCTTTCTTGACCATCCTTTTCAGTGCTGGGTATAAAAAGAATAAACTTCCAGTTTCTTGTCTTTGTTCTGCAGAAATTGCTTTGGGTAATTACACAGCTATTGTCTCTTTATTGACTTGTGTCTGTTCTAGCATAAATGTTATTTAAAGCATCATTTACTTTAGGGTGATTTCTGACATTGTAAATTCTTTGTTAAAATTATTTATTTTTATTAGTGCTAAATAGCTACAAGAACAGATACTTATTATACCTTGCCCTTTTGTTGTTTTTGGGTTTTTTTGCAGTGGTCTTATGTTTGGACTCTGTGCTGATTGACTGCCATGGAAGGATCCTCTTTGCTGCTCCAACAGCTAAAGGTAAAATAAGAGATTGCATGTTCAGCTTTTATTTCTTTTCAGGGGAAGTGGAGAAGAAAGCAAACATCTTACCTTTTGTTTCTGATTTCTTTTCTCATTTAGAATCTTGTGATGTATTTTATTTAGCTCCTGAAATTGAAGAAGAGGATGTGGATACTGAGAAGGTAATGTGGTAGGTTATGTAGATTGCTTTGTATTTTATCAAAGGACAGTTTTATCCCTCTGCTAGTTGGAGAAGAAAGCTAAACTCTTCTAAGATGGTGTTAATATTTCTCATTTCTCCCAATGTTTCTTGGTTATCTGTGGGGCTTTTTTGATATATTGATCTCTCATTAAATCAATTGCTTCTATAATTTTTCATTCCAGAATTGGAGTAACTGCCAAAAATGTGCTATTCAATGGTTTTCCATAAGACTTAATTATTTTCAATTTTTTAGCAGTAAGACAGACTTTTAAGTCATTTTTTCACATTCTGAAGGTCATAGTAAGATCATTAACTTAGACTATCTGGACAAAAGCCCAAGCATTATTCACACTTAGAAGACTGGATAAAAATGTCATTATCAGTATGTTTTTACTTTGGAAACATTATGAATGATGTCTTTTTCCAATATAGTTTTCTTAGAGCTTTTTTCTATAGATAAAAACCATAATAAGCTTTTAGAACAAAGATAATAAAAATGTCAAATAGCGGGTGAATGTGTCTCCACTGCAACTACTTTTGAATTGCAAACTGTACCACAATGATCTTAAAAGTCAGGGGAAGAGAATTTAGAGTACCTTTCTGTTATGTAAAAAGAGGTTAGCTAATATGTGCCTTGTGTCTCATCAGTTCTTTGGAATTAGACATAATAATCATGAATCAGAAAATAAAAGCTCATAAAAATCTACTAAAAACATTCCATTTTCTGTAAAGCTGTCTGTAACTAGAAAATATTTTTATGTCTTTCCTAAATTTTTTTAACTGCTTTGATCCAATGTGCTGGTTTTTCAGAGGCTTCAGGAGCTTAAACTAACCCTGAAATATAATACAGCAGTTTCACCAGACAGTAGAAAATAATAGAAATTAATAATACTTAAGTCTTTGTGCTTTATTTTCTTTAGAATGTCTTTAGAAAGTAATCTGTTCCGTGTTTTTCTACAACAATTATTCTATTACATATAGAATAAGCTGTTGGGGTTTTTTTCCTTTTTCCTGATGGCTGTATAACTTTCTAGTTATAAACATTCAGTTCAATTTATGGTATGGGAATGAAGACTGTGTAGTGTCACAGTAACAGTTCTTTACAAAGAACTTTCATTGAAGGTTCTGATGGCATGGATGGCAAGTTTTTCGTAAATAAATTTAGGGTAATCTTGGAGTTCTAAACCTAAGGGGAAGAAAATTATTTTTGTTTTGATTGAGCTGCTTTCTCTATTTCAGGTGGTTTTTTACCTGTTAGTAGCTTTTCTTCAATGGTTCAAATGGAACTAGTCAAAAGATTATTTTGTTTGTAGTGAACTTGTTATATTTTGTTCATTGCTGTTCACTTTGCTCAAAAGAGTGCAGAAAAGATTGTTTTATGAGAACACATTATTTTCTACTGTGCTTTGGGTTCTGTCCGTTGAGCTTTTGTAATATCTTTGAGAGGCAATGTAAAGTGTGGTGCTTTAAATTTCTTAAAGTTGCATTTATAGTACATGCTAACATATGAAAACTGAGCATTAAGGGGACTAAATCTGACTCTGAAAATTGTAACTCTTCAAATGAAACAAGAAAACTCGTAAAGACCAAGTCCTTTGCAAGGTCCCTCATTGGGGCAACTTCAATTGCTCTAGCTGCAGGTAGCACAATAATTGCTAAAATAAATATGCAGTGCCTCATTTTTCTGACAGGTGTAATCTTCTCTATAAATATGACTTGTGCTGGCTAGTATGTAATTACTGTGTGCCACTTACTTGCCGAATTATCATGACCTTTTTTAAGTAAATTGCAGCTGGCCACATTTTATGGTAGAACTCTGAAGCTTGCAGCAATCTTTTTACATAAGAAAGAAATTCTTCAAAAGTGTTCTAAAATACATTTTTCTTAGGTAAAGAATAAGACAATTAATGTCTGTTACTCCAACAGTAGAAAAATAGCTGCTGGTTTTGGCCCTGCATAACAACTAGATTTTGAAGTGGGCTGGGATTTTCATCAGCACCCTCAAAAGCCAAATGTAATCTGTACTTTAAAAGCTCTAGTAAGTTTTTTTTTCTTTTTTGGCAGGAAATGGGGGGGATTTTGGATAATTTGCTGGAATTGTTTTTGAAGTGGAGGCTTTTTTTAGTCTATTTAAATCTTTCTTGTCTCTTACGTTATACCAATAGGTCTGTGTTTATGGTGTTGCTGCAGTTCTGTGGATGGCAGCAAAATACAGTGTTCCACTGAGTCATAAAGTAGTATTGCCAAGAAAATTTAAAAAACTACTTCTGGATATGGCAAGAAAAAACCCTGAAGAAAGACCTTCTCTAACTGCTGCAATTAAGGTTACTAGATTTAGTTGTGTCTAAAGTGTCATTTGAGTGTTTTTTAAATCAAAATAATAACTTCATACTTGTAATAGACTGATATCTAATTAAATCATAACCAGTCACTTTGGGTTTTGTTTTTGAAGTTACCTCCTTAGGGGCACAGAGGGGCGTGTTTTTAATTTAGATTGAAATTATCAAGGTACTTGGACTTTGACAAGGTTCATAAGACTTCCTAAACTTAGATTACTTCTAATTGACTATTTATCTTAACTTTGTCCTTGTCCATGAATACCTCACGTGATTGAAAACTTATTTACTGACTGAAAATTGCAATTTTTTTTTTAGACATGCAATCATTATTTACTTGAACAAGGTATAAACAGCAAAAATATTTTGACATTATTGGGTAAACCCATCTTTAAGGTAAGAGTGCCACCTTTCTTCAATTTTGTTTGTTTTTTCAATTAATTCTGTAAATGTATTCCAGTAAGATTTTGTTGACTGCACGTGTAGCTAGATTTTGGGTTTGGTTTTGTTGGTGTGATATCTTTTGGTTGTTTTGTTTTGGTATTTTCAAGTCTGTAAGTATTGCCTTTTTCTAGTTCTTTCTGTGTGAGTGATCACAGATTGTGATGCTCTGACTCCACAATCTATATGGATAAAGAATAAGTAACTAATTTCATAATCTCTCTTTTTATTTACCACCCCACAGAAGAAATTAATATATAATGTTGGGTTCTGGTTGTGTTTCAAATGTGTTTATATAATGCACACAGGATTCAGTCAATCCATGAAACTGAGTTTATTCAAAACTTTGAGTAGCAAGTTACCAAGATTTCTAAACAGTTATACCAGTCCTTATAGTTCTGTATGTAATTTTCTTAATTCCTCACCTTGGCATGACTAGGTTGTTGCAATATTCAAGGTGTATATGAGGATTGGAGGTTTTTTTTAAATAATGTGCTGAGCAGAACTAGAAAAAAGAAAATGCTAATAACATCAATTTGGGCTTCAATGTTTATTGTTAGGCTGTTGGGGAAGAAGTCTTGTCTGAAGATCGTGTCTCTTTTGAATTTAAAAATGAGAAATATGAAATGGACCCTTCAGAGTCAAGTCTGGGTAAGCAGTCAGGCTCTGACATGTTTACTCTGGCTTAGTATTCTCTAGTTCACTTCTCCATATAAGATTTTCTCAGTCCAATATGCAGTTGTTTTTCTATCTGAATTGATTGTTAACTTACTTTACATTTCTGTTTTACATATTGATCATCTTTCTGTGTTTTTGCTTTTAGGATTTGTGCCTTTTACCAGTGAAAGTAAACTTGTAGCAGTTAAAGGACCAGTACCATGCCAGATTTCACTAAATTGTGAGAAAGCAACATTACCTGTTGCATTCACCTCTCCTGCAACTCATTTTAAGCCTATTATTTTGCAACAAGATGCAAATATAACAAAGTTAGTATATCCTAAAGCAGAATAAGTTAAAGATTAAATGTCATTGTTAAATCTGTTTGAATTTTCCTTTAAAAATTCTTTGTGTTTTTTTTCAGAGAGGTTCAAACACCAGTTTCTGACCAATTCAAGAAAGAGACAAGGAAAGAAAAACATATGAACAACAACAAATCAGGGTATATAGAAGACTTCAAAAGCTGTGGTATTGAGGATACAGGTGTTATTGAAACTGTTCCTGAAACACCCGAGTGTCATTTACAAGTTCCAAGCCACTCATTCCAGATGTCTTCAGAAGAGCAAAACTCAGGCAGTATGTTTGCTTCTACAGTTACGTTACCGTCACCACCTGATTCCTCACATGCTCTACAAGAGAAGAGCATTTTGTCTGAAGATCCCTCCAGCTCTTTAGCTTGTCCTACATCTTCTAATTTTCTTCATATAAATAACATCATTCTCAAACAGAACTCAGAGAAAAGAGTTCTGACATTTGTACCAGTACATTTGGCTGTATCAGAGCAAATACCAAATAAGCCTCTTCGCTCAAGAATTGCTTATGATTGCTATCACAGTTTGCCAGTGCTACTTTCAAGTACTATTGCAAGTTGTAAAATGAGCATGCAAGCAGAAAATGATGCCTCCCTTTGCAATGTGCAAAGTCATGAGACTACTAATACAGAGAACCAGTTTGATAAAAGAAGCCCAGTTATTCAAACTGACTGCCAAGAAACTGAGTGTGCTACCAGCATAGACAGTTTTTTCACTGAAGAAGAACACACACCATCTACTTCAGTGAGTAGAGACAGTTACAGTTTCTTCAGTGATGAAGTCCTGCCCCATCAGAACACAAGTGACACTTCACTACAGGAAGTGATTCATCTTATACAAGAGGAGTTTGCATTTGATGGTTATTTAGAGAGTGGAGCTGAAGTTTTTGATATGGGTATGTGCATTTTCTTCTGTATGTTTTTATCATTGACTTGTAAGAATATTGCTGTTAATTTTTTTCTCCCTCTTTTATTTGTTTCTGTTCTTTTTATTTTAAACAAGGCAACTTCATTTTAAACTTAAAGGGAATTAAGTTTGGTATGTTCTCCGATAGAATTTGTGAGAAGTTTTGTGACCTCTACTGGGATGAAAAGTTACTGGAGAATCTCTATCAGGTAGTAAATGGAGGAAGATCTTCACATTTATGGTAGGTGTTTTCAACTTTGACCTTCTTACATTTGAATTTAATGCTTTTATCCCTAATTTGTAGATGCAGGAAAGAATTTACATTTTCTCTTCAGGTATTCATATTTGTTTCCTGTAAACTGTTCATTTCACAGTTTGAGGTTTTTCAAAGCTTTTTCCATGGCAAACAGTGCTTAATGGTTCAGTCAAAAATATTTTCTACCACCCTTTTCTATAACTCCATCTTAGGATATCTGAATAATGGAAACTCAATTCTGATCAATTACAACCATTGATGGAGAGCTTCATAGTCCTGTTAGAAGGAGACTGTTTAATCAGAAGTATATTGTTCTTACTGTTCAGTTTGTTTATTCTGTTTGGTATTAGTTCTTTATACATTATGTGTTCTAATCACACCTAAGAAAGAGGAAATTAATTTAGCGTTGCTAGAAATGTTTTGTTTAACTGGTTTAATTTGACTCAGTGTTCCTCCTGGCAGTGTTTTGTAAGCAGCCTGTAAAGTGACAAAAAGCAGCTAAATTTATTTCTCATTTTTCTTATTTAATTTTCAATGACATATGTATCTACCCAAAAAACAATTTTTAAATTCTTGTTTTACTGCAGCCTCCAAGTGTAGCACACTTTTGTAAAAGCATCTTGCTGAAGACTGTTGAAAAATGTAATCAGTTTGTATCAAAGTTAATTTGGGGATTTTTGGAACTACAAATTTCAAGTTTTGACAAAGAAGCTTAGTAGATACCATTTAGAAAAACTTAATTGTTGAAAGGTGTGTAATCCTTACAGCAAATTTCAGAGATAACAGATTATGACCTCCAAATACCCAACCTTGGTATGCTGGCCTATTTCCCCTTTGAGTTGGGATTTTTAAGGAAATATTGAAAATTGGTTGGAAGTTAGGCCCTTGGTTCCCCAAAGTTCAGTGATATGGTAAGAGAAACCTGAGCTGTTGCAGCTGAATTACTGAGATTTATGAAGGATTATCCTGTATATGAACTTTTGTTACAAAGTAGTTTTTGACAGTGAGAGATCATAATTTATTATCCAGAGAAAAATGCAGGTCTAGCTTTTACATCATATGCAAGGCCTGACTTAAACTATCTCTCAGACACTGCTTACTGAACATTAGTTTGACAAAGACTATAGCAGTTTTTCAGTGTTAGCTTATTTGACTTAAGATTATGATTCTAACTAGGGATGATTTAGAGTCAGTTTTATCCAGAGGTTGATCCTGAGTGAAAAACCCACTACAGTAACTTGCAGTCTGTAGTTATGCCTTCTGTCTGTGTGTGCTCTGATCCTTCTGTTGAAGTTTTGCCAAATGCTGTACAGGAAAATCTCTATATTACTGTGCTTGAATAGCCATTTGAACATTTTTTTCTCATAAAATAACAAGTGCAGCTAAACATGAAAACTTTAGGAGTTAGATAAATGCTATGAAGCTTTTTATGTGCATGATAGAGTCACTTGTAAGATCTCATTTTACTGATGTAAATATAAAAGTATAGGAAATACTAATTTTTCCTAGTCTCCTTGTATTTTCAGCATAACTGAGGCAGATGAAGCAAAATGCAACAATATATTCCAAGACGTGAAGAAATCTGAAAGCTTTTTGGCAAGCAGTGATCAGACAGAGGGTGAGAAGGGACTTCATGTTTCTAGATCTTTGTGAGTGCTGGGAATCTATCAGTGTCAGAAGCTTTGAGACACTTTGCTTGTGTCTTCAGGAAACCACTCTGCTTTAACAGTTACAGAAATTTTCACTGAATCTGAACATTATCAATGCCTTAAGGACGTAAATGTCTTTTATACAAAGCTTACATATGACCCAGTGTTATTTTGTGGGATGCAATTTACTTTTACTTACTTTTATTTAAACAGATGTATCTTGAAAACCCTTAGGATGGTAACTGCTGTGTGTGGTTTTCTAGTGTTTGAGTAGATATTCTAAGGTCTACTATATAAGTGGATTGTTTATTTATGCTTGTTCAGTTTGGGTTTTACATTTCTCCTGACACACTTTGTGATTGAAAGTTTACAAATATCTATCTTTCAGTAACTGAACTTAAAACTGAGCTGGAACTGGTGAATCCTCATATTATAACAAAACCATTATGCTTTCTAGGCTTGGTGCATTGATGGACAGCTTCTATTCGGTTGCTGTTTTACCAGTGTGAGCTTTTTTTTCAAGACAGTTCAACCAAATTTTAGCATTTAAACTTGGTTACTTCTCTGTTTTGAGCAAAGTGAAAATATGTATGCTTTACAGAAGGGCTTATACACTTACATTTTTAATTTTTATAGCAAAACATAAATTTGTAATTTCTCACTTGGCTGGTGGTGTTACAGTTTTCCATTTTGGCTCAGGATGATTGCAAATGTAGAGCTAGACTTCCCTGTGGAGTGTATAATTTCTTTGCACCAGGAAATTAGGTTTGTTTGACTCCAAAGTGGCATATCTAAGCCCTGGAGGGTTGCTCAAGTGAAAAGGGAGACTTCTGGCAGGTATAAATGCTCCTGTCAGCATTATATCAACCCTTGACTGTCACCTCAGTCCCTGAAGGCTGTAGTAGTTGTTACAACTGAAAAAAAGTCCCATCATAACTCAATGGCTTGAGTCCTGTAGGAGTAGAAAGTTTAACATCTATTGGCTATATCAAGTATTCTTGCCCTCTCTGTAAGGAATAAAAGTTCAAGACTTACGAATGGAAAAAACCTCAAAAGCTAAACATTTTTCTAATGTGTGCTTAGGTCTGACATATTTAACTTTTGTTTTAAAGTTTCTGTGTTGTTAAAATGCTTGTTGCATATGCATAGAAAATATTTTGTGCTTTTCAGAAATTTATTGTTTAAGTATTGCTCAATAGTTCAGAAATGTTTTTAACCTTTATCATTTTACAATGTGTAGTTGAGAAAAAAATTCTAAAATCACAATAAGCACCTAAACCCACTGTTAGAGCACATGGTAGTCTCATAATAATGTTTTGTATGTGTCATGTTTAAGTTCAATAACGGATGCATTACAGCACATGACCATTATTTCTTTTCCCCTACACACCTTCTTTAGGAAAAGGAGAAGCAGACTTTAATGTGAAGGCTGAGCCTGTTATAAAAACATCATTAGTTGAAATGGATTTTGATGTGTCACCTTTGGATAATACCAAAAGAGAATTGACTCTGCAGGGTACAATCCCTATAGCAAAAGAGCAACAATATTTGCAAAGCAACAGCTGTGGTCCAGGCTTTGCAGAAGAAAATACAAGTTCAGAGGAACAGGCCATGATAAAGACAGCTGGAAGCAGCTACCTGGCATCTCCCAATCTACCTGACTTTTGTGGCTGTAGTCCTGGTTGGAGCAGTGCATTTTATGGAGCTGAATGTTTTGATTCAGAAGTTCATAGTTACTTGAAAAACCTTGGAAAGCAGAAATCAAGTGAGTCTCAAAATATAGATGCTAAAAAAGTGGTGAGTACATTGATTTTAAATCACTAAGATACATCTTGCTGGTTAAAAGTGTGATAAAATTTGTTCTATTATAGTGAATCAAAACATCATTTCTTTTTTAAATATTGACTCTTCAGCAGTTTAAAATCCTCAGGATTTGTCATGTCTTAGCAATAAACCACAGGAGAGGTGTGGTATTCCAAAATAAAGCACGCTGACACAAATGTGCAATCACCAATCTACAACCCATTTTCTGTTCTTAAAGTTGACTGGAAAAGGACTGTCTGCCCTTTGCACCAGCCCCAAGGTGGTGTTACTGTAGCAAAGAGCTAAGAAGGACTGTGACTGGAGCACATCACGGGCACAAAGCTTCATCGAAAGTTTTTATACTCTAGACCTATCTGAATTGGAAAATGTTGTGGAATAGACAGGGAATTTGACTTCATTGCTACTCACCCCAGATTTTTTAGGGGACAAACTACTTCGTCCACCAGATTCCAAATGGTCACTCCTTCTGATTCTCTTTCTGTTTACATAGTCTCTTAAGCACCTTGATTTTGTTTTAGTTGGTGAAGCAAAAGCAGACCTTGAAGTAAAACCAAGCAGCTTCCAATTAGAATCTGGATAATAGCTTTCCTGTGCTTTCCCTGTTCTCTATGTAATGCTCTGTAGGAGTATCTCTTTTAAAAATCCAGGGGGCTTTTATGACTCTATGCTAATGAACTATGTTGTTAAACCTTTTGAGCTTTTCTGAAAAACAGTGACAGGTTTTTCTTAAGCAAATTAATTTCTAGCAAGTCCATCCCATTAAAGCTAACCTATTTACCAATCTGTTGTTTGATATGTTAGCTCTGAGCTGTGTGTTTTCTGATCACTCTGCCTGTGGGAGTTGTCTGCTGCATTCCGTGAACTTACTGCATTTAAAGTTCTGTTTCATGTAACTGGGTCACTGGTAGTTAACTTAGGATCCAAGTGCAAAAGTCACCTCTTTTATAAAGCCCAACATACATCATGTTCATTGTTTCATAATAAATCAGAAGCTGAACTCAAAGTACATGGCCCATTTTTACTGGCTGGTAAAATAATGAAACCTTTGATATGTAAGCAATTATAAATGTAAATGTTTACTTTTAAATTGATATATTTTGAGGAGCCTGATATACTTTCATTTCTACTCATTGCTTAAGTTACATAATTCTATAGAAATTTAGTTTCCTTTTTTCAATTTTGTGAAATACATAAATAGAAAATATGAAAGCTGAACTTTGAAATTTATATGTCCTTTATTTCTAGAGCTGCTCTCTTGCCTGCTTTCTGACCTGGTTATATAATATCATGTAATTATCCCTCTTTGGAAGCCATTGATTTCAGTCAGACTTTCAGTTCTTGCTGCAAATACAGGTCAGCTGTTTAAAGTGTTTCTGGGGCCTGCACTAAATTCAGAACATACAAATTTTAATTCTGGATGACTTCTGATTTTAATGTTAAAAATGCTCTTGAAAACAACCAGATAAGTGCAATTATAACTAAAGGCATATTTATGTGAACAAATTTAGACAAACTCCCACACAGTCTCATCATACACAAACCTCCTCCTGTCTGGTTGTAGAACTGTGACATTACTAATGCTTTTCTGGGAACAGGTAACTCCTGCTGTATCTTGCTTGTAAACACAGATGTAAAAGGTAGTTTTTCATTGTTAATAATATATTCTTGTCTGTTTGGATGTTCTTTTTTCTTCATACAAAATAATTCTCCTCTAGAATTTAACTTTCTTACTAGAACTGCCTTCTACTTACAATTCTGATCAGAATCCTATTTCTTTTTAAATAGGAACTAGAACAATTGCTAATGATGGAGACAAAAAATTACAGAAAGACCATAAAGTTTTACCAGAAACTATTGCAGAAAGAAAGAAGAAGCAAAGGTAAGATTACGGCAACTTGCCAGTAATAAAATGACTGCATGGTACTTTTAAGGACCTGCTCTGTCACTCTGAATCATTGGTGTTCTTATGCCATGTATTTTAAATCTAAAGGTCCTGAAACTAAATCTATGTTGCCCAAACTGAGAGGACAGCTACAAGAGATGAAATCAAAAGTGCAGTTTCTTGAACTGGTAAAGAAATATGTGCAGGCAAGTCAGACTTTATTTCACTTGTGCTTCATTTACTGCATCAGTGTAACTGGCTGCTCAGATCACTGTAAGAAATTTGAAATGGTTTGTGTCAAACTGCCAAATTAAGTAAGAGCCAAAAGAATTATTAAAGGTAATTTCTGCTAGTATTACTTAAAAAGAAAAAAAAATTAATTATATGAAATGCAGTTTGTCTTTACATTGATTGCATTTTGTGTGAATTTTCCTCTTTAATTTCTTGTTTTATCATGGCCTTGCTTCTTTGAGCAGATGATGTATGCAGAGCAGTGGGGTGTGGAATCCTATGTGCTGCCTACAGTCATTCACAATGGGAAAGGTGACACCATGGACATGGCACCTGTGGATGAATCATCACTGCTGCTTTACTATAACACAGAGAAACAGCAGTGTAACAATCAAAATGGAGTGAGAGTTCTGCAGGCCGGTACACCACTTGGTTTAATGGCTTATTTATATTCTAGGTATAATATATTTTACACATAAATTGGGAGGGGGTTGAAGCATAGTTGCTAAATCAGGAAAAACTTGTTTCTGTGATGAATCCTAGTTACTCAACATTTAATAAATTCTCCTCTCTTCTATCAAGTTGTTGTTATTTCTGTGAACACTCATTTACAGAAATGGAGATGAAAATGTCAAAAGATCAGCTGGCTTTCATTAAAAGTATTTGATAATAAATAAAAACCTAGCAATTTTAAATTTTTTAATATTTGAATTTCTTGAGGCTTCCTCTGACAGTTGCCATGGAATCAAGACTTTAAGTTACTGCCAGCAGTACAGCAATTCTTCAAATAATCATATAATCATAATAATTTGGTAATTCTAATTAATAAGGTCTGGATATGAAAATGTTTAGGTTCATCTCTACAGATTATTGCCCCAATAATCAGTCCTTGGCAATGATCAAGATTCAGGCTTATCTCAAGGTTTTAATGGGGACAGAGGTGTCCTTCAACTCTGGTAAGGGCAATGTTTTCAGGTACCTAAGCTGTAATAGTGTTAAGGATGGAAATTGCCAGAGGCTCCATCAGATTTGTGTCACTGTAGAGGGAGCAACTTCCTCCCTGCTACTTCTCCCACTTCATCCTGACTCTTGAGACCCAGTTACACTGAGTGCTGCTTTTCCTGGTAGTTAGTATTTTACACAAAGTGAAGGAAATGTTTTGGAATTGGACTTTCCACATTCATCAAATCCAAATTTCCATGGTCAGCTGTAAGCCAATAGGGGAAAAAGACAATTAACCTGTGTTAAGACCTTGAGAGTGTGTGTGTATAAAAAAATAAAATGCTCTCATTTTCAATGTGTATATAATAAGCATATTCTGTTGTTAAAGTAACTACTCCTCTAATTAGAGCTACAGGGAATATTTGCTTGCTTAATGTATCTAATTCTTATGCTGTTCTTATAATAAAAATGCTTTAAAGCAGCATCAAGTTAGATGATAGAAAAAAAAGAAAATTTAATATGTTCTTCCATACTATTTAGATTGCAACTTGCCTTAATAATAGAAATGTCAAAGTGGTTATGCACAAGATTGAAAGTAGAAAAACTCTTTATAAAACAAATTATCCTTTCAGGGTTGGCAATCACAGTACTTGATGTGTAATAATAATTTTTAAAAGAGCCAAGGTTTTATTAAGAGCTTGGGAATTTAAAATGCCTATTTTTGATATTTTGAGGATTTTTTTGCTGTTGCTGTACTTGAATGCAAGTTGAAGATGTGTTCTGGCTTGTCTGAAGTTTTTCTTGTGCTTTACAGAAATGCCTTTTTAGAAGGTTATGTACAGCAGTTTCTTTACACTTTTCGCTATTTCTGCACACAAGAAGAATTTTTGCAGTTTCTTCTTGATAGAATCAGCAGCACTTTATCCAGGTACAGTACATTCCCATGAAAAACATTATCAAAGCAAAAAACAATTGAGTTGCCTCCCAATAACAAATAGCTGTTTCTCAAAAGTCCTACCTAATTAAAATTAATGTTTAGGTTTGTTTTTGTAAGATTCTCTTAACAAGTGAGAGCAAAATGAGGGCAAGAGCTGCATCTGACAATGTGCTTACTTCTCAGTTCTGCTTCTCATTTTTACCAGTGATCCACTAATGGGTTGTAATTAAATCAGCTTTGTTTCCACAGAACCATGGATTCTAGAGACATGAAAATTAGGAATTTCAGATACTACATTAAATACAAAGTAAAACTTGTGGGTTTTGTCAATGCTTATTTTTAAATTGGAATTGGATATTAATTTTGGTGTGATACATTTCTTTTTCTTCTCACCAGTGCAAACCTGGATCCTTCCACGTCGCTTACCAAAATATGTAACCGCAGTTTCTGCATCCTGCAGGCATGGATTGAAGACTGTTACAGTGTAGACTTTGCAACAAATACTGATCTTCTGGGTACCCTAAAAGAATTTATTTCTTCCAAGGTAATTCAGAATTTCAGTAGATCCTTTAAGAAAAAAAAAATGAAGTCAGTTATGGGATATGTAACATAGTTTTTAAAAAAGCTGCTCTAAGTACAATTAAAGTAAATAAAAGAAAAACAATGCTGTATTTGACAGCTGTGTTCAGTATGTCTGCTTTTGGATGAGTAAAAATCTTACAGCTGTATTGTAACTTGCTTATAATTTCTGAGAAATTGGGTTCTGTGTTCTATTAGCCTATTTTGTGTTCCCAGGTTGCCTCATTAAATGGCTACGGGGAGCGCTTGTTGTCACTGCTGGAGGACGCCTCTGCCAGGAAAAGTGGCAGTGCTGATCTGTGCTCTGGTGTGGGCAAATGCAAAGAGGAGAGTGAGGAAGGCAGAAAAACATTACATTCCCTATGTAAAAAGCTCTCAGAAGATGTTTCCAGAAAGGTGTGTCTTCAGACTGCAGTGTATGGTGCACATTTCCATATATTATGTTTTGAGAAAAACAGAAATGTCCAACTTAGAGTCCAGAACTACTTAGTAAGGATTATGTACCTGCATTTTAAATTTTCTTTTGAAAGTATGAAAGATTCAAACAGTTCAGTAACCATGACAATAATCTTAAGTTTTAACTCCTGGCAGCTGTTTCAGTAATCACAGATCAGATAATCAAAATTTTGAAGTAGAATTCTTCATTCTTGACACTAGCATGTGACTCATAGTTATTAGGAAACCTTGGCCCCCTTGCCAAAAATTAATGCTTTTTATTAGGCATCTTTGTAAGACTATAAATACAAAAACAGAAAACAGCAGGACCTACGAGGTTCTAGAACTTCGTAGAAGCTAGAACTTCAAAGCTTGTAGCAAGAACTTGTCTGAACTTTTGTCTGTATTTACTATTTTATTGCGTTCTACAGCCCCAGAAACCAGAAAATATTGCAGGCTTTTCCCAAAAAAACAGATCTCTTTACAGAGTGACCAAAATAACATGTGGAAGTCAAATGTATCAATAATTTGCAGGCTGAATTAAACATCAGCCTCGGGATGAAGGTGCACAATTCCATGGGTATACTGGTGATTCAGCCAAGAAAGGGCAAGAATGGACTTTTTTTATTGTCACTGCACAATAATGATAATGGACAATGGAAGAAGATAAAAGAGTGAAAAAACAAGTGTTTCTTGGAAAGGGATGTTTGATTCTAAGCAAAAAGAAGTAAAATATTTTATGGCAGCAAGCTTCAATAAACAGAGATTTGTTTTAAATACTGATTGTTGATTGAGATCTGGCAGCCTCCTGCTTAGATTCATCCACTGTGCATATGATATCAGCTTAAAATAGCAGTGTTGAGTAAACCAATGTGTTCTGGGCTGACCTTGAAGGTTAGCTGAAGAGTTTTGCATGCACAAAGGTGTTTCTCTTAACAAGACTTTCTTGAAAGTTACATCAAGGGGAGACTTAGTGTTTGCTTTAGAGAAGTTGTAACCTTACTTTTTTTTTTCTACAGAACTTCTACTGGAAGCTATCCAAAGGTATGGGACCAATTTCCCAGTACCAGAGAGAGCGACTGCATGCAGGTTCAGCAGTTTTGCCAAAGCCCTGCTGCAGCGGTTTCACAGAGGAATCCTCAGTCTCCTTAGCTAGAGCAGATGAGGTGGGACCAGTTCTCTTGACTGAGTGCAGTGCCCAGGAGCTTGGTTGGCAGCTGACACTACTGCAACAGGTACAAAGCTCTAGGCTTATTTGGAAGTACAAATAATATCTATCTTCTTACTCTTTCTCTTCTTTCTTTATCATTTCCCAACCTTGTTTCAAGCTTATTTCATATTATTTTATAAGACTTTGAATTCAAACTTTTCTCTTAAATCTCTACAGTGAAATTTAGAATATCTAATGTTATTCTTAGGCTGTGATCCCTCTCATAATTCATGCAGGTGGGGTGGGAGGAGGACCATACTCTGTCATTTTTATCCCCAAGCATTTTAAAAGAACTGTTAGAACTAACAGCAGATATATCTTGCTTTTTTTGTTTAGGAAGTATTTAATAAATGTCATCCAGTACACTTCCTAAATTCCAGAGCACTTGGTGTCAAAGACAAATGTGTTGCTGTGCCAAAGTAAGTTGCTTGTTTTTAACTACAATTCTGTTGATGCACAATAACTTAGAGTCTTGCACTTTTAATACAGCCAGAAACAGATAAACAATTTAAATACTTGATATTTTTTTACAGACTAGGTAGCCT
Organism: Passer domesticus; assembly: GCF_036417665.1. Taxonomy (NCBI): domain Eukaryota; kingdom Metazoa; phylum Chordata; class Aves; order Passeriformes; family Passeridae; genus Passer; species Passer domesticus. Next base: position 43,910,116 of record NC_087481.1, on the reverse strand, counting down.
GTTTATATGGGTTATTTAATTGCAGGAGATTTCATTTGTGGATACAGGTATGAACCTATGCACATGCATGTATGTGGAAGGCCACATTTGCTGAGTGACTTCTTTGAAATCTGAAGTGAGTTGAGGCTAGAAGTTCTTACTTCTAAGAACTTGCATTGGGGATTGCTTGAAGGGTTTCATTTTTGGCAGGGAAAAAGTGTCGTGGGTGCTGGAGTAGATCTGTGGTCATGAATGTGTGAAGGTATATAAAATCTCAAAGAAATCTAGTCTTACAGAATAGCTGAGGTTGGAAGGGACCTCTGAAGATACATAGCCCAACCACTCAGCTGGACCAAGTTGCCCAGGGTTATGTGCAGTTGAGTTTTGAAGGTGGATGGAGACTCCACAGCTTCTCTGTACAATGTTCCTTCTGTATGTTAGGGAGATGAATTATTGGTATTCAGAGATATATGGGAATTTTCCTGTAGTTACTGGAGTGATTACCAACCTACTTAAATTATTTGCTCATCAGTAATTGTTTTCATCCAGCCATATAGACCTAATTATTTTTATGATGGTCTACTTCGTACATACTCAGTGGATTCAGTTAGCTTCTAATTAGGAGTTGTTGATTGCACTACCTATGGTAGATTTTTGCTTCTAAGGATGGGGAATGAACATTTAAAGCAAGTCAGGTTGTTCAATGGCCAAGGTTAGATCACCTGGTTTATACAGATTTTGGAGCTCAGTCACGGGAAACGACGTGTGTGGTGCCACTTGATATCAAGCTCAATTTCTTATGTGGCTGCAGTTTTTGAGTTTGGGTTTCTGGCTGTTATTTTGTGGTGAAGGTGTTTTTATGTACAAAAATGTGTCCTGTAAATGTGTATTTTTTATCAGATATACTTACCTTAACAGTAACAGCCAGTAACATGGCTCACTACATACATCATGAAGTATAAAATCAAGATGCCAAGCAATGCAAAATTATTTTAAATGGTTAGAAGTTGACATCTTCACAATCAAGGTTTTCTTTAAAAATCCAGTATCAGCCAGAATTATTTTTTTCCTTTTTTTTCTGTATTTTCTTTAGGGCAGTTTCTCCTGAGACAGTTTCCCTTAAAGTCTGTAATCTTTTTCTGTCAAAGTGCATGCAAGACCAATACCTTCTGCAATTATTGAAAAATGCGGACAGTATCAGCACTTGGGTTGCTGCTGAAATTGTAACATGTCACACAACTAAGGTTTGTCATTATTTATTGTACTATTAACTACAAAACAGTTATGTATTTGTCATTATCTGTGACTTGTTGTGTAGCAAACGTGCAAGAAATAGTCTGAAATACACCTGTGAGTAGGCAGTTAACAATTTGGTTTGTTGTCACAAGGAGGGTCTTGGATGCTTTTTAGTAGCAGGTGTCAAAATCTTAACAGAATGTAAGAAATGAGGGCAGTATGGGTCAAACTTTCTTCAAGGACATCTGAGTGACGGGAAGGGAAAAACTCTGTGAAGGGAAATGTTACTACAGTCAGTAATTTTGATAACAAATTGAAAAAGGAAATGCCTCCTCTTCCTTCTCATTCAGTTTTATTATGTAGATTTACTATGTATATGTGTATATTATATATCTTAATTTTTTTCCAGCGGCAGGTGAGCTTGTTATCAAAATTTCTTCTTATAGCAAAATGCTGCTATGAACAAAGAAATTTTGCTACTGCAATGCAAATCCTAGCAGGCTTGGAAAACCTTATTGTACGACAGTTGCCAGTAAGTTTGGGACTCTGTTCTCTAACCATTTTGCTTAATGTAATCTTGTTCCAATATAGACACTAATGTGAAAAACAAAAATATATTCTGTTTTATTGTAAGGCCTGGAAAATTCTACCTGCAAAAGTAGCTGAGATAATGGAGGAGCTCAAGGCTGTTGAGGTATAGTATAAAATTCTTAATGCCAAATTACATCTTAGGGGTTGGAGAAGGTGCAAGATGTGCTTAAATGGGTGTCTTTGTAGGATGAAAACCATCATTATTACTTTTAATTATGAGTTTAATTTGATTAAAGACTTCTACTCCTAATCCAAGAGTTTAAATAATTTTAATCTCAGTATTTCTTTAACATGTGTCCTGTGTGACAAATCAAAATTTCAAAAGCAAGCTAAAACATTAGATATGCTACATTGTATTAGAAGATTTCTGCAGAAGCTTTGCAGCTGTAAGGTGTTCTGAAAAATCTTAAATGCCTATTTTGTTGCAGGCATTCTTTTATTGATCTGTACAATTTTGAAACATAGTGAGGTTTTAAAATGCAGTTTTGCCTTTCATTTAGAACAATTGAAATTATGTATGAAATATCTTTTGATTAAAGTTACTTTATTTGTGTACTTTAAAAAGTTTGTCAGCAGGTGAATTCATAGTATTGTCTTCAACTTCTGTGCCAAAAGTTAATATTCACGGCAAATAGATAGATAGTGTCAAGTATATGGAGAACTTGTAAAACCTTCCCCAAGACTTAATGTGAGATTAATCTGGTTTTTAACTAGGTGTTTTTAAAAAGTGACAGCTTATGTCTGATGGAAGGAGACAGATTCAAAACTCTTCCAACAATTCCATCAGCCCATGTTTTGGCTATGCATGTCCAACAACTTGAAACTGGAGGATTCACAATGACAAATGGAGCTCACAAGTGGACTAAACTTAGGTAACTATTTTAATTATGTGCATATATCACCTATGTTTTTTATTATTGTCTAATGAGATAATGAGAGCTAATGCAGCATTTCACAATTAACAGTTCAAATTGTTTCATTTGTTTAGACATGTGACTAGAGGTACATATACGATAGAATAAAATGCTGGATGGCTTTCAATTTCCTTTAAGGTTTGTTTTTTGGTTTATGCTTTTGTTTTTATCATCAGCAAAACAAACTAATCTTTTTTACTATATTCTTTTACAAGAAATATTGCAAAAGTTGTGAGCCAAGTTCATGCCTTTCAAGAGAATCCTTATACATATGCACCAGATTTCAAGCTGCAGTCTTACCTCAGACAAAGAATAACTCGTTTTAAAGATGCAGACATTTCTGCCTTGGCAGCTGACAACTGTGCCAACTTCCATCAGATACCAGCAGAAAAACATTCTCGAAAAATTCAGGATACACTGCGCAGGATGAAAGCAACATTTCAGTAATTATTTATGTTTCATCTGTTCTGTTCTGGGTCTAGACTGTAAAACTGGATTAAGTTGACTTCACCTACTGGACCTACTTCCAAGAAAATACTTAAGTGAAGCAACATAAGATACTTTCTCAAGTTGAAATTATTATATTTCATAACATGGAATTATAAAATGCTGACTAATGAAATTTGAATCACTGGCAACTGAATGGCAGATTAAAAGAATAAAAAGAGAGATAAAATTAAAGAGAGTATAGATGAAAAGGCTTATTAATTTTGTTACTCTTCTTTAGCATAAATAATTAATTAGCCTGAAAACCAATATCTGAAAAATACTGTGGAAAAACATTAAAATTCTACCTTCTGTTGCCAAGTTGGCCTAGGAGAGTTCAAAGCATAATTCATTAAATGTTGAATCTATTTTTATATAAACCCAGTACACTAATATCCTGTCACATTGTGCATATAATTCAGAAACACAGATCCTCTGCTATTCATTAATTGTTGGTGTGTCTTGCTTTTATGTTGTGTATTATGAAAACTGCAACTGACATAAGTAACTGGCTGTCTATTTCTCCTACCAAGGAAGGAGAGAAATGCTATTGTTCAACTTTTTTTTTTTTTTGTTTGATTTTAAAATCATCAGACTAACCTGTTTCCAAATGAAAGTAAGATCTGAATGTAAGTATTACCAATGTTTTGCTCTGCTTCTGCACTCCTGGCATTGTGAAGACAGTAAATGTGAAATTGCTCTTTTCCATCTGTATTTGGCACAAGAGTCATTTTGCCAGTTTCTGTCTGTCTGCACATTTGAGTATGGCTTTTGCTTCTGAGATTGTTTTTGTAGATCACAGTGCTCCAGTAGCATCCAATAGAAGATAACCATGTGAAATTTGGATCTGCAACTTGTAAAACTGTGGTGCTAACCTATTCATAGAGCTTATGACCTTCTAAATGGCCATGAAATGTGTTGCTATCGCTAGAAAATTTGTTGAGCTACCCAGGTTTATGGAGGGCCAGAATGTTAAGGCTAAAAATTAGTTTAAAATACAAGTATTTCTACCAGAGGGAGCAATGGTAGTGTTGAATGAGAAGTAGGGACGGGTAAGAAACACTTAAATACTGTTCTGAAACTGATTTGCTTAGAACTGTGTTAAAAAAACTAAAAAGAAAATGTTTTGAGAGACAGGCAGATGTGAAGTATCTCATCGAATGTTAGTGATGGAGAAGGATAATGATGCAAGAAATGGGAGTGGGTACATGTCTGGTATTTTGCAGTTGTACTGTTGTGTTTGACAGAAATGCATGTGCACATGCTAAACTGTAGCTTTCTCAATGTATAAGAGGAGGGCTTCTCCTTTTCTTTGTCAGTAACAGCAATATTGCATCTCAACCCTCTCTCATCTTCCTCAGTAAAAACATGGTGTATCCATATGTTCCTTTAAATACTCAGTTACTTTTTCTTACTAATACAGTACTACTAACTTTTGGCTCTTATTGGTTTAAACATTGAAGAACTCAGTCCTCAACAGGGTTTTCTTGCTTTTGTCCTACTTTTAATATGATTTATTTTATTTACCATATGTAGGTTTAACATGTCATTAATTATGTATTCTAACTTACCCTTAGGGAAGTAAATTGTGTTGCTATTTCTCTAAAAATTGTCAAATGTGAAAACATTTAATATTTACCTCCTATCTTTATGATTTAAGAATGTTAATAATAACTTCAGACATACATTTCACATATTTTATCTGTATACATTTGTTTTAAATAATTGATTTTGTTAGTAGTTATTTGGGGTTTGTTCAATTAAAAATTATCATTTGCTTAAACCTACACCTTGCCTTTGAACAACAGTAAAATTTTAAGTAGCATAAGTTTTACTAAAATACTCCACAAGACTTGCTAATCACATGACCTTAATAAATTCATTTTATACAGTTACCAGTCAGACTTTTGAAATTGCTTTTGTGAATTTTCTTATAATTTATATTTTGCACTCATGAGAATTAGCTCATGTATTTCTTAGCTCTGTGTTACTACATCTAGAAAATATTGTTTATTCTATGACAATAAGTGGTACTATACAAGATTTTAAAAGTCAGCTCATGTCTTCTGTAAGTGCTTCAGTGTATCAAACTTTAAATTGCTATTAATGCATACATTGAGTTAAGGTACTACTTTGAGGTGTTTCCATCAATCAGACATTTCAGATTTTGCATTTAGACACCACTTCACAACAGCAACAAATATTAATAGCTAATGAAAAAAAAAAAAAACCATTCCTTTACAAGGAAACTACTTTGGTTTTGTCCATGAACACTGAGGTATGTGCATCTTATATGACACAGATTTCAGAAGAAAGTTGCATGTAGCATATAACTGTGCTGCTTATTTATGACTAACAAGGAGTAAGGGTTGAGCTAAAGTTTTTTTTTTTCTCTTTGTAGGGAATATTCTTTAAGGAAAAAAAAACAGGACAAAATATATCAAAGAAACATGTTCATTTTTATCTAGTTGGCAGAATATTATTGGCATCAGTAATGAAACTGCATGAATGAGGGACATTGCAGTCTGGCCCTGTGCTTCTGTTCCAATACCAAACTAGAATTTTTAGGGAAAAATACTTGAGTTTGTTCTTTAAGCCATAATTGCCACCAGCTATCTTAGCTCTTCCTCATTTTTTCCACGTTCCCCTCATCTTGCTTTTATGTTTATTTTTCAAACAGTGACCCATGGAGTTCTGAAATGAAGTCTGCTCCTTGGGAGATACTACAGCTGCTTTGTGTATTGGTGCCCTAGGCAGATGTTTGCCCCCAGGATCCCTGGGGTTTTCAATCCTCTTATGAGAGAGCTGGGGCGTGTGTCCTTCTTACACCAGCTCTGTTAGAAATCAGGTTTCCAGCTCCAACTCCTCCAGAAGCCTGGTAGGAAACAGGGATAGAATACAATTCGATCCTATGAACCATTCTGTAGAATCCCAAACCAAGGACCTGGCATATAATTAATGAATCAACACTGATTCATAATTCTGACAAATTCCTTTCCTTAGAAAATTTTCAACCACTTCCAGACTTGGCTTTGTGTATTGGCTTGGTTTCCTAAGCATTGCTGAGACTCAGTATTTCTGTGAGTACTCAACGTGATTTGCAAAGGCTTAAAACTTGAGGAAAATTTGTAAATAAAAAATAAACTATAGTTAGAAAGGGGTGTAAGCCATCAGTTTTTTCAATGTTAAACATACAGTTGATTGTTTCAATCCTTGATATTATGATGGTGGAAAGAGTGCAGATAAATTACTTTTCTTCCTTGTTTAAATTCAATCCAAAACATAACCTTGTTTAAATTCCAGGTGTTCTGTTTAGAGCTATCTTATCTTTTTTTTTTTTCAAAAAGTCTTTTTTTTCCTCAAAATATCCTTTATAAATAATTAGTTTTAAGTGAATGCTGAGCTTTGACAGACCCTCAAATCATTGGAAATGCAGGTTTGAACAATATTTGAAAACTAAAGTGCTATAAATCAAACTTAGTTGAGAGGTCATCTTTGGGATTTGACTGACTAAGAGATACTCTTCACCTATAAATGTTTTTGCCTTCAATAAGTTATTATAAATGTAAGACACTGCCCTCACTACAGTTTGGACTATAAAGGTGTTTTGGGAGTCTTTTCCCCCCAAGAGATCTTGTAATTATGATGGATGGAATATTCCACTGCAAATTTTTATATGGTTTCATAGTCTGATAACCCTCTAAAATACATGTGAGAATGAACAATTTCACATTTTAAATTCTTATTCAAAAATTCCTGCGGCAAGCAAGTTTGAAGAAACTTTTTATGTGGCTGTTTTTAATCCATCAATGAATGACAACAATTCTGCAAATAGATGCTTATTTGCTGTCATATGTGATAAAATTCATAAACAGTAACAGTAGTCAATTATTCACCTAAGTAGCAAAATTCCAGGATAACCAGCGTCACAGTCATAGACTAAGATTATTGGATTTTCTGGGGAAAAGGGAATAAGTTTCCCCAGGGAAGAAGTTTGGATTTTCTGGGAAAGAAGTGTCTTGATATCCTTTCAAGATATCTTCTAGTTCTCATTTGCTTGATGCAAAGAAGTGAAAGGGCAAAGGACTTGAAAATAAAAGGTGGAAGAGAATAAATGACTTCTGAGATGAGAGTACAGATCCACAGACATGAGCAAAGTAACTTTTCTCCATTAAGATAAACTACAGGTCAAAGGTTGGATAATTCTTTGTTGGGAATAAAAAATCTGCCAAAATTAGTGTATTTAAATAAAAGATAATGGACTGAAACCTAGAGAGAGATGTGGAGAACTCAACAGAGTGCCCAACAACTGTGTTTTGATGTTTAATCAACTAAGCTGATGAAATACTGAATATCCTAGGCTGCATCTGAAAATTGCAAGGATGAAGTCTTTGGAAATATCACAAATAGTCTCTCATTTATTGTTTCTCCAGACCAGGGGATGTGTTGAAGAACACTGTGCTCACATTCCTACCCATACCAGCTTCTTATCCCTCTGATGACAGCCAGGCTATGATTTGCTCTGAGCCCAGTGAGAGCACAATTCAGATACAGCTTTGTTTATATAAGCCAGTGCTGGAACCATAGGGAATAATCTTACTGTTTAAGATTTTACAGTGTTTAATAGATAAACTGTTGAAAATCTGCATGTGGAAAACAATCAAGATGAAAGTAACCATGGGACAACAGAGTTCATGATTCAAAGGAAAGAAAGAGATGAAAGAAGCAGAATAATAACACTGGACTTCAAAAAAGCAAACTTCAACAAATTCAAGGAATTGAATTGACATCCTGGGGAAGGAGTTAAAACACAAAGAAAAGTTCAAGAGAGCTGAGAGTTTCTAAGAGTTTCTAAGGCTGTATTTAAGTTTAACAGTCTATCCACATGCAGTGGAAAGAAAACTCAGAGAGCACTGTGGCTGCATTAGGGGCTCATCAATTACCTGAAAAAATCAAAAAAGAATGCTGGGGGAAAAAAAGTAGAAACAAGACAGCTACATTATCAAGAACAAATATAAAAGAACAGCACAGCAGGTTAGGAACAAAACTGGACAGACAAAAAAATTTGGCAGCAAGGGAAAAGCAAAACAATAAAAATTGATTTTTAAATATTTTTCTATTATACAATAAGAGCTCTCTGCTTCCCAGAAGAGGTAAGTATCAGATGGTACAAAAGCCTGGAGTGCTTGCTGTTCTACTGCCTCCCCTCTAAACAATGCCTGTCATAATCAAAGTTAACCAGGAATGCAGGTCAGAGGCTATCAAGCTAATTAGATGTATCATTACATTAAGTTCTGATTAAATCTGGTCTACAATAATAAGGAGGAAAATTGAAATAATCTTAGAATTACTTTATTTTTGATTGAGGAAGAATAAGTGAGTTCCCAGAGAACCAGAAAATAATACTACTTTTTAAAAATGGGCAGACCACAGGAATGAGTGGAAAGGCAAGGTAAAGAGAATGACAGAGAATCAGCCAGAAAAACTTTGACACTAAAAGAGTTACTGGAAAAGCTGTCTGAAATCTGCAAGCATAGAGACTAATTGAAAAGGCTGACATGTTTTTGTCCATTAAGTAATTTTAAATAACATAATGGTCAAGGTAACTGTCCCAAGACATAAAAACAGCATGTTGTACGTTGAAGTCAATAAATGCTTTGACAGCAGCTCGTCCTGGCCTGATTATACATTTGGTTGCTCAGATTCAGATGATGGGCCTGTAAGGTGAATACACAACTGGTTAATAAATCATTTCAAAGGGTAATTAACTTGCTTTTTGAATTGTGAAAGTGAATTGAGTGGGGTTAGGACTATGCAGATGTTATGAGTGAAAAGCAGGTGCAGAGCCCTCAGGGACAAGGCACAAAATAAGTGAGAGCTTTGGCTTTATCAAAAGTGTAGTGTTCCCACAGTGGGAATCCCAGAGCAGCAATGAAATGAGGACCCAAGGCACTGGAGCCCTGCTCAGGAGTGAAGCTCCAGGGAAAGTGCAGTGGGGGTGAGTAAAGAAATCTGTGCTAATTAACATTCCATACATATGCAATGCCCTGTTTTGCTCATTAGCTGCCCCATGTAATGCAGGTGCTGCTGTTTGAATTCCAAGATCTGCTGATGGCCTTCACCTTGGCACCCGTGCAGATGGAGGGAAGCAAACTATTCTGCCTTGCAGTAATGAGGTAAAACATGCTCAGTGAGAAGGGAACTATCACAGACACGGTAACAACAAGATAAGACCTGCCTGGGACTGTGCATAGTCAGATGAGGGAAGAAAACTATCCAGGATTACCATAAGGCAGTCTTTTCCCATCCTACACTGTATGGAATGTGTAGGAATGTCTGTGAATTTTACTGCTGAAATATAAGGTGGGATGGAAAGCACACTTATCCAACATACAAGCTTAGAACTCACAAGAACCATGATAACAGTTTCAATTTCAGCTTCAAGTCTTAGGGTTTTGAAGGATAAATATTAAATGAAAAATCACTACTGAGCTTCAGTAAAAATCTCTGGGGACTATAACAGATCACAAGCTGAATATGAATCCATGTGTGCAGTTTGCAAAAAGAAAAGAAGAAGGTGGGGGTAGAAGACCTGAGGTGTACTACATGAGAACTGCACGTGACAGAAGGTAATTATTTTGCTCTGTTTGGCAATAGAGAAGCATCAGCAGGAATTCTTTACCATTTGGGCACTGCGGCTAGGATACATACAGCCAAAATGAGAGAGTAGAGGACAACAATATGTGTTTAGAATCATAGACTGAGAAAGACTGAAAGAATTGGATTTACATAGACATGATTGGATTGAGCAAACCTATGAATGTGAAATGTTGCTGTAAAAAAAATTAGTAGCAGTAGGGGGTTTTGAGGGATTTTTTGTGTTCTGTGAAGCTTAAGCACTTGATTTTGAAACAAGGATGATTTTGTTTCAGTTTTTACATTTGAAGGCTTCCTGTGAAATACTGGAATAGGTTACTTGTCTGTAACACACCTCTGAGGTCTGCTTTCTTGTGAATTTTTAAGAACAAGTGAGATAAAACTCCGTCATAAGTGCATAGGCCTTGTTCCTTGAAGGGAGAGGGACTCAGTAGGGATCTTCAGTAAAGTAAACTGGGCACTAATTCAAATACTTGCCTGCAATCAGGGAGTTATATTAATTTGATTATTAATTTAATTGTATTCCAGTCAGTTCCATTTTCAGAGTTTTATTTGCATTCTTCCACTGATACATACCAGAAGTAGGTGATGCTGTGGGATGAGTTGCTAGAACTGATGTCAGAGATGTTGTACAGGGATGCTGAATTTCCTTTCCATACCTATGCTAAAGCAGTGAAAAAGTGATTTGATGCTAAGAGCAGCAGCAGGGGCGGTAGGGGCAGAGCCTGCCATGCTCTATCCAGCACTGTCCGTGTGCTGGGTGAGTCCCCTCAGCTGCCAGGAGCTCAGTGCCCATCCCGGGAGTGTTCCTGTGTACATGGGGCACTCAGGGACATGCTTCAGTGGTGAACTTGGATTAAGGGCTGGACTCGATGGTCTTCGAGGTTTTCTCCAAACTGAAAGATTCCCTGATTCAGCCTCAGCTGACCCTTTACTGCTTCCCTTCGCTTGTGTGGCAGCTTTCTGGCTGTGAAGTCTGGCTGTAACCAGGAGATGGCACACGAGGTCCTCTGCAGCGTTTTGGATGGTGCTGCTGCGCCGGGAGCAAAGGGAGACTGAAAAACGATCCGCTGTTCAGATGTCTGCCCAAACCTTGCCTATTAGAAACATGCAAACACGAAATGGCAGGGTTTTTTAATATGGCATTTGCAAAATGAACATGTATTTATATTCAGCGTTCAGCTCTCCCTGTAATCTTTTAGAGAACATGCATGCACATCGTCATAGTCTTAAATCCTGTTTACCTTCCATCGATGTGTAATACACTCATTTCTGTAAAACCTGGCAAAAGAATTACCCTGCACTGTCTGGAAGAAACATAGACATCGAATTGCAGGTTACAGGGGCAGAGTTAAGCATCTTAACCTAACTACATTCCTGTCCTCACCCACTAAGCCCAGCTTTTCCCTCCTCAGTAAACAAGGGGAATGTCAGGACATGTCTGTGCTCCCTGTTTGGGGTAAGTGAAGGCAGATGTACAGTGTCATTTATGCTCTGTTGCTACAGTTACGTATCCTGCCAAAATTCTTCTCTTCAGGCAATAGTAACATTTGCAGGATACTTGATGTAAGTGACTGGAATAAGGGAAACAGGAAGAAATGGTGTATAGTGGGGAATACAGATGAAGGGAAGAAATAACTAAAAATGTGAAATGGAGAAGAGCCTTGAAGTCAGTAAAAAAAATTTTAAAAAGGAAAGGTTATTTCCATTTAATTTGAACAGATTGGTTTTGGAGCAATACAAGGACTTGATTTATTTTAGGTGTAAGTTAGGGGGGAAGGAAGAGACAGTAAAACATTTACACTGCTGAGACCAATGCATTTCAAAGCAGCATTGTGTGGCATAGAGCAGGATGGGCACAGAGCTGATTGATGTCCCAGGGCTGCCAGCTGTGATAGCTCATTCTCCTGCTGGCTGACTCATCATGCTCAAATGCTAACTCTGGAATCAAGAGGGAAAATTATTCATCCTTTAATAGCCGAAATTGAAAAGTTACTTTCAAGAGTAATAAATGCTTTGGTCAGTATAATTTCTTTCTGAATTTCTTTAGATTTGTGGGAAGTATGAATGTAATGGAAAATTTCTGATTTAATGCACTCTTACATGTTGCTAAATGTAACTTTAGAAGTAAACATCATGGAAAAAAGTCTCTCAGCAAAGACTGAAAAAGAAAAAGGCCTTGATGTAAAATGTGAAGTTAGCCTCTCTGTTAGGTTTTGAAAAGATTGCAAGGTGTCTAAGTGTGTCTAATTGTTTTTAAAGTCTAATTTCTAGTCTAAACAGAATTAAACCAACAACAGATTTCTGAGCCGTTTCATTTGAGCAGTGTCCATAGAGATCTCCCTCTGGCAATATGATAGCAATGAGTGCTGAAGTAGCATTTACATTCCTGAAACTTGGATGGTTTTCCAGCTAGAATACTTTGTTTAATAATAAATAAATAAACAAAAGACTCTGCTTCTGTACCTTGCTTCTGTAACAAGAGCAGTACATGTTCTAAATGTGGTCCTGCTTCATACTGAATTTGACTTGTTTTTAATAAGCTTAAATTTTACTAAGGAGCCATTAAAACAAGTGTTTTCTTTATTAATATTTGCAGCATGTCTCTGCAGAATATATATATTTTTAAAACATTTCACTGGTTCTTTTTTAGCTGTTTGGTTGCAGCCTTGTGTTAAGGAGCCGTGGGAGCTTTTGGCATTTTGAGTGCTATGTTGATTTATATCAATTCCAAACATGATGAGACGTTAAATTTTCATCTGTGCATTGTCACTCCTTTATACCAGGCCCTCCTGGTATTTATGCACATATGGTCTTTAAATGCCTTGTGGAAAAGTATCTCTTATTTTGTCAAAGAGGAAAGATAATAATTGTTAATTAAGAGATTAGTTGGAGGCCATTTATAATGCTTTTAAGTCCTAAATAGTGATTACTCAGAAGCTGAATGTGTGGATAAGCACACCAGGGCAAAGTCTGTGTAAATTGCATTTCAGATGCCAGCAGCCCTCGTTTTCCTGGGCAGACCTTCACGGGAAATCTGCATGTCCACAGGTGGACATAGCCCCTGTGTGCCGTCACTCTTTGAGTTGCATCTCCACCTAGCTACTCCTAAGAACCACAAATTCCCTCTCACAGGACCCTCCAATGGGACAGGGTCCCTTGCTGGTGCAAAATGACAGTCCTTTCCTTTGGTCTCGTGTACCCAGGGCAGCAAGGCCAGGGGTGGCAGTTCTCCCTGTCCCTGGGGGAACCCGAGGTAGTGCCACCCTCAGCTGCTCCCTTCAGTTCCTCCACAGCTCCAATAGTGAGGGGACATCTCAGCGAGGGGACAATCCTGCGCCCCTGCAGGGCTCTGAGCTGGCTTACTGGGGCACAGTTGAGCTTTGGGCTGCAAGATGAGGAGCCACAATTAATTCTCAAAGGCTGAGGTGTAATCCCAAAATATTTCTATTTATTATCTGTTATCCAATATTTCTAGATATTATCCACTGTCTAGTAGGCAGCCAAGCAGGAAGTTCTGCAGAACCTCCTCAACATGAGACCAGTGTTGTGAGTGAAGATTTCTGCAAAGCTGAAGGGGAAGGTGCTGCCCCCCCAGAGAAGGCAGCTGTGTATTCTGCAAACATCTGCATAGAGTATTACCATTATCTATGGTAATGGATCTCCCGACTCCTGCTAGTGGCAATCGTGTTGGTATGTCTGAGCTCTTTGTCTCTGCCCCCCTGTAGCAGCAGAGTAAAAGCTGCTGTCTGTCCCTGCCCTACTCTGACAAATTTCATTAGCATGAGCAGGTTTGCATCTCTTTGGTAATACCACTTGGTTTCAAACATGGTATTTCTGAATCACAGTTTAACAGGAGATTTTCAAACAAGCATTTAATGAATAATAGATAGAAACAGAAAGAATGCAGCTTAAGAATTTTAGATAAAATTAAACTAGCAGCTGTTAAATATTGTAGCAGTCATTACATTCAGAAGTAATCTGCTACCTGTCTAAGAGACTTACACATTTTATGTGTAATGGAAATGAGATTTGGTTTAATCTTGTCACACCATGATCAATTTGTGTCTCTGGGAGCCCAGCATTTGACACCACCTTTCTGCAGTGCCATTTGCTTCAATACAATGCAATTAATAAACCAGCAGTGTATAAATATGTAATTTGCAGTTCAGATGGTAAAAAGTCTTCAAATCAGTAAAGACAGATGTATCAGTGGATGATAAAACTCAATATTTTCTATTTTTAGAGCTCCATCATAGGTCATGTATTCTTCTTGTCCTATACAGACAGCTTGCCAAGTGTCTTTATTTCTTAACATAATGCTGGAAAAAGCAATGGCATAGAAATAGACTCTTTCATATTTTTAAAAACTATTTGTATAGAGATATATATGTTATATAGAAGAACATAAGTAGCATATATTATTTATACTTATACATAATATTCTGTAAGAACTAAGACTGGAAATAATTCTGGGCACATGGGACATTTATCTCATTGGGATGGGATTGTGCCCCAACTATGCAGAATGCTGTTACAGCGATCAGAAATATTTAAATTGAGAAGGAAGCTTGCAGAAAAGTTACACTTTCTTTTTCTGATGTTCATGAGAATTAGTCCTTGAGAATGGCATTTTGCCTGACTGCGGGGGAGGCTTGGTAGGGTTCTGCAAGCAGCCAGTGGCACTGATATTCCCAGTTCTGACTGGAGAGCTTGCTGCCAGGCCCCATGTTAAATGCAGTTGAGTCAGGAGACTTGTCCTTCAGTAATTCAGTGAACAGAGCACATTCGTGTATGTCTCCTCTCCATCTCCTGCCTGCTTGGTCTGCTCTGTGAGATATATTGCCCACAGGACTGTCTAATGCTCAGAAGTTCTGGGATTTTAAAATTTATCCTCAGGTCTGTGGTGAGGGAAGTCTTCATATTTACCTAAAGAAAAGAATAATTAAGAGCCTGAAATATCCAAGGTGGGATCGGGGGATTGGTGGGGGTGTGTGTTATTAAACAGGAAATTTAAAAGCAATTTTGTACTGTCTGGTCAAATAAACTTTCTAAACTTTCCATTGTTAATCAGAAAATGCTTGGGAATGATAAATGGATGAGGATTCAAATAAATAGATCTCAAACGATTCCATTTGTTTGGTGAAAAAAACCCCCACAAATATGTATATGTGTGTGTGTCTTCTTGTGAGTGTGTGTCTGACAGGCTTTGTCCATGCTAGAAATGTTTGTGGCCTTCTTCAGGTAGATACATGGGAGGAGTTAGTGCTTGAATGTTTATTTACATATTTTTACACAATTTTTCCTCCAGGAAGCTTGCTTAGTGGGCTCAGGCTGCAATGTCAGTCCCTACCTACACAGGCCAGAAATGAAGGACTCCAGGAGAGCTCTGGTCATTTATGGTTGTGGTTCCAGATCGGTTATGAGACACCTTTAAATAGAGGTGACAATTTTGTTTCTGGTTTTGTTTGGTTAGAGACAAACTCATGAACAGTGTCATCACTGGTTGAGCAAAGCAGAACTCACACTATGCCATGAAAATGAACAGTCAATGACAGACAGAGCCTAAAAGGGGTTCACAAGTCAAACTTGAATATAGTTCAATGAAACAATTTTCTGATGAACAAAAAACTGTAGGATTTCTTGATTAATGGATATAGCAAGTGTATTTGGAGTTGACAAGAGATTTGGTTTGGTTTAGGAAAAATTGACAAAGAGGATTTTAATGAAACTTCTACTGGATTAATATAAAGAAAAAATATATCTGTATAATGTTAAAACTGAGTACACTGGAAGATTTAGACATAAACTAAGTAGGAGGGTTTTCAGTCTTCAAACCTCTGCCTCACCAACAGTCTAAGAAAGAATTGGAACTGTGGTTACAGTAACTGTTATCACAGAGAAAGTGAAGGCTGAGAAATGCAGCCAGAGTGGCAGAATAGCAGGTTGGCCAAGTCACAGGGTAGACAGACAGCAGAGCACTGGGTTTGTGTGGTGGGTGAGTGTAAAGCAGCAGGCAAGAACAAGGACAGATGAATGAGATGTGCAGTCATGATCTCTGGAGGCAGACTGATACCAGGCAGGGCTGTGATGGAATTATCAATGCAGTGGAAGTCCCACTCTGTTCTTGCCCAGGAGAGGAGGGTGAAAAGGGGAGGGAATTCATGGCTACCCTGCGGTGGAGAACTGCCCATAAAGCAGCAAGAGCCTTTTATCAATATACTTCAGAGGCTTTACTGCAGCAGCCAAGTGTTCCTGCTGCACACAAAACTCAAAGATGAACGGGAACGTTTCTGAAAGACGTACATAAGGTAGTAAAAAGAAAAAGGTAAGATAGCAGAGAAATCTGGATGACCTGCATAGCTGCAAGAGATCTGGGAGGGAAGATATGACATGAGTTCTGTAATTTCAGCAGAACTCTCAGCAGAATGTGAATTCTAAGGCAGTAATTGTCATTTTCTGATTCCTTAGTCCAGAAACCATACTTTTATATAAACGACCAGAAGCCTGTCGATTCATAGAATCCAATGACCTTGACATTTACCTTTCTCTGTTTCACAAACTTCTCCTCCAAACTCCCTCAGCCTGTGCCTGGTGCTTTATAACCTGAGGCTGCAATCCCGGAGAACCCAGTGACTGAGTTTCTCCGCTTGCCTGGCTGAGGCTGTCTCGGGAACGCAGTGCTCGGCCCAGAGAGGAGAAGAACAGGGCCTGATGCTTGAAAAGGAATGGAACAGCAACTCCAGGGGGAGATCGGAAGTAGCAGCGTCCCTTCTCCCTCCAGCGGCCGGGGATGCTGCGCTCCCCCGGGGGTACATTCCCCAGCGCCGTTTGAGGCTGCTCAGCTCCATAAATGCCATTTGCATGGGGATAGGATGTAACAAGAGCTGTAAATCACTGACGGCGGAGTGAACTCCTCAGGGGCAGACACGGCGGAGCCGAGCCTCCGAGAGCTGGGGCAATGTGTGAACGATATCTTTTGTTGGGGGGAGAGGACTGATGGCAATTAGATGATACTTATCTGGCCCTTTGATGTGTATTTACACAAACAACGTTTTCCTCCGGGAGTTGCTCTATAAAGGAGGCCCGTGCTCCCCGACACGCTCCTTCCCGGCATCTCCGAAGCAAGGCACGATGACCAAGGCCCCTTTCTCCGTGGAATGGTTGTCCCAGAGCAGCCAAGCTCTCAAGAGCCCCACCAAGGGCTCCCCACACCGAGCATCGTCCGCGGGCCACCGGAGCGAGCGGAGCCAGGAGCGGCCGGCGGGCCCGCGGGACGGGACGGGCGGCAGGAGCCGGGAGCGCCCGGCGGCCACTCCCGCCGCAGGTACCGAGGGACACCGGGGGGTTCCCGGGCGGGGGCGGCGGCTCTGGGACACCCCGGCACCGGGACGGCACCACTGCTCGGGGGCGGCGGTTCCCCACGCGGTGCCCGGGCCCGGCTGACCCTTTCCTTCTCCTCATCCCTGTGCCCAGGAGCAGGCGGGAGGCCATCGGGAGCGGAGCAGCCGGTGCCGGAGGAGGGTCCCGAGTGCCCGGGCCCCGAGGAGCCGTGCGGGCGCGGCGGGCGGCGGCTGCGCACGGCGTTCAGCGCGGAGCAGATCAGCACCCTGGAGAGCTCCTTCCAGCGGCAGCAGTACCTGGGCGCCGCCGAGCGCCGGCAGCTGGCGGGCAGGATGCGCCTCTCCGAGGTGCAGGTGAGCGCGGGCGAGGGCTCGGTGAACGGCTGCGGCACGGCTCCAAATAACGAGATAATCAAGCCTGGGTGGCGTTGTAACCTCGTCTTTTCTCCTTCTCCTGTACCCTTCCCCCAGATCAAGACCTGGTTTCAGAACCGGCGGATGAAGCTCAAGCGGCAGCTGCAGGAGTTGAGGACGGAGCCCTTCTGCAGCCCCGCTCTCCCGTACGGACCTCAGGGCGCTGTGGTGCCCCTGCCGCTCCCATACGTGGCCCGGCCACCCCCTCTGCCCCGGCAAGGAGCTGCCTCTGAGGGCTTCCCTGTGGCGGCCCTGCCGGCACCCGCCCTGGACCTCAGCAGCGCCTGCAGAGCACAGCCAGTTGGCTTTTGGGCAGCACCCTGCTTTGTGGGCTACCGGGACCCCAGGGCTTTCCTGCTGGGTGTCTGACCCTCCGATACCAACTAGGACTAAAGAGGATTTGCACTACTGACAGATATCTGGGCTGCTCTCGTCCGTAACTGCTTGGTGGAGTTATGATGCAGCACCGATCTAAACATTTACAAAGACATGCTGGACAATCTGAATCATGGACTTCAGGCCCTTGCATTTATAGGCAACTGTAAAATATAAACGGGGTGGGACAAACAATAATATAAATGGAATCTTTTAATAAACCTATTTTTTTTCCCAGCTTTCATGTGAATTCCTTTCTCAAGGATTGTAGAGGTATTCATCCTGCCCCGAAAGAAAGCTCCTCTTCACTTAAAGAAACATAGACTCCTTCTTACCTAGATTTGTTCTGCCCCACCTGCAATTTACTCTGCCGCTGAATGCGAAAAAGCGTGAATTTCTCTGTCTTCTAAAGCAGGTATCCAACCCCTTCTGCTGCTTTCTGCCATGGAACTGTGGTTTTAGCAAAACATGTGTATACACCTGCTACTTAATACTGGGCTTGGTATAGTTGCAGAACAGATGCTTTTAAGATTTAAAAAATTACTTTCTAAATAAGTATGCTATTATATCTTCACATTTCAATGAGCTGTCTCATTAGTAAGATTAGTAAGAACCTCTTACCTAAACAGATCATGGAAAGGATCTTGAAATTTCTTATCTAGGAAACAGTATCTAGTCATCTCACATGCAGTTATCTGGGTACAAAGGTGACGATCAAAAGAATTTTAACATTCCAAAGCTGGTTTTCCATAAGTGGCAGTAAAATTCCTTACCACTGTGCTATGCACTTTTAAAGTTTGGATAATGAGCTAGTAAACTGATTATCAAAATGGCCTGATTTCAGGCCAGAAAAAGGGCTCTGAGAAATGATCTTTGACTGTGAGTTGACATAAATCTTTCAAAGTCAATTGTCAACTAACATGAAAAGAGCAATAAAAATTTCCATTACTGTAGAGATGATCTGGGGGGTTACTAGGATATTTCCGGCACACTGGTAATTTTAACTCCTGTAATGAATGGTCTGAGGGTTCTCTATCAGCCTCCTTCAATATCTTTTGTATACAGAGGCAAATCTCTCGCTTGTTCCCTTGCCTGGTGAAAAGCAACATTATGTGCTGCTGTGGGGAGTGGGCTTTGCAGTCACCTCTGCAATCTTGATCTTTTTTTTTGTAATCTATGCTGTATTTTTCTAGTCTTTTGAGACAGTAGTATTTGTTTGTAATTGCACAAATTGTGTATCTCTAATGCAAGAGTTTCAGCTAAATTAAAAAGGGCTCAGGTGCTATCAGTCTTGCTGAGATCTCAGGAACATTACAGTTATGGATTAAGGAAGTTTGTTGACGCATAAGTAAAATTCCCATTCGATGGAGGCTTATTGCTCAAAGTCAGGGATCATTAAACGGTAATATTGATTTGAAGAAATCTCTCTGACTCTTTCAAACATCATTGGGGAACTGGGGTGTCTCCAAAAAGAGCTGCAATCGTGAATATTTCCCTCTGCTCTAAAGCAGTCATGTGTAAAATAACAAAACAATCAAGGCCAATAAATGTACAATTAAAAAAAATTAAACTCCATGTGGCTATTGTGTTTTCAAGGGAGTAATGATTGAAGGGTTAGGAGTTCCCTTTATAATCTCGTATGGCCACAGAGGAGAGCCCCGCCACTCCTCCAAATGCTCTGTTCAGCTCGTACGACAGGAATAATGGTAATAACCCTTCCTGCTCTCAGAAGGCAGAGCGGCGGCATGGGAAGCTGGGGGTGAAGGGACAGGGCGCTCTCTGAGACCACCGGGACTCCCCGCAGCGTTCCGGGAGCGCCCCAGCCCGGGCCAAACGGGGGAGGGTGAAAGGGAAGTGGGCATGGGCAGCGCCGCAGCTGGGCCCGGGGAAAGTGAGAGACAGATGGAAAGGCTCCGGAGGAGAGAGGGAGAACAAAGTGCTCCCGCCTGCTGAGGGGAGCTGCTTCCTGGGAGGAGAACTGCGGGGATGGCGTTTGTGCAGGGGAGGAGGGTGTCATCGTCCTACCCCAATGCTAAAAAGGGAGAGGCAGGAGCACTCTCTTATGGGTCCCCATGTCCCCGGGGAGAAGTGAACTGGGGTGGCTCTGAACGAGCCCTCTTTCCCTGGGTCGGCCCTCCCCGCTCCCGGGCTCGTAACGCGGGGCTGCAGCCGCCGGGCTGGGCTGTCCCGTTCGACGGGCGAGCGGCGCGGAGCCGGCCCCAGCCTGCGCCGCCTTGCCCTCCCCTGCCCTGCCCTGCTCAGCCCAGCCCCGCTCTGCCCAGCCCTGCCCTGCCCAGCCCTGCCCTGCCCTGCCCTGCCCGCACCCGAGCTCGGCTCCGCCGCGTCCGGCGGTGCCCGGAGCGGGGCAGCAGCTTCCCCTCCGTGCAGAGGTTTGGAGCCAGGCAGAGCCAGCCGGTGCTGCCGGGGACAGCACGCAGTGCTGCCGTCCTTGCCGTGGTTTAATCCCTCGGGGTTTGTGGGGCCAGGCGCGGTGCGAGGCCGAGGGCAGCAGCCCCGGGGCGGTCTCGGGGACGGAGGCTCAGCATCCCGGGTGGGTGTGTGCGGCTCCCCGTGCTCTGGCCGAGGCTGGCAGGTCTGCGCTGGTTAGCGGGACTAACGGGGCGTCCCAGCTCTGGGCGTACGAGCTGCAGAGCGGCTGGCCAGGCAGAAGCCGCTCTCTGTTCGAAAGGGTGCTAATGGTCACTTAACATAATGACTCCTTGGGCGCAGGTATATTCAGCAAGCACATGAAATACTTTGCCAGTGTTTTGGCAGGTCTAGCTTGCAAATAACTCTTCTATTTCCCGGTAATTGCTCAAATGAACGCGACAGGTGATGCTCAGTTGGCTGAGTCCCTAATGGTGTCAGGTTCCTCCGAATGTCTACATGACAATTTATCTCCGACCTGCAAAAACCGGCTTTCTCTAGAAGGCAACTACTAGGTTCCAGTTGTCTAGAAGGCTTTATGTGAAGTAATTTCACTTTTGCTGAAGTTGTCCAACTGCGTCATTAAAATGTGAACGCACGTTTTTCCTTTGATCTGAGAGAAAGAAACACGGACTTCATGTTTCATGGCACGACATGACAGGAATTCAAACATCCTGCTTGTTTGAATTTCTCCTTCACTGTGTTTTAGCCCTGGCAGCAGTACAGGGGCACTAGTGTCAGTGATACCTGCACGGTCGCAGCCCCTCGCAGGAGATGGGAGCGGTCCGGCAGCGCGGCGGGGAGCACCCCGCCTTTGTGCCATCAATCGCACCGCAACCACCCAGCACCGGAACGCTCTCCAGCAGCACAAAGCGGTGGGGGCAAGTGAGATACAAATGGAGAAAGAAAAAAAAAAAAAAAAGGAAAAAAAAAAAAAAAAGCCTGGTCGATTAGCTGGGGAGGAGCAGTTTAATGCTCGTGGGGTGAAATTGTCGGAACCCCCCGGCCCGGCGGCTCTCGAGGAAGAGGCTGTATAATCTGGAAACTGGGCTCCCCGGGGAGGAAAAGGGGATGGGAGGGGAAAATTGCCGCAGCGCTAACTTCAAAGACCTTCTCCCCTGCAGTGCGTGCGCGGAGGGGGAGAAACCTGATTGAATTAACACCGCGGGGCGGGGGAGCCGCCAGCAGCCGCGCTCCGAACCGCCCGTCCCAATTTGGCTAAAGCAGCCATCAGGGCACTGGGAATAGCATAGGGGTGTATCACCCCCCCTGCAGCTCCTAGACATGGTGGAGCCACTCCAGGGACCTCTTTACAAACTAGGTGAAGTTATTCGGCGTTGTGTGCTAATCGAGAGAGATCTCGCACTGTTAGGCCATTACATCTAATTGCTGCCCATTATCTCTTTCTTTGATACTCAATTAGATGACCATTAACTTGATAAATCCCACCGAAGTGGAGGGGGGAAGAAAGAGGAGAGACTTCTTGGCCTCGACATGTTCCTTGTGTAGATTTTACTGCTCTTCCTTTATACTTGTGTCTTAAACTCCTAGGCTTCAACCTACTGTTATCCTCTAATAGCACCTAGCAGGGAGCTAATCCCAGTGTCTCTTCGGTATTCAGGTAGGCTAAGTGCTTTAGTTTTTATTTCAGCTCCTAGTTACTCTGCCTGGGCCATTCTGAACAACTGTGGAGGTGTCACAAGCCTTCAGGCGCTGTGGCCATGGGGCGCATTGAAATTCAAGTGCTAGTTTGTTTCGAGCTAACTTGCGCTTAACTCATCCAGGTGCTTTGTCCATTAGTTCTGCAAAACACGCAGAAATATTTCCCCGATAAATCGTTTTTAATGCAAAGCGCGTGTTGGCTCTCACAGTGCCTGAATGGGGATATCTGGGCTTGCAGCCTGAGTCGGGAGGGAAGCGGGTGAAGCGCTGCCGGCTGAGTCAGTAGCATTTGTCATTTATTGCGTGTTAGCCCGCATTGTTCCCGTGGGCAAAGGAGCGGCGGCCTGATGGCACTGTTAGTGTTCACGGGTACTTCAAACAGAAAAGCATCTATTCCCAAACAATCGATCTCGTTGATGCCTAATTGACTATCTAATAGCACCTATCAGGACATCAAAGCAGACGCTGAATAACCAAGTTAGCATTTCCAAAGGGGAGCAGTGGAGGGTACAAACAGCCATCAGCTGTCCCACCGGCCAGGAGCGCAGCCCGGGCCCCGTGCGCCTGGGGTTCCTGGGGCCCCTTCTGAAGCAAACTGTCCTGTCTCGCCTGCACTTTTAGCCGTGTTAAAACCCCGTTCCTTAAAAAGCGCTCACTTGCCTCTGAAGGGATGCTACACTTCCCCAGGCTCTCTCCTCCTGCCCATTGCGCAGCTAAACAAGTTTTTTTTTCGTGGTGTTCCAATGTTGGAGTCTTTTTGGTTTGGATTTGTTGGGTTTTTCGCTTTCTCATAGTGGAGCGGGTGGCATTGCACCCCCTATCGTCTCCACTCCTCTGGTTTTGTCAATAATAAATTGGAAAATCTGTGCTTTTCATAAATATAACTAGGATGTGATGGAGTCACTATCCCAGATCAGGTGGCCTAGTACATCGACTCTCAATTTATGATAAATGCTATGATAGTGTCTGTATATTGTTTTGGGGGTTTTGTTTGTGTTTGGTTTTTGGTTTGTTTGTGGGGTTTTTTTGTGGTTTTTTGTTTTGGTTTTTTTTGGGTTTTTGTTTTGTTTTTTTTCATGGTTACTTACAGACATGGCTAGCAGGTAGAAAGTTTGCAACATGAAGATTTGCCCAACTATGCTAGCAATTATCATTCCCCTTGAGAAGGACTATTTTTCTGTTGGCAAAATATGTCCACTTTTTCTTAATGTTTTCATGCAAAATCAATGTGATGGTCTGCTGAAGGTGGCCTTGGCACATCAACAGCATTCCTGGATAACAAAAGTGCTTCAGCATCTGGCAAAGGACGAGTATTTAGTGTCTTGCAGCTTGAACGATGGGCTGGACCTTCCTCAGGCAATACCTTCACGCTGTAGAACTGCTGCATGGTTCCCATGGTTTACATGCCATGTGTGCACAAAGCCTCAGATGAAATATTCCCAGGCATACCAGTGAGAGAAATCTACCATTTGTCCTTAGAAGTCTTGCAGAGCTCACACGAGAAGAGCACTCTGTCCTGACAGCCGTAGCTGTAATTATCACATCCTGGCACGAATCGCTGCACTGACGTTCGGGGTATCATACCGAGTCACAAGAGTGCATAAGCTTTCAGGACATTTCTTGAAGCAGCAAGTGTGTTTCTTTCTTGTGGTTGTAAGGCTTACATACAAAGGCAGAACAATATTTTGAAATGTGATTTGGAGAAATGGGTCCTCCACTATGTTCTTAATATAACACATGTAAGAAAAATGACCCATTTTTCAATATTATAAAATATCTGAAATTCTCAGTATACTGAATTCTATAGGACAACACATAATTTCCCCCGAGAATTTAGATTTCTTTTTTGTCATATTTATATATCAAATTAATTCAATGCTGTAAAAATTTCACATGCTAGGAAAGAATTGAATGGAAGTAAATTTGTGGCTCGTAAGAGCCCCATATTACTGCAAGGTGAGGGGAAGATTTAACTGCAGATGTAGCACCTCTGTCCACCCAGAGTTGTTAAAAGTTTTCAAGTTTCTCAAGCTGCCACCTCTTTCTAATGGGAACCACAATAGCCACATAACACCCTCCACACTTTTCCCATCTGTTCCAGGGTTTTGTGGTCCACAGATGCAGCTACTTTCATCTGGAGTTGGGGGATTTTAGTGTTGGGTTTAAATACCCCGCTGAAGAGGCAATTCATATTGGAGTCTAATTAAAAAACAAAAAAATCAGTTTTCATTGACTTTCAGCAAACTGTTCAACAGGTGAACATCTGCTTCCCTGCACTCCCAGCCAAATGAGAGGGAGGAAATGGCAGCAGCTCTTCAGGGTTAATAATACTTGCCTTCTGTAAGACACACATAATGGATCAGTGCAAATGTTGGTCTCTTTGGGCACAGCACTGCGTGGGCCTCTTGTGTCTGGTTCAATTTTGGCAGCTGGGGATGAAGTGTCTCTCCTTGAGGGCAGTCCCTGGGTGTTTCTGCATGCTCGGGTGAGGGGCCTGCAGGGCATGGGGGACCCAAGGCTGCCTGGCTTGGCACAGATTTCTGCTGCTGGAGAAACGGTGGGGGAGGCTGCCCTGCTGGAAGCAGAGTGCATGCTGCCGGCTGGGTAGGTGTGTGCTCCGTTTAGGAGCTCCTGAATACCAGTGGTTTCCCTGTGTTTTGTCTAAACTTCTTTCTGGTGAGGTAGTCAGGCTCTGCAGACAGCATTCACTGCTTTACCAAGGACAACTTGCTGTGCATGATTTTCTATGTGGCAGAACATGGTTTTCTGCTTGGATTTGTCCATATATGAGGTTATTCAGAAATTGCCGTTCTGAAATAAGACTGGAGATAAGAAAGTGATGCATTTCCTTCAGAAAAAGAGGGACCAAACACGAGTGGAATAGGTATTAAATCCTGAAATTATTAAAATTAATGTGCAGGCTCTTAGGTCCTTTGGGGAACAGAACCTATCCCTGCTTGACCGAAATGTGTCTGGGATTAAAATGTTCTTGTTGCAGTGGTTTTGGCTGGGTCAGTGACACTCACAGGTGTGCAGTTCTGATCCAGGGTGGGATCCAGCCGTGTTCACCTGCTTGGACATTTGCACTGGCTTTTGCATATCAACCAAAATGGCAGTCTTGTGCCAGCAGTAAGTGAACTCCTTTAGTGGCTGTGCTCAGCACCCCTCAAAGAGCAGGGCGATCTCTCTGTCGGGGCTGTGCCGAGAAAACAACAGACTTTCCCATCCCTGCCCTGAGGGGATGGTGTTGCAAGCAAAGCTTCAGGAGGCATCCAGCTCTTGGGCTCTGGGGGCTTGGAAAGGTGTTTGCATTGCTCGGGTGCCTGGGCTTTATCCCTCCCCCGGGGCCAGTGTGGGGATAAGCCGACTTTGAGGGATCGGGGGGGGGGGTCGATAACCCTCTACACATTCCCTCGGCCACGGAGTTACGGGAACACCTGAGACAATGAAATTTGATAGCACGAATATAAGGGGGTTTTCCAAATTATTTTCATAATAAACTGGGGAGGTGGTTCCGTTGGGGTTTGGTTGACTTCTTCTGGTTCCTCCTCACATTGCCCATATATGTGGGAACCTAGATTATTGCTGTGTTTTAGAAAGAAACAAAACTAATTCGCTGTTAGACCCAGGTTTATGTGACCACTTCTTCCGGTGATGCATCCGAGCAGGAGCTCTGAGGATTTTGGAATCGTCATTTAAATGGAGGTCCTGTCAGTGCATCTACCCAGTTGGAGGGATTGGCGCTCGCTTCCATTCTTTAAGCGAGGGTTAGAATGTGACTTATTCAAGTATCGATTCTGCCGGTGTGGTAATTTTTACTGGCGTGACAAAAAACCCGGTGAAGTTGAACAAAAGAAAAACCTGGAGACAGGTTGAGCTGCCGAGA
The DNA here is from genome assembly GCF_036417665.1 of Passer domesticus. Classification (NCBI taxonomy): domain Eukaryota; kingdom Metazoa; phylum Chordata; class Aves; order Passeriformes; family Passeridae; genus Passer; species Passer domesticus. The sequence goes on along the minus strand of NC_087481.1, from coordinate 43,884,146 downwards.
TGCCCCTTTCCCCAGCCAAGCTGTGCTGGGAGATGTCCTGGTACTTCCCTGCATTACAAGGGCACCGTCCTCCTCGGGAAGCGGCATACGGATTGGGGTATGAAGCTGATGAGGTGCGAGCTCCGCTGCTCACTCAGCGCTTTGATCACTAAACGATTGGGGAGATGGGCTGCGTTTTCTGGCTAGACAGACGGCGCCAAGTTCAAGCTGAAAGGGCCCGAGGCTCTGCTCACCCCCAGCCCGGCTCTGGCCAGGAGAGTGAGGGTTGATCCCCGTGGATAGGGACTTCTTGACACTGGCCCCCCATGGCTTTTCCCAGGGAGGGAAAAGGACGGCGGGACTGGCAGGCTCTACCCGAGGTTCCTTATCCCTCATTCCTGCCCCGGTCCCGTGGGTGGGGTCTCGGGGCTGATTTCGGGCAGGTGTGCGGCGTGGGACCCCGCGACTGAAAAGGCAGCGGTAAAGCCGCGCTGCCCCCGCAGCCACGCTGTCTTCAGGCGCCCGTTCGCGGGCTGGGGCTGCCCGTGCCCTGCCCTCCAGGGGAGAGGGGCAGCTTTGCACTTCAAGGGGGTCTCCCCGGCCCCGCAGACACGCTGGAGCCAAGGGCTGTAGACATTTGCCAGACGTGTGAACTTTCCTCCTCGCTGGTAGCTGTTATCTCTGCTCGATTCCCACTTTGATGTGCGTTCGCACTTACAAACGACCCCTCCCGGCACGGAGAGCCCATATAAGAGCGGGTCGCGGCCGCGGGCCGTCCAGCCCCTCTCCACCATGAATCAGACCCAGATCCCTTCGGCAGAGACCAAGCCCAATGGGGCCAGGCCCCACATCTGCTGTGCGCCCCCTCCCCGCGCCCCCAGCTCGCTGGGCAGCCCCACCGTGCTGGTCAGAGCCAAGCCCCGACGGAGCAGCCCCGAGCCGGGCCAGCCCGCCGACAGCGAGCCCTGCGCGGCGGAACCGAGCCGAGAGGATCCCCGGGATATCAGCGACCGCTGCCCGTCGGAGACAGGTGGGTGAGGAGGGACAGGTGGGTGAGGGGGGCGGACAGAGGAGGGGAGCGGGCCGGGAACACGCCGGTGCAATGGCCGGGCAGGGCTGAGGGGCGGCGGAGGCACTGCCCCAGCCGTGCAGGGGCCTCACCGCCGCTCCTCCTCCTCCGTGCAGCCCCCGACGGCGGCTGGCTCAGCGCCGACGAGTCCTCGGGCTACGAGAGCGAGAGCGCGGAGCGCGCCGGGGCCGCGGCGGCGGGCGGGACCCGCGGGCGGCAGCGGCGGGCGCGCACCGCCTTCACCTCGGAGCAGGTCTGCCGCCTGGAGAAAACCTTCCAGAGACAGAAGTACCTGGGCGCCACGGAGCGCAGGAAGCTGGCGGCTGCCTTGCAGCTCTCGGAGATCCAGGTTAGTCCCGCGGGAAGCGGATCCTTCCCGGCCCCGTTCGGCGGGAGCAGGCAGGGTCGGCGGTTCCACACCTGTCTTTCCTGCGATTAATAGGCTCTTCAGTTTAGTAAGGGCTGTGGGATCCCTCGGGGATTAACGAGTTAGCACTCAGGGAAATTCGCGGCACTTTCTATCGGGAAGCCATCAAGGTTTTTTTTATTTCTTAATGAGATAAACTCTCCTGGATATACAGCGACCATGCAGAGCTCAAAACTGGTCTTAAAGACTAATTGATTATTGTAAATTCCCTGAACGCAGCCACTCCTTCCTCTACATCCCGCAGATCCTCTGCCTTCTGCTAAGCAGGGTAAAAGCATCAGCCCCGCTGTGTCAATTCCATCTGAAGGAAAATGCCAAAAGTAGCTGAGATACCGTTGCTCATAATTTGCTCATTTTCCTTAGGCAAAGTCCCTGATTTTTCTCCTGCACCCCCTCCTTCTTTTTGTTGCTTAGATTAAGACCTGGTTTCAGAACCGGAGGATGAAACTGAAGAGACAGATACAGGACCACCAGCACAGCCTCGTGCCCCCTGTTCCGTTCCACAGCTACGCCCCGGGGACCTCGCCAGCTCTGTTTCAGGATGGTCTCCACTACCCCTTTGCTGCCCAGCACCAGAGACTCTTGCCTTTTACCCCGATGCCTGCTGTGCAGTTCAGCTTCTCCTTTCCCAGATATGACGCATCGCAAAGCACCTACCACTTTATGGCAAATGAACTGCCCTACTACCACCAACACCTTCTTCCTCATCCTTCTTTCCATCCGGTTATTCAGAACAAGATGGACAGGCAATGCCACCCAGTATATGCGTTATAGTGATAAAGCAGTGGTTTATACTGTAAGGTGTTTCATGCTCAGAAATCTCTTGCCTGATTTGGAAGAGTGTCTTTATTACTTTTAAGTTAAATGTGAACATTAATAATTTTATATTTGATAATTAATATTAAAATATTAATCTAGTTTAAAATGTTATGTTATGTATCATTGCTCCTCCCAGTTTTTTCATAAATGTGTGTATATGTAAATAAAATATGAACAGGGTTATATGTGCCAGCTCTATAAAAGATTGCACTTGTGCAATGCAAACTGCGGTGGTCACTTGTCCTCCTTTGTAAAGGTAATGGTTTCAATGGTTAAATACATTTTGTCTGACTTTCCTACTATCCACCGAGATTGTCTGTTGAGTGTTTGGTAGCCTGGACAGAGGCAACTGCACCCTGTTGCCCTGCACTGTGCTTTGGGCTAAGTACATCCTCCAGAGGAAGGATAAGCTGTCGGTGAGTTTCTCTTCTGGATGTAAATCAAATATTACAAGTCCAGTCCCATCTTCCATGTGAATGCAGCAGAGGTAATAATATTAAGTCAGCATGTCTTTAAACAGGAATCTACAGATCGGGCCTTCATTATGGAATCTTAAAGTTTTACAATTGACAAAGCAAACGCTAGGTAAAAAAATTTTGGGTGTATTTGTGTCTGGTTCAAAGCCATATCATCTGATTGGGATTGTAACCTGAAAATTTGACCTTTTGTCACTAGAGAACAATTATAATTGCGTGCTTGGCAATTTGCACTTTTTTAGCAATTCGATCTATTTTCTTTAAACATGCAAAGTTTTGTTTTAATAATCCTGAAATGTGTTGGTTTTTTTTTAGTTCATCCTGAGAGTGTTCGTTCCTAAAAGCGCTTACTTAACATTTATTTCTTTAGTCTAGATTTTAATGAAGTTTTTTTAAATCACCTGTAAGGCCTTTTAAATACATTAGTTGGTTGTTGCGTTGTAGTCTAAATTTCCACCCTCCCGCCCTCTAATTCAGTGAGTCATCAAGAGTTTCGATGTAATAGCCTAGGGGCTTCTCACTTGTGAAAAAATACTTGGAATAGGTAAAGGGAATTTTCTGTGTTCAAAGTGACCTAGAAATGCACGGGTCGCTCCTTCAGGTGCCTGGCTGTGTCACAGATCGGTGCTGCCCTGTGGGGCCCAGAGAAGGGATGTGGTGGGGAAAATTCCTTCGCGTGTCTCCCAGCTTCCCGTCCTCCCTTTTGTCTACCAAACGCGACGGAGGGAGGTGCTGGTGGGGAGGGAGAAGAACGGAGAGGAAATGCATGGCACAAAGCTGTTGCAGCCCCTTTTTTGCCGTGTGAGCAGAGGAAAGGAGGGTTCGGGTTTTTTCCTTGGTGGTGGTGGTGGGTTTTTATTTTGTTTTAATTTTTTCTCTCTTTACAGCTGCAGAGTAGTCTAACCATCACCTAGCAAGCAAGTTAGATTGGTCTGGAATGGGGAAGGAGATGTCACATCTGCAGCAGCTGCTTCTTCCTGATGTAAGGTCTCTGGTTCCCCATTTTCTAAAGGCTTGGCTTTGCCACTTTCCATAAAACTTGCTTTGTGGCTTTTAGGATCAGCCCTAAGTGTTCCTAAGATCAAGCCTAAACTAATTCTGTGGTTTAAAATATAGGGAGGCTATCAAGTTGCAGCAGCAACTTTTGGAAGTAAAAAGTGAAATATTTTATTTATGAGTGTCCCAAGAGGCCTGAATTGGTGAACAATTCGTTTTCATAAGCAGATTTAAATAGCAAGTATGCTTGACATTGACATCAACATACATGCTTCCCTGTTAATTTCTTACCTTTATCTCTCTTCTAGTGCATAAATGCAACATTTCCATCAAAAAACAGGAGAGGCCACTTGAAGAATGGTGCAGAATTGACACATAAAAGGGAATACTAGGCAACTTGTTTGGTTTTGTTCATAGCGTTTTTACCTTTGGTAACATTTTAATTTAAATGCACTTGGCTGTAGCTCACAAACGTTTCTGTAAAAACCCCCACTCAGGTAGAATGGACAGTTTTTAACACCATTGCCTATTAAATGACACAGTTACTACATAAATTTCAGTTATACAGTACCCACTTTTTTAGTGGATATCACATAAGTTATTTTCTGAAAACTTATATAGGAAAATTTATACCGAAGTTTTTATACAGCATGGTGATAACTGTGGGTATAAAGAGATTTCATGTCCTCCACTTCCACTCTCAGTATAACTTCTCTAATATGGGTAAATTATTTTCTCCTCTAATAAAACTTTTTTATGTAAAGAAAATAATTCAAAGAATCTTTATTTAATATAACAAAATAAATAATTACTCTTAGAGATATTTGGCACTTTTTTGAGATTACATATAATCTTTTACATTTTTAACAGGAAGGAAGATCTGGTTGGAACATCAGTCTTATGTTCTGTGGTTAGAGTCACTGCTGGAAGCACAGAAGAGTAACAAGATAATCCTGGTCCGGGAGGCAATAGTAAAGCTGGACTTGGCAAAACTGGCTGAAGAGACTGAGCTGGAACAGAAGGTAACAACAAGGCAGGGTTTGGCACAGCTGGGTGAAGGGAAACAGCAGAGGTAGCAGAGACATTGACGTCCATCCCATGAGGATAGCTGGATGTAGCCATGTCTGGGTAACAGTGACAGGGCAAAAGCAAGCCAGAGAAAAGAGCTTCGATCCTGGCATCTTGAGTCTGGCGTTTGAACTTCATACGACGATTCTGAAACCAGGTTTTTATCTGAAAATAGGAAAAAAAGAGTCAAGAACCAACCCCCTTATCCCTTTTCCATATAGTAATACACCCTGAAGGCACACTTATTGTCAAAGTAACAGTATCCATTAACAATAAAGGTGTAGGGCTATATTTAATGCACAGTAATTGTCTTGGCATGATGAGGAATTGAACCGTGAACAGTCCATGATGCACAGCAAGCCAATACTCAGACATGGGCCAGGGCTGTAACACAAGACTTGTGCAGTGGGGATAAAAGGGCTGGGTTGGGGTAGTTCTGTTCAAAAATCCTGCAATGCCCCTGTCAAGTAGATACACAACCATAAGAAAGAATTAGCCTGAAAACTGAGGTTCAGGACATCACAAAAGTACTTTTACCCCCAGCGAAGTTTCAACTTTAGAATTTGCATTGACCATTTTCCATTTGCCCCTTGTCCCTGGAGCGCTCGGAGCTGAGCCGGGCAAGGCCGGGCTCTCGGCTTGCTCACGCCCCGTTTGCTGCCAGCGGGACCGGGCTGAGGGCGGCCCGGGCCGCCGCCCCTGCAGGAGCTGTCACTGTGGCTGTCACTGCCCCGTGCCCCGGTGACCGTGAGGTGCCTCCCACCCGCGGGGCCGTGTCCCGCTGGGGCGGAGGGCGAGGCGGCGCTCACCTGGCTCTGGGAGAGGTTCAGCACGGCGGCCAAGCGCCGCTTCTCGCCGGCGCCGATGTAGCGCTGCTCGCGGAAGCTGCGCTCCAGCTCCTGCAGCTGCGCGGCCGAGAACTTGGTGCGGGGCCGCCCGGGCGCCGCGCCCGCCTGCACCGCTCCGTGCCCGGGGCGCTCCGCGGCCTCCCGCTCCCGGGGCGAGTCTGCGGGGACAGATGGGGGCGAATGAACGGGGGACCCTTCCCTCGGCGGGCCCCGAGCCCCGCGGGCGGTGGTGACACAGTGGTGACCGAAAGCGCCGCGCGGGGGGACCCGGGGGGCACGGCCGGGACTCACCGGGCAGCTCCCGAGCTCCGCCGCGGCTGCTCTGAGCCAGCCACTCCACCGAGAAGGGCCCCTTCTCCATGTCCCCAGCCCCGCCGGCCCTCACTGGAGCCGCCCCGGACGCCGGGGCAAACATTTAAAGCGCCGTCCCCGGCGGGGTTTGAAAAGGCCCAAAGCATCAAATGAGGCCGGGGACAAAGGACCTCATTGAGAGGCGCTTTAATCTCCCCTTTCAGGTGATTGTTACATCCGCCTAATCTCCGAGCGCAGTAGTTTGCAGAACTCAAGGCTGCCGGACCTGGCGCCAAGTTCAGCGCGGAGCCGTCTCACCACGTAGGTGCTGGGAATTGGCCTGGGCTTCTTCACGCTGCCCGAGCTGCCCTCGGCCTCCGTGATTGCCAATCTTTATCTTCTGCTATGAAGGACGAGGATTCAGAAGGGACTGATAACGAAGAAGGACAGGGAGAAGCCTCTTTTATGGGTCTTATAGCCAAGTTTTGCCACCCTCTTGCCTGTTTGATGCAAGGCTTGAAAGAATCCTCTTGCCTATCATCAGCAAAGGAAGTAGGGACGTGAGGTAGGGACAAGTAAGTAGTCCTCGTCAGATAGCAAACTTGAAGAAATCTTGAAGAAACTCTGATACAGTATCTTATCGATATGCCTGTGAGCAACTCAGTGCTCTGTACTAAGTCTGGGTGGGTAGAGGTTGTTTCAGCTTGGAGTTACTTGGAAAGTGCAGGGTTAACCATTTTTTGGTGCTGTCCATGAGGCAGAGTGCTGCAGTCAGGATTCTCATCTTCCTCTGAAATCCTAGGTACACTTGTTGACTTCGGTTTATGTAGTATCAGAGATTTTAAGAATTCTTCAGGGAGAGAATGGTTGAAACGAGAGGACAGCGGCATTTGCATGGCAATTTGTTAGGTCATTTTCAGAAAACAGGGTGGGAAGTTTGGAATAATTTGAGTTCATGCTTATGAGTTTATTTAAGAATAAAATTAAGCAACGAGCAGTTATGTGTCAGGACATTGGACAGGAAACACTGAGAAAATTACTGGTTCGCTTGAATTTATCTGTTCATGTCTTAAAACGCCATCTCCTTTCCCTGCATCCCAAGAAAGAAATGTGTGCATTTCAAAGTAAACAGTTCTGATGTTCTTATGAAGTAGATCAAAGAAGAGGAGTGTAAACTCTGTTCAGAGGCAGTCTGTTCAAGGATGATTCAGATAAGGGTGAGAAAAGAACCACTTTTACGGTCTGAAGTGGGCCTGGGATGGCACAGTCCTTATCCTCTGCAAACACGGGTTAACACATTTACAGGTTGTTTCAGTAAACAGTCACCGCTGCTTGAGTTTATACAGTCAGAGATAATGAAGCAGCTTCCACGCGGAGCGGAACATGTTTGATACAACCTGCTAATTCTTAAACTTCAAAGAAATTCATGTCACCTTTTACGAAGGGTGATGTATTTATAGTGAGATGGCATAAGTAAGATAAAGCCACACTTGCAGCTCTCTCTCTTCTTAGGTTTTTTATGTTTCTTAGGCAGGATTATTATTTCCTTACATAAAATGCAGTGTAATTTTGTTAGCTGTGCTGAAGCATGAAACGTAAGTAATTTTTACACCCTGATTTGAATATTCTTCATATATACATTCATTTGCTTTTATAAAGTATTTTATTCATCTTGTAGTAAAAAGGAAAAAAAAAAAACCAAAAAACACCACCTCTTGAATATCTACCTGAGCAGTCTTGTTTGGTTTGGTTTGGGTTTTTAGGTTTTTTTTTTGTTTTTTAAATAAACATGACACTTTCAGTAGGTGACTACCTACGCTTACAGGTAAAGCAATGCCTTGGCTGACCTGACACTTATGTTTTAAAGAGAAGCTCTTCTGGCTAAGCTAACAGAGACGACGGTTGCATTGTCTTCATGTGTTTCTGATTATGCCCACAGCAATTTGCAGCTCTTAAAAGCAATTAAGATGCAAGTTGAAAGTTACAGCTTTTCTTTTTAGTAAAAACCAATCCAAATTCACCAGCACCACCGTCCCACCCCCCCTCTTAGTTTCCATAAGGTTACAGTAAAAATTACTGGGAAATTATTCAGTGTTCAGGACTATTTGTCTGAAAAGGACCATTCCAATTAATGGACCATTATTTTTTAGTTAGCCTGTTTCCTAGTCCTATAACCCTGCAAATTAATCCTGGAGAAAGTAAAGCTTGGTCTGGAAAAATGAGTAAGTACTAGGCAGTTTCTGAAGTGAATAATTGTAATTTTAGTGTAACAGGTAACATCTAACCAGAAGAATTAGCAAGATACGGTTCCTTTGTTATATTAATGTTTCTAGTTGTTGATTATTGTTGTGCTTATTTTAATAGATGAGCAAATGTCTTGAAACAATGAAGTTTTTGCCATTATGATGGCAGTTTTTAAATTTGTATTTCAGTGTTAATGAAACCTGTCGATTTGTAGGTATTTTGGTTTGTTATCCTGCAATCATCGATCATGTTATTATCTGACTGTATTGTAATAATCGATTGCACACTTTCAGGAGAAAAGCCCGAATTTCAAAAGACGCAGGAAGCTAATACAATGTTTTATTTACCTCTAAGGAGAGCAGTCCTTCAGACTATGGTTTAGATTGTGAGGCTTCCTTCCTACTTTTTTCATGCAGAAAACCATGTACAGGCATACAATGAAAGTGACTCTGGTGGCTATTTTAGACACTGTCTCTTTTATTGTAAACAGAAGTAGATGATATAATGACTAAACTGTCCTGTGCTGGCATGTGACTACGCTAAGAAGATGTATAGTGTTCTATTATGTTAGAAAATCAATATGCATTTTATTTTGTTTTTAATGGGTTTTGATCTTCTTAGTGTGATTATTTTGCCCTCTGAGATATTTCTATTATGTTTCCTTTGGTCGATATTTAAAATTTAGAGACTTGGGGTGTTGTGGTGTGTGATTGATTGATTTTGGAGAGGCAGTATCCTAATTAACAAGAAATTTTATTTTTGCCAATTGTCATTGACTTGCAATGTTAGAACTAAACAGGAAGCTCAACAAAACTAGAAGTATCGGTGGCTGTGAAGGTGATAAACACCAGCAAAAATACGCTTGAAATACATTATTTTTAAAGTATGCTAATGTTCATGCCGTGGAGTATTATTGTGATGATGTACATAAGATACAGATCATGGCTTGAGGCAAAGCTCCATTAAAAGGACTTTGATGGAGTGATTGGATGTCATAAGCGACCATCACCTGAGAGCAATTACCAGTCAAAAGGTAATTGTCCCTGTGTTTCTGGTTAGCAATTAACATTCGTCAGAACCTGTGTTGAAACATTTATCCCATTTTCCATTGATTATCAGCACTTTTTATGAACACATGAGCTACAAAATCCATGATGACTCAAACTTTGACTAGGAATGGTAAGCTGTAAGTAAGAGTAGTGGAGGTGCCACTGATCCACATTTTACTGCTGTGATTTAATGACAGTTTTTTTTGACAGAGCCCTCAGTGACAGCATCTGGTGACACCTACAGCTGTGCTTTCTGTTGTCTATTTAATGCCTTCTTAAAATAATTTTATGATGTGTCTCATAGTTGTTAATGGTTTTAATAATTGCATCAGTTGTCAAGATAATTTCCTGCAAAGCAACAATTAATCTTCTGTTGTTGGTTTGAGCACAGAAAACATTACTGCATAGAAGATGTAGTAGGATTTGTCAGTATGCTAGCAATGAAAAACCTCTGGAAATAGGATATTCAGTTATTTTAATAAATATTAAGGACATTCATCAGAATTACAGACTACATTAATTTCTATCTCATACAAGGACATGCCGATCTAAATGAGACATGTTTAAGTAGAACTACCAGCTCTGCTGTTGGGAGCAATTGAGTCACTCCTCCTTCTGTCTTTCTGGCCATGCTTTTCCCCATATGCTCTGAGTTTAGGTGGCCCTCTGATCTATGAGGGAGTCCATTTGGGTTTCTAAGCCAGCAGAAAATGAGGGGGAAGAAAAAAAGAAAAGAAAATGTTGGGGATTTTTTACAATTTGGAGGTATACCCGCTCACTGAAAAGCTGGATGAGCTCTTTAACTTGCACAGAGCAATGCTTGAAGCAGGAGGGAGAAGAGGAAGAACCAGGATGATTCATTCAGAAGTGAGTAGATTGTTGCTTTGTATAAGTAAATCCAGGTGTCTCTACCATTAGCGGATCAGTATAATTCCTCTTTCTCCGGATGGAGAGACTAAGGTAGAACAAGGTCAGAACTGGATTGATGTGCAGATGGAGATGTAACTCACTAGTAAATAAACACTGGTTTTTGAATACAACTTCTACTTTCAGGGCCTCCTTTTTGCCACCTTTTCTAGCAGTTTGCCCTGTGCTCCAGCGTGGCTCCGGTGCTGCCCCAGCCGGGTGTCCCTCTCCGGCCGCCCGGAGGCGCCGGGCCGGGCTCGGTCACCGCTCGGGCAGCGCCGCCCGCCGGGAAGCTCCCTTTAATGTAAAACAATACTTATTTTTTAGAATTAACATTCAAATACTGCTTAATCTTAATTTAACCTCCTCGACATATTATACAGCATGAAAAAAAAAAGGCAGGGAAATTTTGTTAAAAACCTTGACCCATCTCATGGAAAATCTGCCTCTGTTTGCTGTGTCATTAGGCTTTCTTCATTGTTTTTTTTTTTCCTTTTCTCCTTTCTTCACTTGCTTCTCTTACCTATAGCTGTGAGGCTTTGGTCCTTCACAATAGAGAAGGAGTATGGGGAAAAAAAGTAATCATTGGACTGAAAATTCAGTCCACATTGTAAGGCATGTTTTACAAACTGGATTTAAATTTTAATAATCACAGTATGTTTTTACTTTTAAGACCATGGTAGTTTGCATAATAGTTACAAAGATTACTTTAAAAAAGAAATAAATCCACAGTGTGGATGCATATCAAAGCTGACTATCAATAATGGTAAAAGCTACATTTTGCTGACAGGAACAAGCATTGTAACCCTAAGTTCTGAACGGGATTGTACTATTAAAATTAATGGCTTGCAGAAAGGGAAGGGCTTGGAAAAAAAACCCTAAAGGCCCCAAATTCTTGCATCCTAGCAACAAATCTTGTCTTCCAATATACTCCATAAACAGCCAGTCCTTCTGTTCCTACATCTCTGCTTGTGCAGCGGCCGTGTCCCGGGTTCTCGCTCCGTGCCCGCTGCCCGGGCGGAGGCAGCAGGGGGAGCTCCGGGGCAAGGGATCGGGCGATGCCGAACCGCAGCGGCCTCTCGGGGCTGAGCGAAATCTGCCTCGTGCAAGTACTAGGAGATGGAAGAATTAGAGCTCTTTAATTAAACTGATGGAGCATTTTTTTACTAGAGCAAGGAACCCCTGGGTTAGCCCCAAATGGAGGTATTTGAAGCCAGATGTTGAGTCAGGCTCTTTATGTTTTCCTTTCGCTCTCTATGCTCACGTGTGTAAATTATCATTAAATTGCGGTTCTTTAGTGAAAAAAAAACCCCATGAAGTTAGCAAAGACTAAAATACAAAGTTGTTTTGGTGGATTTTTTTTCCTGTTCATTGGTTCTGGTTTGCTTTTTGTTTAGCCCCAAAGCCAAGAATTTTTCTTTTTCCTCTTTCTGTCTTTGGTAAGAATTAATTTAGGCTCAGAAAATTAGCCTAAATTGGCCCAAGGTGATCAGGAGGAGGAGAAAGGTATGGCAGACTGCTCCTTTTCAGCATCAGTGAGCTGTTTAATCTGCTCAGTTTTTCTTATAGAACTGCACCTCTCTTGTTCACATGGAGTAATGAAGCTGACCTATTGGTATCTTTAAAAAAAAATAAAATTCACATGTATGCTGCTGTGTATCTTTATTCACCACTTGTGCAGTAATTCTGATGGTTCCTTTTGACTTTAATGACTATTAATAGATTTAATTTTTTTTATATTCAAAAACCCCTTACAAGCTCTCTTTACCACAAACTCTCTTTACCACAAGCTTTGATATGAAACCGGTGAATAAAGATGTAGTTGTGGATGTAAGTTTATAATTGCTTTTTAATTTAATAAAACAGTGATATATAAGTAGGATAGTCCTTTGACACTATTATATTAGAGATAAATGAAAAGCAGCTTCTAAAATACTCATTCAATATTAAATAGTGTAGCATAACAATAACCACCAGCTAAAATGACTTGTAATGTTTTTTGCTCTTTCTGGACTCACAGCTTTACAACACTTGTTAGAAATTGTGATGCAGAGTAACAAAAACTTTTGATCTGTGACGGAAACATTAGATATTTATTTGACATGCATTATGTACATTTACATTGTTTCATAACAGCAGAATTTTCCCCCCAGAATTGCTGTGACACATTGCTATTTAGAGTAAATGAAAGTAATTGGACAGAAACATAAAAAAATTATTTTTCTACTAAATGAAATGAGCAAAGAGAGCTTCTACTTCCACCTCCAAGACACCTGTGGGTGAAAGAAAAAAATGATTATGTTTTTAATTTTTATTTACTATTAACCGAGTTTTACAATAGAAGACTTCACAATTCCACACATGCATGCATCATGTAAAAGGTACTTAGAACCTTAAAGGACAAAATCCCAAGAATAATTGATATATTACTGACAACCCACTTAGGCAGCATTTGCATGACTGGGCTTTACACATGTGAGTCAGCATTACCTGGATTCAGTGATGGCTGCTCCTGGCACCTGTGAGACAGGGACAAAGAGTGGCATTTTTGGCAGTTTGTGTGACTATATTTTCATTATTTTCTGTTGGAATTATGGGAATAAGGACTGAAGGGGTAGCTTCTTAGCAAGGCATGTGCTTTACATTAGACCTAGTGACGTATTAAATAATGTAGTTGGAGAAATGCTTAAAATATTACTCTTGTAATAAATCAGGTTTTAAGAGGAAACCAAGATTTAGATGTTAGATCAGAATAAATAGTGGCAGTATATTTTTACACAAGTTTTGATGATTAATTGGGGGTTTCATAAATTTACCTTTCATTTCCTGGCCCATCTGTTTTCTCTGAACATTTCTGCTGCTGCCTTCCTGAAGCTGCCCAGGATGAGTGGTGAAGTACCTCAGCTGCCCCATTTTCCCATGCCCTATACCTCTTTAGAAGAAATTCTCAAAGAAGTATATGCATAGGAAAAAGGAACAACGAGCCAGATCATAAGCCACTCCATTTGCGGCAAGGATAAACCTGGAACACAAAAGTGTATGTTAGGGAGAATAAAAATAGTTTCTATTCTTTACACAGTACCATTTCTTCCGAACCATAAGGCTAAAAGAGAGGTTGAAATATGAGATAACCAACATTAATGCATAGGATTCAACAGTATTTAGTATGTTAAAAATTCATCAGTGCATATTTTTGAAATACATACAAGAAAGTGCAGAGTTCTCAGAAATAATGAAGTGCAGCTCTGCAGACTTGGCCTGAAAATTAATTACAAGTTAATAACAATATCCTCTTTTCAGTATATTGCACTATGGTACAAAATTTCATGCTTTTATATTTAAGACCTGAGAAAATACTTATTCGAATTACTGAACAAATGCAGAAAAGAAAGAAAGAAAAGTCTATAAATTACAAAATGTGGTAAGATCAGCACTACGAGCAGCAATGGGACTTACCTGGTTTGCTGTCTGGTGCCTGAAGTGCAACGACTTCGCTTTCATGAGAATTTATGCTTTGCTCAAGACCTTGAAGAAGAATGAACTATACAGTGTTACTGTTTTCTTAAGTGATAATCGCTTTGCCCCTTGCCAAGGTATTTGCTGCACCTGCACATTGGGTACACAAAAAGTGCTGCTGAAAACATGGGAAGTGTTCCTCATAAGTTGGGGGAGTCCAACAGACAGCAGAAGTGATAGGAATAATTAAAATGATGTCTTGAATTGTGTGCTGAGAATGAGAATTTATCGTCTGTGTTTTCTTTCACATACATCAATGGTGTTTGGAAAGTGTAAATCTGTGAGAGGACCTTTTGTTCTCAAAGCCTGTGCTGTGTTTTCAGTCTAACTCACCCCCCTTTTCCCCAGCACACTATTTTGAGAATCTCTATCAATGTCCTTCAGCTGCAAATGCGACTTTACTGGGGAGATAGCAAGGTCTGTGTACAAGGCTTTCCTCTGCTTATCCAGGCACCAGTGAGGCTCCGTGCTGGATGCCAAGGCTGGGAAACATCTTTCATCATATTTAGTCCTATTTGCTAACAAATTAATTAACCATTTGCTTTCAAGTTTCTGTCTTTCTTTTAGGTCATTTATTATACTATAAAACTGCATTTTATCTCCTATGTAATCTGGTTTATATATTAGAAGTCTGAAGTGATCAGCTAAAATTGTTTGAAGAGGTTCAAATTAATTCAGAGAACAGCAGGGTCACAAGCAGTCACAATACTAATCGTTACATGCTGTTGTTTGTTCATAAGTTTGGACACTCCTGAAATGCACTGTGTGTTCTTTTTGTGTGAAAGAAAGTTTCAAAGTTTCATTAATTTCCTAATTTTCCTTTTCTAATCTCAGGTTCAGTTTGTTCCATTCTGTCATAAGCAACAGCTATTGCATTCTGATTTGTATAGAGTACCTTCAATTAAAAAAAAAAAACAAGCTCTGTTTTTCAGTTTAGGATAACTGTTTCCTTAGCTTGATTCTTTAAGCTTTTCTTCAGGTTTTGTGCTTGTGAAACCATCCCAGATGGGATCTGAAGCAAGTACTTAGTTCTGTGATTTTCAATTCTGCTGGGCTTTCTGCCTTCAGTCAGACAGCCACATCACCTGGAAAGAGAAAAATCATATTGCACAAAACCAGAAAGTGTTCAGAGCTGTGAACGCTTTCTGTGAACACATTTCAACAGCTTTTCACATAACAGCTGTGCCAGGGGAATTGTCGGTTTTGGTTTTGCTGTGTGGTGTTCTGAGGGAGAGAGAAAAGGTTGGTTGGTTTTGTTTGTTTTCCAGAGGGATTGAACACTAAATTGCTGGATTGGCAGCTGGAGCACAGATGCTCTTTAAGCTCTGGTCCTGGGTTCTAAGTAGGCCATCTAATGCCGTTAGATGGTGGGTGGAGCTCAGGTTAGGGGCTCTAGCCACAGAAACCATGATGAAATCTGGTGTGGGGTCCGAGGGCTCTGATAGGGATCCTCACTGAGAGTAATAAGATTGTTCACTTGTGTGTGAAGGAGCAGTCTCTTGATTTTTGTGCTTTATATTTGCTATTATTTATTTGTGGATTTGGAAAGTACCTGCTACAGCTGATTTTTATGTATCAATCTTTCTTTAGAACATAGTTAAAGCTGGTTTTGATTTGGATTGCAGAATTAAACCTTTATTAAACTGTGTTATATTCAGAAGTAAAAATAGAGCATGGAACTTCAAAACTTTAGAAAAAATTTTAAAAGAACACTCCAGTCAATCTTTTGCCTTTGCTGTTGAATACAAAGTAGTTCACTAATCCTTTCTAACCTCAAGGCATGTTTTCTGAAATTTATCCATTCAGGCACTCCTCTGAAAGCCACATAAAGTTGGTAGCTAGTGTAAAATAAATAGCCTGAAGCCTTCAAGAATGGATGTTTCCAATATTTTATGTGTTGTATGTGTAATTTGATATCATAAATATTTAACAACCACTTCCTCTAAAAAGATTCATGCAAGCTTCAGGAAACTGATTTTGAACCATGACCAGAGAGGATAAAATAAAGTTTCTTAAAAAGAAAAACAAAACCAACAACTCAGGCCACCCCCCCAGCACTCACCATCCCAATGCACTTGTTATTAATTTACTGATTCCTGCCTTGGGGGAGAGAGATTTTGGCATTTTTAAACATATATTTAAAATCTTGTGGTCTAAGTAAAGAACAGTCTTAATTGTATGTAGCTGCCAGCTTTTGACCACTCTGTTTGAACAGCCCCTTTTTCATGTTAAAAGCTTTTCTACACTGCTCCTCTAAAATATTTGTAACCTGTCTTTCCAGGAAGGATTGCTGCAGAGCAGATGTAGCCAGATGGGAAAATGACACAGAGATGTGAGTAAAAGCTCTAGATTTATATTCCATCAACTGCATGATTTATAATATTTGAATTGTAGTTTTGAAAGAGAATAGGTTGGAATGCATTCATGTGAACTGTGTGGCAGCTTGGAAAAGTATGATTAGGCTGGAGGCATAGTTTTCAGGGAGCTGTAGTAGCAGTTTGAGTATCAATCTATCTATCTGATTGTAAATAGTATATTGTTATTATTAGAAGATACTGCTTACAATCAAATTCAGCTCAAATTTTTAGAATAATATTTCTTAAAAAATCTTTGGATATGACAAAGGCCTTTTCTATTTCTAAATTTCCATTGACTTTCTCAGACATTTTAAGTGTAGCAATTATGTTTGTTAGACCTTTTACCACAGCATCTGAACTAAAACTGGAAGACTCATTCATAATTGCACAGGTGTGTAATGACCAAAAGGAGGAAGATCAGAAAAGGAGTTAGTGTTTGTGTATTTTGAGTACAGACTGAAGAGAGCTGTTAACTGGAATGGGATCTACCAGCCCACAGTGCTGGCTTTTAAAATGGAACATACATGTGCACGCTCTTGTATAAATTATTTCTTCTTAAATTTAAGTTTCATACTTTAGAGTTTATTTTCTTGGACCAATAGACCTTTATTAACAACAACAGAGAGATGATCAAGCAGTTTCAGGCAGTTGACGTGTAAGGGCTCTTGGTGTCCACAGTGAATCTGACATTCTTGGTGAGTGTATGGCTGGTGCATTTTAATATAATGGTTATGTGTGTCAGTTCAGTCATTTTCTGTCTGTTAATTATACTCTGTCATAGTGCCAAGCATAATATGTGTTAAATGCATATACTGAAAATAGCTTTAAAAACATTTTGAAGGATGTTGCTATATTCCAAAAGGGTTTTGGGTTGCAGTGGCATGAGTTGGGATTTTTCTCAGGACTAAGGCATAAGAATTTGTGGTGTAGGGATGTTTTTGCTTTCCAGAACTTCCATAAACAGTCAGTACCTGTATCAGTTTCCTTTTATTCACCACTCAGAAGTTGATTTGTGCCTTTTCTTAACCAAGGAAGACAACAATTATTGTTACTTTTTCAAATGAGAATCTCTTTCTTTGCACACTACAAAAAGGCTTTGCTCATACATATACAAAGCTTTTTTTATTTGCTTTCTAGAAATCTTTTATTAGAAATCGCCTTTTGCCACAGAACCTACAAAAACTATTTTGATAGACAGGTCACTGTGGGACAGATCATATTGCTCATTGTGCTAATTTGTCAGTACTAATTAACGAGGCTAATTGTCGCATTGTTTTACCTCCCTATCTTCTGTTTTGTACTTCAGTCTATGTAGCAAAAGTTATGAATGTTTTGTTCTGTGATGATTCAGGGCCTTTCTCTCTGATGATGAACTGCTCTTAATGAAACTACAGCTCCACATTGCCCAGTGTGATTCACCAAAAAAAAAAAAAAATATCCACACACAGCCTCTCTAGAGCTGGCCAGGGAAGCTGAAGGGCTTTGCAGACAAAACTGCTGAATTTAAATTATCCAGGTTATAAGTTTTTAATCTATTCTGTAATACAACATAGTTTCCTGGGCAAACATAGAATTAAATTACTATTGTTTGTAGCATTTGTGGTAAAAGTTATAATGGGAAACAGTGCTAAAAGACACTGAATACAGAATATTTATGTATAATTCTTTGGAAGTTTCATATAATAATTGTCTGCCCAAGTTCAGATTATTTTGTGGATATAAAGTACTTCACTGTTTGGTGCATAAAGTCTTTGATGTTAGCTTAAAAGTAAATGAATTTCAGGAAAATGTAGTGAATGCATAAAACCATCAGTGAGCAATTCTTGCAAAAAATGCCCATTTGCACAAAATTCATTTATAGAACATTATGTAAGTAGAAGAGAATGAGCATTCCTGTTTGCAAATGCCAAGATATGATTTTGTAACAAGATGCATTATTATATTATATTTTCTTTTCTTTTTTTTAAATTAAATTGCTTTAAAGTGAAGATGCATGAAATGTGAGCAGATAGTTGAGGCATAAATTACAAAAAACTGTGCAACTGTCGGGAATGGTAATGTTCAAAGCAGCTGGAAAGAAAGTTTGCATATTTTGTCTGAAAGAATGAAGCTGGCAAATATCTTAACTGCTAAAGGAACACAAGATACAGTAGTTGGCCTTCAAAAGTGTTTTTTCTGGGCTAAGTCATGTGAACAAAGTTGTTTTTTGCAAACTGCAGGAAGCAGCTTATGAAAATCAACTGGAAAAAAACTCATATTCAGAGACCTGATTCGGTGTCTGCTGAAGTCAGCAAAAGATTCCCAGCAAAAACACTGGAACCGCAAAATCTTTGGGGGTGTTTTTTCTTCTTTTGTTCTGAGGGATATATGAAGTGCCACTATTTTACACATCAAAACTGAAATCCTGCTTAACTGTACAGGTGCACCAGAATTCCAACAGAACTAGTAGAATTATTTGTTTTTTAAATGAAGATATTTGATTGAAGATATTTGATTGATAATATTTAAGTTCCATTTGATATATGTTAACCAACACAAACAGGTCTTGAAATCACCCTAAAAAGATTTTAATATCCTTCAATTGCCTCTTGCTGTTCTTTTAAAGGAGGAAAACCTCCTATTTCCAATATTTGTTTTGGGATCAATTTTTTCTTTCCTGTGAGTGTGCCTTTTACTCTTTTTTCTTCCTTCAAAGTACTGTTTAGCTATGTGCTTGTAGGGTGATCTACTGGTAGAACTCAAACATGCAGAGTTACACTTTTCACTGATGTGGTACCGAGTTGTCTTAAACTGCAGATCGCTCTGGGCTACCAAAGATAATTAGTTTCAGTTTTGCACACTAGGGCAGGCTAAATTTGAACCATTTCTGGTGTGCACATGCTGTCCACTCTCTCCCTCCCAAGCCGTGTTTCTGAACTGCAGTGTGATGCTCCATTGTGCATCTATTGGGTGATCCATCCCTGGTGTGGGATAAAGGCTGCCAGATGCTTTGGCACAGAGGTCTTCCCCAGGGTACCAGTGAGGAAACAAGCTGAACATCTGAGTAGCTGGCAATTCCCTCCTGTCCTCAGCAGGACAAACAACTTGTTTCACAACTCCCTGGAAAGGATTCTTAAACTTCTAATGTTATGACTGGAGGGGATAAGCTGCCCCAAGCCTTTTAATCTCTCCCAGATATGTAGAGTATAATGAATGATCCACAAAATGGCTTTGCATTTCTGGCTTCTGATATCCAAACTGTACATTCCTGTATGACCTGAATGGATCACTCTAATTAATTCAGCAGTGTAGTATACTCTAAAATAATTTGTATTTTAAGTCCCTGCAGACAGAGTGACTTTAAGGAAAAAAAGTTGTGTTTAAAGTTGAGCATTGATGTATTTGAACCACTGTCACCTTGTTTTTCACTAGAAAGGAGCATGTAGAGAGCAGCTTTTAAAATTTTTCTCGGTTTGTCAGTGCTTACAGGTGACTGCTATCTTCATTCATTGTGCTTCATTAGTATATAATTGCATTCAGTATAATACTGGGAATCCAACATGTTCAAAGATAAACCTCTTGCTCATCTTTGTGGAAATATACAGGAAGATATAGACAGAAGGCAGGGTAATGAAAGTAAATTCTTAATTGAGTTTTGAATCTTTCTAAAGGTTCTGTTTCTTGACATCAGCAGAGAAAATGTTAATAGAGCACTGCTCCCTCTTTGCTTTTCCACTGAGTCCCAGCCACATGCCCCTGTTGCTTATTCTGTGCTGATTCTGGTGTTCCTCTTCATAAGCCAGGTCAAGTCACTAGTTAGTTTTCAGTAGGGGATTAAGTAAAAAAAAAAAAAAAAAAGTGGAAATAGAGTTTTCATAAAAGCAAGAAAGCAAGATTTGCTGGCCTGACTGCAGCACCATACTTTCAAAGTATAAAAAGCCAGAATTGCAGGAATTTTTCTGTGCCTTGTCTCAGAATGGTGTTACTGCTGTGTGCCATTTCCACATATCAACTTTTGTCTCTAATTTAAAATTGATAGGATTTGGTAAAAAGGATTAATTTCAGATGTGGAAAAATACCTACATGTTAATAAAACGTGAGGATTTCTTTCACCTGTAAATACATGTATTGGCTCATAACACAAGTACTTCAAGTATTTTCCTGGCTGATTAGTAAATGGCAGTAGCACTTCTGAACAATCTGTTAGCCTCAAGTGCCAAGTATCTCCTGCCTCTCCTGTAGACAGATCCCCAGCTGATGTGAATGACTATAGATTTTTGGGGTGAAATTGTCTTGATTCACAGCAGCAGGCCTTAAAGTTTTTGTACTGTTCATTGAACAAAAGTTCATATTTTTAGTATCTAGGAACTTGTCCTTTAATTTAAATCTGAATCTATTGGTTTTGTAAACAACTAAACTGATTGTAGCCAGAAGCTCCACAGGCCCTAAATTAAACAATTTTACATGTTTACACTAAGAATAGTCTTACTTCAGTAGAATTACTAATGTGAGCAATACGAGGAATGGAACACTTTTTGAAGTATATGATCTGAAAAGTAAAGCTTTAATATTTCTACAGTTAATTTATATCTTAATCCTTGACATTGTGATCAAGAGATTTATAGTTTTTCCCCCATCTGTTATACAGCCATAGGAAGAAATACTTTTCATCAGGTTCGTGCAAATTCTCTTCAATTTTAATTACTCTGAAATAGAAATGGAGACAATAGAACAGCTTGCCCTATATGCTGTTGCTGAAGGTGTACAACATTCTCAGTAATCTCACTAACAAGCAACAGACAATGCTTTTTCTACATCCTTTGAAGTATCACTATTACTGTTAGAAATATAACAGATTAATTCAAACAGTGGCCTTGGCAAAATATGAAAACTTCATTTAGCATGGGTAAAAGTTACTGATATCAAAGAAGCTGGGAAAGAAATGAGTGAGGAGACAGAATTATCTGCTTACCCTGCCAGAGGGAGTAACAGCAAAATTAACCTTGAAAACTGTTTGGAGAGCATTCTTGTGAAAACAGTATGACACAATGTTGGATTTATGGATATGAAGAGGTCAACAATTCTTAACTGACTGTGGGCAGTTACATTTTATTTACTGTGGTTTTGAAGTAATGTTACAGCAGACCTGCTTGTTCTAAAATTTCTGAGTACAAACACAGTTCACTCATATTTTCTGCAGTCTAATAGATTTGTTCAATTATTATATTGTTCACCTCTAATCTAAAAGCAAAGTTCCATTCAGGTATTTAATTTGAACATGACAAAAATACAGTATCCCAATTTTAGGCAAATCTTGCTTCAGGCTCAGTTTTGGATAATCAGCAAAATAAAATAATTAAGTGGAGTAAGAATAAAATTCATACCTGTCCCATATATTTGAAAACCTTTTTTTCTATGTGTAGCTGAAACCTGCTGCAAACCTATCAAACACATTCTGTTTATGGTGATTAGAATTTCTATTTCAGGACATGAATTTTGTTAATATTATGTTTAGGTCATTAGGGAATACTAACTTGGACGTATTTGCTGTAGATTCCTTGGTGGTTATGATAAACAGTCCTCTAGCCTGTTTTTTAAGAACGTTATTTTTTTAAAATGTCTGTTCTTTCAGAAAGAGTGTGCTTTAGGGCATAAATTTGGTGCCATAATGATATGTTTTCAGATCTTAGTTTAAATATGGTTATGCAGTAATTTATACATGCAGTATCAGTATCATGGAATAATGGTTATACTAAAACTAATATTAAAACTAAAACAAGCCAGGAAGCATTGCTTTTTTTTGCTTTCAAAATATAGAATTTTAACAAGTGCTAGCTAAATTGCATCCCAGAATTTCCTCAGTCATCAGTGACAACCTCTTTTCCTACACCTGCAGAGTGGATGGGCAGCAGGATGGGGTCTGTGGCAGGAAAGTGTTCCCTGCTGCAAGTAGAGATCAAGTTCTTGCCCACCTGAGGAATGAGATGCATCCTGAAGTCCTAAGGGAATTGGTTGGTGTAGTTGCCAATCCCCTCTCCATGATATTTGAAAGGTCATGGCAGCCAAGTGAAGTCCCAGGTGACTGAAAAGGGGAAACAGGGATCTTTCTTCTGTGCCTGGGAAGATCATGGAACAGATCCTCTCAGAAGAGCTGCTAAGGCACGTGGAGGAAAGGGAGCAGATTTGGGACAGCCAGCACGGCTTCACCAGGGGCAAATCCTGCTGCCCAACCCAGGGACCTTCCATGATGGAGAGATACATCCGTGGGCAAGGAAAGGGCTTTGTCTGAAATTCTGTAAGGCCTTTGACAGAGTCCCCCACAGCATCCTTCTCTCTAAATTGGAGACAGATGGGTTTAATAGTTGGTCTGTTTGGTGGAGGAGGAATTGGCTGGACAGTTGCACCTAGAGGGTAGTGGTTAATGTTTCGGCCTCCCAGTGGACATCAGTGATGGGTGGTGTTCCTTCTCTGAGATCTGTACTGGGACCAGTGCTATTTAATAGCTTCATTAATGATATAGATGAAGGGATTGAGTGCACCCTCAGCAAATTTGCAGGTGACACCAAGCTGAGTGGTGTGGCTGACACTCCTGAAGGATGGGATGACATCCAGAGGGACTTGGACAAGCTTGAGATCTGGGCCATGGGAATCTCATAGGGTTTAATAAGACCAGCTGCAAGGTGCTGCACCTGTGTTGGAACAACTCCCTGTATCTGTGCAGGCTGGAGATGAGCAGAATGACAGCAGCCCTGCCCAGGAGGGCTTGAGGGTGCTGCTGGGTGGGAGGCTGGACATGACCCAGCAATGAGCACTGGCAGCACAGAAATCCAGTTTTGTCCTGGGCTGCATCCAAAGCAGTGTGGCAGCAGGGTGAGGGAGGGGATTCTGCTCCTCTGCTCTGCCCTGGTGAAGCCTCACCTGCAGGGCTGCATCAGCTCTGGGGTCCCAGCACAGGAAGGACAGGGACCTGCTGGATGGAGCCCACAAAGATGATGAGAGGAACACCTCTCTGGAACATCTCTTCTAAGAGGAAAGACTGAGAAAGTTGGAATTTTTCAGTCTGGAGAAAAGAATGTTCCAGGGAAATCTTGCAGTCTTTCAGTACTTGAAGTGGGACCCACAAGAAAGATAAGGACAAACTTCTTAGCAGGACCTGTTGTGATAGGACAAGAGGTGATGGTTTTAAACTGAAGGGGTGTCATTTTAGACCAGACACAATAAATAAGCATTTAACAATGAAGGTGTTGAAACGCTGGCCCAGGTTGCTCAGGGAGGTGGCAGATGGTCCATCCCTGGTGACATGCAAAGTCAGGTTGGATGGAGCTCCGAGCAACCTGTTCTGGTTGAAGATGTCACTGCTCATGGCAGGGGATGTGGACAAGATGGCCTTTACAAGGTCCCTTCCAGCTCAAACTGTTCTGTGATTCTGTGACTTAAACAGCCTTTACTAGGAAAGAACCATAGTAAAGAGTGTGCAAGTATAAAGAGAAGAAAACCTAAAGCAAAGTGAAAATATCTGGATTTTATATTTAACCAGGGGAGTATTAGATAAACTAAAGGGTTCTTTATATAGTCATGAAGGGGACTGAAGATATGAAGTTAAAGAAAGGAAATTGTTAAAAATTTACTTTATTTAGGCTTTCAAGATTTGGTCTTGGTTTAAATTTAAAGATTTTCCTCATTTAATGAGAGAGTAATATGACAACTTTCCCTTTTGACAAGACAGGAAACTGGCTTTGTACATGCATAAATTTGATCACTTTATACCAGTAATTGAAAGAAAGTTATGTATTAAGGGCAGATGGAAATGGATGGACATCAGGAAAAGGTTGTGGCTCTCTTGAAAGAAAACATATCTATTTCTAGTGGATCTAGTGAGCCCAGGACTTTGCTAGAGATGCAAATATATTTGTTCAGCTCTGATTTTACTGTCTTTCCTGCTCTGGAACCGAAGCTTCTCCTGACACTTCTGTAGCTATACACACAGACAATTTTAAATTTTGCTTTGAGTGAATCCTCCAAGTACTGTTGGGTAACAGCTCTTGTGTCCCAAAAGATTCATCCAGTGCAGGATTGCACAATGCTCTATTCTTCTATCAATAAATGAATTGTAACAGGATTCTATACCTTTGTAGCAGAATCATGAGCTCCTAAAACAAAGAAAGAAAACAAGAAAGATTGTTCAGATTGTGAACAAACGTAATCCATGCCTAGCAGTATCTCTAGCTGAGATTATGTCCAAGCAGCCTCCGTACCATCTGCAACAACTTTGTTTTGAGAGAGACTGATAAACAGCAAACTGAAAAATATTTTCCTCTTGTGCAGTAAGCATTCACCCTTTATAAAGTGGTTTCAAATCTTAGCTCTTTATGCCAAGTTCTGAAGTACGTCAGGTGATGCAAGTGTGTCATAAACATATCAGAAAAACATTGAACATTATTTTGGCTAGTGAAAGTAAGACAGAGTAACTTAAAAAAACCCCTATTAGAATGGTTTCCTGAATAAAGGATTTTTTTTTTTTAGTCTGTGCAGGGTTTAAAGGCCTTCCAATATTTTATATATTCTTTTTTTTTTTTAATTTTTGAGTATATTTTCACCAAATTTACTTTGAAAATGGTTTATTCATAGAAAATTATATTAATTTTTTAGTATGTGTGTGTGTCTCAAAAAATACACTAATAAAAAGAAGAATTTGAAGCTTGTATATAAACCAGAACTTTGATAACTCATTTTGTGGTGAAAAGTTTTCATTTTTTTCAGGAAGGACTTTTTATGTGGAAAGTATTCACATAAAGAATATCAAAAGCTATTTATTTTGTGCCATTCCTTCCTGGCAATTGTAAAACACTTATCAAATCAGGCTCCGAAATCAGGTGAAATCTAGGACCACACAAAAATTACCAGAATTACTGTCTAAAAATTTCTCATTTAAATTGGACTATTAACATTTTAATTTGCAAATCTATAGCTGAAAATTCATCTTGACAGAAAATTCATCTAACCAGAAAATGTAGGGGATAGATTTCTATCTTCTTGTTAGAATGAATTTCCTGTGCAGATGTGAAGCCTTAGAGAAAAACCCTCTTGGGATTAATTTGCTTTTTTCCTCAGTTAAGATCTAGTTTAACACAGTTTCCTCTCGCCTATTACGACTACATTACAAGGTGTTCTGAAACTTGGAAAGTATGATTTTTGTTTTGAAACAAAACATTGTAAATGAGAAGGAATTCATGGAACTGGAGGCAACAAGCAGTTTTAGAAGGTTTAATAGGATGTGAGCACTTAACAAGCTCTTACATTTTACCTCATTACCTCTGTTGTTGATCCTACTAATTTCGTTTCACTGTAGTCTGTCTTTCAAAAGATTACCTCATTTTGACTGAAATGTCAAAAGATGGGACCCTTATTCTTCTTGGTAATCCCTTGTCCCTCTCCCCCAGCATGATTAATCACCTTGAATTTCTTTTCCCACTTCTCACTGTTGGTTCTTGTTAGGCTATTCCTTAGGAATGAGATCATTCTCTATTATCTAGTATTTTCTCCCCAGAAAGATACTTTGTATTGCTCTGTGAGACCAAAGCCCAAACAGCTCCTCTGCAGCTGAGTTACAGCAAAAACAGGAGAAGCTGAAATGCAAACCACTATCAATATTTACTTTCAAACTTTTCAGTATAAAACTTGTTTTTTTGCTTTTCACAGTAGATTGCTTTTCATTGAAAACATGAAGATTTCAGTATTTTATCCTACTTCAGTAGTCAGAAGTTCAAATGTCTATTTCTGACATTGTCTTATGTAACATATTTTTCAAATAGAAATGAAATTATGAATTCAGAAATTATTAAGGTATTAATTCTGAATATTCATTTCTTTCAGCTACTGGCAAGGAGGGGAAAATGGGCACTTAAGGAAGATGATAACATATAGCTCTATTTAAACAATTATTTAAGTTGGAACTTGTTTAAACACAGATTGAATATTCTCTGAGTGCTTTGGTCTTGATTTTAATTTGGGCCTTAACCTGGTTTTCAGTGTTGAGAAGGAGAGTTTGTGTGTGGTTAATTACAAAGGTAGTGATTTCATCATTCAGGTGAGCAGCCTTCTGAGATTTTGATCCAGCTAACTAATTTTCTAATTTTTTCAGATGCAGTTTGCCAGGTGACCTTGCTCAGTAAAATAATTATTACCTGTTGTTTTCAGCCTTGTTTCATTTTGATGTACAGCCACCTGAATTTTAAGAGGTAATTTATGGATGCTAGCTGAATTAGTAGCTGTCCAGAATTTCTAAATATCTTCGTTCACCTCTCACAAAGAAACAGTAGATCAGAGAGGGGAAAAAATAAACAAGAAAAAACTCCTGCTTTTTGGTTGATTTTGCTCTTAGGAATATAGGCAGAGAAATGTTTCAATACTTCAAGAAGTATTTCAAGGAGTATTTATAGGGGAGTGCTTCTCTTTTTGTATCCCTCATGGCCACTGTAAGAGATGAAGAGGCTGCTCTGCTGAACATATATTAACTGTTTAATTTATCTCACTTTTGCTGGCAATCAGACTTTAAAATCTTTACAGCAAAATTCCTCATAGTCCTTTAGTGGTTTTTGCTGCCCAGCAGTGTCTGACTGTACAAAGGAAATAGTTTAGCCATCCTGTTCCAGGACTGGTTTGCATTAACACTGGATCAGGCTGCACAGAGAACTCGGCCAGGCTCTGTCCTTGGATATTTTTAATAACTAAAGGGATAAAACTCCTGGTAATTTCATCTGACCTCAAAGCTGACCTTGCTTTGGGCAGAAAGACGTGGCTACATCAGTTCCACCTGGAAGCTGATCTTTGCTGGAGTGGGATTGATGCATTTAATGGGTGTGGCTGTAGCACTGGAGTGCATCTGGAGGAATAAAAGGGCCCATCTCGAGATTGTTCCACCACAATGACCCCAGCTGAGTTTGCCAAATCATTCTCAACTGCACAGTGAGAACTGGTAAAGGTTTGGAGAAGAGGGAGTAATGAATTGAGCCAGAGATGGTCACTGCAGAGCTGATGTGTTTGGCCTAGTTCAATATCTGATTGTTGCTTGTCCTCAGCCTTGCAGCTGAACAGTCAAACTGCAGCTTTAATCCCTTTACCTTCTGCAATTGCTATGCAGATATTTGCTTTAAAAAAATCATATTTATAACAACAAAAAATTTTCCATATACCTTGTGTGACTTCTTTTTCAATATATGAAGATACAGAGCCAACTGTCATAAGGCAAAATATTTGTGTTTAATTCCTTTATATGAGATGTTATAAAAACTGTGATTATAGTGGGTATGTTATTGCTAGTTTTATAATTTCATATGATGTTCTTTTATAATTTCTGGCCTATTGTCTTTATAGGGACATAGTTATAATAGATTTGCCTTTATTACAGCAAATAATGAATCAGTTTAATGAGATTATACTATTTTTAAACTTGACATTTAACTCAGCCTTGGTTTTTCAATTAATGACAATATGGTAATCTTTTCCAGCTAGGTTTCTTCAATTATCATTAGAATGAAATAGTTTTACATGCTGCTGACGTCTACTATTGAAAAATTCAAGCTGTGAGCCTCAGATAATTTCCCAGTTGCAGGAAAGGTTAGAAGGAGGGTGGACTAATATTCCCCACTTACCTTCTAGTTGTCCTTCTACCAAATGATGGCCCAGTTCTATCTTCCAGCTGCCCTGTTCTGTTATTCTGTCCATAAATGAAGAAAGACGTGGAATGAAAAGTGAGAATAATGAGAGGAAAACAGGGTTTTCTAAGTCTGAGGGAGACTGCAGTTTAGTGGCCAGCTAAATCAGAAGGATTGACTAGCCCGGCTTCTTGAAGTGCCTTATCTATCATCTCTTCCACTTTCCTAGGTCAGGTTCAGCATGGATTGTTTGACTTTTTTTTTTCTTTTTTAAGCAATGTAACCCAGTAAAGTATGTCGGTGACAATGGGAAAATTAATGTCTTTTATTCATGACAGCATTCTGGTTGGACAAGCCCCAGAACTGAGACATAGCAGGGTGCAACACTGCGTAGGTGCCACGGAGATGGAGGATTTGGAAGCACAGTTTGAGGAAAAAGCTGAGCTGAGGACTGATGAAATTCTCCTGAGAATGGGTAAATTACTCCTCAGCTGCACGATCCCACCTTCCCCCTCACACCAGCTTTAGCATTTGACTGAATAAATTGTTTCAAGTATTTAAATCCCAGATAAACTTTCTTTCTTTGTTAGGCTCGTTTTCTTTTCTTTCAACGACTTGAATTGACTCAATTCAGGGCACGATGTGTGGGAGAGTCAGAGTGGGAATGGAGAAAAAGCAGTTTATAGTCCGAAGGAGGAGGAAGATCCCCCCCTTTTGGTCACAATGAATTCACAGATTCAATTCAAGACCTAAAGTCAAACCATCCAGTGCTGTTATTTTGTGCAACAGCCCAACAGTTGTTTTTAGAAAAAAAGAATTGCTATTTATTATCTTTATTTAGTTTTGAAGTTAAATGCTGAGTGTCCATATTCCCTGGACTTGTTCTGGGTAACTCACAGATTTAAAGGCACTGATCTGATCCATTTCACTGACTCTGGCAAGATTTTTATCACTTGGTTTTTATCACTTTTTATCACAGATGGTTTCTGCTTTCTATCCCAACTTGCATTTCTGACACTGGCAGATTTCTTCTTTAAAAGAATTTGCAATGCACGCTTTTTCATCATTTGAAGTCGTGTCTTGCACTAGACATGTTGTGACTCATAAAATAGTGTAAATTAGAGCTGTTAGTAGTCCATCAGTTTAGCCAATTTAACAATGACCCATGAATGCAAGGAATCATGAATTTTCCAAAGAGTATAATTTGTGTATTTAATTAACAATGCTAGGACACCTCCGACTTCAGAAGAAGCATTTTCTTTCAGTTTACTCAAGTGGTTAGAAATATGTATTTTGAATATCTCACTGTAATATGGTAGAGTGTATATTTATTAATAGTATTGAAATCTGAAGAGATTCCAGGAAGAATGAAAATCCACTGCACAAACACTACTGTGTTCCATTTTCTTCTTTCCACTTTGTGCAGTTAATTAGCAGAGGTGCATTTGCTTGTTTGTATTGTTACAATGAGATTTATCCAGGTATCAAAAAGCTGAAAATCTAAAAATTAAGCTTTCTGGGATTTTGGAGATTTTCTGCTAGAATAAAGGACTCAAGGATTACTGAATTCAAAGAATGTCAACTTTCTTTAGAATATAAAAACTAGGGGAGATACCAAGGAAAGACATCTAAATGAGTGTAAAAACATTCCCTAGAGGCCTGTGCGAGTACTTGGAGAAACATGTGAAGAAAAAGCAAATAGAGCTCGCTGTGGCTCAACCCCCAGTGCTTGGTCTGTGGTCCAGACACCTCCAATGAGCTCGGAGAAAGTCCCAGGGTAGAACTGTGTAGGACAGCATTTCACCTGCAGTTCAATTAACAACCAAAACCAAATTTGAACATGATTGATGTGATAGTGCCAAGTGTCAGGTTTTGTTGTATCTTTTTGTTCTATGTGCAATTTGATTTGATCTCAGCAGCACTTTGAATTGCCTGACCACTCAGGTGAGATAATCTGACTAAAAAAAAAAAAAAAAAAAAATTAAATGCACATGGCTATAGAAAATCACTAGGTAATTTGCTACTTAGGAAGTAAAACCAGATGCTCATAAACCCCATCTGCCAATTTGAGCTCCAGTGAATTCTTTAGAAAGATCAACCTTGATTTAAAGACCTCAAATCACAGAAAAATAATAAGCATTTAAAATAGGCAATTTACCTTTATGATTAAGACTGTGTGCCCTATTTGCATTTGATCTTCAGCCTCTGGTAATATCTGAAGAGTCAAGTTAGGTAGGTAGGAGATTTGGGAGGTGATTACTTTTCAAACAAGATGGGACACTTTCTGGTGTTTGAAAAGGGGAAGAGGCTAGCTTTCTTTACTTGACTCAAATTATTTTAATAAATTATGTTCTTATAAATAATTATTAATAATTTATTAACAACCAATGCATTAATAAATATTATGGCCATTTCAAGGGAAATTTGCTCAAAGAGAAGTTGAATACATTATAAACTCCCATGGTTCTGAAAAGTCTTCTTGGGAAAGTCTTCAAGTGCATTCTTATAGGGAAGACAGGAAAAACATTAACCTTCAAAACTGAATATGTATAAAATTGCATGCCAGCCTGGGGCATTACATTAGCAAATAAATGAAGCACAGATTTTTAGAATATATCCTGCACATTTCCAAATACTTTTGATGAAATATAATTTCTAAATGGGAAGTTTTTACTATTGTAAATTGTATCACTAGATGGCAGTAATAGCAAAGTGAAATGGAACAACCATGTAAAGAACCTCAGGGTTTTATTTTTAATTCAATTTCTTAATATCAGCTCTAAACATAAGTCCTTGGTATAGTTCTGTGTCCAAACCCAGGCCAGACATAAATTATGATAATTTGTCATCATCTGTTAACAGGATATAAGACACTACAAAAGGCCATTCTCAATGCTTTCCAGAATTTTGGGAGTCCTAATGGAGTCTTCAAACTATTCTGTTTTGTTGGTGTTTAAAAAAACACAACCAAAAAAATACCCATGACCCAATGCCAAAAGTGGCTGTTTCTGAGGTACTAACACTGAGAGCCTGAAAGGCAGGAAATGAACAAGTGAGTATAAATTGTAAACAGGAGGCAGATGGAGTTCCAGAATCTTACTGTGAGACATACAAATCAAAATATCTATAATTGTGTCCTTTTGTAGGATTTTGAAATTATTTTAGCTGTTCTCAGGCAGCCAAGAAGACACTGAATCTAAACCACAACTTGATTTTTAAGGAATTTTTAATTGTGTAGCCTACAGTCTGGAGAAATGATAAAACAAATGCTTCATTTCTAGTCTCCCACAGAGCAGATCCTCTATGTGCTCAGTCACACACAGCACCTCAATTTTTGTATTATTCACAAAGATTCAACACTGACACAGCACCCTTTTTTTCCAGGCTCTATGCACAATAGAGGACCTGGTGCTCTGTACAGTGTGAGAGAGATGAAATAATATTGCCCCTGTCCTTTCCATGTGTACTTTAATAGCAGTGAAGATGAGACTTTTAGCTTTGGCCTTTCTTTCTTGCATCTGAACAGTGCATTCCTCCACAAGCAGCAGCTGGAGAGGAACCAGCCAGCACAGGGAGCAAGATCAGCCCTGGAATGTCAGAGAACAGCAGCCCTGCTGCCTCTGGTGACTGCACCACGAGCAGGTAAGGGAGAGCTGTCAGAGGAGCCAAGCAGCTCAGGGCTGCGATTCAGTAAACCTGGAGTCAGCAAAAATTCTGGGCTTTCCCCTGGGTTTTCTATTAACAACATACAGATATTTTTTTTTCCTTCTCCCCCACACCCCTGTAAAAGAAGTCAGTTATATATATGCTAGCTTGTTCTGCAGGAAGGTGTCATGCTGGCATCAAACTAAATTTCAGATTGTTTTACTGTTTCTCTCCTTTTCAATAAATTTAGTGGGAGGATACAATTACTGTTTCTAATTATATTCATCCATTTAGTTGTTTTCATTCTGAGAATTATGTAATCAAACCAGATAGGTCTTTTGTCTTTAGTGTCCATATTTAAAATTCATTATGGACATTAAAGTCAAAGAACATATGCTTCCTGACACATAGAAAAATCAGTGGATTTGGTTCATCTGAGTAGCTCTCCTAGCCAAATATTGTAATGTTTATTACTCAGAAAAGAGTTCAATTGGATTTTGCTCCAAAATATATCTTATATTAATGTTATAATGTGCAAAGTTTTGCTGCATATTGTAGGATCTTTGGAACATTAGTCTAATCTTTAAAAAATGCTTGTGTTGTTAGATCTCTGTTTTATGTACATCCACAGATCTTCTTGAGAAGAGCTGAACTCAGCCAAGGAGCTGCTCTCATAAAAGTTAACAAAACTGGAAGTGCAGCACAATAAGCTATTGTTGAGTGGACTTTTAAAAGCAGGAAGGCATTCTGCCAAGTTCAGGTAAGGAGGATCTACACAGATATTTCTCCCCTTCCCCTTCAAAACCCAGGGTGTAATTACCAGCTCTGAATCTAGCAGCAGAAAGTAACATTTCAGTTTCAAACTGCAACTTGATTAGACTTTCAGTGTTAAAATTCTTTACAGTGTTAAAGCTGTGAGAGCCCAGGAAGATCTGCCAGCTCAGCTAACTCCTGGCTTGTTTGCTTGAAAGAGGGATTTTGCTACTCCTTTTGCCATTATTATGCTGAACTTAATTTAAAAAATGAAAAAACCAAACAGGTTTCAGTTATCTTGAGGTCCCTTTAAATTAAAACAGCAAGAGATAAGTGAGAATAAAAAACAGACAAGCAAGAGAGGATCATTTGCTTTTGAGATTTAAAATGTGTAAATAAAACTCTTTTTACACAAGAAGCTGGATGTCTGAGCCCCAGAACCTGAACTGCAATTATGATTTGTTTTGACATTGCAGTTTACTTAGAGGAAAGGACAATTTTGTTCACATTTAAATATTACAAACTTAAAATAATGTAAACTTGCCATGCATCTGTCACCATGGGGTCTTAAATTATTTTGCTTTTCACCATGACCTTTGTTATAAATTTTGAGAGTTTTACTTAAGGACAAATGGCCTGTTTCATGTCTGCTCTAATTTGAGTTACGCGTTGCTTTCCTTAACAAAGATGTGAAGAGTTTAGTATTAGTTATTCAATTGTTGAATTCTCCACTGGCATAGAACTCATACTGCAAACAATAATTAGTAAGATGAAGCCAGCTTGCATTGCCTCTTATGTGGAAATTATTAGTGTATTATTTCCAAAGAAGCTGTTGAAGAGATTACGTAATGGCCTATTTCCCTGAATATTTTCGCCATCATCTCTGCATGAGTGGCTCAGATCTCAGAAGCAGGAAAGCTTTAGAAGATGAGTGTTCTTAGTTTGGTTGTTTTGCTGACAAAGCAAGGTAAATTGCTCGAGGCAGAACAATGCAGTAATTAATCACTATTGCATTTGGCACCTGATTTAGCATGGATATATCAGGATAATCTTGCATTCTTCCATGTAAGACGACTCTCCTGATGTGTAAACAACTGACGTTTTGCAGGTTATTGTGCCATGAATGAGTGAAATCCTGGCAACAAAGAAATCAACACCAAAAATCTTGGAGGTCCTTTCTGTCAAGGTGTTGCCACGAGGTGTCAGTTTAATTTTGTTAGTGAGAAAGAACAAATTGATGTTGAGTAGATGCCTTTTCAACTAGAGATAGGGTCAAAGGTAGGGGAGCACAAAGGAAATTAATGCTTGGGTGTTACAGTCCTGGAAACTCCTCTGTTTCTGCATTGAAACTTCTGAGTTTAGGCACCCAAATTAGGTGCTTCATATAATAACTCCTGTTAGCGTGGACACTGAAAATTAATTTTGCATCTGTTTAGCTTTTTCCTGGCCTGACACCAGCAATTTGTTATCTATTCTGTTTCTTTACAGGAGAAACAGAAACAGCTGCCTTCTCGACTATGTAAAATGTTCTTTCCCTTCATGGAAAGACCTTCGCTTTTTTCTGAGGCTGAAATGCCTTTAATCTATCTAGCTGAAGGTCAGCCTCTTAGCTCTGGTTCTGCATGCTACGGGCTCTTCCTTCCAGCTTTAAAGTTTGCTGTCAAGTCCTTTATCACCCTGTTACCTTGGAATCTGCCTGCTGGGGCTGTACTGTTCTTGCAGCAAATTTGCATGACAACTCTTTTTCCCGGGGACTTCGTAATTTCTTTCGGTACTTTCAGTAAGGCCAAAAATATTGAGAAGCCTTGTGCCAATTTAGTCTTCCCAGGAGAAATCTTCCTTACGCCCTACAAATACTGGTGACTGGTCGTTCCTGCAACTCAAAACTATTTTTGCAGTTATCTTCATTTGGTTTTAGTGTAGCTCATTTTCCTGGCCCAGATTGCAGAAAGAAACCATTGCACTCTCGATGCCAAACTTTTGCGTTGTCTGAGGAAATTGTATGAGGAAAGTAGGATGAACAGAACATAAGTCAGGGGGAAAATAAAGGAAGCTGAAAACTTGCAAGTAGGGGAAGGTATGAGTTTGGCCTGAGCTGAGCCTGAGCAAGGGGGAAGAAAGATATTTCCATAAGTGTTTGTTCAATTACTTATATTTCCTTTTCCCCAGCTGTTGGTAAAGATGGAAGCTTAACAAGAAAGTTTCACAAATATGTGTGCTTGGCAGAAAGCTCTCTGAATGTACAACCTGAGAATGGGATAGAGATGGGAGCAAGTTTTGATATAGAAGAACAGATGTCTAAATTGGCAATTGCTGAGCCAGTTGCTACTGGACAGCTAAGAAAGCAAAGGTTAAATCGAGTTGGAAGGGGGTTTTATGACTAGAGCAAAGGCTATGTTGACCACAAACAAAAAAGATGTTTTTACCAAGCAGAAATAAGACTTAGAGAAAGCAGAAAGATACCATAGGCAAACAAACATGCCAATGTGGCAAGTAGAAAAAAGGTCTAGGAATTTTCCATTGCAAGAAAACTGAAAAACAACTGTAAGCTTAAACTGTAACATACTAACTCATGTGATTGGATAGTAATGACCATAATATGGTAATGATAGTAGTTATCATAGGCTATAGGTAACACTAAAGGTATTTTATATGATACTGATTGGTTGTTATGTATTAAGATGCTCAGCAAAGCAAAATATATAATGCATTGTAACCAGAACTAAAGTGGCTTCAGGCTTGCCTATAAGCTGCAGCTGACTGCTGTAGGTGTGGTTCTGTCACCCACGACCCAAGACTGCTGTAACATCTTCTATACAATAAACAGCATTTTGAAGAGCTGCCTGGAGTCCCACATCTCTCGTCTCAGGGTTTTGCACCCAATATTTGAACTGGTCTTTGTAAGTTTGTGTTAACGGGTAATAACTTAAATTAAGTTAAAATTAATTCCCTGGTTGTTAAGACTGTTTTGCCTGTGTGTATTTACTTTCTTTAGATCTTGAGTCAAATTCCACAAGGAAATGTGGGCTCATAAATTCTGCTATACTTTGCTTTTGCTGCCTAGTTTGCCTGGGATACCCCAGCAGTACCGAGCTGGAGACAGCTGGGAGCAGCTATTCCTGGACGCTCATCTGTGAATAATTCCTGTCTGTTTACATCCTTGGGCTAACCCAAACCTCTGTTCTCTTGCCAGGGTACAGAACTGAGAGTTTCAAATAACTTTATGCGTACTTAGTTGTACTCTAGGAATTGTCTCAGATGACCTTCCATTCTGTAAGTGCATTATGAAATTCTAATCACCAAAGTTCTCTACCTTGAATCCTAATTCTCCACTGCTTTGCACCTGGGCTGTTAATTTGCACATATGCAGAGTGAAATCAGGTGTTAAATGAAACCAAACCTGTTCGGTAACAGATTGCATACCTTCTGAATAGTTGTAAATTATTGTGATGAAATTTAAAGGAACAGGGAATTGAACCCTTTGTGGCAATTTAAAGTGATTTTGTCTGATTGCTTTTGCATAATGTAGAAATTATGAAACATTTTTTTTCACTTGTCTTTTATAAAGCATCTATGTGTATCATCAGATGAGAGCAGCCAATAATTTAAGACCTGAAATTGTTGTCTTTCTTAAAATATGAAGAACCAACACGGTGTTAGTTCTTCAAAGAAAATATTAATATTTAAATAATGTCAGTTCAATATGAGTACCAAAGTTTTTTGTGAAAATAGCTTTTTTCCTGAGATAATGACCATTGATTACTCAATGGGAACAATATTCTATGTCTTCCAAAATTAATATTGACTGTGTTCTGATGAGCAAATCACACTAAATACTAAATTTTATACGTACTGTTATTAATATAACTTTTAATATTGTTTTAGAAATCAACAGCTGTTAAAAAAAAGCATTCACATAATCATGGAAATATTGGTTGGAAAATATCTTTGAGGATCAGCTAGCCCAGCCTCTGTGATATACGAAGGGGTGAGATTCACCAGCAGAGAGTGAACCTGAGATTTATTCAGAAGTGCTCAGTGTGTTAGCTTTACCCCTAAGAGCTTTTTTTTTGGTTACAGCTTACAGACATAATCACAGTCCCACCATAAATCTGCCCTCTTGACATTTTCCATTGTTCTCTCCAAAGCCATGGCAAAGGAGTGTGCAGAGTGTAACAGTTCTGTGTTGATGTAGGAGTAGAAACTCCAGTTCTGCCTCAGGTACAGCTGTCCTGAGACACGCTGGTGCTCTCTGTTTAACCCTTTCCTTACACCAACACCTGTACCCCAACAAAATTCCTGCTACCAGGCTATTGCCAGCTCTAAGTAGCCAGCAATGGCTTCTTAACGCAAAAAGAGGACATATAGGAAGCAAGAAGCGGTACCAACGATACTACAAAAACATTGCTTAGGCATCAGATCTCTAAAGCCAGGCTTAGCTGGAGCTAACACCAGTTAAGGACATGAGAAGCCAGAATTGATTCTACCACTACAGCAGTAACAAAAGGAAACCGTAGGTTTGTTGATGAAAGGGTCCAGTCCTGTATTATTTCTCCTATATTTTTTATATGTTATTTCTCTTTTGCCTGCAGTTGTCTAAGCAGCAAAATAAGCATTCTTTATGGCTAGATTCACAATGCAGGATTGCATTAATGAATCATAGAGAACTAAGTTATTTTATCTAATTGTTTTACAATCTGTTTTAATTTGCAATATCATGTTCTGCCTATGACAGTAGGACCAGAAATAGATTTATAAAGTTTTCCTTTTCCCTAGTCCTTTTTTGCAACTAATTATACCTCAGGTTATCTGAGGTATACATCAAAGGAGAAAAAGAAATTGCTGTCTGTTATAAATGCTGCTTGTTTTTTGTTGGTTCTAGGCAATCACTCACAAACTTCATCTGGTTACAGCCAGTTCAGTGGGACTATGTGCATTTTCATCAGGTAAGGATCTGACCCGCAAGAAAACAAACCTACAACAAGCCTCAAGTTGCTAAGTAATAATGCATTAACAGGTTATTATTTTGAGTTTCAGATATTTTATCATTAAAACAAATCAAAACAAAGTAGCTCTACCAAGCACTCAGCATTCAATCTGAATCTCTTATCTATTATTATAGCCCTTCCTCTTCCTTAAAAAGGAAGCTATGCAAACACCCGCTTTAGTACTCAGACCACTTTCTCAGTGGTTTTTGTCCCAAAAGAAGGCGAAGAAGCAAATTGTCTTGGGGTCTGGAAAGAAAACCTCTCTCTTTGTCTTTATGCAAACTGTATTATCATTCCTTTGTTCCTTTGCTCCTGTACTTGGAAATACTTGATTTTTCCAGTGATGGAAACATATTGGCAAATAAGTTGAATTATTGTTAAAACAGAACCCCAGTAGATATTTTTCAAATAGCTACAGTTTTTTATTGTTTCCATTGTTAGAGCTCAAGCCTGTGGGAAATTACTTTCAGCAGTTTTTATGTGCACATTTGCTCTCTCTCCTTGTCTTTGTGCTTGCTCGTGCTCTCTCTTTCTGATAAACACACTGTTAGCCTTAATTAGAGAGAAAAAACCTGAACGCTTTGAAAAATAAATTATGGAAACTGAAATGTGCATTGGACAATAATAGCAGGCTTCTTAATTGGTGATCTGGGGGCTGGGGCACCTTTCCTATGATGGCTGAGAGAACTGGGGCTATCCACCCTGGAGAACAGACCCTCCACTGCCTGCAGGCAGTCTACAGGAAAGCTGGAGAGGGACTTTTGGCAAGGGTGTGTAGTGATAAGAGAAGGGGGAGCAGCTTCAAAGAGAGCAGGTTTAGATTAGATATTAGGAAGAAATCCTTTACTGTGAGGTTGGTGAGATGCTGTTACAGGTTTCCCAGAGAAGTTGTGGCTGTTCCACCCCTGGGAGTGTTCAGGGTCAGACTGGTTTAGTGGACCCTGGGGGGTTGGAGCTAGACAATCTTTGGGTCACTTCCAACCCAAACCAGTCTGTGATTATATCTGTCCTTTATTAATAGATAAGATGCCTATCTTTTGGGTTTTGTGATGTGGCTATTCAATGTTTATGCTATTTATCAAATCCTGTTTGGGATATTATGTATAAAGTGCTGTAGATGAGTGCCCCATGTTTTTCCCATTCTCTGACACTGTTCTCTACCGACAATGACTGAATGATGTTAGTTGGTTAGTAATTAATTTTGTATTCTTTATTTCAGTTTGTGACTGAAATACGAGCATAATTACTTATCTGTGCATCATGGAAATCACAGTTCACTTCTAATTTGTCCTAAAAATGGAAGGCCAAAATTGTTTGGAACAAAGAAAATTGAAGATGTAATAAACAAATGTCCTTTTGATCTTGCAGGGAGGAAAGAAAATTAACTGGTAGAGCTACCAAAGGTGGATATTACAAGGAAATACCACTAGAAAAAGCCATCTGAACATCTAAATATGTGTTCCAATACCTGTAAGACAGCTGCTAGTAATAGCTTAAAGTCTTCAAATGGATAATGGCCCAAACTTAATAGATGCTTGAGCTTGCAGGGTGCTACTAAAGGAAATACTTTAAAAATTCAAAGCTAAAGTGTTAAAAATTTTAGGACCACAGTTGTATTCCTGTTAAAAATGAATGCATTTTGCTGTGACTTTCAGTAAAAACAGAATCAAGCATCTTTGTTTCTCCTGGTTAACACTGATTAAATTAATCGTGACAACGCAAGCCTCATGCTTATATTATTCTAAAACTAATTTCAGTATGAGCAAATGATTGAAGGAAAAAAAATACACAGGTATTTAGAAGGCAAATACTTTTGAAAAAGTGTCTTAGTACAACAAAATCATGGACTCGGTCCAGCAAGTTTTCTGTCTGTCACCTAAAAGAAGTTTGTTAGTTCCATATTCTGCCATGACTAAGAGCTGTCATTCTTCATCAAGTCTATCTCTGAAACCCCAAAGCTCAGAAAAGACAAGGTGACTGTCTTGTTAGAAAAACCCTTGAGGGCATTTGGGTGCATATCAGACTCTGAAAGGCAACTTGGTTCTTCTGGACAGGCAGTTTCTTTCAGGCCTGTTTTTGTAGGGGTTATCATGGATCTCCTTACTGTGCGCTTCACAGCAGAGAAAAACATCCTTCTAAGAGTCAATGAGAAATTTTAAATAAAAATATAACATAACTTAGAGGAACTCTTGGCAGAACTTGGCAGCTTGATATAATTTGAGTATTTGAATGAAGATGTCAGTTGACACGCAAGCAGAGCAGAAACTGCTGCCAAGACAAGGTTTGGACAAATCTCCTGTAGGTATATTCTGTAAGACATTTTCAGAGTGGGTAATTGTGATACGTGAAGGGACGAGACCCACCAGCACAAAGTGAACCTGAGATTTATTCAGAAGTGCTCAGTGTGTTAGCTTTACCCCTAAGAGCTTTTTTTTTTGGTTACAGCTTACAGACATAATCACAGTCCCACCATAAATCTGCCCTCTTGACATTTTCCATTGTTCTCTCCAAAGCCATGGCAAAGGAGTGTGCAGAGTGTAACAGTTCTGTGTTGATGTAGGAGTAGAAACTCCAGTTCTGCCCCAGGTACAGCTGTCCTGAGACACACTGGTGCTCTCTGTTTAACCCTTTCCTTACACCAACACCTGTACCCCAACAGGTAATCTTTTCAAGTGCATTTAGACCTGGTGAAAAGGAAAGAAAAAAAGCAATGTGAAAGACTTATAGCCTACAATAAATTCATATAGGACATTGAGAGAGCAAGAGATACAATGGAAACGGACACCTGACTAATTGATATCTGTTCAGGGCAATAGTAGATATCTGTTTTGGTTTGTTTTGTGGTGGCTGTGGGGTTTTTTTTTTTGGTATGTGTTTTGTTTATGCTGCCTTCTTGAGGTGATAGTGTGTATGTGGCAATGCTGTCCCTGCTTCTCTTCATCTGGTTGTTGCACCCATAATAACTTCTGAAATTATAGCTGATTTCAAGCAAATTCGGAATATACTTCAGTTCCTATGAGATCTGTGTCACTCACATGCTGGAGATTTATTCAAAATAATGCCACACTGAATGAAAAGCAGGTAGAATATACCTGGTTCTTTGGAATAAGGGTGAGGTTCTTGAGGTAAGTAAAGCTTTGTAGGGGAGTGAGGGATAAAAATTCTTTGGAAGGTTTCATTACTTCTATTGCTTATAGATCAATTTCTTTTTCTTTGAAGGCTTTCTTACATTCTGTGCAGCATCTAGGAAGGAAACATATAAACTTGTAAGATCACATCCTTTATGTTGCAAAGAGATTGTATTTAAATACTTGGAAATATAATATTCAGATTATAATCCTTACTGCCATGTTTGAAGATTGAAATTTCTTGAAATAAAACTTTGAGAAATACAAACTGTAGTGAACCATATTATTATTAAAGTGTTTGAAATTGTAATCCATTAACTACTTCTATATTGATTAACATATTTTTAT
Source organism: Passer domesticus (assembly GCF_036417665.1). NCBI lineage: Eukaryota > Metazoa > Chordata > Aves > Passeriformes > Passeridae > Passer > Passer domesticus. The sequence goes on along the minus strand of NC_087481.1, from coordinate 43,843,606 downwards.
AGCCTTAATACAAGTTCATCGAATCCACAGATGTTTGTTGTCTGAAATACAGCATGAGAGAATAGCCTATGCAAGAAATGACATTGAAAGGTCATCTGGTCCAACCTTTCATAGGAAAGGAAGCAGAGATGAGATTATTTCCAACCTGTGCCACAACATCTTGAAAACCTCCCGTGATGGAGGCTCTCCCATGTCTCTGGTGAGGTGGGTTAATGGCTGATTGCTCTCACTGGCTTAAAATGTGAGATTACTTTCAATTATTAATCATGTGTTTTACGTACCAAGAAGATCTTTCAAGGATTAATTTCTTCCCTCTAGTTAAAGAATGATTAGCTAAGTCTAATTATTCCAGTTATTATAAAGTATAATAAATCTGTTAAATCCACAGAAGTCTGAATTTATAATTCCCTGAACTCAAAAGTATTATAAGAAAAGGAATTTATTCCATGAGTTGGAAGATTTATTATTTCTTTAGAAAGGCCTGAGGAAAGCAGAGAGGATTTGAAATGAAGACATGCAAAATTTGAATTTAAAATAGAGGCAGTAGTTGGTAATACAATTATGTTTACGCAGTAGGAATACCTTATTAAAGAGATGTCATAATGGCTGTTTCCAGCAAGTGTAGAGTAATTGGCTTGAGTAGCCACTTGATGTCATCCTGGTGCAACAAAATTTGTCTAAAAACCTTTGATTCAAAGAGAATTACTTTTTTGGTGGACAGTTCTCTGCTAACCTTAGCTTTTCTTAAACATTTATTTACTGTTATTTTTTTCTGTGGCTGTGCAGAATATTTTAAGGAGCTTTATGACAAAATGCTTAGTATCTTCTTTTTTCTTTGACTTTAAATATCTGTAAATTTTTCAAGAAAATATTACTCACTTGTTCCTCATGAAATTAGGTTGCTATGAACAGTTAGGTTGATTTGGCCCAAATACTCTATTGATGTCATATGAAAAATATGCAGAAAATCTTTCACAACCCTGAGTGATGGTTTTGCCTCCAAGATCATTCAGCTGTGTTATGCTACTTCTGTCCTTTTTTTAAAAAAAAAACATCAATAAACTTTACAAAGGCAGTTATATTTTTGTTTAGGAAAAGTTGTTCTTTAATGCTTTGTTCTTGGCATCCAGCTAGATTTAAAGGAGCAAAAGGACCCATTTGATCATTGTGCATTTTTTTGGTGAGAAGTAGAGAGGGCACAAGAGATAAACTTTAGATAAACTTCACAGGATTCAGAACGAAATTGTTTATGGACTTTGTCAGAATTAATTTGCTCTGATACTTTTACCAGAATAAAATGTCCCTGATCTCTCAGCCTCTTTCTCCTTCCACCCAGGCAGGTACCCTAGATCAGCTAATTTTTTACTATTTTTTAAATTTCCTATGACTTGTTCTTTCCTCTTAACTCTTTGTGATCTTTATAGTTTCTCTCAGCTCTGTGACTGCTTGGCCAGCATTTTCTATCATACAATTCACTGCATTTTCCCACACTACTCCCCCTGAGCTGTAAAACACGAGCTTTGACAGACTTCCCCTTTGTTCTTGTGACTGCATTTTATTTACAAGAGTTTACAAGTTTGTGTTGTCATTTGAAACTTCCACACACTCGACAGCCTATTGTGAAATCTAGAAGATTATTTACAGTGCATAGACTGACACAAGAGCAGCTTGTATTTCAGGTTGGAGGAATGAACAAGTGCGTGTGCACAAGCTTGCTGGCAACCTGGGAAACCTTGAGTGAGAAACTGTTATCCAAATAACATCTCTGTACATGGTTGTGGTCCCAGAGCCTGCTCTGGCAACTGCCTCAGGAAGATAAAGCTGAGACTGAAAGCATCCAGGTAGGTGTAAAGTTGATTAAGGGTACAGTAGAACTTCTATAGGAACAAAGAGTCATTGAAAAGAGCAAGGATAATTCAGTCTGAATAAGGTGAATAATAGGGATTTGATTGAAGTGAGAAGATTAGTAAGAAGTGACTACTGTCTTCCTTTTAGCTCTATCTCCATGTTCGAAGCAAGGAGATAAAAATTCCTTTGGCCTTTAATTTCACTTTTTTTCCTAGAGTATAATCATTCATTGGCTCTTATTATTTCAGGAGGTCATTGAGGCAAGTCAGGAGCAGATCATAGCAGCTTTTAAGGGTTCATTAACAGCAATTAGTAATTTTCTTTTTCCTTTGAGTAGTTTCCAGAATGGATAAAACAGATAGAGGTTTAAAAGCGAGCACCCTGAGCGCAATGTTAATTAAAAATGGGCAGTACTTGAATTAAAGAGAACACATTCTACTTGAACTCCCACAATTATTTATGGCCACAACAATGTTTTTAGTTGCCAGAGTGAGTCAATATGGTTGTTTTCATCCAAGTTTATATGTAAACACTCTTCTTTTGCTCTTCTCATTGATAATAATGCGTAAGGTTCATCTGCTTGAACTTAGACGCTTTCAGTGCATATATTTGCAAATGTCAATTCTTATGTATATTTCAGTGAATGGCAACAGACACCTTTAGGGCGTAATTTGTTTCCTTTTGCATATATGTCTAAAATAGGTCAGATGAACTATGTTCTATAAGTGATTATTTCTTCCCTTGCTGCATGTTATTTCTAATTGAAAAAAAAATATCAGACAATATTTATATGCAGGTAGCTACAATGTAAGCATGAAAATTTAGGTGGAATGAATGTTACATCAATCATTGCTCACAGTTTCTCACAACTGTATTTCATAGCTGCAGTCTTGTAAAATGTTAAGAGAGATTATCTATAGCCGCTTCTGCTTGAAGTCTCCATTCCATAAATTCTTTTATACTCCCTCTTGAACAGGTGATATTACAAAACCATATACTTTTTATTATCCTTGCTGATGAGTTTTATCAGATATGTATGGAATAATTCCTCTGTTTATATTACAAAGTTTTAAAATGGGACTATTTTTGGCCTGCTAAGATTGTTATACGCAAGACTTGGCTTTTTTGTGTTTTTCAGAATTAGGCAATAGTGTGTTCAAATGATGTAAATTCTCTGTGACTTTCCAGTTTCTGCTACTCCACATGGAGTTCTTATCTAATGATATTCTGCATACCCTAATGAATTCTGTAATATATACCTCTGCTTCCTCAAACATCTCAAGATGTTCATTTCTCAAGCATAAAAGTTTAAAAAGTTGGCGTGTGTAAACTTAGTTAACTTTAGCATTTAGATGACTTTAAATGGTCAAAATTTATATGTGCTGGATGAATAGAAATTTGAAATTAGATAAGATTTCTTAGTCATAAAAGAGAATGAAAGCAGAGAATGACAAATTGAGGCATGAGAAGCAATATATGAGATGTGGTTGATAAATTATCTTCTGATATATTAATGAATTCCAGATAGAGAAGTTCACAATATGATGACTTCTTGAGATTTTAATAAAGTAAATTAAAAATTGAAAGGTGATCTGAATGAAAGAAGCTCCAGGAATCTTTGAAAAAATAATCAGGAGTTTGAGCTTTTAAAAAGGCTTTTTATAGATACTGACCTTTATACTCACATATACACACATTTGCATTTTAAATAGATATATCTGAAAAATCTACTAATTCTACACTTCTCCTTATACTTACATGGAAATAACAAATTCTGTGATACTTAGAAATATGCTCTGCATAATTGTGTACACTAAAAAAAAAAAAATCTGTATGTAGTGCCGGATTCTTTTTGACACAAAAAATCCTGCAGATCTGCTTTACAATGATGAGTAAAAATGATACACAGGTGCAAAAAACAAACAAAAAACTTAAATATCTATTTATGATTAAGGCTTCATTTTAGTAAAAAGAAAACGTTTAGGTAGGATTTCTCCAAGGAAAACCAATTTTGTAATGCTCTTTTTTCTGTTTTGCTTTCACACAAGAAACACAAGCAACTATGTAGAAAAACAAACTATTGCTGTGGCAAGAAAAAGTGATTGTAGCTGTCAGTTCAGCCTGCTAGTCATTCTAATTAACTGGGTGAAACTTATACAGCCAAGATGTATCTTTAAAATCCAAGAACAGCCACCATGCCTTTATTTTTTTCTGAAAAATGTTCTTAATGTCTCAGCATCTGGTTCAACATGTTTGGTTGCTAATGTTCATATTATCATTTTCTATCATTAAAGCATATTTTAAAAAATAAATTTATTTGAGAGATAATTTCTATAATGCAGAATATTTCCAAAACCATCAGTATTGTAATTACATTAAAGTGAGTGTTTAAACTCTGATTAATCTTGAGAGGTAAAAATCATCTGCTATATCTACAAACAACATTATAATGGATGAGAATGAAAACACTCAAAAATATATTTACATAAAATACATGAGAAACAGCCCTCCACTAAATTTAATCTAGCAAACGTTCTCATTATATATGTCATTTTTTCTTTACTGTTTAAGTCATTATTTATTTTCTCTTTTAAAATTAAGATCCATTTAACATTTGTCGATTCCCCCAGTATCAAAGCAAATCTGCATAATTTTAGCCTTTTCTACACAAAATCTGGGCACCATTTTTTCTTCATCATGTATGACAGGAATGCTTCAAATGCTGGCTTTTACTGTGGGGGTTTGAAATTTCTCTCAGTACAGAAATTTTGTTGAGTGTCTGCTTTTGGAATAAATAAATGCAAGACTTTTTCTCTCTCCTTTCTCAAACATTCCCAGCAGTGTGGTATTCTACCCCCCCCCCCCCCCCCCCCCCATATTGAAATGTATGTATCCATTACATTTGAGAAATTTGGAAGAAACTTTATTCTGTGTTCTGCTTTTCTTTGTTGTGTGACAGCAGGAGGTCAGATTGATAAAACACCACTGGTACACCAGTGCCAAGAACAGGTTTCCTGTCCCTGGGGAGGTTCTGCCCACAGCAGAGGTGTTGGCACAGTGTGGCTGTTCTGCCTGCACAGTCCAGAAATCTGCTTGGGGAATAAGAGCAGATTGGTGTCTGTAGCAGTGGGTGCAGAATTCCATACATAAAGGATAGTAGTAGTCACAAGTGTGGCTATTTATTATTTAAAATTCTGTATCATCATGTCAAGAAATTGTTCCAGCAATACTTGGCTTTGCTTTTTGCAATGTTTTTCCCTGTTAAACATGCATCTAAATTAAATATTGTGGAAGGAAGTCACAGTAAATTAGCAGCTGGCTGGTAAGCCTGGAGCTTTAGAGAGAAAACTGCTCCTTCCTCTTTACAAAATGCTTGGGGGAAGAAAAACCCAGTTTCTCTTCAGTTATTTGGCTGCAGTGATTGAGGTCAGGGCAAACTGAAATAGATGAGAATTGGATGGAGGAGAGATTAGGATCTATGAGCAAACACTGCTCACTACCAAAGAATAGAAGGAAATCTCACACTATCATGTTTTACAAAGTGTCAGAGTACAGGTATTTGGTTGAGGAACAACGGAACAATTATAATGAAATTTTTGCTTCTCAGCTCTTTAAAATAATTGATCTCTCATTTGTTGATGGGCTTATAAATGCAAACTCAATGTTATTTCCATCCGTAATAGAACTGCTAACTTCTAGATATTATTCATCAAGAAAACACACCATGACAGCTATCAAATGAAATTTTTATTAAGTTATGCAATTTATATTTCATTGCTGTATGCAGAATACCTGAAAGTACTGGAGCATTAATACAGCCCTAATCTGGTTTAACTCCTTTACTGCATAAACATATAACAAAGCTTCATGACTGAGTAATAGCAAAATCCACATGAAATGTGCATAATCTAAAGGGCTCTATAGGGCAGAGTTTGAAAATTTGGAGTTTCTGTTGAAGTGTGTTGAACACATCTTTTTAAAGAATAGCATGGTTTATTAGAAAAAAAATGTAAGGAGTATGTATCAGTGATTATTATAAACAAAATAGAATATTTACTAGATAGTAGAAAATTTCTGTTCACAGAACTTGATCTAAATGTTGTAAATTCCTACCTTGACCCAAATTCAGATTAAAGTAGCAGAAGTATTTGGCTTTGAATTATGCATAAAATTATAGCATAAAAAAAAATAACCAAAAAAGAGGATCTGATGAGCAGATGATGGCCCCTGTGGTTTATAGCTGCTTACCTGACCACCTTTTGCATTATCTCTCTCTGATACTGCACATCCAGAAAATTCTCCAGCTGATAAACGAGAAATAGGAAGTGTGTGATCAATCTCTCTTCCACTTTGCCAGCTCCTATGTTTGAAGTTCAAGTGTCAAGGTAATTGCTCTTTTTTCCAGCTATTGGAAAATTGTGACTATATTAGTGTAAGTATCTTGCCTTATTCTTTTTTAATTAAAGCATGTGTTTATATTTGCTGGTTGTAGAGAGAGAAAAGCATGGAAATATGACACTAGAACATCCTGAAGGCTTAAACAATAGAGGGCTGTATCAAACTGACAAACATAAAGAAACCTATGATTTTTCTTTCAGTCTTGCATTTCTTTGGGACTGGTTTATTTTTCTAAGCTACCTGGGATGGCAAGTGGTGCCAGAATACTTCTGAAATGATTTATTTTCTTTCCTGTTTTTACATTGTGTCTCTCAGGGATCTGGTTTGGTTTCTGTACTTATTTGAAAGCACAATCTGACTTTTTGAGAGTTTAAGAGGAAGATGGCTTGGGTTTTCATTAGCGTGATTTATACCCAGTTGCAACTAAACAAGACTTGCAATTGCTTTCCCTTATATGACTGAAGCATGAGATCAAAAGGTGAGATTAGCTAAGACAAACCCCTGCAGATTTAATTTTTCGTGGTGGGTTTGGGCAGGAGCTGTGAAGAAGGTGCTGTTCCCCTGGGTGCTGGTGAGGTGCTGTCCCTGAGGCCAGCAGGTTGAGTAGGCTCTGAGCAGTTCCTGACCAGAGGCTGCAGCACGAGGACCTGAAGTCAGCTGGTAAGTGCAGTGCAATGGAAATGAGACCATGCTGTGTTTGAATTCCCTGGTGAGAATCACCATGCATATCTTTGTGAAATGGCAGACAGATTGGTGAAATACATGTGGCACATTGGGCACCTTGCATAAATGATCCAGCCTGTAGCTGGTTCACTGTGTAATCTTCTGTTATTTTTGCGAGGAGAGATCAGCAGAAGGGAGTGTGACTCCTCACAATGTCTGGCTGGCTGGTAGCCCAAGATTTAAGATTTTTCATGTTAATATTTAAAATCCCAAGGGGATTGCATCCCAAGTGCATTTTTGAGCTTCTGCTGCCTGTATTCCATTTCATTCTTGATGGTTAGGAGGGAGAGATTTGGGGCCTGAGGGCTTTCTGAAATGAGATAGCTGAGAGTGTACAGTATCTTTTTCTCTGGAGTACTGGCTGTGTGGAATTTTTCCCTCCAGAGCTCAAATGTGTGATAAATTTAGTGTATTTAAAAATATGTTTTCCACCTAAGCTTTGCATGACAGTACTATCAGTTGTAATTATTTAACTGTTAGTAGTTATGATTTAAAGTAGCAGACTAAGGAAGTAAGACTGTGGGAATATCCAAGTCTTATTAGAGTCATCACTCTTTGCCTTGGACATTGGTTATGAAATATTATTAATTTGACATTTTCAACTTACTTTCCAGTACTTTTAAGAATCTCTGAGAGGATTTTATGATTGCTTATTTTAAATCATAAGACATTAAGTACTTCAGACAAATAAGATTTTTATGCTCTTCATTTGTAAAATGCACAAAGGTCAGCTACTAAGCATGCTGAGACTCTTTTGCTAGAGGTATCTTTATTACTCTGTCTGTATTTCATATGCCTGTCATAACTACAAGAGGAGTAAATCCAAATTCATCCCCAGATGTGGGGCAAGAAAACAACACTTAGGAATAAGAGAGCAAAGGCAACTCGGCTAAGAACAAGGACTATTCAGCCAAAGCAGGAGAGGTGTAACAAAGTTTCTAAAATGTGACAGGTAGCAGAACCACAGTAGTTTGCAGAAAAAATTCTTATACAAGCACTTGTTTTAAGGGAAAAAATATGTGAATACTAGGGACATGATCTGTTGGTTAGCAGATGCATGAACGGTTATAGTTATGGACTATCCAGGGGTGTGTTACTCCAATCTGGTAGTGAAAATATTATAAAAGCTATGTACACTTTTAATAAATGTTTTCTAGTTATACCGTGCCTGGGGACCGTGCATCATTCCTACGCCACAAATGGCTCCCTGAGCAGGGACACACAATCTCCTAGGCCAGCCCGGACCTGCGGCGTATCCCGACTGCACCAATGGTGGCCTTCAGGGAATGCCAAGGACGGCTTTTCATCACTGCCTAAGGAACAGGTTAGCCTTGCCAGCGGTTGGGAAAAGTTCCCCATAAAAATGGGCAATAATATAAGCAAACTGGAAACTCTCCATAAAGACTGTTTATTGCATATTACAAAGGAACAAGGGTATAAAATACAAGAAAGAAAGCTTATACAACTCCTTTTATGGGTGAAAACTTATTGTCCTTGGTATCCCCCCGACGGTTCCTATGACCTCAATCACTGGAAGCGAGTGGGGGAGTCTCTAAAGTCTCATCAATTAGGCAGTTATGAGGTTAATCCCGATGAATTCATTACATGGTGGATTGTTTATTCTGCACTACAAGCTTTTCGCAATTCGGAAGAGATATTACAGCCAGCCATAAATTTGTCTGCAGACACTTCTCATGCACTCACAGCACCTCCTTCACGTCCTGATTTGGTTGTTTTGCAAGTGGAGGAGGGAATTAATAGGGAGGAACCGGAGGGCGATCTTGTGAGTCTAAGAGCTATAGATCTAAGACAGGAATGTGATTTATGTCCTGCTACAAAGCCGCAGCCACTGAAAGCTATGGCTGCATCACCATCTACTGATGCAAAGGTGCTAAAACAGCAGTCATGTCTCCCAGCCTATGACATGTCTCCCTTAAAACATATGACTGATAGTGAGCTTTCACTGTCCCCTGAGCCAAAAAGCTTCTTAGACACCTGCCGAAGACAAGCATTAGATCAAGGGGATGTTGAATTGCTCTGTGCTATGCCCACAGTCTATCAAGGCAATCAGCCCCATCATGAGCAAATTTCTTATGAAATGGTTAAGGAATTAAGAAAATCTGTGAAAGAAAATGGTCTGCAGTCTTCCTATACGATGGGACTTGTAGAAGCTGTAGCAAAAAACTATGTTATGTTACCTGCTGACTGGAAAGCCTTATTGAAATTGATTATGACAACAAGACAATACTCGATATGGTGGGCAGAGTATGAAGAGTTGTGTGAAAATCAAGCCCAGGCTAATATGGACACTGGGAAAGCTGGAATAACAAAGGATCATTTGGCAGGGACTAGAGATCAGACAACCATCAGAGATCAGTTAAGAATGCCCCCAGAGACGTATAACCAAGTAAGGGGGCTGGCTATAAGAGCTCTGAAAAGAGTGCCAGACATTAACAGAACTGAACCTGGCTTCTCCACCATAAGGCAAGGACCCCAAGAACCCTACATTACTTTTATTGATCGCTTGCAAACAGCTGTGAACAGGCAAATTGATTTACCAGCTGCAGCAGAAGTTTTATTGAAATCCTTAGCCTATGAAAATGCTAATACCGACTGTCGTAAAGCACTTGATCAAATAAAAAACAAACCTGGTACTTCCTTAGCTGATTTTATCAAAATTTGTGCAGATATTGGTACAGAACAATACAAAGCAGATTTACTAGCAACTGCCTTAGCTCAACAGCTACAACTGGCTCCGGCAACGATTAAATGCTTTGGCTGTGGAGAGGAAGGTCATGTGAAAAAGCAGTGCTCAAAGAATAAGCAAGGGAAGAAAAAACCTAGTAAACTGTGTTTCAGATGTAAGAAAGGTTACCATTGGAGTAATGAATGCCGTTCTAAGTATGACAAAGATGGAAAACCTCTGCCACAACGGCAAAAATTGAAGGGCGGAGTGAAATCCGGTGCCACACAACAAAACAGGATCCAGGCACAGCAAACCCACACAGCTCAAGTTACATCAGGAGAACCCCAGGCAGTGCCAGCTTGGACTTGGCAGTTTCCACTACAACCACAATAAGTGACACATCAGTTCATTCACCTCACACCTACCGGCTTAAACTGACTCCTTCCTTTCAAATGCCATGCATTGCTGCTCTGGAAATCGTCATCATCTAAAAGTCAACTTTTTATTTTAAATGGAATCATCAACTCTGATTCTAGGAGTGAAATAAAAATCATAGCTTGACTCTTAACCCACTTTGTACTATGCCAGCAGGATCATGCATTGCTCAACTGATACCATTCCCTGTATTTCTGGACATGCAATCAACACCATCTGTCAATGCTGACTGGGGCACTGGAGGTTTTGGGAGTACTGTACTCCTAACATTTGTTGGTCCAAACTCGTTTCATTACAACAGCCTTTTCCAACCTGTGTAAAAGATGGCAAGTCTTTTATAGGGTTAACAGATACTGGAGCAGACATAACCATCATCAACAAATATGAATGGCCACCCACATGGCCCTTAACAACCTCAGCAACAATCATCGCAGGGATCTGAGGACAGCACACACCACAGCAGTCAGCTAAAGAACTCATGGTACAGGATCAGAAGGGGAACAAGCACCTCTCAACTGTATGTACTTTCTACTCCATGTAGATTCTGGGGAAGAGATCAGTGATCATGGTGGGAACTGATACTGACAACAAATCTGTGAAAGTGGTCACTGATGTGCAGGCAAGACTTAAACTCCCATGGAAGACATAGTCCTGTGTGGATTGACCAGTGGCCCCCCAGAGGGGAACGATTGCAACAAGCACAAAAGCTGGTCAAAGAACTATTGGATATGGAAAATATAGTTCCTTTCATTAGCCCATGGAACATCCTAGTAATTTTGACTCCAAAAAAGACTGGCAAATGGAGACTCTTACAAGATCTGAGAGCTATCAAAGCAATAATAGTCCCGATGGATGCACAGCAACCCAGAATACCTAATCCAGCAATGATCGTTGAAACTTGGGAATTGTTAATTATTGACTTAGAAGATTGTTTTTTCATAATTGCATTACACTTTGATGATGCTCCTCTTTTTGCTTTTTCGTTGCCATCCTTGACCAGCAGTGAACCCATGCAAAGGTATCACTGGGCTGTGTTACCAAAAGGGATGAAAAATCCTACAGTATGCCAGTTTGTGGCCACAAGTGCTTTACAACCAGTGCAGCAGCAATTTTCAACTGTTCTAATGTATCATTAGATATTTTAAAATATTTCCAGATTTGATAACAAAACAGCAAGTGAAAGAAGGTTTTCCCATAATACTTTAACAGATTTTCAACCACCTGTCTATTATAAAGACTTGCAGAGTGGACAATGGCTAGACCCTCTGCCTTTGTAATATGAGGGCGTGGATATGGCCACAGGAACTTATTGTTACTTGCAAAGAACATGAAGCCCTCTGCAGAAGAAATGATGGCTTGAAAGCATCAGTGTTTTAGTTTGGTAGTCAGTTACAATGGGTTTGGCACAACATAAGTAGCCTTTTTGTCATCCTCAGTGGATTCTTGAGGATTGTGAATGAAGCATGGGTCCCACAACGAAAGACCAATGTTTGGCTCACACTAGCCAAAGCAATTAACCAATCTACACTTTGAAATGCATCACTAGGAGTGGTCATGTATATACAAACATGTCTGGGTGGCATTCCTTTAATGAAGGATGAACGGAACAAGTTATGCAATCAGAGATTTACCCTGATTGTACAACTCCAGGTACGCATACGTCATCATGGTGGTGTTTGTGTCTGTAAGAGGATTTTCTCTTGTCAAAGGCACAGAATCAGGCTCCCATTCGTTTTGTTTATTTTGATCTATCCAGAGAAAGATCAAATGGAAAAGCTAAAACAAGTATTCAGACTTTTCTATTGCTTTTACTTTCGGCATTGTATTATGTTATATATAATTGGTTATATATATATTAATTGGTTAGCTATAGTCTTATAAAACATTTCAAGCAGTACATCATTTAAGGCAATAATATAAAGTTTGACAGTTGTCCTTGCTCATCTTATTACCACTAAAAGAGCACTGCTGCACTGTATTTCTTGATATTCAAAGATATCTAAATGACCATCAGTGAAGAGCAAAGAAATAGTAACTGAACACAACTTTGAATTAATGACAACAAAAAAAAATCTTTTATTAATTCAGATAAAAGACTTTCTAAAGTAAAACAAAACTGTTTAAAATAATTTCTTTCTGTTATTGTTAGCATTGAAAATACTGTATTTATTTTAAGAACTGGTAGCTTAATCAGTATTGAAGGCATGTTGCTAAGTGTTAGAATATATTCTGTCATTTGGCTCAGCTTTAGGCAATTATACATGTAAATATAATTACCATGGTATTTTTTTAACATATTAGTCTCAAGTTTGTGATGAATGAATCTGCAATGTGTTTTCTTAACACCTTTTTGAAGTGAATTAATCCAATATTAATTTATTTTAGATGTGCCAGGAGCATCATCCTATTACTAATAAGTCAGAATAGACAGCAGGAAATGCAGGTCCCTTCCTAGCATTGCCAGAATGTATCTCTGTGTGGATCCAGCAATCTGGGTGATATGTTGACAGAATGAGGCCAGCGATGCAAATAAAGGAATTCTCCCCCCTCCTCTCCTTGCAGTTTATTGCTTGTCATTGACTAACTCACTGACTAGAATTTCTACAGAAAAATCAAACTAGTAGAGAATCAGGTTCTATATTAGCATTACTATCAAGTGTTTAATTTGTGCGTTAGGCGATAAGAGTATTTATGTTTCCAAAATTACAGCTATTTAATTTGGTTTATCAGCTGCCTAAGACTGAAGTAGGATTCTCTAGGTATGTAAATTTCAGGCTGGATTCTTAGCACAAATTAGAGTAGTTTTACTGCAGTTGCTGTAGTGGACTGTCATCAGTGTCACTTTACATTAGTGGAACACATGAATCCAAATGCTTCTGTTAAATACGAAATAAGGGCTTCTTTTTTAAAATGGAAAGTGATTTTTTAAAACTATCCCCCCAAAATATCTTTAATTATGTTTGCTAGATGTGTTAGGATTTGTTATTTTGTCTTAATCACTTGCAAATTTTTAATCTGATTACCTGACATACTGACAACAGCAGAGAGACAAAATATATTTATTTTTGCAAACCACAGTTATTACTATTCTCAGATCAGGAAAGCTCAGTTTAGAATCAAAACTATTTTAGAAAAATAAAAGAAAAAAGCCGGAATTCATTAATAAATGAAAAAAATATCCCAACAAAATCAAAATAGAATTTGTAGATAGAGAAACTCAAAGCTAGTGGGTGACTGGAAAGACAGCTCCATTTATGTGAAATAAATATTCTGGGTTTTAATATTAAAGTGAGGTAACATAATCCAGTTCCCTTTGATCATAATACACAGATGATCAGGATAGGGAGTCATACAAGCATATACAAGTGTACCCAATTCTTATTTGAGAAAAAGGAGTCAAGGACAAAGGACTCAAAGAAGACAGATAACAAGCTTCTGTATTTTCTGGCTCATTGTATCCAGTAGCTACAGAAAGCCAGATTAGTATATTTTATTCATATTTCCTTAAGTAGCTTTATTTATCTGGCATAGTTACCATCTGTGAAAACCAGTGCTTTGCACAAAAATAATGGAGAATCTAATAAAAAAAAAGAAATGTGGCTTCCAAATTTATTTTGCTGTTACCAATGAAATACATACTGCAATTTGGCAAAAATCTGTCTTGAGGGTGATGTGGGGGCGGTAAAAAGGCACCCGATCACTCATTTCCACACAGGCACTCTATTAACCAGAAAAAGATTTTCCTCAGATTGAAGCCTAAATCTCTGTTTGATGGAAGGGGAAAACCAATCTTCCCAAGCTCTCAAAAACTGTTGCAAGCAGACATTTGGCTGCTGAAGCAGCCCTGCTTTCTCCAGTCTGGGGCACACAGCTCAGTATGATTCAGCAGGTGTCCATTTTAAGTGACCATAGTTGTATTTCATAGGCCATTTTTCTCACTCATCTGGAAGTATAAGACTTGGCTATCCCCACGCCTAATCTTTGTATATCTAATGCAAGCGATGCATATTTTGAACTGTACCCATATAACATTGAAATCACCTGGCAAAAAAAAAGTTATTACCTATGAAAACATTTTCAAGGGAGAATTGAGAGGGAGGAGTGCAAGGCATAAAAGAACTGAATGGGAAGTTAATGATGTTTTAATGCTGCTAAAGATGTGGTAACTTTTGAATGGTAATACCTTATCTAGGACACTGAAACCAAAGTGTTTTTGAATTCTTGGATGCATTTGAATTTTAAAATTCCACATTTGTTATTAAAAAGTGTAAAGGATGATTTTTGACTCACACACACACATACACACACATTTAAAAGAAACTGAAACATAGAGAAAGTTTGTTTTTTAAAAGTATGAAAGGCAGTTTGCTTGCACAATGTTCTGATGTGCTTCCTGTGCATAAGTGGGCCCTACATATAGGATCCACCAGCTGATTTTTCCCCAGCCAATCTGTACATCTATTTTATTCATTTTGCCATATGTACACCTGAAAATGAACTTCAATCACATAAAAACTGGTTGTCTGGCAAACACATAGTCAATGCAACAAATAATAAGTTACAGATAGCTCATATGTAATTGTTACCTCTGGCTTGGTATGCCTTCAACAGCATCACTTTAGTGCCCAGCTGTAGCTTGTGCCTGTTTTTGTTGTAGACTCAGTGTATTTTGTAAGCTGTGTATGATGCACAAGTGTAACTACAACATATGCTGTTTATGAGCCCTTAATCTTTCTTCACTTGAGGCAGCACTGCCCCCCACAGTCTGCAGAGTCCCATCTGCATCACTTGTCTTGAATTGCAGATTTGTATCATGGCAGAGTATAGAAAAGGTATCTTCAATCTTCTTATGACAGCTGCACAGCATTTTTCTAGGCTGGCAGTTGTCAAATCAACAACAACCCTGCTGCATCTAGTGCTGCTGATTTTCCATAAGGCATTTTAAAATGCCCTATATTTAGTGAGGACAGTTATTACTTCCCATCCAATTTACCAGGGTACCACTGCAGAATTTCACCCAAGGATAGGCATAATATACTCAACCTGTCCTACAGCACTGTAGGACTGTCTGATAAGCTGAAATACAATGTTTTGAAAATGTATATTCATGTACTCCTAATAGCCTAATGATCACAAAACTCATTCAGACGTGTAGAAGACCTAGCTATATCCCTGAAACAGCATCTTAGTCCTGTGCATTGCCTTACCAGGCCAATCATAATTTTCATTTGTAACTGTGCCATATTGGGTTAACAAATATTTCACAGAAGAAGGCCTTAAGCTCTGGTTTTATCCTGTTGTATCCTTGTCTTATTTTTTCCTATTGCAAGTTTGGTTGGTACATCCCTAACAAAGTTTATGATGGATCAAAAAGAAAACCTTATCCAGTCCGAGTATCAAAGGGAATGGCCCCTTAATTAAATGTACTTCCCTTTAATTACTGCCACTTGATTTAAATCTGAAAGGCAGTGCTTTAGAGTGACAACGTGTTTAGTCTAACATTTGTCAGAATAAGAAAAATTGGAACATAGTTGTATTATGTAATGAAGAGAGAGAAAATACTAAGACTGTTAAGCTATTATCTGTCCCTGCATAGAACTGGTTTTTGCTGAGAACTGTAGCAAATTGAAGTAATATTAATTCTGGCATGGTAACTCTCTACTTTTATTGCAGGGTGACTCAAACCGTCTTTTTATCTCAGAGGAAACAGTATAACACTACAGAAATGGGTTTTGAGAGAAAAACTGTACCCCTGGTTGAGAGTTTACATGAAGGTATTTTTTAAACACTTACTGAAAGGTTTTTGTAATGGCACTGAAAAAATACACAATGTGAAAGTGTAAAACTATATTGAATCAGAAAATAGACCTCACAGTACTTGTTACATGGGCTAATACAGGAGAGTCTGTATTTTTCATCACATCTATTTTCACAGAAAACTATTCTTTTTATCAGTCTGTTTTAATCTGTTGTATTTCCCCTAAGTAGCAGATTCACATTCAAGGACTAATTTATACATTGCAGTTCTGTTAGTGTCTTGGCTTCCAAAATGTTTTCAGGAATTGTGGTAAGCTCATGTCACTGTTAATTAACCTCAAAGGCAAGACAATACAATTCCTCTGTAATCACAGAATGATACTACAGGGTCTTTTTAGCCACCATTGGTTTTAACTATTAAATTAGTTTTAGAAAATAGCAAAACAATTTATAAAGTCACATTGAAACTTGAAATAATCAAAGTGGAAACTATTTGGCCAGTAACTAAATATTGTTTATTAAATGCTGGCAATGATTAATGTTCTAGGCAAATTATTACTGATTTTATTTTCAATGTGTCTACATAGTTATGACAAAATTCAAGCTTTTGAAAGAAATTAAGACCAAATCCACAAGTGCAGAAAATAATAATCTACAATAATATAATACTTTAATAATTTAAATATTCATTTCTCACGAGGGAAAAGCTATTGTGCAAATCTTACTATGAATCAAAGTTGGGGGGGGGGATCCTCTCTTTTTCTTTTAAATTTTTTTTCAGTTAAACTGTGTAAATAAACTGATGAATCATATTTTTGGTTTTGACCACATAGTTTAAACAAGAAATTATAAGGATTCTATATATATTAATTTTTTTATCCAACTCATGAAAACATCTGAATTGACAAAAGCAATAAGAAGTCAAATTTGATACAAACAATTTATTTTTAAAATTTCTTTTTGATGTGCGTGAAGACAGAAAACTCCTTATGTGAATAAGCTTCCCTACAGTAGTCAATCTGATTGGCCTTCAATAGATAATCTTTACAGGAGTATCTGTTCTGTATCAAGAGGATAGGAAAGGAGCTGATGTGGAGCAGAATGCAATGATGTGTGTGCCCTCTGTAAAGTTCTCTACCAAAAAAAAAAAAAAAGTCTCTGCTCTAACAGGGATCCTTTAAGAGGGACTCTAAATACTGAGTTTTCAAGGCTAAGTTGTGAAAGACCAAAAGCCAGAATCCAAGGCTTTTGAGCACCTGGATACAGGGGATACAATGGAAAAATCCACCCCTTTTCCTGGTAAAAGAATGTGTTAGAGTGCAATGGAGGAACTTCCTAATTTCTTTCTCATTGGTTAAGTACTAGGAGTTTTGGGGGCAAACCCCTAGCTTTTAAGTTTTCCAGTAATTTCCTTTATGTACTATAGATAATATACATAGTAAAAAAAAAAAAAAAAAAAGTGATGTTAGACTCATCTAGACATTAGGTATGGGCTGCTTATTGTGGCTAAACTGATCCAGTTACAGCTGCTTGATATGGTTAATTCTCTGTAATATCAGATCAATGGCATTTTTACTAAAAAAAGAAGGAAACAGTATTTAAAGTGAAAGCTTAGTATTTCTGAAATGTAAAACAACATGAAAAGCTGCTCAAACCATCATAAATTCTGCAGTAGTCTTGCACATGTAATTATATCATCCCAGATTCTCCCAAAAAGCCTTTGAAACAACTGCATGAATTCTTCAAGTGACCTTCCCACATGAAATTTACTTTTGCAAACAACACTTGAGTATCAGATAATGAGATGATAATTTCTTTTAGAGAAAAGTAATTTCTGGTTTACTATCAATTGTTTAAATTCATGAAATATATGCCATTTCTTAAATTGTGAACTGTCTCATTAATAACATCTGCATACTGATTGTAAGCCTTCAGGTCTTCCCAAAAAGACTACTTTTCAATTCCAATTGTCAAAAACTGAATACTTTTTATTTTACTATTACTCAAGTATGGCTCAGTGAATTGTATATTAAATTGATCTGATTCCCTTCCTGAGCATGAGGGAAAGAGGGTTTTCTTAAATACTGTAGGAATGGAAAAGGTCAGGATAACATGAAAGAGTATTTTTCAGACCACAAATGAGAAACTGATTGAAAGTTTGCAATGTAAAAATACAGTCTAACCTCTGTTTTGCAGAGGTTAAGGTGCATGGTTTTTGACCATTTACCAAAACAAAATTTCTGGTGAGAATCTTGGTTTACATAAAACCACACCAAGCCAAAGCAACCCCTCACCCAGATTATATTAATATATTTATTAATGCTTAATAGTTGTCTCATGATATTAATAAAATCTAAAATAATATTACATTTATTCCATCCACTCTGTTCTTCCCCAAAATGCTGAACAGGAATGAGGAGTGATAACAAATCAAATAGATATATGCATCACTAATCCATACAGCTCAGTTCTCCTTGAAATGTAAAATCCAGAAAGGGACTTGCATTTTCAAAGATGCATACAGCTTCTGCTAACTGGTGCTCCTGCATTCAGCTCATTTAAAGATTAGCTGTAAACTTCAGAGAAGAAAGAGAAAGACTTGATGCCTGCAAGCATAAATATAGAAAGACATTAGAATTTTCTCCCTTCCTTTTTCTTGGAAGACTATGAAATTTAATGTGGCACATAGACGTAGGAGTTTTTCAATTACTATCATCTACCTGAAACTTTTATTAAAATATACATTGTTTTCAAATTTGCTTCTTGTAAGAAAAAAAATAAAAAAGGAAAAATAGATTTTCAGAATACATAAGAAACAGAAAGTAATATATTTTTTGTCCAATGTAAGCTGCATTTATGTTGCTCCCTTTGATAATGTATTTCTGAAATTGGAAGGAGTTTTGTTTATCACTGGGATTGCATTGGTCAGAAAGAACCCGCCATGCTAGACAATATTGGGAATCTCAATTTGGGTGTTCTGTTATCAGACTAAAGTGCTGTGCCCACAAAATAGCCATTCTGATATAGAATCACACTGTAAATTCAGAGTTCAGACATTTTCTGGTCTAGCTTTTTACTTGACAAAAGACACAGAGGATTTTGTTAGACTGCACAACTGTAATTATTACAGTTTCCTATCCAATGTCCTTGTAAAGCTGGTAGAAGACCAGCATAAACATTCTGTTCTTTGACTAATTTGTGACAAAGATTTTTCTATTTCCAGATTCTTATTTGACATTTTATTTCTTAGAGCCTACATCTGATCAATACTAATGATTAAGAAGCCACAATCTCAGAAAAGTGGAAGAATAAAAGACAATTTGCACCATCTGTAACAATCAGGGATGTAGTAAATATACTTCAGAAAGGTAATTTCAGAGATTAATTATATGCAAATGAGAATAATTTGCTCTCATACATACAGCATATTTTCTCTCATACATACATATACAAGTAGTAGAACAGCTGAAGAATAAGATTCATATTATTTTTAACATTTTAGATTTTTTGAGAGAATATTTGATGAAAGCTATTTCTACATAATCTGAGTCTGATTCTATCCAGCTTCAGAAGAATACTGCTACTTGCCTAAGTAGCCCACTCATAAAGTACTAAAAGCCTAAAAATCAGCCCTGCAATACATACCTCTTAGCCTGGAAAGTGGAAGAATCCCATGGTAGGAACATACACTCCCTTATGCTGAGCAGTGACTTAGGTAGAAGGACAGAGATGCAGGATCTTCATTGGGTTTGATGCTCAGAGTTGATTTTCTTCTTTGGTATTGATATGTAATAAAATGTTTACATGAAAAAGTAGAAAAATCAGCACAACACTGTAAAAAATATTGAAAATAAAATCCTGATGTGGGGCTAGAAATGGTTGTGGCTCTTAAGTATAACCTGAGTATGTCATACTGAACACTGTGTCTGAGATACGTAACACAACAAGAGGTTTTTTTAATGTTAAGACTATCCCATGGTCTTCATCAGAAATGGCAAAATAAAATAAAACTACACCATGCTTCTGGGGGCAAGCAATTTTTTTTTTTTTTTTTTGTTAACAAGAACCATTGTGCCAATAGCGGTATATAAACCAAAGTCAGGAGAGCAATAGAATAACTAGTCACAGAGTACAAACATAATTCATATGGTAGTACTAAGAGCTTTTTCATTCAAGAGCTAAGTGACATATTTTATGCACTCAAATATTTTTACAGTTGCTCATTGATAGTTAATATTTTTGGCATTGATTTTTATTTTAGTGTATATTGTTCCTGGGATAATTTTTTTTTTTTTTTTTTACATTCAGAACCCTCACTTTAACCTTCTTCAAACAGTTTATATTTTTAATTTGCAGATTTTTTGAAAACACAAGATAGTAAGAGTGTGTTTTAATATTCATGTTATACAGGCAGGTAGCTTCTAGTTCACCTATTCAAAATTACAGGTGAAATAGATTCCTTCTATTATTAATTAAGTGCTTCAGCATATTAAAGATGATGATTTATTTATTGGAGTTAGTATGTATACCCCTATTTTAACATACAATTTAGACTTATTTTATGAAAAATTCTATAAATCAACACCACTATCGTGTGGGATATAAAAAATACTAACAACAAAAAATACAGAACAGTTAGAATAATACTATTTCCAATATTTACATTTTTTACAGTTAGATGTATTTTTCCAAAACAGCAGAAATCTTGTAGAGATACACCTTTGCTAAGTTTGCTGAAGTTATTGTATTTGCATGTGAGAAAAAGATCAGAATATGACTCCCAATAATCATACAAATACATAAAACTTATTTTTCCCAACAGAAGGAGTACCCTTTCAATGAGTCAAGAGATGCGTTGTCCCAATGAAGCATATAACCAGTGTGTTAATTCTCATAACACGAGTCTTTACAGTTTAGAAAGGCATGTCTGAAAGTTTGTCTCAGGCCCTTTTTAAGAAACATTGACCCCCAAATGTGTTAATGCCAGTCAAAGGAATGATTAACCATCCTGTAAAATTTTGCATTGTGCTCTCTGAAGTAAGAATACAGTTGTTCTAAAACAGTGCTGTTAACAAGAGGATGGGGACGCCCTTTGGATTCATGTAAACATCTCTCCCTCCCATCACTTCTGATGCAGTAGAATCCCTTGGTTTGGTTAAAATAAAAATTAGAAGACATAATTCGGGATGGAAGATTTAGAAATCTTTCAACTTTTTGTAACTCAGGAAGAGGGTCCTTGATCAAAGTATTGCCATCCACTATGTGAATCTGATCCAAACTGAAATGCTTAAGCCACTTTTCCATATGGACATCGTATAGACTTCTCTGAATAGCTTTGTATTTGGTATTAAGCACTCCATTCTTAATAACAATATCTTCAAAGAGCTGAACAGGCTTGTGACTTTCTACTCTGTTGTAATACACTTGGGTATAGTCAGATATAACTCTCTCAGTGGGATCTCTTAGAATGAGCAACAGTTTAATGGAGCTATTCATGTCATGAATTCTTCCTGGAGCCTGTGGTGATGTAAAATAGCCTGGTGTTTTCTCAATTGTAATTTGGTTTCCATAAGAAAATGGCATCAGATTTCTATACCAGTCTATTCCTTTCACATAATTTTCATCCCAGTCAAAGAAGTGGACTTCTGTAGCTGCCACCACAATGTTAGGATGAATATCCAACATTTCCAGCAAAGCTCTGGTCCCTCCTTTACGAACTCCTATGATGATTGTCTGAGGTATTTGTCGGCTGGTGCCAGGAGGTCTCACCTGTGCTGAATAGTGTTCACTTTTATTGCTGAATAATCCCACTTGTGACTTCAGTGTTTCCAAGAGTGCCCCATTCTCAACAGGAGCACCCCGAGCATGAGTCAGCAGAAGATAAGCTGACACGAGTAGGAAGGCCATGTGGAGAGGAATAATTATTTCAAGATAATGTTTTGCTCAATTAATGAAAGAATAGGTGAGTCCCCTCTTGAGATGGTTGGCAGAACCCGTGGTAAGCACACAGCAAGCTTCTGAAGCATCTGCAAAATAAAATTAGACAAATCAGTGATGCTAAACTCATCATCAGTTAAAAAATTCAACTCCCAATTCAATTCACAAAGCTAATCTGTGATCCCAATAGGAAATTAATAGGGAAATTTTTTGTTTCCCCTGAGTTTATATCAGGACAGAAAAGTCCCATGCGTTGGGACTTTTTTCTCCTTATCATGAGTGACAAATGATGGATACTAACATTTCAGCAACTTTTATTTCCTCTAAGCAGATTAGAATTGTTTACCTGATTTTAAATCCTGACCATTTATTGCTTGCTTTGACTTTCCTAATTATCTTCCATATACAGCACCTACTTCTCTTGTTATAAATACCATACCCCATATGATAACAATAATTCCAAAGCACCTTCTCTCAAATTCCCTGCTAGAATAGTCAAATATATAAATAACAGACCTGAATGATGCTGCCATCATCTGTGTTTACTTAGACACAAAAAACCCAAAACATAGACAGCAGCAAAGTTTTGAAATCTGAGCCCATTAGAGCAGAAAACTGTGTCAAACAAAAGTAAAGTGGCTAAGTAGGATCAGTGTGGGAAAAAGAAGTGATGCAGGGTGGATGGATTCTCTGTAACTATCCAAGTGTTGTGCTGCACAGTCATATGGGTGTTGGAAAAGTCTTGGCAAAATCAGATCTTCAGATAATATTCTGCAGTTCCTCCAAAGCTCTGTATAAGACACATCCAGATGCTTTCTGGTCACTGAGAGATTTCTGCAGGGAGGAAAGTCTCCTTGAGGATGAAAAGCTTCTTGTACTTAATCCACGTTGCATATGGTCATTTTAAGAAGTGGAGAATGTTAAATATCTTCAAAATTTGAAAAAAACTTCAGGCTTGCAGGTATGTGCATGTGCAGATGTAAGTGAAAGAAAACATCTCTGCAACTGTGTTACTAACATTTGAAATCTCCTGGGTAACTTTTGTACATAATATTTGAAACAGATTTCTTATGGATGTTCCATCACAACCACAGTCATAAAAATTCAGATCAATGCAACACCTGCACTTGAACCACTGTGCTTAGATTGCCTGTTTTTAACTCTGAAAATCCTACAGGACAAATTCCCATTGAGAGGACTCTTGAGTTTGACTCCAGTTTTGAACAATTACATGATTTAAAGATTTGTGGGATATATCTACATTCTTGTTTTGTTTAAAATGCAGCATGCAGAAAGGGGTTTTTTTGTACAGTGAAGCAGCAGTCATTTAATAAACAATAATAATTTTTTGGAATAATTTTGAATGATGGCTCATATTTTAAAGTAGTCTCAGAAATGCTACCACCTTAGCTCCTTCTCCAGTGTTCACTGTCTCCTTCTTTTCCTGAACATATTGGTCATGTGTCATCTGTTAGAACAGCCTTAGAAAACACAGCCAATTCCCATTTGTCATGGCACTGAGGAGCATTCAGTATTTCTATTTAAAAATTGTTTACTTTGAGTCTTATTTACAGGCTTAAAGATTATAAATTTTTGATAATAACAGTCTAGGCAATGCAGCAGAGTCATTAAATCTATTTTCTAAATTTTGTTGAAACATTCTCCAGCTTCTTGGATATCTAGGGAATGATTGCAGTCAGTCCCAATGAGCACTAAACTCACAGTTATATAGCAAATATTAACCCTAAAATTGTCATTTAAAAAATAAACTATGACCTTTAGTGAAGAAATCTGCAGAGAACATTCCCTGTTATGTCCGAGCAAGACTTAAAGGGCAACTGCTTCTTCAAAAAGAGCATAGTTTCAACGAGGAAGAGTGAGTATACAATTACTAAATATTGGAAAAGTCTAAGTACAAATTTGCTTTGTAAGGACAGAGTGGAATGCTGATCTTCAGGAACTTGAAAGGAGGTTTCATTTTAAAGATAACAATTTTTTCCACTAGGAACTTCACTCAGAAGTTCTGTTTGAAGTTCCCAAGAGCAAAGAATGCGAGAATTTCTATGGCAGTCACAGGAGGGAAGAACAGGTATGTTTATACCAAAATAATTTATAGCTACTATTCCTTTGGATGGCAAGCTTGGGAAGTGGTAACCATGCTGTTCAGGGCTGCTGAGAGACTAAAATGCATTTTACAATAATGGCAGCCAACACTGGTTTTGGAAAGATCCTTAGGATGCACAGCACGAAATGTGAAGCGTCGCATCCCAGATGATTCCTGGAATGCCAGCTTTCAAAGAAGGGACTCTGCTTTAAAAATTTAAAGCCGAATTTTTCCCATTTCACAAGGTTCCTTAATAGTTTAATCTGAGGAAAGGCGCAGTAATGCATAAGATGGTTTCAGAAGTAGCAACATATGACAGTGTGGTATCTTTCCAGACCAGTGATGCCAGCAGGCTGGGATTTGGGAACAGGGGCCAAGGGAGCAGTTGAGCATTCTTTTAACCTGTTCTGAAATCCCAGTGTTAGTTTGCATTCAATTAATCTTCATTGTTAAATTAAAATTCTTCCAGGAAGACTGAGGACTGTTTTTATAAAAATCTTACAGGTTTTCTCAATTTACCTCTTTCATAATTATACAGCATGTTATACATTATAAATACACTTACACATCTATATATTAGATTACAAGTACTTTGAACTAAGAGAAGACCTTTCTGAATGTCTGCCAAGCAAAGGATTACTTATAAATATCAAGGTGGAGGCATAAAATTCGTTATCTGATTTAAATTCTGGAACTATCTCATTTTGAAACAGCTTCATGAACTGATTCTAGACAGGTATTTTAGGCAATTTTACTTAACTTGAAAGAAAACTATTTTTAGATTTCTTGATAATTAGTATTTCTGAAACTAACTAGGTTAATAGCTTAAATTGAAAAAAACAGAAAGGAAGAGGGAAAAAGCAGGAATTTCTCTGAAGTAAACTAAAACCAGAGTAAAAAAGAAACAAGTATTTCATACTGGAACTCTGCACTAGTAGAGATAGAGATGTGCTCTTCCTAGATCTGGTGACAGGTGAAAAAATTCTCACATTGACTTTTTGATTTTCTTTAGAAAATTCAAACACACTAACATTATTTCATCCCTGAGTTTTCTAGTTTCATGCACCTAAGAATCAGGTGCAAATAATGAAACCTGAAGAAAACTGTAAGCTGAATGAAAAAATCATATTATCACTGAGGAAAGATTGGTCTTCCAAAATATTCTCAGCTTCACTTCTGATGTGAGTGAGCGTTTGCTTAATTTACGATCTGAAATCAGCAGTTCTCTGTAAGACACATTCAGGCAGCAAGTAGCAGAAGGGATTCTGCATATTCTGTGGACTGAAGTATTGTTTGAAAAAAAAATTAAACATAATTATCAACCATTTTAACCAGTTTTCAAATTAATTAGTTGTTTTAAAAATTTCTTAAAATCATTGCTGGGAAAAAACATCACCCAGGGAATACTACAGAAAAAATCAAATTCAAAATGTGCTGTAAAATTGGTTCCTAAATAGATCAAAATTGCCTTTGGGAGCAATTCTATCAGAGCAACATTTCAACCTTGGCCTAAGATATTTGATTGATTTCAATGAAGCTCTAAGATGTTAGATCCTGTGGTTAGGTTATAATTGCTACATAAATGTAAAGGTTTTAAAGATTTATCATACATAATTGGAAAGTTATTAGAATAATTTTTGTATTGCTTTTATGCCTTTATGCAATTGCATTTTTAGAAGATATTAACTGCTTTTTATAATGAAAACAATATATTTTACATTGGTGCACTGCACCAATGAAGAATCTGAAAGTATTCTTATAAAACTAACCCCATGACACATTACCAGAATTATAGTGTCCTATTGCCATTTTTCTCTATTATTTGGTAGTGTTGGTGCTGTTTAGTAACATAAGGAACATCAACACATATGATACTTATTAAGCAGAAATGTAGTTCAGAAGCAAATTTGTGCTGCAGAAAGGACTAATTAAGTAAATAGTACCTTGGGCTGCTGTTTCTTCTATTTTTTCAAAAAGTAGACAAGACTTGAGGAGCTGCTATGCTGGCTGAAAAATCATTTTAATATTACAGAAATGTACTAAACACCCTTAATTGCTGCACTGTACTCTGAAAAAACTTCCAAGATTCTTAGGATTTATCATGCTTTGGGATAAAGTACAAAATTGTAGGGTAAACCTAAATATATTATTACTAATTTATAACATTATTACTTCCTAATAATAGTTCCTGTATTACACTGCCTGTAATGCTTTTCACTGGATAATTCTGCAGCATTCTGTGTTAATGAACTGCCTGCACCTTATTAAGGCACCATTCACACATTACAGGAATTTGCAACTGACCAATGGATAGATCCAGTTCAGGACTGCAAATGACTTGGAAAGTCAGGCTAATCTGATCTGCTCAAGGTCACATAGCAGGTTTATAGTCCAACCAAGAATAAAAACCCCAGGGCTTCTAATTCTCCATCCAATTCCTTTTCCATTTCCAACTTTGTGCCATTCCATAGCAGCCTCTCACAACCCTTATGATAACTTATAGCTGGATTACATGCTGAACTGAAAAGCAAAGAGGTTCCTCAATGTTTCAGCATAAAACTCAATTTTTTTTAATAATGCTTGCTCCTCACAAAACAAAAAAAAAAAGGAATCAAGTACTAACTACAAACAGGTTTTTGTTGTTTCAAAGCATTTGTGCAGAAATACTTCTGTTGGTGACTGAAAACTGCAGCAAGGGAAGGTGGCCAGAGCAAATATAACAAAACACCAATTTTTGTCTTGATACTGTTTTTCCTGTTAATTCCTATGACATACAAACTTATTGCAACAGAAAGATCAATCACTGAGAACAGTACAATGCAAACATGTTAAGGCTTACTGGCACACAAACTTGTAACAGCTCAGTTGTATGTCTATTATTAAGAATATCTCTAATGTTGACAATAGAAAAAAACAATTCCAGCCTAACTGTATTCACAACCAAAAGTCAGATAAGGTGAACAGTTTCAGAAATTTTTGGAAGGACAATCATACTGTGATGTCAGTTAGACCCATATAAAGTGTCCCTATACAGACTGGGTTATATAATAAATAATTCTAAATGACAGCAATATAATTCTAAAAGTTTTGGAATATCTGAAATTAGGCTGGAGATTTTTCTTCAGTAAAACTAGAATTAGTTACATAGCATAATAAATGCACTCAGTATGGCTTATACATTTTTTAAAAACAGGCAAATGAATTATCCAGTGCATGTAGGACACACTCCTTAACAGAATCCGGTATCAATGTATTCAAATCCAATAATGTAATTACTAAGTCAATTAATTCTAAGCATTAAATATCAGAAGTAATACTATCATCAAAAGTCCTCTTCATAATACCTTAATTCTGATTATAATGCAATTTGTGAAATAATGGACATTTGAAAATACTGGCACATGTCCAATAGTTGAACAGAAAAGTATCCTCTTTAACATTAATTGGAAAGAAACACAGTTTAGCTACTTCTATCCACACATGTGAGATATAGCCTAGGCAGAGTTCAGGAGACAATGAGGGCACATTTCTGTGTGAAAAAATATTTAAAATTTTGGAAAAGTTTCCTGTGTAAAAACAATTGAGAGTCTTAATTTTACTACAAGCAGAGCAATTACTTTAGGTCCATGTTAGAATTGGACCAAACAGGTGCAATTGAATAACTTTAGAGCTGTGCCTTGAAGTGAGATTTGATTCAGAAAAATCGTATTCCATGAGACTAAAGACTATGTGGGAAGGGACAGTTATCCCAGAGAGATAACCCTTTATATGGCATGAATCTTCTCTGCTACACTTTTATGCTCTGCTCCATTCCCAGACCAACTGCAGTAACTAAATATTTGCATTGTCGTTAGTGGCCTTTATCAGAATCAGGTAGGAGAGGTCAGTCAGTTCCCAGGAGTATACCTCCCACCTGTAACCATGGAAAATCTCTGCTGCCAGCTGGAGAAAGCAAGAAAGGGTAAGAGAGAGTAAAATACAGCACTGGAGTTTTGTAACAGAGCTGCAAGTTGAGCTCAATGACATCTTTTCATACAAGGAGCAGGGGACCAAGTATGAAAAGGTCCACAGATCCAAAGCCAAATAAACATTGCAACAGTTCATATTGCTGATTAAGAGTCTTGTAGGCTCCTAAGAATTCTGTTCACTTTCATTTTACTCAAACTATGGGCATGTTTTTGTTAGGGAGATGCACTAAGATTTCCCAAATGAGGTAGTACCTAAAAACCCATGAACCCACAGACTGTCCAGAAATGCTGCTTTGCTGCCATAACACCTCTTTGGGTAATGAAAAAGTTTAAAGGTTTCTCTTTAAGCATCAACACAAAATATATGTTAGCACAAAGAAAGACAAAGACATTAACATTTTAAAGTCCTCATCTCAGCACTGAATTTATTTGTGTGAGCCTTTCCAATGAGATTGCAGTTTTATAACAGCCAACAGTTACTACCTTACAAGAATAAAAAAAAGGAATAAAAAAGGAAGTAGCTATTTGGTGAGAAAACGTAGGAGCTATAAAGTAACAGCAATTGGCTGCAGGCTTCTACCAGGTGCACAGAGTATAATGGATAAAAAGTAAAGCTGAGAAATGTTAGCATGAACTATAAACACCATTAAATCATTGGCAGGTGATATTAGCAGATAGGAGTTTTGAAGGAAGTTTGATTCCCTAAGGCTAGCATTACATTTCCTAATTCCTTTTCTGACTGCAAATATCTAGCAGTACAGTAATATATACAGTATAAACACACTAATAAATTTCTGAGCTAAATAAACCTTCTACAGCTGTAGTTTACACGCTTATATTTTATGGTATCTTTGAAAAATATCATACTCAAACCACCCACATAAAACTCACTGAATTACAATTTCATAAAGATCTTTAATATGTTTAGCACATAAAGCCAGGAACATTCTAAGGATACTTGTAAATAGACATGAATAAAAATTCAGTTCTTATTAAGATGCAAAGAGTGGATAGCGGTCAGATTAGCACAGATGAGAAGGCCAATTTTACTTATCACATTGGCATACTTGAAATGGAATTACATTAGCATTTTGTTGAATTAAACTTACACCTCTAATTGTTAATTAAGCATCTGAATTAATATAAATTGAAGTAACAAAGATGCCATGCCAGTTCTTCAGCCAAACAAGCAGTAGTCATGCAATTATAAAGCTGCAAGATGTAATGATGTGTGGCTGATAAGCAACTTTTGTGTATATTTCTACAGTACAACAAAAAGGTCAAACTCAAGCCTCACTATATCTGGTATAATTAATTGAATATTATTACTTTTCCCCTACTTATTGTCACAAAGAATACCTTAATACTCAGATGTTTAGAAAATAAAATGAGAACTTGATGCAGAGGATTTACAAGAGACCTGTCTTTTAAAGGAAAAAAAAAATCCTTAGAGGGTCAGGGATGGCAAGAGAAGCCATCAAGAGGGATGAAGACAATTTAACTCTGTGGTACAAACCAGCAAATTCATACAGGACATCCAGGTCAAATAACTGACCCTAAAATTTTTTGTGCTCCTGTAAAGAGCACAGATTCCTGGTACTAAAAACAAAAATAACCACAAAAAATCAAGCACACAAAACCCTTCCACCAAATCCTACCCCCACAAAAAACCCCAACCAAAAGCCAAAGAAAAACCACAAACCCACACTGGTTTTAAGACAGTACAACTTCAAGGGCTCCGAAAAGGGATAATTCTTCTCAGAGCTTCTCTGGGCAGCACTTGTCAATATTACACCTTCTGTTTTCAGCACTGCCCCGTGCAGGGGAGGAGCAGTGCAGGCAAAGCTCATCAGACCGTGGCAGCTGCTCAGGGATCACCCTTAGCCAGCCAGGAGGGACACGTGGGGAGCTGGCCAGGGGGAACAGCCAGGCCACAAGGAGCCTTCTTTATCCCCAGACCTGTCCAACAGAGAGACATCTCAGATGAGTCTGATGAGCCAAATTCAGTGTCTCACCCTTTGTTTACATCTTTTTGAATAACTTCTCCAAGGCTCTGGGAAGCAGTTCTCTGGTGCTGTCTGATAAGATTGCTCTCTTGGGTCCCATAGAGCTGCTGCACACCCCCATCATACAGGGCATGAAACAAACTGATCCTTCCCTTGGTGATGTGTCCTGCTATCCAACAATCACCAGGCTGGAAACCTTCTAATATCAAATGCAAACAGTGAGAGAAGGATCCAGCTTCTTGGTCAGGGTTGCACTGTAAAGCACAGATGTAAACTGAGCAGGGAATTCACACAGAATTTTAAAAAAGCAGCTGAAAAACCCATCAGAGTTGAAATCCTTTAGCCTTGTAAAGGATGACTGAACAAAATTTAAGAAAAAATAACAGCTCAGGAGCATTTTTTTAAAGAGTAACTACAGAACAGAAGATGTGAGAGGATATAAATAAGCTGAAATAATAAATCAATGATGGACTTAAAATTGAAAATTCAATTTTGAAATCTTGGGTACTGTCACAGGCCTTGATAAGTGACAAGATCAATATAAAGGTCAAAGAGAAACAGCATGAGTCAGTATGAATGTTTGATAAAATAACAGAATTTACAAAACCAAGAAACATACTAAATCCACACTGAGTTCAGGTATGCTGAGAGACTTTGGGCATCAAAGAATCAGAAGTTCTACAGAAAGGACCTCATAGTCCATCTTTTCTCAAAGTAAACAAACAAGTACAACTTGAAAAGACTATAGAAGGCAACTGCTTAGCAATTCTTAACACTGATTAATAAATATATTAGTAAAATACATAAAATATATCAGTAAAATAAATATATTAGTCAAAACTCTGTCTTCCACTGGTAAACAAATTCTTGCTAATAAAGAAAGCAAGTACACTGCAATACAGAACAGGCAAACATATTAGAAAAGAAACAAATTGATAAAATGTTTTTTTGAATAGAAGCTCAATGCCTTCAACACATATCCATCATCAAGCTATGTGCACATTCAGCCCAGCAGATAGCTGTAGAGATACAGGAGTGAAAGCAATTTAGGGAACATTTGGAAATGCCTGACAACTGGAATAAAACATAAAACAGCCTTGAGTGCAACACTTGTGTCTCTCACACTACTCCTCAGGCTGGTACTGGGAGACAAAGATGACAGGCTGAACACATGGAGTAAGTAAAAGACAGATTATATTCTGGCTATTATGGAAAATCAGAAATCAGATCCTTGCTCCTTACCAAACCTTTTTGCAGTGCCAAAGTAGCACATTAAAGTACAGTAAAAGAATATTCACCACTCTTAAGAGTCTGAGAGCAGACAACTAATACCACAAAATTCTAATGATTTTCTCCAGGATTTCTGAGATTTAGTGGGGTCTTATCTGACTATCTTTTCCACTTTTTAGTTAGGAAAGACAGAACTTAGTAAAGCTTCTGTGCAGTCCAAATGTTTCAAACTTTGATGTACAGCCCAAACCTATAGGCATGTCAGTAGTACAACCAAAGATGTAGGCAAGTGTCAAAAACTCCTACACTTCAGTGGAAAACAAAGCAATTCCCTTTCTTATTTCTGATCAATCCAGACTGTTATGATGACTTCCCTGTGCAAAAACATTCTCTGCATCTACAAGTTTCAGGTGTCCTCACAAAAACACTTTCTGCTGTTACACCCCTGCATTCTACAGCGCAGTTAATTCCAGCAGCACTCGCTCCTCAGCACACAGCTTCACTTCTGCCCCATAGCTCAGTGCCATGGTGCACCCAAACAACTCTTCCACACTTTTCCTTTAATGCTGCTTTGCTTCAAATCAGTTACAGCTTCTCAGAAAGGCTCTTTGATGGCTGAGAGTGCCTACAGCAATTTTTTGGCGCCCTTAAGCTCTGTCAATTTTCACCTAAGTCTTTAAGGTAAAATCATATTTCAGAGCCATCACATACATTCAGGATGTGGACTTTAGGACTTCAGATTTGTGAGACTTGTGACAAATGGTGAGGGTTTGTCACGTTACAAACTCTAACTAGAAAGAGCTACACTAATTGTGGTTGGAGACAAAATAAAAGCATGGTGAAATTAGTTCTCAGATTCAAATACTGTATTTGCTGTTTATGATAACAAAATTTATTAGTAGCAATTTGGTATTTGAATGTGTAGTATCAATTTGGAAAACATCTTTTGCACCTAGGTATCTTATAATGACCTTTTCATATTTTTCTCCTTTAATCTGAATGGTCTTATCAGCATTCAGAGAGTTGATAAGGTGCTAGGAACACCTATAGCAGGGAGAGAGGCAGAGCTAGGGAAGGGCTCTGATACATTCTCATAATTAATTGCATATTAGTTAGAGCAACAAAGAGTTAGATCGTTCAAAGCCATTCTCTTAAGACTAGGTAGACTTTAATTGATTCTAATCCCCAGATTTCAGCTCCTCAAGCAGACACTGTATGACACCAGACTGGTCTCACAGTGCCACAACAGGACATTTCCCCAAGGAGAAATACTTCAACATAGCATAGAGGAGACAGGTACCTCCATTATCTTACATTTTCTCTCTCAGTCTCCTTCCTTCCCAAATAAAAGAGGAAAACCCTCAAAACACAAAATTTTGTTATTTTAATTCCAAACTGGCAAAAAACCTTTACTTTTTCTGTAGTAGGAGGGATCAATTTTGTGACCCTAGATCCATGTTCTAGCTGCAATTAATTTTTTTCTACTTATTATATAGCTTATGACCCACATGCTGTTCTAGTCCACTTATTTTTTTTCCTTAGGAGATTAAAAAAGAAAAGTTGATGATCAGTACTCATTTCTCTTTTTGCTGTTCTCTATTACCAGTACAACACTGCTATATAAAGCAAAGATGTAGGTGTCAGTATGTGGTGGTTTTAAACACAAAATACACATCTTGTGCATCCTGATCATTGTTTCTTTGCCCCAGGAATACCGTTAGCAGTCCCTATGGATGGTGCAACTTTAAAGAAAATCATTATCTCACTGTACCTTTTACTTTTGACTACATTTTTTCTCCTTGTGAATGCATTTGGAGTTTTTGCAGAGTTAACAGGATATTATTACCAGCAGTTTTTCTGCAGCATCCTTCATCGGTGTCTCAGCAGTTACTTTCAACATTTTGAAGAACAGATGTCAACATGTAAATACCAGTTAATTTACAAGTCCAGTGGGATTCATAGATAAAAAACAGAAAGTAAACCACCAAACCAAATGGTTCCACCTTTAAATCAGATTGCCAAAAACCACGAAAAATCAGACTGATGTTCTGCTGCTGTTTACCACAGAGAATGGACGTTTAGTCCTTTAATAAAATGGAGATTTAGTTGTATAGTGCTGAAGCTGAGACTAGAGAATCTTAATTCACTACATAAATTGTTGTGCAGTTTTTAAAGATTTTGAGCACCTGAGGCTATTTTTGCATTTTAGGATGGCTGAGAACTCCACTGAAGGGTGCCTGTTTTCAGGTATTGACACAACAATTTTCCAACTCAGCAACAGGGAAGAAACATTTGCCAGTATGTGTAAAGATTCCCTAGCAGACATTTGCAGCCTCCCTCTTTGCAGCTGATGATATATCCAAACCTTTTACCATTTCATAAGAACTTTAATATTTTGAAAAAGCCTTACATTCACACAGTACAGAAAGATTAATATGAAATTTAGTTAGGGAAAGAGGATCTCTGGTGCAATTTACTTACACAACCTATCCATCCTTCTGCTCTCAGGATTTAGTATCTCAGTGTTTGGCCACTGCCACATATAGTGTTTCAAAAATATACTCATAATACTATTTCCTCTGAGCCCAGTTTGTGAGAAATGTGTACTTCTGCTTACGGCAACATAACGTTTAATTTTGTGACAATAAAGGATTTATTTTCTGCATTCTGATTATGAATGTTCATTCCTCTTACCTTAAAATATGTGATCACAAGGAAAAATAAATTTAGATTTGAAATTTAATTTGTAGCTATAAAATATGGAGTAGTTATTTCTGTTTATAGCATACTAAAAAAAGGTAGTGCAAGTATACAGTGTAAGCTGCTGTTTATTGATGCCAGTTCTGTTTTAAAGCACTGATAATAGCTTTTCCTCTCAAGGGAGGACAGTATTTCTTCTACAAACTGTAAATTGTATTTATTATTTCACTTTTTTTATACTGAATTTTCATCATAGATTTTTGGTTTGATATTTCTTAGCTAAAATATTTTCATATTCATGTCCCACTTATTCTTAATGGCATCTATCAGTTTCAAGCAGAAAGAACATTAATATTAAGAAAAGGTTAAATTTCTCCTGGAAGGTTTTTTGTCCAGGGAGATTATATGAATGCACTTGGAAAATTATTACAACTACTGATACCTTAAGAGGAATTATAGTCAACAAAAAAAGTGACTTTGAGTTTATAGATAATAAACAGTTCAGAGCAAATTTTTGAGATCAGAATCAAGATGCTGGGATCAAACAATATCTGTCAGTGTGTGAGAAATAAGGCATTCAATTACTGAATGTGAAAGAATCATGATTCCTTTACTATGGAATTTACCAAAATTATGTAAGAAATTAGGGCATAGCATGTCAAAAAAAGTAATAAAATAAAGCTATTTCCTCTGACATTTAAAAAATGTAGCTGATATAACTGTCATTCAGGGTCTGCAAATATTTCAGTCAAATATAAAAGTACCAGGAGAAATAATCATGAAGTCCAACCTATTTCATAAAACATCATGATCTGCTGTGTATATATGAGTATGTAAGAGAAATTGAATGTGAAGTACTTTAAACTGTAACACATAGCCATCTTCTAGTAAATGCACCACAAAATGAGTAGTGAAAGAGTAAAGGATTGGAGAAAGCAAGAGAAGGGATGAAAAGCAAAAAATTGAGCATTTGTAGGAAAAAAACCAGATTGTTAATAATTTTAGTGAGCACAGTTATGTTCTATACTTGTGCAAATACACACAAAACCACACATATATATAGCACACAGAGAAATATAGAACAGAGTTTAATAGAAAATGATATAGGTATATTAAACAATTCAAATTATGTGGGTTTATGAGCAATGCAGCAGATACTGATAAATGTAGATTATAAAAGTGAATTGCAAATAGATAAATATGTGTACACTGGAAACAAGTTCAGGATCAAATGTTCAAGTGCAGAACTTAAGATTTGTTACAACATATCAGCCCTGAAGAAAATTTAGATTCTACTATAGCGTAGGTACAAAAGGAGGCAAAAGTGGTTAAGGACAGTATTGTGGTAGATTCAAGTGGAAATTGAATTAATTGGAGTTCAGATTTCACATTTTCTTGTGGGGACTGGATCAAACATACCTTGTGCAGTTATGCCATAACAAAGTGAGATGGAGTTTGAATTTACAGTTGATTACATTCTTTCCAAATAAAGCAACTTAAACTCTGTTTATTCACATGGGGAGTTAATGTTCAGCAGCTAATGTGTTTTATAATTTACACCTCAGATTTCTCACAGTAATTTCCCCTTGAAGACAAGCCTTGAGAGTGAAATTTTTCAGGATCATTTATGCAGGTCTCATTCTAGTCCCACAGAAGTCAGTCATAGTATTTTTTACTTAATACCAAAGTTATGAAAATTTTGAAAGATTCCTCTCTCTTCCTGATTTTGTGCTTTTCAGAATTGTATTTCTCACCTTGTAGTGATATTACAAAGAATGGAGGAAACCATAAAATTAATTCCTTAAGATTGAAATGCTGAGTTGCATTGCTGCAGCTGAACAATAAAGGAAACATCTAATCATTATGCATGTTTAGAAATACATCCAGGTGCTCTGGAGAGATTTTAAATTACAGAGCTGAAAAACTACCAAGTAATATCAGCCCCCATGTTAAAAGATATTTTAAACCTATGAACAATAGCAAAAATATCATGGTCATTGATGTAAATTGAGAGGAATTACACTGAAATTAGTGAGAAAATGGAAAGGAGTGATGATATGCTAAAATTAAATCAATTTGTTTAGATTATGCCTCCCTCACATATGAACAAACACATATCCTACTTTGCTGAGCAAAATTTTTGCACTGTTTTTGATTCCCTCAGTCATGCAAGCAAAATACCATGGGGTGAAAAAAACAGGTTGACAAAGTTTATTTGGCCTTCTGAAAAAGTAATTCACTATTAGTTTCAGGGTAATAAAGCAAATATTCAATGTGGATTAATAAAATAGCTCAGAAAGCAAAGTGTGGGAATGTACAGGAAATCCTCAACATCCAGTTAATTCACAAGCTTGCACCAGACATCTCTTTAGGAAAAGATACTGGCTGAGAGATTCAGAGTCCAGGAGTTTCAGTTACTGATGCTTTTGAAATTTAAATTTCAAATTAGAGATGGACCTAGTGGACCTAGATCCCTTAGACTTCCTGGAAAGCCCTACCCTTAGGATTCTTTATGAAGCACTCAAAAATTTCAGTGAAAATTTCTGTTGGATGCACAGCAGTGGACAGAGCCCAGCACATTATTAGTATGCAAAGCAGTAAGAGAAAATGACAGTACAGTTTGAATGCATTTTGGTAAACTAATGGTTCAGAGTGACTAGAACAGCATGTTTCATTCTGGTCAATCGCTCTCAAGAGGAAGAGGGAGTTCAGAGGTGGCTGCCAACAAAAGATTGCAAGCATAAATAATTTGTCAATATAAGGAGATAGTAAAAAAATGCAGAGTCTGTACTTTGCTGCATTAGATAAACGAACTAAGATAACCCTTGCTCATTCCCTCACAAGTTCACAAAACATATTTCAGAGAAACAAAAAGGCAACGAAATTAAAACTGACAAAGTTATATGCTCTGAACAATGCACAATTAATCTAGGAGTGTCATTGCCACTAAATGTTACTGCAGATCTATATAACACAAACAAAAAGAAAGCCACGGCCATCAAAAAAGGGACATTTTAAATTGCATTTCAAAATACAGTATTAAATTTGTTATATAAAAAATCTACTATAAAAGTGGATTTTACAAGAGCTTCAGGTGAAACAGAGATCAATTTGAGAAAACTGCATTTCTATCATCATAATAGCTCAGAGGTATGGCATACAGAAATATGTAGCAACTTACTAAAGATACTTTTCAAAGAAATTTGATATAAATAAAGTCTAAATAATTTTAAATGCATTTGGATGTGTTTGTTTATTGAGTTCTGTGAAAAGAGGGAGAGAAAAAAATCTTCATTTCTCACTAAATGACCATAGTTTCCATTATTATCTCTCAAAACCCAACTTTTGCCTTTCACTAATTTAGTAAAGACTACGAAATATACAATCAGAGCACACAGTCTGACATTGACATTGAAAGTACAAGCAAATTTGAATCTACAGAGGACAAGGAAAACCAGAGCAGCATGCCAGCTTGGAGTCTCATTCCAGAAGGGAAAAGGCTGCAGATACAAAAATGAAGCAAACTAACAGAGAATGTTAGGATCTCACATGATTCTGGTTTCATAGACACCAGGGCACAAAGTAACATGATTAAATGATTAAACTTAAGGGGACGTGTGATAACAATCCCATTAAATTTAATTTCAGATTGTGACTCATGTTCTAGACTCGGGCCATTCTCATGGATCGCTAAATTTTTTGTTGCTTCATATTCAATAAAGGCACCAAATTCTAGGCCTCTTTGCTCAGATCCCACCCCACTAACACAGAATAACCAGATCATGGTCCCTGTAAATACTCCTTCCATTTTTCCTGCTTTTTTTCTTGGAGATGGCATATATTCGTGAACAGTTTCTAATCCATCAAATCACATGAAATTCTTCAGGGCAGAACTCTTATATAGCTAAAAACTCCACACCTGGGATTTGTACAGTTAAACATTTCTCTTATTTTCTACTTATACTTGTTTCTATTAAACTGCAGCCTATTTTATGCAACTCTTTTCTTAGAAATAGCAACAGCATTTTGATGCAGTCTTGTTCTCCAGTGTGCTTGAACCCTTCCTGTCTTGAAGTCATCCTTGTCTCTCCCATAACCCAAGTAATTAATAAAAGAAACCACCTACTGGTTTTTTTATGCTTTAAAATTGTACAGTCTGATGTAGCTTTTTGCAAATAAACACTAAACTCCTCAGCACAACTTTCATGCAAAATGTATTAAAAAGAAAGTACAGGAGTTAAATACAAGGCAAGAGTTTATATGTGATTAAATGAAGAAAAAAAGATATGAACATATGCAGCGAGAAAATTAAAATATAATTAGCCATGAAAGGAACATAATTTCATGTGACAAACAACAAACATCTAGAAATCCATCCCATTCATCTCAATGGAGACGCTAATTTCAGATTAAGTAAAAGTAAAACAAACAGAGAAGAGATAAAGCCATCTCTCCATCTCTGAAGCTACAAGAAAATTGAAGCATGCTTGCATCTCAGCAGTGTTTCTAACTGAAACCTTTGTTAAGCTCCATCTCAGACAGCCTATACTTGGTTGAACCAAGCACTTACTTGTCTTGTATCCCCTTGCCAGCAGTGGCCCCTCAGGGACACTTGAGGGACTGTACAAACCCAAGGCAAACATGCAGTGATTTTTCCAAGCACACTTTCCCGAGCTCCAGCAAGTCTGAGCTTCAGTGGCTCTCTGGAACAGAATTATGAGCTTTATAGTCCTTAATGGACAATATCAGTAATTCTGTAAATCTTACTACGTTTTGAATGACTGTTAACACAGTTTGTGTCGAGGAGTTCCATGGTGTAACTATGTGAAACTGAAAAAATACTTCCTTTGGTTCAACTCAAACACACCACCTGCTAGTCTCACCCAAAGCCAATGTCCTTGCAGTAAAGAGCCAGTACACAATCACTCATTATCTACTTACTCACTACTCATGAATTAATCAACTTGCCATAGCCTCCTTCAATTTTCTTCTTCCCAG
This sequence comes from Passer domesticus, assembly GCF_036417665.1. Lineage (NCBI taxonomy): Eukaryota > Metazoa > Chordata > Aves > Passeriformes > Passeridae > Passer > Passer domesticus. The sequence goes on along the minus strand of NC_087481.1, from coordinate 43,804,816 downwards.
ACTGAAAGCTTATAGTTCTACCTGTTCCTTGTTTAAAATACTTATTTAATCATCCTTTACTCATCCAACCCATTCTCTCTTTACCTACTCAAGATGCAGGTGCAGCGATGTGACACTGTTTGTAACAATGATGTTTTCTAATTTATTCCATTTCTTTCTAAAAATGTGTAATATTTAATTTTCTTTCTTTTGCTGCTACTATTTTCATAGCTCACAGTAAATACACTGTGAATAGATAATCTCACAGTGAAGTTCTTAAAAAATTATTGTCAGTTTGAAGTCCATTCTTGTGCACAAATTTATAATTTTTTTACCCTTTGAGAACCACTTTAAATTTATTTACAGTGAAGTTCACTTGTCACTTTATCACTCGGTATCACTGAGGTACTTCTTTGCAGTTTGTTTAAATTTCTCCTATTCTAAATAATTTACTATCAGCTGAAAATTTTCCTGTATAAATTTTCCTGTTCTAATGCATTTGAAATAATGCTGGTCTCATGACTTTAACAAGTTGCTTTGTAAGCTCTTTTGTAATCTACACTATTGAGGTTTAATGTTGTATTTTGGGACTTTATGTTCCTGTTATTCTTGGATAATGGAGTAACACGCTTGCCTTAATTTCTCACATACTGATTTTTTTGGTGCCTCCTTGTAAGAAGACTTAGCCAAAATCCGATTTTTAGAACACACTAAACAAATGTCTAAAAGATACAGCAAAAGTAGTTGAAGAGAGCTATTTAATACAGAATCAAAGGAACTAGAACAAGTCAATTGAAATTTTTGCATTCTAGAGGATCTTAATTTGTTACAGAAGTCCAAGACTAAAACCAACCACACAGTTCAATATGCCAATACACTGCTTTGGAAGTGGCCTAGATGAAAGCATCAGTTCACTTGCTGAGATCTGCTGATGTTTTTGCAATAAACCTCCTCTACAATAAGCATACAATATGAACCCCACCTGCCACTGGGAATTATTTGTACTCAGTTTAAAAGCTTTGGAACAGTTCATAAGAATGGGTCAAATGTTAATAAACCAATAATGTTTTTACACCTGACATTTTATTATTTGGTTAAGGCTATGCAACCTCTCTGACACTGAGCAGTTATTTCTGGAAGATAGTTGTCAGTACCTCAGCTGAATTTAAGAACTATATTTTCATTTTTCTCTCTATTTGAGACAGGACTGAACAGAGATATCAAATAAAGCTCCTAATCATGTTCTTGAATTTAGGCTCACATTAGAATTCCTTGGGGCAGAAAGCACCATATTTCAGTCTAAAAGTGTTTGCTTACAGTATTTTGTAATCAAAGAAAACCAGGCTATATATATATTTTTTTTTTTTTTTCCCAATATCATGTTGCAATTTATGCAACATGTCCTTCAGTTGGCAGATCTCCCACATCAAGTCCTGGGATATTTTAACCAGGTTGTTGTATCTGGTACTTGAACTTCACTTCAGCAAGGTAAATCTTAAGGTTCATGCAAATATTTCCCTTTCTACATTCGTTGCAGTTGCTCACACATTTTTGAATACTTGATTAACTGTGACAAATGAGCAAGGAGAACAAAACCAAACTAGAATAAAAGGCCAAACTAGTAATTTTCTGTAAAAATTAGATTCTGACACACAACATTTCAATACTCCATAGGCATGGACACATAGGGCAAGCTTTCTTAGAAGTTTCCAGTAAATTTGAATGCATCCCTTCTAAATTAATATTAAAATGCATCCCTACTAAATAAACAAGCTTTAATAGACAAGATTTCCAAATACAAGTCTTCCACAAATACAGCCCATATTAACAAGGACAGTCAGGTACACATCACCTGATAATAACTACACCAAACTGCTAAGAATAGAAGCATATATAATTAATAAGTACTTTAAAATATGTGTGCTAAATATTTTTCAAGGCAAGGGAAAATATTTTATCCCACCGTTTTCTTTGAAAGTGGATATTTGAACATGTCCTTACATTATCAGCCCTTATTATTTTAATATGTCTACTCAGAATAAGAAAATTAACTGTGCATGTCCATCTGAGGTAAATAACAGCTTCTGTTACCTTCATGTTACCAGATTTTAATCTTACTGATGAAAAATTTTAAGTACTATGGCAAATAAAGGAAATGCTTTAGTCCCAGGCTGCAGGGACTTTCACTGACCTCTTAATTATTTCTGTACTAAATTGCTACTTCATTTTTAATGAGTGTTCTATAAACGGTGTAGCTGTTTGTATTCTGAATCTGCAAATGTTGCAAAAATTTCTAAAAATGGGTCAGTTTCAAAACCCTAAATCTTTTAGTCTATTATTATATAGTAGTATTTAAAGAACATTCTCAAGAGCTGATGTTCAATAGTAAACTCTAATGTAGATTTTAATGACAGAAATATTAAATAATAATATCAAATAATGTTGACTTTAAAAAATAAGTCAGCAATATTAAACACAAAATAAAACAAATTAAATAAATTAAAACAAATTACTTCAACTGAACAACAAAAAGCAAACACTGACATGCATATGCATAGATACTAATTGTTATTAAGCTTGAAAGATGACTTAACCATTGGTCACTGTTCAAGACTCAAGAAACCTCAATTCTGTTCTACCAGTGAAACTACTGCTTCACTTCCATAAGAGATTTAATTTCAGTTAATTCTATCAAGCTTAGCTTTGCTTGTAATAAAAAGCCATGTTGTGTTTCTCAAACATCTAAGCTGCATTAACTGTACCTACAACATGGACTGAAGATCACTACTGCAAAGCCATTTACATTCTGAAGTTCCCTAATTGATGCTCCTTCTGCAGAACACAAAAACTGAAACACTTATATATTTAACAAAAGTGCCATGTGATTAAGCTGTGTTTGAAGGGTTGCTGTTAGGACACTAGTCTGGCCTCTGGGAGAACAGTCAAGTGCTTGATTAGTCTGACTCAGATCTAATTTGCCATTAGACCAGACCACTTCAAGAGTAACACTTGTGTCCTCTCCTCCTTACCCAGCTTTTCAATCCAGTATACTTCTTCAACTCCAGTTTAATTAACATCTCCCTTGGGATTTCAGTTTTTGGCATTGGGAAGTTGATAACAAATTGCAGGTGTAGCTGCAGAGGCCATGAGCATTGCTGTTGTCATCCACTGGCATTTATAGTTTTGAAGAGTCCTGAAGGTAAATCTGTCCTCACTGCATCACCAGGACAATTTCAGTCCTGTTGACGACAGTGAGAGGCTACAAATGCACATGTTGAACTGCACAGAACAGTCTGAATTTTAGCATGTGATTTGTATCATCTGTTAGTAAAGGCTAAAAACACTGCTAAACATACCATCACTTAAATAAGGAAGGTTGCTTTAGCAAATTCCAACTCTTCATCTGTGCTGCTTTGCTTTTGTTTTCCTTCCATTCAGTCTCAAGATAGATCTCAAAATAAATAATCTCATTAAATTGCAAAAATTTCCGTAATTAATTAGGAACCATTCTCCTTTCTTTTCTACTTGGGGGCGGGATGAAATAGTATAACTAAACTTTTCTAAGTGGGTAACTTCTATATACATATCTACAATTGGTGGCATCACAGTGCCAGAGAGTCACAGAGCACTGAGGTGGAAGGGACTCAAGAGGTCACTTAGTTTGCCACTCAGCCCCAAGGCTCGATCAGTATACTGAAACCATTCTTGACAGATGTTTGCATAACCTGATCTTGTAAAATATCCAGTGATGGAAAACACATCACTTCCTTAGGCAATCTACAAAAAATATTGTTAAAAATTGCAGCTACTATTCCAGATAGCAAAAGTCCTTACTGATACTGGTCTGCAAGATTAATTCTTTCTGGTTTTAATCCACAATATGGCACTCCTGAATTCATGCAGATAATGACTATGCACATACATCTCCATGACAAGGCATACAAAATGTACATCGGATTCCAATTATACAAAAAGAGAAATTCTGTGTGACTGACCATAAGTTCTCTTAAATTGGTAAATTACAGAGAATTTCACAACTAAACAAACTACAAATGCATTGAATTCTCCAATTCTCCAATAGCATATTTTAAATAAATTTATCTTACTTTCATATTGTTTTGAAAAAGAAGGACACACATTTTCATGTACATATATATAAATATACACACATCACCTGTAGGTAGACTGTGTATTAATACAAATTTCTAATGCAAAATATTCCCAGGTGTCTAGGACTGTTGAAGCCAAAGGTTCTAATGATAAAGAAATTAGCACCTGCACAAATGAGGACTCTATGGTCAGGCCAAGCCAGATGGCTCTTGACACCTGTCTGCATCCTGACTTGCACTGGAGGGTCAATATCACAGTTTATTCACAAGCAGTAGCTGGGAATCCCTGTTGGTCACAATAAGGATGAAGAATTCTCTCCTAACAACATAAAACCCAGCAGGATTTTTCTTGCAAAGGTAGTAACTCTTTCCAGAATTTAATACAAATTAACTAAGGCTTCTTACTTTTTTCCTGCAAGGATGTATTTTTTTCTCCTTTAGGAGAATAATTTTACTAGATAAATTAAAATTTTCATGGTGGAGAGCAAAAGATCTTGCAGTTAAGGGAAAAGTACAGCTTTAAGGTTTTAGTTCCAATATCTGGAAGAAAAAGAGTAACAAAAATAGATCAAAAACTATTTTGAAAAGTGGAAAAATGGACAATCTCTTTTTTGATTTTATATCCCCTAGAAGAAAAGTTTTTAACTTACTGAGTTAAATATTGACAACATTGTACCAATAAGTGTGTGGGGACCTTTTCAAACAGCTGGAACATTATAGATTTTTGCAAGTTCACAAGTCCTGTGCTCACATTTCCAGGAAAAGCTGCTGTCTAATACAAAGCTAAATGCCCCAGGGACATTGAAGTGAACAATATTTTTCTGCTGGTTTAAGCACACCAGCAGTCATTTGTAGAGTTTACATGTCTTTCTTGTCAATACCTGCTGGTCACAGTTGGTGAAGAAGCAGTTTCACTTACAATCTGCTTGCTAATTAAGCATGGCAGCAGCCATTCAGAGTGAAATTTTCAATAACTTGACACACAAAAGGAAAGAATCAGATGTATTCTCACAAGACTTCAATCTTTAAATCATTTGGATTCTGTAGTTACTGGAACTGAAAGATAACAGAAATTACTGTGTCAGATTAACATGTGACTCTTCTGATAAACTATAATATACTGTATGTAGGATGAATGTTTTAACCCTGATGTTCTACAACAACATTATTTAAGAGAAGGAAAGTTAAAAGGATTTGAAATAATCCCAACACAGGCCAAAAATCTGTATAGCCTTCTGCTCCTCCTCATTTTCTTCAGCAGTTTATAATCTATCCTTTTCTGTTGACATCTTTCATCACCTAGCTGTGTTTCATGACTGCTGCCCATTGCTGTACTTGCAGGAGGATTGCACAGTTGGTGCTCTTCTGCACACAAAACATCCTAGAAAGCATCAGCAAAGCCTCTGTTTCAAATTCTTTGTTTCCTTGACCTTCAAAAGCCAGTGTTTCTTTACTGAATGATTATAATCTCACATCTTACTGCTGCCTTTTATTATATCCTCCTCCTTAGTTTGTATCCATGTGCTGTCTGATAGCTCATGCTTGTATTACACTCTTAGGCAGAAGTCTTTGACATTTGTACAGGCCCACCCAGTGGTCGCAGGCTTGAATTACAGGACACATTGCAATACAGTAAATAAAATAACCCCTAAAATATTTGTTTCCTTGACATCTCACTCTTATGTTATGTCCCTTGTGTGCAGGGAGGACAAATCTGGAGGGGCTGGTAACCAAATCTTGTAATGAAATAGAACACACCAGTAAAAATGAACCTTTTCTAACAGAAACCTCAGGATGGCAAAAGCATTAGTGCAACTACCAGAGGTGACTGAAAGGACTCTTCCCACAGAGCAAAAACCCACTCCACAAGGAACACGATCACATCCAAGCATATTTTTAAACATTTACAAGCCATGCTCAAATTCTTCAAATAAAATACAATAAATGTTTATTTATATCTAGTTTGCAATTGCAACTTTTCAGTTCTTGTCCACGTATCTTTTATATTTATGTCCTCTAAAAACAGACATTCTACATAACTGAAAAAAAAGTGCCTTTTTGCAATTTTGTTGTGTTCCAAAGGAGTGTTCCTGGTGAGGAACCAGTGCAGGCAGAGAAGCCCCCAGCCTGGAGCAGGCAGATTTTGGGCAGTGACTGCGATGCCCCTCACTGTGAGCAGGGGGTATAATATATATATTTTATATATATGTCCCTGTGGGTATTGCAGGGGAGCAGCAGCTCTCCTGCCTGGACACTCTGCAGTGCTCTTCATATTTACTGTGCTCAGCATAACTTCAGTAACAAGCTTCTGCAAGGAAAAACATCTGATAGTGTTACTGAAAACCTGCTTTTGTATAAAAGGCTTTGAAAACTAGACAGATTTTATTTTTAAGCCCTTTTTACTTTATTAGAGACAAACTAAAGATCCTCTGTAGAGACAGTAGGGGGAAAATAAGGCTTCAGAATATATATAAGATTTAATTTTAAAGACTGATATTCTTTCCTTGACCTTTGACCATTTTTCTTTTAGTTTCTTAATAACCAGTGAGGTTGAGCTATTAATCTCTCTAGAGATAATTCACAAAAGAGCTAAATAAAGAATCAAAATTGAGCCACAGTAAAAAATACATTGGAAAAATAAACTACCAACATTTTTAAGTAAAGTAGTCCAAATAGTTAGAAAGCCTTTAAATTTCAATTTCATTATTGTACTGAAAAGTCATCCCCAGATCCTGATAATTTTCATGTTTTTCTTGTTTTGGTTTTTTTGTGTTGTGGTTTGTTTTCTATCACTTCATTGGTATCTATTCTTTGAAATGCAGTTCTTGACTGAGATTTTGGCTGCACCTATAATGAATATTTTCTGCTGTGGCATACTTGCAAAGTGCTGCCAATAATCACTAATAATCAGAAAATGTCACAGCAGGCAGTGCTGTCAGTGCCTGAGTAGCCTCACACATGAAATTCTGCATTGGAGAACAAAGAATAAAAAGTCTTTTGAGCTTTTTTCAATATGAACTGCTACTTATTAAATATCAGGATTTTACTAAGCATGCTTTTAAGAAACACTTCAATGGAAAAAAGGTCACAAGAAAGCCACCAGTACCATTTTTTTTTTCATCTGGGGACTTTTGCGCAAATGTTACTCCTGTGCAAAAATCCAATTCTGTCTATGATGATGCAAGGATGACACAAGGTTGTCTGCGAAGCTAGTTCTGCCCTGTGTAAGAACCTTCTGGCATCAACTAGATTAAAAAGAACAGATGGTTGCAGAAACATAATTAAGAAAAAGAAAAGGAAGAAGAAACAGATATCAAAGCATCACCATCTCTTTCCCTGAATTTTCCCTGAAAGAAGTAGAAAGGAAGTTTTAAAAAAGTTGGATCATCTAATACACATAAGATTCTATTCAAAAATTAATATATCAAACACTTGAATCATAAAGAAGAGCCAGATGCTCAATATGAACTTGGACACTGCTAAATGGTCACTATAGGCATTCTCAAGAAATGAATATAGTTAAACAGAAAAAGTCTTTACAGGTAAATTACCATATTCTTATTCATTAGCATAGAATTAATCAAACACAGGTTGGCTTTAGGTCTCGCCTTGTTCTGTGTCTGCCCTGAAGACATGGCATTCCTTGTATTTGATTAAATATGGATCTTTTTTGGAGCATTAAGAAAAGCCAAACCAATCCCCCAAAAAAACTCCAATCAAAACAAAATCCAAAAACAACTGTTAGGTAAAAGACAAATGTATTAATAATGAGCATAAAAACAAGTGTATTTTTAAAAAATACAAAATATCTCCATTTTAGTTATCGAAGAGCTGGTTTTGTATGGCAGTCAGACTGCAGGGCCTTTGGGGACAGCTTGAGATTACACTTCCCTTCTACATCTTGGCTTGCTGAAAGCTAACATCTTCTGCTAGTGTAAGATACAGTTTACAAACAAAACAGCCCAAAAAGAGTTAGACCTGCAATCACAGCAGCATAGGCAGATACACATGAAGTTGCCACATCTTCTCACATCACCTTCAATGCATCCTACACATGAATCTCTGTGTGTGCAGGTTCTTTCCTGCAGTTCAGTAGTGAGTTATGCTTAGTATTCTGTGGTAAAACAACATTTTAATTAAGTAACAAGAATATAAATTTCATTCTAGTCTTTGATGCTCTTAGAAACAATTATAAAGCAGCAAGAATTTCAGGAAACAACTGTTAGTATTATTTAAATTTAGTCAGAGATCAAAGTTATGAGAGTAGGTAAAAGCATCAGAAGTTTCTGGGAACAGCTGAAAAACCTCTACATCTGGCTCATTAAAAGAACAATACCCTACAACTCTAACCATGTGCAATGTGGATAACTCCAGTAAAAATAGCCTTACTTTATAATCTATTCTGTGGTATGTATTCAGGAGTTCAAAACAACAAACAAGAGATACAAGTGTGAGTGAAGATGTTAATAATTAAAAATATTGATTCTTGTTGCTTTATAATAATGAGTCAATATTTTTAATTATTGTTGCTTTATAAATTGATTATAATCTACAATAACTACCTTTAAAGTCCACTTGTGCTGCAGTAGTATCTATACAGTCACCATAGATGGGAGGAAACTAAGAAAAAGGAAACTTGTAGATTGGGACTGAAAAATGTACAGTTAAAGCACATGTAGCCTTTTTGCTAGGCCTGCTCTGAGCCACTGCAAAATACTTCAGTCTGTAGTGAAACCAAGGCATTCATCAAGTTCTATCAACTAGATTTTAATTTGAAAGTTGAAGGTGTATATAGAAATACAAATGAAAGATTACTATGTAGTGTCTAAAGGGTAGCCTTGTGTATAGAAACAATAAGTACTGCTCTTTAACACCGCTGATATTAAATCTTTTTAGCAGCAATGTTTTTATTCAAAATTGGCTATGTGCCTGAGGTTATAAATTGCCTTGCTCTGAGTACAATGTTATAAAACAGATTACTTAGTGAAACAGCTCAGAAAATGGATGTGCTTGTGACACCTTTAATGCAGGTCCTTTTTCTGAAGAATAAAAAATAAACCCCAAAAATTCAGAATATTTAAAAATTTCTATATATCTGACAAGGGAAAAGAGCCTAAGTATATTAAATTTAGGCTGTTAACAAGGTTCATTATAGGAAGCTTATATATTTATTTACTTGTAGAACTGGTAGGGATCACTGTCTGTCACAATTACAGCCATGACACTTCACTCCTGACAAGACTTTATCCTGTCTCTGTTAGCCCACAGCATGTCTGTGGAACTCATGGTTATCAAGCTGATAAATCTCAATGTGCTGTGTCAGTTTTAAGCACCCCCAACTGCTCAAGCACATAAACATCAGCAGCTACCAGGTGCTCTGTCGTAGTTTATATCCATGCCCTACACTGTCCTTCCTGATTTTCAGTTTTAGAAATCCATTTTCAGTTTCATTGCTCTGGTACCAATAATCAAACGGCAAGAGGCGTTGCCTGAAGCTGTATCCAATGTCCCAAAAAGATAATCTGAGGAAAAGAGGGCTGAACTAAAACCAGTTTAAGATATTTAAAAACAATCTTTAATACCTATTTGAAACAGAAAGGAACATAACAAAATTTAACACAGTGTTAATAAGAAGGAAGATATATCTGTAATATGAGTATATATGTGTCTATTTCGTCAGTTTACTTGAAAAGAAATCCTAAAATATAAAAAAAACCCAATTATGACTCCAGGAGAGACTTTAAATTTGATATTTTTAAAGTGAGAGATGAGATAGAATTAAAGCATTCTTTAGACCTAGTTGCTGGTATAATAATAATTAAGCCAGATGATAAGATACAGGGAAAACCGAACTAATGATTTTTTTCTACTCACGGATTTTTTTTGTCCTGTTGTTGTTTCTAAAAATATGTTTACAAAACAAAATTGAAAGAAAGATGTAAGCAGTGTTTCCACAGCAGTGACTTTAAGGTGGAGACAGTATCTTTTTCTTCTCTCTTTGAAAAAACTATCACAAAAATCACATATCAACAAAAGCATTTTAGAAATGCAGCAATTCAAATTTGGGTTAAAGACATTTCCTCTAGAAATGTACTTCTATGTATATCTAGCTCTAAAATCTCATTTGCATTTGCAGTTAAGTTTTTGGTAAATGCATCAAAAAGCCTCAACAAAACTTCATTTCAATTTACATTTAATTCCCCAAACAGCAAATCTTTAAAACTTAGTAAGTGAAATGATCAGCAAGGAATTTCTCAGCAAAATTTATCAATACAGGAAAAACCTTACCTAACACAGTCACCAGAGATTGATAGTAAGAGAACAGAAATGAAAGTTCGCTTTCAACTTCAAGAATGCTTTTAAAATCTGAAGGCAATCTTCTATTTGAGACAATGATTATCACTTTCATGGTTGAAAGAGAAAACTTGATAGTGCCAGAAATGCTTCTGAGCATGACTTATTCAAAGATTGTTTATATTTTAAAAACAAAACCAAACAAAACAACTTTGTCAGATCACTCCAGATACAGATTCTGATGTCTTTTTAAGTGTCTAAATCCCCAGGGGTAGACCCTTCTAACCATGAGTTTCATAGCTAAAATATGATGTAGGCTACTGAAACAGAATTTTCAGTAAAGCTGAAGATTATTGTTCTATAGAAAATTTATATAAGTAATTCCCTGAGTGCTAGACATACACACACAGGCTGAGAAAACAGGCTGGGATTTGGGGCTCTTCAGCTGGAGAAGACTTTGGGGTGACATTAGGCACCTTCCTGTACCTAAAGGGGCCTGCAAGAGAGAGGCTTTTTACAAGGGCTTGCAGTGATAGGACAAGGGGGAATGGCTTTAAACTTACAGAGGGTGGGTTTCTATTCACATTTGGAAAAAATGCCTCCCTTTGACAGGAGTGAGGCACTGGAACAGGTTGCCCAAAGAAGCTGTGGATGCTCTATCCCAGTGCTCAAGGCTGGATGGTGCTTTGAGCAGCCTGGTCCAGTGGAATGTCCCTGCCCATGGCAGGGAGCAAAGCCCCTTTCAACCCAACCCATTCTGTAATTACTGCTCTGGAAGGGGAAACATATAGGATAAGCACACTGAATTCTCAGGGTTTTATTAGCCAAGGAGAAAACCAGAACAGAGATATGATTCTTAATGGTACTAGTGAATTAACTGCCACTTCAGAAGGATTACAGGTTTAGCTTTTTGAAAATTTGTTTCTAGGTTTCAGTATTCTCAAAATGAAGTCCTCATGAAACCCTGCCATCCAATCTACTGGAGACATATTTTCTAATGTAAAAATATATGCCTGACAGTCTTTGCTTGAAAACTTCCATGACAGACATGAAATTATAGGAAAAGCTCCGTGTGTGGTTTTCTCTCTGTTGCTGATGCATTTATATTGAATTACTGAGTTTCTCTAGGACTACTTCACAGGTGGGGAAGTGATCTCCAAGCAGAGGAAAGCTGGTCTCAATGAGTATTTCATAAACAGAGCTTTGCCTCAGGACAAAATTGCTAATGACATACAACATATTTTCTATATATTTTAACTAGACAATAATATGGAACATGGGCAGAAAAAAATTATAATATTCACATAGACTATCTTTTTAGGCTTCTTAGATGACAGTAGCTAAGAACACCACTTTGGGTGGCACAGGGATCAATTTTCAACGAAACAATTTTCAGTCTTATACTCAGATATTCTACTAGTACAAGAGACAGGAACAGCTCATCTGCAAGATAAAGAAGAGATCATATTTAAAAATCCTCAACCAAAACAAGGAGCACAGTCTACTGAAAACGATTTTCCTTTCCAAGTTATGTGAGGGAGGAGTCAGATAAACATGAGGATAGAATGAACTTTCCCTTGTCCCTAAAGATGTAGTTTAATTGAATAGTTCTTCTTTAGGTTTGCATGAAATGAGGATCCTTTGTGCAATCAATGCAGACTGTCCTCCTAACTTAGACAGTTGAATTAGTCTCTGAATCCACCACTGACTTTGGAGAGTCTAGAATCCTAATTTTAGCTTTATTGGGTGCCAAAATTATAGGGCATGAAGAGGGATGCCTGCATAATCACATGATGCAAACAGCTTTGTCTGACATGCTGAATTATGGAGCAGCATTACCTAAATATGGCCCTTGGCACCATCAGCTCCAAATGATTCTGGAGAGATACAAGAGATCATTGCATGAGATACAGCTCCCCAAGTTTACTTGCTCTAATAAGCAAAGAATGTTGATATTTCAGAACACATACTTATCTCCAAATAAAGGCCTTAAATACCATCTCAGAAATGTTTGGTAATTCCTCTATACACACTATTTTTCAACTTAGCTAATAGTATGTAATTCTGAATATATCCACTTACAAGCCATAAATCTTAAAATGCCTCTACAAATTTTCAAGTTTGTACTCTGGAAAATTTAATTTAGACTTATATTAAACAGTCATCTTAAACAACAAATTTGTTCTGGTTTGTGCACCAGAACAATAGAAGAATAGATTTCTATTAATGTTACTTGCTTTATAAGATGTGAGATAATGAAAATAAAAAAACCCCTTTTTTTTATTATACAGTGACTCAAAATACTTTGCCTTTTTTTTTTTCCTGTTGCAATAATAGGAATTGATTGGAGACATAATCCACAACTTTTACTAAAATGCTTAACGTTACAGAAGCAAATAGATCCAGTGGCTCCACAGATGGGAAAAAAAAAATCAAGATATTTTATTCTCATTTCAGCAGATATATGCCTCTGAATAAAAGGCAATTAAGAACATAACATTAAAAACAATTCTTTCTTACAAAAATATTTTAGCTGTTGTTCAGTTGGCTCCCTTTAACTTATGGCCTTTTCATATGTTCATATGGAATTCAGGTGCTTCAGTTTATGTCCATTACCTCTTGTTCTGCCACTGGGCACCACTGAGAAGGGTAGGGGTTCATCTTTGCACTCGCCAATTAGATATTTATAAACACTGATAAGGTCTTTCTGAACCTTCTCTTTAAGCACCCATATCTTTGACAGAGGAGATATAAACACAGGACAAATTTCCTCAAACAGCTTTTTTATCTCAAAAAAAGGAAAGCTAATCTTCTAAGTGAGGCAGAGTACTTTAATATCTATAAAACTACTATAAATAACAAAATAATTTGTCTGTGAGGAGGTCACCACAAGAGCAGAGTCAGGCTCTTCAGGGTGTTGCTTGGTGGGAGAACAAAAAACAACAGATGCGAGCTGGGACACAAGATTCTAAATGCCCGTAAAGAAAAGTGGGTTTTGCCCAAGGGCAGTCAGGCATGGAAAGTTGTCCCAAGAGTTGGCACTGTCTCTCTCCTTAGATGCTTTCCAGACCAAACTGGGCCTTGAGTAACTTGGCCTGACTTCAACACTTCTTGAGCAGAAGGCTTGACCAAGATACCTCCTGAGGTATCTTCCAACCTGAATTTATTGTATGGGCCTATAGTCCATGAAGTATTCACAGAAGTATTCATAATTCATTTTAAAGGAACAGAATAAGGTCAGAGCTAGATCTACCACTGTTAAACAAAAAACAAAAAACAAAAAAAAACCACAAACAAACCCAACAAAAAAAAAACCAACAAAAAAAAAACCACCCAAACAAACAAACAAAAAAAAATCCAATGAGAGCACCATCTATCTTCTAGAAATACACACAGTGTGACCACAAATAACACACTATATGTGAATAAGGAAAAAAAGGTATTAAATTAGAGGTAGATAAGAAAGATGTGTTAAATGCTAATTCTGTAACAAGTTTTACACATGCAGCAAGAGACAAAAGAGTGCAGGAAATAACACTTTTTGGTAGACGCTATCATCTTGCACACTGCACATGCTGCAGATTACAGGTTCTCATACCTTTAAGCAAGCATGGATAAAAATACCTGTATTACCCACAACATAAAAAAAATCAACATTCCACTTTAGAAGAATTAATCTCTTCCCAGTTCCAACATGACCAGGTTTGGTTTCAACAATTATAGCTCTTGTTGCTCAAAAGTTGTTTAACAAGTCAGGGGCAAGAAGTGTGCTCAGACCTCTCCTCATCCAATACCCTGTCTGGCTTCTCAGACATCTCAGGAGAAGCAGGTGCAAGTCTTTCAGAAGTGAGTTAGAATGCACTGTGCAGATTTAATAACTGCTTCTCCAGCTGGAAAACTAAAGTGCTCTAAAAAAATAAATGAGAAAACTGAAGTTCTCTAGCAATCCCTTGGGCCAATTACACAGATCAGATATGGAATGATTCAAAGCATGATGGATCTGTCTTTTCCATTCTTATCTTGATTATTTTAGCATGAAAAGAGTTGGTTCTTGCTAAAGGTAGAATCAGCTCAACTACAACTGACCTAGACAGCTACATAAAATTATATAGTTCTCCAATTTTTTTTCTGATTAAGAAAAGAAACAGATGACGGAACTTGGTGTCTAGTGCAATCTTGCTTATTTACAGAGGTAAATTTCTGCTTTCTTAGCACAACAAATCACAAGCAAGCAAGTGTTCTGTTCCATACTATTTTCCTTCATCTACCATTCCATTTAAAAGCTTTCACAAAGCAGTGTCTGAATTCACACTTCAAGCAGTCATTTACAGAAGGTCATGAGCATTTGCTTCATTTTCCACTTTTGTGCCATTTTCTTGCTTCTTCTAAGGTTAATTTCAATGAAACCCCTCAGCTCCATGCATTGCTATTTTACTGAGTGACATACCTTTGCTCTGGTGCTTCTTAAATGAAAGACAGTGGCTAATTCCTCTGGCATCCTTGGTTTTCTCCAAGAATTGGCTATCACTGCTAGAGATGGTTAATTTCTAACCTGAGTGATCTGTTAACACTTGGCTGCAGATGGATTTCAGGCACCAATTATATGGATGATAAAACACTGGCTTTTCTCAACAAGGCTCTACAGTTGAGCCCTTTCCACATACAGCTGCTGGCCAACTGCTGGTTATTCACAGCAAAAAGCTCAGCTTTTCCACTGACAGCCAATCTGAGCCTCATCTATAAAGTCAAGCCCAGTAGATCAAAACAGACTGAGTTCTTGAGTTTTCTCTGCCAAAGGAAGAATCAAAGAATACCAAATGAAGGGCAAAGAAGGCTGTAGTTAGAAGTGCAGTGCAATGTACAATCACTTTCTGGTCTGTGAAAGAGATGAGCAGGAAAATAGATGGCACTGGTCTCTGCAGGCAAAGACAGTTCTCTTTTACACTGGTGTCATATGGAGAAATTGGATTACCACACAATAACAAGTCCAATAAGCACAGATTATGGGTGTAGGATAGAAAGTAATTTACCACTAGATTAATCCCAGGCATTCCTCTTACCTAGACTGCATTAAAACAGGAGCATTTATCTTTCCACTCTATTGTTCAATGTGTTTCATATCCTTTGCTTCCCCCCAGAAGGAACAGTACCTGATTTTTTTTTTTATTATGTTCTATTTACTTTCTACTAGCCTCTCCAAAATAACAGTTTCACATGCAGCAGATTAAATATATTTGGCAAGAAAGTACAACAGTATTTTTAAGTTGTCTGCATTTTCACTGGGAGAAAACATGGACCTATGACTTCAGCACATGAAGTAGCTACTCTCAGACAATCACACAGTGTACACCTTACTTTGCCAGGTAGGATCTGAGGTCACATAAATATAAGAAAACTCTGGAATATTAGGCCAATTTAAATCTGAAATATTGATCTATGTGTACAGATATTTCTTAAGAAATATAATGGTCATTCAGTAAAATAAACTGAATGGAGAGAAGAGAGAAGTGTTATATACTTGTTAAATTAATAAGATTTAGAAATTATTAAAATTTAAAAATTATTACTTCAGTTTAACTTTGAAAAGATTGTCTAGCTACCTTGGAGTAGCTAGACAATCCCGTTTTACTCAGCCTTCCTAAACTTGTGCTCTTGACATTAAACAGCAAGAAACTAATGTATAAAACTTCAAATAGGAAAAATGTTTTCCTTATTACTTTAACAATTTGATGGTAATCACTTTTCAGAGCCATTCACATTAAACAGGAATGTATTAAAGCTAAGTAGGTATTTACTCAGAGGCAAAATTCAAATAAGTTAGATATTAAAAGGTCAAGATGAAATTATTTCATACTTGGATACTTATCTAACTACCTGGAAGGTAGAATTTGTATTCTGAGGAATCCTGAAGCTCCAGCAGTACAAGAAATTAGTTCACTTAGGAAGTAAAATTCCTCTCATGATTTGTAGAAGGGGAAAGAAGTTTTGCCCTAGATCTTTATTTAAAAAAAAAATCTATTAAATTAGGTGAACCAAACTCCACTACTTATACAGATTTCCTGCTGCCAGCATGGTAAGCTCTGTCCTACAATGCAGCTTCCTGAAACCTGCAATTCTCTTAAAGTTAGTTAAGAGCAGGAAAAGAGTAATTCTACTAAACATAATCAACATTTTCTCAGGTAATAGTATGCTGAAATAGTGTCTGGACAGGTACATTCCCTCCAAAGGTTTCTCACCAACCCTATGCTGATGCCTAAAATTACTACATGCCTGACATAAGTACATTTTAAAGTGCTAAGAACAAATTCACCCCAATTACACAATACATTTAAACCACTGGACATGGGGTACATTCTCACACTGAAAATGTCTCATTCAGTAGCTACAAACCCAAAACTTAATTCTGAATCTTACCCAACGTTTCCTATGTAACAGCTCACAGTATATGCTTGGTTGCTCCATCTGTTTAAAAAAATAAGATTATAACAAGATTGAAAAAAGAAATTTAATCTTACTATCCACAACAAAAAAAAAAATTGTCAAAAGAAAAATTTTAAAGTAATTATTGCTATTAATAGCTATGCAAAAATAACATATTTCATAGGACCAGGATCAACAGCACATGGCTGAACAGACAGAGAATGTGTCAAAATACTAATGCATATATAATAATCCATATGCAGAGACAACTGATATTTTTGACTTATCATTTTTAAAAATTACTCTGTAATTTTAACATTCTTCTTTTTCTTAACCTTTTTAGCAAGGAATCATTCATAGGTAAATGCAAAATCATCTCAATGTAAACAATACTTGCGATTTAAGACCTATATAATTATTTCCTTCCATATATATACACACACACACATATATATATATGATTATTTCCATTTAATAAATGAGAATACCCCAGGATCACAAAAAGTAAAATAGAAACAATAGAGTAGCCCATATATTTTATTTATAGTATAAAGTATTATGATCAGCTTGTACAGGAATAAACATGTTAAAACATTTATGGTATTATTCCACAATTGGCTGAACAGTTAATTGCCTTAATCAGTATACACGATATTATTAGATTTTTTTTTTAATGGCAATTTTACACACTGAATATTAGAGTTTTTACAGAAACAAAACAAAATGCTTCAACAGCATTTCCTTCTAGTGCAAGCTAGCACAAATTTAAGTATCTCCCAGCAGGCAACAGAGAGCCCTGTTCGATGCTCGTGTATTTCTATTGGCTTCTGTTTGATTAAAGGAAACTGCTTCCCTATAGAAGCAAAGTAGAACAATTCCTTGGAGTATTACAGCACCACGTTCTGTGCCTGTGACCACACAAGGATTCAAAAGAAGAATGATACAGTGTTCTTTTCAGAATAGCAGATTATCTAACTTTCAGTAATGACTATTTAGTGAAGATTTATATTATTTCCATTTTCTAAAGCTCTATGCATAATTATCATAACAGTTGTCTTTTCAAGATAAATTTAGCTTTGAAACTGGTTTTCTATCACTGACACTATTTATACTCTTGGGATAAAGGAGATAAAATTGAAAGTATAAAAAGCCAGCCATTAACCATTTAAATAACTATCTTAAACTTCCATAATTTTGCAGAGGGGGGATTTAAAAGAGTGAAAACAGCACAAGTGTTCAGCTCTCTAACATGCTAAAAAGGCCTAAACTCTCAGGAGTGTTTGCAGTGTACAGGCATGAAACTTACTTTAGGATCCAGAAACTTAGAGCTAAGATAAGAATGCAGCAGAATATGAAAATAGTGAGCCTTTTGTTTTTCTTCATTCTCCAGTGCACATATCAGATTTTGAATTTAGAAAACCCTAAAAGCACACCAAAGCCTACACATAGTAAGGATGTTTCATTACTCTACTATAGGACAGGAGGGAAAATGCCATAGCCAGGAAATCAGTGATATAAAGGTTGCCAAAATTACTGGAAGACTTCACATTGTATAGTACAGAACAAAATCAAACTAATTGAATGGCATTCTGTAAAGTAGATTTAAAAAGCCCAAAACCCCACCATCTAAGTAAACAGAACTATTTATTTACAGAATAAACTAAAGGTAGCATGTGGTGCCAAGGAAACAGAGTCATAATTTGTGAGACTGAAATAGCCTAATGCCTGGGGATTAGGTCTAAGAAATTTCTGACTGTGGCAATCTAGAAAAAGAAACCTGTTACATGTTTATTTTCATATTGCATCTCAAGAATCTAGCATTAGAGAGTGTCAAAACTGACAAATGCAAATTATTTTCCATCTTAAACTTGACAGTATTTACCTTTATAAATGGTGCAATGGAAAACACAGTGTTGTGAGGATTAATGTGAGCCAAGTCTGGAAGACACTCAAGAATCTGGCTGTCATAAGACACAAACTTCTTTCATCCTAAAAATTACCTACATGCCCTTCATACGTGACAAAGTCACCGAATATTTCATTATAATATCTGTGTAAGGCTTATTTTAAAGACTTAGTGTATGTAGAAATGATAAATAAATAGTGAACTTCCAGTAAAAATGAAATTTTTAAAAATTTTGTGTTACAAACTATTGTTTGCAAGGCTTGACTGCCTTTATTTAATAAGGTCTGCTTACTGCATAAAATGCAGTGAACAGCTTAGCTGAGTAATATGGCATTTTTGTGGCTATGATTTTAACTAGTTAAGCCATGGAAATAGATGACAGCTACTTTATTTTTAATCTTTTTGTTGGAGAAAAGCTGTAAACTTTTTCCTTCCAGAAATAATCCACAAACTGATTGCTGTCAACTGCTTGCTGGAGGGAAAGTCTGTCAACAAAGGAGGGTGGAGACAGGAGAGACAAGCTCCCTTTTTCTATGTGTAAATACCTTTCCACAAAAAATGGAAGCAGAATCTTATAGAACCTTTGTAAATTAAGGATCTATTCTGTATGAACCTTTAAAAATGTTCTTTATAATATCCAACACTTTTTTTTCAGGAAAAACTATGTCTGACTAGACTTTGTTATCAAAGAGACGTGGTGTTATTCAAGTGTTCTGAATGAAACCCTGTATCTTTGTTCCTTAAAAATGAAAGCATATCTTGTAAGAGCTGATTCTGGATTCTGAGGGATATAGTCTGCCCTTTATAAACTTCAAACACATTTATACCAAAATTCAAACTCTTCGCAGATTTCTAGGTCTAAAATATATTTGTCCTATACCATTAATTTGCAGAACACTTACCTGCCTTCAGAGAGTGTAATGAAGATCATTGGTATCTACAAGGAGTTTTTTAGCTTGCAAACACTATATAAATGCTAAATTATGACAAGGACAGAAGTAGCTCAGTTTGTCTCCATCCAGAAGCTAAAATGTTTTGCTTGTATTTGAATTACCTTATTAATTCACGTCTCAAACCCAGTATCTCTACTAATTGATACTTTGCCATTTATCGAAATAATCTATATACCTTATATCTCACTTCAATTTTTTTTTCCAGCTATGCACTGTAAGATCCCATCGTAAATAAACACAACCTCAGAACATATTTTTCCAGTGCCAATTTCTGGGAAAAAAGTCTACTATTTGCAGTTTACTAAAAGTAGAAATATCTTTTTACCTCTCTGAATAGTTTTCTTTACTTGCAGAAACATACATGACACAAAATAGTTGGTTAGCAATCTGGAGATTTGCAGTAGGAAAAATATTAAATAATTTTCTCCATTGTTCTGCAAGTAATGTGTAACATTTTACTTAATAACTATATCTGCACCTTTTATAACCTCATTTGAAAAGGATTTGCTCTGCCTCTCCAAGTTAAACAGATATACAGTGTTAACAGGAAATTACAGACAACAACAAAGAGAAAAAAAAAACTAAAGCAATTATTTTCCTGAAATTCACATGATAAGCATTTATGCATTCATATTGATTTTGGAAATAAAAGGAAAGGCTAGAGCTGCATACTTGCACAGGTGCCCATTCACAACTTTTCAATTCCCACCTGTTTACTGCAGCTTAGATGCCAAGAGTCATTTCTCTCCAGATACTGAAGGCCTTAGCACCACACAGAGAAGCAAAATTCTCCCATTTTTCTGATGGAGTTATTACAGAATGTGAATTCAGAATCAAACTGCAAAGATTAGATTGCTTTTCAAAATCAGTGTCAAGGTACTAAGTTGTAAGTACAATTAGCTCATCACTATCCCTCAAACTCTGTATCCTCATTTCAAGGTGGAGAAAAAAGAGAATCATTATTTTCAGAATTTTAAGTGCCATCCTTGCAGTATTCTGTAAATAGAAAGCTGTTTGCTTAAAAAGTTCCTTTTCATCACTCTTCTATATGCACACACACAAACAAAATACATCTTTTTTAGCTAAAAGCACAAGTATCAGTCACTTGCTAAAGAAACAGAAAATTCCTTCTCTTCAAGCAATATTAAATAAAATTTCCTGCAGCAAAACAGCTTGATCCAAGATCAAATTCAAATAATTTGACCCTAAACACAGAGCCCTGAGTCTCACCCTAGAAATCTTAAGCATCGCTTGCAATGAGGGTAGTTCAGTGTCTTTTCTCACTGCTGCTGGCAAAGCAGGTGAGCATGAATAGTAAGAGAAAATATGGAATATCGAAGCAATTTTTCTCAAAACATTTTTTTGCTATTTGAAGAAAACATAAAAAAAGCTGTTGCATTTTTTAACATAAGGTACACAATTTCTTCACCTGAATGAAAGGCCATTTGGCTTCAAAAACATCAGCTATAGAGCAATTAATTCACCTGTATTTTGCAATCAATTTCAAGATTACGTATTTCAAATTCCCCATAACTATAACAAGCCCAGAGGTTCATTTGACCTATAAAAAATGAGGTGGGGAAATAAATCTAATGCAAAAAAAATGCAGTGCCTGTATGACATGTAAAATAGTATCTTCCCTGTGTCAAACATATGGTATGAGTAATTCACAGTCATACACTCAAACACAGACAAACAGGCAACTGTCACTTGGTGCACGTGTGTACACACACGTGCCAGTGCTATTAATCCAGAGCAAGGAAAGATGGTGAAGAGATATTTTTATCTGTTAATTTTCCTGGTCACACAGCAGAAGTAAAATTATTACTGATATTACTAACTATTATTACCAACAATTACATTATTATTAATGAAGCATGAAAGTGAGGTGAAATGGAAAGTAGTGGAATTGCTGGGCTCAAAGGATTGTGATCAGTGCCACAAAATTCAGCTGGGAACATTACTAATTGTTGATATTGGGGCCATTTCCCTTGAAGACCAGAGTAATGGGACAGAGGGCACCCTCAGCAAGTTGAAGAGTGTGTGAAATAAGGAGCAGCTGTGCTGCTGTTAAGCGGGACCTCCCCAGGCTGGAGAAATAAAGTTCAGCAAAAGGAAATACATGTTCCTCACCCAGAGAGAAATAACTTTGTGGACTGGTAAAAGTCTTAGGACCAGCCATAGGGAAAGAACTGGGCACTAAAGGATGGGGAATGTCCTGGTGGGCAAGTTAACCTTGAGTCAGCAAAGTGCCCAGGTAACAATGAAAGTCAACACCTGTGTTAGGAAAAACAGAGCCAGCAGGCTGAGAGAGATGATCCTTCCCCTCCGCACCAGTGAGGTCACATCTGGAATATTGCCTCCTGTTCTGGGCTCCCCAGTACAGAACAGACATGGACATACTGGTGTACATCCAGTATGCACACCAAAGACACAGAGAAAATGTGGGTCTTGGAGCATCTGTCATTTGAAGAAAGGCAGGAAGAGCTGAATTACTTTATCCTGGAGAAGGCTCAGAAGGGATCTTAATCAGTATTTATAAATGCTCGGTGGGAGGGAGAAGCCAATCCTTTTAAAAGCAAATATTATGAGAAAGTACATTCAAAATACACTCTCTCCAGATTTCATTAAGGAATTTGATTGGTATCACCCAGCAATTAATTACTGAGTTGGAAATACAAGCATAACACAAAAATAAAGTTGATATAAATGGTAACTATTGAATGATAACTAATGATAACTATTGATGACTAATGGTAACATTGAATGGACTTTAAAATCGTTCTTCACATTCATCTTACTATACGTCTGTAAACATGGTGAAAAGCAGAGGTGTTTTGATAAAAACTGGTTACAGGAAGCTACTTGATACAGGGGAGGTTCTTGCTAACTTACAGAAGAAATTGGAGGAAAATTTGCACAGGATTAGAAATGGGAAAACCTTTAGCTACTCTTCAAAGCAACATCATTATTTCAAAATAATCAAAATTTCTTTCTGTGATTATTTCTGTGATGGTTTCTTATCATTTGAGAGCAACACAAAGAGATAAATCACACACCCATGTTTACTATTAACAAATGAAACCAACCTGGCCTATCTGTAAAACAAACTTGATATTCACCAGTGTCTGACAAAGCATTCTCAAAAGACTGAGTGGAGCATTAGCAGTCCTATTGAAGACTTCGAGCAAACACTTCAGGTACAAGGTTCAGAATTCAGGAGAATAAAGTTACTAGCCTCTGTATTTTCCTATTTATTCTATTTTGCCACACAGACTAAAAGGTGCTTGCTCTGCTTGTTTGATCCTAGCACATAAAAGCTGAGGAAGACACATGATCGATGTTTATAATTTATTGAGGGCTACACACCGAGGAAGGAGATGGTTTAAAATAACAATATAGAGAGATTAAAAATTAGGAATCTAAGAATATATTTAGGTTGAAAGTTCAAATAAAGCTCTAAGCATTAGGAGAGAGGTTTTGAAATATCCAGGAAGAGCAACAGGGCAATATACTTAAAGGTAGACTGTGATGACTTTGTAACTGAAGTTAGATAAGATTGTTATTTAACTCAGAAAGGTCTTTTCTTCAGACTGAATTACTACTGTGATAACTACTCCTGGTTCTGCTCCTGTGCTTCCCAGACTTCTTGCTCACACTATTCCCACTAAAGTTCAACTAGGGCTGTGAGAGGACCTCATGCAATTCTTATCCTTAAGAGAAAACAATCTTAAGTCTTAAACTCCTACCCCTCTACCTTAAAATGGTTTTGTGGAATATTGCATCAAAGCAGATGACTAGAAGACCTCCTTGAGATCAGAAGATTTAATCAGAACCTAAACAGACCAGTGCACTGCAAACATAAAGAAATTATATTGCCTCTTTGAGTCTTCATTAAATATTTGTCCTCCTGGCCAGTTTAATGGATTCCTGCTTACTATCTAAACAGTCAAAGAGGGAATTTGATTGTACTCCAAGCAAATACACCTCAAATGTTGCCGCTATTCAGAATCATGTAATTTAACCTGTCTGTTAAGACATACAATTATCCCATCATTTATAACATTTTAACATGTTAATCATTGAACAACCCTTTCAGAAGTTTTCCATGGCAGTGCATAAAGCAAAAACAGCTACAGAAAATAGAGAGGGCATATTCACATGTCTACAGCTACTGGCCAGTTGTCACATAATCATTTGTACAGCAGCAAGTGAACATTGAGCAATGTTGCAGATAACCAACTCGTCTCCATTCAGCTCCTTTCAAAGATGTGTCCATCAATAAAGAAGCAGTACTGTGCTTTCCTGACCCAAAAAGCGTGCTCAACCTGTTGCAAATGTTGAAAATGTAGGCGGCTCTGTCATTCACCAACCCCACAATCCCTTGTACCAAACACAAGTCATTATTGTAAAGCAAATAAAATCTGGTGACTATGAACACACTTCCCCACCTCCCTCTGGCTGACAAATGATAATTTTACATTTTGTTTTAGAAATGAAGCAAATGTTTTTCCAATATAAGTGAATCCAACGCTTGACAGCCAAATAAAATATACACTGGACTGAAATCTACACAGTGACATACATTGTTCAAACCCCAAATCAGAACTCCTATATTTTATTTATGACTTGCAAAGTCCAAGCACTGGCCAGAAGAATGCCAGTTACTCAGAAAAAAAGTATTTCTATTAAATGGTATCTCAGAACAATAAATGTTCACTATTAATAAATTTTGACCACTTTGTGGACTGGTGTCCATGACAGCATTTCCAGTTAGAGACAAGATTTGGAAAACAAATTATTCTCCTGTTCAAAGATTAACTCCACTTTTATTGACTGTCATTTGACCTCTACCATCTCTTATTTGGTGACAAACCAAATTCTCAACAACTGAATCTCTTTTAATTGGTTGGTTATAGTCTAGACCAAGGCTTCCACCTTAAATGCCATAAAAATGCTGTGTATATGAGTATGATTTCATTTACCAATGACCTGCAGTCTTGGATCTGACAGAAAGTGTTGATTTCCAAATGTTTTTCCCCACCTGACTAGTCTCCTTTTAGATTTTTGTATTTTTATTTCTGGCTTCTGCTTATTTTTGTCTCCCTTATTTTGTTGCTGTAGAACAGTGATATGAAAACTACTGCATCCAGGCTTGCTTTCAAAGTAAGCATATTGAGTGGTTAGCCTGGCTCATATGTTCTTGCTTACCTCACAGATTTCTGTGTTATTATTAGTTTCTTCTACTAGCATAGCAGTCTTTTGCCACACACATACACACACTTTTACAATAAACTCACAACTTATGAAACTTGCAAATCACACGTTCTGTCAAAGCACACAAATTCCTTAATTTCTTCAGTCTGAAGCAATGTACAGGATCCATCACATAACATCTTTTTAATCAAAAAGCAGTATTTTTACATAAGTGGAACAAAAAAAAATTAGTAATATTTGCCTTTTCAGTTTTGTCAAAAATACATTAGGCTACTAAAGCAATTAACCCCAATCTAAATCAGTTCCATTTGAAATGACAAAACCTCAGTCTAGTTTTGCCAGCAGCAAACCTAGTGAAACACATGAAAAGCCACAAAATTAAGTATGAATAATTTCTACTATATGAAACCATTACCACATCAGACTAAAGCTATCATTTTGTATTTTATGATGAAATACCTGGCACATGAATAACACAAACATCTTACTGAACACTAGGTCTCTTCAGTTCATCTCACTTAGCAGGCAAGCATCAAAAACAATTACTGTATTGCCTTAGAGGCAGTAAGTGAAATTCTTGGAAGTAGCATATGACATTTTAAAAGTTTTTCAAAAGGTGGAAATAATCAAAGAAGACATCACACAGATTTTAGCTGCTGTAGTTGAGAAAGTTAACATTTTCAATGGAACGTGTGCTATCCCTTGTCCAAGTTTTGCCCATCCGGTATCTCAGAAAATATGGGCTTGTACACACTAAAAACAAGGTAAACCAGCCTGGTTATTCTCAGTCCTTTCACGTGTGGCAAAAAATAAGAGGACATATGTGGTTCTAAAGCACCATCCTTACATTCCACCACTTCCAACTCTGCAAGAGATTTCAGGCTGTAATGTGTAAATCATTACTACATGCTCTAACAGGACTTCCTATTTAATCAGGAGAGAAGAAAAATCCTCTATAGAATTACAATAAATAACTACAGTTTTGTTTTAAATGAAACGATGTAGTTTATATCTGACCTGAGTTTCAGTCTTTTCCTAGTGGGAAATATAAATTCAGCATTTGGATACATAATCCTACAGCTCTCAGAAGCAGCCGACTCCACCGCGAACACTTTACATGATTTATAGCTCTCCTCCAGATTCAGATGACAAGTCTCGGCGGAGCAGGTGCAACGGGGTATTTTTTCCTTCCTTCAGACATCATTCCCTCGTATGTAAATTAATTAGCAAGTCTTCCTCACTTTGGCGTCAGCGGAGAAGATGAAGCTAATGGAACAGCAGCGTTTGGTTTCTCACGAGGAGCGGGTGACCCGGCGGAGGGAGGGAAGGAGGGAGGGATGCGGGGAGGGGGCTCGCTGCTGTTACTGCTGGAGCCACAGCGATTTCGACAGCGTCAGCGGCGATAAAGTGAGCCTGGCTCCCGCGCGCTTATGCCAAGAGAGCGATTTTTAAACCGCGGGCAGGATTTGGAGGAACCTCGGGGACGCGAAGCGAGCACACCCCGCACACCTCCCGCGGCAACCCCAGCCTTGCTGTCCCCCTGCCGGCAAGTTGGAGCTGCCCTGCCCTCTCCGCCTGCCCTGCCCTTCCCTTCCCTGGCTGCCGGGGGACGGGCAGCGCGTCCCGATGCCGTTACCTCCTCCGGAGCCATGGAGAGCGCCGCGGCCGCGGCTCGCCCTGCGCGGAGCGGAGCGGAGCGGAGGGGCCGGCGCTGCCCGCGCTCCTCACCCGCCGCGCCGCCAGCCACTGGCACGGCCCGCTCCACATAAATGCATTAACAGCCGCCACATCATGATTAATTCATCAGTGCCGGTGACCAGGGGAGGAGGCAGGCGCGGGGGCTGGCGAGAGGCAGGGCGCACGGGACGGTCCCTTCTCGGGAGTTCGCCCCCGGCTCAGGGCTCCGCCGGCGCGGAGGGAGGGATGGGCGCCGCGCCCGCCTTTCCGCGGGTGCCCGTGCCCCGAGGAAGGGCGGGGACCCCCGGACAGGTCACCGGGCGGCAGCCCCGCTCCCGGCCGGGCGGGGATGAGCGAGGTAACCCTGGGAAGTTGGGAAGGCTCCGCGCCACGGAGCGCGCTGCAGTCGCCGCTCAGCTGGACGCGGGAGCATCCTCAGCTCCACGGGAGCTCAGCCCCTCCTTGTCTCCTGGCTGCCAGCCGCCCGCCGGGTGCCTTGGCGGGGGTGCAGCGCCCCGGAGCCCCGCGCTGCCGGCGCGGAGGGGCCAGCCGGGCAGTACGAGCATCCCGGGCATCCCGATCACGGTAGCAGGACTCAGCTCATTTGCACAAATGTGTCCAAAAATCCCTCCTCAGCCTCGGTGAAAACAACTGCTCGGCCACGCGCCAGTTGCTGGAGCCAGGTTTTTCCGTGCAACACATCACTGGCGTCCATGTGAGATTGCCTTGGTCTGCTGAGGCAGCGAGCCCGGCTCCTTCCCCGGTCCTCCGGCACAGAGCTCCGCTGCCCTGTCTTCTGAGGGCAGCGCCGATTCCTTCAAACACTGTTTGGTAAACTAGCCGTGCGCTGGACTTGGAGTTTCTTCACAGAAGGAGCACAAGACCACTGTGATTTTAAGTGTTTCATGATAGCTGTTAAATGCAGGGAACCCTTTGTATTTCTCTGCCTTCATTTTCCACTCCAAACACAGGTAGAAGTCATCTAGGTCTACTGTCCCCCTCCAAAATTTAATACAAGATGTACTTTACAACACCAAGCAAGATGTCACCTTACCTTCTTAGTCAGGTAGATCCCTAGTCAGGTGATGAAATTTGCATAGAACAGATGATTTATCACTTACTTATCACTGCCTCACTTCATCTATAAAACCAGGTTTGCCTACCTATTGTCATACTCCAAGGGAATGTATTTGAATAGGATATTATCATGGTTTAACAATTCCTTATCGATCATGTGCCAGCAGCAAAAATCGCCTCTGGTGGATTTTAGATTAGCAAAGGATCTTCAAGCTGATACAGTTATATATAGAGATTTCCAAGTACCAGACAGAGTTCATAAGCTTTACATAGAGAGATCCCCAAATTGTCACAAGCCCTGAAACAGGTAATGATAGGCAAAGAGGTTTAAAGCTGTCTAAGGAGGAAGAAGAAAATAAATGAAAAAGTAGAGCAGTTTTGTGGGAAAAATTCAATTACATGACACGTTAATTTTCCTTTTGTGTTATGCTGTAGATTTCTGTTGCTCATACACAAAAGAGTAATTAATTCCACAGTTAAGGCTGTGTTGTGGTTTGCACTTATAGCAGGAGTAAAAATCTCTAGGTTCAATACTTGAGTGGCGCATTTAGACTACACAGCACAATAACACATAAGAATTGCAGTTGAATTGTCTTCTAAAAATAATACTTACTTGCCTTCTACAGAGAAAAATCTTAATTGTCCTCTTTCTCCAGATTTTCCTATTTTCATCTGTGAATTCTGAAGATTCCTGTATATACTGGAAGCCATCCATCCTGTGGGAAAAGAATATAAATAAAGCTGATTTTGAACTTTTAAAAATAAGAAGAAATAGGGCAACACAGACTATATCCACCATATTATTTCATTGCACTTGGTACTGGTATTCCAAGATAAGCACAGAAGAGCAGATTGAATTTTCTACCTACTTTCTTTTTTTTTTTTTTTAAGGATTTTATCGGAATCAAATGTTTCCTGCAAAAACTGATGTACTCATCTGAAAACATTAAAAAATGGAACTTGATTAAAACTTCTGAATCACCAATCTAAAACTGCTTTTTAGCAGACATTACCTAACATCTTCTGTAATCCAGTGTTTCATCTTAAAATCAGTTCATTTCGCTATTCCTAGCGAAGGCAGTGCCTGAACAGGCACTGGCTCCCCTGATTAGAAATTGTCCCATTTGTTTCTCTCCCCAGAACATTCTAAGTATTATTCTTTTCCGTTCACCTGTTGCTATATTTATATACTACACTCACGTTGTTCTTCAGTTGAAACAGATTCTCTTTCAATCTCTTTCCATAAATCAGGTTTTGGATTTCCCTGATGATGTCTATGACCTATTACAATTTGAATTAGTAATTTTTAAACTCTGACAGATGGAGAGACCTTTATACATGACTTTCCAGTAAACTCTTATTGGCAATGCCCACAAGGATCTCTTCACCCCCATTTAAGCCCTGATAAAGGTGGGCTTTGCCTCACTTTCTTTCTTGACCTTCTTATGTAGATAGCTTTTGGTTTTTCCTGCGCTCAACACCAACAAGTCTTTCTCATGCTGTACAACTTTTGACTCTCAAATTACCAGATTATACCAAAAGTTTTTATCTGGCTCTGGTGCATAATTTTGTATAATACAGTGCTATTTCTTGGCTCCAGTATTTTGTATGTGCTATTGACAAGCTACAAGTCAACAGCAAATTATAAATTTTATTTTCTAAGATTATTAATTACTTTATTAAGGAATACAGAGATAATAAGAACTGAGTCTTAACAAATCTTGCAAATTCCATTTATGCCTTGATCAGTTTTCAGCATAAACTCTCTTCCTTTGCAGGTCCTTACCCACTTCACAATTTTTATACAGGTTTTCTTGTCTTCCATTTCAATAGTAGCCTACACACAGGTGACTGCTTCCAGGTTAAACTCTGGAGAAAGCAAGGGTGTTAAATGAGATGGTGTATGAAGTGTCACCTGTTATAGAGTTTGGGATAAAGATGTAGTATAATTAAAAACAAAGGAGAAAACCACTCATGAGTAGCCTGTTAAAAGTGATCTCACTGCTGAGCTACGTTTCCCACTTAAAAATGGCCTGGTACTACAATTCAAAGAAAAATCATCATGGTTGGAGAGGGGGGAGGGTGGACCTATTCTCTATGCTTTTCACTAGTTTCTTCTATTTTTGGAAATTCTCCAGGTTCTTTATTACAGAATTCACTTGCCTGGGCAATTTTATTCACGTGTCATCTCAGTGAGAGGGGTAGAATTATGTACCTATCAAAGTATGCAAAACTTCAAAGCCTGCATTTATTTTATTATTGTTATTTACTGAAGTGCAAATTTATGTTTCTATGAAATTATTAATATCCTTGCTAATACCTTATTGTTATGAAAAGATGGATGTATAGTTTCACTACCACAACATCTGAAGTTATATGGACACAGATTCATTAAAAATATTTCAAGTAATATTTATTTTTATATTGTGGATCAAGTTTCAGTGCTGCCACATCTAAACATTTGGTCTTGGTCTATCTCTGCCTAAAACTTAGGATGAAATCTCAATCACACAAAAATCACAGAAATTCTTCTAGTTAATTCATCAGAGCTAGGATTGCATTCACTGAATTTTCTCCAAGGGTTCACTACATTTGACATGAAATCCCTAATTACAGCAGCTTATATTAAATAGGTTTATTAAATAAGTCTAGGTTTATTTCTAGAAAATAAATTATATTGAAGGAAGAATATTGCATGATAGAATCAATCCTGATATAGTAAAACTAAAAGCAAATTATAATAGTACATCTATATGAAATATCCCTGGCCTGAAGGCCATATGACATTTTCTTGATTCAAGGCTTAATATTCAAAGCTTAGTCACAGTTATTCATCTGTTAAGGTTCATGAAGTTGGTCTGATTTATTACTAATTCTGGCTACTACATGGAAACTGTGGTTTCAGATGAATTATGATTTTTTTTTCAGTCTGAGGCACAGACTAAAACTCAAGGCATAAAGAGTGTCTTTTGCCTTGATTTTCAACTAATTTTCAGTGAATTAAATATCTGACAAATAAGGGGGCAGGTCTACCTTTTGGAATTCAAAGCATTAGTGTTAATTAGGAGTGAGTTTGACTTGACTTTCCTCATTCTCCAAAGAACATCTCTTCTCAGCTTTATAAAATCAGATTATATAGCCAAATGTGGATTTCAATCTTTATAAAACTTATAGGAACTATATAATATAAAAACTCAAGGCTTGACATAGGCAACCTCTGTTATTAAATAAAGTAAAAACTCTGAAATATTCCAGAGAAGTGCACCTTCTCTCATGTTTATCTGGTCACTGAGGATTGTAATTTCTGACATCTTAATTTTCATGCAATGACTTTTTCTTACTGAACTCAGAAAAACTGTTAGAAATCCTTATTAGCACTAAAGCAATAGACACAAAAAAGGACACCATTACCGTTAAAGATGACAGACTTATTTTCTGAAAGAGGGGCAATTCTGTCATTCCTGAAGGGTTACTGAGGCATTCCAAACAAGTGCAGATAATTTTTGAAACTGAAACACTTCACTATATACATTATTTCTGATTTTTAAAATTGCCCTCAGTTTTAAATACCCTCACTCCTATGTCAATTGTGTTACCTTAAATTGTGTCACCAGAGGCAGTGAACTGAAGAAAGAGAGAAAATGGGAAGGGTGACTGAAAAAGCACAGCAAGAAATAAGATGATCCAAAAAACCACATTACTCCAAATTGCTTGTCCAGCTGAGCTGTATCTTTTGCAGACTCAGAGCAGACTGTAACTAAGGTGCAATTTCTATTGTAGTTCTCTCACCCTGAAAACAGCCCAAAACGATCTACACAAAGCTAGGGCAAGTTGCAGACAAGGCTGGTGTCTACAGTATACAACCTCTGAGCATCCTCCTGACGCTGTGCCATTTGCTAAAGAGTAAAGCATGTTGCAGGCTTGCCCTTCAGAACCTCAATGCATTTCCTGCTGCTGAAGGAACAGACATGAAATCAGTGGAAGGAAAACTCACTACACCACAATACTGAACCAATATTATTATTGTTTTGCTAGCCCTGATGTTTCAGCTGAAATGTGGTTTATAATGCTGTAAAATTATGGGTCAGGTAAACCTCATTGCAGCTCTTGGGTATAGCTGTCCCTCTTCATTTAAGATAGATGTAAGAACTCATTATGCTCCTCTGCTGAAACAGGTAACTGAAATGACTTGAGTCTCTAAGCCCCAAACACAATTACACATCTCTGTACAAAACAAAAGCTTGGAAAAGCCAGGTCAGAATGAGAATTAGGTAGGTGGAGTAGTATTTCTGTTTTTTAAGAAGGATACAAATGAAAGTGACACAATGTATGTAGGCTATGCATGTAGGACATGTATAGATATGGAGGAAGAGGAAATATGTAGAAGCTCCTGTCAAATTAATGCCAAAGAACAGGTACTGAGGAGTAAACCTAGACAGATTTTGGGCTGCTGGCGCAAATTGCCATGGGTTGAATCTCTGAAAAATAAAAAGCTTTTTCAATATGTACAGTTTCTGCTGTTCTCAAAGATTTTTTTAGGTTGCTTCTTAGAAATAGAACTGCACTGATAAAAGACCAATCTCTATTAACAGCTGTCCTATCTAATGGAAATAATCAACAAATCTCCAAATTTTGACCAGCTGTTGGGCATGATAACAAAGCTGTGTGACAGAGTGATAGATCTCAGATGTAAATATACATGCTGTTATTAAAGATATAGATCTCAGCTAGAAATATACATATCATGATTAATTGATTTACAGAATTCCCACCCCGTATTTTCAGAGGTGTGCCTTCCCTTAAGTTCCCTAAGTATCATTTATGCTTTGGGAGCTGTGACTGCTATATCTGGCTTTCAAATACCCCAAGGACCTGC
The DNA here is from genome assembly GCF_036417665.1 of Passer domesticus. Taxonomy (NCBI): domain Eukaryota; kingdom Metazoa; phylum Chordata; class Aves; order Passeriformes; family Passeridae; genus Passer; species Passer domesticus. Next base: position 43,772,308 of record NC_087481.1, on the reverse strand, counting down.
TAAATCAAAAAGACATTCCTATACAGGAGAAAAATATTTTAATTCTCAACTTCTATATGAAGAATTGGTGTCTGTAACCTCCCCAGCACACCTACATCTCTTCTCCCACATGTCCAGGAGAAAATTTAAGAGAATGTAGGCAGGTATCTTTTGACTTTGCCCCCAGGTACCTTGAAAGAAGCTTAGAAAAGGAGAGTCTTTTGGGGTAGTGGGCTGAGAGTGGCTTGGAGCAAGAAGTGAAGAAATACTCCAGTGCCTTGTTCAAGTAAATAGGATTTTGTATTTTTTTTTGTAAACAAACAGAAGCATCTCAAAGAAACAGCCATACAAGAGGACCTAGCTTTACAAAAGCCATAAAGTTTTGACCCACTGTTAAACTCATCAAAGTACAAGTACATTCCTGATTTATACAGTCCAGGAAACAGTTATCTCAAATTATCTTTCCCAAAGGAAACTCTGACAGCAATCCACATAGTGCAAGTGATTAATTTTTTCAGTGCACATGTCACTTCTGACTTCATTATTAATCAGTGGCATTTTTCTATACCTGTAAATCAATGAAAAAAACTTGAAGATAAAACACACTTATGAATGAAGTAAAAATATTTAAAATGTCCATCTCTGAGCTTTCTAAATCTCACAGTATCAGTCAAGACTCACAAAATCCTTAAGGTTAACACCCAAGAATGGAATGCAATTTTTTTTCACTTTGCTAAATAAATGCACAGCACAGTGTAAAACGGTCACATAAGGACAGTTTAAAATAAACACACATACGTATCATATGTAACAGCAAAAAGAGACATCTTGCAGAAGACAACAGTGATTGCTCAAGTGCTCAGCACACAAAAATGGAATACTTCACATGCTGGAACTGATCAAAGGTCCAGTACTCTGTCTCTGGTGTGCAGTTCATCTACATTCCTATCCTTGGCCAGATGGTTAAAGGCTGTAAGTGAGTGTGTGTACAAAGTGGTCCTTTCAGAATATCCTCCTACCTTCTGGCAGCATTAAAGTATTAAAAGTATTATTTTCTGAAACAGATTTTCTGCACAGACCTGTCATGTTTCATAGCCATGCATGGATTCAATGAAGGAAGAACAACACAAGAAATTATTTACCCTTTCTGAAGTGGAACTGTCACAGCTCCTGAATCTTCTGTGCACCACATACAGCACCCTGGGCTTTCCTGAGAGGTCTCCTATCTAATTACTCACCAAGTTCAACCTGCTTAGCTCATGAGACCTGACAAAATCACAGCCTGATGTGGAGCAGCTGGGATTTAACTCTCATTTATAAAACTTAATTGGGAGATTTTTTTCTTTCTTTCATTTTTTTCCATTTCTTCACTCTTAAAATCACATAACATCCACATATGCATGTACAAACACACAAAACAAAGAGTAGAAGCAAACCACAACAGCCAGTGAAGTTACTTGCTATAGAAATAGCAGTGCTGGTATTAGCACTTCAAAGGGAAAAGCTATTTTAAAATTTAACTGCCTGGCAGATGCAGCAGATATAGGACAGGGACCAAAGAGAGGTAAGGAGAGAGGGAGAGTAGGAAGAGGAGAAAATAAGTGAGGAAGGGTAGGAAAACAGATGAATGGTGCATTAATTAAAGGTAAAAATAGCCAAACTCTATACTGGCAGTAACATTTTGACAATGTAGAATCCGATAGCAAAATTCCAATTGACTTCAGGGAAATCTGTTTTTTGCTCTGTATCAATAGTTTTACTCTCATGTACTGCAATGTGTCAACACAGTTCCTCAATGTATTTAGTTCCTTTTAGTTAATTCTTGCCAATAATTTATTCTACAGTGATTCTACAAATGTTGTAAAGGCAAGAAGGAAACTAACCTTGAGTACTGAGTTTTCAGTATTACATTGGAAAATGAGGATAGTTAGAATCCTGTTAGTTTTTACAGCACAAATTGCTATTCACACAGATTATATTATACAAACCATAAATAGTCATTCATCATATATTAAACTCCTGTATTTTGAAGCAACAGCTACAAAGTTTCATCCCCCTCATTCCTGGGATTTGTTATCATCTTCTACACTGCTGAACTCCAGAGGCCATAATGATTTCAAAGGGAGGGATTTAAAACCATCTGTTTAGTCTGTAATGCAAGATATATGGGATGGTTAGTCAGTCTACACTGATGCATAACTGATTATTACTGAGGCTCAAAAAATATTCATGGAAAAGTGTTTTACATACAGTCAGTCTGATTGCTGTGGTAACACTGAATAACCTGAGCTGGCTCATTAAATCCATCCATGATAGAACTTTTTCTGTTTCAGTTCTTTGACAATAGTGGTAATAATCACATAGATAAGTCATTAGTCTATTACAACTCTTTAATTTGCTCTTGGATCCATTCTGAGCAGTTTAGGCAGCATGGTTTAAAAGTTACTATCTCTGCCACTGTCATTCCAGGAGATTTTTCTGATAAAGGGCATTACAGTAAATATGAAGAAATATACCCACATCAAAATAATTTACAGGACCACCTTTGTCTTGGTATCAGCAGCCCGTTGTGTAAGCACTGTGTGACACCACTCCGCAGGAAGCTTTGAAGGAAAGGAGATGGATTCTTTCTCAGGGCTCCTAAAACAACTGAGGTAGTTGCAAACATTTTTAATGGGGAATCAGACTCCATGAATCAATGCAAAATTTTCTTGGCAATGGGCCTATAGGATCAGAAACAAATTCATTACTCCAAATGTATGTCCTTGTGGAGAAGCTTTGGATACAGGCAATGGCAAAGGTTAACCCATAAACTTATGGGATCATAGTTGAAGGACTGAACTTTGCACTTTATAAGGACTGCAAAAAGATGATGGGCACAGTTCCAGGTTAGGTTTTTTGCAGATGATTTTGTGTCTTTTTGATAGACAGAAAAAATGAGAACATAGTAGTCTATAAGAAATAAGATGTTCCTTATTCAATTTAGTGTGTTTGTTTTTCTGAAAGTTGCTTTAAACTCAGCGTTCTTCCTGTAAGTGCACAAGAAATGTTGCATGGGAATTTGATTTATCCAAACATTATGGAATGGTTAGCATGTTCTTATCAGGATAAACTGACTATGGCTTTAGACAGTAAAAGATACAGAAGAGACTAACACAAAGAACTGAGTAAATCTACAGTTTTCAAGAGTGTAGTCTTACCAATGAGCCATATGAAACAGAGACTGAGAGATGATTACATTAAGAATAATCATAGAATCATACTTTTATGTTACTCATTCCATCTTTTATGTGTTTTTTCTTACTTACTTATCTATGTTTGTAAAGTTCAGACCATTTAAAGTTCCTCTATCTGTATGGCTGGGTTAAAAGTTCTTTAATTAGATTTCTAAAAAGTCAGTGGTTTTGCTTCATGGCCTCAAATGTTGAATTCCTTGGCTGAAAAAAAGGCTTTGTAGCAGATAAGTTTCAGGGAAAAAAACACTTAAAATTAAATGCCCATGTTTAAAATAAAGAAATTTATCTAAACAGCCAATTATTTAATGTATAAAACCATGTGACCTTCATTTTCACACATGTAGCTGTAATCATTCTGGATTAAATAAATCTGAGTAAATGTAGAAGGTTCTAAACATAAATTATGAAAAAAATAATATTTGCAGTACTTCTATGTAAGGTACTTACACTTTGTTCAGCCCTCAAACTTCTTTATAGGCTTAGTCCATGTTATGGTAGCATAGAGACTGATTCTGCCACATCTCCTTAAATACACTACAGGTTTCAAAGTTAAGAGTTCTCAACTCTTAAGTCCTGATTTCGGTTGAACACATTTTCATTTGTTTACATGTATATCACATCTCTGTCTGCACTTGTAGAAATCAGCTGAGATTTCATCATTGAAACCGTTGGACACTGGAGGTGAATGAGGAAATACACACATTTTATACTGAGGCAATAACAGTAATTTTTAAAAAGGTGTGGCCCTTGACTTCATTCAGGTTTTGATATTTGGTCTCTTTGCAATAGTTTTTATGTAGTCTTTGATGTTTCAGTTAGATTTTTTTTTCTTGGTAAGTATATACAGTAATTGGGTCATTTTAACACTTCAGAACACTGTGGAATATTTTAACTAAATAGAATCCACCCCTCTTGACCTCTAAACCACCAAAGACATTTACTCAGTGATGATTTTAGTCTTTAAAAGAGCAGGTTAACCTTAAAAGAACAACTTACCATACTTCTCAAAGAAAAAGAAATCACTTGAAACAAGAAAATAATGGTATCTGTATTCTTCTGATGTTAATTATATGCTTTGTTGTTGATTCTACTCTCAAATAATAAACATAATCCTCTGCAGACCAACCTGGCTTTCAGTTTGGGATACATAACTCATGTTACAGTCAATTCTTTCATATCTGTGCCTGAAACAGTGGAGACCTCCTTAATTAGACTCCCCTCCAAAAACCACAAAGAATAATTGCATTCCCAGGTTTTTAGGTACCACATAGTGTTCTGCACACAAAACTAAAGTCATAGGAGCAAATAAACCCTCCACTACTAATATTTCATAGGCAAAGGCTACCATGCAGGTTAACACAGAAAATAATGGATCTCTTTGCCTCAGATTTTTTTGTAGACAGACTTAATTGCTTATTAACTCTACAGGTAGAGATAATTACAAAGGATTAAACATATGCCTTCAATTTTGACATGGCCAACCTATGCAAAACTGAGGCCTGGTTTTTCAGAGTGGTTTGTCCTTCAAACCCCAGCTGATGTTGAAGTGGTAACTGTAGGTACTCATCCCCTAAAAAAAATATTGTTATACTAAATATAAGTATATAATAAATAATTTAAATAATTATAAGAATAATATTCTTATACTAAGATAGTTTAACTGTATTAAGCACACTTAAAAACCATAAACATAAGTAGTAAAATTGTAATTTTATTTTATTTTTTTGTTGGTTTGTGTTTCTTTTTTTCTCTGGGTGCTTGAGAATTTTGGACAGGCAAGGTTGTTGTCCTTTATCGAGACAATCATATATGAAAAATCTCTAACAAAAGAAAGAGAAATCTGGTTTGAACTAAAAGACTGAGTCCAGGCCAAATGAATGACTAAATCAGATGATATTGACAGAGGATATATTGGTACTGTATTTTAACAACAGACACAGTGTCAGTCTCGTATGTTTTGAACTGAATCGAGGAAAGCATCTTCTCAACAGGAGCCATGGACTGCTGTGATGCAGAGTGTTGGAGCTACTGAAGCTCTGTAGCTGCCTGAGGGCTCATGTTTGGCTCATGTTGCTTCAGAGAAAGGGCAGACAAAAATCATGTTTGCCTTTAAAGGCTCACGTTAATTTATCTAACAGTGGAAGAACTAGCCTCAGAATTTTTGCTGGATATGAACGACCAAAGCTTATTTTTATAATTACATTTTTTAAAAAAAAATATTATATACCTTATTTTTCTGTCTGCTGAGGAAGCTGATGTTTTGTTCAAGCTGTAATGTGGGTAATATACCTTAAGTTATTCACAGAAGTTTATTTCATGACGTATGCAAAATCATGATCTAAAGCAATACTGAGATACTTAAAGTTGAAAATTTTCCTCCTCTACCCTCAAATTAGCCAAGTTACCAAGGATAAACTGATTATTTCTCTTTGAGATGATATATAATTTATGATGCCAAGCACATATGCCCTGGGGTTGACAATGACTAGTAATATGACATTTTCAAGAATATAACAGCAGTTAGACTATTACCAAGATGCATTGAATACAATAGGCAATTATGGTAATTATGCAGCTAATCACAGAAAACAAGGTGTACTGAAGATGCATTGGTTATTTCATTTATGTATGTAGAATCTGAACAATTTAGAAGAACTCTTGTCTATTTAGAAAATGGGAAAACATTCTATCACTCTGATTCTCAATGCATATTTTAGAACAGTGTCTAAAATGTGTTTGAATATGAAGGAAAAAGGGAAGTACTTCCAAATATTTGCACGCCACATTCTATAAACAAGTGTCTCTAAATTTGCATCATTTCCTTGTAAGTGCAATTTTTTTTCAGTAGGACAGAATTGCAGGCCCCCGATGTACGGGCCTGCAATTCACATGAGACAAAAGGAACCAAGGCAGAGGATGCTGGCATAAAACATCTAAGCTAAATACACAAGGCCACTGAAGTCATCACAAAAATTACTTCTTGTACATGGAAGCACCAAGGCTGCTTCTGGACCAAGGGACCTATCAATAACAAATTAAAGCTCTTGAGTTTCCACACACATATATACTCTATATATTTTTCAGAGCAGTTTTGCTTTTTAAATTTTTCATAACTTGAAATAACTCCTCCTTACTCATATTTGATGTGAAAGAAAACCTCTGATAGAAGAGTTGACATAAATTAGTATGTTTCTTTTAGGTATTTTTTGATTTTGCAGTGTCTAGAAGTTAGAAAGTACAAATTAAGTGCATTTAGAAAAGAAGGGTGTACATCTTAAAGCAATAGTAAATATTCCTAAAGTTTAGGGGAAAGAAGGAGAGGTTGTTTACTTATTTGTTTCTATTTCTGTGGTTCAGCTAACTAAAGAATTCAAGTTCCATAGCTGAAGTCTTTTTCCATTGTTTGGGTTTAATTGTTGTTTTAAGACTGCTGGAATCTCTGGGAAAGATCTGCACAAAGAAATCTTGCTCACCTCTCAAGGACAGCTTTAAGAAGTGAAAGTTCTCAAATACTGGCAACACTATTCCATGTTCCAGAAACACAGGAAAAAGCCTGTTTGGGAGACAAGTTTCTCTGTTTGATGGAGGAACAAGACCTCATTGTCAGCTGCCTTCTCTGTGGCAGGTGGTGTCAACATGCACATTCTCTGCCATCCCTTTCACCTGGCTTGAGTATCTTGTCAAAACCAGTTTTTATAGCTAGGTTGTCAGGGTAGAACCTTGGGCCTGATCATGATGAAGAAAGCGAGATAAAAGTTCATGAGGAAAGCCAAAAAAATTCCAAATACTTTTTATGACACACCATGTCATAGCTCTGTTCATGTGATGTTTCAGGAATCTGTCACAAAACACTCAACCTCAGCAGGTTTAGAGGTACCTTCAGGTACTGTCCTGGCACAAAAGCTTAGAGTAAAACAGAACTTTTGCAGCAATTATTTTTGGCTTTGTAGAAACAACACCTCAGAAAGACTCCCAAGAGTGAGCTGATGATTGTGTGGCCTTTTTTTGTTAAAGTCAGTCTCAACATTTTAAAGTTTTTAATAAGCATTTTAGCATAGGTTGCTAGCATGGAAGCTGCTCATTATGAGCTAATTGTATCAAAGAGTTGCTGAAAGTGCTTGAATGTTAAATATATGCTACTGTAAGCAAATATTCACAAGTCTTTCAAAACAGATGTTTGAAAAATAGTAGGCTGTCTGCTCATGGTAGCAGTACACAAAGGAGGTGAAGAAGCAGGATTTAATAATAAATATGCTCACAGCTACATGGATGCTAATCCACAGTGGGGTTTTTAAAAAAAATTTCAATTAAATGTATAAACCAGCAGTAACCCAAATACTTTTTGTAAGCAAGTTTACTGCAAATCCCAGTAATTCTTGGCTTTTCTGTGTTCTGCATTCACTTCTCTCCACTTCTTTCCTTCCTACCCTGTCTGTGCATGGCCCTCCCAGTCCCAACACCTACTCACAGCCCTTGTTTTCTTCTGTCAGTTGGGGCTCTGTCTATTTTCAGTCAATGCACACACCCTTTTTCTTTCCTTCTTCCTTTCTCTTCCTTCCTTTTTCTTCCTTTTTCTCCTTCTCCCTCTCTTTATCTCTTTATTTCTTTCCTTCTTTCTTTCTTTGATAATAATTTTGGCGTCAAGATGTCTTAAATTCTACACCACAGAGTGGCAAGGTTGGATAGGAAGGCATTTAGTGTGCCATTCATTGCAAACTACAGAAATACTAAAGCTGCCAACACACACACAGCACATTCTGCAAAACACATGGCAAAAGCTCCATTGTCCTCTCTTTTGCCTTTTGTTCTTGTTTTACCTCATGTGTCTCCAAGTCAATAGCATTCTGACTGATTCCCTGGTATTGACTATCTAGGACATTTAGCAGATGATACGTTACCAAAAAAAAAAAAAGTTATAACATTATTAAACTGGCCTTACAAACTTTAAGAACCAGTAATTCTTACTTTCCTGTTTTTACTTTTTATTCTAATTTTTTCGGTTGCTTTCTTGTTTTAGCTTGCATACAGACAGCTTTATTCAGCAATCTGATATCTGAATAACATATGGTTATATGCTATTTTATAAGTTTTTTATGGTGGATACATTTGCTGATATTGAGTCATGTAGCACATCACAGTACTTGGTGGTCACTAAAGCATCTGGGGGAGAGATCTCTGCACAACTGAGCTCAAAACAATCAACTGCCACATGAGTGTCACATTTTACTCATCAGAGGGGATTTCTGTTCTTAAAGAACTGAAACCCAGATTGAAAGAGAACTAATTGTTGTACTTCAAATCTATGAATGAGTCATGCTACAAAATTAAATAAAATACATTACTAAATAAATACACTTCCACAGAATTATACTTAACCTGAATTTATTTTTCTACTTGCTGAATCTGGAGTCATTTGGTTGGTTGGTTGGTGGACAACCAATTTGATTCTTTTGTTTGTGCTTGTGGATTTTGTTGTTTGGGGGTGGGTTGTTTTAATTTCATTTTTTACAGATAATTTCTTATTTATTCTTTCTTTCCCCTCAGAATGTTTCTCAGCTTTTTATTATATGGAGTTGGAGCTAGGATGATCCTTCTAATCTTGTTCTAGAGCAAATTGGAAGGGCAGCTCTGCACTGACAAGCAAAACTTGACCCTTAGCTATGTTTTTCTGTATTTCTACATTTTAACCAGAATCATTCTTTTACTATAACTCGTATAACTTTTGATGCACCCAGAGCTTTTTAGCGTGTCTTCACAAATTCTTCCCGACTCTTCTGTTCACCAGTGTGCCACTATCATTTTCTATTATTATACCTCTTCTCATAGTGAACCATCTACAAACTATGCCAGAAGCTCAAAACAGGAAAGAGAATTTGCTGAATCAGCAAGTGCCTTGAAAAATACTATGGAAAAATACTTTGCTGCAAGGGCAACAAAGGAGAAGAGAGTTTCTTCCTTGTCCAAATGTCCAAATTATACTCCTTGTTTCCTTTTCACGTTTACACACTATTTTTCTCTGTTTAGCACTTACATTAAAGTACACCTTGATCAAATATGCCTTCATTTAATGCTTCGTGGTATCTTTAGAAGATGGGATTGAACTGTTACAACTTAATCCTCTATTTGATAATTTGTCTTCTGCAAAGCTGCAGAAAATATGAGTCATCTTTTCCAGGCAGAACATCACCCATCACCATGGCACAGGGAGTCCTTTTTTTCCTTAAATTTGAAAATACCAGTCTTCAAAGCACAGTTAAAATAGCAGAGATGAATCAGAAACACCAGCCATTTTCTCCCTATGGGCCTGATTCCATTAGGAGCTAGGTAAAGAAATCTGCATCTGCAGAGCTGAACCCTTAAAGCTTTTTATTGTTTTATAGAGACACCGTGGAAAAGAAGAGAGACACTTGAAGAAAATATGTCTAATCATTGCTTACTTCATCAACCTCATCTGCCACAAGAGGGCAGAGGCTTACGTCACTCAGCTTCATCTACTGTCACAGTGTCAGGGATCATCAATGGGAAAATTTATCATGTTTAAATGCCAGGGTGAAAAATGAAATTCCATTAACTATTTTTAAATGGCTTTAGGCCAAAAAGCCAAATGCAGCTACAGAATTCTGTCATCTCTGTTGCAATGACAACTACCATAGCTTGTTTATAAGGCTTTTATTACTGTGCGTTAATTAATTATGCAAAATGTAAAAAAAAAAAATTTACCCATGCATACACATGTATAGAAAAATATGTGTATGGAGCAAGGTTTTGCTAGTTTGAAAAATGTGTCAAGCCAAGATACTGAAAACTTTGTGTAATTTCTTGTTGTACCAAATGGGTAGATTTTGAAGTGGGAAAATGTTAGAAATCCAAAACCATTATGTCAGTCTTAGAATAGTTTAATCTCCCTGTATTTGCTGAGCAAAAATGAGTGAATCAGCTACTAAGGGCATAAATAGGCCTTCTTTTTGGAGAGACATTAAAGAAACCATGGACACTGCTGGCTTGGTGCTGAATGGGCAGCAGAGAAACTCAAATCAATAATGTGTTATATTCTGCACTGGTACAATGGTTTTGATGGAAAAGTGAGGAAATAAAAAAATCCAGCTCAGTTTTTACAATGGGGTAATTTACATTGCATACACTGACTTCCACTACCTTATAATTTCTGATAAATTGAAGTTGATGGAACTATGATTTAACAATTTGTGGGCTTAGATTCTGGCAAGTCCCACTCCTGTTTCCTACTGCTAAGAATTGCTTATAATCACATTCATACTTTAAAAAAGTTTCCATAGTTTATCAGCTGATTCAACTACTGCAATGAAACCTTCAGTAGTTTCACTGATGTATTTGGCATTAACAGAAACTGTTTAAAAATCACAGGAATTTCTTTTTCTTCTTGCTAATATTGCAGCTGTAAAGGAAGAGCAGTTCTTGCCCCTGTCAGGTTTTTTTCCTGACTACCAGCTTAGTAAAAACCACATTACAGAAGCAAGAGAGGAAACGATAATGCTATTTTCAATTTTTGTTAAAGCACATTCTAACAAAATGCAGCTTCTGCATAGTGACACTGCTACCATGCTCTCTGTTCAATGCCTTCTTAAAGGTACTGTTAGACACACTCAGTGGGAGGAGATACAGCAAAAATCCCTGCACATTTTCAAGCTCACCAAACTGATGGTGATGATTGTAATTATAAAGGACAGCTTGAAGGAGGTAGTTACAAAATTCTGATAAGATTATCTGGCTAGCACAGTGCTCTGTCAAAAAATTAAAACCTGTCTATTACGGGGTAAAAAAAATCCAACAACTCTTTCTCCACTCTCTAGAATTTTGGGGAAAAAAAGGAAAAGGAAAAGGACTACTGCAACACCCCCCCACACCCCAATTCTCCTCTAGATTTCCTCTAGGTAAAGAGATTTCGTATTCCAGAATCTGAAATACATCCATTAAAAAAAGATTTATTTTGCAAAAGGTGTTTCCATTTAAAACTTCTGGAGATTTAAAATTTGTAAAAAATGGGGATTTTTGCTTTTATCATTGGAAAACTAAATATAGTCTATTATCTGGAAATCTAGATAACCCACAGTCCCTGGGTCTGCAATTTCCCATGGGCTACCACAGACACAATGAGGTCAGGTGAACTGTTGGGAAACTACACCAGATTTACCAGAAACTTCTCTGGTTTCATTAAAAAACTGAACACAATTACTACATTTTCACTTTGTCCTGACAAACTAATACTGTCTGATAGAAATGTTCTGCTAGATTTTTTTCCTACCAGGCCCAGTCTCTGTTATAAATGAACTTGTGACAGCACTAACACCATTAATGCAGCAGGGACAAAAATCAAGGGACGGATTCCAGATTAGTCTTCTTATCTTAGACGAAGACTTGGACAACTGTTACCACCACATCAATTATGATCATCAAGTTCATCTGACTTACTTCCAGCCCCTGCAAGAAGAATAGTATATAAAAATTCTTTTATTAAAAAAAAAAAAACAAATGTAGCAATAGACAGTGAGAAAACAATTTCCTGAAAATCAAGTGTATTAACTTAGAATCAAAAGAAAGGGGCAAAAGTATAACCAGTTTAAGCAGCAGCAAAAACTTAGGTGGCTGATTCTACTAGGTTGATTCAGGCAAGTGAGGTACCCAGGTTCCCCTCAGAATTAAATAAAGACAGAAAAAATTTCAGTAAATTAGCAGAAAAAAAACGCCCTGTGGGGGGGTGTGGGATGAAAATATCCAGTTGTAGCCAATAAATCTCTGTAAACATAGCACGTGAGCCAAAATGCCACCAAATGTAGCAGTGACAGTGTAGCATTATTAAGGACCTTCACACATGCATCCTCTGCACTCTGGAATAAATTATCTGAAAACAGGCACTTAATTAGCTGGGACTCCCTTCTTCTGAAGATTAGCTGGCTGATGATACCTGCCTTTTTCAAAACAACTCATAAATTAAGCTAATCTGTTCAAAAGCATGAAACCTGTGGGTTTGTTCTCCTTAGCCACTGCAAATTCAAATGCATGCCTCCCACTTCCCAGGCATACATCCTTGGAACCAGAGTGTGGGAAAGCTGCTTACAGCAGTAACAAAAATCAGCCCCAGTATATGTTAGTTTTGTTAGAATACATCAGGAAGTCAATTTGCATTCTTTCCAAAAATAAAACTCTACAGACACCTTAAGCTCTTCAGTCAGTCAGGAGATGGCACATTTTGCTGAGTTAAAATCAATTGTAAATTCCCACAGATTTCAACTGAGACAGGTTATCACTGCAAAACAGTAATACCAAAGACAAAGAAAGGATATGAGTTTTCCTTTTATAAACGGATTAATCTGTACTTTTAAATATTTTTAAATGTCATTTCTATATCCAGAAGGTCAGCTATCATTCTTGTACCCTTTACAATAAGACAGCTGTGAAGGGGACTGATTAAAAAAAGCTGTCATTTTAATGAAGTTTCCATTCTCAATTGGTTTTCTTAAAGAAACTTGCACATGCATAAAACCTTACAGCCAGGCCTGACTCATAGCCATTAGTTCTGCCAAGTATAAAAGACATCCATAATCCTTCCCAACAATGTATAAGACACATTTCTGCTGAATAAACTTTGCCAGTGTTATTAATCTTTTTGCTACTTAATATGCCTTTATACTGCACATCTACTTCTCACACTATTCTCTTCAGCACTTCTAATTTCTTTGGACCATTTTCAAAAATCTAAATTGGAATATTCTTTCCCAAATATTTAGTATCAATGAATCTGAAAACACAGAGAAGGATCTGAAAGGACTGACTTGATGCAAATTTAGGATACTACCACAATAACTAGATCATTGCAGTGAATTATGAAAGTGCTGAAAAAAATATCAAATTGTTATAAAACAGTGATTTAAATGAGAGTCAATTCACAAAAGGAGCTTGACCTTGTTGGCAGAGGAGAAAAATGTGATTAGTAAAGGGATGTCTGCGATTAGCCCGCATCCACATTTTCAAAAATTTATGTGGCCTTGCCAATTAATGATTTGGTGAGTTTGATTGATTTGACAAGTTATTTGGTGAAAGAAAGGAAGAAAGTTGTTACCCTTTCACAGGTAATGGAGGACCATGAGAGGATGAGTGTGACTGATCCTCATCATTTCAATGCAAAGTGATGGAAGTTCACTGGAACGTAAGCAAAAAAAAGAACATGGAAAACACAGACTTCATTGGTGAATCTCAGCTGAGCCACCAATAATTCCCAGCAAAGGGAGTGAGAAGTAGTAAAATTGCCAGACTTTTACTGTTCCCATTCATCAAACAATACCCTAAACTCATGTTTAAAAAAAAGACCTGAAGATGTCTGTATCACACAGTGAAAAATTATGTAAAAATGCCTGAAATAGCCCTTAACCGTCTATTTTACTGGAAACTGTGTGTTGGATGAATTTTATAAATTATTTTCAGAGTTGTCTTAACTCTTCCATAGCTTCAAAGAAAAAATATTTCAACCTGTTGTACTAAACCTTTTTTATCTGTTACACTGATTTCAATATTTGGTCATGTGCTCACTATAAATGCTACATGTTAATTAACACAGCTCATGCATTTCACCAAGGACATTGTTTTTTCCATTTGTGATAGTATGTCCTCAAATAAAAAAAAATTAATTGTGAAAACCAAAATCAACTATTCTAATATGTACTGTTTCATGTAGTAGCATAGAAACCTATACAAGTAGAACAATAATTGAGAAATGTTTTTAATATTTTTCAGACTTGATCTGACCTAACTTCAAAGGAAAGTATTTCTAGTGTGTTAATTTAAATGAGGCAAAATAACTTTTTGTAGACAGAGTTATTTAATTTCAAAAGATACAGTAAGAAATAGCACAAGAACAAGGTATTAATGACTAGCACACCAAACATTTTAGAGAGCACTGAGAGCATTGGAAATATTTTCCCCTTTTAATAATTTTTACAATGAAGAATTAACCAGAAATGTAATTTGATCAATATTTTTCAAACAGACACAAACAAAGGTTCTTGATTGAAAATAATAAAAAATCATTGATGCTCAGACTACTACCCTTTCAAACCATCTGATGAAGGGAGTAAATTGAGATTGCAATACAACTTTAGTGAAAAATCCTTAATTTACAAGACTTTCTCTTGGAAAACTGGGAAATGCTTACCTGTTACCACCAAGTTTTGGCATTAGGAGTCTGTGCTACAATCCTAATGTGATCTCATTTCTTCAAAGAATCAATCATAATGCTGTAGACCAACAGTGAAAATGATTTTTACCAAGAACCAAAAATAGTTGGGAGATTCTGTGAAACATTAAAAGATGATAATTACATGGCAAAGGTCACAAAGAGACAATAAAAGCAAGACACGAGAGATTTCACTCAACACTGAATTAATTAAAAAACCCCACAAACCCAAGGAATCATTACAACAACTTCTGTGCAGTACAGTTCAGAGGGTTATGTTTCAGCAGCATCACCCTCATTATAAACCTCCTTGTAAGGATATGACCTTCATTTCAGGTTACTCTGCTCACGTTCCTAATTACAGAAATTCACATTTCCATTCATATTGAGCTTTTAGCTTTCTAGCTGTCATTTCAAGCAAATACACAAATTTGTAATACTGCCTGAACTCTGATGCTAGCTGAAGCCACAGGATCCCTGATATTACAAATAGAGATATACCAGAGTGATTTTATCAAAACAAAGGAAAAACACTAAAGTAAAAGACTAAACTGGGACCAAATCTATATTCTCCTGCAAGATTTAAGAATAATTTACCTCTGTATGCAGTGTAATACATCATCAAAAGACAAGTTTAAATATTTCATAGAGCATCTCTGAATGCCTGACAATAGAGATTTAGGCCCAGTGAACTGTGTTACTGCATTTAGAATATACTTTAATATACAGACAGTAGCTTGTGTTTTAAGAACAGCATAATCACAACTGTGTGCTGAGGACAGTATATTATACTGCTGCTTTCTTCCTGGAATAGAAATCATATTTAAGGGACTTCTGTCACCCATGATTACTGGTTCAGAACAAGCACAGATACATAATGAGCCTTGCATTGTGCCCTGTGACTCATCCAAAATTACTGCAATAGTCAACTACACATTGCCAAGAAGGAAGCTTTCGACTGACCAGCAAAAATACCAATGTGGGTATTACAGAATGAAAATACAATTGAATGGGAATGGTAAGAACTCACAGAGAAACCACCACAACAAAACCCAAAGCATTTCAGGGCATCATATTTTAGAATAGAAAGTAATGGGAAAACAAAAGCTGGTTAGTGTATTACGTTACACTTGGACTTTCAGCACATCCTCCTAAATGTGACTTCTGCTTTATTGTTATATATTATAGGATGTGTAATATCCTGACAACTCAATCTTTATTTAAAATTCTCTATGCCTCTTGCTCTAAGAACAGTAGCAATATTTTGAATAAAGCTCAGTTCACTTACAGAAAACAGAGGTTACTGATTTACCCCAGCTACTTGGACTGTAATTTGTCAGCCCAGCCTTTTTATCCAAAGTCCACAGACCCGCTTCAAAAACTCAGGAAGCATTCAGGGCAAGGACCCTAGGTCTGCCCTAGACACCAAAAGGAAAAGACATCAGTCATTCTTCAGACCTACTGTACCAGCCTCTAGCACAAAGCTGCTTCATAATTTATTCCTAATCTCACCACAAGCTAGGGAATGCCAGAAGAGTTGTATCTACAACACCTCTTGGCAAAACTTCAGTCAGCTAAGGATCTGGCCAGTTAGTTCAGCTCTCCATTTCTTTTCTACTGCCAGAACAGTGAAAATGGTGCAGAATCAATCCTGTTCTCTTCATATTTCTTCTAGGAATGCTTCCAGGAATGATCAGAAAACAGATAATTCAGGAGATTCCCCCAATGGGAGATGGAAAGGCACATGGTTAGTCCTGTAACTCTCATTCTGCCGGTAGCCCTCTCCTCTGGAGCAGTGAGTGTCTTCATCATCTCAACTTCCCATTTTAGCTTCTTTGATTCAGCTAAAAGTGGTGAGGGGAAAAAGCCCCAGTGAACTCTTCTGTCACTTTCCAACACCATTTTTCTCCTTTCACAGGATAAACACACAGTTCCAGCAAAGAAAGTGGAATTTATTATTGTTGTGCTCTTGGCATTTTCCTTACTGAAAAGCAGGTGTTCTGTTAATTTCTGTAACCGAGTCCTTGGGGTTTTCTCAGTTGTGTTAGATACTTAATTGCAATTCCTACCTTTGAAACTCTTCCTCTAAATCCTTAAGTAATCTTCCTAGAGACCAGGTATCATATGTAAACAGGTGGAAGAAGTAATTTAGTAATCATCTCTGTATGAAAAACAAAGCACATTGACCTCTCTGGAGAAAGAAAGAAAGAAACCAAGCATGTTGGAATTAAATTCAGCTTAGTTCACAAAATTATAGCACACTCCATGAAATATAAACAGATCTACCAAATGTTTAAACCCTAATATTTTATTACAAATATTTATACTTGGCTGCTTTAACCAAACAGGCAATAATAATTTACAAAAACTTGAATCTCATTCCATATAGGCTTCAAATACGGGTATGTACTCAGATGAAAGTAGAGTAATCATCTTAACAGACAATTTTGGGGTTGCGTGCAGCAGTTACCTTTCTCCAAATGCACATCAAAATCCAAACCTGTCTGAATCAAATAGACAGAAAGTCACATCTCTCTTGCCTCATGCAGTCATGTAAAACATCACATGGCTCCCCCATGTCTTTCCTCAGAACTCAGAAGGAAAGAACAAAATAGGGAAAAGGATCAGCACACAGAAGCACTCCTCAGGACAGCGTGACAGAATATTTTTCTCTCTATAACTTTGGGCTGCTGCTAAGCAATAGAAGAGAAACATTCTCCTAATGAAACTCCTATTGAAGTTACCTCCTTCCAGCTTCCTGACTGAAAAACCCTCAACACTTTAGATATTTGCCTAGTGCTGGGGAAAAATCTTCACTGATTTCAATGGTTTATCAGACATAAATAATTCAGAATCTGAAACATAATACCACTTAATTACCTAAATACTGCCCCCTTTATACCAGTGTCCAGGGCCAAAGTAGTGGAATAACATAAGCATGACTGTTGTTTTCTTAACAATTTAAATTTTAAAATTTTTATTTCTCCGAGCTGACTTATTATTGTAGACTAGAGCTCTTTTACCTTGATGTATCATTAAGGAATCTTGGGACTAATGTTAAATTTCTTCTAGCTATATCAATTTTCTCTATGTACTCTTGATTGATAATACAAAGAAAAAAAACATTAAAAGTTGGCATATGAGGTCAGATGTTGTTTATGTAGCTATAAAAAGTATCAGTCAGTGATTGTTTAGTAGAAATTTCTTGTTTACTACTAGTGACCTATGGAAATGCAGATCATTATTTCTCACATTTCATACAAGACTATATATTCACACACAGGAGATACCCTCATCTATCTATCTATCTATCTATCTATCTGAAAATTTCAGTAATGAAATAACCAATATTGTATGCATTGTGTGATCCAGCACCAAAATTCTTCTTTTGAAGGGGACAAGGGGGCTTGGTTTCTTTGTTTCCTGTTGCTGTAAGGTCTAACACTCAGAGCTGTGGATGGCAGTGAGTGCTGCAGGGTGCTTCATTCTTTGTAATGCTTATGCTTATTCATAATTGCCAAGGCTGCCTAGGGCTCATCATAGGCTTAGCACCTCTTCATCTATTTGTATGAATCTAAATAATGCATAGCTCTCACAAGTTGTCTTTGCACTATCCCAAGAATTCCTCCCTATTGTCCTTTATGAAATGTGAATTCTTGTAAGTATAACTCAGTATTATTTTGCTTGTGTGCACTAGTTTGCATTCTGCAGCAGTCTGTCAATTCAACTTAGTTCTGAAGATGTCTCTATTTAAGAGAACATGGGATATTATAAAGAGTATTATTTCCACAATGTGTGCATGGCTTATTTTGTCCTATATTCTCTGAGATAGGATGAGAATCCATAAGGAACATTAAAGAGAATGAAAAAAAAAAAGAGAGTACCTCTGATTTTCCTTATATACGTGTAATTTCCTATGGTGGAACAATTAAAATCAAGTTATTCCAGACCTTCTTATGCCTCTACAGAAATGCAGGAAAACTAAGGACATGTTGTTTTTCTAAGCAAAACCAGGAATTTTTTTCTTTCAATCAATTTAAAAATAGTCATATAGATTTTAAATTATAAAAGAGATCCTGAAAACTTGCTGCATGGTGCTCAGAGAAGCAAAGTCCTATTGCAAACCATAACTGATCACAGTCCAGAAGAGAGCTCTCTATCTCATCAAGCTATCCAATATAGTGAAAAATGAAAAACCATCTTGTAATGAACATTTTGGAAGGAGTTTCAGTGTTGAAACTGAGAGTGATGGGAAAGTTTGCACACTTGGCATTTCTTTTTTTTTTTAAATTAACATTTCATTTATATTCAAACATGAGTTATTACATTTATTGCTTCCAAAGGTTCAGACTAGTTGAGTGCAATGGGCTCATTGCACACCTAACATGTTTATGGAAAAGGAGAATAGAGAGCAGACCTTTACAGGGAATGTAAACAGTGAATGAAGAATCAAATTACTCTCTGTAGTATTATATCAAAATAATAAGAGCTTAAGTAAAAGTATATTTTTAAAATGTAAGTGCAAAAGTTTAGGACACTACTCAATCAAAATGTAAATTTATTAGCAGCTTAGATTGTGAAAGTTTATTTCTGTTTAATTTTAATATAGTTCAAGCAAATGAGATGTAAAATATAATTAAATAGAGTTTCTGTTTACTTTTAGAAAAATCCCCCACAAAAATTAAAATTCACAATCTGTGTTGTTTTGAAGTTGGGTATTTCAATGATTGCCTTACTTTTGGGGGCATATGCCCATGAGTATCACCTAAGAGTTCTGCAGTAAGGCCTGGAGCAATAAATGAAAAGAAAAATCAGTGTAGGAAGAGACTGCAACTAATAAATATTTGATCAGATACACAAATTCACATAGTTTGATAATGCCTTGAGGAATTTGCCATACATTATTAACTCCTGCAATGTAAACGTGTGGTATTATGTTCCTTAAGAAACAGCATGCCAATAAAGAGCTATTAATTTTTTTAAGCAATTTTTTTCCTGTAGTACATATATCTGAAATATTATAGGCTTATATAAAATAATGTGAATAAAATAATGCATGAATAAAAAATGAAAACAATATAATATAAAGAAAGGTGCCCCAGAAGCATAGAAGCTGTAGAATCATTCCCACTTTTCTGAAGAATGATACAATTTTAATATGGGAATTGAAGGTGTTTTTAACAATTAAATTACGTTAGAAAAAAAAAAAATCAGTCCTAAAGTAAAAAGTATCTGGAACAGAAACACCTCTTGGCACTTATCTTGGCAATTTAAATGTCAAATTGTTACTTCAACAAACCCATTTGGGGTCGGTTTTACATTTGACTCAGGAGCAGCTGCAAGAGTAACATCACAGGATTGGACTGTACAGCACAAAATATGATTTTCACAGTTACTTCTACAGTGCAAAAAGTTTCCTGTAGTGACAGAATCTTTGTACAGTTTCTGTTCCTGTGGGTCAGGCAGTGCTCCTTGCTGCAAGGCAGTGATCACACTGAAATACAGGGACCTGCTAAAGAGAAAAAGGTGCTCCTTGCCCCTCTTAGAGGAAGAGCACCTTGGTGTGTGAGATCCAGGCACATCAGTGCAGTGCTACCGACAGATGGTGAAAAGCGGCCAGCCGTTAGGCAGCAGGGTGAGCTTAAAGAGAGAATTTTCCATTACTGTTTCATTGGTAATGGGAGGAAAATGCTTCAATTGTTCTCAGGATGGATTAGAAGTTCAGAGTTCTCACTACCAAGTACAAGAACTGGTAGAAGAACCCAGGTAGTCTTCATCTTTTACGTGGATTTTTCTGCATGCATTTGAAGATGTCCAGCAGTCACACATACAGGGATATTTATTAACCATATCATGTCACCCTTTGCCCTTGCAATTATTCCTTTGGAGGGGCCTCTAAAAAGGAAAGATCTTTCTTTTTGATCACTCTAAAACGAAATAATGAACTGAAATGCATTTCAGTCTGAATAAATTAATCTGAAACCAAGCATGAAAAGCACATAAAAACATTCATCATCTTCACATTTCTGCACAGTATACTTTCCTGCCCATGACCTCTGCATAGCTCATGTCTGCAGGAAGCAGCATGGAAAATGTTTTGCTTCTGCAAAACTAAAAATGCTGTACATAGATGGACGTTTTAAAAATCAGACACCACTAGGAAGAGCTGACTGTATGAACTGGTGTGTGTACTAGAGAGTTTTTATACATTTTAAATTAAAGTTTGTGCTAATTTATCCTAGTAAATTACATATAATTTTTTAGGAAAAAGAAGGGGTAACATTTTCTCTGCAGTGTCTTAGTCATTGGATCTGTCAGGAAGACCATTGTGGTCTGTCAATTTATAGTCTGTATTTGCAGGAATACACTGAGTTCCACAATGCATTAGATGCAGGTTTTTTCTCCAAACTGCACCTTTATTTAAAAAAAAATCACGGGAAGCCTCAAAGTTATTTTGTTTCATTTTATGAAGGGCAACTATTTAGGGATTAATAATAACAAAAACAAATTGTAAAAACTTGAAATATTTATACTCGGATTAAACTTGCAATAAAAAAAACAGAAATCTGTCTATCCATGATGGAAGAAAGCCCCCACAAATCTGGTTTGATCGATTGTCATGCACAAAGCTAAGGAAGCATTAATGTAGATAAAACATTCTTACTTGAGCCATGTGAGTTTCTTAGACACTAATTCTCACAGATATTTGTGTTGGGCTGTTCAGGGTGCAAGTAACCCAAATGTCACATCCATTTTTCCTTTGTTTTAAATACAAAGTCTTCATATTCTGTCTGAGATCAAAGCAATCATATTCCATGTAAACTTTGCTTGATTTCATGAAAGTGGAGGAGCCCATAATTTTTGATTAGCAAGTTTTAGGTTCAGGAATCTGTCTCAAGCAGTAATCTCTAGTATAAAGAGCAACATTTCAATGTTTGAAATCTATGGTAATTTCAGTTTTGTAGAAACTGGGCAAAAAGGAAGCCAGTTTAAACTGGTTGGAAAATACAGTAGTTTATCAACTCTTTGTTAGTATTTTATCCAAATAAAATATATATGCACATTTAATTTTCCTAAAAGTAGACATTTCAGTGCTAAGTTTCTAAGGAAACACTACATGAAGGGGCTAATATCTTTCAAACTCATGTAAAAGATGCCATTGTGATTAAGCCAGAGATATGCCTGCTATAAGACATAAGAACCTGATTGTTTAGAGAGATCCTTTCACCTGAATATGGGTGGTGCAAATTTTTCTGTGCACACAAAGGAATTAGTCAGTCGGGGGCAGGGGAGGGAGTGGGGTTTCTTGTTTGGGGTTTTGTTGTTTGTTGGCTGGTTGTTTCTTTTTATATATATTTTCTATCTTAACAACCATACAATACCAAAATTAAACAGGTGATAGGCAGTGACACAACAAATTGATTAAGGGCTTTTTAAAGGTTAGTAGCAGTCTCGAGGCTCTAAAAACACTCCTTAAAAGTCACCGTACATGATGTGCAATTAGGTGGCTGAGATTCTGCAAAATTTGGCATATGTCAGAGATAAGATTCCCTGCAGAGTTGCTCTGACTGCAGAATGGATGTGACCTTTTAGGGTCATAAAAAACATTAGTAGAGTTAAAAATCATGCATTCCCAAGTATTTAAATATAGTTCTAAATACTTCAAAATACATACAGTCATTGTCCCAATAGCCAATAAAGTTTAGTCTAGAGAAAAACCCCACAGAACTAAACTCACCTTGGTGAACGTGGTCTTGCAAGGTCTCCAGGGCCCTTTACCCTTTAAATTGGGCAAGACAAGGCAATCTCAGACTTTGTTCTGAGCTTTCAATAACATTTTTCACTATGGCTTACTAGAATTCTAAGAAAGAGGTAATACAATGATCCTGCAAAATTCTTTATTTCTTCTCTGAGCTTGAACACAGGGCACAAAAAAAAGTGAATTTAAATTGGCATAAAGTTTTGCACAGATATTAAGTTAATTCACTGCCTTCATTTGTTTATCTGGTAAACTGGTAGATCTTCAGAGAAAAAATAGGGGTTTTTTTTAATTCAGAATTTACAGTACTGGTCAAATAAGTTTTTGTAGGATTTGATCCCAAACATTTCTCTGTTTTGCCTCCAAGGTATTTCTTTTTGTTAGAATAACTTGGTGAAAGGCACATAGTGACAGGAGAGACTGGCTGTGGACAGTGAAAACCCACTGAAGATTATTACAACCCTTCCACTGACTTTAATAGACTTTGGATCAGACACCTAGGAACAGAAAAACATGATAGAACTGGCTGAAAATATGATAGCAGACGTGGACTACCTTAAAACTGGATGTTGCAGAGAAAGCCAGAGCAGTTGCAGCAGAGACTCTCAGCTGTACCTTGGGATACCCTGTAGGACTTGCTGTGTAGGGCTGGGGGACTGAAAGGAAGATACTGAAGTTTTCAGAACAATGAGGTATCAATGAAATAGTTACAAGTGAGGAATATCAGGTGAGGAAATCAGTTGCCATCTGCTATCCTTTATGGTCTTAATTGCACAACAAAGTAAACAGAACATATCAAACATGATTTTTTATGGTTACTGTCAGTATGAGAGCTCCTTTTGGAGGATTGGCTTCTTTTCCCAAGCTGCTAATGACAGGAGGAGAGAAAATGGCCTCAAGCTGCACCAGAGGAGGTTTAGGCTGGACAGTAGGACACATTTCATCACAGAAAGGGTGATGAAACATAGGAATGGACAGCCTGGCAGATGTGAAGTCTGGAGGTGTTTAAGGCTGGACATGTCACATAGTGCCATGGTCTAATTGATAAGGTGGCATTCAGTCATAGGTGTGACTTGATGACCTCAGAGGTCTTCTGCAACATAACTGATTCTCAATTGCTTCAGGTATTTTTGGCAGCAGAGTAGGTTGATAATTATTTCAACTTCACGGAGAAAACAAATTCACTACCCTTCCTACCCTGCTAATGAGATGTGAATGAACAGTGGAAAGGATTGCCATGAGATGGGCACATTGATCATCACTCTACACTTAAAGATAGTGAAAAGCAAAGGGTAAATTAGAGGAATTGAGGAGCTTCAAAAAATGCTTTTAACATCTTCGCTGCTGCTTTGGAAAAGATATCACTCTCTTAAAAGGCACATTAAAACTAAGGAAGTGACAAGACATAGAAGGTATGTTTGGCCTCAGGGCAAGTACCATCTGACACTCTTGTTTAAAACGAGAGTGAAGCAGTTAAGAGTTGGAAGTGAATGTTCTAACAGGAAAAAATGTGATACATTTCAAGAGAAGGTCTAAGAGTGAGAGACTTCAGATTTTTTTGCTTTCTTTGTTTTAAACCCTTTGTATGTTTTTTAAAAGGTTAGTGCATGATTTCCAAATATCACTGCACATCCATGCATCGGTGCATTGTTTCATAAGCCCTGGTCTCTTTCACTGCTTTAGTGACCTATCAGTGCTGGGAATCTCCATCTTCAGAGGTTTCTGAACTGATCTGAACTATAAGTAATTGAAATGTCTTTGAAAATTATATCATGAAGGGGAGAGGATATGTGTTCAATATCAGGAACGATTTTCTAGCAGTGAAAGTATGGAAATTTTACTGTTAATTGTGAAACTAGTGTGAAGCAGAAAGCTTAAGTTTGTGAGTCACGTTCTTGTGAGATGATTCAATCAGCTGAGAGGGACTCAATGAGCAATGTTCTTAAGTAAGGAAGCAAGCAGAATGCAATCCCAGTTTCAGGTGATCTCAGGCAATATCTGAGTATATTAGCCTAAGCTGAATTTTATGCTGCAGCAACTTGACAGATGTTGACACCCAAGACAGTTCATTTGCAGCTAGCTTGGTTATCACTGTACTAGATTTAAATCTGCACCCTCATGAATAAACTGAACTGATACCAAAAAAAATCCCAAAACCACAAAGTAAAAAGATGACATTTTTCAGTTGCAAATGTACAAATCCTATGAGGCTCCCTAATAACTCCACAATGAAAGGAATAAGAAATTCTTATTGTGGAAAAGAAATTGAACATAACTGGCATTCCTGAGACTTGATGTGATGATTCATGACTTGGATGCTAATATAGCTGGTTATTGCATATTGAAAAAAGAGAGAGCATGTGAAAGATGTGGTACGTATTCAGCATTCTACATCTCTCTCTCTTAGAGCTCCTGGCAAATCAGGAGCATAGGCTTTAAATGCATCTAGAAGAAATGTTAACAATGACAAAGTACAAAGCTGTTACAGACTATCAGATCAGATGAGTTTCTTTTAAAATGCATATCAATAATGTGTTCAAACCAAGAAAGAAATAATGTGTTCAAACAAACAAAGAAATTCTTACATAAAATAGGAGCTATACATTTGAAATTATGTGCATGTGATGATAAAGAAATGTTTACTGAATAAAACAAAAAAAAACCCCAAAAAACCAAAAACAAACAACAAACATCCCAAACAAACACAAACACCACAGGACAGATATTGACTGATAGTACAAGTATACTGATAAGTACAAGATGCAAAAGTGTGGATATAAAATCTGAAGCATTTTGCACGAGAAGAATCCAACATTAGAATTTTTTTTAAAGGTCACTCATGGAACACCTATTTCACTTTCCACAAAATGCTCTAAAGTTTTCTAATATCGTACAGCTAAAAAACTGCAAATCTCAAAGTTTAAGATTCTAACTTAGAGTGTTTCACACAAGATTATTTGAGGACCATTAGTGCTGCCTCGGATTTTTACCTTCTGTTGTTATTCATTTCTTGTCAGCAAACCCTCTTCTCGGGCTGGCTGCTGCTCAGCAGTATATCTGTATTTTTAGACATGTGACTTAATTTAGTTTCCTTCAGAGTGAAGGATGGAAGTTCATGTAACTGCTGCTCCAAAGTTTCCAGAGTCTTTTCCACTTGGGGAAGAAGCATCATTTATCTTTAAATTCATGTGCATTACATACAAATCACCTTCTGTATGCAATACCTCTTTCAAAACCTACAGAGATATTTTGATAGTGCTCATAGATAACTTGAATAAACCTTATCCTAGATGTGGTATCCAGAGTTTCCAGATTTTTCCCTTCTAGGAACTGTCAAATAGAAAAGCCACAGGGGAGATTCCTTTCTGCTTCTAGCCCCTAAATGACTTCCTGGTAAACTGAGGATACCTGAGGAAGCTGCAGACAGTACCTATTTGCAACTCCAGCTTCTGTGGCCTGCACCCTTATTCTTGGTATGCATCACATCTGTCTCTGTGGCATTATAAAAAGGTGTAACTGGTAAGGAAATGCTTCCTTTTGAGATTTGTCATCTGAGTTCACAGGATTTGCAGCATTCTACCATCTGGAGATGACAAATCAGTAGCATAATAGAGGTCTTCCTCATTATTTTTTCTCCTTCTAAACCTTGTTCTTTTTTCTAGTGCATATAAAGGCATAGAGATAAAAATCATCATTCTTGAGTGAAGAGAATTCTATACTCTCTGATATGAAAATATACACAGGTCTTGCCCTTGTATTTATATGAAGCAGAGAGGTCAAAAGGACTAAGATTAACTATTAAAAAAATCACAAAAACCTTAAGCAGAGAGGATTACCTGTGCAAAAAAAAACTGATGTGAAAATAAATTAGAGAGATATTTTCCTCTCCTATTTACAAAAAATTACCAGAAGTGTATCATTGAAGATACTGGGAAACCCCACAATATAACTTAAATATCCTGGGTCCTGATATGTAATCAAAATAATGCAATGAAGGTGCTGGTCATCTGCTGAATGTCAAAAGCTGACTGAGATCTTTGGAAAAGAAAAACAAATTCACAGAAAACCTCTCACATTAGCAAATAAAGTCTTACATACAAGCCTAATCATATGAGATCTTGTAATTTTACCAGCCTGTGCAGAATTCCAGCCTACTTTGCATCTTCCTTGATCTTCTCTTATATTTCTGTCTTCAGCCTTTCTTTTATCCAGCAATATGAAAAAAAAAAGAATTAAAAAAATACAGATTTTTTTAAAAATAAAAATCCTGAATATTTCTTACGCATTTGCAGATAAAGGACTGTCCATGGCTGACCATGACAATATTGCCAAGCTTGAATTGTATACTTAAAAGTAGTTTTATGGGAAATAATAACTGGTCTGAGAGTTAGCAGAGGCTGATCCCTATGAGCTGTATCACACCAAGTGCTACTAAAGGCCATTGTCACCCCTTGTCACCAATCTGAGCTGTGCAGGATGGAAAACTTACTAAAGGGCAACCAACTTGAAATACAAATAATAAGAATGCAATTTATATTACAACATGATCTGCTTTAATTTTCATCCATTGAGCTACATTATGCATTCACTTAATACCAGGGTAGCCTAAGTTGGCCAGGATTAAGTGACAGGAGAACTTGGCTGGTTAAATTGCTTTAAGGTGATTCACATGGTGCTAACAGTGTAGACATCAACAAAAAATTGTGGTGAATAATGAAATAGAGAGAGACAAATAACATGCAGTTAGCTGAGGCTAATTTTACCAGCAGGTGCTGAATACAGTCCATAGCTATTACAGTGCTGAAAATAAAAAAGCATACAGTAAATGTCTCTAATGCTATAAGTTACAGTCTACATGTTACTGAAATTGCATGCAGTCATCCTGTATTCTGAGGTGTCAGTAACAACTTAATTACTAGCCTTTTGCTCTTATAATGTTTACTTTGAGAGGTGTTTCTGCGGAAAAAAAAGTAAAAAAAAGTAAAAAAACAGTTTTAAAAGTAGAAGGAAATATGCCTGGATGCACAATGGATAGATCACAGGCACTTGGGAGCATTTACCTTATGTGGATTTTAGTTTCCATCTGTGTGTCTCATTAGCATTAAAATCCTGGAACCACCGTAATAAAATTGATGAAACATATGCAGCCATAAAACCAGCTAAATTCTACATTTGGGTGAGTGGTATTTTGACTCTGGATGTAGGCAGGACCAACTCTGAGAATACTTGGCTTGAATCCCCTCAGGCAGTGGAAAACTTGAGTTTTAGAACCTCAACATTTTTGAGTAGGGTTCTCACTTCTAGGCATCATATTTACAAAGGAATTTGGATATATACATTCTCCTGGGTTTCAGTGAGAATTAAGATACATAAGATTAAGATAGGTGAGTTAAAAGACAACTGAAGAACTGAACCAAAGCTTATTATATAAAAGGGACATTGTCACTACCAGGTTGTTTTCTTTTTTCTATTCCTGCAGTTAAATTTTAAAAAAAAGAGTAAACTTACCTGAAATATTAAAAGAAAGACTAAAATGCTGTCTACTGGAGAGGCATCCTGGTTGTTCACAGAATCACAGAATCTCAACATTCTTTATGTTTTTTGATGCCTTTAGTATTTATAAGAATTTTTTTTGTAGTAATGCCAGTTCTCTATTGATAGTGGCAACAAAGTTTATCAATTACGAATTCATAATTCCAGTTGTCGTGTCTAATCAGGAAAGAAAAATTCATTGCTTTAAAGGCATGAAAAAAATTCTCATTGCAATTAATTGAAAACTAGGTCAACAGCCACTCCAGACAGACAGTGATAGCAAATGGGGGAAAATGTTACACAGAAGTAATTAAGCATTTGCTATATTAAATTGTGATAACATTCTTTCAACATTAAGCACTGACATATAAATTTGAGAGCAGGTTCTTTTGCTTCATGTTATATGCAGTTTCAGGACTGCAACACAATGAAAATGCCACTTTTCTTTTGTGCCTCAGTAATTGCTACGTGATAAACATGCACACATTCCACATGATAATGAGTGGACTTATATATAGAAACTAGTAATTATATTTTCTTCTTTTGTTTTTTTTTTTATTAATTGGTAGTTAATTTATGCACCTGATTTTTCAGGTGCCTGTACATAGTCATTAAAAATGACCTCCAAGAAAAACAGGAATGCTGAAAAATGAGGCAGGATGGCAGGCTGGCTGTTACTAAGTATAGCCCTTTTCTGTGTTGGGAAATGCTCTCGTAAATACAGTAATTAAACATGACAGAAACTTTCATAAACTTTTCAAATTCAACTGTATTAAAATGTTAGTAAGAGACCTCTCACTATTTCTCTTCCAAATCCCTGTTTACTACTTTGTTACAAAATTCACTGTAAGCTGAAATCTGATGTTTATCATAATATTCTGAAATACTAAACTTTTGTATTGTTTTCTTGTGTAAAATCTGCCTTTTTTCTCTCAGAATCTGAAGAAATGGTTTATTATGCTCCAGTTTGAAAAATGAAGCAAGAAAATGAAAGAACAAATTTGTTTTAGTCGACGTCGAATGAACAAACTAAAAATTTAGTCTTGACATTAAACTGTGAGACCACATAAAAGTAATCACAGGATGCGTACAATGACATCAACTCTAACACAGATGTCCTTAAAGCTGGCAAGTTGTGAAAGATTGGCTGCCTCCTTCTATTAATAAACACTTTACAGTGGGGAGTAGTGCATAAATGTAGGTATTCATTTTATGGAATGAATTTATTGTTAGTATTTGAGATTCAGAAATACCGGTGTACGTAGTATCCACAATGGCTTTATAGATAGGAATCCAAAGCCTACATGTATTGTCTTTAGGGACTACGTCTGCCTCCCAGTACTTCCACAGAAGCATTAACTTTTTCATCTGCTTCTGGTGTCAGGAAAAATCACTTTTCTCACTAGCAGCCCCACTAAAATTACAAAAATACTTTAAAGGAATGTTCACTTGCATTCTTTGGTCAGGCCAGTGTAAAATCAGGACTGTCAGTCTTAAATGACCTTCCCCTGTCATTGATCCACTGTTGCTTTACCTCTGGTACACTTTGGAATACACTTGTCACATCAAAGATGTCTCTGAAGGTAGATTCACTGCTTGGTAGAAGAACACCAACAACTTTTTGAGTTTTGCTCTCGTCATGCCTGAATTCCTCGCTGCCAAAGGGACCTGAGGAACTGCTCAGTTCCTCACTGAGTTCTGCAGTGATAGAAAGACAATTTTTCAAAACTATGTAATGTCCAGTTCTCTACTGTGAAATGTCAAAGGTCTTTAAAATCACTTAAAAAAAACATTAATTCCAACAGGATGATTTCTTAGGTATCCTAAAGTTTAGTATCCTCCTATATGAACTGGTAGAAGAATGTAAAGATGGCGGACTGATGTCAGTCTGAATGTTTGAGATAACATCTGAGTATCAAGCAATAACCAATCCACTCTATTGTTTTTCACCTGTCTTTTTCTAAGCTTACCAAAGCTTCATAACTCAAACAGAAATGCTGAACATTTTGATTGGGCTCCACATTTTCCTCAGTACTTGTATGGTAACTAATACAGTGGACTATAATCAAAGCTTTATTGAAAACTAAATATTAAATAGCAATAGAAACTCAAATAATACGAACACCTCTCTAGAGCACTGATTGCCTTATACCTTTCATAGGAGAATTTTAAAAGCAAAATAAAATGTGGATTGATTATACTTCAAATATGGAATGGCATTAGGTATTGTACAAGCACGGCAAAATTTTCTCAAAAGGAAAATGCACACTAATAAGTAAAGCCCACTCTGTTCTGCTTCCTTTTTCATTATAGCTGATGTTTCATTTTAACATGTACATTTGAAACTCACTTTGTGTTTTAATGGAATGCTCTGGGCCAAATAGATCCCTGGTGTAACATTGCTTGTGCATGTCAGACAACTATTACAATTTCTAATGGCATGAGTTTGGGGTGGCTGCATTATTCATGTGGGGTATATTGATAAAAAGGTCATACAGGTCAATGCATTAATTTAAAATACTTCTACAGGTCAGAAATATATTCTTTATATACAATTAACATGTGTGCTGATAGATTTTGCTTTTTTAATTGATGAGTACTGATATTATTTATTTTACTCTCTGTTGATTAGGTCAAATTTCATTAGCTACTATTTGCAGGCTCTGAATGAAATTGAGACTACAGTAAGCTTTAAATTAGAAGGTACCAAAACAAATCCAGTGTTGCAGCAGATTCTCATTCTCTTAAAAGATTAATGGAGAAGACTTGTAGAACAATTTCTGTATCCTGTGGCAATTCATTCAGCATATTCATTATGCTGGACATCATATTCTGTTGGAGCATTTACAAGAACTTTCTCTATTTTTTAGCAATAAAGCTCCTGAATTTTCTTCATTATGAAACTAACATTTGGTTCTACAGGACTGTCTATAAGAAAGACTTGAAAGTGTTCATTATATTTCTACATCATTATAACAATATCCTGGAGTTACATTTTATGTGTTGTGGTGACTTTATGCCCTTTCTTCTTGCAGTTCCTGCAACAGGAGATGCAGCCAAAGAAAAATTACATCCTCTCTATATTGCTTATACATTATTCCTGTTCCCCCTGGAGCTGTGGTTTCAGATGTGAACTGGAGGAACCCAAATAGGTCTTGTAATTTACAACATGAGCTAGACCATTCACAGGCAGCTCCAGCACTTAGTATGCAGAAACATGAAGTAGAAAACCATCGCAGAGTTTCACAAACTATCACCTGACAGGAATAAATGCTTAATTTGAGTGGAGGGCCATAGACAATATCCTTCATTTCACATGGCAACATGATGGCTTTGCCTTAAGGACTGAGTGGTTCATTATAACGAGCCATGGCCAAGAGGACACTGCAAACAAGGCCTGAGCACAACGAGCCACACCTGAAATGCGTGGAGGATCTGAGCCCTAGTGTGGACCATGGATCAAAACTGACAGGGAATGGTACCTGAAACTGCTGGAAGGGAGTGCTGTGATTTGATTGCATCTATATTTGGCTTTAAGGACACTTGATATTAGAGGCTGGGGCTGGAGAGAATGTTATGTGGACATCCAACAAGTGTAGAAGCAGAGGGCCTGAGGTGGAGCTGCTTCTGAATTGGTGCTGAGCCTCTGCCCAAGGGCTTGACACAGACTGGTCAGAGGGAGTGCCCCAGTCCCTGGACTTCACTGTTCTGACTCACTGGGTAGTTAGGGTTGGTTAGTAGTGCATATGTGTATGAATTTTTTCCAACAACAGCTTTTTGTTGCTCTACTTACATTGAACTTAGCAAAGTCATAATGTTTAGAGTGACATCATTCCATTCCTTTTGCAGTGTTTGAGGCTAGAACACACAATCCAGGTTTTCATCACTTTTTAGAAGTCATTTACCAACATTTGCCTTCAATCTCTCCAATTGTATTCATGAAAAATTCCGTAAGTCTACTGAATTGGAGAAACCTGAGCCATTGTCATATTGGGAGCGTCTTGTGCTCCCTATATCAGTCAGAAAATTAAGTCTTAAAAGATCCTTGTGAAAGATACAAGGTTAGGGTTTAGAGAACTGGAGCAACTAGTGGTAAAAGTGTATTACCAAAGAGCAAATAGATACTGCTTTGAAAATTCTCCTTGTTTTGAGCATATCCAAAAGTAGCTAACCTAAATTCTTTGTGATCAGAATAAAAAACCCTGCTGATCTTGTTTTTCAAGAAATTATCCTGTGTTAATTATTGAACAGATGACTCACTATTTCCACAATTTCCTGTAAACATACACATATTTCATGAGCTCCTGTGGGAGAGGAATATTTTAGAAGCATGAAGCCATAAACTTATAATTACCTCTACACTTTGGCAATGTCTGACACATGTGGGCCAAACATTCTTTTTTTTAACGGAAGATTTACATTCTTACTATGAAGACCAACTCATTTTTTATTTCATAGCATTGTATTTTAACCATAATTTCTTTAGCTATGCTTCATGTCATCTTATTAGTGTAGGTTTGCAAACAGAACAGGGTATACAGAAAGCAATTTGTTAATCAAATCTCTTCTGACTCTTTTATCCTTTCCTCTAGTAATCCCTACATGTTCTTGGTATTAATCACAAAAAACTTAAGACTTGTCCTTGTTAAAAATTCAGCTCAAGAATTCAGTATGACCTTTTACATCTAGGCCCTGATTTAAGAGCCAACACAGCTAAAATCATAAGATAGTATGCTGCTGTAGCACATTAAAAGGTCAAATTTAAATGAGTTCAGGTTGACATACTGTTCTTTGTCTTAGGGAGGAATCATTTATGAACTTCATGACTTTTTCTCAAATGGCATATATTGATAAATTTAGGCTATAATTACATAAGAAATACTTAACATTAAGTCCTAAACAGTCATATCAGAATCAAGAGGTATTTAATATTTGCAAATTGTGAAAGATAAATATATGCATTGGTGTTTGGGGGTGATGCCTTCTACAGTAAGGACCTCATATGTGTGCAACAGTGTGTTCCAGACTACCTACTGTGAAGGGAGAGTCCTGTCCTCAGCAGAAAGTAACTTTTACCTTACACTGATTACTTATGGTAGTTTTAACAGCCAAGACTGAAGGAATTAAGCAGTTTTAACAGCTAAGACTGAACAGGACTAGTAATTACCTTCAATCACCCTGTCAAGGACAAGGGCTGACTCTGAATGTTGAGTTCAAAAACCCTTTCCTTCTTCTCCATTTCTCTGTATGAAGTATCTGCGTCAGCTGTCAGGGGTCCGGAGAGCAGGCAGCTGGTGGAGACTTATTATTATTTTTCTACCCCCTGTTACAAAAGAGTACATCTTTTATGTTAAGGTCTTGCAGTGAGATCCATTTTGCCCATAGAAGGTCACAACAAGGTCAGCATGTCACTCTAAAAACTTCTCTTCATGAAGAAATAAGTCCCACATTCTTGAAGTCCCAAATTAAAAAATCTATCTCACTTGTCCTCAAACCACTGTGTCCATATACATACGTATGCACACCTGGGCATATATATGAATCTATACATACACATATATACACACTGAGACCAAATGTAAATAATATGGGTAGGGACTCCAACCACTGTTTCAACTTGTTTCCTCTGAACAGCTGCATTATGCTCTAGTGGACTTTTTTTTCAGTGTTGGACTTTTGCCATTGACTTCAAAGGAATCAGATTCAGGCTGCTGGGAAAAAAAAAAGCAAATTTTGAAACCAATAAGATTTAAAAAGCCTGGCTTTGAAAGTCATCGTATGAAGCTCCGAGTTTACTCTCCCCTACATAGAAATAACCTGTAGGGGGGAGAATGGGACCTTTAGATAATTAACTATTCAGTAAGTCTTAAGCAGCTCAATAGTGCTTTTTATCTTCAAAGTGCTTTTTAAACATTAACTAAGTAATCCCCTCAATCCTCTGAAGAAAATAATTTGGTATTTATTATCCTAGTGAAGAATTGCTGTAAATTAAAAGGAAATGCTGAAAACAGTACTTTTCATGTACATTAAAAAAAAAAAGGCAAAAAAAAAGCAGCATTTCAGGCTCTGCATCTGCATCCCCAAGGTACTTAGTCCATTTCAAGAGTTACTGTTCCAAAGTAAATGTGAAATCTATATGACTGCCCATTGTCAGAGATGGAAAACCTACTGTAGAAAGTAGCTGCCTCTGAACTCCACTAGCCTCCCAGACAATTGTAATCCTAAGCAAACTTTCATAGCACATGCTTCAAATAGCCTTCATTGTCATGAACTGCCCTGATTTGTGCAAGAAGGATTTGACTGCAAATTCTCACAGTGGAAGAAATTTTCTATAGAGAAATGTAAAGTAGTGCGCCTGGGAAAAAAAAAAAAACAACCAAGAGATACTTAGAAGAAAAATATTACCAAAAATGAGTAAGAACCCATGGTTGTGACACACAATTCCATAAAAATATCAACTTGATATCCAGTATAACTAAGTAAGTAAAGCAAATGCTAATAATTATTAATAAACATTCAATGGGGTTTCCTTTTAAGCATATATTTAAACATAATTTCACCACTGCTGTATATTTACAATTACATACACAAATGACTGAAGAATAATTTCATATATGATTTCAGGTTTTGGTGTTATTTCTTAACAATGGAATTTGCACATTTCCTACATTGTTTTCCAAGCAAATGGTGTTTCTCTAACAACTGAATTATCATGCATGTTTGAGCTTCTCAGACTTACAGTTGTATCAAAAAGACTGAGAAAGAAGATAAGCTTAGCTTGCATCACCCAAGAAGTATGTTTGTATAGGTGAACTTTGAATATTTCAAACTTGTAATTTTTTTCTATCTCTAAGGCCACTGTACATGTCAGGGTTTTCAGGGTCTACACTCTAATACTACCACATTACCACCCCCCCACCCTCCTGCCAGTTAATTTAAACTGCCCATGTTTCCAGTATTTTCTGTTAGGTGTACCCTTTTCCTTAATATTGCAATTTTTAATTAAACATTTATTTCTATTTCCACAAAAACCTTTCCACCAAGACCTCTTTCCCTCAGCATTTTAGTGTATGAACTCATTTTGGTTAAAACGTCAAAACCAGTAGACATTTTAGTAAAAATGAAAAGCACCCCACTATCTAAAATCCTGTAAAGTGAAAGTAGTTTCAGTACTAGAGGCAGGAAAATGATGTCTTCCTTCTCACTGAAGTTCAATGTTAGCCATTGTAACTGATAACAAGCAAGATACTAATGAAGTGTTAGCCATTGAAAGGAAACCACAATGGCTCCAGCTCACATCTCAAGTTTTCTACAGTTTACTTTCTACTTGACAGTCAGTTTACAAGCTAAATTTTCCTCCAAATCCAAATATTCTAAAACAAGGACCAGAATAAATAATTTCTTAGAAATGTTATTTCTCTCAGTCTGCTGGTTCAAATTCTACCCAGAGCCAAGGTACAAAGATGTTAAAGGCTTTGCTATTTGAAAGCCTTAGCTACTGAATTTTTCATCCTTAATACATATTTAGAAATGTTTGCCAATTGATAGAAATGTTAGAAGTACATATAACCTCAGAGAACCAAGGCTTTGAAATTAATCAGCTGTAGAGAAGAGAATAAGTAGAATTGAATCTGCTACAATTTTAAATAATTGAATTTTCAGTAATAAAAAAAATCAGTAAAAAAATCATCAAAAATTCCTCGTGTTGTATACAATAATTACATACTGGGAGAGAGGTATACCTGCTTAACTGTTGGAGACAGGAAATTATTTTAATGTACTTGGGTTTGGAATATGCATGTCAATTCATACCTTCTACATAAACTTCAAAGATTAATCCAATTAATGAAATATCCTTTTCTAAAAGGCATCAGGCAAAATAAGAGAATGACCCAAAAATCAAAAAGAGAAATATTTATAGATAGTAGATATGCTTCATGTAAAAAAGTAAGTCATGCTGGACATTTTTTAATATTCCCTTTTGAACAACTCTTTCGCTCTCCAATCAAACTTCTGACACTGCCTGCTATTAAAGTTATGGAGCTGAATTAAAAGGAAGAGGACTGAACTAGTTCAGTCATTCTTGGAAAATTCAACTACTCAAAACTAGAAGTCCTACTGTACTTCATAAAGCTCAAATCCTGACCAGAACAGTGACAGCAAGTCCCCCCTTTTTAGGCAACTATCACAAAAAGAAAGGTGCATAATTATTTATGCTGTAGCATTGAGACTTGAGGCTTAGCTCCAGTAGAACCAGCAGCAGTACTTAAAAAGGACTTCCTTAACAATGGGACAACTGATTCACCATGTAACTAATCTATAAAAGACACTTTAGGTAATCCTCCATGAGCAGAGTTATAAAATATTCATGGGGTGCCTCTACATCCAGTGTATAACCAGGATACTGTTTCTGGAGATGCCATTACAGAAATATCATATTCAAAATGTGAACATCTGGTAATCAAATGCATGGCAGTGTAGTACTTACATGAGACACATGATTTATTCCCAGGAAAGAATATTAATTCTAAACACAGGGCTTCCAGACTTTCTGGAAGACAAAAACATGAAAGAGACTGGGGGAAAGTAGAGCTGTGTGTATCAGGAGAAAAATCAGATCTGAAAAATTGCTATAGTGAGCTTGGAGAAATATAATGAATCAATCTGGGATTAAGCTACTAGATAGGAAAAAGAATAAGGACAGAAGCACAAGGGATGTTGTAGAGACCTCCAGGGCAAGAAGAGAGGTGAGAATAAAATTCTGCTTAAAGATGAGGCAAGAAAAAGAAGGAAAAAAAACCCCACAAGACTATGTGAATTCGTAATTCCAGGCCTCTAATTACCAAAAACCTCAGAGACACAGAGGAGGAGAAATATAGGAATGAAGATGTAGTGAATGATTAGATCTGAATTAATTAGAGACACCAAAACTTGTTGAGAGCAAAAACTTTACTGCTAAGCATATTTGCTTGGCATTAGATAGAGACGAGAATGACATTAACACTTTCAGAAAATTGAAATATTCTTGAAAAAAATTCAGTGTGAGGAGTTGATAGCTGTCTGTGTTTCAGTACAGTAATGCATGGAAAAAAAATCTTCAAAGGAAAACCACTTTTACAATCCACTTACACAGACTGGTTGAAAAAAACAGGAAAAAAATGTGCTGAGTAATGGACACAAAAGACAGATTCTTCATCTCTGTAATAGTTCAGCTCCATTAACTTTTTCATATAGTTCAAGACAGGAAGGATCCATTAGATCATCCATTCTGACCCTATATGTCATAGGCCATTAGATTTCATTTTCAGTTCTACTCAGCTTAGTAGTTTATGTTAAATATCTTACAGAAAAACATCTATTCTTGATTGAAGGCAGGGAGATGGAGAGTCACGTTGCCCTTGGCTTTTTGCTCTGAAGGTTAAATACTATTGCTACAGCAAAATTGTGCCTTATTTCTTATTTGAATTTGTTTGGTTTCAGCTTCCAGCCAGGAGTTTTCATTTTTTTTCTGCTACCTTAAATAATCTTTTAACATTTAGTATGTTTTTTTGTACTTCTACATCATAATTAAGTCACTTCTTCTTTGGGAAGCCATGCAGAACAAGTTCATTTTTGTAGAGCCTCTCTAAAAGTCAACTTTCTCTAGCTTTAATAAATTTCCCTTTTTTTAACACTTCTGTTTTTGGCAATCCACACCCCCAGTTATTGCACTGGTCAAAGTAAAGCTAACCTCTCTACCCACGTTCACTCACACTTTGGTATTAATAAAACACTGTAGGAGTAGGAGATTACACAAAGTCAGTTCAGTTCTCTACAATGAACCTATAATTTAATTATCTTTCCTTGCAAATTCTACAGCCGATAGGATGAAAAAGTCTTCTAAACTCACTACCAACTTCTCCTCTGGCTCCACCATTTCCTCTGTATTTGATACAGGGCTGCCTGAAAATTCTGGGAAACAGGATCTCTGTGCTGTTTGATAAGGCATTTACGAAAAATTATGACCAATTTGTTTTCTCCTCCTTCTTGTCTCTTTTTGCTTGTACCAGTAGTAATAGTTTCAGGAGAAAGAGTAAAAAAGTGCAACACAACCCTTTGGTTTCCTTCACATGCCTGCTTATTGTTTACTTTGAAACTGCTGTCAATACCATCCTTCAACCAAGGCACTAATGATGCTTCAGCACTTAATAGAAAATATTACAGTCCATCAATGAAAATTTGTGTTCCATAAAGAGAACTTGTAGAGCAGACTGACTCTGTATATGCTATTTATTTCTACTGATAATTTTTCCTAAGTCACTTCCAGTTCTGTTTTTGCTAAATCACTTTTGAGTTATGCAGCCATTTGTAACTCATAGAAATAAAAGACAAAGCATTAGTTATCTTTTTGTAAAGTGTTGTGTTAATGTATTTAATTTGTATCATTTGGATTTTTTCTAAGAAGAGGATATGCATTTATTTAGGACATATCAACTCATATAGTTTTTGTAACACATATTAAGGTAACAATAAGGTAGCTCTACTCATAAGTATTTCTACCACTAACCATGTCTGTGTAAATAAATATCACACTTTTTTTTTTCCAACAGTAAACTCCAAAAAAATGTGCATCAAGGGATCTCTCACTGAGATGGCTACCTTAGGCATTTCCCTAGGTGACCTCTTTGTATCATTTGAGCCTTACATCCTGATTTTGTGATCTAGACTATTTTAGTTCTTCTCAGAAAATTTCTTTCTCTCCTGTGCTGAACTAAATGGTGCCTGGAAAAGAATAAAGGAAAACTCAGCGCAGTCTGTGATGATTTTCTTTCTTTTTTGAATTCCTTGACTGATCAGAGGTATTTATTTATTTACTTAGAAACCTTACTAAATCTGCCAAAAACTAGTAAGGTGCCATGTCATAAATTAAACAATAGGTTGTTTACATGTCCTGCAATAAACCTTTGGTTCTACCCAGGCAAAGATGAGTTTTCTAATAAATCAGTTACAGCACTCAGACAGATGGCTCAGCTCAAAATGTTGAACATGTCTGTCCTTTCTGATCTTGGGTTAGTTTCTATAATCTCATTATTCAATTCAAGCAACCTTTGGGTGACCACAATTTCGCAATGCCAATGCAGCACTGATAAGACTGATGAGAGTAAGAAGGATATGCAGGCACTGGGCCTCTCTGTTTGGTGTACTTTAACTTTTTCCCATTGCAGAATCCGTGTCCCCTGGCCAGCCTACAATTCACAGGGGATGCAGAGCAATGCAGGGATTGGCAAAATAACCTGTCAGAGTTTTAAAGTCCTTTTGGTGATAACGATTGACTTCCAAACCCCCATAATGCCATCTATAAAACCCTATATAGTTGATTTAAACTGAGTGATAGTGAAAGGAAAATAGAATGTTGCTGAGGTAACTTCTGTTCAAATCAGATTATACAAATACTATTCCTTTAGGAATATTCTCTGTAAATCTCCCAAGTGAAGATGAGACTTACTTTCATCCCCTTCAATAAAGTTCCCTTTTTTGATAAGGTGGTGTACTTTTCTGAGTGTTTTCAACAACTATGGAATAAAGCATCCAGAACTAGGATAAGGGCTAAAATTGTAGTAAATAATATAAAATTAAGAAATCTATTATCAAATTAGTGAATAAATTGAAAATATTTTACAAAAAATAATATTTTTAAAATATTGAGAATAAAACAAGTGGTCTTATTATGAGTTGATACTGCATCAAGTTATAAATTTTATAATTTTAAAGTGGTGACATAATAATTTTTAAATTTTTTACAAACATGAAGTATTACTTAAAGACAGTTTTTCAAAAACTGTCATTAACAATGGCACAGAACAACATTATTCACCTGTAAAGTTCTCACTTCAATCTCTTGTCCTTGATCACACAGCAAATCTTTGAAGTGTACTTACACATCACTGATTTCTTTACACTGGAAAAAAGCATATTTTCTAAAACAACAAACCATTATTCCCTGGCACTCTACACCAAGCCATTTAAGACTTGTAAGACATAAACTACAAGTTCTGGTTAGCTCTTTTTCTTTCTTGACCAACATTGCCTAGAGTATTTAGTGAATTTTCTGCAGACAATTCTGAAGGCAAAGCACTAGAAATAAGAAGTTACTGAATCAGAAAATTGTTGGTTTCATACCACCAGTACTCTTCCCAGTGAGCCCAGAGAAGGCTACAAAGATGATCAGAGGGCTGGAACCCTGTCCTGTGAAAACAGCCTGGGAGAGCTGGGTTGGCTCAGCCTGGGAAAGAGGAGGCTGCAGGGAGACCATGGAGCTCCTTCAGTACCTTAAGGAAACCTACAAAAGAGCTGGAGAAATGCTGTAGTGTGTAGTCATAGGGCAAGGGGAAATGGCTTTAAACTGAGAGGGAGATTTAACTTACATTTAAGGAAGAAATCTATTACTGTGAGACACTGGCACAGGTTGCCCAGAGAAGCTGTGGGTGCCCCACTTCTGGAAGTGT
The DNA here is from genome assembly GCF_036417665.1 of Passer domesticus. Lineage (NCBI taxonomy): Eukaryota > Metazoa > Chordata > Aves > Passeriformes > Passeridae > Passer > Passer domesticus. The sequence goes on along the minus strand of NC_087481.1, from coordinate 43,732,111 downwards.
TCTGGGTCAGGTTGGATGGGGCTTTGGGCAACCTGGTCTAGTGGAAGCTGTCCCTGCCCGTGGCTGGGGCACTGGAACTAGATGATCTCTAAGGTCCCTTCCAAACCAAAGTCCTTTGATTTCTCTTGACAGACAGATGGATAATCATGAACTCCTCATCTTTCAACAGAGCATTTGCATTGCAGCTCTGGATATAGAGGTTTCATTCATGGGGTAAAAGTCTATTTGTGCCATGTACTTTTGGAGCAAATTTTCATCATACACACTCACCTCTTTGCAAACAGAAAAGAAATGGTTCTTACTGGAGGAAGAGGATGTTTCTGTCAGAGTACTGGACTTACCTGTTTACTTGTTGAGCGTGTGAGGAACATGGGTTCATGGCTGGGTGAACTTGTCTAAGGAGTACAAAGCAGGTTCACTACACTTCAGCAATTCACAACGGTGAAAACTGTCTTGTTAACTATTCTGAGTTCTGTGGGCTGGTTCAGACCCTGGATAAACTGTAGACAAAATGGAAAGCCGTTGACTTTCAAAATTCATTCTTTGCTCCTTCTTTGCTTTTTCTTTGCCTTCCATGAAGTTTGAACCATGAAGAGTCTGAGAAGACACAATCTATGGTTCATGTATGTTTTGAGTCTGTCTCATCATATAGAAGAAAAAAATCTCATGTTAATCAGAAGAAAAGCACAAGCTTTTAAAAAAAAAAAGATGGAAAACACTATTTTTACTCTTAAAAATTTAGGTCAGATGTCACCTACATCTTTCCAGGTAATTAGCAAGGAGAAATAGCATTGAAAAAATAAGTAGGTAGGAGGTATTTCAGAGCATGCCTCTAAGGGATAGCAATAATTTAATAAGGGATAACTAGCATAGTATAGCACAGGGGAAATTCTACCCAACTAGCTTTGTGGATATTATAGTGGAACTTACAATTTTTAACAGCAGATGACATTACTGATTTATATTTTTAGAAAGCCTTTGATGCAGTTCCTAATGACAAACTTCTACTAACTATAGAGTTCTACAGTCAGATAGTGAGAATCAGTTAGTACCTAATTAAAACAAATGTTCAAGCCCAGCTCAGTGATCTAGCTCACTGAACACAGTTCTTGTTCCATTGAAGTCAATCTTCAAGACTTTTTTTTTTCTTATTTTAAACAAACATAGATTAACAAAGGAATTTTCACCTAGATTTAGTCACCTTGAAACAGGTTGACTGAGCTTGTTGCTCATGATTCCTCTTTGGGTATTTAAGGTGGAAGCACTGAGCCTTCTGGCAGCTCCTCTTTTGCTCCAATAGTTACCAAGGAAATTTTGGTGACTAACAGAGTGATAAATAACTTTTGCATGTTTGAATTAAATCTGCTAATGAATCCAGGCTTGAAAGCCCTTTAGCAGTCACTGAATCCAATGAGTATCAACAATAATGATTCCTTCTGATTTTGGATTTCATTTACCTGTATAACTGTCTTCAAAGTGGAAGATGCAGATAATATAGTCATACAAAAGAGTTGGTGTACTGCAGAATCCAATTTAATTTGTCTCATTTAGGTCACCAAAGAGTATATTCTCCATCTATTGCAGGAGAACATACTCCACTAGTATTGAGGTATATCTGAATATAACAAAAGCAAGTGCATTAACTCTTCTGTCACAAAAACAATTAACTTTACCTTTTAAAGACCGATGCTTCTAGGAAGAAAATGTGCCATTTGTAGATGAGAGTAAATTGATTACAAAAAAAGCTAAAGGCTGTGGCTTATTTATTTCAAATTTTTGAAAATCCAGAATTACCCAGAATCTGTAGGGAAATACCAGCAAAGGAAATTTCCAGATATATGAACAAATCTAATGTCAAACGGCGATTTTGCAAAACTGACAGAACATCATCATGCCAATAATTTCTAACTAAAGCAGTCCTCCTGTATCCAGTTAATTAAATAAATAATCAGAACTTTGTGAGATCTCTTCTACCACTGGGTGCAGTTTCAAAATATATTGAAAAGCACCTAATAACAGGATACTATAACTAGTTTCCATTTCTTCCATCTATTACTTAATATTCATATACAGTCTATTCAATATGTGATCACATATACAGTTAGTCCATCATTTCAGTATTAAAAAATATACCACAAAGGCCCCCAAAAGACTTGTTTTCCATGAGATCACTAAATTTAGGGAAGAGAAAACACAACTGCCCATTTTGAGAACATCCCACTGTTAGGCAGGTATAGCATCTACTATTACTCAGTCATAATATTCAGATACTCAGTAATTTGGGCATTTTAATTTCTACTTCTACCTGCCATTGCCTGCTGAGCACCTTTCAACTCTCGCTGAAGCCAATGGGAGATGAAGAAACCCGGTACCACACAAGGACAATTCCCACTGAGCCGTCAGCTGAGATCTGGTACCTCACAAACAGCAGACATTCATGGACTTACAGGCTGTAGCTGCTCTGATTTCATAATATATTTTCCCTGAGTTAAGCATAAACAGGCTGAATTTATGAGGACATCCTCTGAGATTCTGAGCACCTGTGTTTCCTTTTAAGCATAAGCCACACTGAAATACAAACAAGAAATAAATACTGTTCAGTTATACACTGAAACTATCCTGTTTAACAAATATGCAGGACTGAGTTCTAACAAAGAAGTATTTGCATGAAAGTCCATGTGCACATAGATTTACACAGAGAGAGGAGAAGGCAAGAAGAAATAACCGAGAAAAAAAACCCTGATTTTGATGAACCTTGTTAGCAAACTAATCACATGCTGTTACTTCTATCAAAATACATCTGCAAGCTAATGAGACCCAGCATATTATTATACAGCACCCCAAGACTGCTGGCAGCTTGAAAAATAAATTAAGACAGAGGTTTTGCCCCCAAGGAGTCTACAGTGTAACTTTAGGTATGACACAGGGTAGCAAAATGATGGGGAAGAAAATTGGGAACAAAAATGATAAATGTTACATAGTGTCATGGTGTGCATGTCATAATGACTGCTCCAGATATTTAAAATATAATTACTTCCTTTGTCCTCTATATCTTCTAATGTTACACATCTTTGACACTTGGTGTGCAGACACAGCTGAACTGGAAGGGTTTTTCTGTACATGTGCAAACATGTGGAGCCAATTGTTTGGGTCACAAAACACTCACTGTTTTTTGATGTACAGTTGTTTTTGCTACAGAATCGGAGCTCTAGCACAGCTGTTTCTTGCAGTCCCATTCAGCTTAACATCTACAGAAAATGGAAAGCCGTATGAAAAACATACCTGCACTTAATTAAATGCAAAACATGGAATTGTTCCAGGAAAAAATTATTAAGAAAATGTTCGCAATATCTGATGAATAAAAAATGATATCTGCTTGAGACACTAGAAATTTCTATTTTCCTTTTATATATTTCCCTCCTTTAAAATATCTGTAACTTGATATTTTTGCTTTTTAAACATTTTCACATTCCAAGTCTGCCCATTTTTTTTGTTCAGTTGCTAAATCATGCATAAAACCATTGTGTTTAAAGTGCATTCTTCAAAGATATGACAGAAGTTACAGTCAGAAATCTCTTTGTATTTATAGCCTTGTGTAGAAGGCTAAAGAGTACTCACCCTCATTCTATTTTTTTCTAGTCCAACTTTTATTTATGTGTTTGAAATTGGTGGGATGACTGACAGATCAAATAAGCAATTACAAGCAAAAAATGGCACCAATTGTGCTTATTTTGGAGAACAATTTTCTCATTGTTGTCTAACCAATAAAAGAAAGGGATAGATATTCTTTGAGATAGCTTAAAAATGAAAGGCAGACAAAAAAGAAAGTAGATCAATAGAGAAATCAGAGACATTAACCAACAGATAATATGAGACCTTTGAGCGCTGAAAAGCTTCCAAAAATCCATTTTCAGGCAATGTACATAAAGAGCTAGATAAGGTAAAAAGAAAATATTGAAAAATATAAAATTAGAGGTATTGTTAATTATAAATGCATTTTGCATCACAAAGGGAAAGACACAGAATATATTTCAAGCAAAATTCACAAACAAACATCTAAGGGAGAAGTGAGGGAAGCGTCTCAGTGGGAATGCCTATTAATGAACTGGATGTTATGGTCTTCAGACTTCAGTCAGGACCATCACAAAAATCTTTGTTCTTAAGAATTCAATTTCTCATCTTGACTCACAATCCATTTGGAGTCACGAGCAAACAGGACAATGACACAATGTCTTTTCCATTGCTCTGCTTTCTTCACCATTTTTTCCTCTCTGAATAGATAGATCCTGAATGGGCATGGGCCTGCTCCTCAAACTGAGGAATAAAAAAGAAGTGCACAGTGGAAGCAGGGACATGTGGCCTGGGAAGAGAGCTGGAACGTGGCTTGTATGTGTAGGAATAGGATTAGGAAAGATAACGCAAAGATATAATGGGACTTGGAAAGGGATGTGAAGAATAACAAGGGAATTCTGTAAGAACCTAGGTCAGAAACGATGAAGAGACCTAACCTGCCAACCCTTCCAGGAAAATTGCCTGGGGTGTACCACAGCTGCTTCCTGGCCCTTTTATGCAGGGAAGGTTCCCACAGAAAGTACTGGGGAAACAGACAGTGTGCTCTGAAATTACCTAAACAAGCAGGTGATCTGTAATGGGTGTCTGCTTTGGCTCTGAAGTGCTGCTGAAACCAGCAGTTTCAACATTAATCCAGACACCTGGATGTAGCACGTATTATACACTGTATCATGAAGAAAATATGCAGTCACAATGAACAATCCATTTGCAGAAAACTTTTATATGGATTTAAAAACGTGGATATGACTAACGTGCCTTCTTCAATAGATGAACAGAGACTATAGAGTTTAGCCAAAATTACTGGGTGGAAAAGTGATGACAAAGTAATAACAATTGCCTACAGATTATTTCTAAAAGAGTGAAAGCCTCTATTTTTATGGCAAAACTTCTTCCTCCAAAATGTTGATCCAGTCCAACAACAAAAGTCTACTTAGGCACTGCACTATGAATAACAGGTAGGTAATTTGCAGTGAAACTCAGGCAATCAGCACACCTTTGGAATGAAAATACAGAGAGAAGGTACAATACACAAAAATAAGTCTTGTATTATTTAAGCCAGACTACTATTTTAAAATGCATGGTTTAATTCACTGATGAAATTGGGAAAGAATACTTGCAGAAAATAGACAATTTATGCATATCTGTATATTCATGGACAAATAAATGCTGAAGATGTGTAACATCTCGTAGCATAAATTTATAAATCATGGAATCAGGTCTGGTTGCTATACAACGGAGAATACCAGTGATTTCACAGTCTCCAACTTCTACTAAATCAAATGTTTATTTTAAATGCGGTATTGGGAAAAATTTGAATCATGAGTGGTAAAACTAGTCCAATTTTGAGGCTTTTCTTTGCAATAGCACTCTGGATCTTTGGCTAACAAGCTAGTTTTTCAAAAGTTGTTGGGTGAAATCTGAAGACATGGAACATATGGCCACGAAATATTTGAATCCTCCAGGACTTTGAGGGGGGGGAGGGCAGGAAAGTAACAGTTCTATTGAGCTTTGATGATCAAGACTATGATTTTGATTGTACAAAGGGCTAATGAGGGAAGTCCAGAATAGCACATGCCATTCCTTCCAATTAACTAGAATAATTTTTCCTGCCATAAAATGAATACCATTCCATAAGTATTACATAAAATATAGCACAGAATTTATTTCATATAGAAATAAAACCTGGATTATTTGATTATTGATACAGTAGTAAGTGGAGCAGCAATACAGTCTGTATGCTAAAACTCAATCAATAGAATTAAAAATTAGAGGTGGTTGAGCTGGGAATATACCTCACCTACAGCTCTCCTAACACTTCCTGTCATTTCAAGTTGAAAATAACCAAATGAATTTTCACAGGCAATTAGTTGCTAGAAATACCTGTGAAAGCAAGTATACTCCCAGTGTCTCCAAGTAATTTAGACCAGCAGGTGTTGAGGAAGTGGTACATCTTCAACAGCACACAAAAAATTTCCATGGTACAGTTAATAAGGCTAAAAGAAGTTAATTTCAGGAGGATTATAAAGCCTCTTGTTTCTGTCTTATATTTAGCAAAGAAACAACCATGTACAAAACTTACCCCCACAGAAGCCATGACTCTCCTCAGAGACAAGACCTTCTCAACCAGAATAAATTTTGTAATGCAGCACTCAGTGTTAGTTACACCATAAGACTAACCCATCAACACACACAGCTTCATTGCAAGACACATCAGTCATTTAACTATTTAACAGTTAATCAGTGTGAATTCTAACTGATTCTTCTCAGTTTCCTTAATGCAGAAAGTAAAAATCATAGAATTTTTATCTGAAAATAATAAAGTGGAATGATATCTGCATATGTAGGTTTGCATATAGAAAACTTAGATAAGGACTGCTGTGACCTTGGGATGGGTGCAATAGTACATTCATGAAAACAAGTCAAGTTGCTTTCTTTTATACTACCTATTTTAAAAATATACAAAGGAAGCATTTCAATGTGCATCTACAAGATATCTGCAATTTGAGGATATCTAAAATCAAGTGAAGTTCAGAACTTTGCCAGACACCTTTTCATATCTCATATTAAAACAGAGATTTTTTACAATCCGTATTACCTCCAGGTATCTTGAATTTTTATCCTTAATTCCTTAAATAGAGCTTGAATTCACAAAGAAAAAAAAATAAATAGCAAACAAAGTCTCATACTTCCATCCCTTTATTCCCAAAGAAAACATGAAGGCAAGCTTTGCTGTGCTGTGTCATTATGTCATCAAGAACAGTAACCTGAGAATTTGTTTACTAAATACTTTTTCCTTTTAGCATTTATACAAACTGAAATGTATCAGAATGAAGGAAACTAGCTCTAAATAAAGGAATACAACAGGAAAGTACAGGAGTTTTATTCTGTGGAGAATGGATTGCTATGGCAACAGGATTTAACTGTGCTTAATAAAGCATGGTGCATTTACAAAATTAAACAAGAATGCCATTTAATCCTTAAATGTGGAATAGCTTCTGATACTTTCTTCTAAACTTACTCCATTTATATTTTTAAGTAACTTTTCTCCAAACAGAAATTTATGATTGACTTCTGGAAAATAAATCTAATATGTAACAAATATAACTTGATCTTTACTTAAGCTATATATTACAATTCTGTTTCAAGAACCATAGAATATGTATGAGATTTATTCTTACTTAGAACTGCTAAACATCTTCTGAAGTACAATCAGAAAATTCATATCAACATGCTGTTGAGGATTTCCCTCTGCATTGTAAGCACAGCTGAGTTTTTGATTTCTTGGGTCACAGATACATAAATTCAAAATAATATAACGGGGGGGGGGGGGGGGGGCGGGGTTAGGGTGGAAGCAGGAGAAAGGGACCTCTTAGGATTTAGTAATCCTGCTCTTTTCCTCTCTGTGTTTCTGATGGTGAAACTTTGTCAGCCCAAACACAGGAAGAACATGCTTTACAGAAGATAAGAATTTCTTGATCAAATAAGGACCATATTTGAGAAATGCCTGGATGGGATCCTGCCACGTGCCCTAGGATGAGCCTGCTTGAGCAGGGGGTTGGACCAGATCACCCACAGTACTCCCTTCCAACCTGACCCATTCTGTGATCCTGTGAACAACAGCTCAAGAATTTCATCAGCTCCAAACACTGTTAAAAAGATTTTTGAAATTTTTGGTAGTTGTAGGCCTCATTTAAGGTTGCATTTTAAATAGAATTATCTCTTTAAATTCTATATTTTGTTACATTAGTCACCTCTTATTTAACAGTGCCACAGCCCTCACTGGGTTTGGTAGAAATTTCTTGATATCTGATATCTGTGATTGTTGGATTGGACCCCTAAAAATGTATCTTTAAAGAAACAAGATTAGTCAGGTTCTGGGATTGCAGTGAAGAGAAATACAATTTAACATGGTATGTTGCTACCTATTCCATGACATAAAGAATAGCAAATTAGAGGGGAGCAAACATAATGAAGTTGGCTGTAACAAGCTTACTTTTCTGAAGTCAGAATCTGTCAGGCTCATCTTTTTTTTCAAGCAGAAATACACTCTGAACTGATAATGTCCTAAAAACCACCCTAAAGCCCTCACAATGCAATGATGGGTATACTGAAACAGGCTAAGAAAGAAAATGTGAAGGAGGGAAGAAGGAAGTTATGAGATCCATCCTTCTCAAATTTACAGTTAAAATTTTAGTAATAAGGCTCTAAGAGATCTTTAGAAACCTCGGTTACAGAAGTAAAAACTCATAAGGTTTAGTTGCTTGAGGTTTTCATATAATTAGAGAATCCACAAAGCTATGAATACTAACAAATTATTTTAGATGACCTGGAGACATAGGCTGAGAACTTGATATTTAAAACATTAGAATCCTATTTCTATATAATTTAATAGAACCACTTATCAGCTGCACAAAGATTCCCACATCAAAGTGTGATAGATACAATTAATAAATTTAATTCCAACATTAAATTATGAATAATTAAAATGATAAATTTCAATAAATATCTCATCACACAATCTGTATTATTTCCACTATTATGCTTAATACCAAAAAGATATTCTGATAGAATACTTGATTTGTAAGTCTTAGATTTAATCACAATTTACAATCAATTTGAATTTTTTTATGTGTGCTATTGTAAAAGTATTGCTAAAAAGTTTTAAAAACTTATTTTAACATATTCATTTTCTGTAATTCTTGAGTGAAACCCCCCATCATTTTAAGTGTAATGTAAATAAATCGAGGAATGCTGAGCTAGTATTTGGTTGAGGTCAGAACATGGGATAAGAAACCATTTTCCCTGATTAAATTTTCTCATTCTTCCAGTTCTTCCCCACTGTTTTGTATTCAATTTGAGCATTCATAAGCCTTGTCAACCTTTCTGCCTTAACTTTCCATCTACTCTCGACACAGTGCTTTGAATATTTTCTGAATATCAATTAAGAGAACACTTTCTTTATAGCAGTGTTGTAAAAGTAATTGTTCCCACAGGTTACCCCATTTATCAAAATAAGATAAACTGTCTAGATATGCCCTATCATGCAAGTGAGTCTAGGGATCAGTCAGTCAAATTAGGAAACCAGTCTGGTTTTAAATTACAATAATCTAGAAGAATTGCTGTTTTGGTATAGCTACAGTTTCTATTCTGACTTGCTTTATCAAGTTCCTCTTGACTATAGAAGAATCTGGATGAAATGGAAGAACTGACAACCTACACTGTTTTATAAACTCTTCTAAAATATTTTTGCAAATATTACATGAGTAATATTCCTATAGATTCAGTATTATTATTGGACATCTGGAGCCTGTGACATTGGTACATATAGAAGTCCTAGAGAAGTGCGCAGGTCAGTGCACTGAAAACCAGCTGCAAGTCTACTGTGAGTATTCCATCAGACTATTTCACTTACTAAGCCTGTTTGGTTAAGAAATGTCTGCAGTGAAATCTCAGAGTTGTGATTTCATGCTACATGATCCATAGTAAAACTTCACTGCAATTTCCTAAGAAGACAGATCAATACTTCAGTGCACTGAATAAGTAAGTTAATGGTAATAAGTAACATTGCATTGTTTAATAACATCAGGTGTGCAGGTTAGGCTTGTGCAAAAATATTGACCATTACATGTCAGCTACTGAATAACTGTGTTCATCATAAAGAACTGAATTCCATCTGAAACACTACTTTAGTGCTTTCCCTTCTTTCCCTTGAGAAAGATAGAGTAAACTAATTATAATATGCTGTATTTGAGTATGAAGTTCTATCCCCCTTAATTCATTTTTATGTGAAAGGAAACCTTTCCTGACAATTTATTTCTAAGCTCTCTATTTCAAGCATTTGGTAATTTAGAAAATTAGCTATCTGTACCAGTAAATTCCACGGAATTATTTCAGGAAAATAATGAAGTTTTCAGTAGTTACTACTGCTAGTACTTATTCTATTGAACTATCTGGCAGTTGACCAAAGGCAGTAGAGGGTGATTAAAAGCAGAGAATAAATAACCATATAATGTTGAACATTTACCAGGTAAATTTTAAATATCTCCAAGGATGATGTTTTCATAGTCTCTATTGGCAACACTCCAGATCTTAAACATAGCAATTTTATTATTTTTTTATATCCAACTTGTAGTTTGCAACTGCTGCCTCTTGTCCTTTCAATCTGCAATTCTTAGAAGTGATAGAGAGTGGACAGCTGGCTCAGCACCTTTTGGTTTTTTGTGGGTTTTTTCCGCCTTCATGGTCCTATGAATTTGTGTCTATTTTTGTATTCTTCCTTGAACATCAAAATATTTTTGTAAGACGAAGAGTAACCTTCATCCAGTTAAGTGGATTTGACTATTTCTACCATGCAAGTATGCAGTGGTAAGCCCATAACACATATACTGGCATTGAGTGATAAACCATTGAAATAACCCTATTTCTAGCAATTATTTCCATCACCCATGTCTTTGGAAATCAAATGCTTATTTCACAGGTTTCATTTAGATTGCAGCTTCCCTTGAGTTCTCTGTTACTTGGGGCTTAAACCAAAAATACTCTCCCCTTCTTCCCTGTGATTGCAACAGAAAGGGAATAGGAGCCTCAGCTTTATCTCTGAGAATAGTGATGAAATTCAGGTAGACAGAAGTGTGCATGTATTTAAAAATGAGAAGATTCTCAGTCTCCTTGTCAAGTACTATTGTATTTTCTGGAACATTGCCAGACAACATTTGTTGCAGAAAAGCAATTCAAAATGTATGAAAAACTTTGCTATCCGTCCCTACCTTCACACTCAATCTCTAAGTGCAGATGCAGAGCTACAAAAAGAAATCTAAATCTATTGCAAATCAAAGCAGCATAGTTGCAAAACAAGTCTAAAAATACATCAGCTTTCAAGGTGAATATGTAATTAAGTTCTTTATAAAAAGTATGTATGCAGACAGATGTAAAAACAGCAGATATTTCTAAATAACTTTTCCTGGTATTTATTATAATTTTGATCTTTCATGGTTTATTGACACTTCATAGCAATCCATTGTTATATATGAAATTAAAATATATTTAAACTATTTTAAACTACATAATGTAAAGTATTCTAAATTCCAGATGTGATTGTCAAACAAATTTGATTTGTACCGGCAACAGTGTGAACCGGCAGGGGGAATAAAGAAAGTATTTCAAGAGAATAAGAACCTGCAAAGCCTGTAAACATCTTAAACTAATCTATGAGTAATTCTTATAAAAGATGTACTCAATATCAGAATTGCCTCTTTTCAGTCTTTCAGAACTGAGTCAAAATAGGGCAAAACTTTGCCAGGTCTGTTCATTAGTCTGTGCTTTGTGTGTCACAGAATTACACTTCAATTCCAAAATAGAATTTGAGCACAAGGAGATGCAAAGAATTCTATTCCATTATTTTCTTTTCCATCTTCTAAGCATTTCATTATCTTAGAAGTCAAATGAATTTTATGACTGATATTGTCAGAACTCTTTAAGGATCTCACAGTCCCTTGTTATCATCTTAAACATTGTTAGATTTTTCTGTCAAAAAATGTTATAAAACCCCAGAGGGCTGGACTGAAATAATTACATGGCATATATGTATCTCTCTAAAGACAAGCAAAATGTCCCTGAGGATGGAGTTGAATGGAAACCTCTGGCACTGATAGGAAAATGGCAACATAAAAGCAACCTAATGGCAACCTAATAAACCTCTACTTTACCTGTTTCAAGATCCTATTCTACCATAATACAGAAAGTATTTTTGATTATCTGAATTAAAATTAATTGCAAAATTACTTCTATACCAAAGTGGCAGCATTCTCTATCATTAATGCTACAATATATTCAGAATTTAAATTGTAAAAAGAAAAATGAAATAGTTACAATGGCTATAAAATGAAGCATGAATCAAAGTTTGCCAAGTCTCTCTTTTTAAATCATACACCATTTATTTATTTTGAAATCATATATCTCTTATTTTGCCCTAAAAAAATAAGAATAAACTTTCAGTTAGGGAACTGGAGCGTGAAACCAGCATGTGTAACTTTTTAATTAGAAGAGTTTCAAAAAAAGGTGGAAAAAAAACACTATTTCTTTTCAACAGGAATACCTGCAGATCTGCTGATTTTGCACTAACTCAGCTTAGTGAAATAAACAACATAAACAAAACCAAACATTTCTTCTATAACAGCAAAACATTTTTGAAAACCATTTTTGAATAGGACTTCTCATTTGTTTGTAATTTTTTATGTATACAACAAGTTCAAACAACTCTAGCTCAAGGAGAAATACTTTAACAAACCATAATGCTTTTACCCACATACAAATTTGTAATAAATTTTAATAAGAATTCTCATTTGCTTTTGTTCTATATTCCACAAAGAAAAGTTTAAATTAATAGAATAAAAATTTGATTTTCTTTTGTCTCTACCTCAGTCGTAACTTTGAGAATGACCTTGAGAAAACTTTTAATCTCACTCAGCTCTGTCTGGGAAAATAATAGTTCCTCATGAGTGCTACAGATTGCAAATTAATTGAATTTCTGAAATGTTCTGATATAACAGTGGTAACAGCACAGCATACAAGAAATCATTGGAGAATAATTCTTCAAGAATCCTAGTCCCACCATTTTTTCAATAAAGCCATGTCATAACAGGTCTCAACCACAATATAACTGGAGCACATTCTCTTCTCTGGCTTTCTGCCACGAGTGGATGTCACCCTCGGTAAATTTTATTGCTTTTTTCATGCTAATAAATCCATAAGACAGCAGCACTCCAAAAGAAAGGAAAACCCCACAATTTCTGCATCTTAATAATGTATTCACTTGCAAATTACTGAGATGATATTTGAGGAAGGTAAGAAAGAAGGATTATTGTCATCAGTTATCACCTGACACCTGTGTCCTGTAACATAGTTTCACATAAACATGTGCATAATCAATCCTGTAACTTTTAAAACATCCTTCTTTAAAAAAACAAACAAAACTCAAACCAAAACATAATAAAATTCCTCCAGATTTAAATATTTGGAATGAAAATGCACCCACTATTTAGCATTCCCAAAGTTCCCAGGTAAAATCTGAATATTTCCACCTTCAGATTCTTATATATTTATAAACTAGATTAAAGAGCTCTTTGCCATCTGAAATTTTCTCTCCATGGAAATTTCAATAAGTATATTAAATTGTTTCTCAGGGTTTTGTAAGGATTTTAAAAATAAAATAACTAGATAGGGCTTCCTGTCTTTCAGTCCCTGTCAGGTTTTCTGACCTTAAATCATTGTTGTGGCTCCTGCAGGAATGGTTTCCAGTTTTTCATTATCTGTTTTAAAGCATAGAGGGCATGGATATAATGGTCTCATTAATGTGGTGTAATACATCATCACTTATTTCACTTATTTGCCTACAATTAAACAAGGAACTCTACTTGTTACAGTATTACTTTTGCACATCTTGTATTTCTGGCTGTGTTCTATGATGTCTAAATTCTTTTGGTTTCAGCACTTTCTCAGCAATAGGTCACAACCAGTAAGTAATTTACATTCTTCCTCATGTTGTTAAAAAATATTGGTGGAGGGCACACTGGGGAGTGAGCAAATACTGCCTGGTGGGAAGAACATCAACCTGCAGATTCACATTTTTGCTCCCATGTACCTTGGATATGAATCTTTAGGCTGAGATCCTTAACATTATTTAGACGTTGAATCCCCGAGAAAACATCTTAATGAGATTTTGTTACCTAAGTACTTCTGAGATGAAGGGTCTGAGTTTTAGGGCTGCAATTCAAATTCAGTTATGAGACTTGTCAGCCAGGAGCCCAGGGCCTGCTGTGAGACACCATCGCTGTGTAACCTGGCCATCCAGAACCCATCCAGGAACCATCCTGAAAATGTCTATGTTTTTCCACTGGCTACACATTTCTAAATTCCTAAGAATTTACACCACAACACACACAAACCTTCGCACACTCCTAAATTAAACTCATGAATGTATCAGTTTTTCAGATTTTATACAGATTTATTGTTCCACTTGTGCACATTATCAAAGAGCAGTTGCTGTGACAAGAGAATGTAGTAATAAATCAGAATGATGCCATCAAGAACATACTGGAGACAAGTATTATGCATTCTATTTTGGCTAAATTAGAGCCTTTTTAAAAAGTTAATCTATGAAAACCTTTTAGATAATTTCAATAAAATAACAAAGCAAAAAGGGGTTAAAAAAATATCTCAAAGAATGTCTCATTCCTTAGGCATTTTTCAGAATAAAAATTTTTGTTATAAAAACAATCAATAGTTCATATTTATTTAGCAGTAATTTTATTTCAATTTAGCAGTATTTATTGTAATTAGATACTTTGTTCCTTTGTATCACACAGACAGGAGGTTTTCCATGAATTGATTCTAGTTAGAGATTCAAAGTCCTTCATTTCCAATCTTATTACCACATTTGTGGTTCTTCTTCAAACCTAATATCATGACATATAATATTCTAACATTACAACATTTTTCTCAAAGTAGGAGTCCCAAAAGGGATCTTAGAAGAACTCTGTTGTCCTGTTCAAACAGAGGTAGTATCCATCTTTCCATTGAATTTTCATTTTATTCTGCTCATTGGCCCTTTGAATTAGCCATCAGTACAATGGTCAGCTAGTTTTCTACCATGACTCCAAAGTATTTTCAAAATCACTGATTTTCCAGCATGCCATCTCCCATGTCATAGGTAGAGTCAACATTCCTAGTTTCTAGATGGCTTAACATTTGGACATAAGAAAGTCATGTTATTTCTTCTCTTGATGGACTAAGAAACACCATAGTTGGGTTTTCTTTGCTGTAATAGATCCTTATTATAATTACTTAATGGAGACCCTTGATTTAAAACCAAGAACTACATAAGGAAAGTAAAAATTACCTTGCTTACTTGTTTTGTTTTCTGAATATAAAACAATATAAAACAATTAAACAGAATCAAAAATCAAAGATTCAAACAATTAAATAGAATCAAAGATTTTGCCACAAAGGGAGCATTTTGTGCATATTATACAACATTTGAGTTATTGCTATGTTAAAGCAACCTGCTGAGCAGTTCCTTTTTTTTCTTTTGTAATTCATAATAAAGGCCAGTGACATTACATCCTTCAAAAGCTTGAGTAGTTTTAACAAATTGTAATAAGAACACTAAATCAATTCAATTCAATTTATTTAAACAAGATGAAAACCCTGAGGAGACCTTCATGCATTCATTCAAATGACAAACTCCAATGTTAGAACCTAAAAATAAGAACTAGAAAAAAAAACCCACACCAACAACAAATGAAAGTAGTTTAAGAGATATATCCCGTATGTGTTTTATGTCCTTTGTGGTATATCTAGGCCTTTACAAAAATGGTAAGTCAAATGCAGGTCACTGAATACCACTAAGTTACTAGTAAAATAAATTATAATTAGGACCATATCTCAGAAACTTGCAGTCTTACTTACATGCAAGCATGCAAACATGCATGTTTCTATAAATGAGTTTACGAGTAAAGTAACACAGGTAAAATCCTCATATCAGCATAATCAGTTCAGTCTATGCATGAGCCTTGTGGAAATACAAAGGTACAAAACAAAATAAATCAAACAGAAATGTGGTATATTGTTTGAATCTTAAGTAAAATGACAAAAGTTACATTGTGTACATGATCAGAGAAATGAATCCGCGGCAATGAAAAACAGGAAACTAATCCTAAATGTCTTTCACATTAACATCATCTCTCACTAATGTAGAGAAATAATCATGTCTTATTCAATAGTAATTGAAAAAGTAATTAAATAAATGCATTAAAAGCTAAAAAATTATGTCTCTAAAAACAAATGAGCAAAAATCCCTAAACCCTTAAAAAAAACCCCAGCATGTAAATGGCATATTTTGCAAAAAATACTTCAGAATTCAAACTCAAGATGAAATAGGAACAACTCCTTAAAATCCATTTTTTAGGCAATCAACTGCACAAGGTTCAAAATACATTTTACTTCAACTGGAAGATCTTTGACAGATAGTCCACTCATGCAGATTGCAAAGTCATCTGCATAAAAGCAACTCTGGAACCTACCAGGAATCACAAGGGCACTAACGTGTCTGAAGACAGAAGAGTATCATAATACACAGAACCCTCTGGGGCACCTTGTTAATTATTACAGGGTCACATTTCTGTGTAATATTTTGTTCTTTACTCTAGAGCTAATTTACAGTCAGTTTGGTGTATGGTTCTGAGAGCCCAAGGCCAAAAAAGAAATTACATTAAAACTTGTGAAGGACGATTTGAGAATTGTCATTAGTGGAAATTAGTTTGCTGTAATTGGTGGATAACTAGAGACCAAGACCTAGTTCCAATCAAGAAACAGCAGATCATGTGAACCTGAGGGCTAAGTTCCAGCCTACAATAAAAGGAAAAAAAAAATCCCATTCATTTTGAAGGCAGTTGTGCCATTCATTCCTAGCCTAAATTTTGTCTGTGGTTTGAAACATGAAATTTAAACCGTATTACATAATTCAGACCTTTAATTTTAGGTCATGTGTTCTATGCTTTCAGTCTACTTTTTTTTTTTTTCCTTTTGATTTAAAACAAATGGCAGTTTGATCACCTGGAGAATGGCTTCTGTTTTCCACTTTGAGAACAGGCAGTGTCTGTTAATATCCTAATGACAAGAGGATGAGAAGGAATAACAAGATCCAAATATACTCCAAACATTCTTTAGGAACATCAGAGCTCTGTTTCTGATTTCACATTGTATTGTAACCATTGAAAACAGTGCTCCTCTCCAAATAATATGCACTCTCATGCCTTCAAATTGTACCATACAAAAGTATATAGGACCTCCTATTTATGCTCTTTACTACAACAGAATAAAGAAAAACCTGCACAGGATGAAAGAAGTTTAGAATTTTCAGGGAGGGACCTAAAAGGAAGAGGAAACTGACATTAAAAACAAACACTAACTGCATACTGTCCTAGAAGTTAGCAGTAAAAGAAGTGAAGCCACTTGCCCCTGTGCACAAGAGAACCAGCACCCAGCTGGGACCTTCACTGAATTCTCTTTCTTTTCCAGCCTCCTTGAGACAGGCAATAATTTTATTGTGAAAGTTCAGAGAAGCCATATCAATACAGAATTTAATAACAATTTGCAAGTAAAATCTTTCTGAATATCAAATATGAGGCCAAACCTTCCTTATTAAAGGATCCTCATCACTTACTTCACTAGGAGCAGTATCAGTCATGTACATCTGTTTCTACTAACACTTAATTTTTCATCCAATTAGGTCACACAGTCCAATTTGTAAGACATGAAAAGATAGATGTGGTCGTCTTTTAACCCCCTTCTACTTACTCAATTTCCTGACTTTCAGCCCTGAATGATTTTTCAAAAACAAGGTTGCTGCACACCAGAGACAATACCCAACAGAGGGTTATTCTTGATTCACAGTTATCTTTCACCAAAAATCAGATAATTTAGCCTATTTCTTTTATTGCCATATTGTCAAAATCAAACCACACAAACATGGATTTTTGTGAAACAGAAAACAGAGGACTTGAATTTAGTCTTTAAATGATGATCATCACTCATGCTCTTCACTGAGCTTTACTGAGCTTTCTTTCTCAGATATTTCTGGATTACTGTCTGCAATACAGCACTGGACTAATAACCTAACAAGAATCATTCATACAGATCTGAAAGCAAAAGAGGGACCTTGAAATACTTTTCTTTTCATACATAAGCTGAGTTAGAAGTGGCATTGTGTCAAGTTGCTTTGAACCAGTTGAATCTGACCCCTTCTGTTGTCAAGATGATATTTGAATTGATGAAACTGCACTTTAAAGTGGAATGGGAGCCAAACTGGAAGGCTGTCAACTGAAAAGTATGAAGAATATTAGCTACTTATATTAAAGGTTACATTAACTCCAAGTAATAAAATGAGGTGGACTGTTCTTTTTACCATGATCAAGAAAAATATTTAAGAGTATGCCTCTCTAGTCGATTACTGTATTTCAGAAAACACTATGAAAATAGAAAGAAAAAGGGAACAATTTATTCTTTACTGTTCTTCTCTGACAAAAATAAAGAGCTAATGCCTTTTAGAAGCAACTTATTCTGTGCAAGTTCTCCTGAATTTTGAGAGCCATTAATACCAGCTGTTTCCTTCATTTTTCTCAAAAGTTTTGGCAAAACCTGGAGCTCCTGCATATTAATACCATTTGCAGCTTATGGCTTGACAGGTTAAGAGTTTTGAAAAAGGCCAAATTTATCTTTTATGTTATTTACAATATTATTAGGTGTATTTTTAGCCAGACATTTTTTGCTTAGGTTTTTTTCCCTGCAGGATTAGAAGCAGTGACTAAAATGTGTTATGATGAGAACATTTAAAGGTCATTGCTAAACACAATCTACCGCATCTAAAAGAAAACTGTAACTGTCACGTTATGGATAATTTAAGAAGAACACCTAGTAAACTATAATCAAAGACATTCTCCCATATTAATTCTTTTAAAAGTGAGTATCTGAACAGTTTCAAGAGTTACCAGGTGTACTCTCTGATAAATGTTTCTATCAGGAAGATGAATACAGAAAATATGACGTCATGCTTAAGTGCGGCCAAAGCCACACTTATATAAAGCAGTTATTCTACACATATATAAAGCAGTTTGTTGTTTATACTGAAGAAAGGAAAATCATTTGCTCCCTCTTCTAATTTTTGAATAATATGCATTGTGCATGTGTTATGGAGGTGGAAAATAACAGTTTCCCTTGACAGAAGTTTCCATTGAAAGCTGTATATGGTTTAGAAAGTGAGATGCTGTCTATATGAAAAAGTTATGCATGGATTTCCAGGTAATAATAGTAATCACTGTTAAAATATAAAGATGACTGCTAAGAATAAATAAATTCACACTTCTAATTGGTAGCTGGGGGTGAAAAAGAAGTGCTTTTAAAAGAGTTAATCCACTCTTGAAATATATTAGCTGTCCCTTAAGAAATTGCTGAAAAAGAAAGTTTGAAAATCTTGTAGGTTTATTTATAAACCTCAGAATAAACTCAGGATGTGGCTAATTTACACTGGAAAACCTACATGCTTACAAATTATTGCTTATTAAAATAGTGGCAGACATGAAGGGTTAAACAGGAGGAAATTGATCTACTTAAATACAGCAGGGATCTAACCTAGATGGAAAATATGTGCATTCCCTCTGGGCTCCTTCCATGCCCTTGGAATGCCAAGCTAATACTACCTCAAGACCAAAGCTTCCATATCCCCAAAGGTGAAGAACAATACAACAGCATCTTCACACAGACTCAAATCTCAAAACACCTCTCTTCTTCCCTCTCTTTGATCCATGAACATTGAACAGCCTATATTGCACAGCCAGTGACCCCAAAACCTGTGAGGACTATTGCCTGGTACCCATTAGTGTTACCTCAACATCATTCTGCTGTATCAGCTTATAAATTCATAAGACAGTTTGAGATTCAGTCTTTGCACAGTACTTACTCTTACCAAGAAAATTTTCTGCCCTTGTGAATACTGAGAGAACCTCAGACATTAAAACAGCCATTAACTCCTTGCTGTGAATCAGGAACTTCAGCAGCAAAGGTACCCTGACCAGTGAGGTGAGAGCCCTGCACCAGGGCTCCTGTCCCCAGCAGGCTCCTGCTGGCTGGGCACAGCCAGGCAGCCCCAAAGGAGCTGGTGGCAGCACCCAGCCAGGCCACTTGCCCTTCCCCTGCAGCCCAGGCAGAGGATCCCTGCTCTGCCTGCAGCACATCTGCCTGCACCAGCACTCACAGAGAGGGGATGCCTGCTGCAAAACCACCTTTGCAGTTGTGCAGCAGCTCCGCTGCAAACCACTCCTGTCTGCACAGCTCCTCCATGCTCAACAAAACCTTCCTTCCCCATCTCCCTCTGTAAATCACAGCTACATGAAATAACACTCCTTTCACCCTGGTCCAGACATAGGGTCCCCATACACAGCAGTAAAAATGGTATTTCAGCTGAGAATAGGATTGATAGAGGACAGATCTAATAAATATCAGTAAGTATATTAGTAAATATACCCTCTGCTTGAGTAACTGAAAGAAAACAAAATGAAACTGGTTTTTTGAGATACAGTTAGGAAGCTCCATTAACACAAAAATTTTGCTGTACTATTTAACAAAGCAATCATCTGCCAAATTATTATGCATTAAAAATGTAATACTAATGAAGAACACCCAGCAATTTCTAAAAGTCAACTGATATAAGTTACAAATGGGATATAAGATATGGCAAACTTAGAAGATAGGGAAGATTGATTTTTTAGCATCTAAAAAACTTGGAGTTATATTTGAAATGTTTTTAAGTGTGTCTGTTGACAGATGTGATCCAGGGGATGAAGTATAATTTTAAAAAACTGTGCAGAGCTCCTTCAACCATACTGGGGTTTTGCTGAAGTGTTTCAAACAATTTTTCATAGTTTAAAAAAAAAAGAAGTAGATAAATGACTATATTGATGACTCTGCAAAGAGAATCTGCTATTTATGGAAGTGTAGTACATAACCTTTGTGCTTCTCTCCAAAGGATGTCCATGAAATAATTATAATAGAGGTAAGTTTTATTGTTCAAAATAATGCAGATGAACTTTTATTGCTATTGAAAAACTCAGTGTATTTCAATGAGGTCTGAATTTTTAAATCTCAGTTCATGATCACTATATGGTCCTAATACCTCTATAACCAGAGATGTGTAGCCCTTGAAAGTTGTGTCTCTTCTAAAAGTGTGTGAAGAGCTTGCAGGACCACCTTGCAACCTCAAGTATGTGCCTTCAAGTCACCAAAAGGCATTACAGCAGGAGTGATAACACCTTTTCTCTTCATGGCAATCATTCCCTATTTTCCTGCCACTGCAGATGCCATGCATTTTTCTGCTAGCACTAAAAGCAAGCTACAGCCATTCCTACAGACACCACACCCACTGCACACACAAAGTGTGTGCATCCCAGTGATTCCCAGAACCACTTTTAACGATTGTATTGAGATCACACCACCCTCCCATGTCAAGTTCCAAACTGATTCCTGTCTTTGTCTGAAAGGCCAGCGGTGGGGCAGGGATGTGGCCAGATAAAGGCCACGCAAACTCTCACAGCTGAAGGTCTCTGCTCCTGACTGACATTTATCCCCACCAAAGCCTTATTAGCTCATACAACAAAGGTCACTCATTTCTGATCTTTTCATTAATTTTACTGTCGTCTTCATAACCCCTACCCTTTTATTTCCTTGCAGGAGAAATTTGTGACAGGTAAAGCATATCGAATTCTGGCCTCGCTGAAAATTTATCTAAACAGCACTAGATCCAGTCAAGACACAAAGGAGACCTCCTGAAAGAACCTCTGCATCTTGCAAGAAAAACTGATGGCTGTCCAAAAGATGTCAGAGACCATAACAAAGTATTAATCAATTAAAAGGGGGCCAGTGTGCTCCTGGGCTTGTTTTATAAAAACAAAACAAAAATCAATTCAAAACATGAATCAGTTATTCTGCCATTTGAGTATTAGAAACTGTGATAAATGTAATTAAACTTGCATTACACCTAGTTTCAGGTAGATATCTACTTAGCTAGTCCTTTCTATTCTGTCTGCTTTAAAGGATTGTTGAGATTCATTAAAATTTTGTTAAGAGGCTACTAATTTCTAATGCAAAGGAAATGAGAAAAGCTCATAAGCAGTCTGAAATGTAGTGAGTGCTTTACACATTGCAGAGAAAGGGTTTCGATCCAGGTTGTTAAATTCACTAACAACCTGAATGTTTGGTAGCTCACTGAATATTTTTCTTCAAGATCATTGTGCAAGTTCTGTCTGCACTTCCCTCTCTTCTGTGTTTAGTATAAATTTTTAATAGTTCCAGTAAAACATCCAGAATACAATTAGGCACCCTTCTGCTTCGCCATCTAATCTGACAATTTTCAGAGTAGCTCTCAACCCAGGTATTACACTGACATGCCTGAAGTTATACAGTGTGAATACACACTTCAGCATTTGCTTCTTGTGCTGTACATTGGAAGCAAGGGTTGTAAATAAGCAGACAGAATGTGCTATTTGTTCTTAGTTGCCTCTCTGTTAAAGAAAAAAAAAATTATTCATGGAGCAAAAAAGCAACGTGCAAGTGAGCCAAAATACACTATAAACATTCCAAGTTACCACCCAACCAGTGTCCAAAACCTGTTCAACACTACTGCTCCTATTTGTTAAACAGATATTCTACCAGACCACAGCCAATCACATAAATTACAATAAAAGAATACTTAATAGAGAAAAAGGAGTACTTTTACAAGGTTTATTACATTCATAAATAAATTTTATTTGCCTCAGTTACTCTGACTGCGCAATCAGTATTTGGAGACAGTTCATGTTAACTAGGAAATAAAGTTGTTTTGAACAGGATTGTGCATTGCTTAATTTCACATGAAGTATGAAATGAAATTTTTTATGGCATAGGGAAATAATTATTTAGTACCTGTGCAGTACAAAAAAACCTCAAAACCTAAACACCATACAATGGTATACATACATTTACAGCTGTAAAGTGTGTTTAAAATGGAGTAACACATAGAATATAACAAAATATGAACAGAAAAAAACCCAAATAAATCTGCCATACCAAGCACATCTCTATTAAAACATACTACTCATTGAGGATGTTGAAATTATGAATTATTAAAAAATACCCAAAAAACATTCACCAAATGCACAGTGTGATTGAGGCGATCACTCAAAGTCAAAGCACAGAAAAAAATCTTAGAAATAAATACATTCAGACATTACACTTGAAGAAACCTATCCTACCCTTGTAGATTGCTGGCATGAGTGAACCCTGCAACAACATTTCAAAGAATTAAACATAGCATTAAATTGCTTTTAGCCAAGCATGATGTTAAAAATAATATTGAATGAAAGAGTAAAACACAGGAATATAAAATCTAGAAACAGATTATTTGGGACATTTGATTAATTACATATTGTTTTTAGCCACACAAGGCTCCTGCACCACAATCAAAACTGGTTTTCACCCAAGCAGTCTGTGTCCAGGTCAAATAAAAGAGAGGACAGGAGTATCTGCTAAAGAAGGAAAGCACTATTAAAAAAAAGAAACCACACACCACAAAAAACACTTTGACATTGTGGAACAGGAAAGAAAACACTCAGTAAGCTCAGGAATATCTAATGTAACCATGAATAGAACAACAGGGGAAAAAAAGATACCAACTGCTCTGTCAAGTTTTGACTGTTTTTCTAGATTAGACAAATAGGTATCTTAAAAATGAATTAAAAAATCAATAAATAAATAGTGAAAGCTCATGCAGTTCACATGCCTTTGGATAGCTATAATTTCTGTCAGCAAAATTCAGTGAAGCATCATTAACAGCATTATCTGAATACTGTAAGTGAGCAAAGGTGTTTCTTTATTAAAAAAAAAAATAAATTGAAATTTGTTGTAGTGTTGGAGTATTGTTCTGATCTTCTGGGATCCCAAGCAGACCTCTAGAAATTTAGAACTGTCTGCACTAGATGGAAAAATTTGCACAATACATCAGGTAAATACAGTGCTTTTAAAAAATCTTTTTATTATTTAAATGTACACTAGCTTTCTTTATCCCCTCCCCTTGAATAATTTTCCCATTTATAAATTATTTCCTGGGTAGATTGAAATTAGGTATTTTTAAGATTATTTTCCTTACTTCTCTGAAAATGTAGGACTTTCCAATACATAAAGTTATTGTCAGAGATACTGACATACATCTTTATGAGCACAGGCTCATTCTCAAAAAATATTGTATTATCAATTCAAAAATTATTAAGAATTTGGCACTTGGATTTAATTTAACTAACTACACCTTTAAATGTGTTTTTTGCTCCTGAATGTCTAGTGAATTAAGAAGCCTGTGAAGGGAAATAACCTCACCAAGATTCAGCCCCATCTGCAGGTATTGGCTCTGAACTGGAAACCAATAATGTCAAGCTTTGCAGCAATGTAGAGTGGAAAATCACAAGAGAGAGGTATAATATTCTCCACCTTACAAACATCAAGGTTGTTAGAGCTATATAGAGTTCAGGGTTTCAGAAATAATACATGATTTTATGCTAGAGTAAATAAGATAAACAGTCTATTATTTTAGAAGATACAGAATAGCTTCAGGGTATATTTCCTACATCAACCAGATGAGAAATACATCATTTGTAGCCTAATAATACTGCTTTCATTTAGTAGGTTTCTATTGTGATTTTGGCAGCTCATATAACTAATTTAAAGTCATTTCAGAGCAAATATTTTTAGCTTAGAATAATAATATTCTGCTAATATTTTTTAAATGTTTGAGGTTTGTTTATTTGTTTGCTGGTGTTTTTATTTCTTGCAGTTTGCAATAAAAAAAGTTATTAGCTGTTAAAAAAATTACTACAGTTCCTTCTGAAAGGTACATGGTACATTATCCTCTTTCATCTTAGGTTATTGACTATTTATCTGCTATTTAGTCCTCATATTTGTGCTTTGTGAACTGAATTTAAGTGTAATTTAGTCATTTTGATTTCTGATTGGCACTGGTGGAGAAAATGATAGGTTTCAAAACATAAGTAGAACAGTTACCCACACAGTTCTCTGAAAATTACTGCAGGAAAGGCTGGCATTTCCATTTGCCTACTTTTCATAAAGGTTTCAGGAAAAAACAACTTCCTAACACAATGATTTTTTGATGTTGTCGCATTTACACACTTTTAATTACATAATTTTGTGGGTTTCTAAATGAATGGTAATTTAGTAGTGTAGGAAAAATAAATTATATTAAGCCACAAGATGGTGAGAAGGCAATTTATAGAATTGCACAAATGTACCTAAATCTGTGCTTCAGCTGGAGAGAACTTGCAAAGATTCCTGCTGAGAAGCAGAATAAATTTTACAAGATAGAAAGTTTGTTGTGTCCAAAAAAGTCATAGAATTACTGCCATTTTATGAAAGAAAGTACCTTAAGGTGATAGAGGAGCAGAAGCAGACTGAAACACTATTTAGCTGTGGCATTCATCCACACCTTCTCCAAGTTCCTGCACATTAATGACTCACAACTACAGGCTGGGAAATTAGAATCAATACGTTTCTTTACAATTAAAAATGAACATGACTGAGAAGTAGAATTAACATTAAAAATCCCTTTGCTAATGATAGGTTTCTTCTGATCTACGTTTTCCTTTCTGGTTTTTAAGTTTCACTTTGGGTAAAACCAATGATGGAATAACAAGGTAATCACATCCTGAGATGATAATAAAATATGAATGATGAAGTCAGCTCTGAGGTTAAATGTTTCAAATCAACATCACCAGGTGAGCTAACAGATAACAGTAACCAGTGCAAAACAAGAAAATATTTTGAGTGATTTATGAATCTTGAGGACAGAATGCAAGTTATTCTAAGGATCCCTATTTATTTTAGGGTTGTTCTTGGTTAGTGCAATTTTACAAGACTGAGGATCAAAGCAATGCATGGAAAATAACAAATAAGCATAAAATAGTTCATAGTCTAACACTGGTATGCAGGAACAGGTCTAGTGACTGCCTAACTGTAACTTGAATTTCAAGTGTTCTCAGCTTCTAAGGGTTTACTATGGCAACCTGGCTCCTCTCTTTCCAGAACATATTCCATCCTGTTTCCAACCTTTCACCTTCACTGGAATTGTCCTTTTTCAAAAACTCACTTTCCCCATAAATCTCAGGTGTTTTAAAATAGATTTCTTCTTCTAGATCAAGAATAGATCTTCCATTTCAGCATATCCTTTCCATAATACTTGTCAAATGCTCAGCCACTTAGGGCTCTGTATCTGTCACCTAGTGCAAGAGACAGATGGTATGAAAATGAAAGCACAGTAGAAGTGAAGAGCCATAATAACACCAGTTAGCCATGGCATGGCATAGCAAGTAGTTTAATTTTAACATTTATTCCACTTCTAACCTCTGCTAAACCTTCTTCTCAGGAATTATAAATGGGGCTGTGTTGTACACCATCCCCTGTACAAGAAATCAAGGCTTTTCTCTGTGGTCCTTACTCCATCCTGATAGAAAACACACTCCCTATCATAATTGCATTTGGCATAAAATAAATGACACAATATAATTTCATCTATAAATGTATTTTCTATAAGGCCTTTACTTTTTTTTAGCCTCTTTCCACCAAAATGTTTAGGTTTATTTTGTATATGTTACAATGCCCTTTGTTTTCTTCAAAAGCAGAAATTTGCTACTATGGCAACAGCACTTTTGGTCATAACTTGAAAAGAGCAATTTTGCAATCAGGAATGAAAGGAAAAAGAGCCCTCAAAAGCAAAAGATTTCACCTAAATTCCACTAGCAGTTTTTCCATAAGCATTAGATTGTCAATTGCATTTTCTCAGCTTTTAAGTTCTACACGGGAGGGTGTGCAGCTCTCAGACAGGTTTGCAGTGAGCTGTACAGAAGGAAGGCACCCAGTTGGGGTGAACCGCTGACTTCCTTTACACTCAGAGTAGGACAGGCACCTCAAAATGCATTTCACCTGAAAAGTAGGTGGGATGAGTTACTCCTGGGATGCCTATCTTTGCCTCTGGTAAAGAAGCTTTAAGTATGTGACTTATAAAAACTACAGTAAGGCAATCCAAGTGTCCCTCAGAACCCATCCTCAATAATCCCTGTCACTCACAAAGGATTTTTGGCATTGTCAGAAATAACGTACTTTTAAAGTTACATATTTTTTTCTGACCTCTCAGTATGCACAGTAGGTTTTCCCTTCATATTTTTAGTTCATTCTTCCTAAGGTATTTTTACCAGATGCTCTTAAAGCAGTTTTGTTTCTGCAAGAAACAAAGTGCAAGTGACTTGGAATGACAACTAAAAACTTTTGTTATGTGTATCACAATTTGTCTTACTCCAAAAGAATCAAAATCCACATTGAACTGATTATCTTCATGCATTCTTCTAGTGAGTGATTAACATAAATTTTAGAGATTATTAAGCTGAGATCTATTAAGATTGACATTACAGAATAACAATGAAATATAATTTTTCCCCCTCAGTATTCACAATCTATGACTTTTCATGATCATGGTATTTTAAATTTCAAGAAAACAGGCTGCAAGAAATTACATAAATACAAATTAAAACAATGGTCCAACAGAAGATTTTCTGGCTAACAAGATACAGCATATACACAGGAATCTGAGGGTAAGTGAGGGAGACAGGGTAAGGTCATCTAAGTTAACATAAAGTAGGATCTGATTTTCAAGTACCCATCATTCTTACGAAATAGCAATGAATATAGGGCACTAGCTGGGTACACACAAAAAAAATTTATATGTAAAGACTGAAAAGCGTTTTAAACAGGTAAGTGGGTACTTTAACTAAAAGAGACAACATGAAGTATGCCTAATAATGAAAAATTTGTATCAAATTGCTGTAGACCTTAAAGTAAAACAGAACTTTTAACACTTAATGAATTTTCAGAGTAACACTGGCATATGATGTCTATGATAATTCTTGTGTCAATTCATCTCCCCTCACTCAAGGACAGTTCTTGGCAAAGACACTCTGTGTGTAAGAGGAAGACAATGTGTGTCTGTGTGTACACACATATACATGTATATAGGGAGGAATAAGGCAGCAAACCACCTTTTACCTCTAAACTCATGCCTTAAAAATTGTAGAAATATTCACTTTTAATGTATTGTTCTTCTACACACTCTGTGCTATATACATTTAGCTAGTACTGGATAGTGAGAGAGTGAAAAAATCATATTTAAATGAGTACAAACACAAAGGTTCAAAAATGAAATTAAATTGGTCAAGTACTTTAGTGGAGTGCAAGGCTTAAAGTGGAGGCTTGCATCTAAGAACAAACCTGTAAATTGCGAATCCTTTGAAGCAGAAATCATTGCATAGTGAAACTACTATGAGACACTAAAGTAAACATAATGAAGAAAAGAGCTCACATACATCACTTATCTGAAATTAAGATCTGATACAGGTGAGGTATCCTATCAGTCAAACAGTTAATACCAACCCAAATGTGTGAAAACGTGGAAAAACATTCAGACAATCAGCAAGAAGGAAACCTCAAGGGAATACACTGTGTCTAATATGATGGTACCTAAGTCCTACATAATTTTTAGACCCGAAGACCAATGATGCACAGCTATCATAACCATGTTTGGATTACAGACAGGGAACCATTCAGAATCTTCCTCAGGACAGAAACGGAGAACTGCGAAAAATAAGACTAAGTCAGCAACAGTAAAAGAACTTGCTTACAGTTTGAAGAGCAACTACGAGAAAGTCCTATAGTTACTGTCTTATTCTTTTCAAAAAATGATGCCTCTTTCTCTCCCAAAGGCAGAAACACAGAGCACTTTGGCTACTGCACAGCCAGCAGTGCAGAAGATGAGAGGTTCGTCCTTTTCAGTTTTGAGACTCTTCAGCTCAGATACCCAAAGGTAAGAATGACATCCTCGTTGCTCAATTTTAATGACAAATCCCTGCTGAAAAATTTAAAAAAAAAAAAATCTACCAAATGAGTAACCTGGCATTAAAACTTGACATTAAAACCTAGACTCATAGCTCATCTGTCAGAAAACTTCAGTCAGCAGCCAGAAGACTAGAGTTCATCCCAGGTAGATCATGAGTCATTTTAGAGCTTTCTACCTCACATACACTCAGAATCAGAAAAAAAACCAATACAGCAGAGTTGCATAACTCTCATACTAGATCAAGCAAATAGAGACTGATTCTGTTTCATTTTTCTGACTTCTCTTGATATGAGTGAATGCACAGAAGGAATCAAAAAGGGCTAGGAGGAGAGATTTGGAGAACCGAGGTTTTACAGTATGAATAAGAAAAGGTTAAAGGAAAATACAATTGTTGCCCTCCAATATTAAGGAGAGGTGCAGGTAGGTGTGAAAGCAGCTCACCTCAGAGATGCACAGTATAAGGACAGGAGGAAATAGCTATCTATCTATCTTTAAGCACTGTGAAGTTTCCAAGAAAAGTTGTTGAATTCTCAGTTCCTGGAGATATTTTAACTCAAACAGGTAAGTGGCTGTGCAATGCAACCTGACTTGTAATTTAGCCCTGCTTTGTTCTGGGGTGGGTCTAGGTGACCTTCAATATATGTCACAACCCAAGTTTTTGGATAATTCTAAGTTAAAGCAGACTTAGACTTCACTACTACTATCATCAATTGTGAAAATACTGGGGACTGAATGGATGACATCATGAAAACAGTACCCTGACTGAAAAATGTATTTTGAATATTTCTGCAACTTCACCCACTCTTAAAACAAATACCTTACTCTGAACTGTGTAATTTATGGAATCTCTATCTAGATGATTGTCTTTAAAATGCAGTCCATCTCATGACTAATACAGGGAGCATGCTGTAGTTGCACTGGCTCCCAAGAGGGACAACAGGATTTCTGGAAGCTTCCCAGCAGTGCAGTTTCTGAGAAGAGACGAGGACACTTCCATTTGATATTTGTGTCAGTGAAGGCTTTAGATCAGTGAGTGATAGCACCATTTATCATATCTGAAAAATTCCAGCCAGCACGGATCAGATGCTTTTTATGTTTTCTTCCCTACTATTTTTGATACTGGTAGTGAAAGTACCACTACTACATAAGAGGAGAAAATAACTATAAAGTGAAAAGAGATTATTAGCCTGTGTCTTTTGCCACTAACACACAGACTGGGAAAATAAATGAGCTGACTATCGCCCTGGGAAATGTGGAAAATGTGGCGGACACCTGGCCTGAATAAAATTCTACAGTAAATGCAAGAAAACACTTAACACCATAAGCTTGTAGGCCAAATTCAGCAGGTCAGTGGTCAGTAGAAACTTACTGCACAACTCTTGGCAGTACTCTTGGACCATTAGATGTATTAGTCATCAGGAGAACAAGGAGCAGTTTCAGTTCACTTCTGGAAGTAATATATAGTAAATATCGATAGAAGATGGAAAAGAAAAAAAGGGAAAAATAAAGAACACTGGTGCAGATGCATGACATAGATGAAGCCATTTTATAAAACAAACTGGCAGCAGCTCTTTTTTGAATTTTGGAGAGTTGAAAGAAATCCCAGATGTATGAAAAGGTTGAGACACAGCTAAACAGAGCACTCAGAGCTAAATACAAAATGTTACAAAATCCAGGCCTCTTTTTAAAAAAAAAAAAAAAATTGGATCTGTCAGCTTTAGTGGGACATAAGGAGCTTCAGAGCCCCCATTCACAAGCCCAGGTAGCAAGGCTATTCATCATGGCCAACCAGCCACTGCATCAGAGCAAGCAATGAAGGCAATTCTCAAAGACAAGTGAGCTAATGCTGCTGGGTTAACACAGTATTTGTTTGGAAAATGAGTTATCAACCCTGCACAGCATCCCTGCAAATCTTTGAAAAAGTTCAGTAAGGTGCTGACAATTTTCTACAATTCTGGGAAATTAAAAAAAGTCTGACTTAATTCATAACTATTCAGGCTGGTTTTTCCTCATGTTCTTAAGTACCACGTATTTAAATTTGTATTTATATGTGCCTCTTAATTTATAAACTTGTATACAAAGTAGTAGAATTCTAATAATTTGGCTGAACCTTTCAGCAGCATACAATCCAAATGGGTTTTTAATATCTTACATTTTATTTCTGCTTACAGAGATTTCAACTTTAAAGAGATTGGTAATAGGTTTAAAGAAGAATTTCCCCTCTATTTACAATTATAGCCAATAAGATTTAAATTTTTAATGTTGCAAATGTTTATTTATGTATTTCAAAATAACTTGGAAGCAGTTCTTACATCTCATCACAGCTCCTAATTATCTGCACAGAGGAGAAAGAAGTAACATCATTTACTCCTTGCACCCCCCCCAGGCCATGCTAGAGGAGCTGCAGAGTGAATAACAAAAGTAGAAGGCTGAGACCATGCAGAGAAAAGTGCAACGAAACACAGCTAGTGAAAGAACAAGGATGGCTTATGTCATTGCAGCTGGAGTGGATGGAAGTGTCCTGCCAGTCCCCCGTGTCCCCAGGTCACTCTGGCCTCTGTCCCTGCCTTCATGGAGGCAGCAGTGGCTGGTGCTTGAGGAGCACAGGCAGACAAAGAAGCACACGGTCTCAGCTGGCTCACAGCTCAGAATTTTGCCAAGAAGGGTCTTTCAGCTCCTGCTCCTGAGCAGAGTCAGTCACTCAGACCAAAGTGCTACTGCGGGCATCACAAGATAACAGCTCTAAACTGGTACTTGATTTCCTTCAAAGAGACTAGACCAACGTGGAACCCCCACCACACTGAGCAAAAGGCAACCTGCACTGAAGCAGGGATTCTAAGAAAATATTTATTTTGTACTCTGGTTTTGGAGCCATCCACCACATTCTGGCATGCAGAGCAATCCTTAATATTGAAATTACCACTGTATTTCAGACAATGTGATCATCTGACCCATCCTTCCTATTTACAAAAAGTTTAAAGGTAGCAGTCACATTGTGGCCAGCAGGACTAAAAACTCTAGAATTACTCTACTGTAGACTGACTCTAATTATGTCATCAAGTGATCTTTAGGAAATTTTGGCTACATATTTGCCCCTTCTGTTTCTTCTCTACTGTGGTAATATTCTAGGGTTTGGATTTTAATAAATCACATTTTTAAGGTTAATAATTTGGCTTTCTTCCCAATTTAAGTATCTGAAATATAATACACTTGATTTTTTTAGCTTTTCTTTCTCAAAGCTGAATGTACATTTGGTACTTTAAACAGGGGAACAACACAGTTAAAAAGGGATGCAAGTTCATTGTTTTCCCTACTATTATTTGAGGACATTCATTATAAAGGTATGTCACATTAATGAACAGTGTGGTCCATACCACCTGCAAAGAAACATTATCAGCAACAGCAGCCCTGCAGGTTTCAAAATTTCTTGTCACTTTGGAATGTAGAATCAAATTAGCAAAGCTGTGCTCAAAGGATGAGATTCTGTAAGCTTTTAAACATCTCAGACAGAAATTCGATTAAGATTAATTCAAGCCAAGCAAGCAATTTTAGAGGCGTTGGAAGCAATTTCCTTTCACATCATGGTTGTGTGCTGCTGACATGAATGCCTGGAGAAAAATGTGCTAAGTTACCAGAAACAAGATCTTACTATGGAGCAGCAACTATGTATGTCCTTGTAAGTGTAGCTTTAAAATATTCATACTAAGGTAACAAAACTTGTAAAGAAACACACAAAATGTTCTTCATAAATCATAAATAAATTTACTCTAGTGACAGGGCATTTCAAATACCACAATCACATTTTCAAACTGGTTTGTGTCATCAGCTTCTAAAGGTGAGACTCTTCAAAAGAATTTGCTGGATGAATAAGATTTAATCTAATGCCATTTTAGAAAAATGATAGCAGTGCTCATCAAATTATTAGTGCACTGGTAAAGCATTTTGAATCTAAATCCTTCACCACTTCCATTTATTTTATGATGTTGAAAAGGTTATCCTTCAAAAATTGTCAACCAATTCATATAAAAGATTTAATGTTTTAAGGATAGATAAGATGAAAACATGTCATTATATCTTTGAAAGAAGATTGATTCTAACAATAGTAAAATTATCATTTTTCAGAAGATGGAAAAAGAATACATGGTTTTCACTTCAGTCTCAATTCAACATAGGCAGCCTAAAGCTGTGCAATTATTTCCAAGACGTGAAAAAAATTCAAGGAAAAAAAGATTGACATTTTTTCCTATTAAAATAATCTTGTGAATTTAAACCCAGGAATGCTTTTTAGCCATTTTCATTTTGTACGCACACACCCATCTGTTTGGATTTTGTTTGGTCTTGGTTTTTTTTTTTTCAATAGAGAGGCAGAGTTCCACATGTCTAACTTAAAGGTACTGACAAGTTGTTCCATTTTCTTAGTCATCATTCAAAGAGCTTTTAAAAGTAGTGTCTGGAACAAAATAAAAGGATGAATAATAAAAACCCAGCCAAACAGCCTGACAGTCATTACTGTATAGACATTCCCATTCTTATGCAAAAGGGAACTTGCTTTCAAGCAAGGATAAGAGACCATGAAAAGAATAAAAATACTGTTAGGAAGTAAATATACAAAATTGAAAGGCTGGAATGAATAACAAATATGTACAAGATTCTAAGAAAATGTTGAAACGCATACAAGTAGTCTTCAAGTTGGTTTCCATCTATCCTTGCATAAGGATTAGCAAACATGAAGCAGAGAAATGTTCTCTTTCACCTTCATACTAAAAGAATTCTAACAGTGTTTTCTAAGTGGCTACACAGGCAGGTAATGCAAACTAAGTATGCACTTAAAGGACAAGCTGGGTCTTGAAGATTATTTGCTCCAGTTTGCAATGGTTAAAGAATTTTAAAACAATTTCTTAGCAAACTCAACTTACCATATTTGCCACAAGCAAAGGTTTATTACTGAGAAATGATGTCTCTATTCTGGATCAAGAGATCACACTCAGCTTCTTCATAGAAGCATAGAACCATTATGTTGGAAAAGTTCTCTTAGTCATGAATCCAGCTGTTAACCCAGCACTGCCAAGTCCAACATCCAACAATAAACCATTGCTCTAAATTCCATATCTACATGTGTTTTAAATATAATCCCCTCCTCAACCACTTCCCTGGGCATACTATTCAAATGTTTGACAATCCTTTTGGTGAAGAAATCTTTTCTAACATCCAATTTAAATTTTCCCTACTTGAGGTCGTTTCCTCTTGTCCTGTTCTCTGGTTAATTGGAGAGAGACTGATCCCCACCTCACTACAACCTTCTTTCAGGTCCTTGTGGAGGACAATAAAATCTTCCCTGAGCCTCCTTTTTGCCAGGTTAAACACTCCCAACTCCTTCAACTGCTCCAGACCCTTCACCATCTTTGTTGCCTTTGATGAACTATGATTAGACAAAGGAGCTGTATTGCAATATGTGAATGACTAATCATGCTGTAATCATAATATCTCAAAGACTGTCAGTACTCTCTAAAAACCAGCCCAGTGCTTTGCGACTTAATTTTAGTGATAAATTACTGTACATTGTCTACAATCCTTTGTCAGCATTTAAGAAATCAAATGCATTTTGAATTACCAGAGCTAACAGACAAATGTTCAAATGGCAGGCTCATTCTTCGTGACATACGTAATTCAGATCCAACATTATTCCTGCAATTAATGCTTTTTTTTTTCAAGCATGGGCTTGGAACAATTTAGTTCTCAAAACACAGAAATGGATTAGTTCAAATTATGAGGTTCAAAATAAGAATAAGTGGATAAAATGAAATGGTTTTGTGCTATATTGCACTAAATTACTCAATGAGTCCTCCTGGCTTCCATGGCATAGGAAGATTGTAGACAAAATGACCCTGAGCAGAAAATAAACAGTGTTTAGACAGAGCCTGGAACATCATAGATTTACACACACACAGAATCAAACAGCTTCCTTCTATCAGGAGAGAAAAATTGAGGAGAGTAACAAGCTTTGGATGTGAACACAACTGAAACAAAGAGGACATGAGTTATTCATTAATTTCAAAGACAAGTTCAGGCAGTGGCCAAAATGGGCAATGTTACATACTGGTGACCAACAAATTTATGGGCACAAGGAAAGCAGAAGCAGAGGGATTGAGTACCAGGAAAATTTCAGAGTTAAAAATAACTTGAATTAGTCAATTTATTGTTTGTATTCACCTGAATTCTCCTCCATCTTTATTTGATAAATGCTATTTGGTTGAACCCAATTTTCTTTCTAATTTATGGGGGTTCTTAACACTGATTCAATATCCTTCACTTCCACAATGTTACATCTTCTTAAGCTTAGGAGTGGTTGCCAACTTTACCTGTTCCAGACTGTTTCTTATAAGTATTTTTTCCTTTCATTTTTACAGAATGAAGTAAAACAATAAGTAAAAATCTAAGGAGGAACAGAGAATGGAAGTAAATCCATAAGGTTTTACACATAGTCTTAACTAAATAAGAACAAGAAACAAACACTCAAACACTTGAAGGTTGTGAACACCTAACAATGAAATCTAATGGTGAGAGAAATAGTATTCCTGAGGAAGCTCTGATAACTTCTTGTTGTAATACTGATCAATGCCATGGGAAATACATTTGCTTTATACTAAGGAGAACAAGCAAAGTGCAAAGCCAAGTAAGTGGAGGATTTCCTGGTTCCAAATTTCTGTGTGCTCTTTTGTAAATGCTCTACATTTCCTCCTGTGGAAGCTATTTTATCATTTTGGTCATCCTGCCCGTCTCTCTTGGGGTCTTTTCCAGGTCTACGAGATTGCTTTTGAAATAGGAGCAGAACAGTCACATTATTACCAAGGTAAAAAATTGATGTAGAGTGTAGCACTTTTATGTTCTTTGTTTTGTTCCCTGCTTCTCCATTGATCTGACATATTCATGGAGTTTCTGCAATCCCCAGTTCTCCTGTGTCGCAATGGCCTGTTCAGAGCCCATTATTTTGAATGTGATATTAGGACTTTTTACTTTCTTGTATGATTTTACATTTATCTGGGTTGGATTTCATAATTTGCTTTTCAGTCTTGTGTCTTGCTATAATCTTCTGAAATTTCTTAATAGATCACCTTTTTTCTTTAATACCATGAATAACCAGTAAACCAACAAAGCCAACAAAATCTTTTAATAAAGCAATTTCTGAACACTTTAGAAGAGCACAAACAAACTTTTGAAGAATTCTGCTGGTGTCCTGCCTCTACTGTTAAAATATTTCATGTGAAATAACTTCAGTAATTTCTGCAGGTGAATTTTCAGATGGACATAGACTGAAGCCCAAGCTAAAAATTAAATGGAATTAAATTTTAAAGCCACCATATCTCTGCAACTCAAGTCAGTTTTTTCATCAAATGCTGATTCACGCTTGTACTTTCATTCTTACTTTCAACAGAAAACACAGACAAGCTCAGTAAAACTTATCTGAATACATAGTTTATGGAAAGGGGGAAAGACAGAATCCTGCATTCACTTGGCACCTTCAGACCGAGATAGAGAAAATTTTACAGAGACAAATCCTTGACTAAAATTTACTCACAGAAGAAGACTAGATGCCCCCCAAACCTCATCTACTCTATAGTATGTTTTCAAAAAATGTACTGAGAAGGGTGTAAAAAAGTCAAAAAAATGAGGAAAGTTTTTATTTATAATATACCACATTAAACTTTGTGAATCATGAGATGTCATAACAGTGCTTTGTAAGAAAGTACAGATTTAAAAATGTCTCAACCTATTTCCTTTCAGTAAAACTGTCTAGGACCAGAAGCAGCCCTATAGCCTTAAATTAACTTGCACAAATTGGAAATTAAAGATTCAAAATTCAATAGGCATTCAAATAAATAAACATGTTTAGTTCAACAGAAAGATCGTCTCTAGGAAGTATATTTTTACATAAATGTCAGATTTTATGTAAACCAAAACCTTAAAAATTTAATATTATTTTCTGGTTTCATTTTTCCAAGGCCTTCATACACACAGTAGTGTGGAAAGTGACTAACAGAAGATTTTGATGTGTCTTTGCCTGTCAAAACAAAAGAACAGCTCCGTGTGTGGAATAGCTGAAACTGTTGATTGAAAAGATAGAGAGTTATCTATGAGGAAAATGGTCTGTGATATGTGGCAGAAATCTGTTTCTATTTGGAAACATGATGAGAAATCAACATGAACACCACTTTTCTAATCATACAAAATTGCCAGGTTGATTTTCAAGTCATTATCCCTGTAATCAGATAAAAAGTTTTCAGCACCAAATTGTTTCCATTTGTGGTCCCTTGATCATAGTGTGTCTAGACTATTCTAACAATACATTCTGTTTAGAATAAATGCTTGTACCATCTGCACTGTAAACGAATAGGGAAAAATGGTTTGACAACACTACTCTTCACAAGCTTCAACTGGCTGTATTCCTCCAAGAGCTCAGCTTTGCCATGAACACAGAGAAGCATTCCTCAGAAGTCAGTTTACTTACTCATCTGTATTTGAGGCACAGACTTTGTTCTGAGGTAAGCAGTTTCTACTTTAATACAGGGAAAATATGCTCTCCAGCATAAAATTATTCAGACAAAGTGCACAAAGATGATTGCTTCATAGGTCTTGAACTTTAAAATAAAATCTCCCTATTGCTCATGTTCCTGAATACTTTTATTAAACAATGCCACCAGTAGATTCTAATCCTAGCTTGGGTGAACCAAATATTTATTCAGTGGCCTATGTATTGTTTGTTTTTATGCAAAAAAATTATAATAGATATAGCAGGAAAAATTCTTGGAAAGACCAGGTTTGTTTATAAATAATATTTGACACTGTCAGTGAATACATTACTAATTACAGGGCTGGGGGGGGGAGCAAAAACATCACAAGAAAACCCAATTCCCATTTTGCTCTTGTATCAGGGACAGGAGGGAATGGCTATTTAACACACACAACTAAATTCAAGCCCTGTGTAAGCAAAAACTTCTCTATCCATAGTAGCTTCCACTGTAGTAACTGCTCTGAGCGAATAATACAGATAACAGGGATCATTGAGTACATGAAGAAAAATAAATTAATGCATCTTACATCTAAATATATTAAAAATCAGATATGAAATTTATTAAATTATAAAAATATGTTTATATGTAGTTTTAAGAAGGCAAGTATATTTATACACATTGCAGACTTTCACTATCAACTGCTTATCTCAGTGACAAGAACAAGCTAGAGATGGTGATAGTGGTGGTAACTGGTAATCAAGTAGCAAAGACACAGACTGGCCTGAGGAGCAAACTGTTTGGAAACTGCTTCAAATACTTTTTCCCCTGCCTTTGGTCAGCCAGAAAGAAATGGGTTTTGTTTAACATGCCATTGTTATCTCAGCCCCTTTCCTGGATACAAATAATCTCTTATCCCTGCATTTAGAATTTTCCAGGTCTGTTTAGTGCTATGAACTTTCTCCTGTAGCTGTGTTCTAGAAACCATACTGGTGTGGCCTCTCTGGTTGTGGCAAATGAACTGATAGCCCAGTCTTGCAGCAAACAAGCAGCTCCCTACCACATCAAAGTAGCAGAAACCCTAATGCAGATGTCAGAACTGCTCCTGCTTGCTTTCTTCATAACAGTCTGTAAACACAGATACATTAAAAAAGAAAATGTGTAGCTGAGAGGAATGCATTGTGAATTGCAGATATCATGAAACAGACGTGAGAATTCCATTCTGCAGATCAAAGCTCACTCCTATCATTTGCTTTTTACAAGTCAAAAATAAAAATCTAACATTCAGTTTTATTTTGAGCATAGCCTAAAACTAGATGACAACTGATTTCTGCCATTAGAAATGAAACCTCATGAAAGCAAGAGGTCCCCCAGCAGTTAGGATGCTCAAATTGGTTCTGAATTCAAATATGTTTTAACCCATTAGATATTATCTTGATGAGGGACTGTGAAGTATTATAACATTTACATTGCCAATCTTACTGCTCTAACATTTTTAGAAGGGCCATGGGATTATACAGAAAAAAGTCAAGCATCATATTTTGCAGATAATTTAATATACTGTTCTACAGAATGATATATACAGAATGATCTGTATATATACTATATACAGAATATCCAATGATAGGCAGAATATGAAATATTCTGTGTAGCTATGTTCTTATATGTAGATACACAACCACAACTGTTTAGGATTATCTTGCTTATGTTAAGCTTAGAATATGGAACACTAAAAAAATATTAGAAGCACACGTGAAGCACTTACAAAAACTAATGTGTGAAAATCTCTAGCCACATACAAACCATAAATGTGTTACAGAAAATTGCAGCATTTGTCTTTCCAGCTTTCATTATCAAAGCTGTGATTTTCTCAGCATGTTCACTGGCAAACTGCACTGCTTTGAAGCTAATAAAGTCAGTAACACTCTGCTGTCCCTGGTATTACAGGAAGAATACTAAAAATACTAACAGAGTAAACTCAGACATATCCGTCCATGAGTAAGGGATTTCTGCCATTATATTTGCCATTTCTAGGGAGAAGGCTTAACCTCTAGTGGCTATGAACTACACAGATACAGACTTTATATCTGCAAATTTTAAAAAATTCTCTAATGAAACACATTTAGAAATGCTCCCATCTACTTCAGCCGACGGTAGAAGTATTTACAGATTTTTAATATTATATATTTACCAAGAATATCAAATATGTCATGTGTTGAGAAACTGAATAATCTTCACTGCACCACAAATCAATTTATAGCCCCACATCTAACTGCAAAGGAGATTTCTCATAACTACTTTTCACATACAATATTTCCAAATATTGAGTGAACCTGCTGATATAATTTTTGTGTGCTTTTACTTTTAGAATAAAATTTCTGTTTATGAATAAAAGCATTATTTAAGTATTCAAAGTTACAGACAAATACCTTATATTTATTATTGCCCAAGCATTTCAGTAACAAGCATGCATAAATCATGTCATACAACTTCCAAGATGCAACAAGTCTCTCCTAGCTACTCTTGAAAGGAATGTGTGTGTATGCCATATCAAACATTCCTTTACAACAATAATGGATTTCTCTTCCCCCATAAAACAGTACTTTTATTAATAACAGGACATGCAAGTCACACCAGTGCACATATTAACTAATTCCTGCAGCCTCTGTAAAATCCTGCTTAATCTCCAAACAGGAGAGTTGAACTAAAAAATTTACAAGAAAATATTTAAACATTTACAGAAGTTGACAAACTCCATTATTTAAATGAGTGTTTCATGCAAACTTGCCTATCTCATTTCCTTTAATCTGACAAATGAACTATAATGCTTCCAAATACAGTGTTCTAATGCTCAAATTATTTCTAATACAATCATAATTTTAATTCTAATATCATCTTTATAGTGGATTAGAGAAAAGTGACTAAAGAAATTGATCCATTAGACCACAAACCTTCATTGAAACCTTTGTTGTATTTCTGTGTGAACACCTACAGAAACAATTCCTGAAATATTTTTGATTGCTTGAATCATGAATGAAGATTTAAAATGAAGAACATTTTAAACAAATGCATAGGAGTGGCTGAGTGAGCTCATGAAGTGTTTCTATAGAGACCTAAATTCAGAGTTATATAATTGGGAAATTCTTCTCCTTACCCACCTGACATGATCACAGCCCTGTGATGTCTGGAAGCTTCCAGCAGAGTTACTTTAGCCAAGCAGCTGTAGTTTGTCACTGTTCCCACGTGCCTTCCCCTCATCCCCAAGGCCACCCCTTGCAGAGGGTCAGCCCTTCTGGCTGGTTCCATGCCTTCAGTGGTGTATGGAACATTTACCCAACACACAGGCAGTGCTCCTGTTCCCTCCCCTCACCCTGGCCCCAGCAGACACAGCCTGACACAGACACTTGACAGCTGTGACCTCTCGTGCTGTGCAGATATGCTCAAGCATGAACACAAATGTCATTGCTACACCAATATAAACCACCTTGAAAATTACTGGTGTTTGTAAGCCTTCAATCCACTAAATGATTTGTGCTCTTTGTAGGAACACAAAGCGCTGCTCTGGCCCAGCTGTGCTCATGATTGTAACCATGTAATTGTAAACTGGTTAGTTAAATTGAAAACCTAAACATCCTCCCTTCTCTTTGATGAACAAAACACAGATAAAAGAATGAATTCTGCTAAGAATAAAGCGAAGCATATTCTATAACAAACATACATTTCAAATGATGTTTGGTATAGTGACTTATCAGCCCCCAAACCAACAAGATTTTCCAAATATTTCTAGAGCCTTAAACTGAGGAATAGATGAAAATAGAGTACCTGTTTCTTTTAAGTTGTGAAAGCCAACCTTAAGTGTATCTTAATGCAGGAGTACTTTTAAAATATCATACTTTGTGTTAAAAAGTCCTAATAAATATTGAGCAGTGTTCCTAATTACCTGGCATATGTAAAAAGGCAGAATACACCAAAATATAACATTTCCAGCTTAAAATATTCTGAGTCTAAACATAAACTGAGTCTAAAATATAAATTTTGTTGAAAGCAGATTAATCAAATGCAATGAAGAATGTTATTATGTACTCTTTGTTCTTTTTCGTGACAATTTTATTGATGTTTTATTCAATCTCCACTTATAAATAAGGGTTATGAATCTTTTAAATGGTAGCATTTAATTAATACATTTCTACTGTTATGATAAGAAATAGTTATTATTCTTTTTAATAGAAGAATTACAATGTATTGCTCATTAGTATTAGAATTCTCCTTAAAAAGAAACCTTACAATGGAAATTAACTAGTGAGAATACAGAAAAGGACAATCTTCAAGACTGCACATCCACACAGACTTCTCTAAACCTAATTTTTTCTTTGAAAAAAGAAATAATGGCTTAATAATAATTGTAAAAAAATAACAAAATAGTATCTAAATAGGCGAAGAAAAATCACCTTCTCCAAGCATCCTAACCACTCAATCCAAGACATTTTTAAAATTTTGAAAAAAGCAGATATTTTAGATTCATGTTTCTGATCTAGAGGTTCATGAGCTAAATATGAAACAAAGTACTGCAAGCTTTAATGTCATCAATTTGTCAAGAAGAAAAGTTTTAAAAAGCATAATGAAACAGGTGTTCTTACTAATGTATTTTTTTAATCTTTTAGACTCATAACAGTTGAATACTGTGATTATTTATCTTTTTTTATTATTCCAAATTCTGCTGAAGTTATATAGGAATTGCTGCACACCCAGGTTTGCAGATTTCTATACATCTTTTTCTCTCTGAGTGTTTATATGAACCTTCTTCCTTTAATTCAATTACAGACACTGCCAAAATGTTTCTACTTACATGCCAAAAATCAAAATGCTCATCACAGAGTTTCTATTCTACTCTAAAGCTCAGTATTTTTCACACACCAAATTTCAAGCAGTGCTGTGTGAGCCAGACCTGTCTGCAGAAAGCAGGAAAACAACTGTATGACTGAAACCATTTGCCAAAAAAGGCCAAGTACTGTAAGCTTGCCAAATTCATTGGTTTTGTGTAACCTGAATGTTTCAACAGAAGGCTATGGGGAAAATCTGTAGCCAGTCTCAACTGTAAAAAGAAATCACCATCTATTTTGTAATTTGTCTCCTGCATGCAACTTGAACCACAAAAGAAATGTTCTGCAATCATAACTATTCACTGTACGAACAATTTAATTTGCTTTCTATTTACAAGGGAGCAAAACCAATCCTCTAAACACTGTCCTCTTAACAGAACAGTTCCACAGACCCCAACTGCAAAGGACTCCAAGCCCCCTCCTCAGGGAGTTGATAAGTGTAATTTCTGTCAGAAGAGAATATTTCTTAGTTTTTTTCCTCTTTCTAAACATTCAGTGGTGATAGTCAGCTCTCCTGCAATGATTATGCTCTCCCATATCATCAGAAATATGCTTCAGAGCCCCTAGAACTAAAACTTTCATTTACTGAGCTTCAAAGAGAAGAAAAAATGACAGTACACCTAAAGGTGTGAACCTTCTTTCAGACTGGTTCTTGTATAGGTTACAGCCAAGAAATCAGACACCTGTAACCCCAAAGGTTTTCTCCATTTGATTCTCCAAAATTACTTTAAATCAGTTTTTCAAATGAAACTTTGCCCAGAAAATAATACCTTTGTCAGTTCAAATTGGTATGACATGGTTCCTTGTCAAATTTTCAGTAAAAATAACTGGTTTGCAGCTTCTCTCTGCTGCCTCTACTTTAACAATGAT
Organism: Passer domesticus; assembly: GCF_036417665.1. Classification (NCBI taxonomy): domain Eukaryota; kingdom Metazoa; phylum Chordata; class Aves; order Passeriformes; family Passeridae; genus Passer; species Passer domesticus. The sequence goes on along the minus strand of NC_087481.1, from coordinate 43,689,251 downwards.
TCATTTTTCCTTTCCAGCCACGGAAGAACTGTCTAAAAGTTCTGTGTGGGTTTTGTTTTTTAATATAGATGCTGCTTTATGCTGAATTTCCTTTATCTGCACAGCAGTGATACAACATCTACTCAAATGTTACTCACTTACTAAGAAGCTTTCAAGGCAGTGAAGTTCTGCTGGCCATGGATGTTGCTGATTCTACCACTCCTGGTAAGGGGAGGAACTTCTGGCCTGTCCTACAAGGAAATGTCATTACTCCCAATTTGGAGAACCAGCAACAGCTGGAAATAGTAATTATGGAGAAAGCAAGATGGGTTTTCCATTATAAACTGCTTCCTTCTCATGGTTAACCAGCACTAGTAAAGAAATAAACATGGACAAGAGTGAAGTCTGCCCTGTCTTTATCAGAATGAAGAAACACCCACTGAATTCATTAAAGTTGACATTTCACCCAGGACATCATTAGACACTGATGGCCAAGAAATCAAAGAAGTGTTAAGTTATACAAGATAAATGTACAATGCACCTTAAAATCTACCCAAAGCCCAGGTTTTAACCTGCCCAATCCTTTCAGCTATGCAAAATGAAACCATCAGCATAATTTTTACCACCAAAGTCTAGCTTTTTTTCCTCTACCTTACCTTGATCATCAGGTTTCCCTCATGCTAATTTTCTAATTTTTTCCCCTACCTCATACATATTCCAAACTATTTTTCTGCTCTTTATTATGTCTTACATGTTTCATACATTATTTCTTTTTAAAGAATAGTATCTACAAGTATACAGAAGTTACAAAATTCCACAAGCATCTAAAATTCTGAATTGCAAAAACCTTTTTCTTCACATGTGAACTCTGTACACAGAAAACTCATCAAAGCTGATTGATCTCAGCTCTATTTACACAATTAACTCTAAATGCCCAAATAGAGAAGGAAATATTACCCCAAACAATAACAGGGGGGAGAAGGAAACAACAGTTCCTTGAGCAGAAGGAAAGTAACTTGGGTGAAAAATGAAGATATAATTTCTTGATAAGGTCCCAATTATATCTTTAATTTCAGAAGCCTTCTTGCATAATTTTTGAAATAATTTTTATTTTCAGAGTTCTTTGGCCAACACCTCTGTAAATAATTTTTTTCATAAAAGAAGTCACAAACAGAAGAGAAAATGTATTACAAATGCCTTAAAATAAATGAAAAAGTCTTCATAAAGTTTGCATTAAAAATCAGATCTAAGTAAGTTCTACATCATTGTGTGGCATCACATGCAGTTTCTTTTGCCATTTGTTGGGTGCAATTGGCAATTCACAGCTCTTCTGCAAATTATATGTCACATAAATATTTCATGGCACAATAATTATGCAAACTCTATCTGTCTGATAGAGGCTGCCAGGTATATAAGTACATTTGCCTGCCCTCTGTAGGGCAATTTGAACCAGCATGCCTCGATCAGCATAGAAATACATGCATTTTGTATGTATCCATGGCACAATTCCTCTCAAAAATTACAGATTTGAATTATCACTTTTTCTAGTCAGGCTTCTGAACAAAGCAGGAATTCATGCCATTATTTTATATAAATGTACTCTCTGAGCAGTCAAACACTGCTCTTGAAAGTATATATTTGAATATTTTACAACTTTTGCAGCTGGTACATCACATGTGAAGTAAATGAATTCCCATGGAAAGACTTCATTATTTCCTTAATTTCTGCTGGGAGTCACAGAGGTGCCCTTTTCTTTGTCTTTCACAAACAATTAACCTTTTGGCATGCATGCAATTGGCTGAGAGCAATCCTAAGTGGCTCAGAAAATAATTTACAGCAGAAACTGTACAAAGTTAATTAGTATTAGTCTAAGGTTATTCATATATTATCAACCTGAGAAAATGGTCATCATGACCCTCACAGAACTTTAAGCAACAGCTCTTTTCATCATCAGCTGCAGAGCATAAATGCTAATCATGTTCAAGTATAGACACAGGTCTTTTTACCATGGCCATTTTAAGTCTTAATGTTAAAACTTCTCAAAGTACAGGTATGTAGAGGCATGCAAAGTGTGCTATACTCTCTGCTATTACTCACTTCCTGTGTTAAACAAAACAGAAACAAACAACCAGCCAAAACCAGAAGTACTCTCTTTTCATTTTACCTAAGAATGTTTTTCATTGTTCTCATTTTTGAAGATCAGTTTGTTCAGATTTTACAGATTGTTTCTGCCTAAGTCCCTTTAGAATTAATTATAAACAGGATTACTTCTAAAGACAGAATCAAGGCATAGAGAACACAGTCTCAATTTTAATTTGTGCAAACCAGAAAGGGAGCTCTCAGTGTGCTGCTTCTGCTACTTGAAGTGCATGTTATTTGATTTCCAAATGTCTGCACTGCTAGCCATGTATGTGAAAGACTGGAGTGTTATGGATTAGTGACCCAAAACATTCCCCAGTTGTGAAGGTACCAGAGGGCTTTATTGGAGATGGGTTGGGAGATGGAGGAGTTGAGATTTTGTATATTTGTATTAATAGCTAGTCCACACTTCCTTTTGGCACCTGTGGCAAGTGTGTCCACCAGCAGCCAGTCTATCATATGGAATCACCTTCTACCATTGAATGCCTTAGGTACTCAGTTAAATTAAACTGACAGTCCCTCTTACAAAGTAGTCTTACATTCCCTATTTAGGGACATAGCTGTGTAAGTTGCTGACTAATTAAAGGTTACTCAGAAATCCCAAAATGCAGTTACAATGGCCAACAACCTTCCTGGGCTCCACCCAGACCACAATGTCCCTACAGGGGTATTTAATGGGAGCTCAGTTTTGTTGGCTCCTGCAGAAGGGCACAGTTTGCTGCTGAGTACAGACAGGAGATGGTGTCCAAAGAAGAGCCATGGCCAGGCCAGGTCCAGACAGGGATTCCACCATGGCCATGTCAACACCACCCACAATGTTGTAAAGGCACCAGCTTTGCCCTGGCACTGCAGGGCAGGAAGAACAACACTAAAATCCTTGTTTCTAAGGGCAGGGAGGAGCAGGAGAAGACAAAAATACCTTCTGCATAGGCTGCTCCTGTCATGGCACGCAGACTGGGAGGCAGCCCCTGGGCACAGGAGCCATTTCCCCATGGTGCCAAGCACCAGGGCCAGCCTGGCCTCCTGCACTGCTCAGCCAGCAGCGCCTGCCACTGCCATCAGGCCAGCACAGCCCACAGAGACAGGGACACAGCACAGGTCTGAGCTGAACCCTGGGAGCAGAACAAGTCTAGGGACTGGTTTTAGCTGGTGTAAGGCTTCAGATAAGGAGGACATCTGAACAGGGTAGTTATGAAACACTGGGTCAATGGTACCTTGGGTGCAAGTCATCACCAGATTTTAACAGCAACAGTGGACACCTGACTGAAAATCCTTGGAATAGTGATTTATTCATCAAAGGTCTCCAGCCCATTCTGGAGGTCAGTGGGAATGCACCAAATAGTCCCTTTTGGTTTTATAATCCATCAGTCTGCAAAATCTAGTTAAATTTTAGCACGTGAAGGAGTGAATTGGGTAGCTGGTCAAAAGAGCTTCACTTTGCAGATGACTTACACTTATCTTGTGGAAAATTTCTCATTGCTGATCTGAGAGCCTCTTACATTCTTTCTACAACTCACTTCATATCTCAAAACCATATTACAGCTTAAATAACATCTACTATAAACACTGTCAAACTGAGTCAGTATCCCGTGGTTGCTGGAAAGGAAAAATGCCTGATCCCTGATTAAAGAAAAACTCAAAAGATCTGCCATATTAAATCATTGCTTTAGAGAAGAATTAATCTCTTTTTTAAAACAGTGAACCCTCAGAGCTTTCTTTCTTGATTCTCCAGAGTTTTAAAGATTAAATATAATAAGAAATTTTTTGTACTTTTCCCAGTTTTAAACTTAAGAGGACAATGTGATTTTGAAAGTTAAACTTGGATTCTTGTATAAATAATTACATTCCACTAAAGTTCAAAAACCAAATTAACAAAAAAGACAATATGAAGGAATGAAAATCAAATATAAAATAAATCCTTTTAAAAATTGAGAGAAACACAGTAGATCAGCAGAATACAGAGCATGTGAAACAAGAATGGTGGTTTGGAAAGTTGGAAAAAGAAGATAAAATTAAATCTTGCTAATACTTGTGTAGACTGGATGTATTTGCATCTCAAATAATTAAATTTTTTCTTTCTTTTTTTTTTCCTAGAAACCTTCTCATTTGTTATTGACTTCTAGAAGAAGATGAACATTTTAACAACAGCTGTAAGTGGTTTAACAATTTTACTCAGTTTAACAAAACCCCAGTATAGCAATCTGCTCTGAACTTGGTAAAAGTAGTTCTTTTTCTGGTTTCAGACAGTAGTTTCTTATGTGAAGGAAAGTGAAAATGTGAAAATGTGCTGGTATACCAGAGGACTGGCTGGTTGCAAAAGTTACATTCATAAGCAACAGGATAAACTAAGGACTAGCTATTCAGATTTCAGAATAAATAATTCAGGGAACAGTTAACAGTCTCTAAGTAAGGATAAGAAGTTCCAGTGATGAAGGTGGTTTTGGCTCTAGCCCCACAGCTTTAATCCTACCATTTACAGTCTGTGCTTGGGCCTCTGATCTCCTTGCATGTGTTGTAGCTCAGCTCTGTGAAAGAAATGAGATTTTGCATATGTCCATGTATTCTGAGATGAAGTATCATCCATAGTTTATGGGGTTGACTGATTTATAGAGATGCAAAGTTTGATACCTGCCTATTTAATCTGTTCTTCTGAGCAATACATCATCAAAGATTATAAGTAACTGTGCTATTATCCATCTAGAAATTTAGTGGGGTTTTAAGCTTCTCTAAGTTTTCATGTTTGCTTTTAACACTCCATCAAACATTTATTTTACCTCCTAGCAAACATATGTTAAGCATAAATGTGTATTTTACATAGTAGTACAAGGGGAAAACATTATTTATTGATAGTAAAAAATTCTCTTGAGGAAATAACCATATATTATTTCCTGGCAAAATCATGGTAGTGCTCTGTCTGGATTACACTGCTAATACTCAGGAAATCCTTGTGAAGTCAATACAAATATTTTTAAATATTTATTAAAATACTCAAACACACTGCAGATTGCTTTGTTCCACCACATTCCATCTTTCAATCCATTCACATCCAGTTGAATCAGATGAAAGGAAGATATGTGGCAGGCTTTCTAAATTACCTGTCAGAATGAGGGAAGAAGACATTAGAGAAAGAGCAGAAGACATGACAGGACATGGCTGGGGAGTGTACTATAGCCTTGGAAGAAATTGAGGCCAAACTACTGATGTAACAAACTGGATTAAATATCTCTTAATGTCACAAAAACTCTCTCTCCTTATTTGCTTAAGTCAGGGGACAAAGATAACAACAGGGAAGAGCTTTTTGAGAGGAAGTCTGCTAAAATATAGTGGGAATCACAGAATCTACAGCATAAATGGAGACACTGTTAAATGGATAAAATGTTAAAAGCAATGTAAGAATGAAATTTTCTTCTGCTTAATTTTAAGCCTCTTTCAAAACAGATTTCATAATTAGTATTTTCTTTCATCAAAGCAAATGCATTCTTGTGCAATGTGGTTTATGTATACACTTTGGGGACACCACATGTAGCAAAATGTACATAAAGTAGATTACTGTAGAAAAGTTAGTGCAGAAACATTGAAAATTAAATGGAAGTGCAGATGGTACTAAGTACATCTTCAGACAGTTGACTCTGAAGGGAATCTACAGTTTTGCTAGTTTTGTAGAAGGAACTTGAAATTTCTACTTTGACTTGCCTAAGGAAACTTTCATTAAAATAGACCTTCTGCGGAGTTGTCAGTTTTCAACCAGAGTTTTCTATGGATTCATTAAAACCTGCTAGTTTTAAGAATTCTAAAGCCTTAACTAAATTAAGTATTGTAAAGACTACACTATTATTTAGGTTTTACTATCATTTGAAATCTGTGAACTCAAATTTCCTATCTGTGGCCACAAATGACAACTAATTTTTCTTTATTTTTGTGTAGCTCTTTCTTTTTCCCTAGCTGTTTTGACACACAGGCATTTTTTTACTCCCTAAGGCCCTAGGCACATAACTTAAATTTAGCATGTAATAGAAACTGAATGCATTGTAACATTTTTGAAAGTAATAAAAGCATCTGGATGACTAAGCAAAACAAAGCTCCAAGGTTTCCATTCATAACAATGCATACATCTAGGAGCATCATGCAAAAAGGTATACACAGAATGTCAGGAGCCATTCAAGCAAGCAATTTCTTCCTGGCTCTTTACTTAATACAAGACAGTTGCCAAAGAGGTCCCCATTTTCTGAAATAATGTAAGAGAGTAAGCACCTTGGTCCAACTCCTTCAAAGAACTGGAGCATGAATACTTGATGTTTGACAGTATTTGTACCTCTCTGGTATTCTCTTTCCATCCATTATCACCAGTTCAGTGCCTCCCCTCAAATGTGAGAGTACATCCTTGTCTGTCTGCCAAGAAAAAGTCACTGTACAATGTATTCAAAGTGATTTATGAGCTGAAAGCAAAACAGAGGAACTGAATAACCAAACACAGATACACGCAGCAGTATCATTTAATCAATTACATTACCCACTTTTATGATACACTTGTGAATTATGTTCTTTTTGCATGTATAATTAGAAGGTAGAACAGATGGTGAAAGCTTAGTTTAAAGGCCTTAGATAAAGTTTTAAAATAACCACTGCTGCCAAGTGATCATTCACTGTAACAGGATATATTTTTCATTAAGTTATGTTTTTGCCATGGTCTAATACACTAGATGGTAATGAGACTGTAAAAACATTACTCTCCAGGGTCTTACTCCACCAGAGTTCATTGTAAAGGAATGTGAACATGGAGTGGAAGATTAGGGGTGGCTCTAAGGTACATTGTCATAGCTCATTTAAGGGTACTCTAAGGAATGATGACTGAACAATCATCTCTGAGAAGCCAGCACCACTTTGAGAGGAAGGAAAATGATATCCTAATATGTAACCACTAATGCTTTAGGCATGTTCCAAGCTCATATATGGACATTTATCAACATGGAGCAAAGGAAAGTACTGAAAAAGAGAATTACTTGCAATTCATTAAGGACTCTAATAACTAAGGGCAGAGGAAAACATCAACTCGTCTTCCTATAACCCTGCTCATATATTTTTCTCTTGATACTGTAGAGCACAAACTACATTATATATTGCATTCATGCTCCCTGAAGGTCTTAGTTTTATTATTTGTTTACATCAGAAAGCATTTTAAAAGAGGTTTGGTGGCTGTTTAAAAGATAACAGCTTTCTCCCTGGCTTCATTTGGAAGCAAACCTGCACTTCTGTATGCTTGTCTTTTTGTGTAGTCCACTCAAAACAGGATAGGGAATTCTTTCTAGGGAACAAATATGTCTAACAACTGATGTAAAATAGCTGTAAAATAGGTATTTCCTGATGTACAAAATGCCTAGGACAGCTCCTGACTGCTTGACACAGTCTAGCAGCATCACAGTGGAGACAGTCTTTGCACGATTTTTAGATTCCCACCACACTGCAACACTGATGGACATACTGCTGGAGCAGGAAATCAAAAAAGGTAGTCAATTATGCAGTGATTCAGCCACTGACTTGTTTCTGGGTCAACCTGGTGATATGTGACCTTGAAAAAGATGCAACCACACCCTTGGAAAGTTAATCATTGTAGGTGCTGATTATTTGATCAAAATTGTTGGTCAAAGAGAAAAGCGGCACTGGATATGAAATGTGTTGATTTTCAGGAAGAATTATTAGCTACCAAGTCAAAAAATGTACATAAGTTTTTCTATGCTTACTTAAATCCCCATGGTATATCTGCAAAAATTATACTTTTCCTTTCAAATCTTTTTTTAACGTCTTACAAAACAATAAACACAAACACAATGCACTTGGGTGAATCCTCTTTTAAAATAAAGCTCGTTACATCTTTGCACTGGTTATAGAACAGAGGAAGCAGAACATTTGAAATCATACTTGCCAGTTTTTACTACTTACTGTACAAATCTAGGAAGGTTATTTTACTAGTTATTTAAATATTTACAAAGATATGTCCTCATATATTTATACACTTGGCAGTGATTTGCTTTTTGCTCTGTTTTGTACTGTAGAGAAGAAAAAGCAAACAACAAAACAACCCAAGCAAAAACTAACAGATGCTGATCCTTTCATTTTGTTATTTTTAGGATTATACTGATGACGTTCATTCTAATGATCTTCAGTATACCTAAGCACAGTATATGAAAAGATCAATAAATAACAAGTCCTACTATTTATTTGTTTCATTGGCAGTACAATGTAGTGGTTGTTCATTAACAGCCCAGAAGCTTCATAGGTTGTAATGAAGCAGGATCTTTCCAGCTGGTAACCTTTCCTTTCCCTCTTATACAACCCACCTAGTGATCAAAGTCTAGCAGATATTTTTATGCTGTACTCTCAACATGCTTCTCACAGTATTTCTCATGTCATAGCAATGCTGAAGTTACAGATATACCAGGTGTTCTTGAAAAATAATATTCTTTTATAAAGGTTTTTAATAATAACAATCATTAAGTAGAAGGAAACAGGAATAATATTCAAGTATATAAAGTATGGAAGAAAAGAAACAAAAACAGCTGGAAGGCACTTGTGGACTCCAACTGAAGACAATAATTTACCATAGTGAGACATCTCTCTATTTTAGAAATACCATCTACTTCATTCTTAAAGCCAGAAGGCATGGTATTTCCTGTGACAACTAGAATGCCAAATAGCTCATAATAATTTAAATTTAACTACTGGTTAAAATAAACACATAGTTTGTATATGTATGTAATACTCTCACCACAACAGCAGTTTCCTCAACACATCTTGGTAAACAGCAATTGATGTTCTGAGGTAACTGGTCTTCTGTTTCTTTACCACCTGAAAATGATATATTGTATTACTTTTAGCTTTAAAAGTTGTACAAACAAAAAGTAATCAACCTGTCATCTTTCACATTTAAAATATCCAACACCTTATTAGTACCATGATTTTCTGGAAAAAAAATAAAAATCTTAAATAAAAATCAAAGGAGGTAACCAGCACTCGTGACTTTACTGTTTGCTCTTGGTATGATACCAAGATACAGAAACTGCTGCCACTTCTTTTTAGTAAAAAAATACTTTGCAGATGTTAGAGAATCAAGCTTTATGCATACAATAAATAATGCAGCATTTTCAAGTGCAGAATGTAACTAATATGAAAGCTACAGAAAATTCTCCTCCATAACTAGAGGTAAATTGCATAAAGCTTATCAATTCCTTTGATCCCATTTTAACTGCTGCATTTGTCTTTGCAATGGAGGGTTCTTAGGAGTCTTAGATCTACTTCAGCTTTGCAATGTGACATTTTTATCTTGAAACAGATTGAGAAAATAGAAGGACTTTTGTGATCACATCAGAGTTGACATTGCAATCTGCACCATACCTAAATCTCATCCTACACTGGAAGAGAACTCCCACACTATCCTGCCTGTTGAAGCTTTGTAAAATAGACAGGTTGACTGCTTGGTGATTTGAGATCCGGAGAATGACAGCCATTGCTTTTGACTCTATATAAGCCTTACTTCACACTTTCATTTGTATTTAGCTTTATAGCAGCTTCCCCTCTTCAGGCCTTACTTATTAAAGCATTATTTTAAAAACCTGTATTTCTCCAGCTCTTCTATGTCCATTTCCCACTATTGTCAAACATATAAAGACAGACCTTCATCCTGGCCTATCAATTACCAGCACCTCCACTCTCTCCCCAGAAGGAGCAATTTTTTATGAATTCTATTATTGCCTCACTACTCACATCCCTGTTGCTCCTTGAATTTGACTCCCTTATCTGTTTTCTTATACTTTCCTCCTTCATTTTAAGGATTGTCAAACAAAATTTCTGACATATTCTACAGATTCCCAGTGACTGAGTTGTATTTGGCATCTCCACAGCATCACCAACACCTACGATTCAACACACACTTCTATGTTTCCTGCCAAGTGTAAAAACCTAAGAAGGTCCCAGGTTTCCAGAGTGCAACTTACATTAAGTAGTATTAAAAAAAATCCTGGTCATATAGCTACACATTTATTTTTGTTTCCTCAGGATGAAGTGTTGCCTTACTAATTTATAAACTTTATTGCTGATAATGTTTTTATACCTTTTACATTTTTGTCAAATGTGCTCCGTGCCATTTTGCTTTTATTTGCTGTTAGGACAATCACTCAATAAAAAGTCTCCTATATTTTATAAGCTTTCAATTAGTTGTCTTTTGTAACCAAAGGCTGTATTTCCTTTATATATACCTAGAGTTATTTCAGAATCATGTGACTCAGCAAACATATGCATTTCAAAATATTTCCAACTCTTTATGCATTTCTTTGTGCTGTTTCAGTCGTCACTGCACCATGGGACTCTAATGAGGAGATTTCAAGTACTGTTTTTTTTCCTACACTGCCTATATTAGTCTTGTCTGGCTGTAATTTGGAGACCAGTGGTCAATTTCTGATCTTAGGCTGTTTTGGGATTTTTAATTTCTTGCAAAGGATAAAGCTTAGCTCTGGTGTCTCTCAGAGCGTTCCATTCTTGGCCCAGTACTGCTTCTAATCTTTACACTGGCACTGAGAGGACAAAGTCTTTGGCAGTATTTGCATGTCCCTGCATGGATGCTGATACTCCACTTATCTTTCTTTAACACCTTCTATCCCTCAGGCACTTTTATTGTTCTTAGATCATTTGTCCGATCTCCACTACCAGACGCGTTGTAATATTTTCCATCTAAATTCAACCAAAAAGATGAAAGCAGGTTATTTTTGCTGGCAAAGGTTGTTAAGCTGTTATTTTTCTCTTTAATACATAAGCAATCCTGTATCTAACATTCAGTCCAAATATGAAAAGGAGAAGAGAGCTGCCAGTCTGGTTATTAATATTTAAAGCTTAGGTCCATTCGGTTAACTGATCTTTATTTCTGCTAAGATAGACTGCTCTTTTATTATCTTGATATTGATACCTTGCAGCAAGATAGCTGTGAACCTGTCCATATTTTGAAATCTACTCTTTTTTACAAATTGAAACTCATAAAAAGTATTGTTGCCTGTGTCTTCTCTGAAATATTTTAAACTATTCATATTCAACACTTGGAACTCATAAAAAAGTATTGTTGCCTGTGTGTTCTCTGGAATATTTTAAACTATTCATGTTTAACAGTTGAGTTCATCTCTGGTTGTACAGAGACCTGAAAAAATACCTGCACCCCAATTTTTAAAAACAGGATACAGAATAGACCACAAATCCTAAGAGAGACTGACAGAAGAAAAACTTAAAGCTAGGTCTACTAAGACAAAATATGGCTCACTTGTGTCACAGGTAATGGGTTAAAATAAGGTACCCTTGTATTGGTAGTACACCTGGACAAGCCATATAGAGCCATGCAGACCCTGCATTGATCCCTTTTAGTGCTTTAAACATCGATACATGGAATTTTTTTTTTTTTTGCAATGTTGCACCAAGAGCTGCTACATCTACCCTTTTAAAGTTCTTCTTTTTGCAAAGATTTTTCACTTTGCATTGTGTCATACAGTTCTGTTGCAGGTGACTAAATGTGTTAACATGAATAAAAAGATGTGTGAGGCTTGGGTCAGTTAATATTCTTAAGGATAAAAAGCTCTCTGATAATGGATCCGTGGAGTGAAGGGTACCACAGGTGTCAGCAGCACCACAAAGAACAGTAGAGTTTGATCCAAAGAGTTAAAACGTGTTTTGTCTGCAGCATTCTTCCATTGTTATCTGCAGCCTGAAAGTGGATGAGAACATGCTGGAAAACTGAAGAAAAGAAACAATGGCAAGCAAGGACAGCACAGAGTAAAAAGCTAAAGCAATGCACACACCAACAATGAATGTTCTTGAAGAGAAGAACTACAGAAGCCCAAATCTTCTTGAGCAAGGGTTCCCTTTACTTTGGATTACTCCACAGTGGAGAAACACCAGTGCATCCTTCACCGCAGGAGAGCTTATATTCCCTTGCAATTAAACACTGCATTTTAAGATGCTTAAACAGACAGAACCTGCAAGCTATCACTAGGACAAATGTTACTTTGATTTGTTTAACAACAGATTATAATAATTTCCTTCTCACAATGTGAATGAAAAGGTTTAAACCGAAGTGAAAATCCTGACATTTTGAACAAGTTTTCTGACTTTTTAAATATATGGCCAAACATGCATTTCTGGATACTTAACACTTTTTTAAATATGTGAAAACCTCTTTGAGCTTTCCATGAGCTGACAAGGAATGAAAGGAGAGTTGTCAAGGAAATTTCTGCAGTACAGTAAATTACATACGGATGCATTTCCCAATGCCATTCCCAGAGTTTTACCTCTGCTTCAGCTGTCACACTCAGCTGAAATCCAAAAATAAAATTGCTTTGTCTAATTGCTTAAAATGTATTGAACAAATGAATGTGAAAACAGGATACTCTAAATCAGGAAAAAAACCCATTAGATTTTACAAGGACTTGATTTTATAAGTTTAGATTAGATCTTATAAGGGCTATCATGGCCCTTAAAACTTAAAAGCTAGTGCCTATTTTCCATTTTTATATCAGTGCAGCATATTAAAAATAGCATCAACACAAGATTATAACTATATTTTTAAAGATGCAGAAGTCTTCTTTATCATTCATACATGTGAATATCCATTTTTCATGTGCACGATTTTCATCCTACAAGCCAGAAAATACAGCCAATTCCAACAATGTCACAAATTGCAGTGTCATCACCATCATGAAAATTCAAGCACAGAAACCTTTACTGTAGAGAAGTTTATTCATCTATGCTCATGCTGGTTTAAAGCATCTCATAACTGCTGATGATGATTACAGCAGCCTGTCAGTGACTGGCTTCAGCAAAAGCCATCTGGATGGGACATGGCACAATAATTTCCTCCACCATCTCAAAACATACTTGCAGCTGAGCTTTTCCTCTTTTCAAGATAAGAAAGTAGTTGAATGCTTCTAACATAATAGATTGTCAAAGTCCAATTTATTTATTCCATACAGTATCTGAACATATTGCATACCACATAAGCTCCACAGTTTACATTTACCAACAGATGTTTTTCTTTCTGGAGCAGATGGTATATTGAGTGTACTGTGATATAATTCACATTTGCATTATCAGTTGTGAATGCTAATGCATTCCATAAACTGAGGGGTTTTTTTAATAAGATATTTTAATAACCATAGCTTCTCTGTATTAATCAATTTGTTTGATATCACAATCAAAAAACCCCAAATTTCTCAGTTGCACAAAAAGATAAGATTTTTCTTATTCAAAGATAAGATTTAGAAAGAAAACCCCAAGAATGAAAAGAAAGGGGCCAGAAAGGTAACAATTTTTTATTACCCTTGTCTGATATGTGCATACTTATTCTGGTTTTAGTTGTTAAATATTAAACTTCAAAGTTAAATAATTTTACTTTTGCAAGAATTCCAAATTTTCTAAGCTGTGAGCTAATATTGAGTCATACATGTTTATCAACAAAACTAGATAAACTTTCTTTATGAAGTCCTTATAGGCATTAATGAAGTGAAATAACTGTAAGTTGAACATGTTGCCAGATAATGTTAGTAACTTCACTATTCTTGGGCATGATGATGGTCCTGCTAAATTTACAAACAAAACCCAAATTATTTTGGATTTTCTTTCAACTTGCATTATTTTGCCCATTATGTTCTAGAATGCTACAAACAAGTACCTGGAAGGCCCTGCTAAGTAACTTCCTAAAAGGAATAGAACAGATAACACCTGCAGGTCCCAGCAGTATTCTCCCTTTACAGTATCCAAGGTATATTTTCACATAAATGAATTCTCTATTTGTTTACTTTCTGTCAATGACTACAGGTTTATCTTGATTCAACTAAACATCCCATTGTCAGATTACTTCTTTCTTCCACCAGTTTCATCCCACACAGGCAGTGCAGGCACAAAGCAGTTCTGTCACTGGCACAAACATGTCCATCCTTCTTTAAGGGCACGAATTCTCACCAGTTTAAAATCAGTGTGGCTGAAATGGGTCTCCTGATTCAGAAGCCCAAAGTCTGGTTTGTGCTGGGTGAGAGCAAACACCTCCTCATAAATGCAAATCAATCATTGCTGAATACTGTGCTGCTGTTGGGTGTCTTAATATTTCTTCTTATACAGTTTGCTTGGTTTTGCACAGAAATGCCTCAAATGTTTAATTGAACACTTAGGGGCTAAGAAAGTGCTGTCCAGATTATGAAAAAATCCCCAACCAAAGAAAGGACATAGCAGTGAAAAGACCTCTGGTTGGAGGTGCTGCAATTTGTAATAATGCTTTCATAATGAGCTTTGTATGAGGATCAAAAGCTAAAATGTGACCTGTCTGTTTTACAACCAGAAATCCATACAACAGCAAGAAAACTAATGATACATATAAAAAGCTAAGAATTTTAGGCTTAAATTCTTAAATTCTGTTCCCTTAGAGAACCCTGTGGCATACTATGATTGATATATCAGCATAATTTGAGATTGTTGTCTCTGTCTGCTTTTAGATGAATTATTTGCAGTAAAATTCAACTAGCACTCAACATCATATGGCTGTTTCTGTGATCTTTTTGAAGAGCTAAAAAGGGAAAATGAACAGTTGTCCTGTTGCAATAAGAGTAGCTGTCAATCCTCTTTGCTTCTCTTTAAAGGAATTGCTGAGATTACAGATTCTGCAAGCTGGATACTTTTGAAGATACTATTCCCCTTTCCCAACAGCAAGAAATCATTACGTGTAATAATGGTTTTTCACAACTAGACCATTGAGACAGATGTTTCTCATACCACAAGTCATTTGTTTTCTTTGAATTCTATTCATTTAATGTAATATACTTCAGCTCTCAGGTGAGCCTCCCCTATTGTTTTACAAATATTATGACCTTATCTTAAAATTTGTAACTCATTAGAGTTCATAATTATTCATTTTTGTTATTATTTCCCATTTGTCTGTGGTTAATTTGTTCTACCTTGTGCATAAAAGTGTTTTTCACGGATTTTTAAGTACCCACCTTATTTTGCATGAGAAGTATTTTCTTCTAGAGGGATTTAATACAACTCACTGAGGTTCTTCATTTGACTTCTTAGGGAATGGAATCACTGCAATATTAAGTTCATCACTGACATCTCTGATAATCTTCATATCTGTTCATCCCTCCCTTACATTAGAAGAATGTTTATTCTCTGCTCAGCCCTTCTTTTGAAAAGCTTGCAATTCTTGATTTGCTGGTAGTTTTGTATGATCATTAAACTTCAGTTCAAATGTTTCCTGGAGAATTTTTTTTTTGTCTTTTGAAAGCTTTAATGTATATTCATTTGTCATCTATTGTAGATTGTCTGTCACTAAATCTCAATGTGGAGTGGCCCACCCATCTACAGTTTCCTTCTTACTTGGGTGGTTTTGAAAATCCTTCCCTGTATACACACATGTGCCAGTGGGGCTTGCAGCACATTTTAAAAATACATAGTTCACTTCACAGTTCACTAGGCCCCTTTATGTGTATCTGATAGAAATTTGCTTAAAGCTGTTCCATGGCCAATTTCCTGGTCATATGTGGTCAAAGGGAACATCTGGGTCCTTCAGGTGAGTAAAAGAAAGGGGTTGTGAACTTTTTCAACAGGGAGAAGGAGAGCACTTGTTCTGTGGTTGGCAGTGGACTCCTTCAGATGTGTGTCCTTGTCCCCTCATGAAATCAAATCTAACTGGGGCTAAGGGGTGAGATGAATGGGAGAAAAACACCCATATTCCTTCTGTGGTTGTGATATCCAGTCTGAAAGGACACTGATATTTATGGTATTTGGCTTCTTTTTTAGTGTTGGTATTGTGAAGGATTCAAATTAAATCATCAATCATTTGTCAAGAGCCCTGCAACAGCTCCAGCCCTGCAACCAGTCTGTCAGGGTTTCCAAAACAACCACTTCCCACTCACACAACGCCAACACAAAGTATACTTTCTAGCAGTCTTTAACACATCTAAAAGCATACTGTAAAAGGACAAAAGGCAGAGAATTAAGTCTCTGATATCCTAGTTTAGTTTAAAACACAGAAACCCAGTTCATATATCATAATACAGTTACAGCAGAACCAAAGGATTTCAGGATCACCAGAAGCAGCAGATCCCAGCTATCCTCTCAATGTATTTTGATCTTATGTGTGTCAGAGGAGTGCAAAGGCAAAATTTCTCCACCATTATATGTTGAAGTGTGGGATTTATAGAGTACACTTATGGAAGCCACAGGCCCAAGTGGTCTTTCAACCCATCCTTAGGCTACTAAAAATGGAACATTTTCAGACTTGTATCATCAGCAACAGCTTCCAACTGCAGAAACACTCCTACCCAGTCACACAATTACATAACCTCCTCAAGCTCCATTTTTGAAGTTAGATCAATCCAGCTGTGAAGAAAATTCCAAATCATCTCTCTTTTAGTGGTTAGAAAAATACAAAGACCATTATTTTATTTTCAAAGTGCTGGGATATGATTTTTTATTATTTGCCTTTTTTCCCCTAAATGTTGCAACCACAAGTTTCTGGAATATAATCTGCACTTCCCCAGCAGAGAAATCAACTTTTTTAAAAATTGAGACCTTTCTTGCTATTTTCTATTATATCTTAATGCATAGCTTCCTTAAGGGGAAAAGACACTGAAGCTTATAGAAAACAGAATAATTTGGACATAATATGTGTGTATATAGCAGCAAACACATGAAATTATGCTATTCCTGCTAGAAAGGCTTTATTTATTTAATAAAAAATGCATCTGAGTTAGTTTCATATAAATATTGTTCTCTTAAAACCTCATAATGGCAGGAAAGGGTCTGGGGAGCCTTGCTATTTCCAAAAATCTCTTTAATGAGCATGTTGATTTTGGCAAGAATGAAACACAAAAGGAACTATACCATTTAGTATTATTTTTTGCTGCACAGTCACGAAGGAACTGGAATCAAATACCTGCAAACATAAAAAAAGTAGCTTGGTTTTCAGTAGGTGTGTTTATGTACTAAAACACAGAAAACTGGGAGATTTTGTACTTACCCAACACATGTTCTCTCTCCTTCTCTCCCCATGGTCAGTAACCATGTGCAAACAGGATTGATTCTCATCAGCCAAGTGATTTCCCTGAGGCACCTGGGCTCTTGGGATGTGCAGTCCAGCACCATCCCCCCACCATGTGGAGTTTCTGTATCACCAGTAGTATGTGGAAATAGTGTTTATTTGGAGGCACCCACTGAAAAATAGTGTTAGATTTTATGGGTTGCCTATAATACACATTTATTGAAGGAGACATTAAACAGCTTTCTAATTATTCTGAAGGGATTTGAATAGCATTCATGGGGAAAAGCCTTTTCCAGTTATTGTCTGACATTGTGCAAGGTGGTACCTCTGGTTGGCTTTAGCAAAGGCCCTTAGCTCAGGGTGACACAAATACATTTTCACATAATAGCTGGTACTGAGAAGAGTGCCCTGTAGTACACCTAAGGAGCCTCTTCAGATAAAACAAGTCACATTTGATGCATCCTAATTAAAGTAAAAGACACTTTGTGTATCTGCACAGCAGGGCTGAAAGACTGCTTGGTCTTCCTCGTAAGGAAGGATTCCAGAGCTTTCCATCTTCATTTGTTTATGTGACGTTAATTAACCTGTTAGGCCCAGGACCTGGTTATTTTAACAGCAGTTGCCAAAGAAAACTGTAAAATAGAAAGTAATAGCTGTGCAAAAAGTGAAAGAACATATTTCATACCAAGGAATAAGATGGTCTCACCTGAGAAAGCCAAACAATTCTGCCCACAAACTGTAGAAAAGACATTTTATTTGGGGGTTATAACATTTGCAATTCTTTGGGTTTGGGTTTTTTTAACATTCTTGAGTTATTTATGCAAAATAGCAGCAGTTCTCAGGTTTCCAGTTATTTGCAGAAAGTCCACGTGGCTGCAGTTGTATGAGTCTTTAGGTTGCCCAGATTTGGAATTTTGTAGAGCTGTGTAGATAGAATTAGCTTTTCCTTCAGCACATCAGTCCTTTAGACATTAAATACATTATTACTCATCAAATTAAATACATCTCATTGCCTTTGCCTTAAGAGATTATTTAACAAATCATACATTATTTCAAACCATGAAAAAAAATAACAGTGGCTTTCCTTTTACTTTTCCCTTTTTTTCCCAGAGATAGAATTACTTGGTAATTCTTAGAGAGTTAGTATGTAGATGCTTATTAAACCAGTTATCCTTCTCTACTCTCTACTTGCCAAATTGCCTTGGTGTAGAAGCAGGGGAGGAGGGACAGACATTTTTAAAAAAACAGCCTCCAGGGAGTTTACAACTGAATTAGTTTGACATGATTTGTTTCTGATGAACAAATTACCAATAACTTATCACTTTATTTTCCTCTAGGTGCATTAAAAATACAGTCTATTAATCATTCGAGCAATTTAGGAGATATTAAGTGCACTGATCTGAAATTCTCTCTTCCCTTCCTCCTGTTACAAACAGTGGTCTGTTCCTGTTACAAGTGTTTGCCCTTTGCAGGCCCTGAGGCCCCACCTGTCCTTCATGAGCTCAGAAGCTTCAGTGCCACTGACTCCAACAGTTCCATCACACTGGAGGGACTTTCCACTAGCACATGGATCCACATCTGCTCAGCTGATGAAGGCTTCATTTCCTTTAACCTGTTCCATCCCAGCTCTCCTCTATGACTTTTATATTTTCTAATTACAATCTCAGCTGACTGCTTTGGCAGGTTACTTCTTTGGCAGGAGCTGTCAGGGGTGGTCCTGCACATGGTACCTGCAATAGTGGCTGAGGTAGCAGCTGCTCCACTGAAGGTGGGCACAAGAGAAGACATCTTCTTCATGGTCAAGCCATCCTGCTCATCTAGGCAGTTCTTTTCTTTAACACAACCTCTCACTTATCAGGCCCATATTTTTTTTAAACAGTTGATTCAGTGAGCAATCTGTAAGACGTAGTCTAAATAAAGTTCAGAAGAATTGAGGGAAATAAAGAATAAAATGATATGCTGACTTCTTCTAGTCTTGGAGGAGCTGACAGAACTTGTGTTGGTATTTTTTCCCTCACAGGTGGCATAATTATAACTGATGCATAGGCACCCAAGATATGAATGATTTATTTATGTGGAATTCAGAATTTTTTATATTTTGTGTGTGTCTTGAAGTTTGCAGAAACAGCACAACTGGAATGTATAATTTGTTATAAATGTTGGCCAAGTAGAAAGAATATTCAAACAATGTAGCATATCTTTTGTTTTCTTCCATTAGGACTGAAAAATGTCACTGCTACTTAAGTGTCAGCATCCTGATGCAAAACACAGAGAAGCTACTTAAAACATCAGCACAATAAAGCAGGAAGCAATGCAAGTGCTTCATAAGTAGAGCAGTTTAGGAACTAGCATTGTATATTCAGCTCAGTTAGCAAAACTGCACTTAAATTGGGTGGTTTTATTGACACAGGCAAGAAGTAAATTCCTGCCATCAACACATTTTTCTACAACCCTGACTGAGGTTTTGGAATAGTTTACAATGCAGTCCTGTAGAAATCTATTCCCCAGTTGAAAGTAAAGAGTAAAAAAATAAGCATACTTTTTTTTAGTAACAAATACTGTTTGAATATGGGAAGCCTTTACTGTCAGTAATAACTGTTGTGCACAGCCCTGTCATTGCCATTCTTTCCTCATCATGTCAAGAGGTGCAGTCAGCCTCAACAGATGAAAAAAAATTCCAGATTTTTAAGGAAGAAAATTATTTGACAATCCTGGTGCTTTTAATCACCTTTATTCTCAAATGATGAATGATCAGTAAATAGCTTCATTTCCTAAAGTACTGAATGCCCCTGTTTATTAAAGGATAAATGTATCAGAGCTCCTTCATTGTCATTATGGTCACAAGAGCTACCTAGACATTTTCTGGAACCAAAATATCTCATAGGGATTTTATCAGAAAGCTTCTCACATCCTATATGAATTTCTGACTATAGACAGGGAATACCACTCTAGAGCAGCCAATAGTCCACCTGCTCAAGTAAAATCCCATTCCAATGCACTCACACTTACTAGTCAATAAAGTTCCATCTATCTAAATTGAGCACAGATAATTAAAATCTTTTGTCTTGGAGCAGTCACCAGCCTGACACTTAAAACCATTGTTTTCATGCAGGTTGTGATTCCAATTCCTGATTGAGGACCATTACACCTCATAACCTGACCCCTCTTTAGTCCAAACCAGTACTATATATTTGTGGTATTTTTTCTACACAATTAAAGACTGCTACTGGGTGATCCCACTTTCCCTTTCAAAATCCCTTCCTGTGAAATGTTTTTTAACTCTCACTGAATAATCAACTTGTTTGTAGTTTTTGTAGAATGGTGCCCTACCTGTGAAAATATTACAGCTGAAGCCTCAAGTTGCTGAGACTGCAAAGTAGTTACTGCCTAGGTCATTAAGCCTTATATACAGAGCAATATTATACATGGATTCAGCAAAATACATAAGAAATTCGGTTAAAGACCAGCATACATTTCAGTAATGTTTTGACTCAGCTCAAATGTTTTGAATTATTTACATATTGTTGTAGCTGACTACTTTAAAAAACAAGTATGTTCATACTAATGGTGAATTCCTATCATAAGCAAAAATCTCACCAGTTCCAAGTTTTCCCCCCAAAACAAGCTCTGTCTTATCACTCCCATGTAGAAGCTTCAAAACCAGAAAGGATTGGAAAAGATTTTGTAAAACTTAAACTCTTCTAGGAACATTAGCAAATGCAAGGGTCTTCTAATATTTATTTTTTTGTTATCATAGAAAAACTTATTATATATTTATATATAACTATACCAGACTGCAAGGTGGATAAAAAGACCATTGCAGTCAACTGATGAATGCACGATGGCAAATAATTTTAAGCATTCCTTTCCCATGGTTCGACATAATCCAAGCCAAGATGTGCAAAGATTTCTTCCTCACTTCCAGCTTTGAGAAAGATCCTCTGTGAAAAAAAATTAAAAGGAAAGTCAATAAGGGTGTTAGAAAGAAATTTCAATTGATGTTTTTTGCTGTTGAAAAGGAGTTAATATTTGACAGTTCTACCCATTGTATCCTCTATAGAATACACTGTCTTCATCAGTGTGCCTACCCTGAAATGTAAAAGCAAGTTAAAAAAGAATTTTAATGCTGCTTGATGTTTTCACTTTTCATGACTAGCTTACAACTTTGTTTTGATTTACTTTTTCCAAGACCCTCAAATCCAACTTACGTTTCCCTTCCATAATGGTCAGTAGCAGGACTTCCTTCATGAAATCATCAACGTTTTAAAATTAATACAGTAATGTCCTCTATAAGTGCATTCAAACTGATTTGATGGTGACACAAAATTGACCATAGCCAAGCACTAAGATAATCAATTAAGAACCAAGCTTTTTTATTCTTTATACACACTCCTTCTGAATGTTTTACAGTAAAATGCAGTTTTGTTTTTTACACCTGCACTTCTGATAATACAGGAGATTATTTTTACACAGGAACACTCATAAGCCTACGTGCTGTATGATGGCTGATGTAATAAAGTACATAGCCTTATGCATTCCTTTCATCACTAAAGTACAATAATAATTTTCAAAGCTACTAAGGTAGGTGAATAAGGTGAGTTTGGAAGCAAGAAAGATATTTCAATATTTCAGCAATTTCTGAATCATTTGAAGTCTAAATCAGTGATAAACTCTGAATAATCAAATTCAAGCGTTGTGAAAACTTCAGGGTTGAGTTTCTAGATTTACTCTCTACTGTGAAAGAGGAGATGCTGTTTGGAGAACCCACAGATAAATTCCTTTGAGTAAGGAGAATCTCTGACTACCACAATGTTTAGGAACCTGTGTGCCAGCAGCACCTCTGCTCTGTCAGCTGCCAAGCAGTGCCTCCAGGAGAGCTGTGCTGCCCAGCACACCCATGGGAATGGGTCAGGAACAGGAGTCCATGATTAGATCAGAGTAGAGCCAGGGTATGGTGGAACAACTTCTGGCACCAGAGATTCACAACCGAGAGCTGAGTGATTAAAGTTGTCTCTGTAATAGCAAAGATTGCTTATAAAGCAGAGAGAAAGAATATCCCTTTTTTTCGTAGCAAGTTCAACTGTCAGATTCTGGAATGCAAGGAACCTACAAATAACACTGAACAGCAGAAATACTGAACATTTTAACATAGACAGGACAAGGGGAAAATGGCAGAAAATATAAATTGAACAGGATAAAAGAAAAGGAAAGAAGACATCAACTGCCCATTGAATAACAATACTGGGGATAATTTGTTCCTCAAGTGTCTTCTGGGATAACATGATTTTAGGGATTTGTTATTTCTTTTTCTTTTTTCTTTTCTTTTAGTATTGCTAAGAAAAAGAGGGCAATCCATACACCTACATTACGGGGAAAAAAAAGAATAAAAGTAAAACAAGAAAAAAATCTTACACTTGTAGACAGATGTTACTGACACTCTTTAATAGAAGCTCTTCATATCTCTGGGACCCCAAATTGCATTCCATTTCTTTTGTTCTGTCACTTTATGTTTTCCTGCAAGCTAAACTCATTTCATTTGCTTGACAGGGAAAATTTCTAATACAAAGTATTTGATGCTGAATACCATTCTCAGTAGCTACAAGCAATGTTTCTAAATGAATCTCTGGCTGATATCTGCCAACTGTTTTAGCAATGTGAGTGTTATTAACGTTAATCATAACCTATGATTTTCCTTCTATGTCAATCTATGCTTATACAGTGCTGCAAATTTGATTATTGCATTCACTACCATTCTTTCTTGCTTTTTTCCTTTTTCCTCAAGAGAAGTAATGAACTGCTTGCCTAGTTGTGATTTTATTTCATCTTCTTACTAATATTCTAGAGATCCAAAACATGCCCCACCAACATCAATCAAATTTACAAAAAAAACAATGCTCTGAAGCTTCTGGTACACTCTTCTCTTATCCCATTTAATCAATTCTGTCATTTCAATGGATGTATATATTACATTTGTGGTTGTAAACATGACCATTAACTACACCTAATGTAGAGCAATTGCCATCCAAATGTTTTCTTATGTGAGTCGCTACCTCTTATTTTTCATTTTGGCATTAATGATCAATAATACTTTTGATGAAAGAGAAGAAGAGAGTGAAGGCACAGAGCTAGCACAGCTTTATGATATCCTATCATTGCCAAAGTTCACGTTTGTTATATTTTTGCTGTCACTTGGTTTTCTATCACATTTTAATACAGTGAATCCAGCAAAAAAACCCATTACTTAATAAAGCAGAATTCTAGTTTTTGTTATCTAAATCAGCAATAGCCAACAGCACAGCCTTCTTGAAAGGCACATATTTAATTGTATTCCAAGCAGACTGATACGCAACTGTTTATTACCAAATTGCTTGGCAATAACAGTGTGTTGCCCAATATCAAAATAAATACTCTATTACATCTAAGTAATACTATGAATGAGTCTTAGCCTGTCACTGTAGCATTTCATTACTATTTAACCATTTGAAGATGAACTTAGAAAATTAGTTTGAAGTATCCAAAAATAGAAGTTAGTACCACATATTATCATTAATGAAATGGGATTTGATGGTTCTGAACCAGCAGAATTTGTTGCAGAGTGAAATACTCCAGGTTTGTACGTACATGTGACATCCACTGTTCTGAAATGAGACACGTGGTGGAAATTTGATTAATTTATTTCTTTAAATCCTTATAATCCTTGGTATTAGCTGAAGAACAAGAATTAAGTATGAAGTTTCCAAATTGATTACTGGCATAACTCTGCTTTACAAACTTTTGGAAAATTTGTTCACAGCCTAATTGTGGCCTTAAAGATCAAGCAATTTCCTTCCATATCCCGTTTTTCCTACTCTTTTCAGAGCCCTGACTTTTATATGCTTCACAGCTGTAATTCAGAAAGAATGCAGTCATACTCTAGCAGATTTCATTATCCTTTTGAAAATTATAACATTGTGTACGAGGCACATCCTTTTGCAAAAGACCCTGAAGGACCGTGAACACTAAGGTCTGTCTGGACTGTTATTCCATGTACTATTGCACAAAATAAATTGGGGAGGGGAGGAAGGGCATGGAGATTATTGCCAACAGTACCTTGTTAGTAATTTACAAAACACTCTTTGATAAAACTTCGCTTCTAGACAAGCACCTGGAATGTCATTAACATACACATTTAATCTAACCTTTACTTTGCATCCAGGATTATGTTGCATGCTTTAAAATGGTAAAATCTTACACAAGATGTTTAGGGATTTTAAATTTAATTTTTGTCTTCTATCACTGATTTTCATATTGCTTAACATGCAACACATATTCACATCAGTTAAATTACCTTAATATTTCCTTTTCTTTTTAAAATTATTAAAGTGGAGATATAATGACAATATGATCACACCTAACTTTGTGGTTCTACCAGTAGACTGAATAATAAATACCAAGCAGTATAAACCCCCATCATTTTACATCTGAAATTATCACCGTGGCCATAAGCAAGACTATGATAAATGAACAACAGAAAAGAAGAGGACAGACTGTCATTTGCAAACTTGGAACTTAATTGTTCATGGTGCTTGGACAGAGTCCATTCTAAAAACAAGATTTATGGGTAGTCAGTTGTAGATGAATGATGATAGCAACAGGACTTGCTTAATCAGATATGGTCGAAGGTACCACAATGCACCTTAAATTTCTTACACATGTATTTGTGACTTTAGTGACATCTTCACAAGTCATCACTTATGTCAAGTCAATTGAAGAGTTTTAATTAAAGATAATTGGGACAAATGAAAAGATGATGCTGCTTACCTTCCTTGCAACAGCTTCTTTAGATATGAAAGGCCACAGCATTCAGTGAAGCAGTGCACTGTAATGTCAGACCCACAATTGATAGAATATACCTCAATGGCATATCAGACTAAAAGTACAAAGCTATTAAATTGGTCACATTCCCATTTTCTCTGATCCCATTTGCTCAAACAGCATTTGCATTCTTGAAAAAATAATTAACAAAAGGGTCTTACAGAAAGGATTGTGAAGGCAGAAACTTAGGTAATGTATCATATCTGCCACATGATTGCCAGTGGGAATGTTCTGTGTGTTTACCTGACCCGAGTGTTACCTGACCCTGGGCCAGTTCTCCAGCTCAGGTGTTGATGCACCAGGGCACACAGGTCACACCAGTACTGCAGAAACTTTAGCAAGAAGCTGTGTTTACTAAATCAGCCTTTTATAAGGTATACCTGATGGTATGGGTATATTTTTCATTATTTTGTGACTTTTGGATTATTTTGACCTAAACTCCTGCATATGAAGCCAAAAATATTCAGCTTGTGAGGCAGTCTGAGCACTGCATCAAGGAAGTCTGTACAATCACATACCAACAAAACAATGCACTCAAGTATTTTTGTTTCAACATTTCTTGCAATTCTTACATTGACTGCAGCTATCTTCTGTACTCAGTGGTCCCACTGCATTGAGTTCAGTGCAAGGTTTTGACAATAAATGGGAAGAGTATTAAATTTATTCTCATCTGTGAAAATGTTGAAATAACCATATACTGAAATAAAACCAACAAGTTAGAAGAGGTGCAAACAACCAACACTTTTTGGGAGGATTTCTGTGAATGGTATAGGAGCCATTGTTAATTTTTTTTTAACAAGTAGCTGTAGCACATAAAATTTTTTCTTGATATATGAATATTAAATGTAATACATGACAATAGCCCCAAGCAACTTCTTCTAATCCACAAAATACTGAGGAGAAAAAAATAAAAAGACATTTGGAAGCTTGAAGTAGTCACATTTTCATTTATTGTATGATCAGAATTGTAAGAAAATGTTGGGGTTTGCTCTACATTATTGTTTAAAAACAGAAATTAGGCCTGCCTGAAAGGTAAGAAAAGAAAGAAAGAAAGAAAGAAAAAAGAGACCAGAAAGCAAAAAATATGTTGTCCATCAACTGGTAAAATTTTGCAAATCTAAAAATGTGTTGGAACTCACCTAATGCTTTCTAGCACCTATATAATTGCATTTGCTTGCTATTTTTGAGAGTTAAAGGTGCCCGTGACTGAAAGTACACAAATCCAGTGAGAAGAAAAGGAAGGTCTCAGTGCAAAATTAAAGACATCCCAAAGGCTTTTCCATTTGACTACAGTGAGCTGCATGGATTTTTGGTGAACTTTAGCAAACAAGCCTTAGGAAATCATACAAGTTCAATGCTGTTTTCCACTGGGAAGCCTGAGCTGCCTCACGAGCCTCAATACCTCCATTAGCTCACAAAAAAAAGTAAACTTGAAAACAGAGGTCATAAAAAAGTCATCCCCTATCAAGGGAAGCATAATTTTAAAACAAAATCTTGAGTTCCAAGCCAACCATTGAATGTGTCGAATGCAGATGTCTAAGAATCCTTGGATGTGACAAGTACAAGGACCACTGTCAAAGCAACTGAGTCAGGAAAACCCAAGAGAAGAAAAGACAGACAGGCAGAGCATATGTTTGTCTTAGCTTCACACTTACATCTTCTCCCAGAAAGGTCAATCAGAAGAGAGGTAATCAGATTATAGAGACTGATTGATGAAAAATTATCCAAATTCACTCCATGGTACAACTAATTGGACATTCTATTTATTGACAATTAAGTTATCGCGAGTCCCAGAATAAACACTTTGAGTTGTATTTATCCTTGATCCCCATCAAATTTAATTAGGCTTATCCTGGAATCATAAATATGTAGATGCTACTAACATTTTCTAAAAATAAGTAAAAAAAAAAAAAAAAAAAAAAAAAGAAGGAGAGGACAGAATGGATGGTGTCAGTAACAGGGTAGAGTAGAAAAAGGATGAGTTATTGAATGACTGACTTGAACGACCTCCTCATGGACCTCCCCTGTGTTAACAGTTCTCACCATGCTGAACATGCTGATGAGCTTCTGCAGTTTAGCAACTTCCATACGGAGAATGAGTCCAACACAC
Organism: Passer domesticus; assembly: GCF_036417665.1. Lineage (NCBI taxonomy): Eukaryota > Metazoa > Chordata > Aves > Passeriformes > Passeridae > Passer > Passer domesticus. The sequence continues at coordinate 43,662,108 of NC_087481.1, read as the reverse complement.
ATAATAAGACAGGGAGGTAAAACTGAAGAAAGTAGTGAAGAGAAAATTTCAGTGGAATTTGAGTCCAGGCATTTCTGAATTCAAGTAGATGCAAACTCAGACTAAAATATCTAATTAATGATTCAGAACATTTTCTCAAGCCAAAATTTACAGAACCACACAAATTTACTCCTACCACCAGCCAGTGAAAAAGCAAACAAGGGCACATAGAATAGAGCAATACTTTAGATAAACTTATTAGGGCCTTAGTTAAGACTTAGTTAGGGCCTTGCAGCAGGTTGAATAAAAAGCTGAACCTGGTTTTTCTTCATCTGAATGGATGAGTGGGTTAGTGTGTTTCTGAGAGGAAGGTGCAGGCAAGAGCCTGGAAAGTGACTCAGCAAAAGGAGTAGCTGCAAGGAAGGGAGAAAAAAGATGTTGCAAACTTCAGGTGTTTCAATTACTCCCTGTTCAAAAGTTGTTTACTTGCAAAAAATATATTCTCACCTTTCTCATTACCAAAAAGCAATCACTTTCTGGAGTGATTTTTTGCAGACTGAATTTGTTGGTTAACTGGCACAGATAGGAGCTCTAAAAAGTATAAGTCACAAGGTCTGAGGAAACCTATCAGAAAATGCATAATAACTCTTCATAACAATAGCTAGGAACTGATTTCAAGGAAAATAAGCATTTTGCTGACATAATTATCATGTGGTTTTGTCTATATTTGAGTTTACTAACCTAAAGACAAGCATCATTACTTGGTTTATTATACAACTTATTATATGACTTACAATAATACAAGTAATGAAAGCTATCCTCTCCCAAGCATATTTCTTTAAAATCTTCCCTAAATACCTAGCTCCATGCTATTTTCTACCCTTACCATGTGGAACTTGAGTCACTGAGCATCACCTTAAGCAGGAGAGTGGGCTGTGTTTTATATGCTATACGTCAAAAGGGAATACATATGGTAACAGAGAGAGATTTTTACTAAAATTACTAACAGGAGCCCAGAGCCACCATCAACACTTAAAAATTATTGACATCAGTATCAGAATTAAGTGATATCAATGTTGAGCCACAGGGACTGATTCCATTTCTTTTTAACAGATGAAAGTGCAACTCTTTGATCTATCCATGACCAGTTGCAGCCCATGCACCAGGATTTCCAGCTGTCATTCATATCTGTCATGCTGTGCCAGGCAGCCTTACCTTCAGCATCACACCCCACTCCATTCCTCTCTGCTGACCTGCCATGAACAAGGTGAAAGCAGGCTCTGCAAGCACTGAGCGGGAAGACAGCAATTTTCTCTTCCTTCTCTATGCTACTGCTTACTTTACAAGAATGAATGTTGTACATCTTTGGTGGAAAACATAAATCTGCTCTGAGCCTCAGCATAACAAAGAGCTTTGCAATTTTACACCACTTACAGACACAGAATTTTATAAAGCAACTGTAGAAAAAGCTTTATGGAAGATCCATAAATTCCTGTGGTGCACTGACTGACAGGAGGTTGAGCACCTTCAATAGAAAATAAAAGTATGGGAGTACAACATAACACTGATCTGTAAAACAGTGGCTACCTCTCTAAAATCTCCAGCTGATCATCAGGTAGACAAAGTGCTAACAAGAGTCATTGTGTTCACTAACCTTCACAGCAAGCAAAATGATTTTATGGAGAGGGTGGGGAGGAAACAGAGGAAGAAAAATAGGCTAAGTAAAGCAATTTCCATATAAAAATGTATACAAACCTGTCATTATGTAAGAGCTTTCAAATAATTGTACTCAATGATTGTCTTGCATAGTATGAACACTGCCAGAAAGTACCATGGAAAAATGAAACTTTTCATGGTGCTGATATTCATACGGCTATCTAGCCTGAGAGGGACAGCAGCTCATTCCACCAGTACCCTGTCAGACAACATTGTCAATGAAACATTGCTTGATGAAAAAAACATTACAGAATCAAGCCCCAAGGAACTGTGTAGTAATTACCCATCAGAATTTAGCTTCATTATGGTCAATATGCATTGTTTATACTTTGTGGATAATTATAACATTTGACAATCTGTCCTCTAGTACTTTCCTAAACAACATGACTAGCAACTTTCAAGTGTTTTTCCTTCTGTGCTTTTCCCAATGTTTTTCATTTGGTTTTTTTTGAAGAGGTTTGTTTTTAAGACTGGCTATTGGTGATTTTTGCTTTACTTGCAATTAGACATTTTATGAACTATTTAAGCTATGTTTATGAATGAGACTATCAACAGCACGAACAAATTTATAATTATAAAAATAAATTATTAAGTACTAATTGTGCTAGAAATATGAAGTATGTCAACAAATTCAATAATAATATCCCACAACATTTGCAGATACAGTGCATTTTTCATTTGACAGTATCATAACAGTTTTCAGTAGCAATAACCTGAAGTTTCCCTGACAATATATTATCTCCATATGTAATTTTAAGGTTTAACTAGTATTTTCTGCAGTACTATTTACATCAGCATGCCTGCCTTTAAATAAAATCTAATCTGTTCCTAAGCCAGCTACAAACAAGATGATAAATAAATCAGAGGGAAAAAGAATTACTTTTTGAAATGACAGTATAACAAAGCATGATTGAAAAAGCAGTATTGCAAGCACTACCCATTGACTTGATACCCTCAGGCAGAATCATGTGTAATGGTACTGATGCAAAATAATGCAGTGGAATTTCTTCTAATAATTCTGGGCATGAATAATTTTTGAATGTAATAGAAGCTATAATCATAAATTCTCATTTCATTTTACCACTGGACTTGTCCTGTGCTTTTAATCAGAAATACCAGACTGGAATGTTTCTCTTAAACTCATCTCTAGCTCTTCTTAGAAGTTTATTGATATTAGATTCTGAACAGTAAGAAATAAATTAATCAAGTAAAATAGAATAATAAGGCTAACATTAGAATATTCTAGGCACTTACCCAGCTATATTATAACATAGTGCAACAAAATATCTTCATGTTTTCTACATGCAATCTACTTACTCCAAATAGTTTTCTTGAAGGAGAAAGAAAAAGACCAGTGTTGAAGTACTGGCAGTTTGAAAAATAAAATATTAAAAAACATTATCTGTTGACTTAATAGAACTTGCTAAAATTTAGTTTGTAAACAAAACCATATTGTACATAAAATGGAACTATTGTCTGTTTAAAATGACAGATCTGTGGTTACTTTGTTGCAAAACACTATATTGTTATGCATTCCAATCTCCCATTACAATTTTAAAAATTAAAAACCTTCCACAACAGATTGCATCCAGACTAAAATGGTTTTAGTTTGGGGTACATGAAGTGAAAGGAAACTTGGAACTTCCTGTCTGGCAACACAAGCAAAAATTTTAACATGTTAAGTAGCACACTGTTGTAAACAAAAACAGATCAAAAACTTATTGTCCCTGCAGTTCTCTGACAATCTCTGTACTACCACAAAGTTCTTAAAAATATTCTCAGGGATTCTTTCTTTTTTTTATTTTAGCTATACACACATTTCACTTTAAGTCTGTGCTATTTACAGCAGCTTTGTCAAATACCATTGGGGTTTTTTGTGTTTTACCTTATAAAGCTTTGTAAGGGTGAATGAAATGAGGAAAAAAGCAGAATCCTGGATTAAACAAAATTCAGTTGTGAGTAATTCATATGGGATTACTATAAACAAACCACTACAGAAGAACTTTATTGGGATTGCAAAATCAAAGACATGCAATTTAAGAAATCGCAGAATGTGGTGGATTGAATTTTGACCTTAATTCAATTTTCCTATGTTTATGCATAGAGACTTCATTTCTTCAAAGAAATGCTGCTTACTTCAAATCCTGTAAGATGCTTAGGCTTTGTTCACTAGGCAGGAAATGTACTGTGCTACAGGGCTAACAAATATTTGCTGACAGCACTGACACAATCTTGATTTGCAGACCAATGTGGGATCAGTCTTAGGAAAGTGAGCTTTTATAATCTGTATCTGTTCTAGCTCCCTGTGCTTGCTACTCCCCTACGCTAAGTTGTTGATGTCTGCTCTCAGATTTCTAATGTAGCTCTAGGCTCCTCTCACACCATATCCAGAGTTAAGTGAGACATGCATGGTTTGCTCTGCTATTTGGGGCAGCAGAACGTTTACCCACCTCTTGTTGCCAGCTTAGAGCATTAGCCTGATGAATTTAATTTATTTTTCATCCATCAAACTTCCACTTACATCTCTTCCCTGTCATTCTATTTTTGTGGTCCTTTTCAGTTGTCTCTTCAACGAGCCTGGATTCCTTTCCACAATGGAACTGCTAATTAAATCTACCCTTTCCATTCCCCATTGTTGTTCCAGCCACTCTGCATGTACTTATCAAATTAGTACATCCACCATCCCTTTCTGACTCCCCCTTCCTATGCCATTTTCCTCTCTGGTCCTCAGCTGCTTCCTTTTCCAGCTTCCTCTCTACCTAGCTTCTTCTCAAATTAATTACTTTTTTATTTTGACAGAAAATATGAGACTCATTAACCTATCCCCCATTTGATAACTTCCTCCAGCATACTGATTGAATGATTGAATTAACACAATTGAAAATTATTGATTCTCTACTGCCCTAGAAATTAAAATGAGTAAAAAGGTATAGTCAAAATATTCAGGATCTGCACCTACTTATGCATTTTGAGAGATGCCTTTTCATTAGCAACACAGGTTTAACTGAACTGCTCAAAAAACACACTGAGCATAGGAAATGACAATTAGGTACTTTTATCTTTGCGTTAGATGTACAGCTTGGTATTGCAAAGAGATTAGGTTTAGCTAAATATATACATGAATTGCATGCAAACTTTGTAAAAATGACCAATCATATGCAGTATGAGAAACATTTAAAATGCTAAGAGAACACTAAGGAGAAGCACGCTTAAGCACATAAGAAAATGCATAATCATTTTTTAACTTACCAAGAGGTAAGAAAATTAGATTATTTTAATTCTTAATTTTAAAAAACCGACCAGGTGCAAAAAGAAAAAAATCACCCAAATCACATATGCAATTTCCACTTCCCTGAGTGAGAAGAATTGAAACATAACTGAAAGTATGTGCATCTCTTTACAATCACTCAGTGTTTAATTGTAGTAATCTTAGAATCACAGAATTGATTAGGTTGGAAAAGAACTCTGAGACCATCAAGTCTAATCTGTGACCCAACAGCACCTTGGCAACCAGACCACGGCACTGAGTGCCACATCCAGTCTTTCCTTAAACTCCTCCAGGGATGGTGACTCCATCACTTCCCTGTGCAGCTCATTCCACTGTCCAATCAGCCTTTCTGTGAAGAAATTCTTCCTGATGTCCAATCTAAACCTACTCTGATGCAGCTTGAGAATGTGGCCTCTTGTCCTGTCACTGTTGCCTGGGAGAAGAGGCCAAGCCCCACATGGCTACAGCTTCCTTTCAGATAGTTGTAGAGAGCACAGTGGTAATCAATATTATAAATTTTGGATCTTTATGTTTACTGTAGCTTTAATCCAGTCATTGTTGCAGATGTCTAAAGCAAACTGTGCAGCTGCAGCATGTTTAATTCATCAAGATGTTCTCAAGGCTGATTATATCACCATTATAACTTTATAATTTTAGAGCAGCATCTGCCAAAATAAGACTATAACTTCCAGTTTTTACAGAATCATAAAAAATGTCTCTTTAACTGTGCAAGTAAACTTCTGCAAGCATCTTTTTCAATGAAAGGTAGTGTGGAGTAGATTTTCTCAGATGACACCAAAAAAACTGACTTACAGACTGTAACTACTGAATACACAATTAAACATTGTGAATATGACACAACTTTATGTAACAAAATGAGGTTAGAAAACCATAGACAGCTCTTTCTAATGCTAAAAGTTTTTGAGAAGTAATGTGTTGGGCAGTGAAAGGAAAAAATACCTGCTTGAAAAACAAAGCTGACTTTTTATTAGGAGACATATTTACAAAGTTCTGGCAGTGCAGGTAACCGCCCAACCACCTGCAATCAGTCTGACTTCCTCAGAGCAGTTTCTGTCCTCTGAGCCAAGGCACCACAGGAAGGTATGAAAATGACTTTTTGCACCAGCATGGTCACTGTCAGGTAAGCCATGGTTCAAAATAAAATGCACAACACAGATGCAGACTCAGACAGAGAAAAATTGGAATATTAGGAGGGAGGCCAGAGGCTCAAGGATGTTGCCAGGCATGGCTGGAAGGGCTGCCTGCTGCAAACACAGAGCTTGTCTGTGAAGCAGCTACTTGGGCAGAACATGGGCAGTAGCAGAACTCAGACACCCTGAAGCCAGCTCACCATAGCATTGCTGCCATAAAATAGCCATTTACTGGGGCTGTAATCACACCTTCATTTGGCTTTAGAGATACGTGCTCAGGCAGGCAGGACAAGCCCTGCCTGAAGAGTCAGTGAAGATTTTTGTAGATAGGAATTCACTCTGCAGGCAAATGGTAAAGGACACTGCAATACTGATGGTGACAATTGAGGGCATGTGAGCTTCACAGTGTGAAAGAAATCCCAGGACAAATTTCCCCTTTCATGCTTATTATGGTTGTCCAAGAAAAAGTAAACTTTCTCCTAAAAAATCTGGGATCACAGAATCTTACTATACTCAGTGTAACTGTACAGCACCTAATGGCTTGAAAAGCTGGGTCCCATTATGAAGTTTTCAGAGCATCTTGTGAGTTTGTTATTCAGAACAGTTATATAAACCACCTCTCTTGTTATTCAACAACTAAATAACATCTCATGCCATTCAAATTCATACAAGGTTTTTTAAATGCAAAATTGTCATCAATCATCAATCAGTCATCTGAATAGTGTCATATTTTTTCCAATATTTCTGTAATAGAAAACATTAAGGGACCTATTTCCCATCTTAAATTTACATAGGACATAAAATTAATAACTGCTTTCTGCCTCAATGAGTCTTCAAAATAACACTGAGCTCATGATCCTTCTCTTACAAAAAAATCAACCTACAATGTCAGTGCAAGAACATTCACATGCAAATAATTCAATTAACCTATTACATCCCCAAAACTCCATCTATTCTTTCACAAAAATAAGCAATGCTAGTTATTTACATCACTCCTTTTTGCTGCCATGAACTGCATAAAGTAATAATTGGATTTGAAAGGGATTTTCTGGAATATTGGGAAAATATATGGGTTTATACAAGTTATAAATCAGAATTTACAAGACAAATTCAATCCCCTGATCTCACACTTGGTTTGAGAATTTCCACCATTGGTGAGTGGTGTATAAAATGCAGGAGAGAGACACTTTCTACATGGCCACAATCCAGCCATGAAACTGTTCACCATGCCATCCTTAGAAACCTCCTGACACAAAACAGGAATAGAGAAAAGTACCTGCAGCAGTCTAGGGCATCCAGCCCACCCCCATCCCACTGCTCACTCAGCTCAACTCTCCCATGATCCCTTCCATGCCCAAAGGATAGCAATTTGAGGAAATATATCACTCAGAATTTCTAGCACGGAACAGTTGAAGTTAGTTCATGTTTTATGCAGAGCTGGTTCTGAGTAGCTGCTGAACAGCAAACAGCATCAAGAAAAATAAATATATTCTGAATGAAAGGAAAGAGCAGTAGGGAACCCCACTGCAGCTGAACCTGTGTGACATACAGAGAGGGAGTTTTAAACCGCATTCCTTACTTCAATTCCAAGGTATAGTTCCCAAACAGTTACCAAAATGTAAAAACAAACAAAAATATGTTTCTTTTCTCATGGATTCTGAAGTATTTGGAAATTGTGCTTATTTTAAATTAATTCAGATAAGGAAGTTTAGCTAGGAAGCAATAGTGAAAAAGGTAGATAAATCCTGCATTTTAAAAGGTCATATTCATCCACAGTGTAAGTGGCAGGGCTGGATCTTGCACAGAACAGCAGATCTTTCAAAAGCATCTCCTGTAGTTGTTTGGGATGTCCTCACACCAAGCTGTACTGAAAGAGATGCTATATGGATTTGGCTGGCTGAGAATCACTAGAATGCAACTTTCAAGTATTCCCAGAGAAGAGAGAGCTCTAGGGAAGAGTATTTCTACCTAACACATGTACAGTCACATAAAAATAATATTACATTGCCTTTTGAACAGATCTAATTCAGCAAAACACTAATGAATTTTACTTTGCTGGAATTTTGCTACTCATTTATCCTGGGTGTTCCATAAAAATTACGCAATTATCAAAATATTGCTCTGAAAAAAAGGTACAATCCAATTGAATCTAGTTTACCAGGCACTTTTTTAAAAAGCTAAGCCTCTCTGAGCTCCTGCCAGCTTGCACATCTTCTCAATATCCTGCCTGACAGGCTACTGGGAGCCTGAGTTCAAGTAAGTCATTTTAAGTACTTCAGAGCCAGAGTCCCTGGAGCTCACTGGCTCCACGGGCCTGGAGCAGCCAGCCAAGCAAATGCCTCAGAGCTTGCAGCCCCAAGAGCTGTCTGAGCTTTGGAGGTTTGGAGCAGTCTGATCCATGGATTGTTTCCAAAGCCAAGATGCAGAAAGAAATTCCTTTAGCACAAAGTGCCAACATTTTTACTTTCTCTCTAAGAAACCAAGCAAATTTTGAGTAATCAAAATTCTCCATTAAACCTTTGTTCTCTCTTCTAGTTTTAGAGAAAGACAAAACACTGAAATAGCTTTTTCTTTAGTGGACAACTGCTTACCATTACTGCACATTTCCATCATGGGAACTAGGTTTACTGATGGGAAGTGAGACCAGGGAAGGCTAAATCACCTTGAGTTAGATCCACTAGATCTCTATTTCACCCAGGTAAAAAGCTGTCAAGATGTTGTCAAAACTTGCCAACAATGCCCTACTATGCACGCTAGTAGTCCAGAGACAATGCACACTGTACCCAAAAACTTTTTATTATGGGTTAAGGGATAATTGCCTCCTAGTCTAACACAGAGGAGTGTCAAAACAACTGTTGGTGTCCTGGTTTACAGATTAAGGACCTTAATTTTTCCAAGGAAAGAGCCTACTGTTCAGCTAACCTGACTTATGCTAAATGGTTTGGGTTTTTTGTTGTTGTTTTTTTTTGCAAAACCATTTCTATTTTTCGTAGAGAGCATATTGTTCATTCATTAATACAGTGAGAATTTTATTTACCCACTCATAAAAATGTCATGCCATTTGTAGCAGCAATAATACCATAAGACATGGGGAATGCATAACTTCTCTTTCTTCCTCGTGACTGATCAGTGAACTCTGCTCTGTAAGAGTGGAGATCAGTAAGATTTGACCTCCAGCTGGCCTAAATCACGGGAACTACATACCTCAGGTTGGAATATACAAGTGCTAATTTCATACCTTTAGTACACAGTTCTACAGACACAGATTTGGACATACACTCATCTTTTTATGTAAAAGAGGCTGACAGATAATTGGCGGCAAATTTTCAATTTTTTGTCACAATTTTCCTGTGAAAGGAAGGTCTACAAAATAGCCCTTATTACAGAACTGAAAAAATCATTAGTTTCATAATTGCACACTGTCTTCCAAAACCAACAAATATATGAAAAAGATTCACACTAGAAAGAAAAAAAAAATAAATCAAGGCTGAGGAATAATTTCACAGTGTAACTTTGTAACAAGTCCCTGGAGAAAATTTCTCTTCCTTTTGTTCCCATCTGCAAAGCTATGTAATTGATTTCTAAACTGCTGTGTTAATGCTCCCAATTCCTGGCAGAATCCCCTTGGAAATACATTAAAGTAAGCAGGACTCTCTCCTGCTGCAGCCCTTTGAAAGCTGGAATCTGGGATTCTGTGACATGCATCACGTTTCAAGCAGTGGGCCACAGTTCAAGCTTCTGTGCCAAACAGCTGATAAATATTAATATAGAAGAATAAAGTATACTGAATTATATATTGAAATGTAGAGCAAATCAGGAAATTGTTTTCTTTGGTAGTGAATGACATTTCTTACAAGTACAGTTACATTCCACCAAATAGAAATTAAATAAGAGCAAATAATATTTGCTATAGCATGGTTTATTAACTTCTTATAATGACTTGAAAAAATTTAAATTATGACAGGCAAGTGTGTTTTAAGGAAAGGACTTGGTCTTCCACAGAATCAAGGAATAGTTTGACTCTTCCTGATCTTCCTATACTTTTTTTCTGTACACACAGACTAATGAAAGAAAAAGAATTAAGCAAAAAGGATTTGGTCCAGCTCCCAAATTCTACCTATCAATACCCCAGTGATTGTTAGAGTTGTGCATGAAGGTTTGCCTGTCTGGACAGAGCCAGTGATAGATGACCTCTCTTCAGCAGACCAGGAGAGAAACATGGAAAAGATGTGTTTCAGCTTTCACATATGGTGCCTAATTAACCTTAATTAAGGTTGTGTTGAGGGATCTTGAGCAGCTTGCACAAGGGATATCTCTTTCCTGATGTTTTTAGCTTTGAGAAAGGAAGATTTCCTCTCACAAAGAGAAATATACTTATGAAATGCAAATGTTCATGTTCCAATCAAATTTTATGAGACAGTACAGATAAAATACCCATGTTTTTATTGTTCCCTATGAGTCAAACCATTTTAAATGAAAAGCCCTAGGATTAGAATAAAGTTTCTTCTCTTCATAGTTTAATGTAAAAAATAACCAACAAACCAACCTAAACAATTTACAATTTGGGCATATGTTCCCTTGTGCAAAATTACAGATTATTTTTCACTTATTTTAAGCATACTACTCTGATAACCCTAAAAATTGATCAATCTTGGCAGCCACACAATTTACTGCAAACTTCTCTTCTTCCACGATGGGCCATCAAATTTCACAGACAGACACCATTGCTACATTCTGCACATTTCTGATCTTATTACACACTGGGTGGCAGTATGAAAGGTTTTTCTTCAAACTCATTTGTGGGACTATCTTAGTACACAATTGTAAAGTTAAAAGTAATTTCAAAATATATTTTAATTTAACACATTAGATTATAAATATTCATATACTTCCCAGAGAGTCATCTCCTTGCTTCTTGTTAGAATAATATTATTTGAAAAAAGAGCCTATGTTAAGCAGATTATAAATTCAGTGCTGCCTGGTCTGAAATTTCTCATATTGCATGTCTGCCTTGGAAGTTTCCTTCTGTGTGGAAAAAGTCAGCTAATGTAATTTAGCTCTTTCTGAGACTACAGCAGAAACAAGTACAGTATTCTGCTGTGTCAACACATTAACACAACTCCTTGTGTTTGAAATCTGTGGAGCATCTGTGGTTTACAGCAAAAAACCAGAATTTGGAAGCAAACTAGCTGTGTTTGCAATTAAATGAGAAATGGCAGACCTAGCTATTGGGGAGCAAGGAGGATGATGATAGATTTGAAAGCTAAGTCCCTCCCTGAAAGGGACAGCTGACCCAACCATGTGCCTCAATTGATATATGGAAATCATAGATTAAGGACCTTGGGGTCAAGACAGTAGAAATTTTCCCTGAAGATTTGGTCTGGTTGTTTTGAGTTTTATTCAGTATGGTTTTTGGTTTGCTGGTTTTTCTTTTTTGCTTTTGTGAAGAACTCTTGCCTTATGATAAGGAATAAGGAAAATTTTCTGAGTTTTTGTTCTCAGTCCTCTCTTTAGGTTCATTTCTTCAGTTTTGGGCAGTACAGCTGAGGAACTGAGGAAATATAAATTGAGACTCAGACATGTAGAATGTCTGGAATTAAATTATGGTTACAGCTGATGGTTGGGGAACCACAACATGGGTATACACATTTCTTCAGATTTTTCAAATTTCCAAGACAGATACTCAACAGGAAAATTTAAGGCTGGACACTGCAAATGCAGGGCCCTTGAAATCAATGGATATTTAAGACCTTAAACCTTTCTCTGCCTCAGCTCTTTACTTAAAAATTTGGGATGGCAAGAACATCTTTCTTCCCAGAGGATACTGTGAAGATAAACTCATCATTTATCTGTGAATCATCATGGCTAATCCATGGCTAAGTCAAAAACACATGGAAAGTCACTTCCCCCCCAACCCCCGAAAGATTTTAGTATATCAGTTATAAAGCCTAAACATAATCAAGAAAAATTAATATTGACTGATGTTGTTCATGAAAGAACAGTGATCTGGCATCTCTGAAAACCTCAGGGCTCTGAGTAAAAGCAGCAGATATGATACAGACCCATACATCAAGCAGGCAAATTTTGCTGCATACAAAAAATAACACTGACATTCCTAGAATTCTTTGATTTTCCCTAGTGCCATTTTCTGTTACACCCAAAAAGCTATTGAACAGAGCACATATTAATGTGCAGATAATAACACCAACCATATGTTGAGAAAAAGAGTTTATATTTTCAATACATTCAAAGTATAAAAGACAGGCAGGAATACACTGACATCATCCCTGAGTTTGTGAAGAAACATCCTCTTTAGACACATGATAGCACATTTATCTACTACTGATTTTATGTTTTCTTCTGAAGCATCTAGTATTGACAACTGCTGGCGACAGGATATCTGACTAAATGGATAATTAGCCTGATAATTTCCCCAGGTTTCCATGTGAACCGAGGATGCCATAGCAGCATCTGGACCTGACGAGCACATGTGGAGACAGCTGAAATGGAGTGATGGCTTAGATCACTCCTGCATCTCAGAAAGAAGCAATGAGACAATACTGCATGTAAGCAGGGGGGCTGAAAGCAGTCTCCATTCTATAAAGAATATATAGGAAATATTAATGTAAAATCTTGACGTGCTACTTTGCCTTTCCCTATATTGACATCAATAAGCATCTTCAGTATTGATTTTTTCTTATTATTTAAATGGCCCAATGCAAATACAGACATTAAGCCAGATAAATGCAGAGATCAGTATAACTGCAGCCAAGAGCCTTTATACCACAAATTATACCAATTACTCCCCGGGCTGCCAAGCCTGACTAAAGAGAACTCCACCCAGACTTCTGAATGCAGGGCTTTAAAAGCAGGATGATCCATAATCCCTACTTAGTGTCATACCCTGCAAAAACTTCCTCAGGCCTTCTAACTGAGCCTGTAACACTCAATGTCACCTCTTCCTTTGCAATGTCAGACCAACAGAAGTTGAAAGTGTGTAGGGGACACAGAAATTATCTCTCCTTCTGAGACAGTGGGGCAGTGAAGCACCTTTTTCAAATACTGATGGTTTGTTCTCAGTTCTGTGACGGCTTCACAGTTCCTATCAAACACAAGCATCTAATTCATGTTTCTTGTTACGTTTCAGGAATTACTTCACAATTGCCAAAAAAAAAAAATAGCAGCATTATTTCCAGACTTACTTGCTCAGATTTAATCAGGCTGTTCCAGTGAAACTAAATCATGTGAAGGTGGAACTGTTTTACCACCAAATGGATAATCAAGCTAAGATGTTCTATATACATGAATATAAAAAGTAACTGGAAATGCACACTTGGAAATAATAACACATTAGCTTTATTTGTGAGAATAAATAGTACCTTTCTCCTGTCATACAGTGCATGGTTATCCAGTATCATCTTCCTTTCGTGTGAAGCATACCTCCGCAAATCACGTCCAAATTGCTGTCAAAGATAGAGAAAATATCAAACACATGCACAAACCAAAATTCTTATTCTTTGCACCTTCCAACACCAAACCAAATAATAAACTAAGGACTAAAAATTACCTCCATTAAAGGAATATAGTCTGATAAAATCAATCATCTGAAGGGAAACGTTTGGATAAGGAAGCCAAACATTTGCATCCGTCCATCACTGCAGTTGGTTACTGTGACAGTAGTTGGGCTCTGTATAAGAAAGTAAACCTGTGATGGGCTCCCACGGTCTGCAGGTGAATTAGCCCAACAGGGAGCAGGAGCTCAGTGAGGCAGAGAAAAATGAAGTCATTGCCTACTCATCCAAAGGGCCTCACACTGTGTGTTTTTAGTGTAGACTCCTATCTACAGAGTTGAGAGAAGGGCTTTTAAGTTGCCAAACACTTCCAGGATAAGAAAGGATCCCAAAGTCTGCAGAACTTAATCCAAAGCCCAAATAAATACATTTTTTTATCTCAAAAAAGTGACTGAAGTAACTCAAGCTCAGCACGAGAACACATCAATTTCAACATTTTTCCTGGTCTAAACCATCCTGCTTCAATTAACCTGAGTAGAACAGAGTGGCAAGGCACCAGTACTGCTTCCAGCACGTCAAAAAGATAACTCAGAGCAGGCTCAGAAGCTCTCCATTGTACCATGTAAACACTCCTTAAAAAATGAACATCAGAAGGCAAGCATGTAGAACAGATTGAAAAATAATTCTGTCTAGAGAGAGATTAATCATTTGAGTTTTGAGTTTGCATTAGGTAGATTTTTTTGTTTTTAAAAGAGTGCAGTATTTTATATTATGCCAGCTAACTAGTGTCTATTGTGAAAGGAGATATCATTTCAAGTTTTCTTATTAAAACATAAATCAAAATATATTTTATTCTAGTTCAAAACTAATGCCTAATTTTAAATTTTTGCCAGTTTTTTACAATTTAAAAGAGTCAATTAAAATGCAACGGAAACAAAACATCTGATCTAATCCAAAAAGAAAGATGTCAAATCGTTTTCAATTTCCTACAAAACAAATTAAGTTCCAATTTAGGATATCTCTTCCTCAAATGTTTAATTTCCTGTAAAATTATGTGACACTTTCCAAATCATCTTTCTACTCTGTAACCATTGAAATTGCTTGTTAACAGTATCATGATGTAAAAAGACAACACAACTGACAAAAACCTAGTTCTCTAATTCATAAACCTAAACACTAAGCTTTAAAGAAAACAGAACTTAACTCTCCTAGAGAGACATCCAGAAATGTTAGTGATGAGTTCATCAGCTCCAACCCACGATCAGGGGTGGATGACAGCATGAAATGTGATGTGTGGACATCAGGAATATTTTTTTTTAAATCCATGAACTCTGAATAGTCCTGCAACAAAAATGTGTTTGCAATGCTATGAAAACATACACTGCTGTGGTTACTTACCCTGGAGCCTGTCCAACCCAACAGAGCATAGGAATATTGCTCAAAGGGGGTTATGACCAGATCCACACGGATTGCCTTCCAGTCTTTGACTTCTGCCATTTCCAATTTTTCTGATGTGTTGCAAGTGCTGTTGTCTACTCCTGGCTGATATAATTTTAAAATTGCAAAACACTTCTGAAAATGATCCATGGCATCAACTTTTCTGCTTGGCAGCTGTTCCTTTACAAATGTTGATTCAATGATATCACAATAAAGGAGTAAGCCCTACAGAGAAGATATTGTTCACAATGAATTGCTGAACTGGTTTTTCTGTCATTCCAGAGTTTCTAGACAGTTGTCTTAAAAATTCATGTGAAATGTAATTTCAGTAAACAAGGAACAAATGCCAGTGCCAGGAGAAATCTGGGCTAAGGAGAGACATGAAACAGCTTCAGACTTTGGAAAAATATTTAAGGGAAATGTGCATGGGTAGATATCTGACAGTAGTGAGGTCCTGCCCTGTACTAAAGAGATAGAATTTGCAATTCTTCCCCTCCCTCATTTTCTCCCAAGCCTTTTTCTAGTTAATGTCAACAGAAATTTCTGAGTAAGGATTGACATGTTCCCATGTGGCAGACATCTAGAAAAAGATAATTAGTCCAGTCCACAGTCTTGCTGACAGATTCCAAAGTGGAAGATTCCATTTGGAGTGGATCTGTTGCATGAGATTTCCCTGTGACAAGGTCTGGAGTCTCCAGAGAGATGGAAGATCCCTGCCCACGTCTTTTGCTCAGAGGAAATTCCAATATCTTTAGGTCTTTGAATCACTTTTTTGTTTCTGCTTTAAAATCACTCAAATGTTTACACATTTGGACTTCGGGCTTTTTTAAATTGTGGTGTTGAATTGAGAGTGTCTATAAGAGGTTTTATTTGATGGCTCTCAGTTGTTAACTACAATGGTGTTGTAGTTTAGGAATGGTATTCTCCCATTTATAGCCCGACTAAAACCACTCCTCTTGCTTCCCCCTCCCCTGCCCCAACTGAAAACACAAAAGGCAAAGATCACGGGCTGAGATAAGAACGATTTCCTGGAAACAATGAGGAAAGAACAAACAGTAACAGCAGCACTATTAATAACAAAAGGTATAAGACAAAGAAATGATTTACATGTAAAATACCAGACCATTTCAACCACCGCACTTTCTCCCACTGGAAGGAAAATCCTTCTTCTAGGAAGAGAGAAAATCTCTTTCCTCCATCTCTGGAGATGATGGAAAACGGTATTAAATAACATTAGGGTCTGGCCACACTCCTTCTCTCTGATCTGGGCCAAAACCAGGATGAAAGGTCTCCAGATAAGACTCTTAATGTCCCAGGTAACAAGGAACTGATTTTTGGAAGAATATCTCAGTATTAAAAAAGAGATTATTATTTCTTTTATTTAGTGCAGGTGTGTTAACTTTACATGACAATATCTTAAATGGCTTAGAGAACACTTTACAGTAATAAAATTACTTTAACACTCAGAGCTATAACTCTGGCCCTCCAAAAAAAAAAAAAGCATATCAAAAACACTTAACAAGATATGATTTCCATGAAGAGACACTGATATGTATTATTACATTTTTAGCCTCCAGCTTTTTTGTTGATGATAGCTCCAAATTAACAATCCCATTATTCTACTGAAAATCAGTTATAGGCTTTTCATGGGTCAATGAGCCAGCCTTTTTAATGATAACTATTTTATCTGAATTTTGCATTATGAAGATTTATTATAAACTGATATGAGAAAATTCCTTATGTAGCTTCTTCTTTTGGATAACTAGTTTCTAAGTCTGCTGATTTGAAAATGCTTAAATTTAGCAGGTGCTCTGTAACATCTATCTTTAAAACAGCTATTTTTTCTTAATTTTACCCCAATGTCACAAGGCACTGATGCTTGCTCTTTCCAAATATAGACTCAAAACAGCTGTTGAGTGTTAATGCATAGCTGCTTATTTTCCTGTTTTTTAAAAATGAAACTATCCTCCCTTCAAGTTAATATTGTTGCTTATAATGCTAATAAAAATAATTTTAATATCATTAATCATTGACCATTAATTGATGAATTCACACTTTGATTAAGCACCAATATTTTTCCCATTTTCTATAAAAAACTGTTAGCTACTCAGCAGTGTGTCTCATTTTTTGCCTTTTTTTTTTTTTTTTTTTTTTTTGCTCTTGGAGATTTGGGACACTACAGAGTATATACCAGAAGTCAGGGTATCACCACTAATAGGAGCCAAAGCCTAGGTCATATACATTGGGATAGTGTTTCCAATTAACCTAGCATAATTAGCCAGTGGACATGACCATCACCCCATAAAGCTGAAATGGCACTTGGGTATATTTGGAAAAAGCACTGCCTGAAGGGGCAGCCAACTACGAAGATTGTGTGAAGTTGTGGCCCCTTCTAGCTGCATCCTTCTCATTACTCTGAGCCAGGGAATCTGCAGTTCTTGGCACATTTCAAACTGATCTGTACACCACAAAGTGCTGTAGTTCTTGTTTACACAATCAAGTTTTAACGTGTGGGCATTTTAATTTCTCAAATTTACAGCACCATCAAAACTAAATGTATTTTTTAGAACAGTTATGTGAAGACAATTTTCCATTTTTAGAATGACTGCACACTTTTACTTAAATATGCTGAGTGCTGGCACATCAATAGGATTGATATTGGAGTAAATCCATATTCAAATTGAGAAAAAGTAAGACTTTTTAGAAAAATATTAAATTGATCACTGAAAAATCAATCAAATATGGTCACTAGCATTCTCAGTCATTTTTAATTAAATGGAATACTATTCTATATTACATGCTGTCATTCATAATTGTTGTTAGCTGAATTAATTCTGCTAAAGCTAAGTAGGATCATTTTATATCATCTGAAAATGTAATCCAATATGTTCTTCTGAAATGTATATGCTGTTCCTCTAAATTTCCTTCTGAGATAGTTTAATAAAGTGAAAATAGATTTTTTTTTTTTCAGTGAAATTCCTATATCTAATCCAAAATAGGTTGCAGCATGTTAACTTGGAAAAATCTCAACGTAGATGAGCCAGATGGAATTCTATAAAGTAGAAGAGCTAAAGGAACTGATGCCTGGGAGAAGTCAGGCCTTTTAGGACAAGAAGTCACTAGAAAATGGCATCAAAGGTTTGATCAGCAATGTAAAACTCAGCGGCTACTGCATAATCATGCAGCTGCCTTGGTCCCTTTTTTGTCTTGAAGTTCCCTGTGTGTTGGAATGATCTGTTTCTGGGCATGGTTGGAGCAGCCTGACTTTGACAGCAATGGACAGCTCAGCACTGGAATCCGTCAATGAAGGTGTTTACCCCTCTATGCCATGGGCATTTGCACTGCTGAGCAAGATAAAGAGACAGACAGACAGACAGGGAGTTACATGTACCTACTCAGCCACACACTGCTATACAATACACCTCAGAAAGAAGCGCCAGATCTTCACTTAGAACACAGCAGGAAATTGAACACTTCTGCTTACTTTATACAATAACCTCACAAGCAGGATAATCACAGTCAGCCCTGTACTCTCTCTAAAGAAATTTAAGCCAGGATCTCTCACGTTCAGGGCTCTAATCACCTGCAATAATCTATTTTAGGTAAGAATTTCCTCGTCTGAATCAGAATAAACCAAAAAATTTCATAATGAATTGCGAAGAAAGCTGAGACAATATGTGTTCCCAAAGGAGCTCAGCATCCTTATGCACTCTTTCATCTAAAACAAATGTTCTTTCCTCTGGCTTCTTAATAATTTCTGTGTCTAGTCTTAGAAACAGGTTTTGTTGCTGGCAAAACCCAGCTATCACTTAATAATGAATGTGTGGCTTTCCTGTGAACCCTGTTTCCAAAAATCTTTTTCCAGCAATAGAAGAAATATTACTTGCTCCTCACCATCCTCTTTAATGGGACATCAAACCTTCCCCTTCCTGATCACCTCATCAAGGGAGAATACTACAGTTTAAATCAGACCAGTAATATATTAAAATAGGTAAGCACAGGTAGGCATCTCCATCACTCATTTTCCTAAAGCCTAAAGAAAAACAACAACATTATATTTACATGAATATAAAGGAAAAATCTGAAGAGTGCAGGAGTGCCTGTAGTAACAGTATCTCTTCCATTGTTGAAAGTAGGTATATAACAGGAGCAGTGCTAAATATAGCTATACAGGTTTTCAGCAAAAAATAAAAGCATTTTTTTCACAGTATGTCAACGAAGCTACATCAGCACAGATGGCCCAGCCTGTTTGCCCACAGACTTTCAAGCTCTAACCCACAGAAGTAATTTCTTACTTTCTTTATGAGGCTTTTTGGAACCATTAAGACCATAACCTGTGTACTGCATCACAGCTTTTCCATTTTGCCACTCTACTTTGAAGACTTTGTCTTCTCTGTTCCTCAGCCCGTTTATCCCTGGTGATGCTGCATCAAAGATCATGATGGTGCTGATTTAGCCACTTCATTTTCAGCAGCTTTCAGTGGAAGGATCTTGTAACACTAAACTTTTGAGATAAGAAAAAGGCCCTTTAAACTATTTAAAGCTGTGGTCTATAATTTAGAAGTTAAACATTGTGGAATCGTTCACTCAGAGCTGCCAAAAGGAAGTCAACATCATGACCTCCGTGATGTACAGCAATTAGTTTGGGCTTCGAAGGAGCAGCACAAAAGTGGCAAGCTGTGATGCAGACTACTGCAAAAAGTTAAAAAGTGCTTTATTTGGGTTTTTTTTCTGTCTTTTCCTCTCCCTTGGAAATCAAAGATAATAAAAAGGCAAGAGGTGTATAAATCCTCTCTTTTTTGCATTTTGATTTTGCTGGCAGCTTGTTTTTTAGTAGTGCCAGTAAAAGCCTGTATATTTCAAATGTCACAGTAGAGAGGTAGTGTAACTAGTAGTATAAACCATGAAAAGTCTGGAGAACAAACAGAACACAGGAAATCATTATCTACAGCTTTAAACTATACCCAGCTTCTTCAGGTTTGGTTTCTATGACCATTGTGCTTCTGACATGTTCTACATGCTGGGGTTTCTAGAGGAATCCTAATCTTTTTATCAAACTCCTGGCCACCCTTGACCTGCCATACTCTGCTTGCTCTGCTTTCTGCCAAATAGTCCCCTTAACAAGAAATCAGTAAGAACAATTCATTTTCAATTCCTTTTCTTTCAATTCCTTTTAATGAAAGCAGCTCAAAGTGAACTGAAAAACTTTAAGTACTTGTCAGACTTCTCAGATCACAGCCATTTTTCTCAGTAAGTGGAAAAGAAAGAATGAAAGGCTGCACTTAGGGCAGGCTCTAGCCTTGGTTTGTTGTAATTTTTCCCTTCTGTTCTATTATAACAAACATGATTTTGGGAGAACCCACACCTGGTTTCCTAGAGATTCAAGTGTGTGTAAGAAGGTAAAAAGACCCATTCTAAGAAAAAAGGCAACTTTTCTCATAGTAAAGGGAGTATAATAACCATTAAAAGACCTAGACATTAATTTAAAAATGATTGATAAAAATAGAGTATTTCCTGAGCACTCATTAACTGCCAAGGCTTCATTGCTTTTGAATAGTCTAAATAGTACCTGCTATCAATCTACTCCAACACATACAGCTTCCACAGAGGAATGAGAAAAATCTAAAAAATTAATAATAGTTTTTTAACACTTTAAAGACTAAAAATCAACTGGAAGATTGATCAATCGGCTAATGTTACATTTTACCAGGAAAAAAAACAAGTGTGAGGCCCTTCCATCCAAGCCAGCTGAAAGATTTTGACCACCTTGAAACAGATAACGTGATACAGTTACACAAAGGCTTCTGTGTAGTTGGATGTTTTTCATCTTTCATCTGTTAACCATTACACATTAATTGAAGTACACAGCTCAAGAAGCAATTCAAAAGCATCCTCTGCAGCCTGTCAGCACTGAAAGCTGACTTGACTTAGCAGTGAGGCACTTCATTCACCTCAGGGTGCTGGCCTTTTACTTTTTGAAATGTAGTCTATTTCTTTGAATAGTGTTGGTAGTAAATGTTGAAAAATATCTCAGCTGGCTAGAAAAGTAGAAGGAAAACAAAAGTTTATTTTCCCCAACATACTATATTTTTCTGACCCAGGAATATTTTAGCTACCTGCACCTGTTATAACTGAGATACTTCCAACTTTAAAGCTGCTGGAAACTGAAGAGCTGAACAGAAAGAAAAAAAAAAACAACAAAACAACCAAAAATCCATCCCTTAGATGAGCAACTCCTCTAAGAAATGACACAATCATCTAGCAGTTTGGGTTGGAAGGGACCTTGGAGATGTGTGCAATTTTCCAAACACAGACATCATGGAAAACTGTGTCAATTTTTCTGTATTTCTACACTTAAAGCTGGATCTCCCTGGAGCAGCTTCCCCTGGGAAAAGCTACTCCACCTCAAAGAGAAATTAAACAAATAGACAGGTTTTTAAGTAAAAGAACAATTTTCTCTGCCACTCAAAACTCTACCAGCTTAATTTCTGGCCTCTGACTGGCTGCATAAATCTTATGGTAAAATATTACAGAATGTGTGTGCACTTCTGATATAACTTTTAACTTTAGCATTCAGAGCTAGAGGATGCACCTCGATCATCATGGTTAGTAATCAAATAGAGCAATAACCTGCCCCAAAATACTGCAGTCAGCTGTAACATGGAGTATGACATTCCTTAAGATGTATATAGGCTTAATTCAATGGAGTGAGAACATGCCTCTTTTGGCCAAGTGCTCTTTAGTTCATACCTGCTTTTTCCATAAGTCAATAACTTTATGCAGAAGTTCATCATCTTCTCTTGGTCCTGGATTTGTGATCAAAAAATCTATGTCATGTCCAATATTCTTACCCCTGAAAGGAATAAATAACAAGCACATTAAAATAGTCAAGCTCCTGCTGAATTTTGCTATGTTTTCAGAGAGTATTTTTGCTGCATTATAAAAAAAGTTTGCAGAATAAAGTGATAGCAATGCTGCTTCAAACATAACCAAAATGGAATCTTTTGTTTCTATTATGGGGTCTAATAGTGTTCTTTATAAAATAATAATTACAACTTTTTGATCTATGTCCTCTGTTTTTCAACTAGATACTACAGACCAATTTGCAGATGTTAAATCTGTTTCTTTCTTCTCCTTAAGTCCCAGAAAGGAAGATTTTTGGTCATCTTTAGATTAAAAAAAAAGCGCATAATCAAAATAGAACATTGCATATTATGAATCCCGTGAAGTAACAGCAGATAAACTTGCCAATCAAACTACCACAGATTTAAATATTCTTCTTTGCTTTTGATGCACATTGTAAGGTACAA
Source organism: Passer domesticus (assembly GCF_036417665.1). Lineage (NCBI taxonomy): Eukaryota > Metazoa > Chordata > Aves > Passeriformes > Passeridae > Passer > Passer domesticus. Next base: position 43,639,736 of record NC_087481.1, on the reverse strand, counting down.
AACTGTGATTATGAACATTTTTATTGTTTCTTTTAACAGCAGATATAAATCCTTTGACTATTTTGCATTTCTTTTAAATATAACAACGTTTTTTACAGAGATGTGGATTTGATTTTTTTTGAGGACAGTTCATCCTTAATGTGACTAAAGCTTGTTCATTACACGCACTAAGGATTTCATAATTAAATCGATGTGCACAACATTTAATTGCAAATGTTCTTAATGAAAAATTATGTCATAACCTCTTGTTTTTCTCTGTTTAAGTCTAAGCATTCAGCTTGTCTTTCATCTGCTTTCCAAAGGTGTTAAACTGAAATACAATTAAGACTTAGCTATCATTTAAAAACAAGCAAAAGCATGTTATTGAATGTTTCCCTTCAGAATTATAAAATGCTTGAGGACACATGAAAATTTATCTCACAGTGCAATTCATCTGAGTATTGCAGAACCAATTCAAGGTTTTAATTTTGGACTCGCCAGTACAACAGGAGCTGCACACACATTTACTGAGTGCAATCACTCCAGCCTAAGGAGAAATGAGCAGAGAGAGATTTTTGCAATGAGAATTATTCTCCTTTATGGAGTTGGTGGAGTAAGCACCCAAAATCTGGAGTAGTGACTCTCACGTGCAGCAGATTTCCAAATGTTTCTCATGTCTTTATAGGAAAAGTATGCTCTTGCTGATGTTCACGAGGGTACATGATGTTATAGCTCAGAAGGGTTTCAGTTAACACTGTCAAGTATTCAGAGAATTTGTGAACTGCTATTCAAGCAATGAAAATAAAACTGTACAACCCCAAAAAATTTTTTTTTTAATTTCTTTAAATTATTTATTATATTAAAATAATGCCTAAAACTGAACCTGGTTTCTTAAACTTGGAAATTTGTAGCAACAGAACAGATAGGAAGACTTGTCAACTGTGATTTTTATGACAGGATGTCATCTAACTGATGGATAGTTGAACAGCATTAGCACAAAGTTGTAAGGAGATGAAAGTCTGGGCTTTGCATTTGACAAGCAGTCATACTCACTATAATGCAACTATTGTGCTGTGTCTGCAGCAAAGTCGAAATTGCTTAAACAGGTAGAAATTATTTCAAAGAGGTTTCAAACAAAGCATCAGTCTAGGCTTAGAAACTGAACAGCAATTCAAAGTCAAGAAGTTAGAAAATATTTAGTATTCAATGTAACACTGAGTTATTTTGTAGGATGCCATTCATTATCTCTAAAATTACAATTATAATGCAAAGCTCTTACATAGCACTTTTTACTAACATGTCTCAAAATATTTTTTCAAAGGGAAGGAATTCACTATTCCTATCTTAGGGATGCAGAGTGGCATAAGAATATTTGCTTAAAATTATTTTTAAATAACTAAAAGGAAGAAATTGGAAGCTGATGGAATTGGGACCTGACTCCCCATGCTTCCTCAACATCTACATATTTTAGGTCAACAACATCTACAAAATACTGCATCAATCAAGCCATAAAATCACAGGTAATCCAAGGTGCTTCACTGGCCCTCTATTTCCCAAGATAGAGACTATTTATTGAAATGCTCTCAGTGGCCTTTTTTTCTGATGAGTTCATTTTTCTGAAGCTTTGAACAAGAAAATAACCAAGTTTTGGATTTCCTATTCAGAATCCACTTACATATTTTTCTTTTCTTCAAATTTAAACCTAAATCTTCATTGGGCTGGAGCTATAAGAAAACCAGCACCTTAAAGAATGGAAATTGCAACTTACCTTTTGTTCTAATAATTTATTCAAGCCCAAAGACAATAAAAGACAGTGCACTATTAACTGTGTTCAATTCTTGGCTGACTAAACTTGTATAAAGCTGGTAAATGTTTCTTAGCAGTCAATGAACTACCTTTAAGGTTGTTGGAATTATCTTTCTTGCTGTTATTAGATTCTAAGTCATCAAATATAACTATCATAATGACTTAAAGATATTAATATATGGCAAAGGATAATCCTACTGTCTTAATCTACAATGGCAGTACCTGCATTATTAGACATTTAAAAGTTGTATGTGTGCAGAATATTTTGAGATACTGGAATAGCACATGATGGCAAAGCCACATCAATGACAATGCTGATAAAATTAGTTTAGCTGAGGAAAGGTGGACTGACATTTCCCTACTACTCAGAAAACTTCACTATTGGATGAGAAAAATTCCTTCTGACTTTAAAACCTTGAACACTATACTAGATTTGTCTTCGGGTTACTTAGGCTATTTGGTAATGGGTTCCTGTGGTGTTTCATTCATATTTTCCTGGTTTCAGAGATTTACACTTCATTCAGAGTGAGATTATAATAGTTTTTGCAAATCCTTCTCAATCTCTTACTTCATTTCTGTGTGAAAACAGTTCTCCAGTTAAGTGATTTACCTCAGGTTTGTCCTTGTCAGCTAAATAACAAAGAATTTGCCTGATATTGGAATAAAAATGGAAAGGCAACTAGGAATTTTGGACCAGGCATCCAATTTAGTACCACGCTTTCCAGAGCAGTCTAAAATAACATTTCTTCACAGCTGCCATATTGTGTAATTCAACTGATTCCCAAAACCATCTTAGGAAGGGCACTTCAACACTCTCTTTGTGAAAAATGTCACTTTAATATTCAGAGGAAGAAAAATATTTCCACTAGCTGCTCTGAAAGGCCATCAGAGATGACTATGTCCCACTGGTTCTACAGTCTCAGAATCTGGACTGGAGACAAGCTGGACAACTGGTATTTCTATCTCTCAAAAAAAAAAAAAAAAAAAACACAGATGGAAAATTTCCAAATAATTTTGGATTTTTGGTTTGGTTTCAGGGTTTTTTTAGTGTTGTAGCAGTCACAGCATAGCCATGACTACATTTACTAAGCAAATGCTACCTATTCCTTAATCAGAGAAAATTATTTTTGGCATGATAGAATTAAAAGTGTTGAACTAGTGTTAAAACCTTCAGTGTTTCCACAAGCATTCTGAACTTTACACATGAGAACACTGCCACAGATAATCAGAAACATTAATTGTTTGCTCAAAGACAAGCATATGTATTTAAGAAGCTGGTGGACTGACAACAGGTGCTTATTTCCAATGTCTGACCAACTACAATAAATGCTAAAGAAGAATAAATTTTGTGGGATTCCTGGAACTTGGCAAATTAAATGCATATAATTAATTACATGATAATTCTTCAAATCAAACACTCAACAGCAAAAAAATAGCACAATGAAGCTGGTACAAATAATGGTGAATGTAAACAGATTTGGCATAGGCATTTCAAGCTTCTTTCTATCTGACTGAAGCTTTTATTCCTGTCAAAATTGTGGAAAAATAATAATTGTGGAGGAAGATATGAACTCTCAAATACTGGATGTTGGCTAATGTTCCAAGCTAATCTGTTTGATGAAACTGGATTGTATTTTCTAAAATAGCATATTTATGATAATACTCAGATGATAATCAATATTTTAGTCATGACATTTGCAGCCTATACAATGAAAAAGAAAAACCCCATAACTCTAAAATGTGTTATGGAGAGTGATTGCTATCAGGAAACACAGCGGAAAAAATCAGTCCATCAGGAATTGCTATCAGAAATATAGTCAATATTCACCACAAAACTGGAAAGATTTTTTTATTTATCTCTTTCCTGAGCATTTTATCATATAGTTGTATTTTGATAGCAAACGCTAGGAAAATCAGAAAAAGTAATCTCAGAGCAGTATTACATGGAGTGGGCCTTAGACAGCATGTGGAGAGTCTGCACAGAATATCAGAGGATTTAACTCTCCCTTTCTTCCAGAGAGCTCAGACTAAAAGCAATCCAGCTGAAATTTATTTGTATAGCAAATTGGATCTTAGCTAAGATGCTGGAAGTTGATATAAAAAAAATGACAAGCCCTTTATTTGTTGAAAGAAATATGGGAATTCATTATATGTTAAATTAAGCGTCATCTCAGCATTCTTCTTTTGGGAAATGGAGGGAGGACAGCTTCTAGACAGACATCCCTAAGTGATTTGAAAATATGTGAGGACATTTGAAGATTTTCTTGAATATGAATGAGTAATATGCATAAACATCTAAGAAGAACAGAAGTAATTGCTGAAGTGATGATTGTGTGGCAATGGAAAAGGAATTAAATGCTGCAGAAAGTTACACATAGCTGAAGAAATTAAAATACTGTGATATAGAGCAATGATCTTTTGTTTGAGCAGTGAAGAGAGCACTCAAATAAGTAGCAGAATCACTTATTTTAGAAACAGCAAACAAATAATTTATAAGTACCATAAAATGCATGTTCCTGAGGGGGAACCCTAGTAGCCTTAGTGTGCATGCCCAGTAAAACATGTAATTAGAGCTCTAATGGAACATGCACACATATGTACACGCAGTGCAAACATTTTTTTCTGTCTGTTCTGATACCAATGCCATATTTTTGCTCTAGGGATATATCCTCTGTGCTCGGTCTCATGTAATTCCCACTGTAACAGCAGCGTAGAATTATTGTTTGACATCAGTTGAATTTGACCAAATAGAAGTGGCACTGGAATTCTGTCTAATAACTGCAATCCTGATTAATTTGCTTCTACAACCTATCTCCAACCAACATGTGCCTTTCAGGAAAAGGAACATACATTTATATTCCAAATCCCAGGTAGTCTGCATGCCTGTGGATTTGCTTATTAAGCAGTCTTTGCTGAGATTTCGAACAGGGGACAGACAATTTCTTACAGCCAGATATTAAAATTAGTCAGAGTTACTGTCAGTCAAACTATGAAGAACTACATATTTCCTTTGTATAAACCCCTTATAAAGAGAAAAAAACATTCTTTAAGCTTGAAGTACTGGAGTGTGACAGTGCTACAACTATTACATAGAAAGTAAAATCCTGCATGTTTGACAGAAGAAGAATTCTACCAGCTGCAAAATAGTTACAGAATAATTCTTGGCTCTGATACAACAGATTTTCAAAACCTCATTGCATAGTGCCCCATCTTCAGATATAAATTACTAGAGTTTTTATAAAATAGAAAAACAGTGGTCTACTAAGTAGATCAATAATTACAATTCCCTGAATATTTTGCCTAAAGAGAATTTACTGAATTCAGAATTTAATCACAAGTTTATTACACCAGAACATTTTCTCCCCCTACCTTTTTTCAGATCTGAAATTTGGACCCAGAGTAAATGGCTTTGACTCAGAAAGACATTAACCTTTGCTGCTTATACAATTAGTACACTGACAAGAAATTAGCAGAGTCAGATCTGTGCAAGGGTTTCTGAAACACTGATTTCATGCTGAAGGAGTTTGTTAAATGGAAGAAATTATGTTTGCAATATGGTTATTTCATTTGCAATAGGAACTGAGAAATAGTTAAAAGAAGTTAAAAAGTTATTTTGTTTGTGGCAGAAAGTGTCTTCCAAATTACAAGAAAATGCTATAACATTTATTTGATGTTATTTCCTCAGAAACTCTCAGTTACATACTTTGACAAATAGAGGTTCTGACAAATTCTGACTGTAGAGACTACAAACAACCTAAGCAGCAGCATAATACTGCACCAGCCCATTGCTAGCATAAATGACCAGCCAAGCTCTGTACACCACATGTAAGCTGTTCTTCAAATCCCTTCCAGCTTTATCTCAGGAGCTTTCCTTAATATTCAGGTCAGCTCCACATTTCTAAAACAACATTTAGATTCAACAGTGTCAATGTCATGGTGGTTCACATACATCTAGACTAGGTAGCAAGAAAATAAATGCTCACTGAAGTGCAGAAGCAGCTCAACCAAAGTTAACAATCCAAAAACAGACACACAGAAAGCAGAGACAGCAGAATACAAAATGTAAGTGTTGGCAAGCCTGACTCGCGTTGTGCAGTGCCCACTTTGTCAGCAGAGGGAGAGGGGAAGAGGGAGCATTCAGTCAGAATAAACCAGGGGCTCTCAAACATGCCAAACTCCAGCACCAGCTTCATTTGCTCTCTCGGTGCTTCCTCTCCACCTTAAACATGACAAAGATGTAAAATCAATGAGGATGCCTAAAGCAAGATGCCATTTTTTAGTTCATCAAATTAGACAGAAGGCTCAGCTATACTATTTATCGCATGAAGCCATACTATGTGTCCCTAAGTTTAGATTTTAAGAGTCAGATCACTCTGATTCCAGAATTAAAACACCAGCAAGCCTTCCAGTGCAGGACAAGGACACGGTAGTAAATAGGAAGAAAAAGCTCTAGAGATTACCAGGTTACTTTAAGCAAAAACTAATTACAAGCAGTAGATGACAATTTTGAGCATAGTTACAAAAAATAATAACCTAGATTCCTCCCCATCTTAACACTGCAAGTATCTATACCCTGATTTCAGTGAATGCCAATAGTCAGAACCTGCTTTTCAAAAATAAAGTAACATTCCTGAAGTAATAAGGAAAACAGTGAACCAAGATCTGATCAGGTATCATTAGAAGACAGATATGGGTTGGGCTTCTTCAGATAATTTCTGCTCTCCTGTTGTTATTTGAATTAGATTCTAATTGTGTTTGAAGGCAGTTTGACACTAGTGGTTGCCAGTCAGTGTCAAAATTAATTCTCTTCTTTCTAATGCTACATAAGTGGTAAGGTACAAAAAAATCACCTGGAGAGGAAAAGTGTCAGTGTGGGAAGATACTTGTGCTAACAATTTATAGCTGGACTCTGAGTTCAAGGCCCAGCCTTTCAGGCACCCTATTGCGCTTGGTTTGCATCAGTTGATAAAAACTTTGGGTTGAATATTTCTAGAATTCTAAATCCAAACTGAGTTTTTGTTTTATATCAAAGGAAATCCTGGAATTCCTGCCCCTTGAGGGTTAATTGTTCCCTGATTTTACATTACAGTGCTCTTCTAGGGTATAGTTAATATCTGTAAGATGGTTTAATAGGATGCTGAATAATGTCTAAAATAGCAATAATCTAATTAAATCAACTGAAATAAATTCTGCCACTAGCAAAGACAATTAAAATTAAAACTGATATAATGATATATTTAACTGAAAAGATACCATACAGTTATGAGAACTACCCTGATTCATTTTGAGGGAATTTGTGGGTAAAAAAAATTGCTGTCACAGCTTTGTCTGCAGAATTACTTTTCCCACTAATTTAAGAATATAATTATTTAGGTTATACTGTCTCTGAAAGAAAAACATAGTGAAAACTGAGAACTGTTCCCCTGGGCAGCTATAAATCAGACTTCTACAAAGATTTGAATTGCCAAAGGTAGCATACAGTAGCTTCTTCACCCAGCCAAGTAATTTAACATAAAGCCAGCTGAACTCTGCAAGTATTTGGCAAAGATTCACAGGTATCTTCTCTGGAAAAAGTGCTTCAGGGTGGACACTTCATTAAAATGCTATTTTTCTTGCCCAGTGTAACAGTAATTCTAATTCACTGGAGGCAGAACCCATTTTCCATGGCTGTGAAACATATTTATTTTATTTTTGAAGTTAATCCAACTCTGCAATGAAGCAGCATTGGGAAAAATCCTCTCCCTTTAGGATGAGAAACCTTACTAGACAGCATAGGGGAATACAGCTTTAATATAGGATACACAAAACAAGCATTTTTGGTTTCTCATTTATTCAGCAGGATATTGCTGGTATTGTACATTAGTAGCTTCTGTTCAAGAGCCCTTTTAGGGAGAGACCTAACAATGCAGAGAAGTAATCACTTAAAAGATCTTCTTGTATGGAGTCAGGAGAAAGGAGCATTACCTGCTGCAGCAGAAGAGATCACATCACTGGTTATTTCTACAAGTTTTGTTCTGAAGGTAAAAATCACTGAAGTGAAGAGAACCGGTGAAAAACCTGTGCAACAGCACTTAAATTTACTTGAAACACAATTTCATCCTCAGTGACTACATTGCCTCAAAAAAAGGTGGTAATGCATGGCCCTCACCTCGTCTCATTAAATGCACTTTCAAAGACCAAAGTATGTCATGCTATGCTTGACTGTATCTTTTATGACCCAAAAGAAACTTAGACATTTCTCAGAGCACAAGACACTCGGGTACTCCTCTTCATGTCATGATGATAAGTTTTGTTTTAACAGGTATTTAATTTAATGCAATGAAAGGAAAAGATCAGAAAACAGTTATTCAGCTGAGGAACTTACATGACCAGTGTAGCTAAACTTAGAGCTATTGACTGATCTAAGATACCGCTCTTAGATTATTTGCATTTAAATTATTTAATTATTTAATGTGTTAAACATTTTCTATGCAAAACCCTGAAAATATTTCCTTGCCCTGTGAAAACAATGAATGGTGAATGGTGTGTTTATATATTGCCTTCTATGTACCTTCAGCCAAATGACTATTTCAAAGCATATTTGTTTTAAAACAAGGCTGTGTAAGGATTCTCTTATACACTAGCATCTATGAAAACCATAGTCATGGAACAATATGAAAATCTGAATAGAACTCAAAATTTGATGAACTGAAAAAAAATTGATCACAAACAAAAATATTAAAAACAAAGTGATTCACCTATTTTTGTAAGTATTGCCTTGAGGAGGACCACCTGCTGACCACATGCTGAAACTACTTGTCTCCAACCTTAACTTCAGATTTGTTAAAAACAGAAAAGCAATTTCTGTGAAAAACAGTTGCAAAATTGTTTTTCAACCAAATCTACTGTACACTATTAAAATAATTCATAAAGCTGTCTTCCAGCAGTCTGGTTTCTACTAAGACAACAAAACAGGAGAATGCCAATGTAAGAATTTAGTCAGCTACTTGCTATTTACCAAGTATGGCTCTCTCTAGTGATTGTATCAGTTGCACAGCCTGGATGGTGCTGCTGTGCTCTGGCTTTCACAGAGTGGGTCAGGTTGGAAGGGAACCCCCTGGGTCATCTGCTCCAGCCTCCCTGCCTGAGCAGGGTCACCTCAGAGCACTTTGCACAGAATTGCATCCAGACTGCTCTTGAATATCTTCTGTCAGGGAGACTCCAAAGCCTCTCTGGGCAATCTGTTCCAGTGCACAGTCACTCACACAAGTAAGAAGTTCCTTCTCTATGGGAAAAACATATTTGTCTTCCTTCCATGACATTGAAGCCTGAACGTGGCTGTCACCAATTATACCCTGATGCTGAATATTTATCACTTTTGGCTTGCACACAAGATGATTTTTTTGTTGCTAACAGCTTTAGCCTCTCTGAATCCTCTACTTGGAGTAAATTCACTATTCCACCAAGCAAAACAAAACTATGCTTAAGCTCTGAATCACTGCAAGTGCTGTCTCAATTTCATATAAATAGCACAACTGTACCTGGAAACTGGCCATGTAATTTCAAGCTTTAAAGCTTATGAAATGTACCATACCAATCTGTCACAGTTTTATTTAAAGTCATGAAATACATTGCTGAAGTTTTGCTTTTGCTGTCTTGGCAAATTCTTTAAATTACACTTAATTTCAATCAAGCATTTCAAATGACATCATAGAAATTTCCTGCATAAACAGATTTTGCCCAGTGCCAATCAATGACAAAATAAAACCACTTCAAAACTGTTTGAAAGAGACATACAGTTCAACAAGTATTGATGTGGATTTGGGATCTCATCTATTCAGCTGAAATGTGAGGTATGCAGATGAATTTAGTCTTAAAACATCTACATAGTTTTGCACATGTGAACTCCTCTGTCAGCACATTCTATGAAAACAAGCTTTCTCACTCTTAAGAAACAGCCTGTAAGACAGTGGTACAGCATCCATACTAGTTACTAGAAATTTTACAGATTTTAATTGTTCTGAAACCTGAAGGAAAAAGAACATATTCCAATATGTAATAAGTACTGAGTAATCAGACCTGACTGGAGAGAAGATATGTTTTTATTATTTATAAGAGGAGGCATCTCAGACTAGACCTGCTTAGACATCATGAAGTACCTAGTTTCTTTTGGCCTAAATAAAATCCTTAAAGACAGCTTTAGAACTATGCAAACTGGGAGACAGGGAAATCCAGCTACCTCCAATTTTGAAGAATACAAATAAGACATCAGTGTTCTCAGATGTTAGACATTTTGGTGCATTACCAGAAAGCATGATGTACTTTACGGGGGAAAAAATCCCAACCAAAAATCCCCAACCAAATAAACAAAACAAAAACAACCACTAAGAAAGGAAGGTAAAGAATTAAAAAATTACCTCTACCTCTATCTAAAAATAAATTAATATGAGAGAATGAAAGAGAAGGTAAAGCTTTTAGCACTTCTGTCTTTGGAGGTAATTGGTGACTGGCACTTTCCAGAACAGACTCACACAAATTGGAGAGCACTGAATCCTTCCAGATCTGGATTATCCATTATGTATAGCTATTCATTTTTTCAAGACCAATTCAGGTGCATTTTCCATATTCTGCTGGTGTTCTGCCAGAGAAGAATTTGGCCAGATCTGGCTACAGATTATATATGTACTCCAAATGCCTAAAGGTAGGATGGAATGCTTGCTATGCACTGACATTCGAGATTTAAAAGTCAGAAAGCTTTCCAGTTTTTTGCTTCTATCTCAGCTGGTGCAAACCAAAACCTCAGCTAAGTGAGACACATATTGCTAAAACAGTAACCTAGTGATCTCTTCAACATCAATAATAATGCAGCAGAAAAAATAGAAAGGTCAGCTGCATTCAAATTATTTACTGAAATAACTAAACAAAAGTCTGCATTATTAATTATGAAAGATGTATATTTTAAAAATGCTTTTATTAAACTACTTGTCACACCTTTTTTTTTTTTTTCAACCTGTAAAAAATATTTTCCATTTACTAGTTTAGATTTTTTTTTATCCAAGACAAAATTGCTTGGTTCAGAATTATGTTTTTATTTTACTTACTCAGAATCTCATAAGTATGTATAAGCATATATTTAAGATACAGTATTTTATTTTAAAGAAGAAGGTAAAAGTTATTTTTCTATACTGATAATTCAACAAAATTAACAATCAGCTTTATAGCAACAATTTGTCCTGATGCTTTCTGGCAGTAGATTGAAAAATGAATTCAAACCCCATCCATTTTAATTCTCTCTAACTTATTCTCTTGAGTGTTTCAAAAGCCTTATTCCTTCAACACATTGCTTTGTCACAGAAACTTTCATCAAAAAGTTCTTTTTCATGCCTGTCTACTTTAGCATTTCTAAAAATCAAAATGTTCTCTTTAAACAATTTAAAAGACAATATTAATGTTCATGTGAAGAAGGAAACGAGCTTTTTCAGAATGCCTGAATGATATTGAATGTTCTGCCTGGGTTTCACTTACTTGGCAGTGATGGGACAATCCCTAGAATCAACCTACCATAAAAATAAAGGTTTCTATTTGCTTCCTGCTCAGCTGTACTGGAAGTTATATAAACATGACAGTTTTTCTATTAAAATTCCTTGAACTGAGAAATAGATTGCTTGCATCCACAGTGGGGGGGAAAAGGACAACCAGAAATAAGATATCTCTCAGAAATTCTAACATGAAATAGGATTAACACTTCTGTTTGAGCCAATGGTGTAATGGCCAAGGAGTGTAGGTAATTGTTCAAGCATCTGGGGTAGTGACAAAGACATGAGAAGCCAAATTTTGAATTCTGGCATTTTGGGGCAATATGTGTAATTCTACTTTAGTTGTGATTAATTTAAAGTATTTTATCAATCTATTCCATCAAAGATATAATACAATTTAAACATTTGTGTAGTTGCCAGAGACAGCTGCAACATGGTGAGTTTGAGTCTAGATTTTCTACCAAGTTTTACTCGAGTACTTCTGAAAAAACATATGCGCAGTTTAAAATTCAAGGACATGTACAATTTGGTTAGATTTAATAAAATTGCTCACTCACATTTTTAGAGTGAACTGGAGTATTTTTCCAGGATTGAGCTGACATACATATTTTCAATAACTGCACTTGCAGGAGTAGTTACCCCTACTGCAAGGTAGGTAGGGAATTTTACAGAAGCATAATGCAGAGAAAATGAGATTGTTCCCTTTGAATACCTAATTTGGATTGTGTCATCTACTAATTTTGCCTAAGGGAAGAGAACTTTACCCCTAATCTATGGGGTAAAGAACACTAGCCTTTTACAGAGAAAGAAACTGAAATTCAAAATTTGTCTACTCAGTTTACACAAGTGGATTGCCAAGAGAGCTGTGTGGTGTGAATGTACGCTGTTTGCCAGCAGTTCCCTGAAGCTGAAACAGTTACGCCCTTTGGGCCAAAACAGGTTATTCCATTTGAGAAAATCATTTAAACTATACTATCAAAGGGACACTGCAGAAAGACTGCCAATATATCCTACAAGTATAGGCATACCAGAAAAGCCTTTTAAAGTGTGGACAAGCCTGTCATTAAATTTAACTTCTAACTTGAGTAAATCCCTCCACTGTGAAACCTTGTTACCCTCCTTTACAAAATTTCCTTGCTCTGCTCCAAGATGTGATTCTCCATCAGCCTAAGCAGCTCATGAAGTTGGCTTAGTCGATTTAATTCTAGATTGAAAACTTCTCTGATTATTACTAACCAACTTCCTTAATTCCCAAACCATGGCAAGGAAGTACTCTGTTTGAGAATGTAGCTTTTTAGAGTTCTCTCTGCGCAATTCTTCCTGATCCAGATATCATAAAGCTCAAGCCATATATTTTCAGAGTCTTTCAAAGAACCAGTCATGTAATATTTCTTGTATTCTTGTCCTGACTTCTTTCTGAAAACAATCCTGACTTTTTCAACCTGCACTGTTTTGTGACCTCAGGTAATGAGACATTTCAAGGATCTCTTCACTATAGGTACATATTTTAATATTCACATGAAATGTGAAGATGCATTCCCTGGGTCACCATTTCTTGCCAGTTCAATTTCTCAAACAATCAGTTGAAAGTGACCTCCTATTTTGTCATGATTCAACTGAAATCAACATCCAAGCTCCCACCAACCTTTTAGTGAGAATGGAAGGAGGGACTGCTCACGTTTTATTTATAAGATAAGAATGGTGAGGGTCAAATCTACATTGGCTAAGTGTGGGTGTAGTACCATTTATTGTAGTGATACAAATGCATACTATAACAACATCAAGACACTTCATAAATGAAATAAGGATATTACATCAAATATATAACATCCCCATTGGATATGATATCCAATGATGATGCTATCACTAAGGTAAAGAAATTAGGTGCAACTGGACACATCAACCACTGCGACAGAACCAATTAATCAGGCGTGTTTCTTGTATTTATCTACTAGACCTGTGTCTAGCTGTAAGATATGCCAAGATAAAAGGAACATATTCTGACATCCTTGATCAGTAGCACAAGACAAAGCATGTAAGGTTATTACTTTATGAACTAGCATGAGTTTATAAGTATGTATTTGAGAAGAGGCAATCCACAAGGCTTTAAAGGGTTTGGGTTTTTGCTCAACAAGATAGGCCCTAGTGGTGTGAAAGAACAGCTGTCATAGCAGATGATTATAACCAAGTCTATCATATTAGGTTTTGCTGCTATTTAATGTTGATTTTCCATTTTTCAAAAAGATTGCCTGAAACATTTCCATCTATCTCTCCCACTGTACAGCAACAATTCATAATATATTCTACCAATTCCAAACTGAAAGCAACTAAAGAGGCTATTTCTGACTATATCTTTTAATTCATGCCTTTCATACATGATTTATTGTAAACCTTTTTAGTATTTTCCTGTTATCTGACATGTAGAAAATATCCTGTCTGACTCATATTGTAACAACAAAAAAATTTAACCAGCAGCTACCTCCTTGTTATCATGTCACCACACCACTAGCAAGATCACATCGCACTTAATTAAAATGTTGTGGCTACTCTTGCTCACAGGGATCTGCAAAACGTATTCCCTAGTTGCAAGGTCACCAATGTTTGCAGCTTTCCTCATGATTATCTGACAGGAAAACATCATTCTTAACTTGTGCTGTCAACCATCTTTACAGCAACTAACCAGTCTACAACACACTTTGACTCCTGCTAAAGAGTCTATCAGCAATAAGTAAACTCTGCTATAAATGTCCTGTTTTCAATCCAGGTTCCTGGGTATAAAAGCATGGAAAAATTACCAAGTACAATGTGTAGCATAATTAAAACTGATTTTTGATCTCTTGGCTCTAAACGTCAGGTATTTGCTTCTGCAATCTCTGAACCATGTGGCATCAGAACCTGAAGAACTCTTTTGCACATGGTGAACCACAGAACACTATTGTTTTTCACAGGAACTGCTCACTAAGACAATACAAAATTCTCAGAGCAACGTCGTCTCTGACACAGATGCCCTGAGACACTTACATGTAAAGCATATTAATAGTAAGAAATAAACTCAAACACATTGAGGCAGCAGAAACTTCTCAGAGAAAACAACACCCATCCAAGAAAGACTGCACACAAGACAAAAAGAATTAAATCATTTCTATTTCTGTCCTGAATCATATAAGCACAGGCACTGCAGTTCATACGTAAGAGATGCTTAAGCACCATTGTGTGCAACAAAACAAGAAACAGACACTTGTTTCTTGGTGCACCTACACGTGTCTAACAGAAAGGTGGCTAAGCATTATTAGCACTATTCTGTCTGGCTTAGCACATTTATTAAGCCTCTTAATCATAGCCCAGCCCTATCTTCAGCCCATTAATGCCACCTTACAGCTGACTCTACTGCTGGGAACTTAGTCTAAGGCTGCTGCCAGAGTTTTGTTTCAACTACCTTTATGCAGAGTTCTGATGATTTTTCCTTTAGAAATAATGTCACTTTCTTCTGCATGTCTCTTAGTGTTACAAAGACAATTGCTCTGTCTCTCTTCATTCCATTCCCACCTTGAGTGGTCTCAGTTTTGTAAGGCATCCTCTTCTTAGCAGGTGAACCCCAGTGAAACTATTTTATAGGTAACATGTAAGGAAAGAACTATCAAACTAGTCATCTCCATCTCATCAAAGCCATGTATAGCTTTGATTTGACCTCTTGTGCTTTATGTTTGTCTTATCTTACTACTTTACCTGAAATCTCCTGTCTTTTTTTAATTTTGCTTCTTCATCTTATCTTAGTATATTCCACTGTCTTAAGAGTCCTCCTTGTACCTAATGCTCTATAACATTTAGACGACTTTTTACTGACCTGTTTTATGTAGTATCATGAATATATTTCATTTTAGAGCTATTTATTTGTGAGACAACTTGTAAGATACTTAGTGCTCATCCATATATGGATGTAGTAGTATATTTTAAACATTATACTAGAACATGCTTCTTGGCCTAAGTATTAAAATGGATGCATTTAAATTCACTGGCTGAGCATTTCAGAAAACTATGCATGGTATTAGCTGATTTCATGTCAAATGTTTATAAGAGACTTTCCAATTATTGTGACTCTTCAGAGAAGTACTTCAAAATATGATGCCTCCCCATAATATCCATGTAACAGGCAGAAAATGCAAATACTTTTAAAAAACCCCTCACTAACGACTTGAAACATTTGGTTTTGCTACAAATTCTGAGTGATAATTATAGTTGTTTATTCTCTCTCTAATCACTCAATCTATTATTCACAGTGAGGATTTAGGAGAGCTGGCCAAGAAAATGAGAAAAAGCAAAAGGATTTAGGTGGACAGTTGAAAATAAATGAGACAGAAATGTTTTAATATAAGTTGTCAATTCAATTTGTTGTTTAAATCAAAAAATTTCAGTGATCTGGCAAAGGCATTGTGATGCTTCACATAGGTTTCTGTACTTCTGACTGTCTCTTCCAGATGCATATTCCCTTGTCTTTAGATGAAATGACACCACATCAATATGACATTTCTATAACTGAGGCTAATCATGAGAGAGAAATTCTAACTGGAAAATTCATTTTGCTAAAGAAAAAAAACAAAACAAAACAAAACAAAAACCACAACAAAAAAAAACACATTTGAATTATAGCCCCTACCAGGCAAATAATTACATTTCTGCAGAGGTCTTCATTGAGAATTGAAAATTTTCACAGAAAACAAATAGTCATAAATATTTTGGTAGATATGTTACAAGTAACCCTAAACATAAATGTATTATTCACTTCATTCACTAATTTAATTTCTGGGCAGAGAGCTGCTCCATAACATTATTGGTATGTTTTGGCCTGCAATACAAATAGCAATATAAAAATTCTCCTATCCCCTAGAACTAAAAAGAAAATCCAAACCAAACAAACAACAAACCAAACATCACTGAAAAGTCACTAAGATAAAATTCCAAAAAGAATGAATCAAATCCTCACAGAATTTAGACTCTCTTATGCATTATGAAGCATACAATAAAATTCAAAACTTAGTGGAAATTACTTAGTCATATTCTCCCTTTATGATATTCCCTATGTAATATATCTATATCAGTAGCACAAGAAAGAACAAGTCTGGCAAACTGCTTGAGCCCTATCTTATACACCTCAAATTCATTGCAGCTCATATAACATGACTCTACTACAGAAAGTCCTACAGTTACCATCACTGATCTTGCACAAGTCTTTATCATAAAGAACTGTTTGTCCTTCTTTCTACGGAGCTTGAAAATGAAGCTCTTTCAGTCTATGAATACATCTCTGGACATGTTAATGTTAGGTACCAATTATTTGTACAGCTTCCCTTTTAATCATAAGAGCTTTTATTCCCCCATGCCTTATCAGACTAATCTATCCCCAGACTACGAGAACATTCAAAGAGCAACAGTTCAACCCTAATGCAGGAAGCAGGTTTTCCAGCTTATTAAATTATACTGATAAATCAATTTTAGTACATGCTCTGTATCATGCAACCTGCCTTCCTGCCTCAGCCCCAGATTATGTGTTATAATACCAGGGGCGGTCAGACTTGATGTGACTTTTTTTTTTAATTATGTGGTGTCTTATTCAGACTGTCTCAGCAACAGTGCCTCTGTCCTGTGCAAAAGACCTTTACTGAATTAATTTAATACATTTTTATGCTCCCTGAAAATTATGTACTTGTATATTGGAAAAATTGTGTTCGAGGAAGCATTTCCCCTTCCAAAACACCAGAGTAGTGTTTTTAAGGTAAGTCATAACAGAACTTAGCAATTACATGTTTAATTTCCATAATGCAAATAGTAACCACCACTGCATATGTTAATTGTTCTAAAATGATGAATGAATAGTTTTCAGTTAACCTAGCATAATAAAAACCACAACAATTTTTATTGCTAACCTTTTAAAGTGGGAATGGTCAGTAGAATATGCATTACTAAGTAGATTTCACTGATATAGTAGGACTATAAATAATATCATACTCCTTTTATAACTTTTCAAAACATTCACTTTGGCAAAACTTGTCCAGAAAATTGTGTAAATAATGCAAAATCAGTTTCACTTTTTGGAATTCTAATGGTATATTATCTTTAGGAGAGGCACTGCAGAAGCCACTGCAGTTTGGAGCTGGTGGTGCTGTAATTCGTACTGACAGCTGTCACTGCTGCTTTCCACTTAGGTGGGTCTAATGAGCCAGCCATCATGAGGGATTGGTGTTTGTTTCAGAGCTGGGACTTCACATGAGGAGAAAGCAAGTTAGCTGTTAGTTATCATCTGACACTCACACAAACTACCAAAATGGCAAAACTGCACTCAGTGCTGATATTTAGCTAATGACAGCACCATTCTCTTGCATTTCAATAAGCAAAGCCACTGGAAAGGAGACACAGCCAGTGCACATCGCTCAGCCCAGCTTTCTGCACATCAGATGCCCCAGATGGCTTTTCTTGGGTCTCATGCTGAGCAGTAAACCCAGAAGCCCCTTTCCCCATGCCTGCTCTCACACACAGGGCAGGTTTTATCACAGTGAGTCATCTCTGTTACATAGTGAAGGTTTTAGACACTGTCATCCAAAAATGAGAACAAACATCAAACAGAATTATGGAAACATCAAAGATGCTTTTGAATGAACTATGATAGATTTCCAACAATTTCTATCACTTTTGGTGTATGTAAAAGGCATACTATGTTGTAAACACTAAATCCATGAAAAGATTAAATTAAAACATTTTACATTAGTACAGACTGAACCACTTAAAAAAAAACATTGGACATCTACTGTTTAGGTATAAGATTATTTGTAAGAAGTCAGAATAAATTTCTGACTGAAATGTGCATTGTTAACTGACTATTCTTCACACCATTTCATAAAATGCTTTTAATGTGTGACTCCTTGTCAAAAAATTTTCATCACTTCTCAGTCATGCATCTTTCTTAAAGTTTTAAATAGATCTTTTTGAGTTCCTCTTCCTTAATTTCCATTCACTGACAAAACAAAGATGTGAATTTTTTTCTCATCTCTGCACATTATCACTAGCATTGCACAAAAAAAAAAGTTCTTCTTTTGACATTGCATTTCTATAAATGGATTAAATGAGCTGTGAATATCAGCATTTAACCAATAAAAAGAGATCTTTATTTATTTAGAATGTATCAGATCTGCTTAATCTAAAAGTCTAATTGAAAAGGCTATTCAGGTCAGCTGTGATATTAGAAGACAACTGAATCACATTTACTGCTGCTTAAAGGATGTGAATGGGCTGAAAGAAAAATTAAACTATGGCCATTAAAATTTAATTTGACTTAGTGAAGCCATTAACATTTTGGTTTTATGCAGTGGCAAGCATTCTAAAAACATTTCCATATAGTTTAGAAACCTAAAAGTGCCAAATGGCTGACCCTTACATAGCAAAAATGATTGAAAGTGACCTTACAGGGCAAATCAGGAGAAAAAAAGGAAAAAAGAGAAAAATTGCTTAAATACCATTATTAGCTGTTATTCTGTTATTCTTTTAGATATAAACTGTCTTCTATTCTAGTAATTGCTCACTTTGTTTTACATTTAACATTCAATTCATTTGGATATCAAATGAACATGACATAAAAATGTGGAAAGAAATAATCTATTTTTAAGACAGTGCCCTGTCTTACCTCTAGTAATGTACCTGCAATATGCTGCTTTGTCACCACAAGTTTGCCTTTGCAGTTTGAAAATTCTACTCCAATATTTCCTATACACTGTAATGACAAATATTGTTAATAGCACAAAACATTCATCAATGCAGTAACTTTTTAAAGCTTTCATCAGTGAAAGTTGTTGGGTTTTTTTTTCAAATGAAAATTTTGTCTAGATTAAAATGGTAACAAATCTGATCATGTATCATAACTCAATTTCAGACTGACAGCCTGACAAGGAAATAGAAACCCCAGTTTTGGTTTTCCATCTCAGTTTTTCCAATTAAGCTTAAAAAGAAAAGAAAACATCAATACAAGAGACTTTGTTTAACAGTCCCAAAATAATACAGTCTGAGATTTCATATCTTGCCTTATAACATTATGTGTATTGCTCTGGCTTACTGACTAGCAGTCACCATCAGACTTGATAGGAAACAGAAAACACTAAACACTGTAAAGGCTCTTACAAAGGCATTCCAGAGGTGCAGGGTAATCACAGAAATTGTAAGACTAAGGCAGGGAGTTTTCTACATACAGATTGTAAAACTACTGGCTTTGCAGAAGTCAGCCACCTCCACTTCCAGCTCTATGCTTTACCCACCACTTGAACTAGTTTTAGAGATAAGAGAGGCACATAGTAAAACAGCATCCTTCTAATGAGCTAAAAGTCTGTGAAAGTAGGAAAGGGTCAAGTAGTGTAGGGCATGTAAAAAACTTTGAATCAACAAGTTTTTGAAAGACTTTCAAAGTATGCACTCTGATGAGTGCTCAGTTTTATTAAGTTTCGTGGGTTCTTACAAAGTTCTTTTTGTCTATGACTCCCAAATACCTTATTCATCAGTTTCTACTTCATGATTCATTGTGGCTAATAATAGATGAAATGACTGAGAAAATAATCAAAGCTCTAATGACAAAAGGAAGTCTCTGAATTACTCCAATAGATTATCTTTTAAATTGACTTGGCTAGCTATTAATTTGATTTTCTCCTTTCCCAACTTAATTTTTAATGGATTACAGAAAATCAAAAGCAGAAACTTGTGATGATCCCTGTTCTTTCACAGTTGAAGTACTTCTAACTCCTGCCTGAGAATATTTTTACTTGCAACACCTCAAGTTCAAACATTTCTAATCTTAGGGAGTTTGGGAAGGTAAAGCTGTTTTTCTAAGCTTTAAAACCAGCCAGATCAGATTAGAACATCTCCAGGTTAAAACTCTCCTTCAAAGTTGGCTACAGTTTATCAGAGGAAAGGCTGTGCTCATGAATGATAGCCAAGGAGTTTCTCCAGTCTGTTGCTGGAATAATTGCCAGATTATTCCAGGATCTGCTTAAATTTGAGTGTGTGCAAACTACCATATCAGCTTGAATGTTCAGCGAGCAGCTTGCCTCACAGCTCCTTTATAGCACATTTCTCCCTGGAAAAAATTAAATACCAGCATATAAAAAAATCTACTTCTTTTAACAGCAGTAGAAAAAAAGTGAGCAGAAATTACAGTATTTGGACTTGAGTACCTGTGTACAGTTTATATCTTCTCTTACCACAGTTTGTGTTTCCGAGTGGAAAAAACCAAAGTAGAATAAGCAATCTCTGCTTAGGAGTTTGCCTAAAATCTTACTGCAAAATTAATCCTAATAGTTTAGCAAGTAAGTCCAGCACTATTTTAATCCTAGATCTGAGGAGGAAGAAAATAATTGTATAATAGCACTTCAAATACATTTACTCTGAGAACCTAAAAAAATTTTGGTGTTATGTCAGGAGCTCTAACCGCATTGCAGAAGATCTGCAGCCTCCAAAAGAATACTCTTATTAGGAATATCCAATATCAAAATAGAGCTTTTTATCAGGATCAGAACTTGTGATCAGATGTTCTATGATTTATCAAGAAGTGCAGTCAGAATCCACACAACAAGCTCAATTAAATAAAGCACAAAGTCTTGCTTATATTCCAAAGCTTGGAAAGCGCAATATTCTTCAGACATTCAATCTCACAGTCTCTCCTTTATGAGCATGTGCCAGCACAGTTAGATAAATGTGATTCCACATGCCATACAGAAGTCTTATTTCTGAAATGAAGGTGCCACAATAACCTTGGTTATTTATCACTGCATGGACCTGTAAAATAATCTCTCAAAGTGTTTCTTTGTCTCAGCTATTTCATCTTATCTCCAAGACTGAAAGAAGAGATATCTCTAAATTATTTTCTTGGTACAGAACAGGAAAGAGCAGAATCCTCTCCCGTGTCATTACTTTATGCATTCCTTTGCCTTGTAGGAAATGTCACTGCACACAGGAAAGAATTTTCTGCATTGTAATATACAAAAGTATGGCAGTGGTGCCTGACAAACACAGTCACCCTGTCCTTTGCTCTCTCATTGCTTTTATATTAATAATTCTTATCTACAAATGTTACAGAGTATCAAATCCTCATTTCTAAAAGATAATAAAAAATTCAAGCAAGGAGATAGTGATCTACACTCAGGTTCATGTTAGAACAGAATTAACAATAAGAGAGACTGGGAATAAAACTTCCTTGAAGACTGATACAGCATGGTAAAATTAACCTCTCATAAAAATAAAAAAAGACAAGATACACTAGTTATTCTTCATGATGCAATGCCCAAGACACTTGAACAGCTTCTTCAGAACTGCAATATGAAAAATGACCCAAAACAAAGCCTCTCCTTAGTCTACTTCACTTTCACTAAAGACTAAGGTAGGAGAAACCAACAAGAGTGTGTCTAAGTAAATATTTGAGAAAGCAACAAGTGAAATAATAATACTAAGAGGATCTCTAAATAATTTTTTAAAAAATAAGTTCCTATGGTGATATGACAACCATGTCCTCACATCATGGAGAAACAACTCTACTGCTGCAAAGCTAACCACAACTGTGTTACATGCAGCACAATAAAACTGAGCCCTAATTTGTAAATAATTTGTGATTCATATGGACAGAGCACACAGAAAACCATTCTGAAAATGCAGTTCTTATATATATAAAAGATATTCTTATTGCTGTATGTAATTCTTATTCCAGATCCTTTTCTGAACTTTTCCAGCCAAATTTGGAGGCTTTGGGTATATGTATTGAGATATGAACAACCAGTAAAGAGACTGAAACCATAAACTACGGATAGGATATAGTGCTTCCTCCAAACTCTTATGAAACCTTCCACTTAGATCACATCTTGGGACAAAACCAAGTATCAGCAGCTAAATCAAGTTAGCTAAAACCCAGGATCTTACAGAATATCATAATGCTCCAGTGCATGGCAACATTTTCTTGAAACTTTTCTGAAGCCATATACTAATATGGAACTAGAGGAAAGAAGGGAAAACCCTTCCAGTTCTCCTCTATAAGTTTCCCCTCCATGAAACTTACTGTGAAGTTATTTTTCTACTTGTCATTACTAATGATCCTACAACAATGTTAATATTACTATTAATGGCATTAACATACTGCTAACAGGAATAAAATATTCTGTAACATGCAGTGATATCCATAAAATGAGATAATGCCATTACTACAGAAATCTCCTTAATTCTTTTCATGGAATAGAATTACTCTTTTAATATCCACGAGAAAAAAAGTTGTCAGGTCCTCAGTTTAACTCATTTAAAAGTGATAACACACATTAGCCTAAACTACACTCCTGCCTTGGATATAGCTGGGAGAAGTGCATTATTTATCAGGGATTTTGCTTATTAGAATATGGGGTTTCTTCTCCCCATCCCAGGGCCTCTGTGTATGTAAGAAGAGATACTTCACCCTCAGGGTCTTGTGTAATTTATGGGGTGCTATTCCCCACCTCAGAATTTGTCTCATTAGCTTAAATCTCAAAATAAGAAAGGCTGAGCACTGAAAATAATACTATGCCAATTCAAATGGACTTTGCATGGCAAATTCAGGCTTTCTAATAACGTCGTCCATGGCATGATTTTTATTGCACTATCAGCATCTTTGATTCTTCCTTCTCTGCAGTCACTCTCCCTGACACCTTACCTGAATAGGAAATGAAATACATTCTACACCATGTGGGTGTGATTTATTTTATAACTACAATTGCTCTATTTCTGTATTTCCATGCATTACAGTGCTGCAATTTCTGTTTCAAAATGACCCAGATAAGAGCTGGGAAAGGTTGACAGAAAAAGAAAAAGAAAAACTCTCCCAACATCTCAATTGAAACTATACTCACTGAAACTCAAGGAATGTTTTACAGCAGTTAGCGAAGTGTTCCTGTAGGAAAGCGAGGGATAAATTTACCTAGACTTCATTAATTTATTAATTTCTGCTCCTGAATTATTTCAAATTGGAAAGATATGAAGGGTTGCCATCATAATTCTATTATTTTTTACAAGACTAGGAAAATAAGCCATACAAAAGACTAGAGGTGAAAGATTAATCAATCCAAAGAAAAGTCTATTAATAAGTTTGCTGGAATTTAAAATAAAACATAACAAAACCTATTAGTTACTTTACTTTTATACCATGCTTCTTAATTTTGATTACAAGAATTTCTACATCATCTGATTTCTTGACATTTGAGGAATTTAAAGGGAAATATCTAGTAACACAATAAATATATCCATCCATGTGTGTATGAAATAGATTTAGGGAAAAGAATGTAACTTTCATCTCTACTTTCATCTTTCATCTCTATTGAATCTCCATAGCTGCGGGTCTCTATGGAAGTTCTGCTCATTTTGATTCATCCAGTTCTCCTGCATAGTAAGCTTTATGAGACTCATGAATTTCAACTCTCAAACCAAAAATCTAGAGGAAAACAATCAACTGTTAATTTTTTTCCAAGTTATGAAACAGGAATACAAAGCAAGGCAAATCTGGATCCTGGGGAATCAGTACATCATTCAGAGCAATCGTGAGCTATTTTTCCTCTAATGTTAGCAGTGTACAAGGTGTAGAATAAGGGAATTGTTTAAATGATACAACTTGCCTATTTTATTAAAATATTTCTATAATAATGAAAGGAACAAAAAATAATTTGGTAATTGAAAACTGTGAGCTACTAAGCTTACACAAACATCTTGCTGAAGAGCATTTCCACTGCAGACAGGCAAAAAAGAACAGATGTAGTTAACCCTATTGGAATTCAGTAATTAAAATATAGGTGCCTGAAAGAGGCAACTCAATCCATCAAGTTATCTGCAAATCCTACACTGTAGCATTTGTTTTCCATGGGCTGGTAAAATATCATTAGGACTGACATATTGAAACCTATAGCTCAATATATACTTATACAGTTAAAGGCATGTAATTAGTATACAGAATTACCCACTAGTAGGCATCAATAGGTACTTAAATAATTTCTCTTCTGTCTTGATACACCCATTTAGAGATACAAAAGCTTCTTCTTAATAAAAAAGAGAATGACTATCATATCTCCCCACAATAATAAGCAAGCCAAAAGGCTTATACTTGATTTGTGAGAGTCAAACTTTGCAAACTATGCTACCAACAAATCCCACAAATGCATTGTACTAGAAGAAACTGGGACTTTTCAGTAAATAACTGGTGAGGCTCTGACCCATCTAGATGTGTTAATCAGTTGCATCCAAGTTACTAATAACACAAGATCTCTGATTTGCATCAGAGGGGACAGCCTCTTAAACAAGGACTCTCTTAAACAGAGACTCTCTTGAGACACCACATGTCTCTTAAAGACTCACAGAATGATGACACTTGAGGTTTTGAACATAAAATTTCACCTTGTTCCTGAAACTCTGATCAGGGTTCCTACTTAAGCCTAATGCTTCTTATTGACCACACAGTTTTATTGAAATTATGTAGCTGGAGGCTACTAACATTCCTATAATAAATATGGGATATACAAGGAATAACTATAAATATCATGAAAAGGGACAAAGATGATAAAAATATTCAACACAATCACTGTACTTTAGAAATTCTAAATTATATAAGGTCTTAATTTAGTACTGGATTGAGTCTGACCTATCTAGGCTTACAATATTAAAGCACACAGGTGATACATTAATTATTAATATTCTTCTGTCTTTTGCTCCCCTATCAGTTCTAGGTGCATGAGAGTCACAGAATTGTATATTTTGAGTTCTATGAGAATAGAGAATAGAACTGCTCTCCTGTTTGAAAAAAACCAAAAAAATCAACAAACAAACCCACAAAAAATGTTGAAAACAAACGCTGATACTTTCTCACAAAGCTTCTTTAATTTTTTCCAAGACATAAACATCTTTTTTTTATGCACCTGCATAAAACAACCAAGTGACCTCCATTTTTTTTCACTCACCTCCTGAAACCACCAGTTATAGTAACTAAAGCATCTGGTAGAAATGTACATACAGTATTTTTGACAATCAAGCTCACTGCATCTGCTTCTGCCTTAGACACACAGCTAACAAGGTCCTCATAGTAGAGAAACCCTGGAAATCAAAAGAGAAAAGTGCTGATCACTCCACAGAAACATTAAAATATACACAGCATTATGCAAGACCCAAATCACAGGTGAGGTGGGTACAAGGGATCACAGGCCAAAGACAGCCTCTTCCCTCATCTTTGTCCTTAGAGTTTATATCTATTTTTGTCATTATAATTTATCATGTAACTTGTCAACGTAGCAATCACAATAATTGCTCCACTTCCTCAGGACCTGAATATTTATAAATTACTCTGACTTCCCTACCAGCTCCCATCAATGGCATTTTTGGATGTACTGTTTCAAAAGGCAGTCTTCCCAAAATAATGGTGTTCTACACAAGTACAGAGCTCAGAAGTATGTGAAATATCCCAGCTATCTTATTTCTGATCACAGAGTTTGTGTTGAAGGAACCCAGTATGGCAGCTTGCTTCACATTTGAATATGACATGTAAAAGAAAGAGGGACAAAGGAGCATGAATACGAGAAATCTAATCCAAGGGAGTCTGAGGTGACAAATTTAGTGCAAAAATAAAGTCACATTATTTTAATGTCATAAAATATGTTTTCCTTAATGTAACTAATTTCTTAGTTTAAATGAGTTCATTTATTTAGGGAAACAGTGCATACACACAAAATCTGTGGGGAAGGAATATTATTCATGTGGTCATGTTTAATATTTTAAAGCTAAGATGTGCTAGGATTGTAGAAAAAATTTATAAGTACTTTATTACAAGTCTAGATTTATCAGTAAATTAGGGCTGCCTTGAGGGAGATTGATCTCCTCTGAAAAGTAATTCTGGGCATTCCCAATTTTGTAATTTTTTCACAACCTGTGCAATAATGAACCATTAATAGTTTTGTGTATAAGAGATTTCATTTGGTATCTGTGCAAGCAATTTAAAAATATGCATATTCCTATGTTTTAGATGATACCATTTATAATCAGGAGCTCAGCTGGTCCAAGTATCTTCACCTAATAATTCAGTATTCACAAGACTGCAGCAAGAGAACAGATGTCTAAATGAGCTTTGCCTTCCCCTGTGATTCTGTTATCAAGTTCTTAGAACTTGAGATAGAAGTTTTTATGACACCTCACCTTACCTGCTTTCTGCATTTTTGACAGCTTCAGGGTCTTGTCAGCTTTTACCTCTTCCACAGTTCGCAAACCCATTCTGTACCATTTCTCAGATGTCTTCACTCCCACTCCAAAGACTGAAGTAAATTGCTAAGGTCAGTAGAAAAACATTTCAGTATTTTTTTCTAAAGGAGCAGTGAATTAATAATAAGTAGGCAACAACAAGGTTTCTCAAGGAAAGCAATGGGCAGAGTTAAGCCTACCCTGAAGACAAATAGTGCGATACAAAAAGATTCAGCTTCCCTTCTTTACATGACTACATTGAACAGAGAACTGGTTTTATATGTGGACAGTTCTCATTAACATGAAATCCAAACAAAAATACAGCAGTAGTTCTTGCACCTTTATATAATTTACTAAAATGTAGATTTTTAACTAAGGTTTGAAATAAGGGTAGTATTCTTTATTTTTACTCAATTTCTTAATAGAAATCAAACAGCAACATTAGGTAGCTTGATTCCTTGACACTGACCGGATAGAACAAGAGATGTCACAAGTTTATCTTCAGAATCTGACTGACATTATGGGTTTGTGCTCTATGCATTACCAGCTCTCAAAACAAAAACAAAAAAAAAACAAACCAACCCCCCCAAAACACAAACAAAAAACAAGCAAAAAACTCAAAACAAAAAACCCACCCAAAACAAAAACCAAAACCCCACACACACATCCCCAAACAAACCAAAATCTGACACACAAAAAAACAACCTAAAAAACCACAAAATCTACCAGTCCACCAGAAACTTTTGTGTGGTCATATTCCATCTATTACAAAGTAATGCTGTTCACCAAGTTATTACCCATGAAAGGATGTAAAGCAGAAGCTGTAAGCATTATTCACTGGATCACTATCTCAGATCAACACTGATATGAAAGAGGGAAAACTTTCACGCTTGCCTAAAAGCACATTCTTTATGTTCAGTTTGTCAGTACTGTAGCTCTCCACCTTGCATTGTACTTTTATAGAATTCAATGAGTAGCTGAGTAAGACATTAATAACTGCTCTTTTCTATTGAATCTACAACCTCTGAATTCCAAGCCTGCTAGCTTTATTTTGTGTTTTTGTGAAGATATTAATTCCTTGGAAATAATTAAGATTTAAAAAGAGAAAAAACAAATTAATTGATAATATTAAATAGGAATTGCCCTACATTTTGTATATTATGTACGAAATTACCTACTCTTTGTCTGAATCATGGGTGCTTATAAAAGGATATGATTTTTTAAATACTTCGATTGTTATCTTTTAGTGTTTTTGCTAGTGCTGAAATAGTTTCAAAAGGGTCTGTTGCTGGGTGTTAAATGATTCTAGGAGACTTAATTAACACTGAGACAAAGAACTACAGAAAAAGGATTCTATGCACCCAAATTTTCAGGGGGAAAAGAAAAATGGTGGTTTTTTCTTTCTTTACTAAGATCCATTGTTATTTATCATGTTCTTAGATGCTAGAGATGCTTCCAGCAGTGCAGCACAAGTAACAGGGAGCCCATTTCTTTTCAGCTGGTGAAACCAATTACACAAACTCACTTTCTGCAGTACCCACTTCGGTAGGAAAGCAAACTGATCCTGTCACTTCATGTCCCTACATCTAAAACATTGACTATAATTTAATTCAGTCATTTGATAACCGTGGCCCTGGGGCCAGCAGTGATCTTTCAAGCCATGATAAGTGTAGCAGCAGGTACCAGGACTATGCTAAACAGTAAAATCTAGGAATTCAGTAATATGAGATTCTTCTTAGACTCTCATTTAAAAAATTGGTGGAAACAACTGGTTATAACTAATTTAGACAAAACATTGAAATGTATGCTCAGCTAAGAGGTAGGGCCACCTAAGTTTGTTGTAATTTTGCTAGTGAAACATGGCATAAAGCGTATTCGAGGTAATTTGTCTCCTGATAGATTTTATTCTAATCTCCAAGAGATTTTCTTAAACCTTGAAGTGTAAGATTTAATAGCTGTTCCTCAATCATGCTGTAATGCAATCATGCATTAATAAGCAAGTTTGCTTCTTGAATCCTGCTACACATGTGAATTTGCACCTCTTTTTGAATATTGCTAGAGATGGCATCAACAGCTGTCTCTGAATATCCTTCCATACCTGCATTGTAGGTCAGAGAGAATGGAAGAGCCTTTGGATAGCTGAAGCAAAAATTAGTGATGCCAAGGAGAGTTAAACAATTCCATTTGTTTTACTCTGTTTTAATTTTTCTGAAGACAGAGGGTATTTACAGAGATCAAAAATAAAGACAATTTTTTTTTGTTTGTTCATCTTACATGTTTCTAATGGAGAATTCAATAAAATTTCAGTAATGGGAACTGCAGTATTTATGTGGTTTAGATTCCCTGCAACTGTGAAGTTGTGTGACTAAGACTCTACAATGTGCTTAGGAAAGAAACAGCTCCAGTCCTCCTGCCTCACACAAAAGAGAATTACAATAAATCTGAGCCATCTTCTTCACCTGGTATTTTCTTAATTCCAGAATAAAATGAAGTAATTTTAAAATTATAAACAGCTGATGCAGAAACGAAACCAACATCACATTCAACTTGCAGCAAAGAGTAACTTGCATTATATTACTTAAGAGCAACTATGTATACATCATATTAATTAAAAATAGAAAGATACTTCACATTATTCCTTGTCACTGTTTCTCAATTTCCCTTTCTTTTCATTCAAGACTTATCTTTCTTTGTACTTAATATTGGTTGTCCCATTATAATAAAATTGAAAGCTTTGTCCAAGTTCTACTAAAGGGAGGGAAATTTTAAACAGCAGCAACAAAACTCAAAGGATTTACCTTAAATGCCTTGTATCGCTCATCATTTAACACTTCTTTAACTCTAGAACTCTCTCCTTCTTCAATAATCTCCTAAACAAAGAAAAATATTATTTATAAAAAATTAAATCAATTTTAAGATCTTACTACAATTATAAGATTTAGTGAAATAATCTAAAATCAATCTTCATTAATCAGATTTTAATAAATCTTTATTAATCAATAAAGAGAACCCCTAGCAAGCCTATTGTTTTAGTCCCTTAGGATCAAATTCTGCAGCTCTTTTAAAGAAAGAAAATTACTGAACGATGAAGGAGAAACTGGAATCACAGAATAAATTTCACAGTCCTTACTTACTCATAAATTTACTCAAGGATGAAGTAGAAACTGGGACCATGGAATATATTTCACAGTACTTATTTACTCATAAAGTCACAACAAGAAAGCAGTTATTTATCACAAGCTATCAATGACTTGTCCTGAAAATTAGATTCCATTTTTTGGTTACGTTTTCTACTTTCAAAAGTAAGACCACTGTAAGAACAAATACATTTTTTCTGGAGTGTACAATACTTTTAGTCTTTCTGATAAAAATTCAAAACAACACTAAGAAAGAAAACCACCAATATAACCCCAACAAACCATCCTATTTTTTGTGGGATCACGATTGCAATCCCAGCCCCACACAGAAGGTACTAAAAGCCCTTCAGAGGCTGCATTTTAACTGGTGGAATGGGGAAATGAGGAGGCAGAGCACAGCACAACACTCAGCAATGACCCCTGAGCAGCTGCCTGCTGCAACAGCAGCACTCGGAGATGTGGGTCCTGAAAAAGCTAAAAATTAAAGGAAAATGCAAGGAATACTCCAAGTTCCAGTAAGAATATAGAGTTCATCCATCACCTGGCTAAAAGGCTCTGCTATAACTATATATAACTTGCTATAACGTAGCAAGATAAGATTTAACATTAAAGTACTAAAATATTTACCACTTCCACAAAAAATATATTTCTAATAAAGCATTCAGGTGAGTAAAAGTGATGTTGCCAAGGGCAGAAGTCACATGAACAAAACTATTAACAGTTAACCTGTTGCATTCCAGAGTGAGCCCTTAGAAATTACATGCAAAGCTGACACTACTTTATTTTTTCCCTTGTATTTATTCACTTGCTACCCTCATTCCTTTGAGTGGGGGTTCCATGACTGAGCCTTGTTTTACAACAAAAGGTTTCCAAAAATAATTTCATTCTTTTTTTTTCTATGTTAGAAGCATAAATAATGCATTGCTTTTACAGGAAATGCAGAAGGTTTGTACACACACATAGATGTACCAGTGCTCCTCCCCGTGACCTGTAAATGCTGCTCTGTAAAAGAATCAATTGGCAGATAATTCAGAAGTACATTACCTCAATGATATCTCTGACTTGGTCTCCCACGCAGGGCAACCCTTGTATATCTTTCATTCTGGTTACTGAAAATGGAAGAGATTTCAGCAAAGAAGCTGCCCTTAAAAATTCCAGACAGTATATTTCATTTTCTTTGAACTCATAATTTTCAGCCATTACCTCAAAGGCATCCTGGGACAGGGGGAGGCAAAGAAAAAACAAAAAGTTAAAGTTTAATAAAAGCTTAAAATATTCAGTATACTCCTTAGAAAGGTTACTTTGTATGCTAATTCAATAATTACTTCTTCATACTACAGTGAAAAGATGGAGTTCATTAAAAAAAAAAAAGCAGACCAATTTTCTAGCAACTTGAAGTTTACCAGGCATCATGAAAATGGTATTTTAGAAGCAAGCTTAAAACCATTTTGTGAGATTTGCCTCCTGTATTCCATGTGGATCTTATAATTCAGTGTCAAATAGAGCCTTAATTTTTAGAATTATGCCCAACCATAAGTAATCCAGCAGATCAGCATGCAACATCTGCATTTTCAGATACCACCAAATAGGAATCTGTAGCAATACTGGAAACCACTTTCATCTTTTTGAATGTGTAGCCATGCTTCTACTTGGTAATTTAGGGAACAAATTCTCCTTTTTTTCATTTTTCAGATGTATAACCTTGCAAATACAAACATCTTTTCTTTATGGTTCTTTAGCTATCTATGGTTTAGTTTATTTAACACTGCACCCAAAAACACCTGAGGAAAGTCTGTATAGTTGTTTTTTTTCCTAAATCATCCATATGATGTCTGTTTTTCTCCCAGACTATATTAAAAATTATTTAATAGCAGAGAATTTTAGAAATTAAATGCAGGGAACAGACCACATAGTGGTGTAGAGGAATTTTGTTGCTGTTTGCCACTGTAGAGTATCAGCTTTTGAGAGGGAACCAATGTTGCAAAATAATTTTATGAATAGCCTAAGAACTTATGAAGGTTTTTATTCGATTAGCAGCTGGAAAAACAAGTTCTGAGTGAAATCTTTCACAAACCTCAAAAAATTTCAAGAACGCAAAATTAAGTGATTTCTTCAGAAATGCTTAAGAGTGGACCACTACTAGAAGAGAGTGCTATTGTTCTGAATATTTACCTAGAAGCCAGAGAAGTGGCTGTCAGCGTGCATCTGCCTGCAATTACCACTTCCCCGAGCTGTAGGCCAAGTGCCTGCTCAGAAATGTTTCTGGAATAGATGTGAGTAAAATCAAGAGACAACAAATGGCTTACCAGAGCAATGACTGCAGTGGAAAGTAGGAAGGAAAAAGATTAAGTGTCCTTTTCCTACACTCACTGTTGATGTTTAGCCTCAATATTCATTTCATTTGTAATGAATGTACAGTTTATATAGTTTAAAGAAAAAAAATTTAGATTTTCCTTTGTGTGTCTTATATTGGAAGATAAAGGCCAGTAAAAACCAGCAGGCCTTGTACATTCTAAATGCTACATGTGTAATATCTCCAGGTGGATCTGTCCCAAGCCCACTGACATGACAGCAAATCCAGTAAAGTCAGCTCTTTATTATAGCTATGGAATAGAAAACAACATCTATCACCCTACATTGAATAAATACAGTTTCATTTAAACAAGATTTTACTTGAGCTACCATCTTCTAGATCACTAAAATAGAACAATTTCCTAAAATTAAACATACCTTTCACAATGACTGTAGATTATTTATGTATTATATTTCATTGTTGGGTCAGTTCTATAAAACTAGACCATCTGACATGGTGAGTTGTTTATATAATAAATATTACAGTCTAATTGAAACAAAATGAAGGTTTCACTTTAAATATTCAAGAAAACATTGTGTTTGCTTACCCTACGATTTGCAAAACATTCCTTTTAACAAAACAAAAAGAGGAGACCCCTTTTTTTTTCTGCATTAATATGTTAAAGTGCCTCAAAATAGGGCTTGCTACAATTTGCTTTGTCCTATAGCACCAGTATAACTTCACTCCTTGGTCTCCCTAAGAATCAGTTACCCATTGTTTGTCTCACTCTAAGAATCCTTCCCTTAGCTGCATATTTATTTATCAGCTACCCTCATTAGTAAGGGCTGTGAAATTCCATTTTCATAACATTCTGTGAAAGAGCTTATGGAATGTTGCAACATGCCTGATCTGGAGGTTTCAATTGTCATTTACATTCAATTATTCCTTGGGTATAAGGAATCAAAAAGAGGAAAGAGAATGCTCCTTTGAGGGAGAAAAAAACCAAACCAAACAAAAAAAAAAAAAAAAAAAAAAAAAAAAAAAAAAAAAAACACAAAAACAAAAAAAAAACCCAATCTATTAGAAAAATAATGTACAAGCCTTAGCTTCCTAACATCTGTCTCTAAATCTCTTGCAGTAGCTAATTGTTGGATTTATTCAACTGTCCTTTTTTTTCCACATTTAAGATGTTTATTTAGTTGACAGATTATGTTGTAAGTAATTACACAATTTTTAGTAATACAGGCCCATTAGAGTTTCATTGCAGAAAAAGGTGAAACTACCAGTTTGAGGTCACGGGCAACATGGATTCATCCCAGTTTGTGTATGGAAGAAAAGACACAGCACAGACAATACTGCAAAGCAAATAGGGAAATACATTTTACAAGTGCAGTAACAGAACTCAGATGTTTCCTCTGTTGTGAGATTTTCTGGATTCTCTGCCAAGTTCTTATATTTTTTATTCATTATCAGCTTCAGAGATTCTTTCTTACTTTGGAATAGAATATGCCAATTGTTGCTTCAAGTGAGATTAACAGTTCAACTCACGAAATTAAGATTCCTTTTGATTTCTTCTTCTTTCTTTATAACTTGTACACACAACTACTCAAGAAAGCAGTGTTTGCCAAAAAATTTCCAGTTAATACTAAAAGCATTAATCAGGGGCAGAGCTAAAAAAATATAATTGATACATTCTTGTTTAAATAGTCTATACTGATAAACATAGCCAGAAAAGTGGTTCCCAAAAGCAGCTGCTCAGCAGCATGTGTTAATAATGGCAGAGACTGGCAAAGCCATTTCTTGATTAGAGTGCTCAAAAAGTCCTGGGATGTTTTTTCTCACTCCCAAAAGGCAGCTTCTCACATGCACATCTGAAGTGTTCTACAGGGAAGAATCAGCCCTTGTGATAATTGTGTCTGCATGTCCCAGCACCAGCCCTGCTGCAGAGAGGTGTCAGTCCCCTACCACTGCCATGAGGGCAGCTCTCAGAAAAGCTGTGTCACCATCACCACTGAAAAATACAATCACATGGAGCATTTTACTCAGAGGCTGTTGATAGTCAGTGAGAAAATATAATCAAAGCATTTTCATGATTCTAGTTTACATTTTTTCAGTGTTTTCCTGCCTTTGTGAAGCTCATTAAGCTGTTGAAAATAAACAATTAAAGAATATTGAATATTCATTATTCTCTGTGCAAAAAAACTACATTGCCTGCAAATGCAGCAACTAATTACAGATGTCTTTTAACATAAAGCTACTTTTAACATTCTTTTTAATAAAACATTTCTTTATTTAAAAAGACAGCAACTGGACTTGCTGTCTATTAAATAGTATAGTTCATATTGAGTAATATTCTAGAGGAGAGAAGAAAAATCTAATATTATTTAATAAAAACTTACCATCTAATAGATCTCTGGTGAAGTCAGCTTATGGTGACATAAAAAGGAAAGTTATTGACCATTTATTCTAAACTACTATATGTCTTACATGAAGCACATTACCTTCACTTCATCAATCAGATAAGTGTTCAGATTACCTGTTAAAAAGTACCAGTTTCCAGCACATGAGAATTTCATTATCTTCAGAGTACTCTGCATAGTCTGCTGTAATTAAATATGCAACAGAGCTGGGCTACATTTCAGTTCTTCAGTTATTGAAAATTTTACTTCTGTCTCTGAAATTGTGGAATGTTTGTTGGTGAGACTTGGACCATGCAAAAATGCGGGGTTTAAATGCACTTCCAGATTCCAGTGGGTGAGATCCAAGATCCACTAAGATTTTGCTGAATTGTGTTAAAAATAAGAAAGGTGACAGATATAGAGGGGAATTCTGACTCTCGTTTAATATCTGGTACTTAAGAATTAAGATAAAATATCATTAATATCATCATCAAAGTTACCAGTAATCATCTTACATATGCAAAAAATGCAGACTAAAATACTGTTGGTTTCATGTGAAACCAACAAAAAAGTGAAAGATTCTCAACTAATATATGACACCGATTCTCAGAAAAAAAATAATAATCAGTAAAACCATGCTACTTTCTGTCTGCTGAACAGCTGACCCAATAACATTCAGCCTGATTATCAGATTACAAGTCATGCAGAAAAGCAAAACAAATTAACGGTCCCATGTGCTATTTCAAAGTATTCTCAACAACAATGTCAGAGCTGGTCCATTGCTACTTGCAAAAAAGTCTTTAATAAACTCAATGTAAGACTCTGCTAGAACAGAAATCATAAATATTACACAAAAACCCTATATTTTAAATCTAATCTGTTTTGTAAAGAATTTCTTACAGCTTCATGGAGAGGGCACATATCTTACAGCCATGCCTGCACTCACAGCTTTGCTGCCAGACCTTGGAAAGCTGCTTCACACCTCACTACGGTTGTTTCTCTTCCATTTACTCTCTATTAGGACTGTGAACACTCCAGGGCTTGAATGCTTTCACAACGTGCTTGTACAGCATCTTTCATAAAAAAGGCCCCTAACTTACTTGAGTCTGAAAACAGTACTGCAGCACAAATTAAAAAAATATTAACACGCAGTTATACAAGTAAGTTCAATCTGCCAGAGAGCTAAATAGCACCCTGTGACTAAAAAACCCAAAAATTTTACATGGTATGTGTTTGAGAACCTGTTATACTCAGAAGAGCAATTTGAGTTAAGCTGCTTTCCCTCTCAATCACTCTTTTCTACTTGTTTATTTAGTAGGTTGCAAATCCAAAGGACAGGTCCTACTTCTCATCACATCAGCATCATCAGTGTTTGATGACCATTCAAAACCAATCGAAGTATTAGAATGCAGCTTTCATTCAAATAATTTTCCTCTCTCTTCCACCACTGTAAATCTCAATTTTGTATTTTGGTAGGAGGAAATATCTGGCATGTGAATGACCTTTGTATAGGCTGAGAGAGAAAACAAATACTTCCAGGTGCTTATTTCAAGAAGAATTAAGCAATTTAGGCCAACCTGCAATATTGACTAAAGAGACTTCCAAATAAATAAAATTACCCCTTTTTGTTCAGCCTGATTTTTTTGGTTTTGTATCTGGACTGAAATGCCCAATACTTTCCCAGATTCTAAGATTTTATCATGTTATTTTACATCAGCTAGAAAAACAAAGGACCTGAGAAAGTAACAAAAAAGCATAATATGCATGATCTCAGGGTCCCTGCATAAACACCTTTACAAGAAATAAACATATTATTTCCAGTTGCTCCTCATATTAAGGAACAATAACAAGTTCATTTCTTGAAACAGAGAGAAATTCATGAGTTTTCATATCAGTCCACATTATATACAAGAAAACAATACAAATGTAAAAAAAGGCCTGCTGACACAGCACAGAAATGCAGCTCAAGTGTTAATCACATGACAATGACCTACATAATAGATGTGCTGTGTAATAAGAAATATAAAATACATATATGTTACATACATTAATATGGTCAAAGAAAGTAACATAGATTAATGTATCATACAAATTTAAACTGCTGAAAAGTAAAGATGTGTTTGTACTCTATATTTTACAAAGCACCTTCCCATTTATATTAAAAATCTGAATACATATTTACTCCTTACACCAAACAATCAATTAATTTTGAATAGGTATACACTTTGCACACATTCACATGATAATTCAGAGGTGCAGTCTGCAGAATTTTTACTGAAGCAAGCTGTGTCAGTGGGACACTACCTGTTATTAAGAGTATCCATTCAGTTAGTGGTTTTCTACTACACAGCTCCCAAGCTCATTATAAAACTAAAATTGAGGATCTTCTGAGATACATTTTAAAATGAAATAATAATAATAATAATAACTGCTTGAGCCATTGGCATAACTGATACATTCTTTGGTAGATGCAAAAGAAGAAAGAAATATTTCTTTTTTATTTTTCTCTAACAGAGTGGAAAGGAAAGCAGGCATCTTTCCCATGCTAAACATCCACATTCTCATTACCATGAGTAACAGCCAAAGCAGAGTAACATCTAGTAGCATTAGCAATAAGCCCCAGAATCACAGAACCATTTGCCTCTGACTTAATTAGTTTCCTCTGTAAGAATTAAATTGTATTTTCCTCACAGAAGAATGTCTTTCTGAATTTTATTGCAGTCTGGTATTAGTATTCAAATCCAACAACGCCTCCTGGGCACAGCAGAATGACTCCTTTTATTTTAGCACAAGAAAACACAATGCAGCCTCCAAGTGTATATTTTCAGTGGGAGAGGGAAGATAGCTACAAATAAGCCAGAGAACAATATTGGAATATTATATTCCATAATAACATTAATATTTAAGACAAACATAAAGGAAACTTGCTAAGGTACAGACTCTACTCAAAGATCTGCTCTTTTGTTTCGCAGCTTTGCCCATCTGAGCAGCCACAGCTCACCTGTGAGCAGGATGATGTGTTCAGGGGCATTCCTGGAGCAGCCAGGTCAGCAAAGCCCGTGGCAGGGGCTCCCAGCCTGCCAGCCCCGAGGCCAGGGGACACTGGGACCCAAAGACTGCACAGAGAGCCAGTCTGAAGCAGTTGCATCCCTACCCCATGAAATGAATCATGGTTCCAGTGTCTACTCCTTGGCATCTGACATTCTTAGTGTATTCTTCACACCACAAGCCTTACTACACAACAGCTCATAAATAATTTGACTGGGACTTGCCCCATACTGAATGCAATAACAAAACCTTAGCATCTGCAATTTATGTCAACCCTTCTGTAGCTTCTTCCATGTGTAAAACTGTTTGTTGTAACTTTCTGCAAGTGAGCAGAAAAATGTGAGACATTTGAACATAGAAATTGCACCTAGTATATTAAACCACCGCTTTTTCCTCATGAACTGCACTCAAATATCTCTGTTACTTTTTTTTTAATAAGTAGTCTTTCATGATGAAATATATGCAGAACAGGACTCAAGATTAAAAAAGGATTACTCAATTTCTTCAGAAATCAAGTCCCCTGAAGTGCCTCTCCCAAGAAATCAGGACATATAAATCCTGCTGCACCCACATTGCTGCCTATTAATGACTGTTCCAATGTAATTACTACACTTTCTCAAACACAACTCCTACTTATTTGAAAGGGGAACTAGATACAACATATCAGGGTCAAGTCCAGTAAAAGGAAGAATCCAAGAATTCATAGCAAATAACAGGTTTATGATCATAAAACAAGCTTACCAAAGCAAACAGAACATCTGCAAAAAAAGGGAACAAGCCTGACCCACAGAATAAGGTTGTTATAACAAAATGCTACCATCAAGACATAACTCAAGATGGTTTGGACCCAATTTTCAGGATGCATGGTATTGACCCAAGAAAAATCTGTCATTTAATGGTTGGCTGCCCACAGCATGCACAAGTGAATTACACCAATGCTTCAGTGCATTTGCTAAGTGCTTGCACTGAGAAATCTGTTGGAATGCTTTTATTTGAGAACATGAATTACAGGATTAATACAAGTCCAACAAAACAACAGCAAATCTAAAAATCAGACTCCTGTGACATTAGGCAGACTAACTGGCAGTTCTCCAAGGCATGGGCCAGTTCTGGCAGCCCATAAACACCAAACCCTTCAGCTGTCATTGCCAGCTTTGGCTGTGAGGAATAAGGGCAACAGCCCTGAGGAGCTCCATTACAACTGTCAAGATGCTGATTCTAGACAGACTCACGTAATATAAACTTGCCCAGTTCCACCTCCAGAAAAAAAACACAGCATGAACTCTGAGAAATTGCTCTCAAAATATGTTGAAGATGAAAAACTGACACCTTTGTCACCACAAAACCCAGTGTCTATCCAGAAATGCTGGATATATAGGGTAACAGAAGGGAATCTCCATACTCCCATCATCAAACTGCCCACTTCTAATGTGTTCAGCTATATTCACTTACCAAATACAAGCTGTACTTTGACATTAAGACTGCTGCATTGATAACCCTGAAAGTAATTTAGGACTGACTTTGTAAAACACAGGTTTTACAGAAACTACTCAAAGAATGTGGTCTAAATGCTAATGACAATTAAACCAACAACTTTGTGCCTTCTGGGAGCAACCGTTTTACTTTGCCTTTAGCCATCACATTCCTTTTAATTTTTTACCTTTAGGATGTCTGACAAAATGTTGTAATATAGAAAATTCATCAAAGAGCCAGGTCCCACATTCTACTGTTTTCAAGAAGCATAGAACTAAGACACTTACTTCCTATTTCTCCAAGAAGTTTGGTATTTTACATCATGTTTCAGTCATACTATGTTTGGTCTATGTTTGGACATTTTCCCCTGTAGCAGCTTGTATGTGATATTTATAAACAGTGAAAAAGAACTGCTGCTTTCAAGAGGTTAAATGGT
Source organism: Passer domesticus (assembly GCF_036417665.1). NCBI lineage: Eukaryota > Metazoa > Chordata > Aves > Passeriformes > Passeridae > Passer > Passer domesticus. The sequence continues at coordinate 43,600,398 of NC_087481.1, read as the reverse complement.
TACAATCACAGCCTTGTTTTTCTAGCAGGTGGTAGGAAAATGCAGCCATTTCAAAAGCAGTAGTTTTGGGAATATTGGTAACATTGGGGTTGGAAGGGACCTCAGGAGGTCTCTAGTCCAACCTCAGGCTCAAAACAGGGTCAAAATTCAATTCCCATCACGTTGCTCAAAAAGGGACTTTTTGTAAATAAGCAAACAGTTTAACTGACTTGACTACCATAAATAGTAACATATATTTAATGTAATTGCTGATTATTTCAAAACATAACTACAAGCCAAATTTTATGTTAATTTTTAACTGTGCATTCCCAGATCAAGACGCTTTTGAGTTCCTTGTAGGTTTATCTTTAGTTTTGAATACCCAGAGATTTTAGTTTTTACCTTGTAAACGGTTTATCTTCACAAATAACTGGTATCTTTTGCTATACTTTTTATATGAATCATACAAATAATATTTTCTTGAAATCTTTTTGTGTATTTACAGGAAGACACAAAGTAGAATCATAAAAATTATAAATAATAACAAAATACATAATAAAGCTTTAGAAAAATGAGGAAGTGTTTGACATTATAGTTGAAACATATGCATGTTACTATGCCAGGTACATTAACACTGCACTACTTTACAGTCTCTGAGAAATGTTTCCTTTTGAACAGTGGTCACTGAGTATTTAGAGCCAGAAGGAGCCATTAAGCACAAGAACTCCAGAGGAATTTAGACAAGAGGACTCAGACCCTTCATACCCTCTGAAATGTGAAATTTTATGGGCATTAACTAGGATATATGATAGTCTCCAAGATTTCTATTTAACTAGACAATTCAAAGGGGGGGTTGTGATGTTAAAGTAATTAACATGCAATCTGTTTTCATAATTGCTCAGTGGTGGAAATCTGAAGTTTAGTACCATACTTTGAAGAACTGAACTTGGGCAAACCAAAAGGCAGCACAGGAACCATGAAGAACCTTGGACTCATCTAAACCCAACTTTGTTTATCACACTTCCAGCTTGTCAAATAAGACTGTGATGAAAGGCCGAAAGGATTTTTTTGGAATGTTATTCTATCATTTGTTTTAAAAATTCATGTGTTTACAAACTATTAATGTATTTAAAGATCCACTGTGTTAAGCTTTCAGCAATACTTAAAGGATGCAATTAAGCTGGCACTCAATTTTAATTTAAGTATGGCAGATTTATAACTTTTTAAATTGTTATTATGCTGCCTGTTTACTCTTCAATTTGTTGAGGGTGACAGAGAAATCAACACTGAGGCAAGTATTACAGTAATTACTCTAATCATACTAATTTTTATTTTATAGATAGAATAAATATTACCGTGAATTTCTTGTTGTAGTTATTTAAAGTTGTCTTCCTCTGGCATGAATACTGAGATACTTTTGTTGCAATAAATGCTGGCATTTCCAATTCAGGTGTATTCAGAGAAGGAGATTGGGATTGCTCCTAATAAGGGTAAAAAAAAAGAAGAATTAGTGACATACACAGCAAATAGCTTAAAAATACAAAAAAAGTACATTTCATGAACCCAAAATACAAACCTTTGAAGAGCAGGCAAGAAAATAATAATTCCTGTCATCGTGCTATGTGTGATAGACAAGACATAAACGTCCTATTCCTGTCTTAGTAGAGATATTTGAGCATTTTCCTTAATCCGTAAAAGTTATGCATTTAGTTAACTGGCCTTGATTATATATAAGAACAGAAGAATTTTTGGATAGAAATTAATAGGAAATGCATCTGGCAAACAATAAGTACTATAGTCTGACTTGCAGGGAATATTATAATGCCTACTTGTGAACTATAGAAATTATCTATAAGCAGCAGAACATGAGCTGAATTGATACTGCTCAAATTGATATTTGGTGGGAAAACTAGATGGGAAAAAAAATTGTTTGTACAGATTACAGGACAAACCTAAACTTCCATTAATAGCAATTACAGTGTAGAGCAAGGAATCCTGGAAACTCATTAGACCAAAAATAATTTCTAGTAATGGAAACAAACAACTAAAGATAAAAAGAAATATGGAAAAATATAAGCACTAAAAATTCCTCTTTTTTTAGATAACTCTACATTGAAACAAATTTGCAGTACACTGCACAGGGGCAACCACTGAAAAATATCTGAATGTGTAGGCTACCTAATCACTAGAGCTAGTCGGAATTCCTACCTCACATCAGCTGCAGTGAATGTCACTTGCTACTCTTTCACAGTGACATTTTCCACATGGCATAAGCAGAAGAAACAGCCTTTACCACTAGCATCAATTTGTAAAGCAGATAGACTTGGTTGCAGAATTAATATTGTGGGGGACTACTTTGCTCTTTGTCAATCATTTTTTAACACACCAAGAAGTATAACAACAGAAGAAAGTAACAGGGACAAAATGAAGCAGCAGTGAATGAAGTGCTCAGAGACAAGCAGCCAGCAGCTCTGTAAAGCCCAGGCAGCCTTGACCAAATAATAAAGTCCTCTGATATCCAGCATTTTATGAAGAGAAGGCAGACAGTTTATAAGTTTCATTTTTATTTCCTGAGAAACTCAGACTGTCAGTATGAAGAATCTCTTCCATTACTTACAGCCTCTCTTTCACAATAAAATAGAGAGAGATGCTCCAGAAAATGTTAAATATGTTTCCTGACACATGATAAGACAAAGGATCAAAAGATGGTACTACCTTTTTCTAATGTGGAGAAAAATCCTCTCTTCAAATAAATAAATCTCATTTCCAGGAAAAAAAAACAAACAAACAAACAAAACCAACCAAACAAAAAAAACTAATTAGCTAACAACTTCTGGGTTCTGACTGAGGAAAAGGTAGAAGAGATGCAGCCACAGCACAATTCTTAAGGCTGCTGAGTGTGCAGCAAACTTTATGGATCTTCCTCTCTTTTTATCCCTCTGAAAGCCTCCCCTCTGCCTCCTTCTCTTCCATATCCCAGGAAGCATCAGTACTTTCTGGCATGTGGGGATGCCCTTGTGTACCTATTAATGTCCATGTCCTGCTATTGTCAAGGATACCCATCTGCTTGTTCTTGGAAAGGTGTCTCTGCACAAGGGCTAACCTTTGCCACAGAAATATTTTGCTTCCCTTTCAAAGCAGATATTTGGCTACCATATTTCCAAAGCTTATTCAACTAAATGATGGCTACTAACCCTAAAAGTCAACCGTGACTGAATGAATCAATAATAATTCTGTCCATCTTAAATCTGGTCAACCAACCTTTTATTCTCTATAAATCACTGATATCAGAGCATCTCTTAGATCATTCACTACCACAGAAAGATGTACTTTAATGACAATTGTAATTAGGATGTTAGCTAATGGTCCGTAACTCTGACTTTATTCCCCTTGTTTTGCATTAAGAAGGGCATTTCTTTTTACTAATGCAGTAAAACAAATGTCCTGAATGAGGGAATGAGTAATAACCTTCCAAATAGGCTACTATTTGGATGAAATCTTACTGCTATTGATATTAATGGGCATTTGACCACAAAACTACATGGGGACAAGATTTCACCCAAAACATTCCCCCACTGCAATCCATTCCTTTTACTTCAAAACTTTAATGATCTAGCTTGAGTTCAAGGTTTGTTAATTCACTTTCATTTCACATTTTACAAGTCTGACATAACGAACCAAATTTGTCTTCAGTGAAATTCCAATTAAATTACATTATGTATGAGTTCGGTCTAGTACTTAAAAAGAAAATTAACCTTTACTTCAATCTTTCCTCATTTCTCAAGGCAGAAAAAAGAATTAGCATGGTGACACTGCAACAATAAAATTATCTTCAAATTTGCTACACTCCTAGAATTCTACTTTTCTCCTTGTTTGCTTTACAAAATGTTTATTACTTCAGAGCAACTATATAATTAAGATTGGTTTTATAAGCATTAAAAATACAAGTATAGCTGTCACTGGCTTGCTTATTATACTCTACATTTATTAGCATGAAATCTTTATGTTTCAATAAAAATACAAGCTTTTACTTACAAAGCCAGTCTCAGAGTATAATTATGATCTCCTGACAGTGCTGATACCTTTTTCAGAAGTTTATACTACACCAATATTCTAAAAGGAGTTTTATATAAAACTAAGGCAGTTTCATTGACTTAAAACAAATTTGGAGGAATTTTGGAAGAACAAAAAAGTGTTTCTATCTTTGAAAAGGAAAAAAATTATGAAAACACATTTTCTGATCTATCTGAATCTATAGGTCTGCTCATATTGCCAAAATTAAGCATGTACACAAAAGGTAATTTGTTTTACTTTTAATGTTGGTGTGAAACTCTACGGAAGGTTCACAGGATTTTGTTCATGGCTTTGATGCATTACTTGTTTAGAGAACTTCTTTGCATTCCCTGTATTTATATTTTTATGGCTTGTAAGATAAAATAAAGCAGTAGTTACAAGGCTTCCTTTTATATTTTTTTCTTTTTGTATTAATTTCTTTCGTCTATTCTCCCTCCAGCAGATTCACTGAAAAATGTTACAAATTTATTGCAAAAATATATCTTTGGAAGGATTTCAAATATAAACACACATTCTGTCATGGAATCATGCTGAGCCTGAGAGCGACAGCTCCATCTGGTGTATTCACTTCCCCCTCCCCCCCAACTCAAACTGTTATTAAACAGTAATTCTAGTATGTAAAAAGCTGGGAAATCTTTTTCTGGCAATGAAAATGCAATATGACTGGAAAAAAAAAATAAGCAGGATCTACAATTTTCCTTGGGAAAGGATGGCATTCATGAATCATCCTTCATAATCTAAATACCAAAATGATGAAGCAGCAAACAGCGCAATGCTGCTGTTAAATATTCAGGCATTCTGTGCCTCAGAGGAGGGCACATGCTGCACATCCTGCCCTCATCCCAATGTGGTCACACAGAGCCTAATCCAGACCCTCAGGAATCAGCAGGAATCCCTCACTTTGCTTCAGAGAGCTTTAGATCAGACCTGTAGTTCTCTTGACAGATGAATAAATTTCTTTGCGGGTGCACAAGAAACCCATCACCGCGAGGCTCGGGCGGGTGCAGAACGAGGGGACAGCTTCATCCAGCTGCAGTGCTGGGCCTATTTCATGGCTCAGTGCTGGGCACAGCACCCTGGCATTCCCACCAAACCCCCATCACTCGCAGTCTGTGCCGAGGTACTGAATACCACTGCTCCTCACTTGCTCCAATGTGAGAAATTAGCAGGTAATTTGTCAGATATAGATCAGAGGAAAACATCATCATCCATCGCCTCAAGGTCAAACACCATGCATCAAATCATCAGCCTGCCATTTTCAACATCCTCTGACTTACAGCTTCCATTGAGAGATAATAGAATATAACAGAACTTTTCTTTCTCTTAGCACAATTTTTCTTGATGGTGCCAAGTCTGTAAACACATGTCCCCAGACTACATCAGTCTTCTTCTCACAGGTCCTTCAAGGACCCAGCTGTTACCTGATCACCCTGCAACAGCAAAAGTTCTAATATTTTTGCATTGTTTTGAAGAAGCCAAGTATGCCATCAACAGCCCATTGAAATGCATTGTTCCCAGATGTATCCCAATGCATCTGGGATATTTACCATTATATTGATGTATTTGAGCAAATACCACAAGTACCAGAACAAGTGCCTCATTGATGGATATTACAATTCAGCCCCTTAAGGCTCCAGGAAGATCTAACAGCAGCCTTCCAGTAATTTAAGGGGCTGCTAGAGAGCTGGAGAGAGAACTTGTTACAAGGGCACAGTGACAAGATACTGTGTAATGGCTTTAGACCAGCAGAGGGGAAATTTGAATCAGATATACAGAAGAAATTCTTTTCTGTGAGGGTGTTGAGGCACTAGAACAGGTTGTCTAGAGAAGCTGTGGCTGCCCTGCCCCTGGAAGAGTTCAAAGCCAGATTGAACGGGACTTTGAGCAACCTGATCTAGTGGAAGGTGTCCCTGCCCACAGCAGGGCAGTGGAAGCTGGATGATCTCTAAGGTCCCTTCCAGCCCAAACCATCCTGTGATTCTGTATTTACCAGTTTGTACCCTGCAATGACACAGTAACTCAGCATTACCAGACACTGATAAAGAAGGCATGGAAATTGTTTCTAATCTATTGAATCTGTGTGAATTACTCATATAAATTTCACAGAAAAAGAAATAAAATAATAGTAGAACACAATTATATATATATATATAAGGTTAAAAAAATCTCAGCCATTTATTTTGGATATCAGTGTTTTCACAAGGCAAGATGTCTTACCTGTCTTACCATAAGATGGTACTTCATTTCTGAATCAACTGGTCTTCCTGCCTCCATGCAGGCTGTAAACCAGGAGATATCCAGTAGCTCAAACCTGGAGCTGTCACCCACAGCCTGTCCTTTCAGCCAGTCCAGCACCTCCAGGTAAGAGTTGTTCTCAGCCACAATATGAGTGACAGAATCACTGTCAAGAAGTACACAAAAAGTTTTCTTTTTTTTTTTTTTCCCACTGAATCCAACTGTACACAGATACAGAGCTGTTATTTCTGTATTTACTTACCATCCACTTCTGGACAATTGTAGTGTATATTGTACTTTAGGATGTGGGAAGCACTAAAGTTTTCATATCACCATATATTTATTCTAGTCACTGACTCTGCCTTGAGGAAAGACTGTAGTCTGGCAGCTCCTGTAAGTGCAGTATTTTCTTTCTTGAAGGATCATTTGCCTTCCATAGACACTAAACTAATACACATTTCTTTGCAATTTTGAAAATATTTCGCTTACACGAACAGTACCATAATTAAAAGGCTCCTTGACAACACCTGACAGCCTCTTCCCAATATTCCTCATCAATGAGTGAAAGCTTTGCAACATTAAAAAGTCAGTTAACAATAATTATTTAACACTTTACAGCTAGTAATATCTTTCTGGATACTTCAGTTTTCTGTATTTGTGTGAAGCCATTCATTACATATGGCATTTTCAAATATTCATTATTTAAATCTTATGAACTACCTTCTCCACATAAAGACCATTTCCTTGCTGCTAAGCCAGTAAAACAAAACTGATGGTTTAGTGAATACAAAATTTACAGCTTGAATTGTTATTCAAGACATTATATGGCGTACATTGCCCAAAAATAAAATAGCACAAATGTTATTGCAGTAAACTTCAGTTGTTGTAAAGAATAACATTGGAGAGGATCACCTGATTAAAAGGTGATCCTTTTAAAGATTAAAAAGAGACACTTCTGTACCCATCACAGGAAAATAATGGACAGGGACAAAGCTGTGTTTCAAGATTATGTGCATGCTTAGGATGATCTGTAAGTTTCTATCTGGCCTGCTGATGTTTCTCAGCAAGTTTGGAAAAATAGAGATTTGTAGGAAATTTTGAATGATTCTGAGTGCTCCTGCTCCCTATGCATCCCACAAGGGTGCTGTCACCCACAGAAAAAAAAGAAAAAAAAAAAAACATGAGAGAAAGGAGAAAATTCTTCCTTTTCATCAACTTGTTGAACTTAAGTATCCAGAAAATATATTCCAACATTAATTTCTATCAGGCAATAGATTCCTAAACTCCTTGCAGGACAGGCACAGAGAGGCAGTGTCACTATTTGACACTATTTTTACAAAAGAAAAGCTAGAGTTGGAATATAAATTGTCTTAATGGCAGCCACATCCATTTGAAAGTCTGTGACTTTCTGAAAGCCCACGATGGTGACAGCCTTCTGCATGTACAGTAAATTTCCAGAGGAGAACCTGACAGATTGCTCTGCAAGCCCTCTGTAACAGCTGGAGCAGTGGAGCCATCAGCCTGACAAAGCAGAGGACACCACTGGTTGCAATTACTGGTTAGCATGGACTTCAAAACATGATGTGTGCTGTTGAAGGCAGACTGCACACTTCAAAGCAAATTACCTTCCAGAAAACCAAGAAAATCCTTTGGCCTCTGTGATCCTTATTCAAATGAGTGATCACCAATTTCATTAAGTCATGAAATCACAATGACAAATACTGCAATGGCTTCATACAAAACTGTTATCAAATTACTCTCCAATCTAATAAACACACTGTATTTTGGAACTATAAGAAAGGTACTGAAAGGACTGTACTTCAGAAATGCGTGTCATCCTGTAGCACAATTTTTTTTCTCTCCATATAGTGGAACTGGTAGAGCAGAGACCATTGAAAGAGAATAAATCCCAATTTATTTTTTCTAAAAGATTACAAGCACAGATTATGTGAATCTCCTTGAAATACTGTTCGGTTTATTATTATTTAACCCTGCTAGGTCCTACTTTAATTAAACTGTCACATCTTTATACTTCAGTTAGAAAAAACCAAACTGTTAGAGACATAGAACTTCTGCTTCCTGTGGTTTATTTCACTTCATATAAAATATTCATATGTTATGTATTTGTACCAAGCTGCAGAGCTGGGAACTTTGCCATAACTATGCTCACAGCAGCAGTTTAGCTGCTGTGCTCCAGTTTCCTCTCATACCTGTACAGCTGTGCTATTTTCTTGGCACAGAACATAAGAAATTTAGCATTTCCTCTGTCATTTTCAAAAGCAAAAATCAACAGTTAAACAGTTTTGTTTTATCCAGTAGCAGCTAAGCTGAAATTAAACATAACACCTGCCTCATAAAACTTACAGAAAGTCTAAAATACTGGCAATAAATACCTGTGTGTCAAAGCAGCCCAGATGAAGCATTTACACCGTCCTCTACAGATTATTAAAGTAGGAGCCAGAACAGCACTCATCAATTCTTTTTTCCCCCCAAGAACTCAATTAGTTTTGTATCAGATGCTAATTGCCTACTTCTGTTCAATACCTGCTTCAATCTTGCTTTATAAATTATTTTAAATTCCCTTCTTCCTCAGACTTTCAAAGTTGATGGGATTGAAGACAAGTCTGTGGAAATACATTTTGCTAGGGAGGACCCAGTTGTACACTCCGGAGACAGATCCAGAGAGGGAATCGATACTTGATTTTCCCCCAGCTTTTCAGAGAACCTATATAATGATACAGCTTTTGGAAAACTGCATCATGACATAACCAGCACTTATGTAAAGCACTGTTGGGAGGAAGGCTTCCTCCAAAATGAGTTGGTCTGCTGAAACTAGACAAACCTGAATCTGAAGAGTGTTTCCACTTTCAAATGATACATCTGTTGTATTTTACTCCTAAGATTTTTCTCCAGAGCTCTTCCATATTGTACCCTAACTTTGTCAAACCATAACTTGGACACTCGCATTAGGGTATAAAAGTTAAATACTATAATACCACAGATTATGTAGACAAATACCACCCTCAACCCATCACAGTTTCCATTCCTGTACGTTTAACTTTCTTTCATTTACAAAATTGGCCATTAAATTTAGCTTAATCTTAACCTCACTTCAAAGGGGAAATAAACAATGAGTGATGCAGATGAGCTAAAGACACAATTTATATGCAGACCCATGAAAATTGACAGATCTAAGATAAATTAGAAATTTTGCTGTTTTGTGCTTTCCCTGCTCTCTGTCCAGAAGACAATAGAAATAAACCACATACCAGGAACCCCACTGAACTCCTAAAGCATATTTATAATGGAAAGAGCCAAGTAGATCCACCAAAAACATAGCAAAAGCTTCAATCACAGTCACTTCTGTGACTATACTTATTGATTTTTAAATGCTTCAAACAGCATTACTACATGTTATTTCAAAACATATAAATATTTTCCTACCTTAGCTCACTTTCTACTCTGAAACCTTTTCTTCTTCCCAGTTCCATCAAAAACGTCCTTCTGGTCATCCCCATCTTCCTCTGCAGAATAAAAATGACTAAGTTACTGAACTTTATTTCATAACTACAGGAAAGTTTTGGGGAATGCAACCCTTTCTGTCTCTTCCTCTGGGAGATTACAGCTGGAGCTTTGAACCTATCCATGATGCAAGGTAGAAGTGCTTTCACTTGGGTAAAATAGAGGTAACATGCTTTCTGACAGGCAACAGCTGTATTTAATGTCACCACCCTTTGAAGTAATTTTCTTATTTCCCCTCTGAAATCAAAAGCAGGTGCTACAAAAGCAGAAACATCTCTCAGTCTCTACCAGCTGGGACTTCTTCAACAGAAATACTCCAGAGAGGTGCAAAGATTATTTCATTCCTTAAAACAGCCATTGCCTACAAAGACTATCCAAATAATATTGATCAGCCAAATACTCTCAGAATTTCAACCAGGTCTTCAGCTGATTGAATGGCTCGGTTCCACCTTTTTGCATTTAAGCACCCAGTGACCTCCAAAGAGCTACAGAGCAGATTATGGAGCCATTTACATTCCTCATCTGGAGGAGGGGGGTACAGCTCATTGCAGAACTACACCAAAGTTTTTGCCAGTGCCACGCTGGATGCAGTTCTGTATCTCTCTGAATTTCTATTAGAGCAAGGTGAGCACAATGAACCAGGCTGACAGACCCTGCATCAACTTCAGCACAAATCTACTTCAGTGGAAAATACCCCTATTCCCATGTCAAGCTGGATTTTTATTTTTAACATAGAAGAGAATTTGGATTTTACCAGTCCTTCAGAACACACCACAAATATTATATGTTACAATTCTCATTGCCCATGTTCTCATGGGGAAGCAAGGTGGAAAAATTCCTAAGTCAGATATATCAATTATATTCTCAGTTCTTTTATGGATATACAAGCTGAGATTCAGGAAAATTAGTCAAAACCTGTTTCCTGCAATTATGGCCCTGAGTATAAAATTAAATTGTAAAAGTATTGCAGACATTTTCTGAGCCCTATAGCTCTTGCTGCTTCAACTGTATTATTGCAGATATAAAGAAATACTTTTCATCAGAATAGAAACCAACCATCCAAAATTAATATAGAGCTTTTAATATAGAGCTTTTCTGGGGTCTTCCTGAGGCCATGAAAAAAATATATACATAGTGCAGTATATAGATTAGACTGGATTCATTTCTTCCCTTGCCTAAGGATAACCCAGGAGCCAAAATATCTATTCCTCTTTTGGATTTATAACATTAAAATTTTCAAAATAAATCATTTCAAGGTTATTTTGAAATTATATCTTTTCATAGTAACTGGAAATTGGACAAGCTGACTTTAAGAAGCTTAAGCAAAAGAATAGCAGCAAGGAAGCAAAAAAAAAAAATAGGAATGGATCTGACATTAAGGCTGAACAATCTGTTTTGGTTGTTCTGTGTCTTTTTTCCAGACTACTAATCAACCATTGAACATTGGTCACTTCCCTGTTTATAGCTTTCTTAGGCTTGGTAAAATACTTTATCTCAATCCCTATGAAGAATAATGTATTGGTGAACAGATTCTTTACATATGTTAAACAAAGTTTTATTTTATTTTATAATTAATTCAGTGCTCTAAAACATGTAAATATAATTTTCCCCTGTGTAACATCAATATGCTCAGTGCCAGTAAAATCCTTCTGGCTTGAATAACAAGTTTTTATTCCTTTGTGTTACTGTTATAACTCTTAAGCCAGATTTTCGAGGGTATTTAGGTGCCAAAAAGCTGCAAACAGAGACCTAGTGGGATTTTCAAAATATCTAAGCAACCTAGGCACTCAGCTCCTTTGGAAATCAATTTCTGGCTTTGAACCTAATGCAAAGAGATTTTCTCTAATAAACACAGTATAATATGAAAAAGTCTCTGCCAATGATGCAATTTCATTAAATGTACCTTCTAAAATTAACAGGATTTCCATATCCCAGATGAGTGAATTACTTACTCTCCCACAATATTATATCATAATATTTTTGACAGTACCATAGAAAGTAGAACATGCATTAGAGAGAAAACAAATACAACAGAGAAAAGGCATGTCTCTTATTTATGACAAAGGAAAAGTATACTTCTATCTGAGTCACAGCACCACATATGATTTGTGGCCTAAAACCACTGAAACTTGCAGAAATTTTCCATCTCATTACAGCCTCATGGAGTTCAGAGTATTTCACATTCCTTGAGGGAAATCTGAACGAACTTTTATGTTCCTGCTATGGATCACTGTTGAACACTATCAAAGGCAAAGATTAAGAATTCGACACAAATACTGATGTCCATTTAAGTAAACATTTTTCATCACTTGTGATGTGGGTGCCAACAACGGCATCCCAAACTCCTCTGAGGAGCAGAGTGTTGATCAGCTTCAAAGGGAGGCTCTTTGAGAGGAAAATGCTGCAAAGTACAGCTCCTCTGAATTTCAGTATTCACAGGTTTTCACTGCATGTTCTAGATTGTCAGTCTTTCAGAGCGCTGATGTCGTGTGAGCTGCATTGTAAATATTTTATTAAATAGTACTTGTCCATTCATGTAGCTTTCATGAGGAGAATTGTGAAATTTTCTTTTAATATATAGCTACAATCTGCTAACCTTCACAGAAAACATCTCTCAAATATCAACAATAAAAATCAGATAAGTGTTCTCTTCTTTCACATAGGCTTAACAGCATCTCATGCAGTATTGTTTCACAATGATTAATTTTCCCTAGCTTTTTCATTTAGTAAGTTTTCTTCAGTAATTCAGTATTTTTCAATGAACCAATTAATGGAAAATTTTTAATGCTTCTCACATTTATTTTTGTCTAGATATTTCCATTAATATTCTTCTGTTTGAATTCTGGCTTTCTTGGCTGATAAGCATTTCCTTTGTCATTTATACCCGTTACACCAATCTTTCAGTGCCTAAAAATCATGCAGCAGGTGTTTTTCCTGTTTTAAAAATTAATTCTCCCACATCCCTTTTCATAGTCTCAAGCTGCAGCTGGGGAGATGCAGGTTAGACATTAGGAGAGATTTCTTCACAGAAAGGGCGATTAGTCACAGGAAGGAGTGCACAGGGAGCTGGTGGAGTCACCATCCCTGAAGGTATTTAAGGAAAGACTGTATGTGGCACGTGGTGTCATGTCTGGTTGACAAGGTGGTGTTCAGTCAAAGGCTGGACTCAGTGTTAGAGGTATTTTCCAGCCTAATTAATTCTGTGATATTTTTATTCTTTGAACCACTAGAATAATTTTAGGGGGCAGTTCTGAGCTATAGGTGCTTGAATTATTCTCTTCAAAGGTGATAAAATCCATAAGAAGCCATATGACCAAGAATTTTAAAAAACTTATTAAATGATGTTATGCTTTGAATGTGCTTGCTTGGCTGTATGATGCTGTTTGGCATATAAAGTAAAGTTGACTTAGGACAAAAAAATTCTGCAGCTGTTGTCATCAAATGTACAATATTTCTGATACATATGGTCAAAAGAGCTGGTTATTTTTTTTCCCTGCTATCTAATTTAGAATGAAAACCTGAATAAAAAGAATTTATTTGGCAACATCTCTCAAATCATACCAAGAGCTAACAGCTTGTTTAATTTACTGCATACACAGGTATTCTAAAAAGGTTGGGGTTTTTTTCTGAGCCCTTTCTGAAGAAACTAGACAACAGCAATATCATAGCTCTGAATAATTAAATAGAGCAATAGGGTTCTCCCTTACAGCATAGGGGAAAAGTAATTGGTGACAAATCCTGGCAGGAGCTGTTTCCTACTCACATCAATATGCCAATATTCCCTGGAAACTATTATTTTCACTCATCCTTCACTCTCTCTGTTCAGTAACAAGGTTTACAATTGTTCTCTTTAGTTACTCTGCCTATGGTAGCTGCTTCTCTTTGTTGTGATTGTTATTGGACTATTCTTTGATTTTTGTGCTGGTACATCAATGGTTTTCTTTATACTTTAGTCTCATGAGAGCCTTGTGAACCTTTAGCAACAAGCAGAGACATATCTGCATAATCCCATCACTATACATGGCCAGGCAGATCCTTTGACAGTTACACGTCTCTTCCAAGCATAGTTTACAAAGGTAAATCTGCCTGGATTTTGAGCAGCATTTATTTAGCTGGGCACATTTATCTCACTGCTAGTATTAAAGACATTTCTATTAACTAAGAAATACCAAGCAACCTTCCAGAGATGAGGAGCTACACAAACAGGGTTGCACAGTCTAAATTTAGGCAGCTGTAAATATTACTTACCTCAGCAATGACTCAGTAATGTTTCTGTGGACATTTCAGAAACTTATATAACCATATAAGACTAGAAATAAACACTTTAAATTATAATAAAATTATAATGCTGTTATAATAACAACAACTCCTATAATTATGTATAAAAAAATGTTTATGTTCTCTTCTGCTCCTCTGACAGGACACTGCAAAAAAACCCCATCTAAATTGTTAATTTATCTTCTTTTAATTACTTGTTGTAACAGTTACTAGGTGGTAGAATTGATTCACCTTGCAGTGACACTGCAGCATTTCCAGACCTACTTATATTACAGAACATACAAACAGGAGTATGTGCGAGATTTATGCCTTCTATACTTACAGGTAGTAAAGCATGATGCAATTAATAAAGATAGATGTACCTAAGCCAAAATAATGAAAACTGGGTAAAGGCTATTTAATTGCAGGGCCTTGATTCACAGAAATCTTTCAACTATATGTTCAATTTTAGTAGTACAGGAAAGCTCCCACACCATCAAGCTGAGGAGATAATGTGACTAATTAATACAAAACAGAGAGAAGCATGTAAGAATAAGTACCACAGATAATGTTGTTGTAAAGGAAAGAAAAACTTATTAATAATATTATATAAAATGCCTCCTTTTTAAGAGTTTATGCAAGTCAAACCAAGATAAAATTTATCTCAGTTTTTGGCTATTGAGGAAAAGCAACAGGTAACACCTAACAGCACAGTGAGTCCTCACAGAGCTCCTTCTGCACACTCCACTGAAACAAGCTGCAGGAAGAAGTCAGAGCCAGCATCAGAGAAGGTGAAGGAATTGCTGATGAGGATTAGACATATCTTTGTGTTCTCTACAGAGAGAAAACAAAACAGATGTTCATCCAAGTGATGTGCTGTGAATTTTGCAGGTGAAGGAAAAATCAATTAGAAGACTTTTTTCTTTATCCTAGAAATTTGAACTGAAGGAAGCTGAAAAGCAGAGTGGAATGGAGCAAAATTCTCACCTTTTTAATTTATTTAGGTGCAATGTTCCACTAATGCAGAACTAATTACAGCAGAAGTAACCTAGCTGGGTAATTAATTCATAGCAGAAAATTTTAGTATCAGGCAGCAGGAATTTTTTAACACAAAACAGATTTTGACACAGTTTCCACAAAAACCATACTTTTTATTTCTTACTGACTTCACCTAATAATTTGGCAGCTGCCTGAAGTATCACAAAACACACAGGTTTTATTTTGCAGTGTGGATTTAATGGCTCTACCTGGAATTACAAAGAAGGTTAATTTATTTCCAACTGCATAAAAAAATATTTCTACAAGCTATGAGCCATTCTTTTTCCAGGCTATCTCAAGGTTTGCTTCCATTGTTTCATCTTGCAGAAAACTCAATATTACTGTTATTTCAAAGTTGCAATAACCCCTAGAAACTGTGCCCCAGTGTAGCACTGCATGTTTACTTAGCAGTGAACATGTGTTTGTCTATCTTTATTTAAAAAAAAATTGTAGAACATTTTTGAAAAGGCAGCCCTTAGAGTCATCTGACTCTTAATGATAGGTACAAGTCTCATGCCATTATTTTATGATGCACACCTGCTTATGAGAAAATTCCATCACAAGCTTTGATACATTTTTTATACTTTTCAAAGACACAGTACAATTGCACCTAACTGAGGTAGTTACAGTACGAGCTTTACTCCTCTTTCCTGTATTCTGTGCTGCAGAGTGGATTCAGTTTTAAGAAACAGAACATAATTTTCTTCTACATAAAAAGTCAGACTCAATTTACTATCATAATTATTAATCAAGCTGGTAAATAAATATTTAAGTGACAAATCAAAAGAACACACCATAATAAAGAATTTCAGCAGAAAACTTCAATGTCTTTCTTCCCATAAGGTTCCCTATATCCTTCTGGTTTTTCTGTTCCTGTGCTAAACTAATTATTGTTATGTATTATGAAGAACAACAGCAGGAAGGAGATAAAACAGGTAAACATATTTGCAAATGCTGCTCTGTGACAATTTACTCAAATTTTACTAAAAATACATGCTATTTTTAGTCACTTTGCACTTTGTGATGTTATTAAGGACACAATTCAATATCATAGTTCTCTTTTGCTGTTGGCAGATCATTATGAGGTTTGCAATGGACTAGAATTCAAAATGTCATCCATTCAAACAGGAAAAACAAAATAGGGGCTAAATTTGTCTGCATAACTGTGGTATTTTACAAAGATGTAAAATCAGGACAAGTTAGAGGAGAGAAAGGTCTAAATCCTGAGACTGTGCCGTAGTTATGGACAGCAGGTACCAGTAGATCCCAGAATTATTATATAGCCAAGAAATAATATTTTAACAAGTACATACATGTTTTCAAAAACCAGCCAGCTCATTTCCTGATACTCTGGGCTGCTCTGCTGCAAGCTTGAGTCAAACACCAGAGAAGTCACCCCAACCTACCACTCAGGCTTTCACTGTTTAAAGCAAATGAGTAAAATAGGAGAATTTAGAGATAACCTCCTGTATATATTTAGGCCAAATCACCAAGTAATTTACATGAGGCACTGAGGAAAATAGTGCTTATTCTGTGTTAAGGCCTTACCCAACAGTCTGTGCTCCACAGACTTACCACACAATGACCTTCAAAGAACAAAGAAGCCATAACAAGGTACACAGACTACAGCTTTGACAGCTGTGAGTGAACGTATATCAAAATCATGTCAAGAAGTCTGCAAAGGAAGATACTCAATACTACTGAACTACTAAAATAATGACATAAGATGTAGTCATGCTTTTTAATGTATGGGAAAGTAATCCAAGATGTCTCTTCTGAGTAATGAAACGTTATGTAAACAAAATGGGACATGATAAAGAAACTGGATACACAAGTTTAATTAAAGAACTGCAAAAGGAGGGGGTGTACACGTGTAAGTATCATAATCACTGAACAATGCAGTTAACATTGATAAAATTATATTTTGCTAGGAGTATGGATTTGTATCTACAGAATCTTACCATTCCATTATCTTGTGTAGGCATCTAATAAAGTACAAAATGTGCCATATTACGCAACCTGCAGAGGGAAAAATCCATGCATATTTTCATACTTCATTAAATCCAGAAAGTTCTTTGTCACAAGTAATTATATGTTATCAGCTATATTCTTCCTTTTATCCAGACTCTATGGCTTCCTGGCCCCTTATTTCACTTGTATACAGGTTATGGAGTTACAATGTCTTCTTGATCCTTTCCTACACATTGTACAAGTGTTAAAAACAAGGAGAGAGGGTCAGATGGGGAACAGCCAGGTGAGAGGGGACAGAAAAGGCACACAATTGTAGGTAATTATGCTCAGCTTAGATGGTTGGGGAAAAATAGGTTCATATCAACTTTTCAAGAGCTGTTACTGTTCTGGTTGTAAACAGCATGGTGGAAGGAACCAAGCATAAATATTTTTTGATGAATAATGGCAAAGGGAGGTTAAAGAAATTACCTAAATAGGACTGTAAGAGTGGATGTTTCTGAGAGGGAATAAAAATAAACTCACATTTCATGAAGAAGATATTAGAAGAAGTAATATTCTTCACTTTTAGCAACCTTTTAGACATATTCTCATCACTGCTCACTGGTCAAAATCATGAGACAACAAAGCACAAACCCAGCAGCCTTTGTGGTATGATAGGAAGCCATCACACATGCTCCCTCTGCTTCACAGCAAACCACAACAGGATCACCTCATGTCACCTCCACAGCTGCATTACCCACAAGGAGGTTACAGCACAAATACCAGTGCAAACGAGCAGCAGCACAACACAAAAGGGTAAAGGTGAGGGGCAGAAATTATGGAAAACTCTTTCAAAGGACTAAGCAGTGGACAACCAGCAATACTTCTTCAGACCAGTTCTAGTTTATGTATTTGCATTCATAATGTGTTCTCAAAGCTATGTTAAACAGCTTGGTACAGGAATATAGCACATTCTTTAGGTAAAATCATTAGGAAAATAATGGAAAAGAAACTTGTAAAATAAAACTGCTAAATACACAGTACACAACAGATGGAGTTACAATTTATTATTACCTTTTCAGTATTGTACATCTGACATCAAACTTACAACTCAGCCTCTCTCCAAAATGTCTGAGCCAAAAGAAGTTGACTGCTGCACCTGACTCTAAACCATCTAGCAAAATTTGAAAAACATTGCCCTTGCAAAGCCTGAGCAAACTGAGGTTAAGAGATCAAGCTGAGAGGGCATTTCACACATAGTAGAGCCAGTCAATCTATTATTCACTTTCAAGACAGGCTGTAGAGCCTCCTCAATTATCTCCAAAGCAAGGAAGAAAGATTTTAGCAATACATCAAAACAATGATCACTCACGTTCTTTTCTTGTCAAGTTTGAGGCTATTTTTATCTTACACAATGACTGAAAGTCTGTCCTGTTGCTGTATTTCCCAAGAAGCCACATTTGACATCTATTTAAATGGATACATTAAAAACAATCAACCTTGTTGAGATTGCTTCAGTACTACAAATAAACCAGACACACCTGAACAGTTATATATTATTTTGCACCCTAATTCATGCTGAATATACCTGAAAAGTATATTCAGTCAATATACTATTGTATATTGTCAATACTATTCCCCTCCCTCACATCTCAAAATAGGCACATGTGTAAGCTTAAGCGGTGTACATGGCACTCTTCAGGATTTTTATTTTCATAAGTGACTAGAAGCTCCAAACTTATCCACCTTCCATTTAGATCACTGCTTTTCAGTGTGACACAAGATATCCATACTAACAATTAGACTAGGATAACCATTGGGTTCAAAGAAAACAAAGCTCATTTGCTTTCTTTTAGACTAAACTTAGAAATGAGAAAATTGATTAAGCACAGATGTGAGTAAGGATCTGAAAACTGTGCTTACATTTTGGCTAAAAGGAATAATTTTTGAACATTAATGAACAAGATAAATCTTTAGAGCTTTAAGTTCACTAGTGCTAAGCATTGAATTCAATAGGATCCCATGTCCCAAAAGTACTACAGTGCCAGCAATTTCAGACCAATGGACGATGTCAGGGTAGCAGGGGTCAGGATTGCTGGGGTTATAGATCCACATTACCCACTGGGTTCATGATCAGTTAATTCCTGTACAAGAAAACAAACTTCCCTGCTCATAGAAGGGTGCTAGGTGTGGGGAGGCAGCAGCTGTGCTTGGGCTGACAGTGTTCAACAGACTGGAGTCAGATCGGATTCAGAAGAAGCCACCTGGCTTGGTTTTGTGGTCTTACAGGAAATAATTTCCCTCTGCAAAACTCTAAGCCCAGCTTTTGCACCTTTTTTCTATTGAATCTTCTCTTTATCCTCCAAAGTGATCATACAAGGACCCTAACTGAATATAGTCTTGGGCAATTTAGTGAATTCATGTGAACAAATGCTTTATACTAAATGCAGAGAAGCACATGGAGTAGGAGTATGAGCAGATTTTAAAAGTGGGTTTGGTTTACTTGCTGAACAATTGTTGAAAGGAATGCTTGTTTGATTGGAAAAGGCAGGACACTGACCATAAAATGAAACCAAAATGTTTCTCTATGATTAAAAGTGTTCAATCAACCAAAAACAAAACTCAAGTGTATCAATTATCAATGTATTATCAAATATTATTATTACCAATACTATTACCAAAAATAACCCATATTCAGCTTAGGTTGAAGAATGTGCTTCACTTGATGTGAAGTCAGGAAACATAAAAAAATTTCAAAATACTTGTTGTCCTAATTTCCTATTTAATTTTTTAATTTAGTGCTATTTTTACTTTAAAGTATCATTTTTGAATTTTGAGAAGTAAAAAGAAAAAAAAAGTCACCTTGTTCTGCTGGTGACATTTACTGGTTTATCTAAGTTCTGTAAACTCTGAGTCCTATAAGAGCATAAGCAAAATGAATCTCAGAGCAATCAGTTTAATATCTTATGTGTTGGATCTCTGGTTTTTGTTAGATTTTGGTAACAGCACTGAACAATAGTTGGGGTGGGGGTTGACTATGGTTTGGGGTTTTTTTAATATATGCTCTTGTTTAAATATGTTGCAGGCATTCCTTTAACTATGATCTTGGTTTTTAATAGTCATATTTTGACACATCAGGATAAGCCCTAATGAAGTACACTTAGACTTAGATATATTTAGACTGATATGATGCAATATGCAGCTATCTTGATATATTCAGTCTCTCACCAAATGTGATCCATTCACCTTCATCTATTTCTGTGCAGATGCATTGATGGCAAATTTTCAAACACCGGAAACTCTTTATCAAAACTGAATATTTTTATGAGGTATATTCTTTAGTTCCATCACAGTCACAGGATATAAATCAGGCAGGTTTTCTTACATAAATCAATTTCTGTTAAGCAAAAGGTCACACTCTGTAATGATTTTTAGTCATTTCCAACCTTAACACCTATGAATTTACAAACCTATTTGAAGACTTCATGAAAAAGAAGACCAAGATGAGTGCTGTGATTTCTACACTGAGTAGAAATCATTTCATTTTCATTCCTGGTTTAAGGCCAGCTTCTGGATTATTTCTGCTTCAGCTAGTATGACTGAAACCTGAATAGATGGCAAGGAAAAACTTGTGTTTCAATAAGAGACTTCTTCTAAGGTTTACAGAAGCTAAATAAGTAAACAAGTGTCCAGTAGGATCTAGGGAAGAGTGGTGCCCTTTACAACTGGTGCAGAAGAAATGTGCTTTTAACTTGCATACTGGTGCATTCACACACATACATTTTTCACTTCCATGAATGTTAAAAACATTTTGTCTGTGTTGGGTAGGTCAAATGCTTATAGTTGAAAACATTTATCATTCAGTTGGTACGACTTCATTGAAGACAGCAGTCATATATCAACGAAGATTCAGGACAGTGACTTTTCCTGAGGGATTCAGGGAGTGAGGGAGTACACTAACCAGAGGCACATTTTCTTGCTATTCAGCTGCTTATTACTGCACCATTCAGGAGAGCACACTATATCATAATATTTTGCATAATGGCTGAACATGATACATGCTTTTTTAAGACAAGACAAGTCTAGTCTCACTGCACATATGACCCCTCACATAAACTTTGGTTCTATCCGTAGATGTTTAATTTCTTTCTTTGTATGATTTGTTCTATATATAAATTCCTCTTACCTAATCTCATAAATTAATTGAAACTTGTAAGCTGATAATACTGTCCATAAAATGGAAATTAATCATTTTTAAAGCCAGATTCCAGTGTTACATCTAGCAATATTTTATCCAGAAATATTTGAACAGTAAACTGAAATGGAGAAATGACACCTTGAGTTTTAGATTTCATATTTTCCAGATTCTGTACTGCTATAATATATAACTCTGAACTTATAAAGTGTTAGCAAGTTCTCCTCACAGTTTAGTTAGACAAAACAATCCCTTTCCACCAGAGAGCCAAGGACACCATTGCAGCTTCAGGTCTAAAAATATAAACAACTTCATCTTCATCAGTGAATTGAGGAGAGCAATCTGGGAAGATGGGACTTCATAACCTGAAGGTGTAATTGCACAATTAACCCCATATGTAAATGGACCAAAACTTATGAAAGTGTGAAAACTCAAGACCAGTCGTCCATCTTGGGTAGAGCCATGGCCAAGCTCTTGTACTGCTCAAGGGTATCCTTTGAAGGCCTTTGAAGGCCTTTTTAATAAAAACCTACTTTATTCAAAACTGTCTAGCCTCTGTTCCAGGTAGCCTCACAAGGCATCGGAAAGAATTGTTCAGTGAACAATTTAGATTAATTACTTCAAAACAAAGAGATGATATTGCTACATAAGGACAATTCTATGCTAAGAACAGCTCAGCTAAAACTCATTTTCCTGTGATCACTGTTTTGGCTGGGGAAGGGAAGCAACATCAAATACTCGAATAGTTCACCCAAGAAAGGAGCGATAACTACAGTTCCAGACTGAGAACACATTCCTTGTTTCCTCTAAACACAAACTTATTTCAAGTAAAAGTAATCCTTTCAAAAATGAAACTATTATCTCCAGCTCATTAAGACAAATGTCAGTATTTTTGTCAATTTTCAGAGATGATTTGATAAAGGTATTTTTTCCAATTACTGTTGACACACTTCTTGAACTTGGCTTACTAAAGCATAAAAGCATACATGAAATGTCTGTGTTCAATATCACTTATTCCCAAATGTCTAACTCAGAAATCACTGTTTAATCAATCCAAAAGTGGAGACAAAATCCATTAGGCTTACAATCAATGACTGTAGATCATCTTCAAATAAAGTCTTCACTAAAGAGCTTATTTCAAACTGAGCAAACATTAAGTCCTGAAGTTATATAATCAGCAAACATCTATTCACCAGAAAGTGTATCAAAGTCAGAACTTGGCATATCATAACATAGCTTTTATTTATAATGTGATGTATGCTGATATGGGAAATATCAGCCCTGGCAGACAAAAAAGAAGGTGAAACTTTAACACTTATCTCCCTTTCATATGCTAGTCACAATGAAAATGAAATTGAAAATGCTTTCTAGAGTTAGCACAATATTTGGCTATAAAGGTTCAGTGAGAGGCTGTTGCACACTAGTACAGTGAAAATTCTGTATTGGTTATATTTTCACTGCTTACAAATAGCGAAACATTAAGAATTCTAACTTTGGTAATTATGAATTACTTAGGTTATGTAAACAGCACTTAACAAGAACTTGGAGATTCACAAATAAAAGGCAAAGTATAGTATTTTCTTTCCAAAGCATGGCTTTACTCTATTGCCTTACACAAAATTTTCCAGGATAAGCTAATAGTCAACTGTCATGTTAAGCCCCCTTGATACCAAGTGTCAGTTATCAAAAATAAAAAAAAAATCCTATATCTTGTCATTAATCTGCAGTGGGTTTTATCCACAGATCTCAAAACAAGCCAATGAGCTGCCAACCCTGACAGCTGCAAATGTCTCCTGCATGAAAGTGTACTGTGGGCTAGATTCCTATCTCAGTTACAGCAGCAACAATAAAAGGTCCTTTTGTAAGCAACATCAACACGAAAGAAGTACATCAGTTATCTGTGGTAAAATTACAGGTAGAATCTGCATGAATATGGGAAAGAAAATGAAACAGTAATTTTGTATGTATAAATATCATACATTTAACTCTTAATAAATTAACCATCCAGTCAAATAAATGAGGAAACTACTCTAAACAACAAAAAAGACCCCACCCCTACATTTTTGAAAATTAATTATACTGGTTCTGTACCACTAAGACATTTGCTATTTGATTTTATGCTTACATGGGGTGAAAACTATTTCAAGTCTAAAGAACTGCCAAACTCTTTTAGGATATTATTTTTCACTGTCAACAGGAGATCAACCACCTTGCATTTGATCTCCCTCTTTCTCTGTTCCTGAACTCTAAGGATTCAATGCAGTTGAATACTCCCCCTTATGGGCTGCTACAACATGACATTATAGTGCTCTGTATTTCTCTTCCTACACCTCCTATATGCACTGTACATATAGCAACAGAGTTAAAATAGGTCTAGAGTATTACAACCCATTAAAACTGTTTCATTTCACTAAATCTGTGATAGCAGATTTTTTGCAACTGCAAATTGTCATTCTTTGTTTTGCTTTGAAATGTGTTTTTATTCATCATTACTAAATTTCAGAAAAAATATATAGGAAGATAATTGGCTGACTAGTGTTTTGTTCTTACTGGAATTTACCCTGGACAATAAATACATCTAAGCATTGTTGTTAGGAGATTTGCCACTGCAGTGACTTATTTGAAATCATATTTGTTAATCCTGTAAGAATCAAATGTAGAACAGTGAAACAAAATCTACTATATTGTAATAATGGTAATATAATGGTACTATAATGGTACTACATTTTCCTGAAGAAGTGGAAAAACTGTACAGTATCTGTATGTGGCTCATTAGCATCTACTCTCTCTGTAGATTTGGTGAGAATAACTTTCACCTCCAAGTTCACTACTCGTTCTTCAAATCAAGCAGTCTATTTCAAAATGGATTTGCAACTTCATTGTGCTAATCCTTTAGAAGAAAGCTTTACTAGTTCGACCTTATATAAGATTGGCTGCCCTAGAGTATAACTCATCTAACTTAAAATGCCTTAAAATTCAGAAAGTCTTTTCTGTTTTCCTTTCACTCTGTTACTGACTGAACACACACGGGGTCTTCTCACCTGCTATAACTGCCTGTAATAGCTTATTCCTCAGGGCAGCCTGTGTCAGTACATGTTCCCTGTTCTACTGTGTCCTCATATGCTTGAGGAGGGGAAAGTGTGTCGATATTTTTAACCTGAAATGTTATTCAAACAGTAAAATGCATAGTTACCATTGATCCTCTTCACTTCTTTTTAACACCAATTCATCTTCTCAAAAAGTGTTGAAAAAATTCATCAACAGTGATATAATTTCACCTCCTTTGTGCTGTGTCAGTCCAGCAAAGTGGTCTGTTCTCTCGCAAGTCTTCAAGAATTCAGCTGGTAACTTCAAAGAACAGCAAGCAGTAACTTCCCCCAGCAGATCCTGTAACATTAAGCAAAGCACATTAGGGATTAAGATCCTCTCTGGAAATAAACAGAACTTCATTTGATTCAAGTTCTGCTCCCTGAACTTTAACTGAGTGGTTCTTGGGTCATTCTAATAAAACAGTTCACTAAAAGGCATCCTTTCTGAAAGGGCTTTTATCTTTGCTTATTCCATTCATAAAAATGAATGGGTTTATCTGCAATGAATTTGCAATTTAGACATCTAAACAAAATAACCAGATTAACATTTTTCTGCAGCATATTCTGTGGGAGTTAATGTAAAAAAAAAAATGTTTAGAACATTTATTAGAACACTCAAAGTGTGCAAACAATACCAAGGATAAAATAAACAACGGAGCTTGGCAAAAACCTCCTAAAATCCCTTTAAAAAATTAAGCTTCAATACTGGAACTCCATATAACATTTGACAAATAGTTCCCAGTATTATTTTCATCTCCTCTGTGAACAGTGGGGGTGGTGTCATCTCCATTCAAGAAGTTTACTTGATTTTGCTTTTCAAGTCTCCAAATAATGTTAAATTCAAAAATGAAAGTTCTTCTATTAGGCAAAAATCATACAACTAAGTCTTAAAGGAGGTGATACCTTCTGAAACAGGAAAGGTTTTTCAACATTTCTCCTAAATTCTACTATTATGAAGCTATCAAATACAACTGAAATTTTATATGAAATGCTAAATTTCAACTTTGCTCTTTCTGAGATTGATTGTGTTTGAACAGAATCTTCTTTTGTTAGGCAGATGATCTAGGATTCTTCTACATGCAGTTGCACAAAAAAGTTTTGAGGTTTTGAAACAGGAGTTTATAGTGGGAACTAATTGTAAAAGTATTTCCTTACAGTTATAGGTAGTACAGGTAAGGGCATTTTTCTTAAAGAATTAAACACCATAAATATGAAAGCTCTGTCTTTCAGACAGGGTGAACAGACACAAAAAGCTGCTTTTCCACAACAGAATCACCTTGGTTTGAGGTGTTTCTAATCTTTCAAGAAGGAGGAAACGCCACACTCTCACTGGCTGTTTGTAATCTAAAAGCAGACAAATTGACAGAAACTCATGGGGAAAAAAAAATAGGAGGCAAGAAGGCAATCCTTACAAATTAATAGATTGGCTCCCATCAAACAGAGGGGTCTGGTCTCCTTTTCAGTCTGATTGGTATCAGTAGCAGGGTGAAAGCCAAACTTTCAGAGACACATCCAAAGCTGGCCACCATGTGCCTCCTAGGATGTTCCTCACCTTCTTAGAGATTCTTAACCACACTTGTGGTTAAGGAGAGGAGTTTCAGCTTATTTAGTTTGACAAGCAAGTATCTGGGCTCTCAGGTTTCCTGGGATACAGACAAAAAAATCTAAAGGAGACTGATATAAGAAAACCCTCGCCAAAAAAATATTGCATTCTTTCTGGCCCTTCTCTCCTGCTGTTCTGCTCTTACAGAAACTGTCAACTCTCAGGGGTTTGCCTGCTGTGAGAAACAGCAAGGGTTAAGAGAGCTAAGTGTAATTCATCTGTTATGAGAACAAAAAGGAAACTGAAAATAATTGTTTAGAGTACCATAAAGTTCCTGAGTTCAGTCCATCCAGGGCAGAACCTCAGTTCTTAAGACACTTAAATCTTTCAATAGCTCAATACAAGCTTCCTTTTGGATCTGCAATTATTTATGAAGTCTTGATAGATAAAGTTATGGGGGAAAGAGGTGAGCAAGATCCTCAGTAAAAAAATAAATTATTTAATGAGTCAGTGATTGTGAGGCTTTCCAGGTGCAACCTGAAAATTACTTGATGGTTACTGTCCCTCGCATGTTATTGAATTTACTTTAACATCAGAAACAAAGACATGGCTGAAGCTGATGTAAGCACCCTGCAAACTGTCAGTAGAAATCCAAAATCTGGACTGGCCAGTAGAGCAACACTGATGGCATCATGTCAGTGATGTGACAGGGAAACTGGATCAGAGTGCCTGCAGCACACACTGTGACAGAACATTAACTCTAAACAATAAAATTATTTCTGTGCCTGAAATTCCAACTAAAGGTCAGCCACCCAAGTCAACAGGAAAAGGTGGAGATGAATACAGGTAAAAGCAATTTTACTAGGACATTAAATAACTTCTAATCTGTTATAAGTTATGGGCCATTTCATTTGATTCTGCTGATACACCTGTATCAGGGCCAGTGTATGTTCCCATAGCTTTTGCACTCATATGTGCCAATCACATATACAGCACAGATCTGAAGCATTATGAACTGGGGCACAGCTGACCAAGAGGACAGAATTGCCAGGGAATTCAATTGTGTGCTGTAGTCTGCCAACAATGGAGAGATGCAAAATTGCAAGCAGAAATAATAGCTCATGCTCTGGACAGTGGAGAAGAGGTGACAAATGAGGCATGGGATGTTATGCAGAACATGTACATTCCAGAGGATGAAAGTCATCACTGCATCATCTGATTTCTAACTTCTGGCCTCAGTGGATAACCATAGCATAGTCAAATCTCATTGCTTTGAAGGTCACTGGTGAAGTTTTTATCAGCCAGGCATTTGTTGTCAACTTTCTCTTTTAAGTTCTTATTCCATTTTAATAACAAAGGAATGAGGACATGAAGGTTATGCGTAAAAAAACTCCCACTGATTTTTCATAAAATACTTGAATCTAAACAGACTTCAATTTATCAAGAATGTAGGTAACATTACCAAGTCTTTATTCACATCATACTTCCAATCAGCTTTTGAAAACAGGCATGGAATTCTAAGGTAGGGAGGTGTTCAAAAACCTAAAAGAATCATAAGAGAAACACTATACTAGAGTGGAAATTTTTGAGTTAATTTATTCTCTCACTTCCTATGGTTTATGGTTCATTTCTCTAGAAGTGAATATTCACCAGTTCCAGAGAAAAGAATATTTCTAGAGAAGTGAAGCATTCATCACTGAGAGAAAACAGGAAGCTTCTATTTCTACTACTGTTCAGTTTATTGTCTTGTAAATGCAGATTTGCCTAATGCAGTGCAAGGGAAAACAAGAGTAAAAGGAAATCTGCTTAAAACCATAAGACACTTACTATCCACCCAAATAGTAGCTTATCCTTCTTTATACTGTCTGATAAAACAGCAGGTTTAAATACATCAACACTAGGTAAATAATTTTTACTTTACACTGAAGTGGGAATTTTACAATAAAAATTCTTCTTGCAAATGCAGTTTAGCCAGTGTGTTTATTCCCCACATTGCTTCAAAGTATATTCATCATTTGAGATATATCATTCCCATGGCAATGGGATCACAAGGAATCGTGGAATAACAATGCTAGACCAAACAGACAGAATGTCAGCAGTGTCAAACTGGCAAATATATCATTTAACCAGCGATCAAAAGAGAAAATCTGAAGGTCAGAAATGCAATATTTATAATGCTGTCAGCAGATGGATGCATACCAAACACCTCCTATCCACACCCCTAAAAAGCTTATCAGAGGAATGTTTACAACACACAAGAGAAGTGTTACTGGAGTATCCTCCATTCATTTCCAATATGAATGAACACTGGGGCAAGCATTTTCTAGTATGTTCCCTAGGAACAGCAAAAAATCTGGGCATACACTTTCACGGTACCAACACAAGCAGCAGTCAACTACTACCCTCATTCCCACTAATTCCACACATTTCCTTGGAAAGAAACCAACATGATTAGGATGGCTGCTGGCTTTTGAAAAGAGGAGAGAATAAACAGGAACAATTCTATATTGTCACTGATTCATACAAGGCACTTTGGAACAGAGCAAAGAAAATTCGTGGTTTTTCTTGAGTATCTCTGTGACAGTGGAACTGGAGATGCTAAAGGTGTGGGAGAAAATGAAAAGAGAATTGACATAAGCACACCAAAGTCTGGCTTTATTCAGCATATAACAATAGAAGACTGTTCCACATTTGGTGTGGGAAACAATCCATCACTGAGTGGTTTTTCCTTTCAAACCTCTCCTATGATCATGAAAGCATTTTACCTAGATATAATTTCACTTAATATCATGGTGATAGATGTTCAAGAACATTACCATTACTTAAATGATAAACAAAATCAAGCTAATAAAAAGGTTATAAAATTACTGAGTTTAAGTTTTGTGAGTCAAATGAGAAAAAATCAAAAGCAGTTTGTCATTTTCTTTTTGATAGTTTTTCATTTACAATTTATTAAGATAAACACAGTATCTCTAGAAATATCTTTTCATATCTCCCCAAATACAGTCAGAATTTTTTTTAAAAAACAGATCTCTCAGTTTTCACGGTCCTTCTTATTGAGATTTTATCATATTCTCTGTTGACTGTCAAATAAACTCTGCTCATTAAATTTTATCTATGTCAGCAGTCTAAGGACATAAGAGATGTAAAAGCCCTATTTATGAATCCAAAAACCTTGAGAAACATTCTCTATTTATACAGCTTGTCTCCTCTCTCCTTTTCTTTTCTTTTCATACCCTTCCACTTCTAAAACTCTCTCCCCTTTTCAATCTCTTCAATTTCTCCATCTTCTATTTCTCAATCTGTCTTCAAGCTCCCCTCCTCTTTGGAATTCCTCCTTTTGTCTGCCTTTATTTAACAAGGTCAGAATTTCATTTTCCCAACTTCATTTTCAGGGATCTGCTAACTGGAAGTAGAGAGGAGGTTTGCTTTTTTTTGGCCCAAACAATATCTGGATGCTGGCCAGCTGACATGGACGCTCCACCCCGTCCCTCTTGAATAGTGAACCCTTTGGTCTTCCCAAAACAATCACCTCTTGCTCCTTTCCTTCCTTCCTTCCACATGCTGTCTTTGTGACAATAAGCAATAAATACCTTGCCCAAACAACTTTATATTGCAAATTCTGTTCTCAGACTCTCCCTCCTCTCTGTAACATTTAGCCAGTTTCCCTCAGACATCCTTCTGTCCTACAGAAAGGTCCTGGATTTTGCAGTGCCCTGTTCCCCCCATCCTGTTATTTATCCTTTCCACTTGTATCTCAGTTTTTCTAGACAAGTAGGAGAACTGAAGTTCTGACCTTTGAGAATTCACCTGGTACAACTTTTTGAAGGAAACCTGCATGTCAGAATCACAGACACACTACAATGCAGTACCATAACATACCATGGCACTGTATATACAATATAAATGCACCAACAGGGTCAACTTTGCTGAGATCTTTCACTGTAAAATACCATGCAGTGATGCCCACTGAGAGCTGAGGTATTACTTTGACATTTTTCCATTTATTTCATAGCAAGAGTCATGGGCATGGTAAAATACTTTCTACATATATCAATGCTCAAGCCTCAAAAAAGATTAATAGTGGTTGAAGAAGAATTCATTATACTAAAAAAATCCATCAGAGAATATTTTTTAAAACATTAATACAAGCATCAGCCACAGCATTTCAAATTTAAGTTGCCTAGGAATTTCATATAAATAAGGCAAGACACTGAAATAATACTGATTTTCTGGTTTTAAATTTACTCACTAGGTTTCAGTGCATAAAAACTTTGCCAGATGGAAAGCTGTTCATACACATTTTTCCATATTTTATCAGAAGAGTCAACACAGATGAATTTCAAAGGAAAGATTTTATAAAGAAAATATATAAAGTCTAAGTGCAAACTATACAAGGCAGCACATGAATTTAGAGGAACAGACAGCAAGTTTTACCAATGTGTTCAAAAGAATAATAATCAAAAAAGTGTCTCAGTTAAACAGCAAAGAATACCGAGTACTGGCAAAGGATATCACAACCAAGCACTACAGCATCAATTCCAGCCTTCAAAAAAAATCAAAGAGAATTTCTAATGAACAATGTCACTTTTATAGCAGGTTGTGGTTTTATTACTGTTATATTTCATTATACTAGTTAAAAACATGAATTTTTGAAAAGATAAAGAAAACTAGGTGCAAAATCCAGGCTACAAACAAATACCTATGAGAATAAGTACATTTTTAATGCATGGTTCATTGTAGTGAAGCTCTCTAGACTAGCAGCTGAATCTGAGATCAAAAAAGAAGGTCAAACTAACAATGAAAAACCATATCAAAAGATTTCAGAAGGTTGAGTGATAACACAAAGAGCAATTGTCCTTGCGACAATGGGGTTTATGTCATGTATCCAGCCTCTGTGACAAAACATGCAAACAAAATTCCCCAGAATCTGGCAATAATTAAAATTCAGTTGAAAACTACGTGCCCCAGAAATGGATTAAAGAATTACTGAAATAAAGAAAAAGGGCATATTTATGCAGCAAATTGTATCTAGTGGAAATTATTTAATGGTGACAGATTTCAAACCAGTGTATAGCCTTGGCATAGCAATGGTTCTAACCATTCTCAGCAAGTTTTTGGGGATCTGAGGTTTGTTTTTATTTTTTTTTTCCTATTTGAGGCTTCTTTGGTTCTTAGTCTTTTGTGATCCCAAGAAAATATGCCACATACTAAAACTAGAACAACAGACATAGAAAAAACCCAGGTGACCATTTCATAACATGAAGATTTTCATAACTTTTGTACAAACATGCATATATTATGTCCTGTGATATATTATGTCTCCCTGCTACAGCACTGAATGCTCTCACAGAAACAAGGATGAAGGAAAACAGAAGCTGTGACAGAAAACAAGGAGACGGGCAAAGATCCATTAAGTTCTTAGGCAGGTGTAGCTCTCTTTGGCCTCTGAAAAACTCCTTAAATGACTTATCAAAATAATTTTAAAAATCTACTTCAGTCACAAAGGAAACTCAAGACTCTGGAACTGGGTTTTCATACCTCATCTATCTATAGGGCAAATATCTCCCCTTGAATGTCATGGGGGAAGGAGGAGAGCAAACTAGAGAACAGTCAGCCCAACTTCAAATCTCACAAATATGCAATTCAAATGTTGGGCCTCAATATACCTATAAATAGTTTCTGCAGTAAAACCTGACTTTTCAGGAACAAACTTTGTCAAACCACTCTCATTTCCTTCCTCATTATGATAGCTACCTAGATAAGGAGCACAAAGCCCATATTAAAATTGATGCTTTTATTAAGGTCCCACACAAAAATCATCACATACAAACTAGAGAAACATGATTAAAGCACTGTTTGTTGTAAGAGGTTATCTGACTCTCATTGAGAACATATTCTGTGAATCACTTCTAAACTGAAAGAGTATTTCAAGTAGAGTTCCACAGGGGTTTGTCCTGGTCTTAACTGTATTCAGGATTTTGTTAATAACATGGGCTCTGCATAGCAAGCATTCCTAAAATCTATCAGGATATTATTGAGTCAGAAGTGGTTTCCATGAGCTAAGGAGTATACTGGGACCAGTTTAGACACCTCATTTTTCAGAAAAATACAGCCAAATTGAAGAGTGTGCTGAAAGGGAAAAGACTTAAATGTTTCCCAAACTACTACTTATGAACAAATGCTCATGAAACAGGGTTGGCTCCTTCAGAAACAGCAGGATGTCTCAGTCAAGCCCATCTGGTGCTTAGACAGCAATAATCCTTACAAACAGACATTTCCTTTTGCTCCCTCCAGCAGAAGAGCACAAAATTTATTCTAGATCTCCTTCTTGCTGTTCCACTTAAGGACATCGTGAATCTGATGCATCTCCAGCAACTCAGTTTAAAAAATGGGTTACTGAACTGTTTTCCAAGACTGACCCAATTTCCTCTAGTTGTGTTTGATCCTGCCTCTCTGCTGAAGCCCTGCCAAAATCTCTCCAGGTCCCTTTCAGATTCTGTGATTTCTGTTGATTATGTTGCTTTTTTTATTTCATGTTAAATGAAAAAAAGAAAAAAGACAAAACCAATTAGCAAAACTTTTATCAAACTTCTAGACAGATAGCTGTAGGCAAGACTTCATTTTCCAATGTTCTTTATAGACTTATTTAGACTATGAGTATATTCTAGCTTTTTACTTTAAGAATGTTTTTCTCCCTCCCACCATGAATGCCAAGCCTGTCAATCACACTAACAACAACAAGATACATATGGGACAGTTTAAGGAGGAAGAGCAGACATGAGAAACTGCTCCTTTAACTTACTTGGAATCAACTCCAACATGTGTGCCTGGGAGAAAAAAAAATGAGTATGTGGTAAGTCATGTTACTTTCATTATTTTTGTATAAAATGGGAAAAAACGAACAGGGACAACAGTTCATATTTTCTGTACTGTAATGTTTCATTGACCTATTTTGCTCAAGTATATTTTCCCGGGGCAGTATTCCAGTGTTGCATCCAGTAAAACAAGTTGCTTGCTGCTGCTATGGGGTTTTGCAAAGCTGAACTCGACTGTGGAAGTTTTGAGATACATTTAACACATTTAGTGCTTATGTTCACGAAGATATAGAGAGTACTTAGTAGGACATGCCAGTGGTATGATCTAGGAAACAGTTTTAGACTGCTTTTTAGCTATGAAATCACAAATGGAGAACTTAATTTTAAAAAAGACAAGGAGCTACAAAAACTTGTTCTTTATGTTGCTTCCACATTTCAGACTCTAGGAAATGAACTTTAGCCAATATATAGTGTAAAGATGTGTTAACTGCTTGATATACAGGTTTTGTATGCAAATTAATTTCTCTTTAGAGGACAAAATACCTGGTGTATAAAATGCTCACATTTAGATTCCTCTGAAATTTGGTGGTGCTCAAGTACTAGATGTTCTTTTTCATTAGGGCTCAAAAAAAATGAAATTCCTTAATATATAGAATCAAATTTCTACCTTTTTTTGAGGAGTGGAATTGTAAACAGTGCAGATTAAAAGTGTTAATGTCTTCAGTAAGACACAAGTTTTTAAAATAGCAGATTATTCTCTGCACACATACCTAAATATATTTTTAAGCCTGCCAGGGTTCACAGCAGATCAGGAGGCTCCAGGGAATTTTCAAGTAGCAAGCGAGCCTGATCTGCCCTAGGCTAGTGCTGTTTCACATTCAAGTATCTAAATTCTGCTTCAAAATTTTATGTAAGCACCTGAAAGTTTGGAAAGAAACCATTTCTGTGGCCTGTCTTTATCTGGGGAACTCTGAAAGCCTCAGTATTCTGCTCAAGAACTCCTCCCACTACAGTCCTCACAGCCAACATGTGTCCAAGTGCACATATTTATTTGGGTTTATGACACCATGGAGGTGGTACATTCCACAGAGGAACTAGAAGTATGAGAGTACTAAGTAGAGTCAGTAATCAAATTTGTCATTCCCCAGACAGCAATTCTTGAAATAATCCCCTTGAGGGTCATGGAAGGCAAGTGGAAGTGCATGACAGTAGTCTCCATTTCTGTCACACTAAGGACAAAGAACTACAGCATCGGTTGAGCCAAGGGCAACACCAGCATCAAGAGATGAGATGCAGGATCCCAGATGAGCCTCCCCATGTCCCTGGTCTTTTTTTTTTTTTTTTCCCCCTCTTGTCATTATGTTTAATCTGACTAAAACACTAATGGAAAAATATTTCCTGCAAGTCTTACAATTCTCTTTGGTCGAAGCACCCATGCTACAGCCCTTTTGGGAGCAACACCTTCCCAAACAGATCTGCCTCATTCAGTGTTTATGCATTCTCATTCAGTCAGAGGCAGACTGCATAAACACCTAGCCTTTTAAGAGACTGTCCTAAGAGCCTAGAACACAAATTAAGGCAATGTCAACACAGAAGAACTAGCCGCAATCTAGTATTGAGGGAGAGCAGAGAGAAAACAAGTAAAAGAAGGAGGACACCTGGGCACAGCAAGGTGGGGCAGCTGGCAAGGCAGAGTTGCTGCTCACCCTGCAGCCCAGCAGGCAGGGCAGGAAGGTGACAGCCCCTGGCAGCCAGGGGCAGTTCTCAGCACTTCCAAAAATGCTGCTGGCCTGTTGGGGAGGAGGAGGAGCAGGTATGGCTGGCAGCACACACTGAACTGCAAAATTCTTAATGCACTATTTTTAATTTGCCTTTGAGATGCTCCTGAACTAGGACTGCTTACACCTACTCGGTAAGCAAACAGCCTGTACCACACAAATATCTGCACTTCGCATTATTCATGTTCCACACCTGATACCATCTGTTATTTGGTTGTTTCCTGTAAGCAGCCACTAAACCTGTAACTCACACATCTCCTACCCAGCTGCTTCCCACCTTCACAATTCCTGACAACTCTACAACAGAAAAAATCACTCCTGCACCCAAACTAGGCAAGCACAATTTCTTAAGGAATATATGCACCTCTCTCTTCTGCATACAGTGGAAATAGTATTGCTGTCTCCTGTCATCCAGGAAGATGGTGCCCCCTTGGAAAAACTCACAGGCACCACTCTGAAACACTGAACAACACAAAGCATCATGAAATTCAACATAATTTTTTCATAATATGCCAGCCAAGCACCTCTAAGGTTTTTCTAAGCAGGCCAAATTTAAGAAGCAAGAGCTTCAATCTTATTTCTGAAACTCTGGAAGTGGAGTTTTGCCAGATTCAGTGTTCTGCCAAGTCAGAAAATAGCAAAAAGGTATTCACTGGCAACAACTGACCTGTCAGTCACTCTAACAGTAAAAATACATGCAGGAAAATTTTAAGGATAGCACATGAGACACTAACTTTTTCAGTAATGACAGATATGTGCACATGTTGGTATAACAACCAGTTTCCTTATACTGGAACCACTCACACAAGAACATTGGTACTTCCTAAATCACCCTTTACAGGCGTTCACTTTAAATGACCAAACAGGAAAAAAGTTGCAAAAACTACTTCCTCCTCTGATTTCTACATCAGTAGAAAACAGTAGAGCAAGAGTTCAGTATTACTCATGCAGATCAAGTCTTTCTCCTGCATAGAAGCATGACCACAAAACTACCATCTCAAGAGGAGTTTGAGAACTGGACAGCTTTTCAAGTTGCAGATCTCTTAAGACAGGTACTGAATCTGTATGTAATACTTTAGAGAGTTCAGTCTACATTCAGCTAGCAGAAACACTTACTGGACTTATTCTTGAAAACCAGATATCCTACATCTAGCACAAATATTTAAAAGTGCTAAAAATAGTTTCATCATCATTTATTAATATGAGGTTTTTGGTACTCTCCTGTTTTCTATAGAAATCTAATTCATGGTAGACGCTAAGACCTCCAGCATTACAAACCATACAAAAAATATTTTCTCACAGGAATATTGCTTACAAGGGAAAAGGTATTTCATGCCTGAATTTATTTCGTGCTGGGAAAAAATAATAATTTCAGAGAAAGTATGTCTAGTTTTATATTGGAATATAGCTTTTAAATTTACAGCATGTCAATAAGAATCTACTGGTCATGTTTTCTTCTCAATGCATATATACAATCAGTAGTTGCTAGATGTTGTTTAAGTTTAATGTACTTGAACTTTTGGGGGAGGTTTGAGTCATTCCTTTGTTGGCTTGTATATTTCTTTGTTCCACAAGGTCCTTTCTAGTATATCTAAAATAACCTCAATTGCACAAAGTATTCCAAGCTCATTTCAAACATCTTTTAGTATCTTACTGATCTCCTCTCAGATACATAAAATATATCCTCCATGATACAGCCTTTTTAAATCACATTTTTCCTTTTAACTTGCTGAATACTATTACTCAGGTTTTAGAGTTCTACCTGTAACTTCTAAAGGTCATTCCCTGCAATTGGATGCATAATCTCATTTTTTATCTTTTGTTTGTTTTTCTGCAAGTTACTCCACATAATTTTGTATATAGGACTTTTTTTTCTTGTGTTTATTTGAATTCTATCTGTAAGAGCACCAATCTTTTCCAGTACCATCTTTACACCAACAGTAAGAATTCCTGGCCATTAAGGTTTCTCATCCTCTTCAGCTAAAGGAGCATACAATCTTTTTCAAGACAAATAATAATGCTATAAAGTCTTCCCACAGGAGTTCCTGTTTGATTCCTAAATTTTCTTGCCACTTTTCATGCATAGTAGTTAATTTCTTTTAAAAGCCACACTAAACCATCTAACACACTATGAGATTTTTCGGACATCTTCAGCCCTGACCCATTCTTTTCCACTTTTTAATAGGAAATACAATGTGTCAGTTATTTTTCCAAACTACTATTCAGGAGTTAGTTCTATTTCAAGATGTAATATTTCTGGACATTCTGTTTTAATTTTAATTTATAATCAACATCAACTTTGTTAAAAAACACAATTACCATAACCAAGTTACAGAAAAAAATCCTGTTTCTGAACCTGAATTCTTTCCAGCAATATCCATCATCATGGTAAGTACAAGACACAGCCCAAAAAGAAGCTGCCAAAGACAAGCAGAGCAAAACAAGGTTGGTAAACAGCCATGTGGGATGGTGACACGGCTACTGTTGAACTTTTGCCTCAGGTTACCTTCTAACCTGTTTCTAATTCTGGCTTATTATCCCACAGCAATCCAGAGTATTTCTGATGGGCTCCTTGCTCCACTTATATGACATTTGCTGCTTCGAAATTTTTTCTTGTCTACTCCATTAACAATTTCATTAGCCCTTATCCCCTGTAATGTTTCTTCTAAGAAAGAGGTAACACTGTGTCTTATCTCATATGTGAAAGTCACTGCCTAAGCATTACAGATACTCAGTATTCTTTTTCTAATTATCCTTGTCAAGTAGTATAACAATTTCCACAACCCTGAGTATTTGAGCATGGAAATATTAATAAGTTTGTTTACAAATGCCAAGTTTCACACTATTGTAATAATCTTGTCTTTTTTTCTCACCTCAGTTTGGAATGCCGGAATCTGCTGCGGTTGTAGAAAAACTGTGCATGAATGGATCTCATTTCTTGGTAAGCAAATATTCCATAAGAGCTCTCACTCAGATGTATTTCAGCTTGAGGATTGCACTCCTTACAGTGCCAGGAAATAATGTGGAATGTTTCCTTCTTTTTACACACTTCATCAATTGCTTTAATTTTGCATTTTAGTGGGTTGATTTACACCTCTGACTCGAGGAATCCCCCTACACAAAAGAAATCCCAGTCAGCCTTCCCCTGCTCCAGAGAAAGGGCAGATATGACCAGCCCTGCACACAGGTGTGGCAGGGGACAGCTCATGAAATATGAAGAGGTGGTGGGGCTTTTTAACAATATAGATATTTTAAAGCCATCATTTATGTAAAAGCTTTTTCATAATATTGCATGATTAAGAACATTTACCAGCACAGAACTGTACATAAATTTTATAGTAAAAGTTTAAAGAAACAATGTCTGAAAAATCTGATAATGCCCTTTCCTGACCTCCATAGAATTTTTTTGATTAGCATGTTTAATTGATTGCAACTAATTAGGAGAGAAGTCTGAAGGAACTCCTTGAGCTGCAGCAATTCCTCTATCAATAATACCATTTGTGTAGCTACTGCAGTAAAAGTTCCTTAAAATATATTTTAAAGGTAAAATTATTGTTATGGTGCATTTATGCACTGCAGAGATAATATGCTTGCCTGGCAATTCATTGCTCAACAAAACTGTTTCCTGGGTGCATCAGGAGTTTTACCTGCTGTTTGTTCTAACAAGAGTTTCAGTGCTGCAACATGATTCATGACACTGCAGGTCCTCCATGGCCACAGAGTAAAGCTGGTTTTACCAGCAGCTCACACCAATGTAGTCGGGCTGACAAAGCTGCCAAGTACACTCTGATGCCTGTCCCGTTCACCCATTACAAACCGGATCCCTAAAGGTGCTGCACTCTCCATCACGGGATGAGAGGCAGTGAAGTTAAAGCTAAGGGTGGATGTGGTAGCTTCCTGTGGCTCTGCAAATAAAGCTGCAGAGTAGCAGTGGACTGAGAAGTAATTTCAGATGTTAGTGGTAACATATTCAAAACACAAGTGAAAAAAGCAAGGAGAACAATAGATGACCTTTGGTGACAGTCTATGATAGAACTGTATGATTAAAACCAAAAGCACTTGCTAGTATATTCTCCAAACTATGTAGTATCGTCAAAATACCTTTAAAGGTTATTTTGCACCGCAGAAAACATGGCATTATACGTGTGACACAATGAGCAACATATATTTTTTTTGTCATTATTGAATGACAAAATTGAAACAGGCGTCACACACTGGTAGAAACTTTCCTACAAATTTCACATATTCTTTAATTGAATTGTTCAGTAGCATTGTCAACATGATAAATCTGCATGCTTGAAACAGTATTAATTATGACTATACTAAAAAAATTCAAATACCTATCTTTTTCTATCATTAACAGCCTTATTTGAGTAATTGTAATATGCTGTTCTCCTATGTACAAGCTAACCCATATATCAACTTAAAAGTAATTAAATCAACAGCCAAGTTTTTTTATTCCAAGCTCCTAGCCCAATATACAAGAAATTGGTACTATGCCAGAAATTAAATGTTCCTTATCTGCTACAAGGTGTGTTTTAAAAAGCACAGCCTTACTAGAGCTACCTTAGCATTATACAATAGAGTAACCATACGTTGGACATTTCCATTCAGAAAATCTGAGTTTTTCTACATTACATATAGCATGATTCCCTAACTGCGTCTACTGTTCTGTGTAGAGATGTTCAGAATTCAAAAATCCCAAAAAATCCTGAAGCTGTTATGTGTCTGTTAACTGTCTTTTGCAAGACCCTGAGGGTTTGCACTTCAGTTTATCCTTCTTATGATTATATAATCATATAAGATGAATATTATTTCCTTCTAGTCCTGTCTGCAAAGTCTAAACAGAAGCTCAATATCACCTTTACACATTGAGCTTAGAATCACTAGAGAAAATCTGACCATCTATCACTACACAGCAATGAACCAAAAAAAACTAAGCCAAAAACCCTTAAAACAAAACACTTGAACAAGCCTGTAAATAGACGTGACAGGTATACTTGTCACTGTCAAATTATTATTTGCATAATAATTTTTAAAAAGCAAATACAAGTTTGCTGCTGTGTGTGCACAGAGACCCTGTGCACACATGGAGATCTCACATGTGCAGTGTTTGTGTGTCTAGCAAAAGTTAGATGAATATTTAGATAGAGATCTAGTTTTGCTATGAGATCTGTTAGGAATCACCAGAAAAGTGAAAATTCCTTTTAGCCTGGCAGATAAAGAAGAAAGCAACACTGTGGTATCTGACATGAGAACACAGCGAGCTTCCCCCACTGCATGTTCAGAGATGCCCAAGTTGCTGTTTTACCTTTGCATCAGCTGAAGGATTGTCTTCCATCCCAGCTGCAGAAGACATATCTGAGTGCCTGTGAAGGCAGAGAGGGCACCCCAAGGGGAGCCACCCCAACACCAACCAATCCCAGCCTTCACAATTCCCAGCCAAGCCCTTCTTCTCACAGTGTGACTCCTCCAGCCTGCCCCAAACCCCTGCTCTGGCACTGACCCCTAAGCACACGCGGTACAGGGGGTTTGTGCCAGTGAGATATGCCAAAACCCAGAGGTAGTGCCAGCCTGCTTCTGGGCAGCACTGGAGGGAAGCTTTCCTGGAAAGAAAGATCTGCAGCCAGCACACTGCACTTTTATCAAAGATATAAACACCAACGCACCAGATGTGCCTTTATTTCCTGGTTTTCCAGTGAGGGCACTCATCTTTTTAATTTTTCCAAAGAGGAATGTTGTCAAATGTTGGGAAAATGCTGCAGAAGGTAATTATCCTAAAGCTTGCCACTGAACCAACACAAAATGACTTAGGGAGCCATCCTGCACAAAATCTTTCATGTCAAATGCAAACTGCATTTTATTTGAAAGTGAATCAGACATTTATCAATAGTAAGGTCTTTTTGAACTTTAAAGTGTTCAGAGTCATGCAGGCATTATAGCCACAAAATCTGTGATAAGTTGGCCACAACACCTTAAATTGATTTTACTGCCTTCAGAATTGAAATAATCAACATTTATATGGTCATTTCTTTGAATATTTTTTGCCTTTGAGTGGCTAAAAACCAATCATTTTTATGGTAATATCATATTCTGGTTTATAAACATACTGAGCATCCAAGTGAACTTTTATAGGAAACTAAATTACATGCATTTCATAAAAATTTAGAAGTAATAGGTCTTCTTTTACACTTCTGTAGAATCTAAAAACACAAAAGGTTGGTATATTAGATCTGAAGTGTACCATGCAGTTTCATTTTTCATCAATAGTACCATACTTGTGATAGTTGCTCAATATGCAGGTCACATCTGAGTGATGCTAATCTAGTCCTAATGTGCAAATCAGCATTAAGCCACAGCTGCATTGCACAGAGCATATTATATTCTCTGTTGCTTTTTAATGTCTGAACTTACTACACTGTGCTCCTGGCTTTTCAGTTCCCTCTAAGTGTAGGTTGCTTGTTTGATGTTTTTTTTTTTAATTCTGCTTTGAATTCCCAGTGACAGATTGAAAAAGATCTAAAAACAGGGAAGTTTTACTTGAACTTCAGAACTGAAAATAGGAGACTTTCTTATTAGATTTGTATATAGAAATTTACTAAAAGAAATATAAACATAGCAAAAATGGTCAGGCATTGATTCTAAACCACTTTCATGTATTTCTCCTCTGTCTTGCTCTTTCAAAATGTGTTTTGAAATGCATGGCTGGAATAGGAATGCCCTGGAGAAAACCAGAGCCATGTTATCCACAAATACTCTATTGGGGATTTTTGAATAATATTTTTTAAATGGAACCTGTGTCTTCCTGTGGGAGATTCCTGACTCCCTGCCAGTGCAAAACACTGCCAGAGCTTGTCAGGTTCAACTCACCGAGCCTGTCCTTTGACATCCATTTCTGTCAGCATTGCTACTGAGAAAAAGCAGCTCTTGTCCGGAAAAAGCAACCCTGGTCTCACTTGGGTGCTCCCTCCCATCCCTGCAATGCAGAAGCAGCAGACAGGAAAGCACAGGAGCCACATCTGCTTTCAATAGCAACTACAACAACCAAACACACCACACCTAGAGCTCTTCTGCTGCTATTGAAACCTCCCACCTTCCCCAGTTTCACCTAAAAGAATATTTCCCAATGATGGGAGTGATATTTTCACAGCATAGTATATGGGAATAGATGGAAAGACATGAAAATTGGTTTAGGTGGCTTGGATATCTGCTTGTTAAAAAGATAACTAGCATCAGGTTCTGTTCAGATTGATCTGACTTCCACCACTGTATACTTAGTTTTACAAATAAAATTAAGACCATGAATGCCTTAAATTTCCAGAGAGGGGGAAAATTTCTTTTCTAGGTCCTATATAAACAAAAGAAATTAAAGACTTACTAAGTACATTCTTATAAGCTAATTCTTCTGGGAAAGAGCCAAAAGAGTCTTGCAGTGTTTTCTCTGGGTGTCAAGCAAGGATGGAAAGCTTAGGTAAGGTCAGAGAAGCATGGTCCCAGGTGCAGGTACTGTTGAGTCCCACCCATGGGCTGGCTGTTGACACCTTAATGCCCCAAGTGCGCATCCAAGGTTCAATAATACACTGCATATCTCAGAAAGCAATAAAATAAGCTTTTTGCAGTGACACAAAATTTTAATATTAATGTTTTGGCATACCCAATTGTTTTGGAAGTAGAAGTGATGTAGGCATTGTTTGTCCTGCCTTTGGCAAGCACACAAGGTTACCATGGCAAAAAAGGGATTGCTCACCACAGAAAACTGATGTTACAAAAGTACACATCTTCAGCTACAAAACAAAATTAGGTTGTGTAACTACATTAATTTAGTTGCGTTTTTACACAATTTTTGTTCTTCTGATGTTGCTTTCTCCTATTTATCTACCATCTGCCACCCTCCGCCTTTGCATTTCACAGTGACTGAGCCCCTCTTCACCCACTCTCCTTTAAACCTCCTTGCCTTAAGTGCCTTCCAAAACCTAGTGCTTTGTTTCTGCTCCTCTTTTAGCCAGGGCCTCCTTCCCTTTGCTCCTTAATTAGGTTCTATTGGTCATGGCTTGAAATTTCTCCTACTGACATTCCTCATGGATTTACACTCCTTCAGGCTCGCCTCATTTCCATTTTTCGCAGATGTAAAGGTTTCCTTGTCAGAGGCAGCAGAAGTGGCTTTGATATCAAAAGTATTTTTTTCAGAAAGACCTTAATTTCCAGGTATTTCTACAGGCTGTGCTCACTTTCTCAATGAAGAGTGGATAGTAGTAGGAGCTGGGCACCCTAAGAGCTGGGTCTCTTTTGTGCAAAGAGAAGTGATCTTAGCACCTATCCCTTTAGCAAGCACTTCACAGGCTTTGAAAACGCAGTTAAAATAAAGCTCTTTAAAATGAAAGTTTTCAGGGCAGGAAGAAACTGAAAATAGTTCCTTCTCCAGGGAGACAGATGCAAAGCATTAAAAGAGAAGGCAGAAAACATAACAAAGAGTAGAGTAGTGCAAGCTTTGCCCCCGAGCAGCTCTTGCAGAGATGCAGTGGGGGGCAGAGCAAAGGGCCAGGTAAGAACAGCTCCCTGGGTCCCCTGAACAGCAGCAGCTGCCAAGTCCAGAAGGCTTTGGTTCTGTTTCTTCCTGTTTCTAACCAAATAGGAAACTGTTTCTGAAAGCAGAATCAGTTACTCATAGTCATTTCAAGAAGAAAATCGTAAGAACAAGTCTTAGAAAGAAGACAAATGTTGTTTAACTTACGTAACTAGAAGCAAAGAGCCACCCTAAAGAGTCATGGGCTAAAAGAAATATTTTACAGCTAAACACCTCTGCTGCTTATCAATCACTTTCAACCAGGTCGTAAGGTACAAGGGTACTACACATTCATGCATCATCAAAGCATAAGACAACAGTAAAGTAAAAGCAAAATTTCCATATTTATCCTTATTCTCAAAAAAAAAGGGCAAAAGAAATATGAAGCTGGATTACTGAACATAGATATAATTTCTGAAATCTAGGGCGCTGTGAAAACACACATCATTCTTGGCACACAAGAACACGTGATTTTAGCTATCAATTTATTAGTTAAATGTATATGTATATGAGCAAATAAAACACTCAAAAGAAATCATTAGACTGAGATACAAAGTCAAACATCATTATCACTGGATTCCCATGATAGTTAGCTTAGAAACTGAATTTTATCCAATCATTTTGAGTTATTTTCCTGCCAAGTATTTTCAAATATCTCAAAAGCAACTTAATAAAATTGTCTAATGTCATAACCCAGAAATGGAATCCTGCAGTAAAAAATCCTGTGCCCATGCAAAAGTATTTC
Source organism: Passer domesticus (assembly GCF_036417665.1). Taxonomy (NCBI): domain Eukaryota; kingdom Metazoa; phylum Chordata; class Aves; order Passeriformes; family Passeridae; genus Passer; species Passer domesticus. Next base: position 43,556,612 of record NC_087481.1, on the reverse strand, counting down.
TTGCAGGAGTAGCCCCTTAATTTTTTTTCTGTGACAGAAGAGTATTTCTATTGATATTCCAATGCTACTGCCAGAAATTATTTGTACACATTTTTTTTGTTTGTTATGCAGTAGTTGCAAAGGATGCTAAGTGCTTGTCTGCTTTCCAGTCTTTAAGCTCCAGCACACAACAATTCAATTGAATTTTAAATGTCATGATAGTCATAATTACATTAAATATGGATTAAAGGAATGTCTTTTGACACAGAATTCTTTGTTCTTAAAGTTTGATGATAATTTTAAATGTTAAGTTTTGTGTACCTTTCAAGTTCAGGGAACATGAAAAAGAATGTGAGAAGTTGTGGAAATTAAGCCACCGTGTCATAGTTTCCAATGTGGACTTTGTAAGCCCTTCACTGAAAAACAGGAAAGCTCCACAGAGCCTTGAGCTTTGTAATTTTTTATTTCCTCCTATTTCTGTTTTGTTCAAGTATCCTAGTTATAAAAGTGCACCCCTTGTTTTGAGAATTTGTGGTTAGAAGGATCTTCATTTTGGTTGCTTTTGTACTTTTTCCTTCATGAAAGATCAGGAGATTTTTACAATGCATGCAAGTTGCTTCACAATACCAATGTCCAAAATCATTAGTAACATTTAAAAATTGAGCCAGAAGCTATAATCACTCCCCCATTGTTAAATACCAGCTGCTAACCATTTCAGAAATCTTCTAGCATGCCTAATCAGAATTTAGTCCTTCTGCTTTCACATTATCTGTTTCCAATACAGAGCTAAAAAATTCCTCATTCTCTATTATTTATTTCATCCTTAAAGGGGTGGGTGGAGAGGGGCACAGTAGTGCTCTTAACCTGAGAGTTATTTCCAAAGGCTTCTGGCAAAATACACTTCTCTGCAGCGAAGACTAAAGCCAGCTGAATATTAGCAATTCTCATGAGAAAGTATGAACAAAGTTAAAAATTGATGTTGTAGAGGAGTTTTTCCAAGAAAGGGCTCTGCTGGTTTGGAAAGGTGAACTCATGTACAATTCCATGGAAAACAAGAAAACCCTGTGAGAGCCACAAAATATAGCAGGGAGAAGGGACTCCTTGGGAATGAGCTGAAGAGAGTCTGAAGTTTTAAAAGTTGTCTGTTTCTACCGAGTTCAGAAAGGCAGAAATTAATCAGCCTTCTATGGAAGAACAGGATTGCATTATGTACAGCTGACTAAGTTTCCATAACAAACAGAGGGAACCTGGAAAAGCCTCTAATATTAACATTTTATTTGAGGGATTGATGTGAGGATGATTATGCCAGGACAGTTCTGCTCGTAGATTTTCACTTAGACACCCTTGTAGCCTAAGATTTAGATATAACCCACAATAACCTGAACACATTTTGCTAATGCTGACTGGGCTACTATGGCTGTATTGAAAAGCTTAAGGCACCTAAAATGAAAGTTCATGAAGTCTGCAATGCAATGTTATAGAAACTAGAAGCATTGAGGAAGTTACCAAGGGCCAGGGATTTTCCCTTAGTAAAATGAAGCCATCCTGGCTTTTTTGCAGGCTGACATCTGCTCTGAATAAGCATGATGATATGGGGAAGGGGGAAAAAAAGCAAACACAACAGGAACACCAAGCCTATAGGTTGCTACTAATGTAGTGACTTCTGAATTTCAATGTAATATTGTATTTAATTTAAAATGATCAGCAGGTCTTGCAAACCTGTCAGTTTTCAGCATACTGCTAAGAGCAAAAGCTTCCAGCCATTCCTAGAATGGCTCAAAAGACACTATTAAATATTTATCAATCTTTCCATATGTAAAAATGCATGGAATTTGCCCACAATAAAAAATAAAAACAAAACACACACAAATGCAATTGCAGAGATCTTTAATGAGTTTTCCTCAATGCCAATTTCATGCATAAGCACAGACCTTACCATTAGGGAATCTGGCTTGGAGTTTGGGTTGGACTGCTGGGAAACCACATCACACACTGGCGCTCAGGAAGAGGCATGTTGGAAAGAATTTAGAATTCCCAGAGGTCCTACAAAACCAGTGCTTAGAAGAATAAGAATTTCAATCATTTCATGTATTTTAGGCCCCTGGAATACTGAAGAGTAAATTCTATTCAAAATTCACATTACTGTGAATGCAGAAACACAGCTTCTATTTGTAAGGTATTTGATTTTTTCTAGGCACTATTACCTGCAGCATTTGACTCCACATTAATAAGCAGTTAGGCACAAAATTCCTACAAAATATATTTTAAATTGTTTATTAATATTCTTTCAACTTGCTAGAGAAGATTTTTATTTTGTTTCTTTGCTTTTCTATTTATTTCTTCCAATATTCCTGTGTAGCTGGGTTTTTTCCCTTAACAGTTAAACTATTTTGTCCCCTGATACTTGAATGCAATTTACACTTTTAAAAGGTGTTATTATCTGCATTCATTGCAACAGAGCCCTTGAAAAGCATAAGACAGAGAATTATTAAATCCTTACAAATGCCATGGGGTTCATTTCTCATGGTATGACCCTGATAGAGTAAAAACTTGATTTTCTATCAAACTTACTTAAATGTCCCATTAGACATCTAGAACATCTAATCAGCATAATATGAGTAGGCAGGGTGCTTAACCATCTGAATGTAGGATGAGATACAAATGAATTGAACAAGTCATACAATTTTTTGGTTAAAAAAATATACAGGCATTAGACTGCAAACATATGTTATCTATTTATAGCTGATGACCTATTTTACCCACTCAGAACTACTCAAGGCAAATGCTGACGTTTACCCTTAACCCCTAGTTTCCTGTGAATGGGAAAATGCAACATTTCATTTGTGTTTTATATAGTCTGGGCCCCATAGTATGTAAAAAGCAGATTAGAGAAATGTCTGTATGCACCACCATTACACTGTAAGTGACAGAGACTCTTCACTGGAACAAACAAACAAACCAACCTCAAAACCTCACTCTTACCTGAATGTTTTTGATTCAGGTTACATCAGAGTATCTGAAATGCATCTGTACAAACACACCACCGAATTTTGAAGAGAGAGCAGGAAAAAAGGGCAAATAAATTCTGTAATAGTATCCTCCCCAAAGCCTGGGGTTTATTTGGTCATATATACACTTTCCAAACAGAAATTCCTCTACTGACAAAATTTCAGTGTTTTTTAGAACTGTACCATGCATTATTTATGGTGTTATCGTTTCTTCCTTTTCCCTGTCCAATTAAGTATTCTTGAACTTTACAGTGTAGAGCTACATTTTCTGTTGGGTCTTGAAGGACTTTTGTTACTGTGCTCATGAATAAATTCAGAAATACATAAACTGAGGAACTCAACAATTAGGTCATAGGAGTTTTTTTATGTTGTGCTATGGTTTTCATCACAACACAAACCACCACATTTGTTCCAAATGTGATAAATATCCATTTGGTCAGCACAGATAAAACTGGTATCACTTCACATTGGCAAACAATAGCTGAACTTCCACAACATAACATGAAGTACGGTTGCAACATCAAGAGTTTCTTGCATATGATTTTGCCTTTGTTGAGCTTCAGCTTGAAGTAACCTCAACTTGTGAATTTTAATGAGCTAAAGCCAAATAGAACCACTTTTGTCATGTTAAACAGTACCCAGATTCACTGACACTCTCCAAAAGCCTGGCTATCAGTCAGGTCAACAACTCTTCCAACATCCAGCTCCTGACCGTGTGCACCTCATACACATCTGAATGAGCTGCAGATTCCCTCTCTCACACACGGGAATCTGTAGTCATTTTACAAACATATTACAGTGGGAAATGCCAGGGTCACTTGGCAGATAATGCAAAAGAAGGAAAAATATATTTTGTTTTTCCTTATTTAAGTGTTCTAGAAAACATCTGGTCATACTATGCAGGGTAATTACAGTCACATGTAAAAAGCATTAGAAAGTACTAAGCAAATAAAATATATTTTTATTACTCAATGTTTTATTTTTCTGGACTAAAAATACAATATTTCTGTTTAGGTTTATGTAGAAGGTATGCACCACTATGGGTTATTTCTTTAATTTATATGGACAAGTTTCTTAATTGATTTTGTTTTCTAAGTCTGCATGTCTGAAGTTTAAAATCTCTGCTTCCCCCGTCTCCAAAAAAAATAAGTGAATATAAAATACAGATTTAGCGATAACACCCATCCATTTCATCACCATCTTACATTATTAGGGAATTTAATTTTTTTCATTTTCTACTTTTATTGCACCAGAAATGGCTAAAAGTAGTTGGAACCTATAATTGAAGTTATGGTCACAGCTAGCAGCTTTAATCACTAGAATGAATGTGGAAATGCATGCTAAAAAACAGTACTGAGTATTTTTTGAACTATGAAGAAACTTAAGTAATCAAAGTTGCCCAGTTTTATCCAAAAAAGTTTTTATTTTGCTTGTGGTCAATTAAAAAATAACTGGATTCACATTGATATTGAACTCATTACAAACCTTTTAACACAGTGGGGGATTAACTTCTAATAGACAAACAATTTGCCAGAAATTGATAATTGGCATATCAAAATTCAAATGTTCTCTCTTTTTGTTCTTTTCTGTTTTACAAGTGTATATGCCCAATTGTAAGGATGGCTGTTATGTAATATGATCATTATTGCCTCTTGACTTTCACAAATCATCAAATCATTTAGAGAGCAGCATATGTATTTTTTATATTGGTGCTCAGTGTTCATACAATTCCTAGTTTGCTTCTGCATGTAAACAACACTACGCGATAGTCACTCTGCACAATAAAATTCTTCAAAACCTTGATTAAAGCATTTAAACGTAAAAAGTGGAAATATTCACTCTAAGCTAAATTTCAGTATTAGTCAATGGTTTGAGGGTGAGAAAGGGAGAGACAAAATTAACCAACAGTGACTTTTTCCTAAAAAAAAAAAAAAACACTCCCACACACAAGGAAACTGGGGTTAGGAGAGTAATTTGAAGTTAACATGATGGTCACATTCATCCCAGCATAAATTTCACAGGACAGGCTAATATTAGGACTGTTCAAAAATATGTGTATTGTTTTCCTGGAATGAGCTTCTTTTGGAAGCCGTGTGAATCTTCAGAAATTACTAGGATGTGAAAGGACATTTGCATGCACAGTTTTGACCTCTTCTCTTGCTCTTTGTCGGTTAATATATCTCAGCTGGTTTGTCTTTTAACATTCCAAAACTTCCAGTAGCTTTCAAAGTGCAACCTTTCTTAAAGAAAACATGCTGCTTTTCCTTTCTCCCCACACTCTGAACTCTGCACAAACTTGGCAATAGATTTAAAGACATACTGCTCCAAAATGGTGCAATGGTAGCATCCTGAAACTCAAGCGTTGTTTTATGAACTGCCAGGAAAGGAAAGAGTGTCTGTATGTCAGTGGAAATTTGGAGTTTCTTGTAAGCATTTAATCTTGGCTGTCAACAACATGTTGGGTCATTGACTTATAAAGCTTTGAACCAAAAATATTTATTTTTAGACACTTTAAATATATTTCACTTCAAGAGCCATGCTTGCTAACTACTGTAATTTAAATTTCAAAAATCGGTAGAAAAAGTTTTTTCTAAAGAGATTCATGTATATTTATATATAGTGGAAGAGTCACTTCAATGACATTTGGCATCATTTTAATAACTCACACTAATCTCCTTGCTCTCAATTAACATGAGTCATTTCAAGAATGGGCCAAAAGGAACTCTGTTCCACATGCATTCCTGAACAGCATCTAATGCTATAAAATCAATGCTGAATCTACTAGAAGCAAGATTATAAAATCTGAATACTTTGAAGGTTTGAGAACTTTAGATGTAGACAGACTTCACTGGCTACTGTGAAGTGTCAAAGAAATAAAGATTGATATTTACATTTATGAAGATTCATCATGCTGAAAGGGAAGGGAAATATGCACATGCTGGGTACCCCAGGACCTTGATTAAATATGCAGATCCAGCATGAAATCCAAATAAATAAATGTTGTGTGTAAAGACTAAGCAGCAATACGGAAGTATAAAAAACACAAATATACTGCTAGTCTGTAAAGCAATATAAATATGCACAGGAACACCAAAATTTTCACCTAATATGTTGAGTCCTGTATCCAAAACTAGATCTCCTTTTTCCTATTGAAATTATCTAACAGTCTAACATCTATTAGATATAAGTCACTTGACAAACAAGTCATTGTACTGTTAAATTTCCATGCAAAAACAAAGGAGGTGAAAAACTTTCAAAGCACCTTTTCCTTTGTTTCTTTCTAACTGACACTAACTGTTCAGGTCTTGACAGCTAAAGTAAAAGGAAATCAAACCTCTCAAATTAAGTTACTCCCTGCCTTGATAGCTACCCCCACAACATCTATCATCCAGAAGCATCATTAGCACCAGATAGGTTGCACTGACAAAAGACATTCTTGCTTGATTTAAACCAGAAAATGCTTTAATTAAACCATTTAAACACACTAACAAATTTATTGGCATCCCAGAAAGACGGGATATTGGGGTATGAGGGAGACTAAAGGCTAACTAACTAAACTAACTAACTAAAGGCTTCAAATTTCCAAACTGAGAAAAATAAAGTAGATGTTTAAATCATATACCCTTAAACACTTTGTAGCTGAGTGCTTACAGAGAAAGTTTACAAAGCTCTTTGTGTCACAGGTACACACTGAACAATACTGTACTAGCCTTTGGCTTTTCCCCTTCAGGATGTGGATCTCTAAATCTGGAGCTGTCCTGGCCATAAACCACTAAGCAGCAGCCTGTTCTCTATCACAGACCAGGAGAGAGGTGACTACTCTGTACTATACCTCTCCTCATCCCCACCTTAGAAGTCCTCATCCAGACTCTCTGCTGTGACCCAACACAGATTTTGTTCATACTTTGAATGAAGATATTTACAGACACAAGCATGTGGAGTTGTTTTTCTCCAGGGGCAGAAGTAGTTTCTCCTGTTTGAGCCAGGGCCACATATTGCATGCACAGTTGGCAGAGTCTTTTCCACACCTAACAGTTGTGAAGGCTGAGTTCATGCAGCAACTTAGACCTGGCATGAGTGCTCCACAGTAACAGGTCTTAATTTTGCCCAATCTTGATACCTCTGCTGCCTGCCTAAATTATCACTTTTGTGGTGTTCTGTCCTGCTTGCAATGACTGCCAGCCAGCACCTTAAAGTCTACCTTTTCACAAAGTTACTTCAGCCATTGAAATGCAGCAGTCATGATCTTGCTGTTGGACACAGTGATTACCCATTATTAATAATGTTGCTTGCTGTGGCTGAAGTAATGTGAATCAAGCAAATCAGGTTCTCATTTTCAAGATGCCTACAGATATAAATACATTATATACTCATGATTATGTGAATTAAAGAGTACATACAGGACAGCTATAACCATTGCAATTATTAAAATCTAAACAGTGGAACTCAAGTACTACCTCAAAGGAGGTACAGCAAATCTGTTCCACAATCCAGGAATACTTTCCAAGTCAAATAGCTCCACACATTTCTGTGTGGGCATTTGAAATTGTTTCTTCAGTGTAGATGCTCAAGGAGCTTATGAGGTGGTTTATTTCCAAAGAGAAGGCAGCCAGCCATCAAAGTGTTTAGGGCAGACAGGCATGCACTAAGCCACATTTGGATTCCTGATGCAGTAAGAGTATTTTTCCTTATAATTAAGATTTGCTACTTCTAGTTCCCTTGATGAAATGTAATGTGCTTATAATTATGCAGATGTTCTTTCTTAATCTTTCAAGAATATAGAGGTTTTGCTTTTAAGACTGCTGTTACAGCTTAACTTGCTGACAGCTTCTGCCATAGTATTTGCTCTGAGAGGTAAAATGATTCTCATACTCCTTCTCTACAGCTTTTTTGGTCTCAGCTGTTTTCCAGCACATCTTGTAATTGTTTTTGTCTAGATGGAGGAAAGCAGATTCTGCAGGCAGTGTCAGCAGGGAACAGATCTGCACAGTTCCCAGGCCCCTGGCCAGCAGGGGAGAGCTAAAGTTCCAATGTCACCCACTTCCTGGGATTCTCCAAGACTGATCCCACTGCTCCCACAGCCTGACACACCTGGGGAGCACTCTATTTAGTTACTTGGCTTGCACAGCAGCAGTTAACTAAGATTATGACTTAACTTTCCCTAAGAAAGTAGAGTCCTTGACAGTCTCAGCTGCCAGTGACCTGAGAATTGATTCCTGATAGGCTATTTCCCATTGTCATTTTCAGTGTCTCTCATGAGAACAGGATGGAAACAGTCAGCACACAGAAAACTGAGTTTTGTATGTCAGAGCATCTTGCACTGCCTCAGCCTTTGTTTACTGACATTACTCTTCCTACTGACTCAATATTCAAACACTGAAAACACCACCACCACAACCATTTTAGCTCTTGTCTCCTTCCATTCCCTTAGTAAGCAAGTTAGATGAACTGAAGGGATCTTGTCATACCTGCAGAGATGTCTGCTCACTTAAGGAAACACCAAATAGCAAAACCAGATTGTTTCAATAGGAAAGATGAACTAGGAAGAAATTGTGCATAACCACACAGCCAAGGGACAGTCTTTGTTTCCACAGTAGAAGCCAGACACAGAAGGACACCACTTGACTGAAATCACCTGCATGCAGTTACTGAAACAGCACTCGGGTAGCTGGAAGCAGCAGCTGGCCTCAGACCTGGTTCAGCCCTGACAAAGGCAAGGTTATTAACAGAAGCTGACAGTGTCAATTCTGCTCTATGTCACCATTAAACTGGGTCAACAGCTTCCTGCACTCACCTTGGGCTGAGTCCTGAGGAAAAGTCAGTTCTTAAAGCACCAGGTCTGCTTCCAGCAGGACTCCCTGTACTGAGGACATTCTTGCAGCATGGGCTGTTCTCAGGTGACTGGCATTTTGACTACAGACTAGAAATATTTTCCAGGCCTTAATTCTTAGATGTGGACAAAAATGTAACTTTTGACACTTCAGTATTTCCCTTTGCTCTATTCAGAAGGAATAGTTGCAAACTTCCCATAAAAGTATAGTGTTTTGGAACCACTAAGGCAGTAATAACTCACATGTGTCATTTGGGTCTTTTACCTTATATTGAAAAAACATGAAAATTAATTTATTCAACTTTACCAATTTTTTTAGAGTCTTAATCATCAGTGAAGTAAAAGAAACCCTGTAAAACAACTTGTTTTAATTGATGAAGCATTTTTAGAAATAAATGGTTCTACTAGAAGAATTTCAGCTGGCCCTTTTGAATTCTCTTTTCTCATAAAAAAAATTAGACTTCCTAATCTTGCTGCCTACTTCAGCAGAGGCTCTGCTGCTTTTTTTGCTGAGGCTAAATTTCTGGTGGTCACAGTTGTTTCTATATGTGCTAACTTCCTTCTCCTTTCAAACTCTAAAACTCCATTTGCTTAAGCATATATTAGTGCATTACTGCAAAGATTTGGGAAGTGGTTTTATTTTCTGTGTTCCAGTAAATGTCCTTTCAGTAAGGACATGCAAATACAGACAGAGCTTGGCCCACAGAACATCACACTGTCAGTGAGAAAGATAGCATAATTTTTGAAAGAACCTTGGAAACCTCTCATCTCTCCATCAGGTCAGCCTAAGACTAATGGGGACATCATCTTCTAGGAAAGATAACATGACCTTTCCCATTGTATGCACCATATAAACAGATTTATATTGCAAATCAAACCTTACTGTCTGTCTTAGAACAAGGCTATTTCTGCAGCCAACTTTCAAGGAGAAGACCATTCATTGCACACCTCAGATTGAGTAAAACAGGTTCAAAAAGTCTTGGACAGTCAAGTCTGAGCAAACAGCTCCTGGGGTATACAATAGGTTAGAAACACTAGGTCATAAACAAATCACAGGTGAAGCCACTCATAACACATATAAGAATAAAGGGTCAACTAGTTTAAGGTTTCACTGAGCTCCTAATGCAAAATGGTACTATTGCAATAGTAGCAGAACAATGCAAACCACAGGGGTTCACTGAGGGTTTTCTTTATTGAAAGAAAACATCTTTCAGTTGAGGAAAAAACAGGTTTCTAGCATCTCAACAGCTAAAAAAATGTACAGAATCCTCAGAGCCATACAGCTCAATGCATATTACACTTCACCAAATAATTCCCCTTGGTTTTAATTTGAAGTGTTAGAGAAGCAATACTACAGACAATTCTCCACCAACATAATAAAGTAATTCCAGCTGCCCTAAAGAATGTAGAGTACTTTACTGTTCCTTCCAGTAAGGGAAACATCTAGATCTCAAACTCCCATTACAAGTTGAACACAGGTCTTAGTAACGCAATATTAGACTGGCAATTTTTTAACTAAAAGCATGCCTGAGGACAAAAAGCCAGCAGCATTCCATGAGGGATGGCAAATCCACAGCAGACCAAGAAACCCAACTTCAGCAATCCTATTTACAACAAGCACATCCTGAATATATTCTCTTGCTACCACCACTGCCAGCAACACAACTCCATTTGTACTATGCAAGGTTTATATAAGCCAAACACAGAGGCAGCTGCTCTAAAATCTTAGAGATCTCACTTATATTAACAATTCTGGTGCCACTAGCATGCTTCCACAACTTAGGAAAGGCATCAGTGTCCAAGAGGTAAGAAGCAGCCCCAGGGAGTGCAGACAAAGTCAGAGTGACTTTGCAGTTATTCTCATGTCATTGCAACAGCTCCCACTCAGACCCAAAAGGTCAAAAGCTTATTAGAGCTCTTAAGCAGCTGCAGTGGATTACCAGGTTCAGGACAGACAAGATTGCATCTCCCAGCTCTGGCTGGCACAAGTGTTAACAACCAATCTCATCCTTAGAGAGGAGCTCTGCAGCAAACAGGATTGCTGCTTAGCTCTGCTTTCCCACTAAAGCAGCAGGCTTGGCTATCTGAAATGACAGCTGCTGTTTCTTACACCATTTCTATAACTGTGACTCAAGTCTCATTGCAGAATGTCAACATTTGTGTTCAACAAATATGATTCACCATGTTTTGAAAGTAACAGAAATGGAATGTAGAGGCAGCATATGATTCACCCCAGCCTTGAAACTGCACAAACACACACTGAATTAGAATTATGCTACCAACATTTTTTATCTCTGAAATATTTGTAACAGTTATTATGAAATGAGAAAACTGTAAAATAAACACCTACAACCAGAAATAAATCAATATAGTTTGACAATTCTTGCCACAAACTGCTAACCCAGAAAAAATAATTTAAGATTTTTTCCCTCCCACTTCTAATTACACTTTCACTGAAGCACACTTCCTTTCCTTCTTCCTTCAGATTTGTCTTTGCCTTCACCCAGTCTTCTAATGCTGATCTCTTCATTTTATAATCTGGAAGATAGCTTTGAATTATGTTTTTCTATTTTTCCATGTTCATTTTAAATTGCACCATTTGACTGACATGGCCCCTAAGCCATGTTTTAAAAATATTTTTAAAATAATTGATACTTCATTTTTGCATATCTTTGCTTATTAGTAGTAAATTATACATTATGTATATAATGGCACTGGAAGCAAAGATAAATTAAAGTCTCAGTGGGGCTGGCATGCAGAGTTTAGCAAGGGATTTTTTTCTTCAAAGACACTAAAAATATAAGCTAGACAAAAGAGAAAAATATTTTTAAATGCCCTTTGAACAAAAATGTCAATTAGAAATTGATATAATAGCCATGATTCAGCAAATAAAGATGGGGATTATTTAGGCATATGCTTATATGCTTTATCAATTCAGAGCCCACATAGCTTGCCTGAAATCAGGTGAGATATCAGTTATGGCCATAAAGTCCTGCTCCCTCTCCCAGAGGGGCTTACACTCATAAGTAATGCCACACCTGAGAAACACATCACAGCTCTGAGGCCAGGCTTCTCCTGCTCATTCACAGGAGGTCTAAGATTGGCATCTGCCAAACAGTTTCCCAATTGACCCTGAAGTTCTGTAACTCTTACCCTCACCCTTTTTTTAGCCCTCATGTCCCTTTCAACCTTTTCTCCTCTAATGAAACTGTTCATCAGTTCTCTAGCATGAGGCCATGCACGCAGAAAGATGACCCCCAACCTGGCATTATACAAGTGAGATATTACTAAAAGAAGCCAGATTTAGTTTGAAATGCTCTGTAACATCCAGCTAAAGCACAGAGAACTGCAATTTTGGTATGCAATATAGTTACAATCTGTTAATCTGCTCTGCAAATTGGTCTCACTGTAAAGCCACTTTGCACACAAAGGTCTATTGCTACCACTAGATGTCAGTTTTACACACTCAAAAATGGCCAATTCCCATTCAAATAGTAATTCTCCGTTCACGATAGAAACAGCTCTCTATTACGTCACTCTTTCTGAACTAACCATTAATTTGAAATATCTCACATTTTATTTACCTTCTCTCCACTTCTTCCCCAGCCCCTTGGGCCATAGCTCTCCTTTATTGGGAAAAAAAAAATCCACTATGCTTTTATTCCATGATTTACTCAGTCTGAGACACTGGCAGTTTTTGCCAGATATCACTGACAAAAGTCTATATCTCAGGTTGTGTCTCTAGAGGCCAGCACTGAAATCTTACTTTTATTCCCCAGAGATATTGTTATATTCCATAAAAACACTTCTACTAAGAAATGCCATTAGATTTTTTTACTAAGAAATGCCAAAGTAATTACAGATAGGCTGCCATTCCAGTTAATAAGAGACATTGATATGGCTTATTACAATTTAATGATTTTTCAGATTTTTACTTATATTGACTGCCTAAATGCAGATAGATTTCATTATACTTCAAATCTCTGTCTCTCAAGAGTCAAAAATGTAGCTGTACATTCCTCCTAATCTCCTACAAGGGCTCTTTACAGGTGTTTTTCTTAAGAACAGTTTTCATTAGTTTTAACATCAACTTGGTCATACTAAATACAGAGCTTCATTATTATGCATTTACTTTATCAAAAAATGGAATTGCTTTTTGTCAAGTAAATCTGTCTTTACTTTCTTCCCCAAAGAAAAATCATTGAAGAAAATTGGAAGTCAAATTCATCATACATTACTATATTCAAATATATGTATATGCCACCAAAAGCAACAAACATCTCCAAAGCTGTCCATGCTCAGAACTGGCAAAGTTACAGAATGTAGCTCTGAATTTTTATAAAGCAATGACAAGACTGTCACCTTACATTAAGCTGTACTGCCCAGATATTGACAGTTTGGCTAGCAACACACTATGTTTGTTTATCATAATGTCAAAAGAACCCCTCACCCTCATTGACATCAAAATCTGATTTTCAAGCTCCTACTGATCCTTCACAGCTCACCTGGATTGCTCAAGGTATTCTTTGCACCTGCAGCCATAACCATCTCATACAAGTGCTTGCCTAACAGAAAGGGATGGAAAGCAAGGAAGGGGAAAGATATTCTTAAATGAACTTCAAAACACAGTTGAAAACACCATATCATGCAATCAACCCTATCAACAACCTTCTCCAAAGACACCTGAAAACTTTTTTTAGGCAACAACTCCATTGAAACCATCTCTTTGCACAATCTCAGCAATGTAAAAGCACGTCAAAAAATCTCCAAGGCAGACATGGAATCCAAAACGCATCCAGTGCCACAGCTGCCGACAGCAATGTTCATGATTTAGAGAGTGCCATGCCTGGGGCAGACAAGGGTGTTATATATTCTACATATTGTGTTGCAACATTCTGCCCCATCCCCTTTGCCTTCCTACCACGCACTCACCATCCCTTATCTACCTACGAGGCATCCCCAGGACTGCAAAATTCCCTAAATCCCACCCAGCCACAGCAAGTGAGCCACCCACATCCCCACCGCTCCCTGCACAGAAACAGAGCACCTCACACAAGCCAAACTGCTCTGCGTGCCCTGCACAGTCCATGGGCATGAGTCAGTCTAAAATTCTCCAGCTGAAAATTCATAAAACCCATTTGTGCACCCACAGCTGCAGACTGTACAGATCATGCCTGCTCTCTGCTTTAGCTGCAAGGCATCTCCTTTGTCAGCACCCATGGTGGCAGGCAGCTACAGCAGGATGGGCTCCGGGCCAAGACATGCTTCTGCAAGTAAAGGAGCAAAGACACACCCCAGACACTTGCACTACTACAGCATTTTTCTTGCTCTAGGATGCTATCTGCAGAACAAAGCTGGTTGGCTTGATCTGCAAGCTAGGAATTTTGGTTACTCTGAGCTATTGAACTGAGTTAGTAAGAAAGTTGATATTGGGTGAATGAAGCAGCCAATAGAAATGAGGAAATCAACAGCAGGCTAGAAGAGCACAGATTTTTTTTATAGGCTTTCTAAATTGTGCACTAATATAAAACTGTAGACATAAAAGTCAAAACAAACATACAAAACAGTAAACCAAACACACGCAAAAACCCAACCAACCAAACAAAAAACCAACAACAACAAAAAACCTTAAGAACAATCTGTCCCTTTTATTTCCTCATTGTATATTTGGCAACTCAAATCCCTCCAGGAAAGAAACTACTTTAACTTCTTCTTTATCACACATACTCATTTGCAACTTATTCCATTCATGCCAATATGAATCACTAACAATGTATATCATAAGCAACAACAGAAGCAATGGTTAATTAAAACCTGGAAGCATTAGTCATCTTCCTACAGAAGTTACCATGTAATTTCAAAAGTGTTGAGGTTTGCAAGATATTTTTGTACTCCTTCCTAGGACCAGAATTCTGCTGCTAAAGTGCAGCAGCAGCTCTTCGTTTCAATCAATCATGCATTTTACTGAAGAAGAATAAAAAAAAGCTTTCAGCTGGACCCATAGATATCAATCATCTCAAACTTCAGTGAGACACATAGCTTGATCCCCTCATTGAAGATTGTCCTGGGGAGGAGAAATACGTTAAAACTCTCTCAATAAAACATTCCCCAATAAAGGAATCGCTTAGATCCATTGCTTCCTTCTCTACCAAGCTCCATTGCAAGTTTAAAAAGTGCCTGGTATGACCATACACACAGCACTTGCCTGCGTGGAAAGGCAGCTGTGCTTAGGCAGCACATTGCAGCAAACAGCATCTTGGAAGGACTGAAAGTCATACAAGATATTTCTCTGAAATTACCAAGTCATTATACCCTGGCAATCTTTATACGAACAAGTAAAGGTTTAAATACTCTATTTTGCAAAGAAAAGGGAATGAACAAGAATCAAACCCTTGCAACAAAAAGCATAGCTGCCTTCTCTTCTTACTTACAAAGTGCAAGAGGAGGTGAGGAAATGGCCCTACTGCTGCTGGTCATTGATATGCAGAGGCAATTGGGTGAGTCACCACTACAGCTGATGAAGCCAAAGGAGCCCAGATGGGCCGGTATGGCAATCACACAGTTCAATGCAGTTTTAAATTTCCTCAGGAATTTGTGATTTCTAGATCTGCTGGATCATCTGCTAATTACCATACCCAGATATGCAGCTGCTTTTTGTTACAGTTTAATTACAGGCTAAGTATTAAATGTAGGGGCTTCTCTACAGTCTGAAATGCCATATTTTCACAACAAATATGTCAAAGAAATGCAGAGATTCAGTGGCATTGAAATACAGACTGAGGAAATATGTTTTCTCTGAGAACGTGCATGTCCTCCACTTGATTTTCTCTCATACACTTATTAGTGTCTCCACTTGTATGCCTGATACAAACCCATCTATCATGCTGATGAGACGGTGAGAGAAAAGGCAAAATAGTTTGTTTTGGGACTGATGGCTGGGATACTACTCAGAAAAAACAGATCTGGGCAAACATCAGTCATACCACAGTAAACTCAGTATCACTGTGTTCACTGGAAAGTATCTATTTCAGAGATTTCATATCCACTATAGATACACCTAGGAAGTGTCAAGAAATACACAAGTTAATTTGCTCTTCCCAACACAAAAACAGATGGAGGGTTAGAATTGCATCTACTAAATGGACATGTTTTCAGCCTGACCTATCCTCTGCTGAAATCTATGCTGAAAAGGGGCATTTTAGCATTCGAAGGTTTGTGGACTGAAAACACACAATCCCACACTTGGTCATAGTACAATCCAGAGACTGTACTGGAAATTTTGCACTTAAAAAAAACCCATTGATAAAAAAATGTTTTATTTAGGCTAACTTAAAACTCTGACTTGAGAGGTTTGCCTGCAAGCTTGCACTAGCTTGAACATCTAAAGTACTGCATGAACTCCTTGTTTTCATTGAGATGAAACTGTTGAACTACACAAACTATTGAAATCATTTGGGGAAACTCTTTCCAGTACCTGCATTAGTTAGTTCAGCACTAGAATAGGCACTTTATGTGCCAAGGTAGCACACTACAAATTCTACTTCTTTTTCATCACCAGCTTTTCATGGGTTGAGAAGTCATGCAGAACTTTAGAACAAGAACAGAGCAAACATGAGGTTAATAATATTCCAGCCAGTTAAAGTATCTTCCACTCAGCCACTGTTATACTAATCTGCTGATTTGAGTGAAAAAAATACAGAGAAATTCTGTGATGAAGAGACTATATTAAATGGCTTGCTTATCACTTCTTGAATGATTCATTAACCAGCCTAATTTAATCTGCCACATGCCTGGTAAAATTCCAGTTTAGCAATGTAGTCTGTGCTACCAGCTTTCTAGAAATGTTACAACAGGCTAATAACAAAAAGTTAAGCATTAACCAAGATGAGACAAGCATGCAGCTACAAAACTAAAAACTGTTTTTTCAGGTCTTTCCTTCCTTCACTCTTTAAAATATCATGTATTTCACTTCTTGAATTGCTCTTGATTAAAATGATCTTCATTTAAACTATGAAATGTGTTTTCTCTCTTTTCAGAATGCATCAAAATATGAGCTGAGCAGATTCAAAGCAATGCACCAGCCGTAAGTGTCTCATTATTTTCCATTTCCCCATTGAATGACTAATACACTTCTACTCTGACAGTTGCTCTGTTAATAAATCAGGAAAAATGAGAATTGAAACCTCCTGCTCACGTGAACTTTAACATTAATTGACGGGGGTGGGACTTCCTCAGGATTAGGATCCTGGAATGTTTACAAGAGCTGTGGTTCAGATCAGCTGACAGGAAAGTCTCTTCTGCACCAGATGCTGGATATTATTCTTCCTCAGAGCAGAAAGGGACAACCATAATATTAGTAAAAGTACAAGATCAACTTATTCCATAACAGAAAGGCACTTTGCTTGTATTGTATTTGAGGTCAAATTTTCAGAATTGGTTCATCTGCTACTGAGATATTAATTTAATTGATCAGTTTAACAAAGTGCTATGTTTAAAGTATTTTAAATAGAATTTAAATAAAGTACTGAATAAGCAAATATAGATATAACAGTTGAGAAATGCCTTCATATAACTTGTGACAAATCAAATGAATGGACTTTCTTGCAAAGTGCTTTAGTCTAACAGGACATCATTTTGAGAGAAAATGTAGAGAGAATTAATATAAAGTCAACCAAGGATACATTTTCTGTTTCTAACATAGATCAATCTGATCTGCTACAATATTGGGGCAAATATATTGAACTTAGGCCAAGAGTTGCACTTCTATTCATGTGAGCATTCAAGCTTTGAATCCTCAAATTATATATTGGAATAATAAAAGTGTTTTGCCATATGACTTTTGTTGTCCAAAGCATTAAAATTCCTTCAATTCGCTGTGTGGATGTCATATCCTTAGTACCAACTTCCAGTCTAAAATGTCTTACTCTTACATCGTCCTACTTGCTATTGCAAAAACTGCAATGTTTCCAGCACTCCCAGTTTAACTGGAGACATGGAGTCTACATTAATCCACCTAAGACAGATGAGCTGGCCTGTTCCAGCATGTTCATAGAGCAGGTGATTCCCAATGGACCAAAACACTGAGGACAGACAAACAGAAAATTAATAATTGCCAGACACAGTGAGACTGAAATCCTGTGTTTCTCCTGGCAGTGGCCAGGGCTTTAGGTCTCTGCCTTTATGAAAGTTTATTTGTGAGGCTTCATCAGGCAGGAGTTAAGCTCTCTGACCACCAGGAAAAGCTCTTTGCCTTTCCCATTCTAGTTCAACACTTGGTATTCTAGTTTTCCACAAGGTTTTGAGTCCACAAGGCTGTAAGTGCTCTGAGCTAAAACACAGTTATTCCCCATTCTGCTGGGCTATCTCATGACTGGGGTACCAGGAGCAATCTGCAACCATGATTGGGTGTGCTTCCCTGCCCTCTGCACCAAACACCTCCACCAACTTAATGCAAGGCTCTTTTCCCTCTAACCAGTACTGTGCCTGTTCTCTATGGGGAAAAAATTGTCTAGGCAAAAAAGACAAAATGGGTCATCTGGAAAATGTTTATCATAGTAATTCTGTTTTGATACCCTTAAGTAAACTTTTTTGCACTATACTTTTCATGAAGTCTCTTACTATATTCTTTTGGGTTTACTGTGTCAATGTTGGCTTTGACAGCCTAATGACAGCCCCATATAAACTAGTTCCCACCTACACTTAAAGCCACAGGTCTAGATTGTTTCTGAGCAACCACTAGATGTTAAAGTGAAATTACCAAGGGGCAGTCTCTACTAGTGTCTTGCCCTACTTCTGAAATTCAATAATAAAAGATTTTCCTCCCCAGTTGCTAAACAGTACCAGAAGAGAGGTGCTGCTTTAAAACACAGGACAGCAGAGTAGTGAGTCACTAGTCCAAACCCTCTCTGGAGCTGCCAGGGTTGTGCAACAAACTGCTCTCACAGGTTTACATGTTTGCAGCAATCCCAACAGCATGTTGAAATCTCGAGATTTGCTTAAAGTCTTTCCTCCTGCACAAGCACCATTGTATTTTTCACTCCACACAGCAGACTCAGTTGATAAACTCTCACCCTGAAAGCCTGAGATCACCCAAAACACTGAACTAGTTCACTCTCAAGAATACCGGTACAACTGCACTTTCCAGACACTTCCCCTGAGAGCAGTTTCAAACATCCCACTGACTCCAGTCCCGGGCTCCTTCAGTCAGTGCTAACATTTATGCCAGGGAAAACACTATATAGAACATCAAGCTACATTCAGGAGCACTTTTTAAGAGAGTGCAGGTACCATAATTAACCTCATACCACAGACACACAAGAACCCTGGAACTCCAGGCCCCTCCAAACACAGTGTCTTGCTCTGCAAATAAGATTGGTACTTATAACTGTATCCAGCAAAACCCAGCACATAGGCTATAACCCAATTACAAACATCCAAAATTTGGAAGCATATCTCAAGAAAGAAATGTAATTACAGCTTCATCACCTCAGCAATGATATTCCAAGACTTACAGTATCAGATATTTATGCAGAAGTTTTTTCATAATGCTTTCAGCTTAGCCAAGTTTCATTTTCCCAGGGACCGTGAAATTAAAAGGCTGCCTTTATAGCTAATGTGATTAGAAATTCATCCCAGATCAAACTCAGAATAAATTTTGCTCTCAGCTCAGGAGCTCTGGGGGCTACTTTACAAAATCAGGATTGAAATCTTTCATCACAAAATCAGTACTTTCTACCACATGCTAATTCAGAAGCCTGTTCTGGCTGTGACAGATTGCCAGGTAAATGAGAAATTCTCACCTGCAAATCAGGTCTGAGGTGTCAACTCTTGAGTTTACCATTTGTATATAGCAACATGCAGTTATGGAAGATCCTGGATAATAAGTGAGCTGAGTTGCAGAACACATAATTACAAGTTCTGTGTAATTATGGTGTGGGCAGCATTTGATCTTCTTTGCTTGAAATAAACATCTATCAATTTTCACTTCTGTGAAAAATCTTAATACTTTATTCCACTAGGAATTTATAGCATATGCAGAAAAATTAGCTGTTCTTAAATCATGTAAGTATTCTATAATTGATTTCTAGATGAGTTTCTAACATCTTTTTTATTTGATTTGATCATAATTTTTAAGGACTCCAAACTGAAATTTTCCATCCTTGCCTTCCAAGAATAGGCAATGTCTTTTCCTGAATCATACGAATAAATTCTCAATTGTAAGAGCTGTTACACACCAGGAAAGTACCTTTGTAATGCTGAGGTGTTCCACTTGAGATGTCTGAACTTGCATAGTTCAAACTACAAGAACTAGAAATGTTACACGTTAACATCTTTTCTGTTCTCCCCTCTCAACTCACATTTTTTTCTTTTATTTCTTTATTAGGAAGGTAAACAACTTAATGTGGAAAATTCACTTTTCAGCTTTTACACAGACAGCAACACTTACATACACTTAACCAAAGACAATTCCTAACAAAAATATGAATAAAATTAATGAGATTTCTATGACAATTACAGTGTTTCCTAAAAAAAAAGAATAAAGAGCGTTTGCTTTCTCTTTAAGCACGATCCAGCAGTACAGACATCTTGTCTTGTTCAGGCAATCTGCATTTGGACTTTCCCAACTCCATAGAAAGCTTTGAGATGAAAAACAAAGGCAGTAGATGACTTCTATTCCAATACTTAGTAAGCAGGAAAGATTTTCCCCTATCCTTGGGATATACCATAATGTTTTCTTATTATGTTATAACCTTCAAATCTCAGTCCTGACTCAGGCTGAATGTTTTATGTCTAAATGCATAGATTTAGTTCTTGCTTTCCTTAAGTTTTGTTGTAGCTTAAATGCCACTAAAAAACCTCCACTTATTCACAAAACTGGAAAAGGCCAGGGCTGGAAATTCAGCAAGATCTCCCAATAAAAAATTATACCTAAAAGGAACCAGAACAGGTTTCCAGTACGTAACTCTAGTGTCACATGCTATAAACATAATATAGGACACTATAAACATTCCAAAGAAAAAAAAAAGTACCTGAATTTTACCCCAAACCTCATTTTTATGCATTATCTATAGTCATTTTTAGCATAGAAAGTCTATCAGAAAAGTCTACCCAGGCATGAAATACAGAAGCATCCATTGCCTGAAGATTAGAATGAATTCTGGATATTCTCCTGTTCACGGAGGATCTAGGACATTTTTGTTCAGCAAAGCAGTGCCATCCTGCCCTCTTTTACAGCAGCAGAAAATATTACACTTCTGCAGCAGAAAGGAGGCAACTTTCACTGCAGCAGTGCCTCTTCCATCCTGCCATGGGCAATGGAGACCTTTGTAATGACACCAGTTACTCAAGGATGAGGAGAGGCCCCCTCAACTAAGG